>NC_045132.1:21771560-23082699 GCF_007655135.1 Punica granatum
TGAACTGAATCCTACCTTATCTTCAATGGATGGCACAACTATAATATTTATATATATATATATATGTATGTATGTATGGAATTATATATTCAATTAGACAATAAAGAAAAAAATTCGGAGGATCCCAAAGTTTTGACTTTTCTAACCACATGCAAATAGAGACAAAATAAAGGAAAAAGTGCAAAAACAAAAAGAAAAAAATGAAAAATCAGAGAAGCCCTTAGTAGCTAGGGATCTTTCTTTTTTTTTTTTTACGTGCATATTGAATTTCTATTGTTTTTATATGAATTCAGATTTATTTTCATTTAAAAGGCCAAGGTTGTTAAATAGTGATATTCAAGCTTTATATAAATCAAATTATTTCTCTTGATTTGTCCGACGAAGAATTCCCCCTTTAAACTCCTCGACGGTATATATCATTAACTAATTATATCCACACCATTTTGTGCTTCTCTCCCCTTTTCACTCTCTTTCTCTCTCTACTTTTACCCCTATATATAAGCAAGCCAAGCACTCTAACTTGCTCCCATGCGCTCACTTAGAATCATATAGTTCTCCTCAGATACCATATCTCCTTCCCTTTCTCTCTCTCTACTCTTGTTTTGTAATTTGAATCAGAGACTTTGACTGCTTCGTCCATAACCAGTTGAAGCTAGATATAAAAACATTCTCAGACCCTTTCTCCGAACAATGTCGAGCAGAAGATCGTCGCGTTCGCGTCACTCCAACGACGTCTCCAACAACATGAGTATCACCGACCATCAGATATCCGATCTCGTCTCCAAGCTGCAGCATCTCGTTCCCGAGCTCCGTCGCCGCCCCTCCGACAAGGTACTATAACATATATATATATATATATATTTATGCAAAAGCATTAATTGATAAAATGTTTATTTTCAAAATGCATGCAACATATCAGAGTTATTTTTATTTTTATATTTTCATTATTATTAATATATATTTTTTCCTATGGTGGCTGTCTGTGTGTGGTCGTGCTTTGGCTTTGGGTAGATAAGAGGTCGACTATAGTGTTGATGCCTCTCTCACACATTTAATTTGCCATCTGCCACTTGAGGGGGATGTGGGACTCGCCTTGCGCCCTCCATTTAATTATTATGCAACTGATCGAGCAGAGAATATATGTCTCTTTAGGCTCATTCAATGTGTCCTTCAACTAATCTCGACCGATCCGATCTCATTATATTAATTTTTTCGGAACAACTAATCTCACTAGCTTAATGAATTTCTGTTAATTATAACTCGTGAATAGGTCTCGGCGTCGAAGGTCCTGCAGGAGATTTGCAACTACATAAGGAGCTTGCACCAGGAGGTGGATGGTTTGAGCCACCAGCTAGCCCAGCTTCTGGGGTCTGACGACACTGATAGCGACCAAGCGGCCATTATCAGGAGCTTACTCATGTACTGATTCACCTTAAAGCAATATCAACGACGCCTCTCTCTTTGTTAATTCTAGTATAACTAGTTAGGTTTTTAAGTACGTCGAACGTGTTATCGGCGGGAAGAGATGATATTGAGCGAGTTAGTTCATGGGCCATGCATGCCCTCATTGGTGCATGTTTAGCTTCTAATGTAGGCCCCAGTGATCGACAAACCAATTGACAGTGTCGCCCCGTTAGACAGAGGGCAACTTCAACTTGTGTTATGGTCGAGGAAACTTATTAATCCTTATAATTTCGATTTATCACGTTGCTATTTTAATCAAGATATTATATTATTTAAGCAGATATAATATTATCTTTTACCTACTTTTTCTTACGTGATAAAATTGCAAGCATTATATTCCATCTTTTCCTATTTGAAAAAATTAGAACGTCACGTTCACTTACCGTGAGTATAATTTGAAAATAAATTTATCATAATAACCATATTAATTAATACAACACCCATCTTTCTCTAATAATAATAACAATAATAATAATAAACCCCTCTTTCTGCTACGAGCACATATTAATATAACCACAACATTGTTAATTATCAAGATTGATCACTTATGGAGAACAGTGAAATGCGTGCGGTGAATTATCGATAAACAATAGACCAAGGGGGGGCTGAGTTGCATGCCTCTTACCGATCTTTCATAAAAATTTTAATAAGCTTTCTTAATTTTCAAACAAGTTTCTCATATCCGATTTTCTAATTCACCAATGTATGCCCTCTCGAAGATCTCACACCTCCTCATAATTCCGGTTCATCCCGAATTATTGATAATATAACAGAACATAATGAAGAAATTTTTAGTTTCCAGAAGAGACGAATTCTCGATATATTCGTTGCTAGTAATATTTTGATTATGACACTCTTCAAGCACTTACTTTCCTTTTTAATATTAATATAAATATAGATATATTACCTACCGTAAAATATTAATATATATATATATATATTATATAGTATATGTAGGCCAGTCTCTCGCTGCTATTTGATGTTAGATCAACTTGGAATCAACTGGAAACTTCATATAGCCTCATATATATTTTAAAACAAACCAGCCAATGACGATCCTCGACGATCTTGAGCATGTTTTTGTCTTCTTCGTAAAGTTAAACGTGTCCTGGATTTTATTAATCTTCACGAGAAACGACAGATGTAATTTATTAATAATTATATGGGCATTGATCAAAGTATCTTACAGAAAATAAAAAGAAGATAAGGTAATGTATCAACAATCAAGCATGCGATTTCCGGTTTGTCAACTATTAAGAAAGGCAGTCATATGATCCCTAACAGTATCAAATTTTAGATTAGTCTTGTGAAAATCATAATCTATGTCTTAAAAGGATTAATATATATTTAGCCAAGTAAAGTCATGTAATTAAAATTGTAAGAAGGAAAGGAAGCATGGTGGCTGCACATTTAGGCCAGAGACTCGGGGGCTGATGGCAATGATTCCAATGGTATCTTCTATATATGGTGGGGCAAGTCGGAACTGCGATTTGGTGTAGAGTTGGGTGATTACTTATCTGCTCGATAAATCTAAGAATATTTTGGCAACGTTGAAGAAATGAAATATTGGCGATCTTCTCTATCTAATGAATGAACAGTTAATATTATTGCATGGGAGTTGGGTTAACTTTTGCCTAAGTTGCTGTTTTTAAAGTGCTGAGGAAGGCAAAAACAACTTGGATTCTACTGCTCAATCGTGATCTCTTTCTGTACTCTTATCCATTTCAAAAGGCATACACCGCAAACCTCACTCTCAAGTACCGTCATCGATAAATAAAAACCCACCGGGGTCTGATTTTCACGTAAAGTTCATGTAGCAATCAGTTATCGATACAGCTGGTAAGTTGGATAATTCGACTCAGCGACAACTATCGTGAAAAGACTGAGAACAAGGGATAATAGGAGGGTATAATCATCAATGCATGTCGATATCAAAAGGATATATATCAGATATGCAAAAAATGGAATGAACGAAGATGCTAACATAGAGTTGTCATCGACCTCCTCAGACCATGTACAGTGGGGAGTCTATCTTTAGGTCTCCATAGAGGGCCCCGAAAAGCGCGGGAAAAAAGAGGGACTCGAAACTCCAATGGTCGGTCTATCATCGAATCTCCATTGCGATCCCACATTTTTTATTTTTTATAAAAAGGAAAAAAAATTGCTTAAATGTGTGGCCCGTTGCCAGTCACGTGGCCTAGAGTAGCGGGTCACACTGCAAAAGTGAATAATCTCAATAAAAAAATAAAAAAGCTGCTGCCATGTGGCGGCCCCTAATTGGACAAACAGGCAGAGGGAGGTGTCCTCTGAAGAGAAACTTATTTCTCTCCGCGCCTCCCCTCCATAGCTCACGCATTTCCGTCTCGGTCTCTCTCCTTGCCACTTGGGCATTGGAGACTGAGTGAGAGACGCTGTTGTACATGGTCTCAGGATCACGAGAGATCCGAAATGTGACACAAGGGGAAATTTGAGAAGCAAATGGAAGCGTCCTATGAAAATGGTTGGCCGATTATGAATGGCATTGTCCTCGTGCAAGTCTACTGGGCCTCCAATTTGCATTCATGGGCCGAACCCACATTATACTTAAGCCGCCTGATGTGATATTTAATTTAATTGAAGCTTAATGGGCTTAAAGCCCACTACTGACCTAGACATAAAAGGCCCATAACATTCTCTGTATTTCTTTTAAGATTAGGGAAGCTCGATCTTTTCATACGAGACTCTCGAGTGATTACAGTATAATAGTGTAGTGTCACACATTCTTGTATGTAATTAAAAAAAAAATTGGATTTGATTTTTGCCGATGGCCATGGGACTTTCCATATTTCTTTATCTTTTTAGTCCACCTTTCCTTATTCTCATTTACTAGACTCACGAGTCACGAGCATTTTTATAATGGAAAAAAAAGGAAAAATACAAACCAAAAAAAAAAAAAATTCCTTTCCAAAAACCAGGATACAGCGAGCATGATATTTATCCATCCCATGTTCAATTGTTCATTAATCTTTTCAAAGACATCAAACTAGACCGTTCAGTCACATATGTCACCGCGAGTCTCCTATTTTATTATCGTCTTTCGAGTCCATAGCACAACCACGAAGAACAACTTTGCAACTACTCTTTTACTTGTTTTTCCCTTTAATTATTTCTTTCAAAGAACTAGACATCTACATCTCATGGAGCCACCATCAGAGATTCCCCGGCCATATTTTTTTCCTGATTGTGTGTGAACATGAAATCCTCATTTTTTTTTCCATTCACCTGTCGTCTTAAAGGGAAGGCATGAAATGACCATAATGGACCTGACTTTAGGTAACACAACAACAACAGTTTTTTTTTTTTTCCAATTATAAGGAAGACTCAAGGCCTAATATAATAAAAAATAAATTATAAATAACTAATGAAGTACAACTAGGTATCGAACCTATAATTTATAAATTAATAGGTAAGGGCGTACGTCACTGAGTTATACATGGAGGAGATTTCCCATTGAGGGGCGGCAGTTGCCTATACATGTCAATCAAGGCTGCCCGCACAGTGTTCCTTTCCAGCGTCCTTATTGGGACTTGATTGCGAGATAACATGAAATCGGGTTTACGACCCGTTTTAGAATCATGTCCGTGTTGCCGGACACGTTATTCACCCTCTTGTTGTGGAGCCATATCATCGAGCGGAGCATGACAGGCGTCGGTTGTCACTGAATTCAACGATTGGAGTGTTTGTATTTTGGACTCAATCGACCAATCGAGCCGGGAAAAATAAACAAATAAATAGAGTAGTGTGTATACCATCAAAGGTTTGGGAATAGTTAGTGGCTATTGTATGGCGAAAGTCCTGGTGGGCCATCTGACAAATCCGATGGATGCGTCCGGGCACTGTGATGGACGGTTCTGATGAATGGACCCAGCTCCCTTGAGAAAAAGCAAGGGCATGACCAGGAGGACATCAAATGAAAATTCAACGGCAGATGAATTGGTTTGAATGATTCAATCTTTAAGTAAGATATATGATTCGAGTCATATGAATGAAAAAAATTCATATTTATGAGAGTTTTATTTCTTAACGGGCTGGGGCTGATTTCGGATGTCAGGATGAACAAAGAAAAAAAATAAGAAAAAAAACCAAAAAAAAAGAGGAGAAAAAAAAATAAAACAGATGCCCTCTACTTCCGACCCTCGGTGGTTGACAAATCGCTGTCACTGGAAATCTCCCTACCCTCCTCCTTCCTAAAGGAAAAAAATATTAAAGTAATAGAATATTCTATATTACCCCCAAAAAAGTAATTTTATTTTTTATTTAGAGAAAAATATATATATTTATTTTGAGACTGTGAGGGATATGCGAAGGAAGAGCACATGGGAGAAGAGCTAAGCTGAGCAAACCAGAACCATGAGGGCATGTGGAAGAAGAAGGAGAAGATTCATCTGATTTATTAAATGGCTCAAAAAATATAATATTGATTATTGAATCAAGCAATATATCCATAAATAAATAAATTAATTAAAAGATTGGGGATAGGGAGAGGGGGGTGCTAAAAGAAGATGGATCCACCCAATTACAACAGGGCGGCCCTCAATAAAGTCAGGTGATGCAGCTGATAAGAGTGATCTCTTGTCTTCGTCCATTCACTCAAAAAGCAATATATATAAACTCCAACTTAAAAAAAAAACTTATTTATTATTTATTATTTAACGTTTTTGAAGTTTTAGACCTTGGTAACCTTTCCTAGCTAGCGAAGTTCAAAACGAATTTTACACTTTGAGGGGTCCCTTCATTCCTTTTGTAACGAAATGAAATGAATGACATTTCTTTTTTCTTATTATATATGGTTGCTATTTCTATTTTTCTCCTTAGACACTGGTTTATTTGCTACTTACTTTGATCAGTTGAAATGATATATGCAACCAACAATTGCATGAGGGCGGACTCATATTGAAAGATTTCTACGTACATGTAAATGATGCTTTTCCAATCGTCTCCACTTTGTAGGACTCAGATCAGATGGAGTTTCCACTCGGACACTTTCTGTATTAGGTGCCTCCCTTTCATGTGTCAGTCGATTCTATTCTCCTATACTAACATTTTCTATTGCCATTTCTACTGTTTTGTTAAAATTACCCGGGGGAATTGGCTAGCTGATCAGGAGAAAATATTGATGACAACTAATATTAATGAATTTTCTAATAATATATTATATGTACTTTTTTTTTACGTGTACTATGATATCTAGAATCCCACTTGATCGCGACTAATCCAATTTGAGCGGGTTAGCCCATAGAGCGTGAATTTTCTCCATTTACAAATATCGTACCTAATATCTTATTTAAAGGGGACAAACGCTGAACCACTTGAATCAGTTCACATTGATATATTTTATGTATTTTTTTGAATTTGAAAACGAGGCTCATGGAGTTAAAAAGATACTTATGTTGGAGAGAAAAAAAAAATAAATTGACACGGAAAGTGATATGAATAAAAATCGAATCCAAAATCTTTTGATCACACGTTGAACGAGAGCTACTGTAAAAAAACCCTCTTTCTCTTCTAATATATGTAAGCATCTTGGTTCAAAGGATGACTTTCATCGGGCCTTCCAATTTCAAAAGGGTCAGAATCGAACTTGTGAGTTTAGTTTTGTCAACAATGCGTGGGGGTGACCATTTTTACATGTAGACAACGATTAGACAACGACGAATAGCCGTTAAATCTCTCCGATTTTTTGCAAGAGTGCTGCATATCCATGTTCTTGTGGCTTAATTTTATCCAATTCCTTGGGACCCTGTGTGTTTGGAAATTTGATTCTTTTCGTGGGTCCGAGGTGTTTTGAAAGGGAAAATAATAGCTAGCCAGCTATCTATTAGGCAGCAGAATTTAAAAAAAAAAAAGAAAAAGAAAAAGAAAAAAAGAACCAAAAGTAAAAAAAATAAAAATAAAAATTAAGTTTGGAAATGGTACGAATCGAATTATATATGTATGCCAGTCCAAGATCGATGTTCGCCATACACATTTGCAATATCACGTGAGCCAAGCTACAATCATGATGTTCACGTATTGGATAATTAGAGGAAGGATGTAGGCATTGTGTCTAGCCAGTAAAGTGATATTCATCTTGTAAATTAATGACACTCAATATATGTATTTACACAACCTACATATGCATTTTCTTGCTCGGAAGATTGTGTGTGTGTGTGTGTGTGTGTATATACTACATAATATATTTATATATGAATCTATATAGACATCTCTCTCTCTCTCTCTCATGATTTTACTTTTCCATTCTAATCTCACTGTTAGTTAAAATGAACTCTTTATTTGACATGAAGAGGACAGCCCAGTTGCGATGTGAGAGGGGATTACATATAATATATGTACACAGAGACACAGAAGTATGCGTGCATGCATGCACACAAGTAGTCTTCAATCGAAGGTAGTGTAGCAGTGCAGAGAGGAGCAGTTGCATGCAACTGGACATATATAATATATATATGTGTGTGTATATATTCACGTTCTATTATATA
The DNA here is from genome assembly GCF_007655135.1 of Punica granatum. Lineage (NCBI taxonomy): Eukaryota > Viridiplantae > Streptophyta > Magnoliopsida > Myrtales > Lythraceae > Punica > Punica granatum. The sequence continues at coordinate 21,779,543 of NC_045132.1, forward strand.
CATGTATATATGATACACATATACTGCAGCATGAAGCTCGATCATCTTCTAAAGAAGGAAAACTCATCACCATCATATCTGAGCATCTCTCTGATCTTTTATTGTATCCTACATTTTTTCTTTGTAAGGATGATATATATATATATGTGTGTGTGTGTGTGTGTGTGTATGGGGCTTACAACAAACATCATTGGCCGAGCTGATCCCAAACAAATTGAGAACGGAACAAACGCAGTTCAAACTCGCAATCTTCTAAAGGGGCAATATAAAATTTATCATCATCCGAACTACATCATATATACGCACGCATGAAAATCATGTAATTTCCAATAACAAGTACATAGTATAAAATATTTCTTGTGCATAGTAATTTATCATTATATAAATATATGTGTATATTTTAACTTTTGCTTCGACCTCTAAAAACACGTATAATAAGGACTCAAAAAGCTCCAATTTTCTCAATCACTGTCATATGCAAGGTATATATAAATATGACGTATATGTATATGTTACTAGCTTTGAACTTTACACAGAGATATGGAGCTGAAAATATGAGGGGGGAGGAGAGAGAGGGGAGGAATGGGCCCAAGGGAGGGGGTGGCAGTGGGCAGGGGCTGCCACCAAAACAACCAACATGCATCGTGCATTATGAATCCCTCCCATCAGAGACTATACACATATACTTACACGATCCCTCTCTCTTTCCCTCCCTTCCCTGCCTCCCTCCATCCCCTTCAGATTAAATTCATTCACATTTTTGTCGATGCGTACCATGAATTCGAAGCATCGACCGATGACACTATACGAGAATATGACTCGTCTTAAGCATATGGGTTTAAGATTTTCTATAATGTTAGTTATACTCTAATAAACAACCTTTTACTGCACAGTATAACATTATTAGATGAGCTGGGTACGACATGTCGATCATTTGTATTTTGCGCCGGCTTGACTATTGGTTTTCCGTCCTGCTAGAAGTCCTCGAGAAGACATTGGCCAATTGATTAAGTTTAATAAGTCGTGTCCTTCACCCTCTTCCTATCTTCATGGTAGGAAAGCAACATGAAATTTCACCATCGCAAGTTTCTCTATCCTCCTCCGCCGTAAAATATGTAAGGTTTACATCATCGTTTCTCATTTGGATTGTCCGAGGGGACGAAAAGAAAGTGTGTAATTCATCCTTCAATTAAAGGAAGAATATGTATTTTTTATTTTATTTTTTTCCTTTTCGGTGGGTTACACGGAGCCATAGCTCAGGAAGAGGAAAGTGCATAAAGTAAAATAAACAAAACTAAGCTAAACCAACGCGGGCACGGAAGCCCTAATAGTGTCGCCGGAGAGCAGAGAATTGATACCGGTCATACGCCTAGAGAAAAAATGAGATCCTAGCGAAAAATGATAAGCCAGACGAGCCATCCAATCTGCATACGCATTGCCTTCCCTGTAAGTATGCTGAACTTCCACTGGCCAACTCCTCCGTAGGACACCTCTAATGGCCCCAACTAAATGAGAAAGCTGAGGACCGCATAAATTAGCCGATTTTAAAAGACCGAGTACCACCTCCGAGTCCACTTCCAAAATGATCTTCCTGTGGCCAAGATCCCAGGCATGCTGTAAGCCAATATAGACGCCCCATAGCTCAGCCATCATGGCTGAGGTAAGAGAATATGTAATTTAATTGGGTTGATTTAGGTTGTTTGATGTTTGTTCATCTCAAGCAAGGTCTATGATGGATTCTTATGAATAAACAAAATCCGCGAACTGGACAATTTTATTTCTCAGTGAATTGATTCGACTTGAGTTTTTGAATACTAGATAATAAATCCTGAAAAGAGTCTTATTTTATCTTGGCATTACTCCAAATCTTTCTTTTCTCTCCATAAAGAGTCTGTTGTTTAAAGAATAACAAAAATACCTTTTATGAATGGAGAAAATTTACGATTTGGAGATTTTTTTTTCAGTTACACGATTTGGAGAGTTTTAATTCCTACTAGACCAATGTGGTTCGAGCATAGATTACTATAAGACTTCTGAATATTAGGTGGTGCAGACCGAACAAACGTTTTAATCACAAGATGTGGTGCAACTAGAAACTGTGCTCCATACAAATGAATTTTGACGTACATTGCAAGAGTTTGGAATCAATGTAAGCCTCTCATGAATACGCTCAAACCAACGTTTTAAAGGGAATTAGTTTCAAGTGATTAAAAAAAACAAGGCATTTGGTTATTCTTGGTGCTCTTTCCCTCCTTTTTCTTGGACTAACCGACTACATATTGTAGAGGCATTAGAAAAATTTGAGCCCCCAAAATTTTCTTCTTATATTCCCACTTCATGAGGAGGAATCAAGCAACTAGCTAGAAGGGTTTGGGTCTTCTAATTCCAGATTTATTTTCCATGGTACGACTGTCTATTGGCAGACATTGAAATAAAAGCAAGCACTATTCATCTTCCTAAGGGCATCAACCATGTCTTTTGTTTTCCGCATTAATTTAATGCAAGCTTGTCTTTTATGGTATATATTAATCATATATGTCTACGCATCTCTTTATATATATATATATATAACGTACATGGTATATATAGCAAGATAAAACTTTGCTGTAAAAGGGCAAGATATGGTAAAAGTGGCTGAGGGCTAGCTTTTACTTGGTACGCTCGTCTATGAATAAAACGATAACGCTCGTTTATGACGCTATCATCTCTCCGCATCGCTCCCCTTGGGAAATCAAACTTTTAGTCTCCGACATCGTTAGATTATTAGCTCTTTTCTGGGACTGAAAATGTACTTGGACTCCACGCTCGGATAACTCTCAAGCTCATGACTTAAGCCAACTTGGCAATAAGTCAAATTTTCCTTCCTTTTGTATGTTTGAGGGTTATCCAAAGTTTGATGTACCTTCTATGAATTAATACAACCCCTATCTTATTTATCAAAAAAAAAACGAAAGGTTAAAGCACGATGAAAATTCAGAGGACATGTCAATAGAATTTAGCAAAGTCTGGACACTTATAGGGTTAAATATTGCTAAATTATATCAATGAAGTGTTGATTGAATGATATACAGTTTCAATTTCTGTAAGAAAGAGAACGCAAGTTCAAATAACGGAAAATCACATTTGTTGAGATGAAGAATAACTTTTAATACTAGATATATTGAAATTGCGAGAGTAATATTTCTCAAAATATGGTAAATTCTCATTCACAATATAATAATTTTCTACCCCTAATATGGTAAGTTGGAACGATATTGTAGAGCCAATCATTTTTCCGTTCTTACATACCCCTTTCACTAATCTACTCTCGCCCAATTTAACATTTTCCCATATATGAAGACAATTATTCATACAAAACTTGCTTAGGAAATGTACATTTCCACTCAAATAGAAAGAGAACTCTTTTCCGTGAAAGAAAGAGAATTATTTAAGAATTGAATTCAATATAATGACACTTATTTTTGGTATAAAGTAGAAAAATATCGGACTCGACACTCATCGATGGAACTCTCATGTTCTTTTATTTATTTATTTATTTTTATGTTTATGGATCTCTTTTATAATAGAAATAAATGACTCAGAATTAAGACCGAGTTAATTGAAAAAAAAAAAGAAAATATATAAAGAGGGAAAAAAGAAGAAGAAGAAGAAATAGGGAAAAGGAGGGAGACGAGGAGGTCCTTCATGGAGCAGAGAAGGTATAAAAAGCCCAACTCCATTTCACCAATTTGTGCAGAAACCCTCCCAAATGAAGAAAAAATTTTATTCCCTAAAAATTTAGCAATTTTATGTGAAATAACACATAATTGCCCTGCCCCTTCTTTTTTGCCTTTTTCTCCCCCATCACCATTTCTGAGACTCTGTCTGTCCTCTCATCTCATCAAAGGGGCCTCCCCTCTGATCTCTTCTCCTCCTCTTTTCTCTCTCCCTCCTCAACATGAAGTCAAAGTTAAAGGCTGAAGAAGATTGTTTGATGAGAAGGAGACTGCCAAGATCAGAGAAGGAGCATAGCCATTGTTGACAAGGGTATAATTATAAGGTTGCCATGAGCTGCAATAATGAGATGGCTTTCTTCCCAGCAAATTTCATGCTGCAGACTCCCCATGAAGATGAACATAATCACCATCAGCCCCCCACTTCTCTCACTCAAATCTTGCCCTCTTGCACTCCTCAGGACTACCATGGTGATAATCCATATATGCCTCTCCCTCTCTCTCTATATATGAGTAGTAAATATATTTGGTACAACGGAATGGAAGTATAGCCTATGTCGGGCAGCTCATTCCTAGCTTGATCCAGAACCAAAGTGGTCGAGCGAGTGCATGAGACAATCGCCTTGATGAAGAGATCTGTCTATTTCTCCATATCATGTCACTTGCTCGGGCAAATAAGTTAATTCATTTTACTTGTTATGGGCAATCTCTTTACTGCTAGGGATGGCGTCGTTCTTGGGGAAGAGGTCGATGTCGTTCTCGGGAGTCGAGGTCAGCGCCGAGGAGGTGCCCAACGCTGGGGAGGACGAGCTCTCGGATGATGGATCACAGGCGGGGGAGAAGAAGAGGAGGCTCAACATGGAGCAGGTGAAGACACTGGAGAAGAACTTCGAGCTGGGCAACAAGCTCGAGCCCGAGAGGAAAATGCAGCTTGCGAGGGCGCTCGGGCTGCAGCCCAGGCAGATCGCCATCTGGTTCCAGAACAGAAGGGCCAGGTGGAAGACCAAGCAGTTGGAGAAGGACTACGACCTCCTCAAGCGGCAGTTCGAGGCCGTTAAGGCCGACAATGAGGCCCTCCAGGCTCAGAACCAAAAACTCCAAGCCGAGGTAAGTGGCGAGGATGTGCTGACTGAATCAACAGAACCGTCACATAGGATCTACTCTGATACTATATAATTATAATACGAAGAGCCATCTTTGACAGTTTTACATATGCTTGGTGGAATTCAAAGCCCTTTTTTTTTCCACATCATGAATGTGACATCCTATGGATTCTTGCAATGATTGAGTGATATAGTAAGGAGATGCTAAAGGGCGATCATCATGACCCAAAAAGGACCTAAAGACATTAGGCTCTTTATTGCATTATTATTTCTTTATATATTAATTATAGGCGGAATTAATTTTGTTTGTTCACTTTTAAGATACCCAGTATCAGATTTTCCTAAGTTTCATTTTTTCCTTTTGCTTTTGGGCTTAATTTGAATGCATCGTCACCATCAGATTCAGGCACTGAAGAGCAGAGAGCCAGCAGAGTCAATAAACCTGAATAAGGAGACAGAGGGGTCATCAAGCAATCGGAGTGAGAACAGCTCCGAGTTCAAACTGGACGTCTCCACGAGAACTCCAAGGACCATCGACAGCCCTCCCTTGGCCGCCCCGCCGCCACCTCCCCACCCGATCACGAGCCGCCAGCTGTTCCCCACCTCCTCCTCTCTACGGTCCGTCAATGGCGGCGGAGGAGGAATAGCACATCAGCTCCTCCACAGCTCGTCATCATCATCAAGACCTGACCTTATGGTGAAGGAAGAGACCTTCACAAACATGTTCTGCGGGATCGATGATCAGTCCGGGTATTGGCCGTGGCTCGAGTAACAGCATTTTAATTAATTGAAGTTCCAACCGGACCCGAATCATCAGTTATTAATTATGCAGAATCCCGAACGACTTCGGGACCCAACTGCATATCTTCTTATTTAATTTTTCCCCGCGAATTTTTATGGTCCCCAAGTGGTTTTTGATGCGTAGACTGATGTATAAAAATTAAGTAGAGAGAACATGTATAATATTTATCAATGGAGCCGATGCTTAATTTTTTTTCTTTTCTTGTGAAGGAATAAAAAGATACTTCGTTGTCCTTTGAGTTATACAATTAATACCATAAATTTCCTTATTAAAGAGACTTAATTTATCAATTATTAAAATCATATTCAACTAATCACGAGACATAATACAATTTGCAAACTGCACTTAATTTCAGCAGACTTTACCAGCAGTGCGCAGATTGGTACCCACTGAAAATAATACCTCGTGGTTGGATCAATCATATGCTCAATCGTGAATTGCACTAAGTGATCTTGTCATAAAAAACACAAACGCACATTCTACTGGTACTTTGGTATAGTTTTATAGTAGGAGACATGAAACACATGCTCTTACTCGTTCGGAACCATAATTTTGGGCTCGACTGACAACGAATCAAGCGAATGAGGCGTCCTAGAATTAATAATCTTGTATATCTCACCAACAATTGGTCGAATTTTCCATGTAGTAAACATCAAGGATCTCTCAAATATTCAGTAGTTTGTTTGATATGCCGTCGTCGTTGTCGGTGCCAATGTACATGCATAGTTTCGATGGGCCATTTGTGAACTGAATTATCACTGAATTGAACTGAATTATCACAATTGAATGAAGTGTGTAGACAATTACGTTGTTGCTCTTGTACTGTGTTGAGAGAGAGAGAGAGAGAGAGAAAGAGAATCAAAACACAAATTCCAAGGGGGAAAAGATGACAAAGGGATAGGGATTGGAAGGATGGAAGAAAACAAAGGAGGAAAGTTGGAAATGGGTCATTCTCTTGAAGGGGACGTTTGGCAAGATATCTTAAGCTCCCCCCCTCCTCCTCTTCGTGCTGGCAAAAAGGAATCGGGGAGAAAGAATGGCCATCCATCAGACATCCCATGTAGTTGCATTGCACCCACATGTCTCGTTTAGTCTGTCTCACCTCCTCGCCTATTGTACGGTCTTTTAAGTGCCCGTGAATTTCCATAGCCGCAACATTCGTTTCGTTTCACGACAGTCAGTCCTGGAGAGATGGACCCTAAATTGAAGGGTTATGTAAAGAATCATGATATACGTACATGGTAGCATATACGTACATCATTTCGTTTCACGACAGTTGGCAATCTTAAGAGATGGACCGTAAGTTGAAGGGTCACTTGGGATGTGGGCCAGCCAAAGCCGATACTGATATTTTTCGGGTAAGTGGTTTTTAAAATGAGAATTCATCCATGCGACCCACTGTCACCCACTCCATAGCTTCCCAACACAACACATACACTCTCATGTCTCATCTTTTTCATTTTCCCCCACGCCTTTTCTGATGAAAAAAGAAGAAGAAATATTTTGAAAATAAATGTGTCTTTATTGTTGCGCCAGTTTCCTTGTACAGTAGCTTTTGAAAGTGATGATTTTGACACTGTTCCTTGTCCGCTCTACTGTACGTGCACAAACTTAATGAAGATACAGTTGATACTGCATCACATTCGATCGGGAAAATTCAGAATAGAGAGTAAATACATATTAGAAGTTTTAGAGGAGTAAATAGAACTCGTAAGTTCTGGAAGTTGGCTCTTTGCTATACATATAGAAGAATTGTTCGGAAAGGCAAGAAAACAATTGGATAGGAACAAAAATGAGGAGAAAGCCTAGTATGTAACCGATATATCACATGGTAATATCACAAAAGTCTTGGAATCATGGCTGGACAGAAAATCTGCAAAACACATCTTATTTATGGGAAAACCTTGATCCTGAAGGTAAGGGGGCAAAAGCAAGAAGAGGAGAAATATTGATTAATTAATTTGCTTAATTGGTTGAATTGCACTAATGAATTAACTGATTATATATATGTCTATATGATCCATTTCATGGGATCATGTGCAGAAAAGGGTTTAATAAAATCCCTGCGATCATGGCTGGAAAATTTTGGCATTTGCGATTGCATTTACAGATCCCAAAGCATATTTTGTATTTGTTTTATTCATTATTTAAGCATTTGAAGTTTATTGCAATTGTTGGGTTGAGGAGACCTTGGGTGTAGTGGCCACGTGCATGGTGGTTTTAGTAGATCTTTCTTCTTATTAATTAATTAATCATTGGTGCCATTACAACTCAAGTTCGTATCTGTAAGAATCTGTGATTTAAACTTTGCATATATATATATATATATATATTAAAAAGCACCCTTTAGGCTTAGGTTTATGTGCGGTGCATTAGGGGAATTCTTGTACTATTGACTGACTGAGCGAGCCATTCCGCTTCCTATGGACTTAATGTTTGGTAGACTCATCTCCTTTATAGCTTAAGTCATTGTTGGGTCATATTACCTGAACTTTCAAATCCCGCCTTTACATATTGTTTAGCATTTAATAGTACTTGACTTTGGCACGTTTGCAACGACAAAAAGAAAAAAAAAGAAGGGAATTCCAAATTATATGGGTTGCATCATTCGTATCGAAATATAATCTAGGTGCGAGGCGCAGGTTTAGATTGATCGATCCATCACTTTCCACTAATTGGATTGCCATTGAATTGACCCATATGGCATAAAACCCTAAAACACTAAGAACAAGAAGAACTGTAGGAGTCTGCAGCATGTTCGGAATCGTTACTACGACCTCGGGTCATAATATAATATGATGCCAGCAATCATGTGAAAGACAATACCCTCATGCAAATGATAAAATTGTATAAACTAATGCATGGTGCAGTCGCCTAGTTGCACTTTGAAACGACGTCGGTTTTTGGGGTTAAGTCACCTTTTTGATATGCAGATAAATTTATAAAATGCAGAAGATAAGCAGTGGAAGATCCATTGAATTGGAAAGCAGCCTTTCTCATACACATGGGCCCAACATAAAAGGGAAAGAAACACATTTCTTTTCCTTTGACTCAGTTCGAGGTTGATTGTACATGATGATGATTTATACCCGTTGGATTGGGAGGATTGCTTAGTGTACCCTCTAAAAACGGGGCGCTTAATCTTGTCGATTCTGGGGTGAAAGTATTTTCTCATTTATATCACGTTTAATTTCAAAGTAAGATTTTAAAATTAGATTTTGATTTTGAAAAAGAATGGTATAAATGAGACTCACCCTTTGACTTTGTATGAATTATTTTATTTTGTTGTGGAAAAAGAGTGGTATAAATGAGGCTCACCCTTTGACTTTGCATAAATTATTTTATTTTGTTGTGGGTAGAATTAAGTTAAAGAAGGAGTTTCGATTGATTTTTGATTTTCACCTAAGATCTGCCTCTGGCTGTATACCAACATGGATGTGTAAAGACATAGCTAGATCATGTTCAAGCTTTTAAGGTGGTTTGATCTAAAGTCGTACACTTTCCCTATATCTAGCTAGATGTGATTAAATGCTCAAGTATGGGGAAGCTCAATCAGATATCCAATTCCAACAATCCAATACTTGGTACAATGTTTCGATATATGTTATATAGCCTCATAAGGTCGATTGATACATAGTATAGAACTCAACTATATGTTGCGACGACCCTCAGTGTTTTGTGTGGTACCGGAGCCGGTCTTCTGCCTTCACGCCAAAACATCCCCTTCCAACTTAACAAGTAATTAACATCAGAGTGAACTTTCATTTGACAATGTTGCGCATGATTCATCTTAATGTCTATCTCAATCTTGACATATTCCTAGAAATCATGTTGCTAATGGAAATAAGGCGGAACTGAGCTCCAGAGCATTGAATATCTTCTAGCTGAATTCAAGCCTCAAAAACAATACTCGTCCGAAGTCGAACCCCGATTGAGCTTTGAACCTGAGGCTTTCAAGTCGACTCGATCCCGGGCTCGCCAATGTTTGGACAGGCTCGACTACGATCCACAAGCAGTATGCAGTAGCGGGTTCGTGCAAATCAGAGAGCCCAATTTTCCATCGACCAAACTCATCATCATCCTCTACCAGTACCAGCCCAACTCCCCAGTCCTTACTCAGCCCATTGCTCTTCTGAGCAGTATATCGAGCCCAAGACAAAAGCCAGAACCACAGCTTGCCACGTGGCGGGACAAGGTCCAGGAGGCAATCATGGGACCCACCCTCCCTCCACCACACTGGTTCTCCCCAGCCAATGGAACCAACCCAAAATTCTTATTTCCCCGGCCTTTTACCTATCCCACCTTATCCAATATCCAGCATCCACCACAGCCCATGGCCTCAGCTCCCCTCCCACCGACCACCACGGCGGCCGCTGCCCACCACCCTCCTTACAAGCTACCCTTCCATCACCAGAACCTCCCATTCCTCAGGTCTCCCTCACGAGCAGCCCGGTCACCCACTAAGCTCCACGTATCCTCCACGCCGAACCCGCCTGTGACATCCACCTCGGCCTCCTCATCCTCGGTGGCCACTTCCAAGCCGAAGGAGGAGACGATCTTCTTCGATGGCGGGGCGCACTACGGTGACCTCGTGGCGAACCTCCTGCTGGGGTTCACCCTCCTGTGGCTCCCCCTCACGCTGGCCGCGGTCTCGAGGGCCTTCTTCCTGCGTTACCGGTTCACGAACTTGCGGGTGACCGTGATATCGGGGCTGACGGGGCAGGACCGGAGCGACTTCTCGTACAAAGTGATCAAGGACGTGCAGGTGGTCCCGCGGTTCATTGGGGAATGGGGCGACGTGATCATCACCCTTCGGGACGGGACCAAGGTCGATCTCCGGAGCGTGCCCCGGTTCCGGGAGCTCGCCAAGTACTGCCTCGCCATGGCCGAGAAGCCCGTCGTGCTCAAGGAGAAGGGCCCGAAGGGCTTCTAGTCTAGTCGTTGTACTGATGAGGTACTTTCGGCCGACGTTATGGTGCTGGGATTGGATTTTATATGGTTCCTTCGAGATGTGTAATTAATTAATCATTCGCTAATACACGGGAAATTTTGTATTTGTGTTTGATTTGTATTGATGTCAACCTTATCCGACGACCAATGTTATCTCGGAAGAAGCATCTTCCTCATTTCATGATTTTCCCCCAAATTTGCCGGTTTTGCCGTTGTCCCTGGTTCGGTACGTCAGACAGTTGGTTTTGTCATATTCGTTGAGTCGGAATCTCCTCCGACTAAGCTCTTGTACTGGCAATGCTGGTACTAGACCTACTCGAGAAACATGGTATTTTGAAGCTGTCAGTTATCTGTCCAGATTCTGAGCTGTATTGGGTCTATCAATGACACTGTTTGTACGAGGAATTATCAGATTTCCGGAGGATGTCTACTGCTATTTGCTGGGTTTAACCCAGCAGAAGCTTCTTGGACTGGCCCTTTACTATTATTGTACATGGGAGCTTGGACCTTGGGCTACTTCCAAACTTTTTCAAGCCGGTACGATGCCCGGTTGACATCTTTTAACTGGGACTACCCAATCACCACTTCAGTTCGTGGATCAGCGTCAATGTGTACATATACACTTGTTGAATGGTGGTCTTGAGGCCAATTCTCAGCAAACTGTAATAAACATAATTTTTTGGAGCAAAGAAAGGAACGATTGTGAGGGAATGAAAAGGCAAAAGGAAGAAAAGGAAAGGGGAAAAACAAGAGAAAGAAATCCACTTGTTCTTGTTAATGATCATAGAGCCGGAAGTTGGGCTGTACATGGAATTATTAATCTGATAAACGTGAAGTACAGTATGGGAAAAAGCCCTATGAATGCGTCTGCGCCATGGAGCAAAAGCTGAATACAGGTTAATCCGGCTTCCTAGTAAATACTGTTTTTTGTAGTTCAAGCATAGTCATAGGCTCATAGCGGCTTCTCAGTGGTCCGAAACAGATACGGCAGCCTCCGAAAACCTCCAGAGACCGGGTGCTTCACTGTTTGTCCAACTCATTTCAATGCAGGATACTATAAAGTTTACGCTCACTCGTCATCATAAACAACGCCAATAGCTGAAGTCGTAGCAAATGTACAAATGGTTCATCAAAGTCTGCTGGGTACCGGTCGGGAATATTAATTCGTAGACAGTAACTGCATTTCCCGCAGTTCGAAAATTTAGTTTCTTGTTTTCTAAGTAATGATCCAACTTTTTGATGTTTTGAGTGGTTCAATGCATGAAGGAGAGGATGGCAACTGAGCAAGTGGGAAGAAAGAAAATAAAGCTCACTCATTTCCTCCTGCAAACTTAGTTGTCAATCCCCGCAAATGCAACACAAACTCGGGCAGAGCAAAAGCAAAGAGAGAAGAAGAAGATGAAGAATGGCCCCAACATTCTCTGAGAAAGAATTCTTCCATGACCATGGGAGAAATAAAGAACCATACCCAATGAAGCTCGACCCAAAAACTTTTGACTGAGCTACCTTAGTTTTTTTTTTTTATATATATATTAGTTTTTTTGTATTCTGGTGTTCTGTTGGCCCGTGTGGTTCCTGGTAAAAGGGCAGCACAATGAGAGGAAGGTGGTGGTGTCTCGTCAATGGGATGCCTCACAGTGACTCCGTCCCTTGCCCAGCTCAATCCATCCACTGGTAAGCTGTTTGATTCATCGATCTTTATTGAAAGATGCTAAAGAAAGATTTTTTTTTTTCCTTGTTGGGGTTTATCAGGAGACCCCATTCCTTTTTTGCTTTTCCTTTGAGAGGGGATGACAGAGCTTTGATTTGTTCTGTGTGTAGTGTGGTTTCCCTTTGGCCTTTTGCAGGGGGAGTTGGCTGTAAGGGGATGGGAAGGAGCCCCACCCCCATGAACATCCCAGCATGGCCCATGAGATGAAAGCTTTGCCCTTTTCAGGTAACATCAAATGCCCACCACCTGTTTGTGAAATTGCCTCTTTGAGCATTTTCCACTTTGAATTTCTTTCTTGTTTCCTTTTTAGTGCCTCTGGTTTTATTCACATGAAAGCTTATAGTAAACTCTGTCTGTCCTTAATAGAAGCTAACAACTGTTATTAGAATCACAGTGCAGATGCGTTGGTTCGATTTCTTTATTTCATAGGAGTTCTTGGATATCGGATAATTTTCAGCTCACACCCTGGGTCTTGGATTTTGAATGCTGGATTATGATTCAAACTCGAGGTGCATGCATGCATCAATCACCCATATCAGAGCTTGGGTGTAACGTGGACTATTGATGCACTTAGGAATGACCACTGGCTATAAAGCTACATGATTATCTTAATATTGGATCATTGAGGCGGTAGTCAGATTACTGTAGCTTTCATGATCGGGTCTAGTCATTAGATTTTAAATATTTTGGGTGGATAAGTTCTCAAATGATCTGTGTCCCAGTGGATCAATGCTTACTTAATTAGTGAAATTGTACTTTAGTTATTCTTAGTGAGAGCAGGCAAAGATTGAGAGTCACTGTCAATGCGAAGAAAAGTAGGTACTAACTGTGGTTTTGAATGCAACTATGGAGGAGGGGGAGGTGACATTATGAGGGAATCTAGTCATCGGGAAGAAAAAAGAGATGTAGGCAAAAGGCAGTCGATTGATGAGAATATGAATGGGGGCATAGGATTCCCCAAACGCTTTCGCTTTTGCGAGCGCGTTGTATGTAGAAAAGATAGGAGAAAAAGAAAAGAAAAGAAAAGGTTAGTTACTCTTAATATCTGATAAAAGGATCCCACCACTCTCAAATGTGCAAAAGAATCCCAAGCAAAGAGAGCACCGCCAAAACAATTCACATAAAGCTAAACCAGATACAATATTGTCACATAAGCTCCAAATTTTGTACCACACGTGGGTCCTTTTCTTTCTCTTTCTACCTTTTCTACATGGGATCAAGGAATATTTCACCACCCAGAGCCAGAACTGCACACACCAAGAAACACACATTTTGCTATAGCAGGAAAAAAAGAAAAGGGAGGGGAAGAGATTAGAGAACAAAAATAGCTTGCACTCTGAGAATTCAGATACACTATTTGACCGATATGAAGTCTGAGGCAGGGCATAACAGAGAATCAGTTTATTCAAAACATCCTTGTTTCTTTGAAGGACTTCGAACACATTTGAATTCAAACCAAGGGGTGATGGATTATGTGTGAACATTACTCTGAATAGAATGAGAAGTTCTCCAAGCTGCCATGTTGGCAATGAATTTGTAGCAATAAAGATGTATTCTCAAGGTATATCTATCAGCTTAATATTTGTATTTGATTGGATCCAATGTGATGAAAATCTATTGGAAGCTCTCATGAAGGTGCGTATATCGCAATCCTTGTGAAGAAGTAGATGGGCTCACATTCAAATCTTAACAAACATGACAATGTTAGCTTCAACTGTCACAAAGAACTCTGGGACAGGGACACGACTCACGTTATGAGAACTAATCAGGTGCATTACTAATCCTTCCTTGTCTTTTTAAGACCCGATAATCTGTTATTTGTGTCTATATGCATTCATTCATTGTATCATCTGCAATATATGATATCAAATATATTTATGTTGCGATGGTGTCACACAAAGTTTATGAGGGAAAGGAAAAGAGGAAAATGAAAGTGCAGCTTAAAGAGAGAATAAAAGTGGTTTTGTACTGTGTGACACATCAAGCTTTATTTGTAAAGTAAAACAAACTCTCTTTTTCTCTTCCCTCTTTACTGACCCTTCTTGGCCCTCCTTTGGTTAAATCTTTGATTTAGCTAAAGGGAAATGATTAGGGAGCGTCTCTTCAAAATCCCTGACTGGGGCTTACGAAAAGGAGGACCTAAAATTTTGTTAACTAGTGAAGCCTGTGAAGATTAAAGGATACCTCAGCACAAACAACAAGGCAAATTGATGAGTGCTTAACCCAAATTAAACAGAAGGTTTTGCCTTGTATTCGTTTGAAAAGGCAGTTCAACCAACAAAGTTTGTCCCAAACAGGTTGTTTCCTTCCCGAAAGACACTGAGAGAGAGAGAGAGAGAGAGAGAGACACCAAGCACACTATGCTAGTCTGCGTTTGAACCAAAGTCTTACCAAATTATGAGTCTATGGCATAGAACATAATTAGTTAGACTAGCACTATTCTGAAATTAAGTTCCTTTTGAAATCTTTACTAGTTGTGCCGATAGTGGAAAGAATGGTATTCAGAGGCAGTGTGTGAGATCATCTTCTTGTTGATGTATACCTCTCAGATAAATTCATGTTTTATACCAATAGATATTCGAAAAATGTTGTCTCTGGCGGCACATGTAAAGTAAACTATGTCTCCGTTCTTTTTCTGGCTCACGAATTGCGTTGGAGACTAAAGTCAAGTTGTAGATGATTATTGATTTCCTTTTGGATTATACTCGTGTCCTTTATCTTAAATTGAAATCTTCCTTTCTATCTCTTGCCTCTTATCCTTTCTCATTGGCTCTGCTTTTCCTTTAAATAGAGATTTGAAAGCTTGAAATTTACTAGTTGATAATGAAAAAGATCAAGAATTGTTCCGTCAAAAGATGAACTTTTGGCGCTTAAAGGAGAAAAATAGGATCAAACTGCTGCAACTTAAACCTGTTCCTGAGGACAGGAGAACTCAGAAAAAGCAGAAAACATGTAGCTGTATACAGTAGATGCAGATTTGGCTGTCACAAACTATAAGCTAATGTTCGTAAAACTTGAAACATCTTCCTAATGCTTTCATGCCCCGTTTTAGAGATCGAACCATTATAGCTCTTGAAACACGCTCATCTGTCAAATGAAAGTATCTTGCTTAACGGAACGATTAACCCCTTGTTTTATGGTTAACAGACTGGCGGGGAGTGTTCCCGGCCAGTTGAAGGTTTATGATAGGAACAGTAAGCAGCTGAAGTGTGCAAGTAATGGAGAGTTAGAGGGAGATGACGAACGAAATCTCTACGCATGATCAGGTAATTGAACTTGAGCATAGCCCCACCATAATCATTCTGATTGATGATATGATGCTTTTCTTTTCTTCTTGAGACTGAGAGCCCAAAAGGACCCATCTTTTCTTCACCCTTCTGTTTTTATTTATTATTTATTTCTTTATATCTTTTTAATTTTCTTTTTTAGTAAAAACTAAAGCATATAGATGGGGAGTAGAAAGGCACACATGGCGCCAGGTAATTGATTGTGAGGACGCTCTGATGGGAATCATGAAAGAGACTTATGAAAAGAAGATGATGAACATCCATACAATTAAAGACGCACATATATATGTAATTATTTATATATACACATTTATATATTTATATATATATATTGTATATACAAAGAATGTAAGTGACCACTGTCCATCTCACTAATCATCATAACCTATCAATCTCTTTTGGGACTTGGGCCTCACTCTCAAGCTCCCACTCTTATCTCGAAATACCCTTTCCAAACCTCTTTCAAAATAAATAAAAAGTTGCTCATCGCACCTCTGTTGGGAGATGGAAACTATTCACACGTGATGTCTAAATTAGAGATAATTAGTGCCTATTTACCGTGGAACAGTAAGCCGATCGTATTTTGAAGTCGTGTCTAGCTTTTACAGCTTTCTCATCTGTATGTATAACGTGTCATCGATATGTATGGAGTTGCATATGAATATATATACGTCGATTCTTCTTCTGGTTTTTTTTTTTTGAATTACACACTGAATGTTACATGTCCGTGTTGATATTAATGCTAGCTCTTATTAATAAATTTATGTATATCTCACAGGATCTGATACAATCATGGGCTATGATGAAAAATCTGAGGAAGCTAGGACCCTGTTCTAGCTCAATGTGGAGCAAAATTGTCCCACCGATTTAATGGCTTTATTTGAAGTTATTTAATTGATAATTCACCTTTTTTTTCTTTTTTCTTTTTTTCTGTTCAGATAGATCATTTGGGATGCTGTGTAATTGCTACTATACGGGTTCGATAACATCGGATATATCATGTGACAGTGTTGATCAAGTTATATATGTATATATAAGAAGAGCATGAGATGACTTTGTTTAGTCTTTGATACGTTTTTGTTGGCCTCGTTCTTCGACTTCAACTTTGATAGAAGTCTGTCTAGAACTTGGCACGTTAAGCAGATGGTGATCGTGACTTGCTTGCAAATATATAACATGAATCAAGACTCTTGTCTAGATCGTCCTAAAATTTCCCTTACATGCCATCTTATTATTATATAATTATATAATTAATGAAACTTTAGTATATCAAACCACATACTATTCGTTCACATATGATCAAGATAATATTCCAATTTTTATTTGATGTCAATTCCCGGCAACAAAAGAGAAAAAAAAAAAAACGCAAGAAAATGGCAGTGAGAGGAAGATGACCAAAGACCCATGCTCATACTAAATTAAATCATGTCTATAAATTATTTATTTTATAATAAAGGGAGGACAAAGGAACACAAATATGACAAAAGCTAAGGCAAAATGGGATGGTGGCAAAAGAAAAAAATCTCTTTTTTTTTTGGACTAAATGAATAAGTCGAATTTTTTTTTTTGAAACATTTATAAGATGAATAATAATATGAATAAAATTGAAGGGAGTTGAACTTTTGGTGGCGTTTCTGGTCGTCTTGGCTCTCAATTGATGGCTGCTTTTGGGACAGACAACACCGACCTCCTCCCATTTTACAAAGCCTTCTTTTTTCTTTTGAAAAAAAAATTGTTTTCAGTAAGTCCACAATTGCCTACAAATTCCTCACAGCTTTCGTATTCCATTCTTTTTTCCCATGGAAATCTTGATTGACTCTTTATTTATGCAATTGAGAATGTGTTAAAAGTGTTGATTCCGATATTCAGCGGCTAGGATACGTACATAAGAAGTGTGAAATTATATAATCAGGATCGATACTTGGGGTTTAAAATGTTATATACGTGTGAAGGACTTTGACATTATACATAATTGCTGCTCGTAGTTTAAAATGTTATATACATTACGACCCGTGTGAAAACGTTGTCATCACCATTTTTCCGAACAATGGGGAATGACGGGATATGTTTTGCTTATAGTTTGATCCGTTAACTGTGTCATGTTTCCTGTGGCTGTCTTGTTCCTTGGTCGAACATATTATACAAAAACACTTTTGATTTTTTTTTCTTCTGGCGGGAGATTTTGTTATTTAAGAAAGGACCGGTGAGGTGGCCACTTGACGAAGACTTGATGGTGTTCCTAGTGGTATTTATTTGTTTGGACTATATAGAGTACATAATTATCATTTATTATCTGTATTGCTATTGTTGTTGTTATTATCATAAATATTTTTCTACGTGCATCATTCATAATTTAATTAAGATCGGATTTGCAATTTAATGGATTTTCATCTTCATTTTAAGTTGAAAGTGGACCTTTCGAAATGATTTTCAAAGCTAGTAAGTTCAAATTAACAATTTGGGGTTCATTCAAGAAAAAAAATGATATTTCCTAATCCAAATATTCTACTATGCCCTCTGATTATTGCATTGCCCGGTTCGTAAGATGTTGGAAAAGACTGAATCCGTAGCGCTCTTCCTCATATATGAGTATGTTTTATGAGTTAAATATGCATATATTTTTTCGGTTACAGGGGAGGCCTATGTACCTAGTACATTGAAATAGAAATTCTAAATATCTAATAAAGGGGCATAGATAGTCCTACTGGATATCAAACATGGGACTCTTGGTCACCAAGCCAGATGTGCATCACTATGTTATATCATCTTTTGATAAATATGCATATTTAGATGAGCAGACACCGAATTTAAATGAGCAGACACAAAACCCGATCCTATGAATTGTGCATCCAATGAATAAATTTTCGTAAGAAAGGAAAAAAAAAAGTATTTACCTAAAATGACCCATGGTTTGCCCGTTTTGTCAAATCTATTATATATATTTTTTTTGTCAAATCTATCTCATGGTTTATTTTTTGTATCAGATCTATCCCGGCGTTATATTTTCCGTCGACATCTAATGACCGTGCTGATGTGGCGCCTACGTGGCAAGTGTGGCCCACTATCTCTCCACGTGCCACGTCAGTACGGCCGTTAGATGTCGACGGAAAAGATAACGCCGGGATAGATTTGATGCAAAAAGTAAACCATGGGATAGATTTGACAAACAAAAAAAGCATAGGATAAATTTGACAAAACGGATAAATCATGAGTCATTTTAGATAAAAACTCAAAAAAAAAAGAACAGGAAATTTCAAAAGATTGTAACACTGCTTAATTCTATAATTCTCAAATAGTGATGGATAGATTTGAAATTCAATTACTTTCGGGTAGGAAAATTCGTGGCATGGCCAAAAGGTACAAAATTTTGGTGTTAAACTCTTTAGGAAAGAGGGAACCAGCAAATGAGCAAAAAAGACAACGACAAAGATCTTACGATGTATAACAAAAGTGCTCCTTTTTTTTTTTTTTTTCAATTTCTTGCCTTTCACTTCTTTTTCAAAATTTGTTTTCTTTGTAAGTATTCAAACCAAAGTCTTTGATGTTTATTCATAAGAAGTCTTTGATATTTTAATGGCAATTAATAAGAGAAAATTCAAGTTTCCATTGCCTTTGATATGATATGTCTTCTCTCCAATTTTGGCATATTATCAAATTAATGTCCTTAAAGAATTTATAAGCCAAATACGTAACGTGGAAATAAATAGTCACATGATGCCATGATTTGTTAGAATGCGAGAAGAAAAAATCGACGTGAGTTGGTTCAAGCGGTTCGGATGTTGTTCCGCTTAAGCAAGATCTCGAGTTCGACTCTTTGTAAATGCAGAAAATTCACGATGGGAGAGTTTTGCCCCTTGACGGGCCAACATGACTCCACTGGATTAGTCGAGACCCAATTAACTTTTCGGATACCAAAACTCACACCGAAAAAGGTGCAAGAAGAAAAGCTCGGTGGTATTCAAGTTTTATCTCAAATGTCAAGCTCTTGCATGCAGCAAACTTATTTAGACCGATCCGATAGCAAGATTCGAGGAAATCCATCTATTACGATGAGTATTGCACCCAAGGCATACCATGTGTTCCACTTCCACTAATTGCACCTACATAAGAGATGTGTATATGTAAATTACTAATTCACATCGACAACAAAAGATGCGGGGAAGACCTAAGTAATACTCGTTCGTCCCCTAACATAGGCATAGGCTAATCATATGGGAAAATCTCATTGACAAAATGGACCCACATGTTTCATCCAATTGCAGAAGAACGTTTCCAACACGCGCCTTGCATGCGAGTGGGGGCAGGAGTTATCCCCTCAGCAGAAGATAGTGAAGTTGGCGCTGATGTATATAGCATGAGAAATAACTGGACAATGGACATTTACATCAAACTGGGAAGGTTGGGTCATGAAGATCATCATGTCCCCATTAAAAAACAGCCCAAAATTCAAATTTTCATCACAAGACTCGGACCCCATCGCCTGGGCAGTTCCCGCCCGGGCTCTAGTACACGGATGGATGATCATCATCAAGCAAACATCCGAACGTCTCCGATTGTTATTGACAATTTGATCATGAATTCAACAACAGAATAATGAAACAACCCGACTGTTAATTTATGCATAAATACTTAAAAGTAAATCATGAAGTGAATCGTAGTTTTTTTTTTTCGGTTTTAATTTTATGGGCAACAATGGTGGCATTAGTCTCAAGCACCATCCATGAATTTCCATTTATGTGTCCATTAATGGGCACTCTCGTGGGTTTCAGAGCAATTTTTTTTTTCAAACTCCCCTTCATGCCCGCGCCTTAAGGCAAGAAATCCATTGGCCTAAACTCAAAATCATTATGACATCCAAAGAAATTTATTAAATGTATTCAAAAAATTCATACACACACACACACACACACACATATATATATATATAATACGCATTATTAAAAAAGAAAAATACAAAGCATATATTTCATCGTTGTCTGTCTCTGTTTCTCTCTGTCACTCTGCGCTTAAGCTCAGTCGGGCAAGAACAGAGAGTTTGATTCTTTCTACTTGTAGAGAATCATTCATGGTTTAAATATGCAATTGCTCGAATCCCAATGAGTTGAATAGCAAAGAGAAAAGGTATTGTATTTCTCCTCTCTTTCGATATATTTATATTACACACGCTCCTCATTAGAAAAGCAATTTCTTTTTCACCAATCTTCCCTTTCCGTCAAAAAAATAAAAAGGTCCAATTTTTATGGCAAAATTCTGTTTTTTTGATGATGCAGTGAAACGGCGCGACCATTCAAAAGAGTTAGAATCCAAGGCGAATTGGTTATTTCCTCTCCCATTAGGGCCTCCGATCCGTTAAGAGTCTCGAGGTTATATGACACGCCCAACAGTGGCTCTGTGTGTGGAAAGTTAAAGAAAGAGAGGGAAGAGGAAGGATTTTTTTTTTTTCTTGGTGGGGTTGTGACTTGTGGGTGTGTGTCTGCGAGCGAGCATGCGAGTTGGGTTTTGGTTATTATAAAGGGAAGGAGCGTCAGAGAGAGAGTGTGAGACAGAGACAGACAGACAGACAAGAGGGTGTCTGTAAAAAAAAAAAAAGGGAGAATAAGTAGCAGACGACTATAAACAAATATGCAGAGGAAGGCTAATAGCGGCGGCGAGGATTCGAAGAAGAAGGAGAGGCATATCGTCACATGGTCTCAAGAGGTTTGTGTTAACGTCTCGTCTTCTCTCTCATCTTTGATTGATTTTCGTTCGCAGCTGGTGTTCTGTGTTTTTTCGGGTTTGATGTGAAGAAATGGAATGTTGTTGCAGGAAGATGATATACTTAGAGAGCAGATAAGCATTCATGGAACGGACAAGTATGGTTTTCTTCTTATATATTCTGCAGATGAAGCTGTTCTTCTTCCTCTTCTTTAACTTGCTGTCATCATTGTATGTGTTGGAATGGATGATTGATTGAGACTGCGTGGTTGGATTATGATAAATCTTTTGCACGTGCAGTTGGACGATTATTGCATCGAGGTTCAAGGATAAGACGACGAGGCAGTGCAGGAGAAGGTCAGTTCGGTTATTCCGTATCTAGCTAGGGATGCAGTGTCCTTGTTACTTTTGTTCAATTACATTTCCTGAGAAAATGAAGCAAGGTTTTTGTGTAGATGGTATACATACTTGAATTCCGACTTCAAGAAGGGCGGATGGTCCCCGGAGGAAGACTTGCTTTTGTGCGAGGTAAGTCAGACTTGCAGCAGCTGTCCATTTTATTCCGAATTCATGTTTTAGTTATGTGAATGATAAATTTTAATATCAGTTGGTTGGAAATTCCGCAATAAGACTATGACCTGAGATTGTATGCTGAATGTTGTACAATTGCCGGAATTTACTTTCTTAAGCATATATTTGTCGAACTGTTAATAATGTTAAATGCAATGGTAATTTTGACGATGTTTGCAGGCTCAGAGGATATACGGTAACAGATGGACAGAAATTGCAAAAGTCGTTTCAGGCAGGTATAACATATGCACGAACCGTTCTCTTCTTTTTATCCAGCCGAGAAAGGGAAAACTGTTTTCTCATTTCCTGTATTCGGATAGTATTTGATTGATATAATCGGTAACTGCCCTGCATCTGCAGGACCGACAATGCTGTCAAGAATCGTTTTACGACGCTATGCAAGAAGAGAGCAAAGTTAGAAGCCTTAGCTAAAGAAAACAGCTCCTCTTACATTAACCTGAACAACAAAAGGGTGATCACACACGATCCCCTGTACACAACTCCCACAAATGCAAAGAGGATCAGGTATGCAGAAGTTCTAAAGAATCACAGTTACACTTCATCTATTAGACATGTACACCTTTTCTCTTTAATATTTTTTCCTAATTATCGGGGATTCGTATATTTAGGAGGGCCCACATCCTTGATGCACCGGAAAGTTGTAATTTCGTCGAAAGATTGCAGGGGCAGCCAGGAACCACGAGTGATAGGCAACTGAGGACTCCATTTGCTGTATTGGTTCAAAATATTCGCAATAACCTCTCAATAAGCCACCATCATATCAGCCACAAGGGGGACATAGCCGATTCGGGTGAGTAAGATTGTCTAAAAGACAATCTATACTCTTCAGTAAACTATACAGCACAAACAAACAATGGAGAAAACGTATCAAACTGAAAGGTCTGATAAATTCTTTTCTTCTACTCGATTAGCAGCTTTAAGTAACAAGGGAACATTCATGAAGAAAGATGATCCTAAAGTTGCTGCTCTGATGCAACAAGCAGAATTGCTCAGCTCCTTAGCTGTGCAGGTTAATTTAGAGAGCACAGACCAGAGTTTCGAAAATGCTTGGAAGGTGACTTCATTTGCCTGGACTTTAGGGGAAATTCTAACATGGATCATGTCAGAAGATTCTTCCTGATCAAGTCAGACTCAGATTTTCAATTTCTTGACACTAAAATCCGTTGTGGATTCTCAGGTGCTCCAAGATTTCTTGAACCAAAGGAAAGAGGGCAATATCTTGAGTAACAAAATCCCTGAAACAGATTTCCAGCGAGATTTCAAAGAGCTGTTGGAGGACTTGGTAAAGAGTAGCAACGAGGGAAGTCAAGGGTCATGGAGGTACTCTATAGTCTATACATTGTTAGATAGACCAAAGCCTATGTAACTCGCCTTACTCACGAATTGAACATATCTGATATATTCCCCCACTATTTAGACAACCTGATTTACGAGAGGAGTCACCGACCAGTTCCGAGTATAGCACAGGATCAACTATTCTGGCCCATACAGTTAATGACAAAAACCAGCAAACTTTATTACCTGCTGAAGAGGGTATTCCAGAGGGTGAGGAAGGGATCTTCTCAACTGCAATTACAGCTCCAGGTTATGATACTCAACTTTTGTGAACAAAGCAAAGCATATTCCTTTGATTACATTGAGCTAACGCGGCATTATTTCTGACAGGAACAGAGAGTTTCCAACCCTGTGATGCACAAGTAGAAAGAGACGGCATTGTTTCTGCCTCATCTTTTACGGAGTTTGGCTCCCCTCTTCAAGTAACTCCACTCTTCAGATCCTTGGGAGCAGGAATTCCCAGCCCCAAGTTCTCAGAAAGTGTAAGTTATTTCCCTGGATACCAGCTTAATTGCTAAATAAACACATGGATAGTCCTCGTTCATATATATACACGAATCTTGGCAGTATATGCTAACATGCTCACTATAATGATTTTGGGGTGACGAAAAACAGAGTTTAAATACATAGTTTTAATCAGGGATGAATCCTGTTAGCAATAGAGATATCGCCAGGGTTCAATATAGGTGTGTGGCTGTTGATTTGAAGAAATTGGGAAAAGGAGATTATAATTGGAAACTACAGAAATCACAAGGTTATTGAACCTGCATAAAATTAAGCTTGTAACTCATAATAAAAGGATGTTCATAATAATATAGAACATTATCATGGTATTGCCCGAGCATCATAAACACCAGCTTTAGGCAAAATACCAGGATTAGTTTCTGTAATTATGCGATTATTAGTACAGTAGAGGAGTTCAATATAGCATTTTTAGAAACCCAACCACCTAACAAACAAGTAGATAACTCAAAGACTTCAGTTGTATCAAAAAAACATCACTGCTATGCCTTGTAATTAAGCCTCTCTGTCTGACAAATAAAGGCAAAAATGAGGACAGAAAATGGCCAGCACGGAGTATATTTCTTGATCAAAACCAAACATGTTTGACAGTAGTTTTTCCTTTCACAACCTTATAGATAAGAAAGCGAAATGCAAACTATCAGAAACCATGGGAACATGTTCATGGGAAAAACACGATTCATTTGCATTATAAGGTAGAGCTAGCAAAATGCGATTGAGAAATCTCTTCTGTTTTTAGTTTTTTATGCTATATTAATTTTCACTTCTGTGCTCATGCTAAATGGAGTACATTCCTTCTCCTTCCCTGTTTCAGGAACGGAACTTCCTAATGAAGACACTCGGAATGGACTATTCCCCCTCCCCTGCACTTAGCACCAATCCTTCCCATCCCCCACCTCCTTGCAAAAGAGCCCTCCTTCAGAGTCTGTGATCCGAAACTCCTCATCCAATTCCAGAAAAATGGTTTCATACCTTGGGTGATCTTTCCTGCAGTACTAAAAACATACCCTAGTTCTCAGCTTCTTTGGCTTGATCTCGGCTTCTCTTTTATACTATATCACAGCCATTCCCAGCCCATAATTTTTTTCTTGAGGCGGCTTATTGAGTCTGCATTCACTAAATGAACTCCAAAGATCTAGAATGTTATGGGGGCATTCTAGCATCCTCCTAACAATGTTCGGTTGTGCTTTCATCAGGCACTCTCAGGCTATAGACTCAAGTGTGCTTTTTGTCATCACATATTTTTCAAATTTTGTCCTCGTGTCATCATGAGTTTCGAGTAATCTTTACTAGAGTCCAGATTTTGGTTTGATTTAATTCATCATCTGTACAGAACATGCTACATAATCCGCAGCTTTCCAGAGTGTAATTACATATTGGCACCTCGCCTACAGCTACAGCTACAGCTACCCACATTCATCATCAAACACACCACACACAGAGAGAGAGAGAGAGAGAGTAGAGAGATTTTATTTATGGGTTTGTATAGGGTACAGTTTTTTTTTATTTCCTCTTTTTTTTTTTTGCCCCTTTTTCCTTTGGGTTGGTTTTGTCTCTCTGTTGCCCCACATTGCAGATGTAATGCAACATTGCCCATGATTGAATAGAGGAATTGGGATGTGATTTTGGTGTGCATTTGTCATTGTCTCTCTTCCTCACCTACAACATTGCAGGGTGTCCTTGTTCAAGGGCAAAATTCACAATCTAAACATACAGAAGAAGAAGATATCCGGAAAATAAACACAGAATTGCACAGAAGTAGCAGTCAATGTAATGTAGAACTGAAATTTCTGATTACCCTTCAAAGTCTTTCCTCCCAATTCCGGCAAAAATTGGAGAAAGAACCCACCTTTCTTGCAATGGAGACACAGAGAGAAGTGATCGGCAAATGGAAAATGGCCCACTTTGACACTCACCGGAGATAAAAGATTGAACCTTGTTTCTGGGTTTCGCCTCCCTCCGCTGTCCTTCTCTGTTCTAAGTTCCACTCTGAGAGTCTGAGCTGAGGGACAGTTGTGGGGGAAGACAGGATTTGAAGACTATCTGCTGTAATATATACAAAGCGAAGCCCAGCCAACAGTTGAAAGTACCGACATAATCATGACAAAGAGGAAAACAGAACAGAAAGAGGCTGCGATTGGGATGAAGAGGGAAACTCCATACAAAATAAAGCGTAATCAATCATTACCCTGTTCTTTTCCACTTTGCTCAAAAGTGCCCACATAATATGATCGAATTCGAATCCACCGGTCCTTCATCTTGTAGCCATCGGATCAACGGTCAAGGTCGGGTCTCATATTAATCGAACGGCTCCTATGTGCTAAGGACCCGTCCAGTTGTATGGTCCCTAAGCTGTTGGCTATTCATTTTCTTCCTTAGTGCGTTCACTTCATTTTTGATATGGCGAGGTCCCTTCAATTTCAGAAACGTCCCACCTAGGACAACGTCATATGCCATTTCTTGAGGACCCAGTCATCGCCCACCGTGGACCTTCGTGGTTATGATCGAGGGCTCATCTACCATTGGAGAAGTCTCGACCGGGGACACAAAACCTTGATCGAGGAAACTTCGATTTGGAGTAGGTATACCAAGAAGGTTGCTACCACCGGCCACATTTCCTAAATCGAGCTCACTCTGTCCTTGACGTGTGCCAAACACTTATATAGAATTTCTTATTAAGGAAACGTTACTAGAATATCAAAAAGTTATATAAATGACTTACTTGGATCTTTTTTTTTTTTTTTTTTTGATAGCTTGGAAGGTTGAAGCCTAGGAATACAACGTAATGACGAGAAAAACTAAGTCATACAAATACAAATTCGAGCATGAAGACCCCAATACAATCACCCATAAGAAGTGGTGCTTAACCCCCAGGGATGAAGAATAAAACTGCGACCCTAGAGGAAGAGCCGTGGCCCACCGTGCCATCCAATTTGCACATCCATTGCCCTCACGACGTGTGTGGACCTCCTCAACGACCCACTCCCTTGCAAGGAGAGTTCTAATATTACGGACCAAGGAAGCTGTGAGGGGGCTCCCCGCGCCATCCCCTCTGACCTATAGAGGTCAACAAAAAGGAAAATAACTAAAATCTGTAAACTATACGCACTAAAGACCTTCCTTTAAGACGCCGTTGTAATTCCAATAATGTTTCACTTTGATTGATCATTACTGGAGTAATCCGGATACCACATATAATAACAAACTAAGATAACCTTGTACAAATCTGACCACCAATGACCTATAACCCGGGCTCTAGTGCTGTAAGAAGAAATAAAGACGAACGAAACGAATGAAGGACCGGTGCGGCCGAATAGATAGACCCCGACCGGGGGAACATATTCCATCGATCAGAATTGCCAGTACATATGCAATTGACCGTTAAAGGGAGTAATGAATGCCGTTGATTGACCCCCATTAAGAAAAAGGCAGAAGAAGAAGTCTCTTTTCGTTACTTATTAAGATTTAAGAATTTTGCCAGTCAACCGTCCATCCAATCGTAAAGGCAAATATGTTCCATTCGGGTGCAATTGCAAAGTCTAGTGGGGATCGACATGTGTGGCCTAAAGAGATTTTATTCTATTCTAGCACTTTGTATTGGACCCACCAAATTTAAATATGGATCTCCACCATATCTTTAATTCAACCATGACACCAAATATATATATATATATATTTAAAAAATTTAGCTCATACCTTTCTTTATAGATTTCATCTTGGGTATACAAATGATTCGGTCTTGGTCGTTCTTATATTAACACCAACAACATATTTAAGAGAAACATTTTTCATTAGAGAAAAAAAATAAATTATAAAAATAGAGTTTCACGTTCATAATGGAGGCTCACAAACTCAGTAAAGAATAAGCTTACTTGGGTATTGAGCATTTACTTATAAAAACGTAAGATTATGTCTTGAGCAGTGACACATCCAGGACCTTTGATACAAATAGACGATATAAGATCTCCTCGGTGGCAATTGGGGCTTAATTTATTATTCCACTTGTATAATTTAATTTTGTTTAATATATGTCTTGGAGGTTTCTTGCCATTCATGACCTTCCACACTGCCTACCTACCTGTCTCTTATCCACACCGAGGTGCGAATTCTACCTCTTCCCATTCCCTTCATTCACTTCTGCATGTAATCCCCGTTGACTACGGCGGCATTAAAGATTCATCCCCAAATTCAACTTAAAAAAAAAAAAACACTTAATTAACTAGTCAACCCGTAGACAAATTCTCCTCAGTACAAATTAAATGATCACCAAATTTGGTCATTTTTAGGTTCGAGATAAGTTAACTAAACATCTCCCCTAAGCAAGTCAACAACACGAGCACTAATACGCCTCGACAAGATACCTCAATGCCGCCGTAATTTTTAAGAGACGGTTCGATCCATATACATAATAATCGCAATGTAACGCGGCTGACGATCTTCAATGTCGGGGAAACTGAGCCATTGGCCTTATAAATGAGAGCTTCATCAGATTCCCCTTTCTCCATTAAATGAACTAGACGAAAGGCCCCGACTATGCACGGGCTAGATTTAATGGGCATACTTATAAATTGGTGACTGATTTTGAATTGAATGTATAAATAACATAAAATATTGTCCATAATTTGTCCACAGGGATTAATTTTATTTTTTGAATTTGTAACCGTATATTTGATTAAATTTTATTTCTAATTAATTGTATCTTTGTTCAGTTTTTTTTTTTTATTTATCTCATGGAACCGATCACTTCACGGGGAACAGTGAGTTTCCCATAGTTTTAGGGTAAAATAATTTTTGTATTGTTCAATCTAAAGGCATAAGAAAACAGAAAAGGTGAATTTTTCTTTTTTTAACAATGTGCATGTTATATATGACTTTTAACTTAGAGAAGAATACCCCTGTAACCATCAACCTATTCATTAGCAACCGTTTTTACCCTGACATATTTTTACCACCAATTAGCCCCAAATGTTAGCATTCCGTCTACCATTTATACCATTCCGTTAACATCCGTGGCGGAAAATTCATGGACGGCGTTACATTTTCCGTCACTTTTCCATTACGGAATGGTATAAATGGTAAACAGAATGCCAACGTTTGTGGCTAATTGGCGGCAAAAATATGTTAGGAGTAAAAACGATTGCTAATGAATAAGCGAATGGCGATAGTGATAGTATACTCCTTTTAACTTCTATAACTAATGAAATCTTTGAAATTCTAAGTGACTTGGCTCGATAATAGCTTGGCACTTGTCGTAGTCTGATTGGTGGGAATTTTAAAAGTCATTTAACCACGGACCACTCACATCCTACATGACATCATAAGAAGAGTTAATTCGGTTTTTATAATTATATATAGATGGAGCAGAGGGGGCAGCAAAACAAGCAGGAATTTTCCCGTGACGCGGAATCAATTCGCTCCAACCCAATTCAATTCGACGGTTGTATGTATATATGTATATATATATTATTTATATATCGCCCCCCCGTCGTCTTCAGGATCACGTCAGTTGTCTTGTGAACCCAACAACAACGGACTATAATATATAGAGAGAGAGAGAGAGACGAGAGAGAGAAGTCCCTCACGCGTTCGTTTGCGTCCACACTTTGGGAGAGGGAAAGAGCGCAGGCTCGCGGCCTCTTTTCTCTCTTTACCTGGGTTTCCTCCATTTTTCGTTTCTGCTTCTGGAAGAAGTTTCTTCTAGCTCAAGTTCACTCCTCCATGGGCTGTCTTTGATTCTTGCTGGGTCGGAAAAAGGGGGAGAGGTCTGTTTCTGGGAGGTTCGGAAAACCCGAATGGGCAACTGCTTAGATTCTACTGCAAGAGTTGATGCTCATGCCATCTCTGGTGAGCAGCTCTGCTCAAGCAATGAATTTTTTTTTCCCCATTTATGTTTGATCGGTAGCTGCTGAAGTGTGACGGGAAGTTGTGTACGCAACGTCTCTGGAACTGAGGTTGTCGATTTTCATGGCAGTTTTGGAAACTTGTTTAGATTGCTGAAGGATGAAGCTCGAACATATCAGTGCTCTGTTTTTTGTTTAAAGTTCGAATTTTTAAGGTGTTCAGATTTAGATTCTTATCTGATGTTTCGTTGAATTCCGAACTTTCTCAACTTCTTCCAGCATCGGGAGTCTCGAAAAACTCCAGCAGAACGATTGGCTTCTCAGCTCCGTCGGGTCTCACCACACCCTCCCGCAGCAGTTTGAGCCTCCCGACTCCGAGGTCAGAAGGTGAAATCTTGTCTTCCCCGAATTTGAAGCCCTTTTCCTTCAACGAGCTAAAGAGCGCGACGCGGAACTTCCGACCTGACAGCCTTGTGGGGGAGGGGGGGTTTGGTTACGTCTTCAAAGGTTGGATCGATGAGAACACGCTCATGGCCTCAAAGCCTGGGTCAGGGATGGTCGTGGCGGTGAAGAAGCTTAAGCAGGAGAGCTTTCAGGGCCACAAGGAGTGGCTGGTAAATGCCTCTCAACTTTTAAGAACCTGAGTTTTATGTAGATTAAATTTCTGGCCGGAATTTTTGCTAACAGGAGTGTGCTTTCAGACGGAACTTGATTACTTGGGTCAGCTTCATCACCCAAATCTTGTCAAGTTGATTGGGTACTGCTTGGACGGTGAGAACCGTCTTTTGGTTTACGAGTTTATGGCCAAAGGAAGCTTGGAGAATCACCTCTTCAGAAGTGAGCAACATCATATTCTAACTATCAAAAAATAGTTACATCATATTCATATGATATTTTTGCCGAATAAAGAGGGCACAGTCGAAACATAGAAGTAAAGGATATATTAAGGTCGTCCTGGAATTATGTATATCAAATTCCGATTTAAATGGAAAAGAGACCATTCTCCATAATTGCCTCTTTTAGTATGTTTTCTTCTGAGAAACGAGTGCAATGGTATGAATGGAAACTAAAAGTCCATGCTTTCCGTACCAAAAATGTGTAGGACCTTCAATAGCTCTTTCTGTATTTCAGGAGGGCCACAGCCACTTTCGTGGGCAACAAGGGTGAAGATAGCTGTAGGTGCTGCCCGAGGGCTCTGTTTTCTTCATGATGCCAAATCGCAAGTCATATATCGTGATTTCAAGGCTTCGAACATTCTCCTGGATGCGGTACGTAGAGCACCTGCAGAACTAAACAATGCTCCTTGGGTCCATCTGCATTGAATGTTTCCATATTAATAAATGTATGAACAATGGCTTTCCATATTGTAAAATCCAGGATTTTAACCCAAAACTCTCCGATTTCGGTTTGGCCAAGGCGGGTCCCACCGGCGACAGGACCCATGTTTCTACTCAAGTCATTGGCACTCATGGGTATGCAGCACCTGAGTATGTTGCCACAGGTCGGTGCAATCTTTGACTTTTCGTTTTCCCTCTCCCTTGCTAAAAACAACCCACAATTTTTAGCAGTTTTTTTCGCTTGTAAGATGCATTAATGTTCCTTCGATCCTCAATCTCTCAAAGCGCAAAGATGAGTTATCGTGCTTTCGAATTGATAGAAACGTTTTCTGTAGCAATCGGACAATGTTGTTCAAGAAAGGAAAGTGAAAAGCTGTCCTTGTATTCCACCACCAAACAGTGACACAGGCCAGAATTTGGAACGAATCAAAGAAAAACCAAACATTTTAAGGAAGCATCATTAAATCGCGTGATTTGTCTAAAATGAAGGCTTTATCACTACACAGGAAGGTTAACAGCAAAAAGCGACGTGTACAGCTTTGGGGTCGTGCTAATCGAGCTCCTCTCAGGGCGTCGAGCGGTTGACAAAACGAAAGTCGGTGTTGAGCAGAATCTCGTGGAATGGGCCAAACCATACTTGGGAGACAGACGGAAATTGTTCCGAATTATGGACACGAAATTAGAGGGCCAGTATTCCCAGAAAGGAGCTTATACAGCCGCATCCCTTGCTCTACAGTGCCTTAGCGCAGAGGCCAAGGCAAGGCCCCGCATGTCTGAGGTCTTGGCTGCTCTCGAGCAGCTGGAGGCCCCGAAAAATGCCCCAAAATTATCACCAATAGAGCATCAGATGAGTCCGACATCTGCCTCAAAGTTCCATTCTCCTGTGAATCTGAAACCAAGTTCATCGCCATTTCTGTCTCCTCGACAGGGCGTGCGAACTCGTTAAATATATCCCATTTACAGGTTGTTATTTTATTGGCTTCATATGTTGTTGTTCATGATGAAGTATTGCCCGTTCAGCACATGTAGCAATTTTGGCTCCTGAAAACTCTCATCTTATTGTACGTGACATGACCATTTGAATCTCAACAGGAAATCATCGGAGAAGCTTTTGAGAGGGGTAAAAGGAACATTGTATGAGCTCTTTGTGTTTATGCTTCCTTTTGCTTAAGATTACTGTCTGCAATACAAATTTCTTCTCTCGGTGCAATTTACCTGCATTTAATCACTACATGCGCTTGGCCGGACCTGTATCAATGATTGAATTGGTCAATTTCTGTTCCACCTTCTAAAGCAGCAACTTTCAGATTGTCACTGTACTGGAAAAAAGCGAGGATATTCTTTGGTAGGTGCAAATTTTGATTGGTCTCGAATTCAGATGCCTAAGTTTTACAGTAGCTGCTCTAGATCAGTTACGACTTCGGCCATTGTGGGTCTGTTCTTGGGGTTCATGTGAAGGCACCGAAGAGTAATTTTGGTGAAGTTGTGGGCTTTTTCCAGAGGAAATTTCATTCCGAGTCTTCTGTCCATAATGTGATGCAGTTCCAGCTTGCTGCTGAGATATGGGCGGGCCCACTGAGCAAGGTTCACGCCGTTTCCATCCGAGTACTTCGTTATTGCACTGGAGCCTGAGAAAATCTCTAGCAGCACAATTCCAAAGCTGTAAGTATCAGTCTGCAGCGTCAAATGTCCTGTAAAGTAGAATACTATATATGTATATGAATGATTCTTGGATCCGCTTGATGAATAAATACAGAACACAAAGTGCAGTTGAATGAGTACCGGTTCCGATGTACTCCGGGGCAAAGTAGCCTTTGGTACCTAAAACTCTTGTGGATACATAAGACCGATCATCCTGGGGCCCCAATCTCGCGAGCCCAAAATCTGATAGCTTTGCGGTAAAGTCCTGCAATTATTCCACCTATTCTCGCTCAGCTTCGGATTTAATTTCTTTAATGCAGTCACTATGGCAAAGTATAAGGTCTTCAGAAAAGCGGGTTTGAGCTCCGGGAACTTTGTTTAAGTTCGAGGGAAGTGAAAATAAGAATGAAACTATGAAGCCATCATAAATCCCAGAAGATGCCAAGAAAATGCCACTGCAGAGCAGACTTACACCATCCAGCAAAATATTGGAGGCCTTGATGTCCCGATGAATAACGGGCTCTGCATGCTCATGAAGGTATTCCAAACCCCGAGCTGCTCCGAGGGCTATTCTAATCCTTCTGCTCCAGCTTAGCTCCTGGTTATTTTCTATCCAGGATTCCGACTAATCACTTTAACAAATACAGATGTTTGCTGAGAAACCAATACATGTTTTAGTTCGAGAATTTGGTCTTTCTTACCTCCAAAGAGGAGCTCCTCCAAGCTCCCCCGGAGCATATACTCATAGACCAAGATCCTCTGCTGATCCTCACAGCAGTAACCGATGAGTTTCACTATGTTCGGGTGGTTGAACTCGCTCAAGAATCGCAGCTCGTTCTGCATCCACAAACATGTTGGCTTCATCCGCCTTGAAATAACCAAAGAAAGAGAATCCTAAGAACCACAGCAGCGGATCTTGCTGGGTGCACAGACCCAACAACTGTGATTGGCTCGGTGCTGGAAATAACTCTTACCAGCCATTCCTTGTGACCTTGAGCTCCTGTCCTCCGCAGCCTCTTCACAGCAACTATGGATCCATTGTTTTCTTTTGTAGCGGTCATCGTGCAGGGATTGATCCAACCCTTGTAAACATCTCCAAAACCGCCTTCCCCGACCAAGTTCTTGCTGCTGAACTTGTGGGTGGCTTCCTTCAAGACACTATAGCAGAAGCAATGGAGCCTGTAAGCATGGAACATCTCTTCCTTCTTACTGGTAAGTACCGAGTCCCACGGACCAGGCTGGCAACGATTCACCCGCTCTCTTCCCTTCAGTTCTGTATCATGAACTGATCCAAATCAACATTCTATTATGTGGGAATGATCGAGATTAATCCTGATTCTAAGACATACCATTTGATGTCTTTAAGCAAACAGATGACAGGTTTCCGTTTCTCTCTCGAAGCGGCAAACAGTTCATGTGTTCTGCGCTGTAGCTTTCTGCAACAAGAGATATGATGAAGTTTCTGATCTCCAAGAAATTAAGGGAAGAATTTTTTTTGATTCAATAGAAACATATTTCTGGTGCATGGGCCAAAATACCTTCATGATGAATTTGTCTAGACCTTAAAAAGGCTGATGAAGTCCTCTCCTGCAGTGATCTTTGCCTTCTTTCATTACATGAATCTTGCTGTCCACATGCTTCTCAATACAACACGAGGCCCAAAATAAATCTCGGTTCAAACACTCACTTGATCATAGAAATTCACAGTAACAAGAAACAGGGAATCCTTTCTCGAAAATCAAAGGCGAACCTGAAGGGAGAGGCTGAGTTGGTGGGGCAGCAGCGTTCGTGATTTCCTGGTTCAGTTGTTCAACCTTCAACTTCCTGAGACAGTTTCCCATATTACTGATCAAGTACTATGATCTGAAGAAAACCGATAAGAAGAAGTCCTGGCAGGACTGTTTCTTGTAAATACCCATGATATAGCACACATGGAGAGACCTGGGAAGGGATGATTTGGTGAACTTGACTATGCAGAAGAGCTTAGTATAGAGTGGGACAAAAAGCTGATTATGATGTTCGATTACAACAAGAATCTCAGGGTACTCTTATTCCTGATTTGTTCAGTGATAATCTAATAAGAGATATGTAAGTTTGGAATTATCCCAGATTTTAGATTTTTGTGTTTGTTGGTGTTCCATTTTGCATCAAAACTAAGAACAGTTGTAAGCAAGAAACTGACGAGATGAGAAAAAACGTTGTTGATTGAAATTCCTTTCGCCTTTACCAGTTCATGCACTTAAGATTTAAATTATATCATTGGATCACCACCAAAGTAATGGCCTAGTGCTTACAAGTTTACTCTCATGTGGTCTGGTAATCTCAAGGTCTCGAGTTCAAATTCCCTCTATGCATATGTGTCAAAATATTTGTTAGAAATGTGCTCTTTGCTTCGCTTGGGCTTAGGGGACACTAGCTTTTGTTAACTATACTAGGCCTTTGGTGGTGCTACACTGACAATGTCAATTCAGTTCGTCTAATATATTTGCTTGTTTAACACAATCTATAATGGTGCAATAATTATGACTAGTAAAAAAAAAAACCATCATGATTTAGCCGTACCGTGAGGATAGTTCCCAATTTATATATTTTAGTGGAAGTGCACTAAGAGAAGGGTAATAACATGTCTTAAGAACAAGAAACTCACTTTGTTTTCAAAATGATCGGTTGATCACTAATTCCATGAGTTAACAAGTGCCATAAGGGCACCCGTTACAGGCAAAAAACAGATATGGAAATGATTTAGGGACAGCTTTACCTTTTTCAGTCAGCTTTGGAAAGTGTTAAATTAAGCAGTAATTAACTAGGTTTCGTTAGCAAAAGTTGAAGTCTCGAATTCTGAGGTGCAGCAGTGTCCCATTCAATGGCTTTCCGCGAACTTCATCTTATATATAGTATGGCTAACTTTGCATTAATGTTATCACATGACATATACATGAGAAAATACATCATGACTGAAGCAATGGAGGAATTGAGAGGTCGAGAGGAGAAGGAAGATCATTCTGGGAAAAAAAACAAGGTAAATTCATGGAAAGAGAGAAATTTTTATAAGGAAAACGACTACTGAACGATGAACTAATGATATTGTGATGATCATGAGTAGAAGATCCTATGCAAGACATGGTCCATCCTAATAATTAGAGCAAGAGATGCGGATGATGGTATTGATGTAAACGAAGCTCAAACACAATTGCATTAGCAGAGAAATTAATTTGATAGATAGACATATCGATCAGAATATTCCGGAGAAGATTTTGCGTGCATCCAAGAGTTTACCATGTGTGCTTAGTAGGCCTTACATCTGAGAAACATACGAGGTTTCTTCATTCTGCTACTTCAGGAAGACAGATCACCCGGAGTAGTTATGCCTTTTTATCCAATATCACACCTTGCATGTTTGCTTGCATCACAATTTGGCAAAGTGAGATTACATTAGTCGATAATATATGTTATATTATATATGCCTTGCCATATTGTTGGGAGTGCAACCTCTACGGAAGATAATCATGTAACGATGATCTCCCAATCAAAATAGTTCATGAAGCTAGAAACTTTGAGGGTCAAGAGACATCAGGAGTTCCCCCAAACACTTCAGTAGGAAATTTTCTCTCCCAATGAAGTGTTAAAGGGGAACTCTAGAAGACTCGTGACGTACACTGCAAATCCATACTCCTCTCAGTATATACTATGATCGACCAGGAAGAAATTATCGATACAACATGTGCTTAATATCCTGCAACTTATTGGGAAACACCGGGAATTCCCCGAAGCAGTCCAGCAGGAACTTTTCCATGCTGTGAACAGCAATGGAGATCCTACTGAAGTGCTCAGGATAATTCTGGGGGAGACCTGATGGTGGAACTAGACAACTAATTTGATCTTTCCGTGTTTGGTTTGATGGAAGGATGTGAAGAGTGGCCTGTCGATTTATAAGGGTTCGATGCATTTGAACTTGCTTGTGATTGAGGGCCTCGTGGAGAGGGCAGACTGCACCTAGTCGCAACTGTTGGCTCAATCCCAACTGAAGAAGAAGAATATTTTCTTTTTCAGGCACATACACTCACTCCTTTCCTTTTCAACTTTTGCAAATTTTGGCCAGTTGAAGAAATTTCAGGTCACTGGAATCTGGTTGATGCATGACCGATTCATTTTGTGATGGAAATTCTGTTGCCACTCTGTCACCAATACGTTTTAATATTTCTGTTTTATTCACCTCAAATCCATCCCTAATTGTGACTGAATATTCGTCACCAAATATCTGTCATTATTATTCTATTTTCCTGTAAAATGAATATTACAAGTTACAACAGTCTTCTGGATATTGTTGTAATTTTCTTTTTCTTAATTTCTGTTCCTTCTTAATTTCGCGAACTAGGCTAATTTTTTTAACCATGGAATCATGTATGGCGGAGTCGGTGTCAAAGATCGGGGGCCAATTACCTAATCTCACGATTAAAGTAATCTATCATTATTATTGCTAGGAGAAATGTTCACACAAGTATTTTCTTGGAAAGTAGGTCAGTAGGGCCTGGTCTGGCTTTATGTGCCTGCATAAATCCATCTCCCGGAAATGATTTACAAAACCATAAACTGTATGGGTATGTTTTGGGAAACTATAGCTGACTTTCACAACTGATCAGAAATGATGATTTCGACGTATACTTGAGTGTATATTGTGGTCCGGAAATGAGAAAATAACCTTCACAGAAAAATAGTGTATGGGAGCAAACAATCCATAGTCGGAGAGTTAAATATGACATATAAATCTTCCGTGGACATTTCTGCAGTATGAAAGGAAAATCTCCCTGGAATGATGAAAATAGAAAGGTTGATCGCTGGATTAGTAGTATCTGAGGACAGATTTTTGAAAGAAGATAATCCATGCCGCTGGATCTTTCTCTGTCTATCTATCTATCTCTTGTGGCCCTTTTGGTTTACATCACTGTGTGATTCTCCTCCATTCACCTGACCCAGAACTTGAACCAGATTCATTGGAGTCTTCTTCATAGCAAATTGTACGACACCCCTTTGTCTCCCTCTCTCACCATATATCCTCCATGAAAGGCTGCTTCCATGATTCAGAATACGTATCACGTAATATTCAACCAGAAAAAGATAAAAGAATCTATTAAAATGATAATGTTTATGTTCGAATATGCACTATAAATAGTGATATTTCGCCTCTGCAAATCATGTCTCCATGGGAGCAACAAGAGAAAATTTAGAGAGTCAGCTGCTCCCGGGAGTTCCCCTGAGCACTTCATTGGGGTTCTTTAGTTAGTTAAGGATTCGCCATGTTTTCAAGAAAATAATCGATCCTCACATGCCCTATTGAAGTGTTTGGGGGAACTCTTGGAGGCACTTGGCAAGGTAGATAAGCTCGTATATACAAGAGGAAGCTGATTGCACATTCTAGTTCAATATGAGTCGCATAAGCTCGTTTGGTATGTTCACTCCTTTTAAATATTGGCCACGCTTACTTAGATTACATCTAGTCTTATGATGACTAGCTAATGTCAGTCTTATCTTTCCTTTTCAAGAAAGTAAGAAGATTATAGCTAAAACTAACGCTGGGTTATAGCAGAAGTCAGGCATAACCACGGAGCTCCTCTAAGTTTGACACCAAACCAAGATTAGAGTTTGTGTGCCTTGAGG
The DNA here is from genome assembly GCF_007655135.1 of Punica granatum. Taxonomy (NCBI): domain Eukaryota; kingdom Viridiplantae; phylum Streptophyta; class Magnoliopsida; order Myrtales; family Lythraceae; genus Punica; species Punica granatum. The sequence continues at coordinate 21,817,724 of NC_045132.1, forward strand.
TTACTCTCCCCGCCGATCCAAGTACATATTGAGCATAAAGATAGAAGAAAAACATGATGCCAATCATGATTCAGGTGGAACTGCAATTATCTTATATGGGTATCCTAGCAATGTTAATCTAAAAGAAGACACCTTTGTTCTTAAGTCGTTGCCAACCTTTCAAATAAGATAATAATATGCCCATCAGCAGCAACCGAGAATCCAAGATTGCCCAGTCAAACAAGCAAATGAATGCTTTTTGGAACAAAGACAGCTTAGGAAGTTACTCAGCAGAAGAGAGGGAAAAATAAATGGTGGAGATGCAACGAAGGTATTGAACAACCATAAGTGATGTTTCAATCTCTAAGTTCACGCCGAAAGGGCTCTACAGTAATGAATTGCATGAAACAAGTCACATGTTTTTACATGAAGGCTCCCTCATGAGATCCATAAGATTTCACCTCATCTCTGTCAATTGAAACTACTGTCACCCGATCAAAGAGCCAAAATTTTGGCTGCCCGGCACCGGTAACTACTCTCCTGTCTCTTTTCCTGGGTAAACAACCAAAGCTTCTTTCGGGTCTCTTTCATTGACCCACATATAAATCATGAAGCTGCTTTAGACCATAATAGTTTGTTTGCGGACATAGAAGAATTGCTTTACAAATGCGACCAATGGCATACTCCCTGACCCAGAACTACCTTGCAGCTATCACCATCATCGTCGTCACGCTATCTTTACCCCACAATTCAGTTGCAGATGTAGGAATCATTTCTCTTCAATCGATTTTAATTCGTCTAGTTTCTTTATAAGAGACATCAGGTTTATGCTGCTCTGCAGTTGGCACAATGCGTCGGGCACTACTAGCTAAACTAACTAGTCCGTTATACTGAAACTCTTTTCTCAAAATAGAATGTTCGTAGAACTGTTATTCATTCAGTGCAATTTTATTAAATTCTTTTGCAGTGGCGAAACCATGGAGCTGACATATCCAACACGAGGAGTGCCGAGGATTGGCAGATCAACCGAAACACTGTCTCGGGTCTGAGTTTAAGATGGAAGTTCTTTGCTGGAAAAGACATATCTGCTACCCCTGCTGTAGCCGATGGGGCCGTCTACTTCCCTTCATGGAACGGTTTCTTGTACGCCGTGAATGCATTCACTGGCGATTTGTTCTGGCGTCAGAACCTCAGTGAGATTACTGGGCTTCAAGGCACTGGATTAACAGTGAACGTGACAGTCTCAAGATCGACCCCGACAGTTGCGGGTAACCTCCTCATTGTCCCGATTTATGGACCTGCAGTTGTGATTGCTGTGACTCGATGGATTGGGAGACTGGTTTGGTTAACTATGATTGATCCTCGTCCAATAACGGTGATAACTACCTCTGGAACCGCTTTTAGGGGGTGAGTTTACACTTCACATATAGATCCGCATATTATGTTAATGTCATCTGAAATTGATAATGATGATTGTCCAATATAAGTGTTAATTCTCCTAAACTCTCACTCTTGTAGTATTTCTCTCTATCACTCACAAACATGTCTGCATCACAAAGAATCTGCAGAATTTGTAGTTAGAAAAACTGAACAGAGGGAGAGGAGAACGAGGGATGAAAACTGAGAGAGAAAGAAGAAAACTTCATTAATTTTCACCACTATACATCATTGACTCTTTCCTACATATATAGACACAAAGCAATCTATAACTGCCACTTAACACAGACTAATAACTGCCACATTAACACCTGTCTCGCATTCCTAAAAGCTAGGAACTTAAACTAAACATAAAAGGACACATAACACATAACAAAACAAGAGATAACTGTCATCTTGTCTGATCCAAACCACATCAGTACAGCAACTCTGATACAATCTCCAACAATAAGCAATGTGTGTGTGTGTGTATATATATATATATATAGCAATCCACAATTAATTGAATACATCAGAAATGTTATTTTGCTCACTATACATATCTTGTAAATCACAATGTATAGTGCATTCTATGTCGGAGTATCATCACTGGAGGAGACGCTACCACCTAGTGAATGCTGCAATTTTCGGGGAAGTTTGGTGAGGTTGGACATCAGCTCGGGCGCAATTCAATGGCAGACCTATACGGTCCCTGAAAATGGAGGCAAACTGGGCGGCTATTCTGGAGGCGCCATATGGGGTAGCAGCCCTGCCATAGACCCAAGACGACAGCTGGTCTACGTAGCCACGGGAAACCTCTACACGGCCCCTCCTAATGTCACAGAATGCCAAGAGAGGCAGAACAACGAGACGACAACACCAGCTAGTCCCGATCAATGCATTGGGCCTGATGTCAACTTCAATTCCATCATTGCATTCGATATACGTTCAGGGAGGATCAGGTGGGCTAGGCAGCTTGGCGGATACGATGTTTGGTACTTCGCCTGCTTAGTCCCAAACAACCCAGATTGCCCTCCTGGGCCAAACTTGGACGCTGACTTTGGCGAGGCTCCTATGCTGCTCAGCATATCATATAATGGGAGAAGACGGGATGTTGCAGTGGCTGTGCAAAAGAGCGGGTATGCTTGGGCTCTGGACAGGGATAATGGTGATATCGTTTGGTTCAGAGTAAGTAAATGTCATCCCTAGCTAACCTAACCGGTGTTCTTAGGAACTACATTGGACAAAATATGTACCTACACACTCAATTCCGATTGGATTATTTTCTTATATTCTTCCATGATGCGCAGTTGGCCGGACCAGGAGGTGAGGAAGGAGGAGGGCAGTGGGGTGCGGCCACGGACGGAAGGAGGGTGTATACCAACATAGTCAACAGCAACAGGGTGAGCTTCAAGCTAGCCCCCTCGAACCAGACCAGCACTGCAGGTGCCTGGGTGGCCCTGGACACTAACTCCGGGGAAATCCTATGGACCACAGCAAATCCTGGCAACGATACCACCCAAGCACCGGTCTCAGTGGCCAATGATGTGGTCTTTGTGGGGTCAGTGGCTCCGAACGGCCCCATATATGCGATGGACGCGAGGACTGGGAAAATATTGTGGTCATATAATACGGGGGCTACCGTGTATGGAGGCATATCGGTGAGCTACGGGTGCATATATGTTGGGAATGGATACACCGTGAGCTTAGGTGCAGCATTTCACCCAACTTGGACCCCGGGAACCTCCGTCTTTGCCTTTTGCTTGGGTTGAGATTGATTTATGTCTCGGTTACCCAACTATAATTTGATCTTATATGTGAACGGAACCTGTGGAGGGATATATAAAAATCTAAGAACAACTATTCACCCTAAAACAAAATCTAAGAACAACTTAATTAAATTTCAAGAATCCGTTGAACTTGGGATAGTTTCTGATCACCTTCAGTGACCTGTAGCTCAAGATATATGCCAAAATCAGTCACATATGTGGCCGCTAATGGTCCATTTCGAACGGTTTCTTTGATTTATAATTTCAAACCTTTCAGTATACTATTCTGTAATTTTTCTGTAAATAGTCCCCTAAACCAAACAAAATCCTAACAATTATCTTCTTCTTTTTTTTCAATGGATGAAATTTTAATATTTCTTTATCGATCGAAGCATACACAAATGAAATAAATATTAATGGTAACAAATATAATATAAAAAATTGTAAATACATGAAATAAATATTAATGGTAAACAAATATAAGATAAAAGAAACTAATTGTAAATACATACTTTTGCACGCGGCCTTTGTTTATATGCTTTTCTCTCTTAATTTGAAGTGAATGTGATTTTATGGTTACTTTAGGCATGCCTAACCTTATTATCTCAGACGACTTTGATGTCCCCCCTTACAAGTAACACAGGGCATATAAGAAGAAATAATTAACTTTTATTTTAGATTAATTACATTACATGCATGTATATTTCTTGCGTGCAAAGGAGGAACAACTAAGCCAAAAAATAAATATGGTCCACAGTTTGAGGCTGTCCCTACGAGAGGGAAGGCTCTTAAAATAGCTAGACATTTGATGAAATTTTGAGGCCTTCTTCGGATAAAATGATAAGTTGAGGAATGAAATTGGACTAATAGTTAAAGATTGAGGACCAAATGAAGATTTATGACTTCCATTTGTAGAATCTGTTCGGAAAAAGAAGGGGAAGAATGAAATGAGAGAATTTGGCTTACCCAAAAATAATAAATAAATAAAGAGAGAGAGAGAGAATTTGGTTATGACCTTGACCACGCACCTTTCTTCTCCTTTACGCCTTGAGAATACATATTCTCCTTATGATGTCAAAATAGATCTGCAGTACGGTTAATTTGTGACAAATCTTATCGAGATAGAACTTTCTACAGGCGATTACTTCATAGTAGCAAAGAGTATTTGGAGAATTTACAATAGCAAAGATGGTTGGAGAGAATAATTCAAGTGTTCACTGCAAAAGTTAACGTCCTATGGATCTCCTCTGGATTTCAATCTCATTTCTTACAACCGCCTCAACATTTCAATGGAAAACTCTAATAGGTTCTGTTATGGACTTTGATCGTTTTCAAAGCAGTCCAATAACTCTTCCCTCTTCTCATGTTTGCCTCGAACACTCCATTGCTCTACATTGTATCACGTTCATGTTCTATCCTAGAAGAATATAACACCAAGAGAATCTAATACTATTATTTGAGCAAGAGTTACCTCCGGATTTGTAGGATGGTTGAAAAGTCGAAAATAACATTTTATTGTTACCTTAAATATCATACAATTCAAATAAAATAGAACAATTGGAGGATAATATTACCCATTTCGTATTGTTCTCCTCTCTCTTCTTCCTCTCACGTGTCATTCTCTCCTTAGTTTGCTCTATCCTCTTGCAAACTCTCAATTCCACAATCGGTAACCCTTTTTTTTTTTCCAAATTTTGTCTCCAATACTTACTTTTTCATTTTGAGGTACACCTTCCGCATGTAACGCGGGTATCCTCTAATGTTATATATGTGAGACAATAAATCCCAAGCTAGAAGTTCAGGGTCCAATATCAAACTTCCCTTGACTTGAGGGCTCCCTCTTGAGACACGTGTTCTTACTCCTTGGACTTTCACCCCAGAGATTGGTCCTTAGACCCCTTACTGCACAAGAGCTGACTTTGGGCTGCTTTGTAAGTGTCAGCTAATCACTATGGTCCATCTTCTCTTGATCTACCTATATATGGAATATGTAACTGCTATCTTTTCTATCAAAACAATGCGTTTCATATTTTGATGATCAATGGAGGCCCATCGGATCCGGAAGCACCGAGTTGTCGTCGGTGTCCTAGTCGTCTTACTATCTTTACCGGACAACTCAGTTGCAGAAGTAGGTTTCTCGTTCCTCCTCATTATGACCTCAAAATTTTCATGTATGTTCATATATATAGCGATTAAAAAGAACAGAAAAGTTGGATATTTAGTAGAAATGTTTTGTTTAATTTTTTAGTCTGCATATTCATGGACAGGATCCCACGGAATTCCCTCTAAAATTTCTGAGTCCGGTAGAAGCAGTCTACTTAATAATGTTTTTTTGCTGAATACGCTTTTGGCAGTGGCTAAACCACGGAGCTGACATAACCAACTCGAGAAGTGTCATGGACCAGAAAATTAGCCCGCGAACGGTCTCAAACCTTAGGTTGAGATGGAAGTTCTTCACTGGAAGGGACACATCAGCCACTCCTGCAGTTGCGGATGGTGTGGTCTACGTCCCCTCATGGAATGGCTTCTTGTATGCCGTGAATGCATTTACCGGCAAGCTGCTCTGGAAGCAGAACCTTAGTGAGCTAACCGGGCTCCAGGGCACTGGAGTAACTGTCAACGTCACTGTCTCGAGAGCAACCCCGACAATCGTGGGTGACCTCCTCATCGTCACAATATATGGGCCCGCCGTTGTGATCGCCGTGACTCGGTCACGCGGGAGGCTTGTCTGGATGACAGAAATCGATGCACGTCCTAGAGCAGTGGTCACCATGTCTGGAACCGCTTATATGGGGTGGGTCCTCCATTGGTCTATTTTGGTTTTACTGCCATGATCATTTATTCTACTTTCATGGATGTTACTGCTCTCATCAGAAGTCATCCGAGTTTGTGTTCATGTATCATTTAATCATTGCCATCCGTTATAGCGTACAGGGCATTCTATGTTGGAATATCGTCATTAGAGGAGACCTTACCTGCTGCTGAATGTTGCACTTTCCGTGGAAGCCTGGTGAAGCTAGACATTAGGTCGGGTAAAGTTCAATGGCAGACCTATACAGTCCCTGAAAATGGAGGCAAACTGGGTGGCTATTCCGGAGGTGCCATATGGGGTAGCAGCCCTGCCATAGACAAGAGGCGGCAGCTGGTCTATGTGGCCACGGGAAACCTCTACACGGCCCCTCCTAATGTCACAGAGTGCCAAGAGCGGCAGAACAATGAGACGACAACACCAACTAGTCCCGATCAATGCATTGGGCCTGATGTCAACTTCAATTCCATCATTGCATTCAATATACATTCGGGGAGGATCAGGTGGGCTAGGCAGCTTGGCGGATACGATGTTTGGTACTTCGCCTGCTTGGTCCCAAACAACCCAGACTGCCCTCCTGGGCCAAACTTGGACGCTGACTTTGGCGAGGCTCCTATGCTGCTCAGCATATCATATAATGGGAGAAGACGGGATGTCGCAGTGGCCGTGCAAAAGAGCGGGTATGCTTGGGCTCTGGACAGGGATAATGGTGATATCGTTTGGTTCAGAGTAAGTAAATGTCATCCCTAGCTAACCTAACCGGTGTTCTTAGGAACTACATTGGACAAAATATGTACCTACACACACAATTCTGATTGGATTATTTTCTTATATTCTCCCATGATGCGCAGTTGGCCGGACCAGGAGGTGAGGAGGGAGGAGGGCAGTGGGGTGCGGCCACGGACGTAAGGAGGGTGTATACCAACATAGTCAACAGCAACAGGTTGAGCTTCAGGCTAGCCCCCTCGAACCAGACCACCACCGCGGGGGCGTGGGTGGCCCTGGATGCTAACTCCGGGGAGATCCTATGGTCCACAGCAAATCCGAGCAACGACACCACCCAAGCACCAGTCTCAATGGCCAATGGAGTAGTCTTTGTGGGGTCGGTGGCCCCGAACGGCCCCATATATGCGATGGATGCGAGGACTGGGAAAATATTGTGGTCGTATGATACAGGGGCTACCGTCTATGGGGGGATATCTGCAAGCTATGGGTGCATATACCTTGGGAACGGATACACCGTGGGCTTAGCGTCATTGCACCCGACTTGGACCCCAGGAACCTACATCTTTGCCTTCTGCTTGAGTTAAGATTAATCTGATGTCCTGGTTATTCAACTCTAATTTCAAGCTCATGTAAAATGAAATATCTATCGATTAAATAATAATATAATAAAAACTCAATTTTCAAGAATATTCATAGTTTCTTACCACCATATATGACGAACTATATATAGCTCAATATCGAATATGATCACATATTATGTGGCTGCTACTCGTCTATTGAAATCATATATATGTGTTTCACTGTCAAAATTTTCACTACAATATTTTGCAATTTTTCTTTAAATATGGGTCCTGTAAAAAAAAAACTTTTTTGTAGGAAAAAAAATATGTATATATTTCAATTGATGTAAAATTTAATTTTTTTTACATGTTGAAGTGTCCAACGCATCAAGCAGATATTAATGGTAACAACTAAACAAGAGGTAATAGAAACTATGTATTTGTCCATGCCGTCTAGGTACACGATTTTCTCTCTTACTTTCGAGTAGTAGAGATTTTATTACTACCTTAGGCCTGCCTAACTGTATTATCTCATATGAACTCGATGAAAATTAGGTGTTTTAACTCATGTGTTGCATGACATTATAAGTCACCCAAAACTAATTGAACTTGGATGTTAAGTTTAGGGAAGCTAATGCACTTATGCAAAGGGAAAAATTTGGAGGTAATTAGAGGCAACGGAAGATTTTTTTGAAGGAAAATAAAAGATTTAATCACATAAGTTAAATGTACATGAATGAAGCATTTCAGAAACTGAAAGGTCATCGGGTAACAGGCTTCATCGCGACCACTGAGTGGTGGAGCTACATGGTAGCTTCATATTTGAATTTTGAACAGTTTAGGATCCTAAACTCTGCTACCCTATAAGAATATTGACAATCAATTGTTGATGCTTTATTGCCTCTGAAAGTTTGACTCTTGATCCCATTTAGCGCAAACGATTAGTCCTGGAAGTTCAACAGAAAATTCCCGTGGTCCCGCCGTAGACTAGTCTGATCTTTTTACAACAATCAATGGTAATACTAATTAACAGTTATATTTTCTACCATAACAATGCACTTCTCATTTGGATCCAAGGAGCCCCGGCAGATCCCAAAGCACCATGTTGTTATCGGTGTCCTAGTCGTCTTACTGTCTTTACTGAATTGGCTTTGCAGAAGTAGGCCTCTCGTTCCTAGAGTAGCGATAACCATGTCTGGAAACAGCTTATGTGGGTGAGTTTTCCATTAATTTGATTTTACTGTCTTACTAATTACTTCGAATTTGATGGATGTTAATGCTCACATCAGATGTTTGATCGAGTTTTAGTTCATGTATCAGTTCATCTTTGCAATTCCTTAGCATACAGGGCATTCTATGTCAGAGTATCATCATTGGAGGAGGTTCTTACCTGCCGAGCAGAGCTGTACTTTAAGGTTCATTGGCGGACCTATACACTTTCTGATAATGGAGGCAGACCAGCAGCTACTCCGGGCCGCCATATGGAGGAGCAGCGTTGCCTTAGACCAGAGGTGGCAGATGGTTTACGTGGCCATGGAAAACCTCTAAAAGCCCCTCGTAACGTCACAGAGTGCCAAGAGAGGAAGAACAATCAGATGACGATATCAACTAATTTCAATCAGTGCATTGGTCCTCATGTCAATTTCAATTCCATCATTGTATTCCATATAGGATCTTGAAGGATCAGGTGGGCTAAGCAGCTCGGTGGATATGACAATTGGTACTTTGCAGGCTTGGTCCTGAACAATCCAGTCTGCCTCCCTGGCCCAACCTAAAAGCCGACTTTGGCGAGGCTCCTATGATGCTTAGCATATTGTAAAACAGGAAAAGACAGGATATTGTAATGGCTGTGAAAAAAAGTGGGTTTGCTTGGGCTCTAGACAGGGGCAATGGAAATATTGTTTGGTGCAGAGTAAGTACGACATGCCTATGGAAACGGAAAGAATCCGAAATCTTCGCATTATATAGCCATTACATTTGCAATCTCCGCCCAGTTGATCACCTATGACTCGAGTACTTATGTTTCATTTTGAAGAGATATCTCTTTGCAATATATAAGGATAAACGCACTTTTCGATCCATTGAAAAACGTCCAAATTCATCAAAATGATCATTATGCAGTCCTGCTCTAAACATAGATGCCGACACAGTAGACATATGAGCATTTTTTTTTTTGAAACAATTGTAATCAACTGGGTCAAGCACGATTCTTTCAAACTCTTAAACCTAGAAACAACTACATACTGAGATAGATTTTTAGAGTTAGACAGATCAGCAAACGAAACAAAGGGTGTTTGAATCGTTTAACAAAACTTCAGTACGAAACGTTCATGTCTCCAACTCAGATTAGACAAGAAACTTATTTTTGTTAAAAGGTTTGTGTATAGCAGAACTTTTATATATAGGACTCCTTTGGGACAAAATATCATGAACTCAGAGTAAGATCTCTCCTCTCACGAATCTGCTTCGATCACCTTCCCTGCTAATCGAAATGAAGTTAGAAAATAAAGGGAAGGCTATAGTGCGTAATGAACATCTCATGAAAGGTTGAGGCCTTCATTGAATAAAAGAAAACTTTCAAGGGTCAAAGTGGAGAAATAGTTGGAGATTGAGGGCCAAATTAGGATTTCTCCTTCTGGGCCCTGTTGGGAAAGAGACAGCCCGAAGGAAGGTATCATATCTGAAGTCTCAGTATGTGCAAATATATTTTTATCTTTGTCAAGTCTTATTGTTTGAGCCAAAACTAATTATGAATAGTATTATGAAAAAAACAATTTTATAGGAAAAATGAAAGATCCACACATTTGAGGTTATATCTTTTTTGGATCCAGAAATTATCGATAGCTCAAGAATCCAAGACTGATTTAAGTATCGGAGGAGTGATTTTGAGGATGCACACGCATTCTTGGGATTTCGTTTCTCTTGCAGGTATCCATCTGATGAGAAGAGAAGGGAGCCCTGCTATAGTGTATATTGTATAGGAAGAAAGGTAAAAGAAGATTGTTAAAGCCCGTGTCAGCCAGAATTTTTTCCCATATGAATGTCCCTTTCCTCTATATATATATATATATATATATATAATAGTAGATATAGAATAGGATACATTGACAAGATTAATGTACAAATATCGTTATCTAAGTCAAAATCCTAAAAAGATATATATGTGGCATGTTCTCATTAGATTATTCATTAAAATTAGGACAGACTTTTTAGATTGATGATATACTTCTTTTTTTATGGTTTTTTAATTTGTTTCGTTTTCCTTAGATGTCAGTCATCCCATGTATTTAGGGTCAGCAGTACCAGTGGATCAAATATACATAACCACGATGATTGGCCTTATTCTAGTCATACAATGCTTCGACTTTGCCTGAATTTGACACCATCTTATTGTGCACCTTAAAGTTAGTGTTTCGATTCCATTTCACGTCATGTCCGAAACTTTAACAGGAAACATGGACTTTCCATCTTCCAGCAATATGGTATGTTCTCTCTTCCTTCACTTTGCTAGCCTTGGATTCTTCCCCGTAGCTCAAATTTGTAAATTTTCAGTTGTTTTCAAGAACTGCGAGAAGTAAAACTCTGAAAATTCTGATTTAAAGTATACCTCTCGTGTCCCATTTTGTACTAAAAGAATTTAGCATTGAACAAGTTAAGTGGCGCCTCTGGCAGGCAGTTTCAATAAATTCCTTGATCTGGGGCTGAGTTTGAAGTGAGACAAAATCCAAACTCGAGGTTCCATACACTGAAACACATTACAATTCAGGGTGCAAAATGAAATTTCTCCTGAAAGCACTCCCTTGAGATATGTGACGCTTATATTTGGAATTCATTATTCTCGACAGTTTGGTGCATTTTTTAGGATTGCTCTCTTAAGGTCAACCACGCAATTGTGATCTATCTTCTCTCCATCTAAGTATATATCTATATATATATATATATATATATATGAGTACAATTGAATTCTACATCATTAAATGATTCCTTATTAATAAAACAAAATTATTAAAATAATTTATTTAAAAGATTAATAGAGATGATTTGAAATAATTCATATATTTCATATATAGCATTTCTTATTTTAATATACGGATTTATTGTAATATAAAAATAACAATTGAATATATGAAAAAGGGATGTCATAAAACTTTATATTTATATTCAAATTTGTGTAAATATGTAATATACAATGATTAAATAAATACACGATACACAATAATTGAGTTCTATTACTTGAAATTATTTATCGAACCATTCAAAATTAGTCTAGCTTTATTAATTCGTCATCATATGAAACATAAAATTAGCATTGGAAATATTTTGCCATGTTAAGAAGTAAATATATTTTTCAAAAATCAAACTAATTATTATAAGAAATGATATATATGTGTGTATTAAAACGAACATATTCATATTCATAGAAATTAATTAATTATATATAGAGCAAATAAAAAATAATGATCCTATAGAAGAAAAATCTATGACACGGCGTTATGAACTTAAGCTCATAAATAAAATAAAAATAAAATTTAAAAATACGAATCTCCTAAACAAAGTTTTAAAAAGGACCAAACAATTTTAAATTCATATAAATACTGTTTTTCAAAAAAATTTGTTTCGTTTTTTCCTTGGAAGATAATTAACGTGTTTGTGTATTTAGATTCATAATAGACACAAGCACGTTGATGTTCTGAACTTCACACCATCTTATTATGCACCTTGAAGTTCCTGTTTCAGTTCCATTTCACATCATATCTTGAAAGTTTAACAGGAAAAATGGGGCTCCGATCTTTCAGCAATATGGTTTTCTCTTCTTTCAATTTGCTAGCTTTGGACTCTTCCCTGTGGCTCAAATTCATAAATTTTGAAATTCTTTTAAGAACTGTAATAAATAAACTCTGACAGTTCATAAAGTTACACGTCTCATATTCCGTTTGATCCTGAAGGAATTCAGAATCTAATGACTTCGGCAGTGCCGCAGTTTCTATAAAATCCTTGATCAAGTGAGATCCATGTTTGATGTAATCAGACAAAATCCAAACTTGAGGTTTCATATCAAAACACAGTGAACTTCAGGGTACAAATTGATCCCGACATCAAATCTCAGGGTGCAAAATGAAATTTCTCCTGAAAGCACTCTCTTGAGACGTGACGCTTATATGTGGAATTCGTCATTCTCGACAATTTTACTGCATTTTTTAGGATTGCTTTCTTAAGGTCAACTAATCATCTGTGATCTATATCTTCTCTTCATATACACGTAATACATATATATAGTATGAATTACTATGGTCTATCAAACAATGCGCTTTCATTTCGGATCGATGGAGCAACATTGGGTCCGGAAGAACCGTGTTTTTATTGGCGTCCTAATTGCCTTACTACTATCTTTGCTTGATGGCTCGGTTGCAGAAGTGAGCCCCATTCTTCGTTATGGTCTTCAGTTATTCTTCTATATGTTCATTTGTAGCAATTAACAAGAAACCATATTTTGCTGAGTGTGCTTTTTTGCAGTGGTTAAACCACGGGGCTGACATAAGCAACTCGAGAAGTGCCATGGACCCAAAGATTAGTCCACGGACTGTCTCGAATCTGAGGTTGAGATGGAAGTTCTTTACCGGAAGTGATGTATCTGCCACTCCAGCATTAGCCAATGGCGTGGTCTACTTCCCGTCCTGGAATGGCATCTTGTACGCCATAAATGCATTCACCGGCGATCTCTGCTGGAAGCAGAACCTCACCGAGCTGACTGGGCTCCAAGGCTCTGGAGTACCTTTCAACTTCACTTTCTCGAGATCAACCCCGACAATTGCAGGTAACCTCCTCATTGTCCCAATTTCTGGGCCTGCAGTTGTGATTGCGGTGACTCGATTGAGCGGGAGCCTCGTCTGGTTAACTAAGCTCGATTCACGTCCTTTGGCGCGCATAACCATGTCAGGAACAGTTTATATGGGGTGAGTTTTAAATCTGACTAACTTGATTTTACTGACATCAACGCTCCATGCGACTCGGACAGATGTTTTTGTTCTCATCAGGTTTCATTGGAGTTTTTGTTTTGTGTGTCGTTGTCCCTTATTGCGTACATGGCATTCTATGTTGGAGTCTCGTCATTGGAGGAGTCGTTACCGCCTGAGGAATGTTGCATTTTCCGGGGAAGCCTGGCAAGGTTAGAAATTAGGACGGGTGCAATTGAATGGCAGACATACACACTCCCAGATAATGGAGGCAAACTGGGTGGCTATGCCGGGGGCGCCATATGGGGGAGCAGCCCTGCCATAGATCCGACGCGGAAGCTGGTCTATGTGGCCACCGGGAACCTCTACACCGCCCCACCTAACGTCACAGAGTGCCAAGAGAGGCAGAACAATCAGACGACAAGACCAACTAATCCCGATCAGTGCATTGGGCCTGATGTCAACTTCAATTCCATCATTGCATTCGAACTAGGTTCAGGGAGGATCAGGTGGGCCAGCCAGCTCGGCGGGTACGATATTTGGTACTTCGCCTGCTTAGTCCCAAACAACCCAGACTGCCCACCTGGGCCGAACATTGATGCCGACTTTGGGGAGGCTCCTATGATGCTCAGCATATTGCATAACGGGACGAGACGGGATGTTGCAGTGGCGGTGCAAAAGAGCGGCTTTGCTTGGGCTGTGGACAGGGACAATGGAGACATCGTTTGGTCCAAAGTAAGTACGATATACCTGTGAAAAGAAACTGATATCCTGGGACGGTGAGGTCCTTCCATTTGCGATATGTCCATTGATCTCAATCAGACTCACACCTTATGTTTCGCTCTGCAGCTCGCCGGGCCAGGAGGAGTAGAGGGAGGAGGGCAGTGGGGGGCAGCCAATGACGGGAAGAGGATCTATACGAACATCGCCAACAGCGAGGGGAAGACTTTCAAGCTAGCCCCCTCGAACCAGACCACTACCGTGGGGGGATGGGTGGCCTTGGACGCCAACTCGGGGGAAATCCTATGGTCCATAGCAAATCCTAGCAATGATACCGCTCAAGCGCCAGTCTCAGTGGTCAATGGTGTGGTCTTTGCCGGTTCAGTGGCCCCAAATGGCCCCATATATGCAATTAATGCAAGCAACGGGAACATACTGTGGTCGTACGACACGGGGGCTACTGTGTATGGAGGGATATCGGCGAGCTACGGTTGCATATACCTTGGGAACGGATACTTAGTTTTCTCAGGATTGCACCCTACTTGGAACGCAGGGGCCTTCCTTTACGCATTCTGTTTGTGGTGAATCTTCCCTTCCAAGATTTTCAAATGTTTTTCCGGTTCTATCCTTCCTCTGTGTCTGTTAGTTCTCCACGTTGCAGAAAATGTCAAACTGATCTTCATCCTGTCATTCCCTATCAATTCATGCTGGTTGGTAGAGTGGATTCGCGATTGGAATCCAAGTCTCTGTTAAGAGTTGATTGGCTGATTTCAACTGTTTCTAATGTCGCACCAGTCGAAGTATACCAAATAACCACGCAGTCGACAGTCGAAGGCCACGGCCGACTTGACAACAGAAACATTTGATTCAAACCAGATGACTAATTACAAGCTTTAGAAATTCAAAAGACAGACAAACCTGATGACAGAAGCCGTCCCATATATAGAAACTCAAACATCAAACATTTAAGCCAAAACATGCGCTAAAAAGAAACACTACACACAGCAAATGGTACCTCATAATTCTATATTGATGTTTCCAACTCTGATGGGACTAGAAACTTCTCTTTGTTAAAAGGTCGCGTAGCCGAAAGTGTATTGTTTCTCTTTTATCTCCTTTTTTTTTTCCCCTTTGGTGTTTACTCGGGACGAAATATCATGAACTTGGAGAGAATCACCGCTTCCATTCTGCTTTGATCACCTTCTCTGCAGATAGAAATGAAGTTGAAAAATCATAATTAAGACGAGTACATAAGTCATTGATGCCTGAGAATAAACTGCAAGGTGTTGGCATGGATAAGGAACAATTTTATTCAGCTGAAACCCTATTAAAAGCCAATCTCAAACACATGCCAATGGCTCGTGCTGTCATGCCCATGAAAAAGAAAGAGCTTATTTGCATGAATCTTGTTAGTTTTGCTAGGTTTCCATTCATATATGTGCAACATTTGACAGACCCAACTTTGATGTGAGTAAAAATTTAATCTCAGACAGAGCCAAGCATTACTTCGTGAGAACAAATTGCACGAGCAAAGATATAGAACACTTACCGCCACCATCTCTAGAAGACGTCAGAGACTTGTCGTTTTTCATTGCTCCTTTACCAGATGCTTCCACCAATCTATGCACTCGCGGTGAGAACGAAGTTACCTTGCCATTGGTGGAAGATGGAAGAGAATGTCTCCTCGTGGCGCCATCATTTGTTCCTGCATTGTCTTGGATGAATCTTGGGGAGCCTTGTGCCCTCAGCCTAGCCTTTGCAGAATGAGTTGGAGCCATATAACTGGGCACTTTAGTTGCGCTCGGGGTCCCATTCTCTTGCTGCTCAATCTTCGCAGGGAGAGAGGCTCTTCTCTGGCTGCTCTTCTTATTCTCGTTGCTCACGCTGCCATCATTAGAATTCAACTCCTTCTCAGCATTACCATTGCTCTCCGAAATATTCAACTGGGGTAGAGATTTTTCATGCAATTCATCAACTGCATCCACCATATCAGCAGGTCTCAAAGTTCTCTTAGGTGTTGCACCGTCCATTCCTGTCTCATTAACAGCCTCAGCTAAATCACTAATTACTTGCTCCACTGCATCTGATGCAGTAGCTCCCGCGACCTTTCCTAAACTTTGCCTTGATTTCTTGCTATCAGCCTCTCCCTGGTCAGCAACACCCTTTGCAAGAGCATGAGTTTTTCTGGCAACGAGTTTGCTTTTCTGAGTCTCAGTTTGAGAATTCTCTTTAACTGAATCTCCCGCATTGTGTGATATTTTCCCTGTGTTTCGCTTGATTTTATCTGACTGCGAAGATGAGCGACTCGATCCAATGTCAGGATTCAAACTAGGTAGTTTGCGGACACTTCGTTTGGGCCTGCCTTGATCAATTTCTGCATTGTGGTGCTTTGCCTGCGACTTTGAATGAGAGTTTTTCTTTGGCTGAGAAATGGTTTCCCAAAAACGAGACCTAGTCCAGCGTTCGAGCCACTCCCACTCACAGTTCGGGTCACCAGGACTGTATTGATAATGAAGGGGCATAGCAGAAGGAGATGGAGCTAGAAGCTGATAACAAAGAAAAAATGCATAGACAATGACATACACATTATGAATCGTGTACGGACAAACAGCAAAGTTAAGTTTCTCATAACAGTTAACAGAGAACACATGCTATCTCACCTTCTGAATAAAAGCATTTTTCCAGAGTTTCTCACCATGCTTTCCGACAGGATTAGATGGTTTATATCCCTGGAAGAAACAATTGTGCCATAAGAAAAAGCTATGTCAAGCAAAATGCTAGAGGTCATAAAAGGAGCCCATTATATAGACATGTAATGAGAAACTTCTTACCCTTCTACTGCGAGCTAACATCTGAAGTCTTACAATGCCCCGAAGGCAGAATAAAGTAGCTATTGCTTGCCTCCGGACCAAATGACCGCGAATGACTGCTTGCAGCCTCACAATGCCCTTCAGCGTTCGAAAGGCACGTCGAGCCTGGAAACAGGATTACATTGGAGAATTCAAGTACAATACATATAAGTTGACCAAGAATAAAGTGCAGGACCGATCTACATGAATAAGAACTCAACTAAAAGCATGAATATCTAGTTACATATAGGAAGGTCAAGATTTACTTCTTTAGCATATGATTGCAGAACATAAAAGAAGAATGCCTCAAATAAGCTGCACAGCCAATTGGATCGTAGCAAACCCCACAAGTTAAAACTACAAAAACTTCACATTTTTCATGGCAGCGTAGCATTCCATGGTTTTGTGCAATTATTCATGGGCTGGAAGGCTTGAAGTGATATAATATTATCATAATTGCAGAATTTTCAGATCAAAGAATCTACTGAGTGGACTTAACAACCTTGAAATGCACACTAAGTTGTCCAAGGTAGAAAAATAGAAGAAAGAAACTTATTTGTAAAACAAGTAGCATAACTGTTTGTTGACATGTTTTACACAAAAAATAGCAAAAGTGGATTCTATGCGATACAGGATTCTACAAGTATGCTAATAACATGTACCATTCCTGTAACTATATGCTGCCGAAATTTTTCTTGAGCTTCACTGGGAGAATAAGCAGTCAGAAGTTTACCAGGTAACCTCTAAAAGCAGCTTGTGCCTTCGTGGCTGCCTCCTGCAGTCTGACTTTCTCAGAATCATCCAGTGAACTCAAGCATACCACTGTCTGTTCATCACTGCCATTTCTCGATGAAAGAGTATCAGCATTATCAGGTACTTTCCCCGCTACAGCATTTTCTAAATTTATTTCATTAGTGGCATTTGTTCCAGGAACTGGCAATGAACTCAAAGGAGGATTTGCTATTTCTGTCAGCAGACCCTTGGAAGGGGTCAAGTCTTCTCCTCTATTTGCAGAATTCTGTGAAGGGAAAACAAGAGACCAATTAATTAAGACCTATGATGAAATTTCAAGAGTATTTGGTACCAGTCTATTTGGCTTATTATACAGCACTTAATTATATACATTCAGATGCACACTATAGAAAACTCTGTATAAATTATGAGAGAAAGCAAGCCCTCGTATTTCACATCTAAATCTAGGACCTACAACAGTCTTTCTTTCTTCAAAGTAACATATTCACAAATGGCAGAAGTTATACAGGGCTAAAGGGCTCTCTGCTCATAATAAGACACTGTGTTTCCATGTACGTGTAAATATACATCAAGACAACTGAACTCTCAGAAGCAGACAATCTCGAGAAAGTGGGAGCATGATACAAGGTCACCATTCATGACGGTATAAATTATCTCTGAACAGAAAGAAGGTACTGAAAACTTGATGCATGAGAAAAAAGGAAAGATGGTGGGTTTCCAGAGTCACCCCATGACATCTCACCAGAACATCTTTTTCCTTCAGCACGTTAGACTTCGACGATCTCTTTCCAAGCAAAGTCTTGAACCATTTCCCCGGAGTTCTTCCCATTGCTCAAGAGAAGTAGAGAAAACCACACCTTACGTATATATCAATCTGCCAAAAAAGCAATTCGTCATTTCATTTCAGAGACAGGTCAACCTCAATGCCTACGAACAGCTACCAATCATAACCCAAAACCAAAAGTCCAATAGTAAACTCAATATCCAAATTCTAATTCATATTCCGTAACAGTCCATTACAACCCGACATTACTGGAAGGCTTTTCGACCAAATATGACTCTCTCTGCAACTGACGGTCGAAATACACAGTGAAACCGAAGGAAGGACGCGACACTCGCAAATGCTGTCGGACCGCAAGCTCAAATCGGTGAAGAAAACCAGAGATCTAATCTCCGACGAGCTCCCGCCAGCTCGGACGAAAAGTAACTCACTACGAAACAACCATAGAGCGAGGCAGCACCCGGATCGAAGCATTACCTGAGAATGCAGCAGCTCGGAGCCCTAATTCGCCATCACTGAGCAGAGAACAACAGCCAAAGACCAAAAGTTAGCAAACACAGAAGCATCCCATCAAAGTCCAGAAACAGAGGAATGCGCGACGGAGTAAAGGCAGGAGGAGGATCGAGAGTACCTTCATCCGAGCTCGGAAACGGCGACTGCTCCGGGCGATCCACCGACGGCCCTTCACCCTCTCTCTCTCTCACACACACGCTCTGCTCTACTGTGGAATCAGCTGAATGTTTTGATGAGGAGGAGGAGAGAGGAAAGTGACAGTGCAACTCGGGACTCGATTTTGTGTTGTTTTCGCAGACAGTGATGTGAAACGACCGCGTTTAGCCGTGAAAGGGAATCTTTCGTTCACGAAGAGGAAGGAGCAGCTTCGTGTCGGAATAATCCATTTTTCGTCTATAATTTAAAAAAAAAAAAAATATTTCGAGTAATTGAGCTGTCTATTTATTTGATCAGTTGTGGATTAATTAAGTAACTAGGGTAGTTAAAAAGTTGTCATTTGGAATTTAATTAATTTTTGGGTTTTGGATAATAATAATAGTGGTGTGTGTTGCATGCTGCTAGCCTAGCAAGAAGTGACCATCTCAACCACTGGTTTAACCGCAGAGATTAAAGAAGCCATCGTTAATTAATTACTCGTAAGTTGTTCGTGGTACAATCACGATTTAATTCTACTAAGGAAAATGTGGGATTGCTACGAATATTGGGGTTAAGTTATTTGAACCCGCCTAGTAGAATACCCTTTTAAGCGTGTTTGGTAGGAATAAGGTGAGATTTCGAGCTCAAGACCATGACCATTTGCAAAATTCTACGCGATTACTTAGGCGTTTACGTAAGAAACTACCCTCGCAAGTTAGATTAGTCTAACAGGCATTGAACTTTGTTGATACTCTCCCTTAAGAAGGTACTTATGAGAGATTTTTGAAATGATTACAAATTACTGCTCTAAAAGATTATTCCCTCGAAGAAAGAAGATATGTTTTACTTTTGAAATTCTATAGGTAGAACTTGATCATGTAAAAGAAGCAACGGGAATGCTACTTTGAAACTGCTCTATTTACCTACTTTAGGAGTAATGTGATCTAATCAAACACGTTAATCTCGTAGGTAGATATCTCACATTATCGGTAACTTACATAGATTCCCTCGTACTAAACGGATCTAAGAGTGTCACGGACGACTGCTTTAAAAAGGTTAATGTGTATATGTGGAAGCTACAGCATGCTAGGTATTATTCGTTGAGGTATTATGTATTATCGATTCGACGGTAGGAACCGGGACTACAACCCAGTACACGTAGAAACCTTTGGCCCATGGGCCAAAATGGTTAGGTCCAATTGCCTTGCGCCTTAGAGTCCTGCCCAAATCAGTTAATCCAACTGATTGCACTCTATGAAAACATGGAGCATCCAAGAATATCACCAGGCTTATGGTTATGGAGGCTCAAAGCTCTGTAAGGACGGCCCTTCTGTTGTCGATGTACCGGTATCACTCGACGCATTGAGCTTACGATATTTTCTCGAGGATGCCTATGCAATGCTTCTCGGAAACGTTTTTGACTAGGCAATTCATAAGATAGCAAGCTAATCATCTATGATCGGTCTAGCTATCTTTCTGAAGGATGGATTACCTTAGACAAGCTAATTTAATTAGGAAGTAAATCATGAGAAGGTAATTTTCGAGGATTCCTTTCACAATTTCACTATGAAATTATTATATTTTGGGGCGAAGCTGACAGTAAAGTAATTTCAAAAGCATCCATATATATATACCCTATGTAACATATCATGAGATAACTAAGGAGAAGAATGGGTTTGATAGAGATATATGATATGGATTTGCTGTAATCCACAACTCGCACTGATTTTGACTGGAGAGCTTATGACATCTTTTCAAATTCAAATAATTTCTTTTTCCTCGATAAATACTTTCCCTGAATTTCTTGCAGGGAAATTAATGTTAGAACGTCAAAATCTTAAGTTACGGATAATTTGCCACTTAAGCCATGTTTGAAATTGATTTCCGAGGCTTTTGGATTACCGATTATATACCAAATGGTATATCGAAAAAATTAATCCTCAGAAAATGTTCTTTAGAAATCTGGGTCGCGAACAATGATTTAATTGATGATAAAGAAAGAGAATTCTTGATTCAGTTTTTCACCTAAACGACAGAAAAAGGAATTGATCAAATTCTATTAAGTTTGACTCATAGTGATCATTTATCAAAGAATGACTTTGGTTATCAAATAATTGAACAACCGGGAGCAATTTACTTAATTACGATACTTAGTTGACATTCATAAAAAGTATCTTTAAGGGGTGATAGTCGAAAATACAACTGTTATCACCCCTTAAGGGATGTAATGAAATTTATTGGTTCTCTATTTTCGAATGGGAATTATATTGCTTTGGGCCTAATTATATCCCTACCATGTGTTTTCACTCCGGCCTAAACTATGGTTTAAAATTCCGTTGGGTTCAGACAGCAACTCGTGCCTCCTATGAAATTTTAAGTCGAATCTGGATGGCCTGTTTTTAACTCGTCAATAGAACAAAGTGCATACAAACTGACCAAATCACGACCTAAATCGTCGAAAATTTCTAGAGCAACGATAACTTGTTGAGGCATAAATATGAAACTTCTGATTCGACAAACCTCATCTGTTGCTTCCGAGATTAATCCTTGTCTTTATTTCTTGGCATGTGCAGAAATTTTTTTGTCTATAATCAATTTGATTAGTTCTAAACCCATTATTGCAGTGGGAAGGCCAAACGATAATCCCATGTCGATTCATAAATTGTTAAAATCTTAGAATAATTCTTTTTTAAAATCTTTTGTCGGCATATGTATATGGATCCAATGCAAGTCCAACTCAGGGACAAAAATAGTTACCATTCAACAAATTTATCAACATTCATTATTCAACAGCGCATTACTTTCTAGGCACATCATGTGCATCCTCTTACACTACAATTAAAACACAACATAATCTCTGACATATCCGAATATTAAAAAGATTTGTTTCATTCAGTGTTTAATAAATCTTTGCTCTTGTCTGATTTCGCAATTCGTATTTGATAAATTCATTGAGGGATGCTCCCTCTTAAGCTCGAATAATCTCGGTATGTATGTTCTTTTCTCCTAAAAATTGTGCCCGTTTGATGGACTAATCATGACCTGAGCGAGACTATAGGCTGAAAACGTGTGGCAGCTCCCGAATGACAAAGTCCGACGCTCGGGCTTCAGTCGGGTACGAAATGCATCGTTCGCGGTTTCATTCTCTCGCCACACACGGAAAAAAAGATGATCACGACGATATTACATTAAGATAAGAATATCCAATCGTTTGATTGGAATCGTGTGGGCGCCCACCATTCATATCACATCTAAGGGGAAGATTGCATTAGGTAGAACTAATCCACATCGACAAAGGATTCATAGATGCTTGTCGGTGACAAGATACTCCGCTTGGTGTTTGTTTTTACTACGTATCTTGATTTGCGTCGATCAAAAGTTGAGTTGATGATAGCTTATAGGTTTTGTTAATTATTCCGTGTTTAAACCATATCAATCGGCCGGTACAAAAACTGTATGTTCCTAGCTACGTATAGAAGATCAAATTCTAACTAACAATTAGCATTACAGTATGCAGTTTCAATTGGAAATCATTATCATGAGATATTGTGATAATCCACTACAAATGGCATCATTTTTTTTTTTTTTGCTCGGCCATTACAAATGGCATCATTACAAACTTTTGTGTTCAAAATTGCATCTGCATTATTACACTTCAACGGGCATGACGGATGATGGACGTGAGATGACTGCATTATTCATCAAAGGATTGTCCATCATTCGGGCCCGAGAAAATGAAAGCGACCGTCAACATGACTTGATTCAAATTTGAATTAATTGCGACTCATTAAACTTCCTAATACCGTTCATTAAAAAAGAAAGCGACCTTTTGCATTGCATGAAGTTATGACTAACAATCTTTTTCCTCAATTATGAGACTTGAGCCAGGGAATTAAGAGGGAGCCAGCTATGTCACGGAGCCCACGTGCCATATAAATATTTCTTGAAAATGGCAAGGTCTTGAATTTGAGGCCGTTGACTTCGACCTAACAATCACGAGGATCAAGAACCGATCGACGGTGCAGAAACTAGTGCCCACATTATAACGGGGGGTTGCGTAGCGTATGATCGAGAATGAATTGACTTTGCTTTATAGTTTGTTCCCTTTTGAATGGACTTACTTGGTTTCCTTGGATCTAAATTATGTGGGAAAATTCTCGATCACCAACCACTTCATTCCACTAGTTGCTGCTACGTCCCATTTGCTTCGATCTACTTTATCCTTAGATCACTTTACAACCATTACTCCATCGAAATTAATTTCCTTTTGCCATTATAAAACCCGATGCATTCTAAAATATAATGTGCATTCATATCTCATCAGTACTCTTTTATTTCGCTTATACACGTAAGGATTTGGCTCATCTAACAAAGCTGGATACAATCCCGGTCCTGCTCATTTTGTTGTCACCTCTAATTAAATTTCATCCTTTTTTTTTTTTTTTACTTCCCGGTAAAACCATAGGTGTATAATTTTAATTTAGTTGAGACCAATTTTATCCTTGCGTCAAGTTAACCCCATTCACGAGATTTTTATCAAAGCTCAACTATGATATTGGGACACGTAGGCGGTTGCTTTCATCTTTTCGTTATCAGGTTTTATAAGTTAGTCGTACGTCTTAAATGCTTAGGAATCTGTGAAACTCCATTATAGGACCTTCACAAACAACTGAGACCATAAGAGCAGATAATTAAAAGGAAGAAGAGAGAGGCAGAGAGAGAGAGAGAGAGAGAGAGAGAGAGAGAGGGGAGAGTGATCCCACCATACATGAAGTTCCTCTGCAAACTTCCCATGTCCATCATCATAGCATAGCATACTTCTCCTCTTGCCCTCTTCCCCTCTTCAGTGCCATGACAGACAGCATTCACTTGCTTCAGTCCATGACTCCCTCAACCTAGTATGGTTGCCCCGGGAATCTGCTAGGAAACCTCTGCTCTGGTCTCATTGTCCTGGAAGAAAGATTATGGGGAATCGCCGGGTTCGGGATCTCTGCTTCTCTGTGAACTTCGTACTAGTCTTCGGGATCCTAGTCCGACCTTCGGTTTCGCAACTTATCCCGACCGAAACCCGCGCGTTGTTCCAAGCCCAGAGACTGCTCGAGTACCCCGAAGCTCTTCAGGGGTGGAACAACTGGACCAACTTCTGCTACCTCCCGCCTTCTCCTTCTCTTACCATTGTCTGCTCCAACAACCATGTAACGGAACTCACCATTGTCGGGAACAAGACATCGCCTTCTCGTGCCCCGTATTCAGGTCTACGAGCAGGGAAATTCTACGCCTCCAATCAGACTCTGTCTCAAACCTTCTTGATCGAGTCTTTATTCACCGTGCTCACGAAGCTCTCCAATCTGCAGTCGCTGTCCCTGGTGTCCCTTGGGTTGTGGGGCCAGCTCCCCACGAAGATCAACCGGTTCCACTCGCTTGAGTCGCTCAACCTCAGCTCGAACTTCATTTATGGGGAGATCCCTCAGTCGATCACCACTTTCAAGAGCCTGAGCCGCCTTGCATTGGATGATAATCTATTCAACGGGAGCGTCCCGGATCTTAAATTGTTAGGAGTCCTTATGGAGCTTGACCTGAGTTCGAACTCGCTAGGACCAGAGTTCCCGTCTCTAGGAGACAGCCTGGTGAATGTCTCATTGAGGAACAATTCTTTCAAATCCGAGATTCCGCCCGTGCTGGGGAACTTCATTCAGCTTTGCCGGTTCGATGCCTCGTACAACAAGCTTGTTGGACCTTTCCCATCCTGGATTTTCTCCCTGCCTTCAGTTCAGTACATTAATCTAGCTGAGAACCAGCTAGGTGGAACGATAAGGATTAACCTGTCATGCAGTGGAAACCTCACTTATGTTGATATCTCTCACAATCTTCTCGTCGGGAAACTGCCTCCATGCATGAGCTCGAACATCACAAATAGGACAGTGATCACCTCATGGAATTGTTTGTCCAGTGGGGACAGAAAGTACCAGCATTCTGATTCCTACTGCCGGAAGGAGGCATTGGCAGTTCAGCCACAGACTGGCAGTTCCACTACGAAGAAAGAAGCCAGGATCAAATTAGGCCTCATCCTCGGAATCATTGGAGGCACAGTTGTAGCCACAGCTGCTCTCGGGTTGCTGATCTTGTGCATTATCAGAAGGGCTAAAGAGAGAAGATCATCAGGTGATGACAAGACTTTCAACCGCTCTTTTGCAGACGAGCTGTCATTCCGTTGGTCCCCCAAGTTGAGTGTTGATTCAAGTAAGGAATTCCTTCATTCAGTTGCCTGTCCACTCATTTGGCTTCTGTTTGTCCAGTTATTCCCGTTTCGGACGTTCATCATTCACTGAACCTAGATTTGATACGAAATGTTTACTACTGCTTATATTATCACAAGTTATGTCTGACTAACGGATTATTGTTCAGGGAGGGTGCCCCAGACAATGAGGATGATGTCGATAGGGCTGCCATCTTACCATGTTTACACATTGGAGGACATCGAGGAGGCGACTAACAACTTTGATCCATGCAACTTAATGACCGAAGCTTCTCAGGGGCAGGTAGCCCGGTCATCTTCTGTCTCTCGTCTCGAACTAAAACCGGAATTGTTTTGTTGATGTTAAATGAAACTGCTCACTCGCTGATTGTTTTTGCAGATGTATAAAGGTTGGCTCAGGGACGGCTCAGTAGTCCTGGTGAAGTGTCTCAAGATAAAGCAGAGACATCTGCCACAGAACCTGAACCAGCAAATGGAAATCTTATCGAAGCTCCGGCACCGTCACTTGGTCAGCATTCTAGGACACTGTATCGTCACTTACCAGGACCACCCAAACATCTCAAGCACGGTATTTATCCTTCTGGAGTATGTATCAAATGGTTCTCTCAAGGACTATCTCACAGGTAAAAAAAGAATTCCGTAAACGTAACCCGTTTAATTTGACGTCGCTTGGAGTAAATAGTGATTGTCCGGTTGAATCCTGCAGATTGGAGGAAGAAGGAGACGCTGAAGTGGCCACAGAGAATGACAATCATGATTGGGATCGCGAGGGGGGTGCAGTTCCTGCACGCAGGAGTCGCAACCGGGGTTTTTGGGAATGACTTGAAGATAGAAAACATTCTCCTCGATGATAGTCTCACGGCGAAAATCAGCGGATACAAGATCCCTCTACCATTTAAGGCCAGAGTCTGATTTGAGTTATCTTTAATGAGCAAGAGATAAGGAGTCCAAATTTCTTTTCTGAAACCTGATATGATCGTCTTAAATTTTCAGACGGGTTCGGAGAATTCAATCAACGACCAGGATAGCTCCGACCCTCCTGGCAATGAGAAAGATGCAGAAAAGGAGGATGTCTATCAGCTGGGCAAGATCCTGCTGCAAATCATTCTTGGCAAATTGGTGAAATCCCCCAGTGAACTGGGAGACCAGAGACAAATGGTACATAAATTACAGACAGTGAGAACTACACTTAGCATGCATACATGAACATCGGAATAGAATCGAGATTGATTTGTGATTGCCTTTTCTGGTTTACTATTTGCAGTTGGAATGGAGTCTAACAGAACACCCGACACAGCTAAGAACTGCGACGGACCCTTCGATTAGAGGCACGTACGCTTTCCAATCGCTTAAAACTGCCGTGGAAGTTGCCGTGAACTGCCTTGAGAAAGAACCAAGGAAGCGGCCTTCAATAGAGGATGTTCTATGGAATCTGCAGTACTCAATTCAGGTCCAGGAGGGATGGACCAGCAGTGAGAATCTAAGTACAAGAACATAGACACATCGATTTCACTGCTTCCTTCTGTACTATAAATTTATCCTAAACTGTGACAGTCCCAGATTATTTAGTACCCGGTTAGCTGCTCCGCAACATAAAAAATTTAAAGTGATCAATATTCCTTAAAGAGAAGGCGAACCGACTACATACATCAAACACTTTGGGGCATGTTTTCGTTGGAGAAAATTTCGTATAATGGAGAATGGAAACAGAAAAATGAATCACAACATGCTCAGATACCATGCTAGAACAGTACAGTTCCGTCAAAGAGCAAACTTCTCCTATCCTGAAAGGATCAGACAGAGCAAGGAAAAGACTACATGGTACATAATTTGTTGCGCCGACAAGCCTCGGGTTGAAAAGAAAGCAGCGATCAAATCACTACTGACTCAGCATCTCCTTCACTGAGAACCCCAAGTAGTTGTCGAAATAGTATGGCGGCTCGAAGATGAAGCAAGAGATGAAGTCTCTGAGGGTGATCACTCCTGTAACTTCATCTTCCCTGGACACCACGTAGATCCTGTGGACCGACTTAGAGGCGAGAGTTTCGATCACACTCCCCATAGTTGCATCCTGCTGGCAAGTCAGTGGTGGGACGATCTTTCCTGTCTCTTGGTTTTCCTCGATGACTGTACTCATGAAGTGCATCACTGTGAGCCGTCTGAAAGAATGATACAAACAGAGTCAGGATTGTATGTCTCAGAGAAATCCGAGCTCTATTTTAGCCTGAACCTATAGGCAGATGATTAAGTACAGAGCTAATGCAATCAAAATGTGAGAGTTCTGCTTTTGGTTTCCGAAAACTGGGGAAGAGAGAAATGTGTGATAGATTGCACTTCACAAGACATTTCATGATCCAACATTTATTGCAATTCTGCGAAGGAGAAAAATGGAGAACTGGGTAATTCTTAGGCAGGACAATGAGAAGGTACCGGAAATTGCGGAAAAGCTCGGGTTTGAGCAGGAGATATCTAATGTCTCTAATGCTTATGTTCCCAACTATCTTTTTCTTTGGCCCTGAAACCACTGGAAGACCACCGATTTGGTTGTCTTTCATGCGCTTGAAGGCTTCCAAGATCAATTCATTGCTGCGGACACTGATAACCTGACAAAAAAGTTAACCAAAAACATTTAATCCTTTCAATATGTGAGAGCCACTTACTTGCGAAATGATCACGCAGCGCATAATGGGGCGGAAGTACTACCTCATTGGATGACATAAAAGGGAGTCCCAAATCGTTGATCGGTCGAGAGGCAATAGAATCGAACCAATCCCTCCCTTTGCAGCCTTCGAGACCATGAACTACCGCGGATTGGGTGATGAAGTTCTTTATGTCGGGCTTACCAGGTTCAATAACCGGGACGTTTCTCAGCCTGTACTTTGAGAGTAGCAGCAGCACGCTCAGCATCGAGCTTTCTTCTGCTACTGGCACAAATGGTGCCCACCGGTAAGACTTAATTATCGACTTCACCTGGATACCCGCACCAAGAGAAGTTCAACAACTGCTCAATGGATCAAACAGAAGACATCCGACTTAAAAGCTTTAGCTTGTTAGATGATGGAATACGATGCTTACTGTGGTCGACTTGAACGGTTCCTCTTGCAGGATAACTTTGTAGAAATCTTCTCCCAAATTGTCCGCTGCCGTGGGCGCATCTTGTCCTGCCCCCTTCTCGGCTGCAATGCCACCTACTACAGCAGCCCCCACAGCCGCAGCAGTCAACCCAGCCACTGCTGCAGGGCCGGTCACTCCCAGCGCCAGTGCCCCGAGGGCTCCCACTGTCCCGGCACCTAAGCCTGCTGCCGTTGCTGAGCTGGCAGACAGGGCAAGGGCTGCGACCTCAGCGCTCTCGAGCACCCAGAGGATGACCGCTGAGTAGTCTATGATTCCGAGATATCTGTCCCTCCAGTCCGTGCTAGTTTTCGCCTCGGGGTTCCTTACCGGTGCGGACAGGATGTTGTTCTCCGATAGGACCCTAACGGCATCAGCCACTGATGCGTCTCCTTGGATTTCGATCACTGCAGACGGAACACATATGTAAGCCAAGTTTTAAGCCAATGTTCAATATATGTTTACATGTAACACCCGATGGAAGATCTGGTAACACGACACCGACCCAAAAAGCAGCATGAGAGAAACAATCCTAGCTAGCATGAACTCGAAGCACAATGGTGACATTCCCAAGATCCACCGTCAGACTGGACGAGTTATCCCTTCCCGGCAGAGTGAAACGTTGGCTATATATACATTACCTTTTCCACCGGGCACTTGGGGGAAGGATGATACTGGAATCCTCATAAAAGCGGCGGTTAGAGTCTCCTGGAGGGAAGGCGGCAGCTTCTTCCGGGACTGGATTTTTTCGAAGTAGGCGTCGCAGTCGGGAAGCTTACCGCTCCCTTTCGCCGCTTCTTGAGCCTGTGCCTGTGGCTGCGACATATCCAACAGAAAGGACGTACAATTTGAGCTGTTCGGCACTTCTTCCTAATTTCAATCTGATCAACTGGAAAGAAAAAGAGCAGAGGATAGATTGAAGAACGTTTTCTGGGTTCGTTTGGTTCTCTGTTCAAAGTTAGTTAAGGCCGCTCTCCTATGATCGATCGAAAGATGCCTTTTTCTCTGGCCACGTGTCTGGACCCAAAAACGTGTCGGGGACATGGGAGACCTAAGTGGAAGTTAATAATTGGTCGCGGTCGGCAAGTTTGGGCCAAACTGATCGATCCCTCTAAGGCCCAAATGAGAGCAATGGGCTTGCATTTCTCTTTCCCTCCCCCGTAATATACATACATACATATATATATATATATATATATATATATATATATTTCCTTCGAGCCACGGTCTAATGGTTAAGAGTAAGCTTGAGATCGTAATTTGCATATGCCGTTATATATAATTAATCAGCATGTTACTGCGTTGTTTAAGAAGATTTTCCTTTATATGTTATGTTTCACGAATCACATGGGTATACACAAATTCTTCCGTCATCGAAGAGAATGTCTTGTGTGTAATGGTGATACCACGTAAGATTATGTCACAAAACACATAAAAAATATTATTTTTGACAATAATTAATTATTTTTTGTCAACAATTTTTTGTTTACATACTAAAAACCAAAATGACAAATCCTTATTGATTTGTGTCACTGTCACACGAAACCACCGTTACACATAAGACTTTCTCGTTATCGAGGAGAAGAGCTTGGGTGCAACGGTGGCATCACGTACGATTGTGCTACAAGACACGTAAAAAATGTTATTTTTAGCAACAATGAAATAATTTTTTTCAAACAAACAAACGAATTGTTATTGTAATCCATTAAAGCTTGTTAGATCCAATCGGCAATTCGATTTCTGGTGGAATGATGATTTTCCAGCTAATTGATTTGTTCAATATACAAAGCAAGATTTATATGTAGTTGCACTTATTATTGTGTAAAAGGGATGTAAATAGCTAGAGAGAACTTCTTCCATATGGCATTCGGATAAACAAATTGTGTGGTTTACAAGAATCTTCGTCGAGTTATAAACATGGAAGTAAGATGAAACTACAAAATCCCATAATTCTTCGCCTCTACGTCCATCATCAGACATTGTAATTAGCTAGAACTTAATCCGATCCTTGTAATTCTCCGTAGGGGACCCCGAATTGGCACCTGTTGATGTAGACAATGATAATGAAGGTTGGAACAAATTGATCAAGCCCCCTTGCTGTTGCAAGTTCATGTTCGCCTGTTTGCTGACGAAGTTCGAGGCACAAAGCACTCTACTCTGGCCGGGGATTTGAGTGGAACTAGCCGAAGAAGAGTCTCCTGCCTTCAGGACGTACTTGAGCTCAGAATTTTCTCCCCTACCTCGATAACCACCTGAAGTCCCGTTATTGCCAATGCAGGAACTAAGTGCCGCCGCCAATGCTGAATGGAAAGAAGGATTCGTGGCGATTGCCTTCGTCGCAGCCGCCAGTGTCTCTGGCATCAGAGATTTTTCGGAGGAATTTGTGACACTACTCATTTGCAAGTAGGGTTTGTACGAATGTTCTTGACTTGCTTGCCTCCCAAGATCCGAAGCACACTTGCGGAATTGGATTGATCTTTGATTAGTCGGAGTTGCCCCATAGTTCAAAAAATTACTAGTGTCCCAAGGTGATAACAGTTGGGAGCTGGCCAATGCAGTTGATGATGAAGAAAAGCTGAGACAAGGTGCAGATATTGAAGAGTATTTCGGCACGGGAGGTGTGAGTATGCTTGAAGAGAATCGATCATAGTTGGAGGGGTTGATCGCCGAGGTGAGGTCAAGTGTAATGGTGGGGTGAGAATTGCAAGTCGAGATTGAAGAGTAGGGGAAATGCAGTTGGCCATTTGATCTTGAATCTTGGCTGAGGGAGAAATTTAACCCGTGCAAGCTAGCGGAAGTTGTACACGTGGAGTTATTATGGGTGGTAGCAGGTGGAGCTTTGGGGTCTTGTTGGGAGCTTGATGATCGAGACTGCAGCATAGAAACAGCAGCCGAAGTGGTTGAAGCCATGGCGGTGGCTGATATCGGGAGCGAATGGTTGTGATTACCTTCGTAGGTCGTAATCAGGATAGACATGTCCTCTGCACATCTTTGTACCTAAGAGTAAGCAAAGAGAACCATGATAAACGGCATGTATATTTAAATTGTTAATGGGATGTGTTTGTATGAAATTTTTATAAATTGGTTTGACTTTACTTAACTTAACTTAACTTTTTCCTTAATTAAAAAACACAATCATTATTTTTTTTTCTTTTTCTTTAAATTCTCTCTCATACTTTATTTTTTATTATTACAATTAATTTTTTAATATTAAATTCTTTCAACTATTCAACACATTTTCTCAGTTTCAACATTTTTATTCAATTAAACAACACGATCATCTTCTTTTTTAAATTCTCTCACATACTTTTCGTAACTACTTTGGTATTTATCTCCTCAAATACAAACTAAATCAAATTAAATCAAACTTAATTTTGTTACCAAACTCTATATAAGTACCTGTTTTCTTACGGGACAAGATGGTGAGATTGTGCATCGATAATATGCCCGTGGACATGGATTTCCTTTAGCAATCTTTTGCCCGTATTTTCGCCATTGGCATCCATCATTCATCTATATAAAACCAATATGAGAAATTTATATGGCTAATGGTAAGAAAAATTTGTATCGGCACCACATGATGATAAGCTTATTGATAGATGATACTTACCGTGGGAGTGTCGCATCGTGCTCGAACCGAAACCCTAGCTTTCTTCCCTTGGGATGACTGAGAAGATTCATCATCGGTACTTTTCATGGTCTTCAAGATTTTACTTGGAGGCCATATCTCCGTGATGTCATCTTCCCTCAGCTCCTCGAAGCCTTCCCCGGACGTCCGGTTCTTCACAGGTTCAGTTGGGCTTTGTTCAGCATATCTACAGTCTAATCCAAGCTTGAGTTCTTCCCGCAACATCTCATTATCCTTTTCAGCTTCATTCAAGTCGATTTTCCTCTGATCCTCAGTCTTGTTTACACCACTCAAAGTTCGACCAAGGGTGAGAGAGACAAACTCATCAGGCTCCTGCTTGTTTTCTTGATCATTTGCCAAGACAGGAGTGGGAGTCGGAATTGCACGCTTCTTGTGAGTCTCGTCTTGTTGAAGAACATCGTGAAAATGCTTCTGAAGAGATTGGTAATCCTTTGCTAATTGGGATAATAACGACTTTAATCGCTCGTTCTCTTCTCTAACCTCTCCCATTTCAACTTGAGCTGATTTAAGCTGATCCTCCTTTAGAGAAACACATATAAAAGTATGTTAGGTTGAGTTGTACTACATATACTATTGTAATGAACATGTACATGTATATTTACTAACAAGAGGAAAATACCTAAGCCAAAATTACAAGAGCAGGAAATATTGGTTAACCTGTTAGGCTAGCTCCAAAGGAAAGTAAATGTAGAAGCCACATCGAGTAATAACAATTACAATTGTAACGAGCCTTCCTATAATAACAAGAGGAAAATACCCAAGCTGAAATTACAATAGCAGGAGATATTGGTTGACCCGCCAAACTAGTTACAAAGGAAAGTAAATGTAGAAGTCACATCGAGTAATAACAATTACAATTGTAACGAGCCTTCCTATGGTATTTTCCTCGTGTATCTACTTTTGCAGTGGACCGATGTATTCGTTTGGATATCAATGAAGGATTTCATTATTGCTTGAGCGCAAAATAAATAAATAAATAAATAAAAGAGAGAGAGAGAAGGTTGGGCATGCAAAAAACTTTCTACTTCTAAATCAACAATATTCAGTTCATCTGTCTTGTAAAAGATGTACAAGCTGCAATAATTACCTGACTCTCGTGGTCGTTCGAAGATGAAGCTTTTGAATTTCGGTCCAGAGTTCTCACTATGGTGATCCGCGGAGTCTCCTGAAGGGATACATATGACAATTCAAGGATCGCTGCTATAGCCTATAGGGCGTTTCTTGGAATGGACTATATATATATATCACGTATATAGAATCCATGATATGCTTTTGGAATGACGTAAACCTGCCATAATTATCCCCTTTCTTTCTGTTATAAGGAGGCCCCATGAGCTTAGTACATTGAAATAAAAATCATAAATATCTAATAAAGAGACACGGGTAATCTTATTGAGTATCGAACTTGGAACCTCATGGTTAACAGGCGAGAGGTGCGTCACTACACCATACCTTCTCTTTATATTATCCCAAATTTCTTGATTTTCAAAACTGTAAGCTCTATTGTATATAAACATGCATGCATGATCAAAAGAGATGGCGTAGCAGCTCTCATCTTGTGATCAAGAGATCCCAAGTTCAATACTAATGGGACTATCCATGTCCCTTCATTAGATATTTAGATTTCTATTTTAATGTATTATACTTATGCGTCTCCCTTATAAGCGGGAATAAAAAGATGCCTGGATGTAAAGTTTGATATAGGTCAAAGTAAACTTCATAGTTACCTCTTCAGGCATGGTGGTTCTATCAGGAGGTGGGCTACGTTCAGTCTCGTCGGCTTGGTCAATTCGGCTCCCATGTCCTTCCTGATTGTGATATACGCATAGAGGCTGTGACATGATCAGATCATTCCAGGAAATCAATGAAGTTCTCAAATTATACTTCCGAGGTCTTCTATAAAGACGTTTCTCAAACCCAAAGATCCGAATCGGTTCAAATGCAATCACCATGATCCAAAAGCTTGTTACTCACGATTACTGTCACTGTCAATGTTTCTACCTCCTTGAATCGATTTCTCGCCAGCAAAGATTTTCAGTAAAAAGAGCTTGATTGTATAGATACAACAACCAGATCTATCTTTCAATCCCAACCGTATTCCTTAAGCAAATAATCAGCTAACAGCATACAATCAAGAATGTCATAAAATAAGACAAATAGCTTTGCGTTACCTCGCGATTGGCATCCGAATTAGAAGCACTCTCTTCATCACCATTGGATTTCATCTTCTTCTGATTGAGAGGGTTATTGATGAAACAAGATGACCAGTTGTTTGTATAAATTTCCCGTAGCAGAAACTCTGGACTTTCCTTATATATATGTGCAGGAGGCACCAAAATCTGACTTTCTTTTTAATCATATTTTGTATTACTATTTTTAAAAATATCAGAACTCCTCCAATGTGGATTAGTCCGGATGGCTCGACATACGTTCCGGTTAAACAAAATCTCGACTTTGAGTCTTATGAATTAAAAACAAAAAAAAAGTACTATTACATGAGTTTTATCAATTAGTGGACCGACCTGGTCCAAACTTAGATTAGTCGGATTGATTGAGCTTCCAAATGCCGGGTGGTGCACAGAAAAAATGGGAGGGGAAAAAAAAAAAGAGAAGCTCCGGCCAGTAGTTCTGATCTTTTTCTGCATGTTATGTTATCCATCCGAGAAATGTCAACATATGCCGTACAATGAAAGCAAAACTACTACAAGTATATAGTATTATATGCATCTATACATACACACGAATAATAATTTAGAATTCAGTAACTTAGATAGAAAAATGAGATTGAGGGAGAAAGGAGAGGAAGCGTTCAAACTTCAACGTTAATAATTTTCATTTGTGACAGAGCAGAGAAGACGACTTTTTGAAAGCTGTGTGTGTCTTTGTCAATCGTCACTTATCCACCGAATCTCAGTCAAAGTTGATCCATGCGGGTACAGACATTACCTCAATTAAGTGGACTTTTGTGGGTCCTTAATTAAATTAATTCATTATTTACATATTATAGGCTATAATTTCAATAAATAGTAATTTTGATCGAAATTATATATATTAATCGTATTTTCATAGGCCTTAATTTCTGTATTTATTGGCATGGACAAAATTGTTCAATGATGTATCTATACTTTTCGATGAAGCATTCCTTTCTATACCAAAACTTTAATTTCTTCCTCATCGAAACAAGAATGTTACCCATTACACATAGTAGTTGTATACCAAAAAAAAAAAAAGATTATACGCAATCATTGCATATATTTCGTTAAATTGAATTATACCAAAATATGTGGACCTACATTATTGAGTTAATTACACCAGGGTACAAAATGTTTTATAAATGTATCACGTTAGTACAAAAAGTTTAAAACGTAACAATTGAATACACGAAGGTTGAAAATATTTCAATCAGATACATTCTGTCCATTTATTGTTGACGTGTCACCCCCGGCTGGCGTGGCTTCGTACATGTCCGCACGCATCCAACATGACATAAAATTTAATTTGAAAAATTTATATAAAAAGAAAAAAATTAAATAGAAATACACTGAAAATTAAAAAATGAAAGTGTTCGAGAGATCTCCCTGGACAATGGAAGGAGATCTCTCGATAGATTTGGGGGTGCCTCCATCGGCGATCCCACCCGATCCAAGTCACCAGTGACCTCACCCATCGGCCGCTCGTTCGGGGAGTTGAGTCGCCGGAGGAGACGCCTCCACCCCCTTCTTCCCCTTCCTCGTTCTGTTAAGAAAAAAAGGGCAAAAGAAAAAAGGGAGTTTCTTGCTCAAGCACGCACAAATCTCGATCTGAAGGAGTTCCATCCAAAGGGTAAGTTGAGAGAGAAAAAGAAAGCTAAGAGAATGATATAAAGAAAAAAAAATCATTTGGAAACGGAGAGTTTTGAGACATTTTGGTCGAGCTCACCTTTATCATGCTTTTATATATATAATAATCACATTTAAATTAATTCAGTGTTAAAATGACAAACATATCAGGAAATTATTTTAGAACTTTTTTATTTGATGAATTTTGCATATGCATGACGCAGATTCATACTACTAATGTAAATTAATCAAGAATGGTGATTATGTGCAATTGAATGAATATATATATATATATGTATATGCATATATCTGGCCAATATATATATATATATATTATAATTATACTAAATTTATTTAGTTAGAGTTACTGTCCGTTGAGCTAAGCAACCTGGGATCGAGCCTTTTGCTTATGATGCAAATAGGCACCTTGTCCGAAATTTTGATTAGATATGTAAATCTTGAGATGAAAAGCTATAGTAAAAGAAGGAGTCTCCCCTTTTCATCATCATCTTGCTGCTAGGATTTAAAACTCCTCAAAATATGACTTAATTAATGACTAATTAATTTATAAGTAGATCCTAATTTATAGGATCAACTTGATAACAAGAAAGCCTAAATTGGACGGGAGCATTCGTTGGCACGAATCTTGTCGTGTTCTTTAATTTTCTCGACACCCTATCCCATGGTTCCGCAGCCAAATGAACTTCCTTACTAATTAACAAATTTTCCTATTAATTAGCTAATTATCATTATTAAATAACCACCATAAAGTTGAGACTTTCATATTTTGCCGCTAATTGGTAATGAGAATTCGTTGATGGACATGCTATCTAGCCACGCAAGATGAGGAAGTTCCAATAAGATCGCACCAAAGATGAATGAGCATTAATTTTCTGGCGATATATAAACCTATGCATACATATTTATTGCCGACACATGATAATTCGGTGAAAACCAAAGTTAAATGAGCACATTTTAGGTTAGAATGTATACTACAACTTCGAATTAGTATTATTTTTGGTTTATTTTTATTTAGTTTTAGGTTTAGTTGGTTTTTCTTAGGTTTATCAAATTTTTTAATCTTTTCTAATCGGTTCTCGAGTTATCTATAGATTTCATGCTATTGATGTCGTGCTTAACTTTTCAAAGTCGAGTTAAGAGCAAGAAAGGGACTCCAAGGATCGTGATTGAGGTTTAGGAATTGTTGAATGCGCCGGGAAAGTGCCTCAGCAAGATGATGCTGCCGCAAGATGCCCACTGTGTCGCAGCATTTCCCATCTGATATGCATTGTTTGGTTCGACAGAAGTGTGCTGCAACATCGCTTCGACTGTGCCGGCATCATAGCATGTTCGTGCCTATTTGAGACGTAACATCGGATCAAGCGGCTCGATAAAAACTCATATATAGACCTAAATATAACATCATATAATGTAGCTGAGACATTGTAGAAAGTGCTTAGCTTCTTTCCGGAGCTAAAATGGCTCGTAATTAATGATGCTGTTATTATATCTATCAGAGATATAAAATTCATCTTGTAAGGTATGACTATAAAAAGAGGAAGAAGTCGGGCTACAAGGCAGATGTGCCCCACAGACAAGGTCGCCGAAGGGGAGCCCCATCTCCGGTCTTGCCTACTTGACGCGGTCCCATATGTATATCTTAATTCTAGGCTGAGACTCCAAACCCAACCAACTCGATTGACCAGTATTTGAATAAATATGGACACTCAACTAATAAATGACTATATGAATAGGTATAGATAGAAGAAATGAGAGAAGCAGCTCACCATTGTTTTTAAAATGGAGCACGTTGATTATATTACTATTTGTACATAAATAATCATATCAAGGTCAAAGAGATGCCCGTTACATTATCAATTATACTTCTAGCTCGTCCCACTTTCTATGCATTATCTTATTATTAGTTGTGAGCATAAGTTATAATCTTATAATAATTAGACCTCTCCCAAAAGCAAAATCTCAGATACCAAGTGGATCTTTTGTATAACACTCGATTCACTTTCCTTTTCCTTTGCTGAAGATATCAATTTCTTCGGTTACAAGACATGCGTGTGAATCTGGTATAAAAAAAAATATATAAAAAGTCTAATAAAGGTTATGAGTAGTTTCACAATAAAAAATCAAACTTAAAACTCATCGGTTATTGAGTAAAGACACGCGCCACTAGTTTTTCGATGAATGTGCCACTATATTGTACTACATTTCTCTCCAGCGACGTATCAACTGCTTCAGATATGTCCATATATATGGATATCAAACGCACCGTACATTGATAGTTTGCAACTGATTTTAGTTGGGCATTCCGAGAAAAATTAATTTTGGCCATGATAATTCTGTTTGTCTCACAGTGCATTACGATTAGCGCCCCTCAGCAAGGCATATCATCGAGGTTTATATGTACAAACCTCAATTTACATAAACCTTGATGGTGCAGTTGATGTCAACTGATGAAATGTCATCATTAAAAGAAGTCATATGTTATCTTAATAATCTAGACAGAATTTGAACGTGAAATCAGTAAATACCATTTGCTAGTTTATTTCTTAATGCGCAACGCAGACATCAGCTGCCGATTAATTTTAAGACTCTCCGTGGAAATTGGGCCAATTGTGTGATCATATTGTTAGATCATCGCCCAACTCATAATATTTGCATAATTAATATTTATTGACTATATAAATTATAAAAAAAACCAACTTTCAATAAATAAATCCTAATTTGATTGTCAGTCTATCTGTTTCCATAGTAGTCAATAGTACCATTTATGAATCCTTAAAATTAGAATATCATGTGATAGATCCACATTAACGTTATTATTAATTAATTGCGTCTTTCCCATTATCAAACATTCCAATTGCAAAATATTCATATAAAATATCATGAAATTTAAATCATGACCGCAATGGCAGAGAAATTAACAGAGTAATTATACCCAATAATAGTCCCCGTTTTCTTTATAAAACAATAATTGTCAAAATCATAATAAAAATATAAGGATTTTTTATCTCTTTTTTATTTTTAACAAATGAACAAAAATAAATATGGGTCCATGATATAATAGTAACAATAAAAATTCTAACTTCGAGGTAACTTCAGCGGATAATCCATATTTGAACTTCAGCCTCAAACAAAATTTTCCCAATATTAATTTTCATTTTTTTCGAAGAAATAATGAGATATCCTGAATCTATTCAATGAAAATAATCTTTACTTAGATCTCGATTCTTTTGTGTCCACAATCAAATCATTTTAATTAAATTGATGATGATGATGATGATGATGGCAATAAATTAACAAATGAATTAAATTAGAAGAGCCGTCGATCTGAATTTTCAACCCCAACATCAATTAGAAAAATAAGCAGAGAATCCTTTAGGTTTACTTGTTCTACCTAAAAATTACATAAAACCGATCTTTAGTCCGTCTCCATCTCTTTCATGAGTCGTAATGGCATTAATTTTGTAAAGGAGAAAAAGGTGGATATAGAAATGGTAAAGAGTCAATGACTTAAATCATCCTCACGGTTAAGCCATTAATGAAATACATTCAATTGACTCCATTGCGACTATTAGTTTGAGTGCACGATATCCATGGCCTCATCGCTTGATCAGATTTTGCAAGCTGTTCAAATATCATCTTGGCGGTTGAGGACATTCGGGAATACTGACCATACTTGAGTAGATCAGTAACACGTACCATTTTCATGGCACACCGAAACAATCCACCGGATCCGTTTTACTTATTGCTCAAGCCTCAAGGGACTGCTCATTAGTGTAAAAGATTCAAAGCTAATAGACAGTGACAAGCTTGTAGATAAATAGATGGGTAACTTAGTTTATTGACAGTCAGAGTTTAGGTTTCCTTTCTTACGTGAGATAGTTGACTAGTCACTGTTGTTATGAAATCAGATGTGTCTTTCAACTTGTTGGCATTAGCTCTGCCTATCATCGAATCCAAATGCGATCCGAACATATAAAACAGACAGCCAATGGCATGGGCCCGGCAGTTAAGACCAATAAGCAACATAACCTGTCCATTCTCCAGGTGCTTCAGGTACACGATTTTTAGCTTGATCGATAGATCACAAAATAGATACGACATGAATACTGAGACAATCAAGAGAGCGAAGAGATACCACATTATGAGTAATGTCACGTACAAAATTTCCCCCTATCGGGAAGATACAAATGAGCATAGAAGCTCATAAAATATTCGTGTCTATGTTCACCAGTGCTGAAGAGGCTCTAATCAAAACCCTTTTATCTGCTCCATTCGAAGTCCCCGCCATACCTAGGATTCGCATTGTTTGTTCTTTGGGCATCATCGGGCCTTACCGTGTCCGCATAAGCATGCCAGCCCAACAAGTAGGGCAATATGAACTGCAACGCGAAACGATTATGTAGCAGTAGTCTTGTTAAACATACACAGACAGATGAATAAGAAATCCGTTGCATGCCTAGTCATACAACATGTCGAGTAATTGGCAGCACTGAGAGTTGTTTAGATATAAATAAATTCCTAAGAAGATCAATACCTTGTTTGAAGTTGGTGGATATTAATCTATTAAGCCAGAGACTACTATTAGTTTGTGAATCACTCCACGTCCATTAGATTTCCTCCAATTTCGAACATGGACTAATGACTACAAAGATCATTCTACAGATCAAGGGAAACAAGATAATGAGAGGTATTGGATCTCACATTGAAAGCAGAGACAAGGACAGTAAGTTCCGCTTTAGTGACAGGGATATAAATACTCTCATCCACATTCACCATCTTGTTTTGAACACCTAACAGCACAGGGCAAAGTTAGACATTTGATAATGCATAGTAAATGTAGATAATCAGGTAGCCAGTTTGCAGGGTAGAGACATTACTGGTCGACAACAATCTGAGCAAGAAAAAGGTGAAAATCAAACAGCCAGAAGCCCTCGAAAAAAAAAAAATTTCCTGCATGACTACTTGCAGCTAAATAACTCGGTGACTCCAGGAAAGATTGGAAACACAAACTTTCAATTGTATTAGTGGAAGATAGTTAGAAGGTTCTTCTGGAATGGTGGAGCATTTTCCACATGTGCACTATCAAAGCTATCTCCAATTTAGCACTCACAAACAAAGATTGTAAATTAAATAAGTTTTACTATTTAGGGCTTAGGCCCCCTAATTTACCCCCAAAAAAAAAAGTTTTACAATTAAGAATAACCTTAGGCAAAAGGGTCGCATGATCTTGGCGACACTAAATAATTTGCCAATCAGTATGAAATATGCTGATAAAAAAGAACAAGCAAGGGCCATTTAGCTGGCTCCATTCATGACAGGTGAAACACGACTGATGATAGTCCACCACAAAACTGTACTACTTTAAACTCCGGAGATTTCACATTCCAGTGAAGCATGCTGATCCCTCGACCAGAAACTTTCCATCATATATTATTTCCAAAGACCTGTACATATAAATAAAGAATCGGCTTTTTTTTTTTTTTACTTGCAGCAGTGGTAGCATTTGCTCTGCTCCACGACAGATAAATTATAAGACCACTTTATTTCAATGTGCAAACAGGTGTCATTTAAATCCCACTCCTCAGGAATATATAGAACAGATGATTACTGAGGTTAAAGAAGTGCCCAGAGCCATCTGGAAGGGGCTCAACCTTCAAAACCTTCCGTACCTTGCCCTCGTCACTGCATACAATTTGATCATAAATGGTATAAGATAACATTATGGCCTAGACTACTTAAAAGACTCAATTGCAAATTTGCAAGAAGGAATTCCAAATGTATCAGAGAGTTCCAACTACAAAGGAGGGCAGGTGTACATCCCTCGGCCGTAACATGCAGCAATATATACTCTCTAATTGATGAAGTATAGGCCAAAGCAGTGCAGATGATACCTTTTCCCTTTGAAAGGATCGTGGAAGAATTCACAGGAGTCCCTCGCACCAAGGCCAATAACAGTAGCTATCTCTGTCACTGATAACGAGAAAACCTAGTAATGTGCAGACACAATCATCAATATATCCACAGAATTCAAAGCATTTAATAGTACATCAGGAACAATATTCACCAGATTACTATAGCACTCTTGAAATTCTAATTAGATGTTCAAGAGGGAAGCTAGCAATTAAATATCAAGGTAGATTTTTTTTTTTTCCATGCTGAACAGGTGGAGTAGCGACTCTCTTGCAGAATATTCAGGGAATCTATTCTTTATGGGATCAAACCGCATCAAGAGGTAGATGGATACCTGCTTTCTACTCCAATCATATGTGCGAACGCCTGCTGCTGGTGCAAACTGAAGCAGCACAAATCCTTCCCTGGACAATTTGTATGCTCCTGACTGCAGAAACAGACTCAACAACCTGGATCCAAAACAACCTCCGTGCCAGAAAACAGGTAAGTTAAATGAAACATACCTCCAAAGAAGTAAAATCCGGAGCTCTCGGCTCAACTGTCAATGCCGCCTTTCCTTTGTATATCGAATGGCCCACGAAAACCTTAGGTGGTGAGGTTCCCGCTGTAAGTTCATTAAAAAATATGGCCAATTATTCCCCCATAAATCGTGAATCTTTTCTTTTGTTGCAGATTACGAAAATGTCTATTTGCAGCATCTCCACAGTTTATATAAGCATTTGATCGAACTATATCACGAGGCCTGTACGTACAGGCTCTTCAAGCATCTTCTTCTAACCTTCTACAAGAAGGACAAATGGAATTTTCCAGAGAGGAAATCAATGGCAACCACAATGTCATTTTGCCCAAAGACACTCGTGCGAGAAAGCCAGAGAACCGCACAAAATCTCGTACCTTCAATAAACTGAATATTCCACACTCCCCCCACTAAAAAACATAAGGAAATGCTCAGAGAATGAGTTCAATAGTTGACCAGAAGACCCTAAAATCACAACCTCGACACCCTCCTC
Organism: Punica granatum; assembly: GCF_007655135.1. Taxonomy (NCBI): domain Eukaryota; kingdom Viridiplantae; phylum Streptophyta; class Magnoliopsida; order Myrtales; family Lythraceae; genus Punica; species Punica granatum. The sequence goes on from NC_045132.1 coordinate 21,860,463, forward strand.
AGCATCCTCACACGTTACCGCTCAGCCAATTCTCACATGCTACTCTTCCGGAAGCAATACTGAGGTCAGAAAAGCAAAAAGCACACCGTGAGAGAGAGCCTTACCACCACCGGTGGAGGAGTTCACTGCTGCGCCGTACCGCTGCTGCTGCTCGTAGTACTCGGACTGGCGGCATTTCAAGGAGAGATTCCGGTTCGAGCTCCGAGATACAGGCACCCGGGAGGCTCCGCCGGTGGTCGAGCGGTCGCAGCCGAGGGGTTGACGGGAGATGAGAGAGCGGTGGAAGCAGAGCCTAGGGTTTTGGGAGGGGATAGTGCAGAGAGACTGAAGCTGAAACATCCTCTCTCTCTCTCTCTCTCTCTCTCTCTCTGCTTTCGCGGTAACGTAACGGTGGCTCTTTTATGTCAGCTCCATTTCAATTAAAAAATCAACCGCGAATGATTATGGGCCTCGGCCCATTGAGGAAGTCAGTTTAGGCCCAGCCGAATAGTAAGTTGGGGGTGTTCCTGGGGGCCGGGATTGGTCCCGAATTTTTGGCACATGAATTATTAGAACCATTCAACCATAGTCAAAACGAAAATCGAATTAGAAGAACAAAACTGCCACCGGACAATTCAAACTTTTTTTTATTCAAACTCAAATGCTAATCTTATTACAACATCATCGTCATCGTCATTATGTTGGACAAGAGGGCGCGCATCTCTCGTTATAATGAAAAACTCGAATTCTGCATAAAATGAAAAAGGTTCCAATAATAAAATTTGTTTGACTTTTTTATTTTTTATTTTGCTCTTAGGTGTCAATTAAATTCATGGACTCCTTCATATAAAATTAAATAAAGTCTATTGGATTAGGCCTTTAACCGAAAAATAAAATTTATTGAAATATTGATAAATATTGTGGTTTTTTTTTTTTGCGAGAAAGCATATAACAATGCTTAAATTTTTTTATTTTTTTATTTTTTTATAAGGTGGAAGTTGCTTACCATTTATTTGAAAGAAGAGGAAAGAGAGAGATGGAAAAGGGCGAGGGAGAAAGAGAGATGAACGTAACTACTTTCGTCAAATTTACTATTATCCTTTCAATATAATGGTAATTAGTTAATGAAATAGTATTATTAGTATGGATAAAACCCAAATTGAAAGTGAGACCAAGATATGATAAATGTTTTACATACAATTATTAAAGCTAAAATAACTCGCCCAGTGATATCAGGTAAAATGTAGATAGTTTCCAGTTGAATGACTTTTGAAATTCCTACTAATCATAACACAACAAATGACATGTTATAATCTCGCCACATCACTCATAGAACTTAAAAAAAAAAAAAAAGGAAAACTCACTGATTGTGGATAAGTTTTCATTATTTTCACAATGAAAATATATAACCTATTCTGTCCTATGAACCAGGAGATCTCCCGTTATTGTAAAAGTATAAAAATAGATATCTGACACATTATTCAGTCAACAGCCTCGGGCAAACAAGATAAGCAGAGGAATTTTACCAAAATTGCAAAAGAAGAAAAAAAATAACTTTCTCATGGACAAGTTTACTTACAAATAAACTTTCATATTACGGTCTTTTTTTTTTTTGATTTGTTATATCTAAAAACTCTAATCAGCAGATATACGCGGCCTTTCATGTAGTTAGAGATAAAGCTGTGATTTATATAGAGTACAAGCAGCCATAAGCCAACTCATCGAGAGAAGTAAAGAGCATAGGCCATGGATATATTAGATAGTCATATCTCACGTTATTACATTGAGAAAATATCATTAATATTGCTAATTCATAACATATATGGCAATTAATCGCCATAATTAGTACCCATTTATCTATTTATTGTGATCTATTTAAATATTTTTTGATGCCATATAACGAGATATAATCACAATAAAAATCTTTGAGACAAACTAAACTTTCAAAAAAATAAAAATAAAATAAATAAATAAACATCGACTTGTGGCCAAGGATGGATTTGGGGAAGCGTGTGTGGGCTTGCCCCTTTGGACTTGAAAAATCAACAAAAGTTTTAGCATATTTCACCGATTTAATAATTTTTTTAATGAAATTATTTCTCTCCTTCCTCATTGACTTCACGATTCTATTATTTCTTTGCCTTCTTAAAAATTTTGCCCCTAGTCTAAATTCCTAGGTTTGTCCTTGCACGTGGCCAAAAGACAATGACTTATCACTTCAAGCTGATACATAGGGTTGAATGTACACATGGTACATGTCAGAAAATTACTTGTATTTTTTTAACTAAATTACTTGACCTCAAATATTTATGCTGTGTTTGGTTTGTAAGTAACAATTCAAAATCAAATTTTAATTTTGAAAAAAACAAAGCGATGTTGACCGTTTGAATTAAGCGGTGGATCCTACCTTTTGATTTTGTATGAGGAGTTGGTGTAGAGAATTTATTAATTATGGAGTTCTATTATAATGGAGTGATATAAATATTTATGTATGAGGCCTATCTGTTTGACTTTTAATGAGTTATTTTGTTTGATTGTGAGTATAATTAAGTTAAGTTATGATTTTAAAATATCACTTATAAACCAAATGAGGCATTACTTTTTATATAATTCATTTGACAGTCTCTGGACTTCAACTCCCGGGCATTCCATGAACCAATTAAAGAGTAGCAATGGATCAAGTGGTCTCGGCCAGCGGTGGGTTTGGTCATGTTAAAAACTGATGGAGATTCGAAAGGGCAGTTCAGGTTTGGCGGGTTCAGCGGGGCCAATCCGAGATTCAGAGTCGTTGGCTATGAGGCTTTGCACAGAATATTGGCATAGCAGCAGTAGTTGTGGCAGAGCTATGGGGCATTAAGACCTGTTTAGAGCTAGCTTGGTCACTCAGTTTCAAGTACATCATTGCTGAGAGGTTTGAATCCGAAATTGTTTGCGATCTAATCCTGAGACAAGGAAGTTGCTATCCTTGTATTTAGGGGCTGGTCAGTGCCATTTGTAATCTTATGGCAAAGGATTGGCAAGTGCGGATTTGTCACACTTTTAGAGAAATTAACTTTCGTGTGAATTGAATGGCTCGTTACTCTTTGGAGCTTTCTTGGGGTATCCATATCTCATATCTTCCTCTGGAGGGCATTAACTAACTTTCCCTTTGACCATATAATTAGGGCTCCATACCCCGCTTTTATGTAATTTAGTTCACTGGGTCATATTATCGATCGGCTCAAGAAAAGCCTCTTAATAACTACCCAACACGCAGGCATCCCCCAGGCAGGTAAGTTTGGGACTGATCCGCTTATCAAAAGAAAGTCTAGGACTGATTCTTGCGAGAGATTCACCTTAAAATCTTGTGTTCACCGTTTAGCTTACATGGTTGAGGATGAGAGCAATTGTTCTGGCTAGAAAAATCCTGTGAAATATCTTTGGTGTTTCCGAATTGAAAATTTCCATGAAACTAGATTGATTATTGAATGTTTTCAGTCTGATTTAATTCGGGCTGAACATGTCAACTTTTTTCCTTCTGTTCGTTTTGTTTTCTCTTTGGTGCATCCCTAACGGAAAGCTTGGACCTCAAGGAGGCTCACTGATGGTTATAAGGCAGGTCGCATTGATGCTTCCATATTTTAATTTTTATTATCTTCTATAATAATTATTCTTTTGTATTAAACACAGCTAAAAATTTGAATTTTCCTTTAGTGATCTTTTTCCAACTTGCGTGCTTCTACTTTTTTAGGAGTTGACCCTCGACAAAAACATCGGAAAATTATGGAGTAGATAACCTATGAGGCAAGAGCTTACACCTACTGCTTCTTTTATTTCTTATTTTTATTTTTAAGGGAGGTAAATCATGGTCAAAATTCTCCAAAGAAATAAAAAAAACAATATATCATTTAACATTGAGGATCTTCAAGTCAATTGGTTCATCATAGTGTTATAAAAACCGGACTAGATATTGAATCGGTCGAGGTATGAGTTCATGGGATTTATGGATCCGACTCGAGGTTTGATGTCTTCCTTTGCTATGCCTAAAGAGAAAAAAATTAATCAAAAGGAAACAAATATGGCTATTGCCTAAATGGCTAAGAGGCTAGGCATGTCCCTCTTAGGGAGGTGGAGGTTTTGGTTCAACTCTTCATGCATGCAATTTAATTTTTCTATAAAAAGAAATATATAGAACCGGTCGGTTCATATGGGTTCGTTGGATTCAGTAAAAAATCGCTCAGTTTAATAGGCTTGTCGGTCAAAAGGTGCAATTTCGATCTTTAAGAGAATCAGACTGGACAAGGTGTCGGTTCTAAATCAAACCAATCCAACTGGCCAATTCGGTCGAACCAGATGGTATTTAATTATTTTTTCTAAAAGTATAAAGGCTTTTTTTTCTTTGTTATACAGTTGCATATAACCTAAAATTAAGAGATTCTAGAGAAAAGGGGTGTAGTATCACCTAATAATGTAAATGTACTTGGTCTCCTCGATCGGATAACTTTCAAGCGCACGGCTTAAGCCAATATGGCAACAAGTCCAATTTTCCTACCTTCTGTATGTTTTAGGGTTATCTTGATCTCAATGTTGTATATTCCTATTAATACTATCCGATCATCCTTGCTTATAAATAAAAAATAAAAAATGTAAAGACTTTAGGTTTCATTTTCGTGATGAAACTACCCGTATCACAATATTAAATTTTTTATTTTATTTCATTATACTAAGCATGTGAGACTCTTACGAGAGATTATGAATTTCAACAATGTATCCCATGATAGAGTTTTTTCATTCACAAGACTCGAATGTCTTGTGATCTTATTTAAAAAAAGAGATGTAGAACCACTTAATCAACTCGTGTTAATTATAATTTTATAAAAAGTACGTTTAAAGAAAAGCAAATGTCCACGACTAATGTGAACGAAGAAACTTTTTGCTCAAGGAAAACTTAACCAATTGTGACCAATTACAAGACATGGACCAACTTTTATACATGCACGCGCGCGCATATATATACACATGCCAATGCTTGTGCAAGTTACAAATCAACGACAATTCAAACATCTCTCGACATATTCCCCGCTCTGACAAATATATATATATATATATATATATACATCAGTAATTCTCCAAAATAGCATAGAACTCCATGTCATCTCTTCTTGCCATGTCAATGGAACTCACGGCTTCATTCTCCCTCCCCCTTTCCCTCCTTCTCCCTCTCTTCTTTCTCCTCCTTGCCATATTCCAACAACGTTTCCCCCTGTCGTCTTTGAAAAGTGCGGTTTACGTTGCGCTGGTCGAGGACAGGAAGAGGTGGGTCCAGAGGACTTCAGACCTCATCGGGCTCTCTCCCACAGCCACGTACGCCACCCACAGTCTGTTCGGCAAGCGCCGGATACTTACTGGCAATCCAGCCAATGTGCAGCACATCCTTAAGACCCGATTTACTACTTACGAGAAGGGCTACTTGTTCCGAGGCGTCTTTGGGGAGATTCTTGGAGACGGGATCTTCAACATTGATGGCGACTCCTGGAAATTCCAGAGACAGGTAAACTTATATATACACAGTCACGTATTTTCCGTAGGAAAGCGATGCTTTAGGAAGTTCTAATTAATACTTGTTTTCGTAGAAGAATGTGTTCATCAATTTGTTGCTCTTTTACAGGTGTCGAGCCACGAATTTAACACGAAATCTCTCCGGAAATTTGTCGAGACAGTCGTCGACATGGAGCTGAATGATCGGCTCATCCCTCTCCTGTCTGAGGCTGCCAGAAAGGGGACCGTACTTGACATGCAAGACATTCTCCAGAGATTCGCTTTCGACAATATATGCAAGATAGCCTTCGGTCATGACCCCGCCTGTCTTTTGCCATCCCTTCCTGAGGAAAAATTCACTCAAGCTTTCGACGAGGCTGTCCAATTGAGCAGCCAGAGGTTCTCCATGCCATTTCCAATGTTATGGAAAATCAAGGGCTTGCTTAATATTGGATCAGAAAAACGGCTGAAAATCGCAGTAGCTGAAATCCGTGAGTTTGCTCGGAAAATAATCAAACAGAAGAAGAGGGAGCAGCTAAGCGGGAGCTCATCCCTTGAGACGCAAGATCTCTTGTCCCGTTTCTAAAGCTCTAGTCACTCTGATGAAGAATTTGTCATCGACATTGTCATTAGCTTCATAATCGCTGGCCGGGACACAACATCAGCAGCTCTGACATGGTACTTTTGGCTATTATCACGTAACCCGCACGTGGAAAATCAAGTGCTCAGAGAAATAAGGGAAAAGTCCGAGACGCCAATCTATGAGGATGTGAAGGACTTGGTGTATACCCATGCCTCACTTTGTGAGAGCATGCGGTTTTATCCACCGGTCCCGCTCGATACTAAGGAAGCAACAAGCGATGACATCCTACCCGATGGAACAGTCATAAAAAAGGGCACAAGAGTCACATACCACCCGTATGCAATGGGAAGATCGGAAAAGATATGGGGACCCGACTGGGCTGAGTTCAAGCCCGAGAGGTGGCTTGAGAAGGTGGATGAGGCTGATAGAAAATGGAGTTTCGTAGGGAGGGATTCCTTCACATACCCAGTGTTTCAGGCCGGGCCAAGGATCTGCCTTGGCAGGGAGACGGCGTTTCTCCAAATGAAACGGGTGGTTTCTGGGGTTCTCCGGCGGTTCCGAATTGTCCCAGTGGCAGAGGAGGGGACCGAACCAGTTTTCCTCGCGTACTTGACCTCAAAAATGGAAGGCGGGTTTCCAGTTAGGATTGAGGATAGGGAAGACTGAGGGATTATGGTCAATTTTGGCTTGACCTTTTCTTATGGCGTATATGAACTTATAGTTGGCTCTTTCGTTTCTTTCAAGTAATAAGCTTTATGTTGTCGTGTTAATTTCTTTAGTTGACAATCAATCATTCTTCGAACTTGTGTATGAACGGAAACTTTAACAATTAAGACAGTTATGTGAGTAAGCTAGCTAAGATCCTCAGGCTAAACTTCGTATATTCCTCAAATTAAATCGAAGATGAATTCATCAACAGTCGACAAGAAAACCGTAAAACCAACACCTTTGCTCTCACCTCATGGCAATCCTCATTCTCTCAGCCTAAAAGACTTGCACATGCTCAAGAATTAGATTTTCACCCTCTGCTCACTGAAGGGAGCTTAAAGAAGCAAAATCTCACCTGATGACAGGCTTATTGCCTTCACTGGTGGGAGCTAAAGAGAGCAGTCCAGCGCACTGAACAGCTACATATTGTTGCTCGTAGTACTCCAGTCGGCTGGCAGCTTTTGCAGGATAGTTTTATTCCGGATCGAGCAATGAGCTAAAAGCAAGAGGTTTTGCTAGGGAATTGGATCAGGCTGTAGCCGAGAGGTGTTGGTGCTTGGAGATAGAGCAGTGGCCTAGGCTTTGGGGAGGGGATTCAGTGATAGTTAAAAACTCTATTATAATGGACAGTTCTGGCTCGAACTAAACTAATCCGGGCCCATGAAATTTTAGATACTAGCATGCACACTAAATATAAAAATTTCTTAATAAAAGAATATAAAAATTTTCTTATTATATAAACGATGACATGGCATCATGAGAGAACTCCGTTTTATATTTTTGATAATGTGACGGTATGAAAATTCAATTCGAAACTTTATTCCCATATATATATAATTAGTAATAATAGTCGAAGTATCAATAAATTATATATACTGCAAATATATATATATTTCTAAAATGAATACTGTATGTGTAGTTCCAGTATATATATTACTATAACGTCATTATATATTACACTTGTATCAAATGGCATATATATAATATTTATAATCCTATAGTATAAGATTGGTATATTATTATTTAATTGTATGCAAATATTTTAGTATATATTTGATTGTATATCGAATATTTCACAATATAATATTTAGATAACTAAAGCGACAATGTGGCTTTGCCATGTCAAGTTATGTATTCCATTTGACTATGTGTGAATATAATCTATATATTCTACTATATATATTATATTAGAAATTATTATTAATATATTTTCACGGTAGATAAATATTTCTTGGTAAAAGAATATAAAATTTTCTTACTATAAAAATGATGACGCAACATCATGAGAGAGTTTCGTTTTATTTTTTGATGATACGACGGTGTGAAAATTCAGTTATTTTCATATATATATATATATATATATATATTCTTATTACTGCATATTACATATTTCTTTCCAACCAATTCTTTGGTTTTCAAGTTTGAGATATTCATTCTGAAGGCAACTTTTGTGCGAATGCTTTCGCTACGACGGGCATGAAGTTGAGGGAGCATTTGATCATCGAAGTGTTTCATAATAATTGTAGATGTATTGGCCGAAATGAGCTAGCTAGACCCTCACGTCTTGGTATTATTTGAACTATGGTTTGATTGATTGAAGCTTCCAGTTGAAACCAGGTCAACATGATTAGTGAGAACAAAACCGGACTTGCTCCAAGGAGATTTAATAGTCGAGAAACATAAACACGATCAAAGAAAGGAATCAGAGGATGCAATAGGCCAATTTTGGAATAGGGATTTTTATTTAAAATGACTCATGGTTTGTCCGTTTTATCAAATTTATCCTATGCTTTTTTTTTGGTCAAATTTATCCTATGATTTACTTTTTGCATCAAATCTATCTCGGCGTTATCTTTTCCGTCGACATCTAACGGCCGTGCTGACCAACCTCGTAGGTAAAAGAAAGGGGACCAACAAAAAAAGAAAAAGAAAAAGGCCTAACTACCTAAGTCCTGAGGTGGCAAAATCAGCAGTGGACTGGGGCCAAGGGATGATCAAAATATGGGATGTAAGTGGGATCGGGGCCGCCGACCAACCTCGTAGGTGGGGTCGGAGCCGCCTGCCGACACCCCTGCTCCTTCCTCCCACTGGCAGTTTCCTTCTCCTTCCTGTCCTTTTTTTTCCCTCTTTAAATTAATTTTGTGAATTAACAAGGCTGCTTTCTTTTTTCATAATTCAAATTTTCAACTTTATTTAAAAATATTTTATTTTCAAATTTACAATCATTTATTTACAATAAATAATATTTATTTTAAAAAATTATTTGTAGTTAAATATTTATTTCAGAATAAAATTAATTTTTAATTATTTATTTTACAACAACCATAAATACTATTTATTTTTACAATATTTATTTTAATTTTAAAAAATATTTTATAATTTAATCTAGTTATTAAACAATTGTTTTAGTTTTTATCTTATTTTATAATTATAGAATAATAAATCTATATAAATTTTATATTATTTTATTTTATAAATACCATAACTTTATTTTAGATATTTTTATTGTTGGGCACGTACTTTATTATATTGAATATCAACTTTATTTTCAACTTCATCTTGATTTTATAATTTAAAATTATTTTATTTTTTTAGTTCAAATTGAGTTAAAAGATGTCTTGCTCTCAAAGATGAAACGCAACTGTATTAATTTATGCAGAACATAGTCAGAATAAGATTTATAGCTGGCCAACGTTAATATGTAACGACACTGTTTTCCTGCAGAACGTCTTAAATCGAGCAAATAGTACAACTAATTACAACTAACTGGTATGGGAAATAGATTTTGAAATTGGATTTAAAGCGATTATTCTCTCTTGTTTGCGGTGTCTTTGATTGGTCTGACTATTGTGCTCTGCTAATGCAACGTGATTCCATCATATATTGACTTGATTTAGCAATAATGTAGTGATAGCTTATAGCTACCCTGGAAAATGATAATCTTTTTTAGAATTATATTAGACAGGAAACATTGCAAGAAATTTTGTGAGCAAATATGCTATGTCGAAGACAATCAATCTTTCTATATATGAGTTTGAACTATCATATTTACTATCTCAAAATTTTCTCATGTTTCGATGATTATTAGCGTGACCCCTTTCTTTACTTTTTTCACTGCAAGTGTTATCGTACACATTCCATTATCATTTATAACTCAGTTCAAACTAGATATGATGCTCAATCGAACCAATACGTTCTGTTGAAGATAAACAATTATGTTTGTCATCATTATTAGCTCAGTTCAAACTAGATATGATGTTCAATCGAACCAATATGTTCTGTCGTTGAAGATAAACAATTATGTTTGTCATTACTGTTTGAACTATCGATACTTTTTGGCCCGAACTAATTTGCTATGTTGAAAATAAAATTGACCCGCCATTTCATAGGTCTCGGATTAACATATACAATTATTCATTTATTACATTAACCATAAAACAAATAAGTGAAAGTTGATTCAAAAACTTAACTATGCTCTTGGAGTATGAACTGTTAGATAGGGCCAAATATTTTGGACAGTTTAATAGAAAGATAAGGAAAGACAAACCTTTTTATTAAAATAGTGGCAAGAAGCAGAGTTTTTATGGATTAAGAAACTAGGCAATGAGCCATTCGAGCTATCTGGTCAAGCTTTCCATAGTCAAATTTTCGATGTACCATTACATATTGTGAATTTACAAATAAAGTGCACTGTTTACGGATCAAAACTAACTGGCAAATGAGAAATAATTGGAGTCATAACATTCTCGCATATACTAACGTTAGTTTATTATGGTCCAACCTAATATATGAAAAATGACGAATAATTTCTTATCCAACACATTAGTTCCAACTAATATATATGCTAGCTTCAAAACCGCATATGGAAAGAATGACTATTTTTCACATACCATATTCATTCAAACAAATTTTTAGGATAATTTAGCCAATACTTTAAAAAGAAGATCATTTTTTAGAAAATCTATTTTTAAAACTAATTAAGTCATTACTGGGTTCAGCCAATACATAGTCGAAGTTTGTTAGTTTAGAAGAGTATATTAGTCAGATAAATCGAAGGCACCACAATAATTGTTAAAGTAAAATTATCGCTCTAGAGTGAATGTAAAATCCGCTCCCATATTATTGTTGGTTATAATCGTTATACTACATGCTTGAACTAACTTCTTGTGTGAAAACTAATATGATCCTTTTATTATTTATTATTTTACTTCAATTTTTCAAGAGTAATATAAAATAACAACATGCTGTCCAGGATAATTAGGCCTATATAAATACACAGCATAATTATTGAAACAAAAAAAAAATCGATTATGAGCACTATGTATATGTTGTGACTTCATCTACAGTACATCTTCTCACGATAATTTCTGATGCGCACTATATATTAAGTCAGTTCACACTATTGTGATTATTACATGATAAACTTGCGCTTTAAAAATTGATTCCACCTAAAACTGTTATTTGCTCAAACTAATATCTTGGTAGAAAAATTAATATATCAGTTATATATTAGTGCGAGCTATCTGCTAACCTCGTTCTAATTAATGTCTTATATATAAATTAATACGGTAATTCTCCTACCTTGCAAGCAAGATGTTTCACTTATCTATTTATATAATCGATTTTCTTTATTAAATAGCTTGGAATCGGAAATAAATATCTAAAATAAAGTTGAAAAAGAAAAAAAATGTAAATTGTAAAATAAAAAAGTCGGAATAGATTTATGAAATCAAATAAATGACTTAAGTCAAAAGTTTGTATAATAGAGTTATTTTTATAAAATAAAAACTAAAATAAATTTCAAAGTTGGATTTTTATAATTATAAATGAAAAATAATGTAAATATCTAAAATGACTCTAGATTAATATAGTAATATTGTACAATAAATATTTATTGTAAATTAAAAATAAAATATTGTTAAATAAAAGATAGATAGTTATTTATTTATTGTAAAACAATTTGTAAAAAATTAATATTGTATGGTAAATATTATTTTCAGTAATTAAATAATTGAAAAGTTAAAAAGAAAATATTTGCATATTAAAGTTGAAAATAATTGTGAATTGTAAATTCTTCTAATATATATTTATTGTAAAATAATATTAATTAAACAAATAATTGTAAAATTGAAAATAAATTAATTATAAAATTATATAAATTATTATTGACTGCAAATAAAGTTTAATAAATGGTAAATTATTATAAAAAGGGAAACAAAAAGGACCCGAGACCTGCGAAGGAGAAGAAGGAAGGAAGACGGAGGAAGAAAGGGGGGCGGGGGGGTGGGTGGGTGGCAATGCTGGTTATGATATTGTTGTGATATGAGAATTTCACGTTTTTCAATCACGATTGTAGTGTTTTAATTTGGAAAAAATAATTATAATAGTTAACTTTACAATCAAACGTCCACTATGTTCAACGGCTAAGGAGTGCCTTGATAGGAGAAAGAATAGATAATTCAATATTTCTCAAATAATTCTTTTCTTTGCCCAGATATCTCGATACTTCGAGAGGGGACAGTGGAGATGTTATGTCACGGGCTGTAACCTCTCACAACAGGAAAAATTTCATTCGTCAAGTCTCACAACAAGAAATAGGGTTTTTTTACCAACCCATTTTTTTGCCAAGCCATAAGAGAAGAGCCCCATTCGTCAAGTCTCACTACAGGAAATAATAGTCACACTCGTCAAGTCTATCTACATTATCGGCCGCCCTTCAACAAGAGCGCCATTATTAATCTAACGGGAAAAATATATTTAAATAATTTATTCAATTTTCATAATATTTAATCGACAAGTGCTCGCGCAACGCACGGGTATTTAATTGATACATATTCATATTATTTAAGTGTTTTAGAATATATTAACAAAGTATTATTTATTTGATACATATCATGGTCATGGAATTTTTTAAAATTTTTGCGAAAATTAAGGCTTTTTCCCCAGGAAAGCATTTGAAGTTTTATCAGTGATTTAAATACAACAATTATGGAGAAAACTTTTCATGATCTAACAAAATTCTAATTTTCGTTCGTGATTTTCTATGCATAACTAAGTATCATAATTTCACTAAAATTAAAATTTATAAAAATTATGAGAATGGAGAGTGGGGAATCATTAAAATGAAGCTCACATGTCTCGCTTTTTAATTGAATTAAAACATTGGGGTAGAAGTGGAACGACCTCTCGTGTCATATTATAAAGGAGCATGCGTGCGACAACAAGATAGTGAAAATGATTGATGGATTTTCAGTTTTTTCTTTTAACTTGTGGTCCATTTTTCCTTTTTGGGTGAACATTGTGGTCCATTAATGCAGTCCATTTACATCACATATGGTATATATTGTTTCCTAGATGATAACCCCTGCGTTGCGCGGGCGTAATTGCATAATTTTTTGTTGCAACTAATGTAAATAATTTTACACGTTATGCATAAATAAAATGTAGTTAAAACAAAGTGAATAGTGTTAATAATATCAATAAATTACAAAAAATTATTCATATTATTTGATATACTAACACCAATATCTTACACCAATTTGGTCGATTCACAAGACGTCACCAGTATTTCACTAGGTTTCGTCAGGTTTTCTCAAAATCCATGATCGTCAAATTCATCTTTTTTTTTATAAAGTAATTCGTTTAGGATGTTATCTTTTTTAATGGATATTAATTTGTTTTGTGCATTTAATATTTGCTTAGAACTATTATATTTGCATGAATTTTTTTCTATATCATTGATTTTTTAATCCATACCTTAATAGATTTTGAGATGGTACAATGGTTTGTCATATACTAAAAAAATTTGGGACCAAAAGAAATAACGAAATTATCAATTTTGATATGATTATTCTTGATAAAGAGATATATTTTGCATGTTTGACTAAGCATATTATTTTGCTAATAAAAAAAATAATTACTAATTTATTGTTTCTAATGAAATCATGATTCATTGATGCATGTAAGTATAAGAAAGTCCCATACTAATTTGTTTCTAGTCTTATTTTGAGAAGAATCTTAAACAAAATTAGTAATTTTAAGATAATAACACTTCCATCGAAGCATCATCTAAATAATGTTGAAGTAAAAATATCATTTTTACTTAGTCGATTTTTAAGTAAAATCTCATATTCGAGTTTTACGAATAGAGAAAATTCACGTTGAATGAGTTTTACCCTTAAGTGGGCCAATTCAGCTGAACTGGATTAACCGAGCGTCAATTGGACTTCTAGATACCGGGATGCACATTGATTAAAAAAATAATTTTGATTAATTTAAGTGGTTCAATGCTTGTTCCTCTTAAGTAGAGTCTCGAGTTTGAGTTTTGTGAACGAAGTAAAATCCTTGCTGAGCCCTTAAGCAAGGCCTCGAGTTTGAGTGCTTATGAATGCAAAAAATTCATATTGTTAGAATTTTATCTCTTAATGAGCTGACGGCTCGACAAAAATTAAATCCGCTTGGTTTCAAACTTGGTATTACTCGAAGTCATCATTCTATATGATTTGCACAACCAAAAAATTATTATAAGGGTCTACATGAAGATTTAAAAAAAAAATATATATATATATAGCATTGTATAAAAAATTAAATAGAAAATAGAAAAAAAATCTCTTATGAGAAAGACTTATGTGTAACGGTTAAATGTAACGGAATTTACGTGACAAAATCACAAAACACTTAAAAGTTTATATTTTGTTATATTTCTAAAAATCAACAAAAATTAGAATACACTAGAGAATTGTGATTTTACCACGTGAACTCCGTTAAATATAACCGGGAGGGAATTGCATACATAGAAATTCAAAAAAGAATTGATCTAATTCAAGTCATATTCTATATGGGTTCCGAAGTTATTAATAGAAGGGAGAACAAAATCATAGGCGACCGAACAAAAGAACTAAATTATGCTAACCGAAAAAGTCAGCTATTACGAGAATTACACACACTTATGGATGAGAAAGTCTTGCATGATAGTATGCAATGAATCCACGTGGTAACATCGCAAATTTCTAGGATATTCCAATTTCAATTGATTTTTTAGAAATATCACAAAAGTAGAAATTTTTATGTGATGTTACCCCGTGAATTTTGTTGCGTATAAAACATTCTTCATACGGACACTGTAGTGGACATTTAAAGGATATAGTTGGCAAAACAATGAAAAAAAGGCTATTGACATTAATAGAATCTTCTTCTTTTTTTTGGGTTCCCCCACCCCCCCCCCCCCCCCTCGGTGGGGTTAAGCTTCTCATAAATACCTGCTAACCTTGGACAACTTTCCGGCGGGGGTGTAAGCTCCTCATAAATACCTGCTAGTACAACTTCCCGGCGATTTGGGGGGGGGGGGGTTGGTTAAGCTTCTCATAAATACCTGCTAAACCTTATACAAACTTTCAAACCACGTAGCTTCAGAGATCATCGGCTATAATCTCTTTCCTTACGTCGTCAATGGAGTTCACAGCTTCACTTTTAATTCCCTTCCTCCTCCCTCTCCTTTTGCTCCTCCTGGCATTGCTGAATGGTTCTCCATCTTCGTCTTCAAATAAACTTCCGAAATCTTACCCCATTATAGGCTGTTCCTTCGCGGTACTTGCAAACATGAAGAGACGGATCCAGTGGACCTCCGATCTCATCCTGTTTTCTCCCAATGCTAAGTACGTATTACACCGGCCCCTTGGCCACGGCCAGGTCCTTACTGGGAAGCCTGCCACCGTGCAGCACATTCTCAAGACCCATTTCTCGTACTACCAGAAGGGTGACTTGTTCCAAACTGCCTTACGGGATATGCTTGGAGACGGGTTTCTCAATGCTGATGGTGACTCCTGGAAACTCCAGCGACAGGTAAAATAATCTATATATATGTGTGTGTGTGTGTGTGTGTATGTGTGTGTATAGGGTTTTAGGGTTTTTACCAACTAATACCAACTTTCATAGTCTAGAGTTTAATTAGGGTGGTGTTTGATTGGATTGAATTGTAAGCGCCAAAAATATTTGATTTTTAATTGCTTAAATCTTTGATTTTTAATTCCTTCCTCCTTCTCTCTTCGATTAGAGAGAGGGAAGAGATTTGGGCTGTGGTCGCTCGTTGCCGGCTACCGCAGCCCGGGCAAGATCACTATCTTCTCCCTCTCTCTCCCTGAGGGAAGGAGACCCAGGAAACTAACTTTTGATTGAGCTTGCTGACGTCCTCGCATATATCTTACTAAATTAGCCGATGTTTCTTATAAATACAGTGTATAATCGCTATTAAATAAAATATTATAAATATTTATCTATGTATTAACGGATCGACTCGACTTGAACTGGATTAAGTTGAATGTAATGGCTTTCGAATAGTAAGTCTACAAAAACAAAAACAAAAAACCTTAAAGTCACTTTACTTTAGTATATCAAACAAAATTAATTGAGTACATAATTTTTTTCCTCAGCTTAAGTACATAATTTTTTATTTCAGCACTTAACCCGTACTATTAAACACCACCCATATATGTTGATTTCCTAGCAGGTGTCAAGCCACGAATTCAAAACAAAATCTCTTCGGAAATTTTTGGAAACTGTCGTCGACACGGAGTTGAACGACCGCCTCATCCCTTTCTTGTCTGAGGCTGCAAGAAAGGAGACCATACTTGATATGCAAGACATTCTCCAGAGATTTGCTTTCGATAACATATGCAACATAGCCTTCGGCTACGACCCGGCGTGTTTATCGTCCTCCCTTCCTGAGCGAAAATTTGCTCAAGCTTTTGAAGAGGCTGCAATGTTGAGCATCAACAGACTCGTCACGCCATCTCCTCTATTATGGAAAATCAAGCGTAAGCTTGATATTGGATCAGAGAAACGCCTCAAGATCATAGTATCTGAAATTCGTGATTTCGCCCGGAAAATAGTCAGAGAGAAGAAGGTGCAGCTGCTAAATGGGAAATCATCATCCCTCGAGTCCGTTGATCTTTTGTCACGATTCTTGAACTCAGGTCAATATGATGAAGAGTTTCTCATCGACATTGTTATTAGCATCATACTCGCGGGTCAGGACTCTACATTGGCGGCTTTAACATGGTACTTTTGGCTGTTATCCCAAAATCCGCTTGTCGAAAATGAAGTGGTCAGAGAAATAAGAAAAAAATCTGGATCGCCAATCTACGAGGATGTGAAAGACATGGTGTACACCCACACCTCACTCTGTGAGAGCATGCGATTATACCCACCAGTACCTTTTGAAAATAGGCAAGCCACAATTGATGATATTCTCCCGGATGGGACAATTGTAAAAAAAGGCATGAGTGTTGCATACCACCCGTACGCGATGGGCAGGTCGGAGAAGATATGGGGACCTGATTGGGCGGAGTTTAGGCCCGAGAGATGGCTTGAGAAGGTGGATGAGGCTACTGAAAAGTGGTGCTTCGTTGGGAGAGACTCCTTCACGTATCCAGTGTTTCATGCTGGCCCAATGATCTGCCTTGGTAGGGAGATGGCGTTCCTCCAAATGAAAAGAGTGGTTTCCGAGGTTCTTCGGCAGTTCCGAGTTGTCCCAATGGCTGAGAAGGGGGTCCAGCCAGGTTTGTTTGCGTACTTGACCTCGAAAATGGAAGGCGGGTTTCCAGTTAGAATTGAGGATAGGAAAGAGTAAAAGATAGATGGCATCGGCAAGACAGTCCTATAGTATGAATGCTTAGTCAAGAAATTTCTTCAAGTAATACATACATATATATGTACACATATATGCACTTGAGTCGCATGTGATTTTGCCTGCAGGCAATGATTTGAGTAAGTTTCTAGCAAATTAGGTGAAACTTCGTATGCTTAAAGTTAATCGAAAATGAAATTATTTGATCAAGAGAACGAATATATCAGCATTTCAGCAAAAAGAAAAAGAAAAAGAAGAATGAATTTATCAACTATCAGACCAAAAAACCTTAAAACCTTAAAACCAACACGTACATTATACTGCTCGACAAAGTTCTCCCTCAGATGCTCAAGAAATGAACTAAATGAAGTAAAAGCATGATAAGAGGCTAACTTCATTGGTGCGCAGGAGCTAAAGGGAGGAGCTTTCCAGTGGGCCGAAGTGCTGTTCTTGCTCATATATTACTCCGGCTGGCAGCATTGCAAGGACAGCATCAGCTTCCCGTCCGAGCTTTTGAGCTATAGTATGCAGCGCTACTAAGCTATAGTTGGCAGGGTATTGTCAAAATGACTTCCAAAAGGAAGTTGCACCAAGCTCCTCACTAAACAGTTAGCATGAACCACACGTCAATGTTCCAACCCTTGCCGTCAAATCGCCTATTGGGTCTACCTGGTGGAGCTAATATGAGGCGAGCATGGTGACCACGATCACAACAGGCTTGCTAGCAACCTGCGATTCAATCTCCAAAAGAGCTGGCGATAAATGACATCCCTGATTTGATCTAATTCCACTAGAACTCCTAGAATTCTGCCATCACAACTTAATGTGGCCTTTGGTAATGGAGGGTAGCTTTAACTCCATTACCATTCCAAATATTAGTGTATATATTCAAGTGGGATTGTAATGATGGTAAGAAAAAATATATGTGTAAGAATTTATTATTAAATGAGAGAAAATGAGAAAAATAATAATTATTATATTGTTGAATTGATAGAAAAATGAAGTGGAATGAGATAATTTATTATTAAAATATTGATTATAATAATGGATCGAACGGCGAGATGGTCTTTGCCGCTTCAATTTGGCATTTTATTCATCTTTATTCTCCGATCCATGTCATGGCATTTCTCTTGGGAGACATTTTGGGGCCCTATTACTTATTTGAAAAAAAAATTAAAAAGAAATAGATACATGTACATGTACAGACAGAGAATACGAATTTGTCCCGCTCTTACATGTTACCTTGAAAAGAAACGGCATATGGCATTTCATTTACGTGATAGTTTTTATTTTGTAACAAACGTTGAATTAATCGGGATCAACATCATTAGTGAAGGTGACCATGATCCATTTCGAACAATAGTTGCCTGCGGAGCTTTCTCTAAATAGCTAATTAATTGATGATTAACATAAGTTGAATTTGCGAAGTAGACTTATGGGATTCTAGTTACAGTTTTGGATGAATGACATCCAATTAAGATTGTTCTTAATTGAACAATCTTGACGGGAAAAAAAAAAAAGAGATTGCTCTGAGTGGCATAGTTACAAAATTCTATGGGAAATAATTCTAACTGGCGTTACTCATGTAAATGAACAAGAAGGAGTCAAAATTTGTCCAGATCAAGTGATGATTCAAACAAGTTGAAGGGCACGTGAAGCACCATGATCGGAGAAAGGAGAGGTAGTAAAAAAATCCTACTACTTGCCAAGGCTACATTGTCAACCCTACACCCGGAAGATCCTTAATTATAATAGAGGAAATGAATAATAAATTTGATACCTGCCGGCTCATTGTACAAATGGGTAAGAAAACTAATAATGAAGCATAATTCATTCTATATTTATCAGTAAATTGTTTAATTTATAAAAAAAAATTATATATCACTCTTATGGGTTGTTTGGATTGCGAGTTAAGTGGGTTATTATAGAGTTTTAATAGACATTGCAGACACTACGCAAGACTAGCGTATTAATTATAAAGAAATCAATATGTTTGTATATAATTAAACAATATATGCATAAACAATTAGAATGGTGTTCTCTCAATCTATATATAATTAAAACAATATTGTTGAATCGAATTCTCTTACTGTCACATCATCAAAAATAAAAAATGGAACTATCTCACTTTGTCACGTCATCGCTTATACATTAAGGAATTTTTTTATCATTAATTATGTAGTATAATATATATTATTTACATATAGCCTAACATAATATATGCTATATACATTAACTACTATTCAAAAAATATTTTATATTATAGTAATCGAATTACCGTTAATATATATTTTAGCAAAATATAGAATTGGAAAGCAATATTAATGAGGATTTATGACATTTATAAAGTTGTCCTTCGTATTATGGCAAATATATTTTTATAATATTATCACAATCAAATTTCCAATTATATAGTATTGTTTCTTTATATTGTCGGTTATATATATACTGTTTGTTTATATTGTGCGGTTTATATATTGTTCTCACTATTTAAATACATTAAAGAGCCTCCAGCCATTATATATTGTCCTCACTATTTAAGTACATTAAAGAGCCTCCTGCTATATTCGTTATTTAAGACGATCAAGGGTCGTAGAAGAGACAAATGCAAGCAAAGGAAACTTCATAGTTCACGTACGTGTTGACATTGTAAAGTTAAATATATACTTTGATACAATGGAATAACAAGACGCGACCAAAATATTTAATTAACATTCTTTTGATAGTATACATAACTGGACAAAATATCACTTTTCTTATTGAGAGAAAATAATATTTTGTTATTGGCCTTATCATGAAGGCAATTAAAGTATTTTTTAAATCATGAAATTGAACAAAACGACAACCAAAATATATTAGTAACATTCTTCTGATAGTATACATAACAAGCCAACGACGTTTCTTATATATATATTTGATATATATGAAATATATATATTAATAAAATCTAAAGATAACACACATTCTTAAATTATAAGAATATATATATTTTTTGATACGATAAAATATATATTGTAATTTTTACTTTGCCAACTATATATATTATATATATATATATATGGAGTTGTTTGGAATATTATAGGGACGTATATATATATAGTGGGAGATATATATTGCACATACAAAGACATTATATATTGGAGCTATATCTATATATATATATATATAGAGAGGTCGTTTGCATGGATCGTTTATCATTATATTTTCATTTGTAAAGACATGTTGGTGTTTTTGCGGACTTTATATGTATGTTGTGTTGCATTCTCATTCACGACCAACATCAATCGATCTATGTCAATTTGATCGTTTCAAAAAGTATTCATCAGGCTTTCTCCCCACTTACTTTATTAAGATATTTTGCTTGGATAAATTATTATTTTCTATAATTGATATATTTGTTTGCATATTTTCATTAAATTTATTTTTCACATATTTGTATGAGTATTTTTTATTTCTTTTGATTGATATACTTGCTCACATATTTTAATTCTATTCTATTTTTTTACGTATGTCTCAATTTTTTTAATGAATTTTTAATTCGTGTTTAGATTTATAATATTTTTTCTATCAAAATAATTAAGAGATTATTTGAACAGTTCCCGTGCAATACACGGATATTTAACTAGTTATATACAAATTTTTATTATTGGCCCGAATATATGGCAATGTTGATCTAAATCATGTACTCTGTTTCGGGTTTCCTTCTATATATTTCCAGTGTCGAAGTCAGTACTCAAACTGGGGGCAAGTGACGAATAAAATAAGTTGAAGGGCACGTGCAACAACTAGATCTGAGAAAAGGATTGGTATTAATTAGAATTTTGACATGTCTGTAACTCATCAAAATAGCTTCGGATCATCACTTCATCAGCATATCAATGGAGTTCACGGCTTCACTACTACTCCTCTTCCTCCCCCCTCTCCTTTTCCTCCTCCTTGCATTCCTCAATGGTTGTCAGCCATCCTCGCATTCGGAAAAATTTCCGAAAATTTACCCCGTTATAGGCTCTATATTCGCGTTGGTTGCAAACAAGAAGAGGCGGATCCAATGGACCTCCAACCTCATCCAGATCTCTCCCTCTGCTACGTATGTTTTACACCGTCCATTCGGCCTCCGAGTGGTCTTTACGGGGAATCCTGCCAATGTGCACCACATTCTCAAGACCCATTTCTCGTCCTACCAAAAGGTTGACGAGTTCCAAACCACCTTTAGAGACGTCCTTGGAGATGGGATCTTCAATGTTGATGGTGACTCCTGGAAATTCCAGAGACAGGTAATGAGAATTAACTATTGACTTGGTTGTCTTTCATGCTTAGAGATGCAAATTGAGAAGGAATAAGTACGCATATGTGTACTCACTAATGCTATTTAAAAAAAAAAAAAATTGGCCAAATCACTAATGCTAGTTTACGGAGTAGAGAGCTGATCAATTTGTTGCATCCCTGGCAGATTGCAAGCCACGAATTCAACACCAAATCTCTCCAGAAATTCGTGGAGACGGTCGTCGATATGGAGCTGAACGACCGCCTAATCCCTTTCCTGTCAGAGGCTGCGAGAAAGGGGACAATACTTGACATGCAAGACATTCTCCAAAGATTCGCTTTCGATAACATATGCATGATAGCATTCGGGTATGACCCGAAGTCTTTGACGCCCTACCTTCCGGAGCAAAAATTCGCCCAAGCTTTTGAAGAGGCTACAAAGTTGAGCATCGAAAGACTCCTGATTCCATTTCCTATAATATGGAAAATCAAGTGCAAGCTTGATATTGGATCAGAGAAACGCCTGAGGATCGTAGTATCCAAGGTCCGTGAGTTCGCTCGGAAAATAGTCAAAGAGAAGCAAGAGCAGCTAAGGAAGAGCCCATCCCTTGAGCCTGCAGATCTTTTGTGCCGAATCCTGAGCTCAGGCCATGCAGACGAAGAATTTGTCATCGACATTGTCATCAGCTTCATACTCGCGGGTAGAGACACTACGTCGGCGGCTTTGACATGGTACTTTTGGTTGTTATCCGGTAACCCGCATGTGGAAAATGAGGTGGTCCAAGAAATAAGGGGAAAATCAGGATCGCCGGTCTATGAGGATGTGAAGGACATGGTGTACACCCACGCTTCACTCTGTGAGAGCATGCGGCTTTACCCCCCGGTACCACTAGATAGCAGGCAAGCCACAGTTGATGATATTCTACCGGACGGGACAGCCATAAAGAAGGGCACGAGAGTCGCATACCACGCTTACGCAATGGGTAGGTCAGAGAAGATATGGGGACCAGACTGGGCCGAGTTCAGGCCGGAGAGGTGGCTGGAGAAGGTGGATGGGGCTGCCGGAAAGTGGGGTTTCGTCGGAAGGGATTCCTCCGCATACCCGGTGTTTCATGCCGGGCCAAGGATCTGCCTCGGCAGGGAGATGGCATTCCTCCAAATGAAACGGGTGGTTTCCGGGGTTCTACGGCGGTTTCGTGTTGTGCCGGTTGCAGAGAAGGGGATCAAGCCACGTTTCGTTGCATACTTGACCTCGAAAATGGAAGGTGGGTTTCCAGTTAGGATTGAGGATAGGGAAGAGTAAGAGGTACTCGTGATATTTTTTTTTTTTTTGGGTAATATAGTGGTCAGTTTCGGCCCCACTTTCTAATGGCATATCAACTTGGTTGTCCTTTCGTTTATTTCAAGTAATAATTAGTAAATGTAATTGTAATAATGCTGACCCGTCAAAAATAACAATAATATCAATAAGATTTTTTCTTTTTTTCATTTTTGAAAAACGCGGTAACCCCCTCAAGATTGATTTGTCAAAATCATGAAATACTTTTAGTGAGTTCAAACAATTACTTTGTAATAAAGTTTTGCTTGGTCAGGGATGGAGTAAAAAATTGTTCTCAGCAAGGTGGGGGGTCCGCATAAGATTATATTAATGTAACATATGAAATTATATTTACTACAAGGAAAGTAAAAATTGGATTTTTTTCGGTGTGTACTTTAATATCCAGAAACTCAACGAGCTTCGACCAATCCAAGTCGGCCCGCTAAGAGATAAAACTCATCTAATCAAGAATTTTCTCCATTAACAAGACAATAAATTTGATTTTACATTTGCTCAACATATCGCATAGATTAGGTTTCCAAATATTTACAATTAACAATAATATTATATTTAAATTATGTAATTCCCTCTATCCTATTAAATTTAAATCTGAGATTGGAGATAAATATTTGGAGGGGAAATTTATTCTAAAAATGGATCATTTGTTACAAGTCCTTGTTACAAAGCTCAAAAGTAGAAGAAAATCCTTCCTTAGCAGGGGCATTTGCTCCTCTTTTTTTTGGTTAGTTGGACTTTTAACAAAAATTGGGGGCAAAATCAAATAGAAACATGTTTTGTATCCCTTAAATACTAATCAGAGATTTGCCTCTCCGTCCCTGAGCTCAGTGAGAATGTATTATTTACGTTTCATCTATTTACCATTAAATTTTTTTCTTATTAAAGATTAGAATGTTGATCCATACAATGCAAGGAATTATACATTTTTGAGCGATTTAGAATTGGGAATTCATATCTGACATATGTAAAAATTTTCCCTCTTACATATATAATTTTATCAATACGTAATATGCACACATCGATTGTATTTTTAAATTTTCATTTTATTTATTTATTTATTTATTAAATAAAAGTTACATGAATGAGGAAAGTAGAAGGAAGAGTTGGGAAGGAAAATTAAAAATGACAAAAAGACAGAGAGAGATAGCGTGTTTGTGTGGTGTGAGTCGGAGGATTGTGGTTGAGAGTTTAGAGTCCCGCATGAAAAGGTTAAGAAGAATCCAATAAGTTTATAAAATATTAGTATCACAACTTATTAATTTGAACTTTTAAATTAGAAATGGACTTAATCGCTTATAAAGTTCACAAGATATTTTACAATTGTTCTCATATTTGGGGAATTGAGAGAGAAATTTTTTATTAAATGGATAATGTTATCTTTTAATGCTATTTATAATTATTTTAGGGTAAATTAAAGATTAGTAGTCTAAATATTCAATCAGTTAAATAATTTGGGCCATATAAGTCATCAGTTTGGCCCGAGCCCGAGATAAAATTTGGAGTCTTTCTTCCGTAAAAGGAGGCCTACCTGTCGATACATGGTACGGCCTATTTTAGATTCTTCTATACTTTTATCTTATTATTATATATAATAATAAATTAATTATTTGTTTCAAGTTAATCTGACTATTCACGCTAGGTCCATGGCGTTTTTTATAACCGGAAATCTAATTACATATTCGCGAAATTAAATACTCCCCCAGTGATCTTTTCCACTTTGGCTGCTTTTATTTATTCATGTGTTCACACCTCGAACGACGATCAGCCAAGTCAAGCTACTAAAAACGAGGACATTCCCTTGTTAATAGCTAGGTTAATAAGCAAAAGAATCTCAAACTTTTCATGTTTTAACGATTTCAGTACGAACTTTTTCTTTAACTAATTAAATCACAAACTATCGATTTGATAATAATATTAGCATGCCGCTAATTTCTCCGTTAATTTTGATAGGAATTACTGACGTGTACATTACGGTGCCACGTGATAATTGTGATTGGCCGAGTGGATCCCATATTTTTAAAAATATTCTAAAAATAACAAAAAAATAACAGAAAAAAGGCCGTAAGGAGGAAGAGAGGAGGTGGCCGCCGGTGGGGGCCTCGCCGCTAGCCACCTCCCCTCCCTCCCCAGTTGCGGTCGCCGGTGACAACATATTGTTATCAAATCAGTAGTTTGTGATTTAATTGACTAAGGAAAAAAGTTCGTACTAAAATTGTTAAAACGTGAAAATTTTGAGATTTTTTCTGTTAGTACCTTAATCGCTACTAAAATAACATTGAATTGGAGAACTATTTGAGGTAGTTTTTAAGTTTGAAAAGGTGAAAATTTTCACTTCTTAAATTATTTCTCTATTTTAATTTGATAATCACATAATTCACAGATTATAATTTGTCCAGAAAATCTTGAATTTTTGAAAATCGAGAAAAAGAATTCTTCATTTTCTATTTTCATTCGCTTTTGCCATGAGTTTGTAGTGGTAAGTTATATGGACGTGAACATAGTGGACAAAGTGTAATTTATATTGTTATTACTGTTTATTACGGTTTTCTTATACTTTAAGGGTATAAATATTGTGGCGTATCGCACGTACTTTATCCTAGAATCAAGGTAAGATGTTTGGCAGTATAACTTTCTGTTTGTTCGTTGTTTGCCATTATCCTTTTTCCTCTTATATATTTATATATTTATTTTTTTAGTTAAAAGGGAGCTGAATAATTAAGCCTAATTTTAAGGAAATAAAAATACAAATACAAATAAATGGGCATAGGTAGTTCATTGACGAAAAACAAACCTAAAATCAAGGGTGTGTGCCATTGCATTGAAAAAAATCTAAAATGATGCTACCTAACATTAACGTAGTGAGAGAGAACTAATAAATTTTTTAATGAATAATAATTATGATAATTATTCGAGTGATTAGTATCAATTCTCATGTTTCATGCAATTTAATTAGTATTTTTTTATATCATACGGTGAAATAGAATCACCTAAAACTTCTTCGGATTACACCCTCTCTCCCTTTTAGATATTCTTAGACCCTTTTATAAGTTAGAAAAAAAAACCTATAAACCCTTTTATAAGTTTTTTAAAAAAATAATAATAATATTTTATGGGGTGTTAGTTTCTCTTGCATGTGCCATGTGCCATATGCATATTATATTGCTTTCACCAGCCGCGCCTTTTTGAAGCTTTACATAATGGGTTCAAGCAAAAAAAAAAAAAAAAAAAAGAGGGAGGAGGGAAGAAGCAAACCTGCTCTTTGATAAAGATTACATATTTACATATATTAGAGGCCAGAGGGTGACATGCACGTACCGCGCGTGTGATTTGAAAATAAATTTATGAAGAATTCATTTATTTGCTAGCTGCTGGTATTAATCTAGTCTTTACGGTTTATCGCACCCGTTTATTTTTATTATCTTGACCTCAATTATACATATATAAGATCCTCCATTATTAACAAATTAGTCAGTAAAAAAAGTTAACAAATTTCGTAATTTAAATTATTGAAAAACTTAAAAAACGGTATTGTTGATCTGATAAGATAGAGAAGAGGGAGGGAGGAAGAAGGGGAAGGGAGGGAGAATAAGGCGGAGGGGTGAGTGATTAATATTATTGAAATTATAATAAATTATTAATTTAATGATGTAGCATAATGGCATACGTTTTCACTGTTAATCAAGATGTTGTAAGTTCAAAATTTATTATAAAACTATTCATACCCATTTATTAGTTATTATGATTTTTATTTTATTTGTTTTATTGTCATGCCTTGTTGCATGCATGTGAAATAAAAAGTTAAATCCCAATATGAGTGGGTTTAAGTGATTATTTACTTATATTACCCTTAAATTATATTCTGAATTCGAATCTTATGAAAGAAAAAAATTCACATTGGAACAGTTTTATCCATTAGTGAATTAATTCAGTTCGAATTTGATTAATAGAGCAATTAGGATTGTGGATTTTAGGATGCACACCACTAGAAAAAAAAAAAAAAAGAGTTAGGTCTGCGTTGTTGTGCTTGACGTATCTGTCTTTGCTGTGAAGACGTACGGCTCCATCCACCGTTACTTCATTTCATCTTAAAATGACGATTTCTGTTGGGGGGAAAAATCCTAACAAACGAATTTCTGAAACAGAAAATGTTTGAGAAACATTAAATATAGAAGAAGAGTAGATATTCGATCCATGCAGTGTCATGGCTTGATGCAATTAATGAACTTTCGATTTTACCATGTAGCACATAACTTTTTTTTTTTTGGTGAGACACCGAGATGTTCACAACCTACTGATTATGAATGGCTAATTTGCTAGTTTGTCCTAACCACGAATTATTCTGATCGATCCTCAGTATAAGCATGAGTTTTCTGTCGGCAATAGGAATATATAAAAACTGAAAGAGAGACATGGAACAGAGGAAAAGATTGAAGAGGAAGAGATATATTAATTGGAGATACATAAAGCACCGAGTTGGCATGGTGGGTCACGTTGAATATCAAGTTGTGTGGGGAAGAGCAAGGGGAGAGTCAAATATTTTACATTAATAAATTGTAGGGTGAGAAAAGTTAAAGCATATCATACCCCAAATCTTGCTTGTATAGAAAAAAGGAGGTGGTGTTGATATTTTACTTCAGATTAGTCCGTTCGAAGGCTCTCGGTTGAAATCCAACCATATCCCCGCTCCTTTAATACGCAATTGTCAAATATGGAGTTTGCACCATATAATTAAAGTAAATTATTCTAATTTTTAGTAAGTTATTTAAATAATTTCAAGTAAATTATTAACAAATGAAGTAAATTACTAACAAAGAAGTAAATTACGAAGATTTTGGGGTAAATTACACATATTTTGAAATAAATCATACAACTTTGAAATAAATGCACTAATTTTGATGAATTTTACTTAGTTTTTAATATAATACTAACTTTATTCACCAAAAAAAATTCAAAAAAATAAAATATTTAACTTTTACTCACACATTTAGAAATTCACTTGCCGATATAGTGCAATCAATTTTATTGATTGCATCATAGAATTTTCCTCTTAAGGTATTTCAGTTACAAAGAAGATTCGTATATATACTTGATAGGCGAGAAACGGTTCTTAGTTTCTAGTCGAGGATGAGTGTCGCCGTTCTAAGTCGAGAAAAAAAAAGAAAGAAAAGAACTTGGATTTTTTGTTAAATGCCTTGCCTATCCCAAATTTCGGACCACCCAAACTTCTTGTCTCTCTCTCAGATATTATTGTACGTACAGACAAAGGCAGTTGAGTCTTCCTTCATTGGACGTCACATTTCTTCTTTCGTCAATGGAGCTCACGGCTTCACTCTTCCTCTTCCTCTTCCTCCTCCCTCTCCTTTTCCTCGTCCTAGTGTTCCTGAATGTTTCTCCATCCCCGTCCTCGGACAAATTACCGAAGATTTACCCCTTGAAAGGCTCTTCCTTCGCATTGCTCGCAAACCTGAAGAGACGGATCCAGTGGACCTCAGACCTCATCCAGCTCTCTCCCACCGCTACGTATGTATTACATCGTCCGCTCGGCCTCCGCCATGTTTTTACCGGAAATCCTGCCACCGTGCAGCATATTCTCAAGACCAATTTCTCGTCCTACCAGAAGGGTGATGTGTTCCGATCCACCTTTAGGGACATCCTTGGAGACGGGATCTTCAATGTTGATGGTGACTCCTGGAAATTCCAGAGACAGGTACGTAGACGATATTAACCATCGAGTGGAGGTAGTCATTTCATATATGGAAAGGGAGAGAGTTTGACCGATTCGCTGAAAAATTTCGTAGCAGGTGTCAAGCCATGAATTCAACACGAAATCTCTTCGGAAATTCGTGGAAACAGTCGTCGACATGGTGCTGAATGACCGCCTCATCCCTCTCCTGTCCGAGGCTGCAAGAAAGGGGACGATCCTTGACATGCAAGACATTCTCCAGAGATTCACTTTCGACAACATATGCAAGATAGCCTTCGGCTATGACCCCGCGTGTTTGTCGCCCTCCCTCCCGGAGGAAAAGTTCGCTGAAGCTTTTGAAGAGGCTGCAAACTTGAGCAGCCAGAGGTTCTATTTTCCATTTCCTATAATATGGAGAATCAAGCGTAAGTTCGATATTGGGTCAGAGAAACGCCTAAGGATCATAGTATCTGAAATCCGTGAGTTTGCTCGAAAAATAGTTAAAGATAAGAAGCGGGAGCAGCTAAATGGGAACTCGTCCCTCGAGTCCGTAGATCTTTTGTCCCGATTCCTGAGCTCAGGCCACTCTGACGAAGAATTTGTCATCGACATCGTCATTAGCTTCATACTTGCTGGCCGGGACACTACATCAGCGGCATTGACGTGGTACTTTTGGTTATTATCCAGGACACCGCGTGTTGAAAATGAAGTTATCAGAGAGATTAAGGCAAAATCGGAAGCGCCAGTCTATGAGGATGTGAAGGACATGGTTTACACCCACGCCTCACTATGTGAGAGCATGCGGTTTTACCCACCAGTACCGGTCGATACCAAGGAAGCCATATGTGATGACATTTTACCAGATGGCACAGCCATAAAAAAAAGGCACAAGAGTCGCATATCACCCATACGCGATGGGCAGGTCGGAGAAGATATGGGGACCCGACTGGGCGGAGTTTAGGCCCGAGAGGTGGCTCGAGAAGGTGGATGAGGCTGCGGGGAAATGGAGTTTTGTAGGAAGGGATTCCTTCAGCTACCCAGTGTTTCAGGCCGGCCCAAGGATCTGCCTCGGCAAGGAGATGGCGTTCCTGCAAATGAAACGGGTGGTCTCCGGGGTCCTCCAGCGATTCAGGGTGGTCTCTATGCTGGAGAAGGGGGTCGAGCCTCGTTTCATTGCGTACTTGAGCTCCAAAATGGAAGGTGGATTTCCAGTTAGGATTGAGGATAGGGATGGATGATATTTTGGCCTTACTCTCTATCAACAATAATTGGCCTTTCCTTTCTGTTTCTTCTGAAATAAAGTCAGAAATTTCCTAGCAATTTCTGAGGAACGGTTAGCTTCTCTTTTTGTATAATTTGTTGCACGTCACCGTCGTGATAAATTCTGCGGAGTTCCGTTTTGATAAATTTCCATACCGATGCCACTTTTGACGGAGTTCCCTCGGCACTTTTCAATGGAAAATTCTCTGCCGATGATCATTTCTAGGAATTTCCTTTATTTCTTCTAGTGCTAGATGAACTCGCATTTCAGCTTTTAGGCTCTGAATGTTTCGATGTTTCATCGGCCAGCATAGCCATGGGTTCATGGCACTATGAGCTTCCACCTCAGGCCAACGTCGGCAACCACGGGGCCTAGTTTCCGTGGAACTTTTAGAACAACAAGGCCCATCTGGTATGATGGAATGGAACGTAATGATAATGATTTTTTTTTCGTGTAAACCATGGTATCCGGAATTTCAATTGAGCCCCAACTAATCCAACCGAGCCGAATCGGCCCAATAAGAGGTAAAATCTCACAGCATGAATTTTATGCATTCACAATTACTCAAACTCGAGACTTTGCTTAAGCGGAACAAGTGTCGAACCGTTTGAATCAAGTCACGTTGGTTAATGGTAATGATTTTTTAATTGATATAGAGAACATAGTATTGGACATATTAAACATAATGATATTCTAAACATATATTAATTAGGCCCAGTTTGTGCCCTAAGTGATGGCAGAAATTAATGGTGATTGATTCAGCTCAACTCTTAATGATGTATGGTCCGTCACCTTTGCCTCATAAATTTTCAGCATGTACGTACGTATTTAATTCAATGCATCAGATCAACCATACCGATAAAGTATTCCAAAACGCAAGTTGACTTTGTAAAATCAACCCACATATCTCCACATTTTAGGTGCAATTTTCAGTAATAGATAAGAAGGACGACTAACCATAATTCCAAAATTGGTTAAACATTATTTCCACTGGAAGCACGGATGGACGTAATTGCCCCTCCATCTTTCTGCAGACGAACTCTTTGCTCTCCGTTTACTTTAGGTCCGTGACCAAATGTGAACTCCCCCACACGGCACTGCCAGCAGGGTTGCGTGTCCATGCAAGTTGCAAGGTCTACCATCTTACGATAAGTTCGGTACCTCAAACACCATGCAATCAAGCAGTCGATAGGTCCGATGCTTTATCATATCGTACCTAGTGGGCCGAGCATGACCATAACACGATAGACACACTAATATCAGTTCCTATGGTGACTCCATATGCAATCCGAATATATCCTGTTGCTTAAGATGTGGGAGTGCCCAGCTATTTCAAATGAGTGTCAGTGTCCATATAAGTCATAGGAAGCACGTCAGTGCCCAACTATTTCATGGACCTGGAAGCAAATAGAGGAAGGGGAAATAAAGGGGTTGGAAAATTTCACTTGTAAAAATTGATCTCTAACTCGTTCACTAAAGGAAAAAAGAAAAAAAAAATTTGAACCTAACCCTCTTGCAGTTTCGAACTTTCGAGTTGATGGTATTACCACTACATCAAATTTTCCTTCTGGCGCGTTTATGCATTTCTTTCGGTGTGTACTACCTAGTGCATCTGAAAATCCAATAGACTCCGGCTAATTTATATTCGAATTGGGGTTGGCCCTTTAAGAGATAAAATTTTTCCAATCGCGAATTCTCCATTCAATAAATTCGAATTTAAAATCTTATTTAAGGAGAAAAGGTCGGATCATACGAATTATCACATATTGGTGTGATATAGGCTGTGTAAATGGCCATTGTTTTGTTATCGTATCTCTGCTGCATGCAGAATGAAAAGTATTCAGTTGGCATATGGTTGGAATATCTCTACTGCTGTGAAGACGTACGGCTCAATTAAAAGTTTATATCATCTTCAAATGATGATATCCTGTGAAAAAACGCTAGCAAACGAATTTCTGAAACAAATAGACAGAGAGGACAGATGTCGAGCCGTGCAGTGTCATGTCTCGACGCTATGAGCCGTCAGTTTATTATCCTACGTACGCACATAGTTTGCTATTCATTTACTTTTTAGTGAGATGGAGATGACTAATCTCAGTCCGAACGTCGTTAGTTTGTCATTACCACGAAATATTTTGATCGATCCTCTGTCGATCCGAAGAGATATGGAACGGAGGAAAAGAATAAGGAGAAAGGGTAAAAGGAATGAGAAAAATTTTATGTGCAATGGTGGTATCACGTAAACCTGTATCATAATATCATTTTTACTAATAATAAATTTTTTTTTCAAGAATTTTTTTCTATTTTTATTTATATACTAAAAATCAAAATAGCAAATATTGTTGACTTATAACATTAATACGTGATATCGCCATTTCATACAAGAATTTCTGAAAAGGAAGAGATACATTTATTGGAGATAAAGCACCAAGTTGGCGAATTCGGCAGTCGGTAGATAGTCTAATTAAATTCGTTACCTCTTGCTTTGTTTGAATATCAAGCTATAAAGGAGTTGAGTTGGGGAAGGGTGAGGAAGCGAGGGATGGGAAAGGGTGAGGAAATACTTTACATTAACTGGTCGTGAAACTCATGGTTGCATGAGATAATTCCTCCAATTTGAAAAAAATATACATAATTAAAAATTTTAAAAAAATTATTTGGAGAATTAAAGTGATGGAAGAACATACTTTTTTTAGAACTTGTGTATAAAGGTAGCAATATATTTCGGAAGATAAAACTCACATCACCAATTTTGAAAATAAACATAAAAAAGCAAAAAATTAGAGAAAAATTTAAAAATGAAAAATTCGATAAAAATAAGTATAAATTTAATCAACTCACTTGTATATAGAGAGAGACATAATTTCTAGAGCTCGCGTCTAGTTATAGATGTATTATTAAGAGCTGAACATGCTCCTTGTGTGTGATAATTAATATTTATAACTATCATATAAAATATAGATAAAATATAATATAATTTTTTTTTTCGGTGAACAAATCTGATTTATCTTTTGAAAAGAAAATATATTTTATATATATCTATAGGGATTATCTAATCTACTTTTAAAAATAAATATATACTAAAACATATAATTCATATATATTTTTTCTTATTATATATATTAAAGGTTGTCCACATAACTATATATTATCATATTTATATTATGTATGGATATATACTGGTATATATACTTATTTTGATATTAATATTTATTTAGGAAATATTAATATTTGTTTAAAAAATTCAAAATTATTAAATAATACCTATTCATATAATAAAATTTTCTCATTCGAAATATATATATTATGTTATATCTACCATGCAATAAAAAGTGGGGTGGTGAATCCCATATTTTTGTATTTCCATAGTTGCCCTTGTACGCTCGGGTCCTCTCGCGCCCTCTTTTGGTCTTTTCTCTCGCATGAATTCCTCACTCTGTTCTGAATAAAAGTCTCTCAGGCTTTGCAGTCGCCACGCTCGGCTGCTCGGCAATTGCCGCCGACACCTTCTACCATCTCACCGTCGTCTCCCTTACCCATGCCTCCATCCCTTCTTTCTCAAGATCAGTCTCTTACGTTTGGAAGCGCTCGCGACCCAACGCTCCGCTGATCTACACGTTTGCTTGCGCCTTGCTCCCACTCTCTTAGCCTGGTCCTCGGCCTGCCCACCGGATTGCTGCTTCCACGCCCCACCAGGACGCCGCCTTGCTCCCCGCCGTGCTAGATGACGCCACCGCCGCCGTCATGGCCGGATGGCGCCTGCGCCGCCATAGTTCGCCCAACGCACCGTCTGAGGCTGCATGAAAGGGCACCACGGTTGACATTGAAAACATTCTTCAGAGATTCACTTCCGACAACATATACAAGATAGCCCTCGGCCGTGACCTTGCATGTTTGTCGCTCTCTGTTCCGAAGGAAAAATTCGCTCAAGCTTTTGAAGAGGCTGCAAACTTGAGCAGCCAGAGATTCTACTTTCAATTTCCGATAAATGGAAAATCAAGCGCGAGCTTGATAGTGGATCAGAGAAACGGCTGAGGATCATAGCATCTGAAGTCCGTGAATTTGCTCGGAAGATAGTCAGAAAGAAGAAGCAAGAGCAGTTAAAGGGGAACTCATCCATCGAGTCGGTAGCTCTTTTGTTCACGATTCCTGAGTTTAGGACACACTGATGAAGAATTTATCATCAACAATGTCATTTGCTTCATGCTAGCGGGGCGGAACGCAGCGTCGGTAGCTTTGACGTGGTACTTTCGGTTGTTATATCCAGAAACCTGCGTGTTGAAATTGAAGTAGTCGGAGAAAATTAAGGGGGGGAAGGGAAGATTGGTCTAGGAGGAAGTAAAGGACATGTTGTGCACCCACGCCTCACTGTGTGAGAGCATGCGATCATAACCACCAGTACCACTCAATTCTAAGGATGTCACCTATGACGATATTCTACCGGACGGTACAGCCATGAAAAAGGGCACGAGAGTCACATACCACCAGTCTGGGGACCCGACTGGGAAGAGTTCAAGCCCGAGAGGTGGCTCGAGAAGGTGGATGAGGATTCTGAGAAGTGGAGTTTCGTAGGAAGTGATTCCTTCACCTACCCTACCCAGCATTTCAAGCCGGGCCAAACATGCCTGGGCAAGGAGATGGCTTCTCTACAAATGCAAAAGGGTGGTTTCCGGGATACTCCGATGATTCAGGGTGGTCTATCTCAATGCTAGAGGACGATCCAGCCGGGTTTCAAAGTGGGTTTCCGGTTAGGATTGAGGATAGGGATAAATAAGAGGCAATGGTCATTTTTTCCCACACTCTTTTTATGACATATAAACAATAATTGGCCGTCTTTTTCTGTTTGTTCGAAATAAAATTAGAAACTATGTTCACCCAAAAAAATAAAATTAGAAATTATAATCAATATGTGAGTTGAATTATATTCAGAACTCAAGTTCTACAATTCGTTCTTCATATGTAACTTGTTGGATGTTATCATCAAGGTAAATTCTGCAGAGTTCTGTCGGTATTCTGTTAATAAATTTTATCAGTATCATTACTGAGGAATTTTTCAGTAATAATATCTGAGCAAGTGGAGAGAAGAAACACCGATAAAGTTGTAACTAGTGAATAGATGGGCTTGTTAATTACAAGGGTAGTTACTTGGAGGGATACAGGGCACGAATGCCATTGACATCATCCTGCTGGATGTCCCTCTTCACGAGCCCAGCCCTGAGGTAGGCATACATGATGGCACTTTGGTCCTTTGGTGTGGGCGAGCCCGAGGACCGGTATGTCTGATCTCGTGCATGGCGACAGACTCTAGGTCCATCTCTGTCGAGTTTGGGTTGGATGTGCTCCATTGCTCATCCCCGTCAAAGTGGACCCGCCCATCTTGCGGGGCGAAAGCATGGCCCTATATGTGCCCCCGAACAATTGATAAAACACAAATTGTAGACCACTAAAGGTAATGCCATGTGAGGAACTATGCATTGTTTATGCAAAGACTCTACTCATAGTTGTTAAGTATTTAGAATCAATTGAATTGGATGTTACCATAAAATTAGTTTCAAGCATATTCATGAGGTGAGAATCAAATGGCAAATCGACAAAAATAACTAGAATGTGCAATGAATGGCATTTCCTTAAACATAGATTACAAAGACAAGGTGCGGTGGCACTGCCCTCGACATGAGATTTAGAGAAGGCTTGGGTTTACTTTTCATCGGCAAAATTCTACATACCTTTTTATTTTCTCTCTTGTTATATCCTTGTTAGACTCATCAGCCTCGTATATATAACATATAAATGAAAAGAATACCATAAGTTAATTCCAACAGCTAAATTCAAAAAAACAAGTATGTGATATGTTTGATAGTTAATGATATTTTCTTTTTTTAAATCGCGAGATGTTATCAATCTATTGGTTAAGACTTATGATCCTCACTTGAACAGTGATTTAATATTTTGTTGGCCATGAAGTGTTGATTCAAGCATGTTAATTTCAAAAATTCTAAACTACAGTTAGAAATGATTTAGCATGAGTGACATTTCCGATTAAAATGCGTCCATGGGGTTCCCATCTTTATCATCCATGGATCTATTGCGTCCAACATATGGTTCAATATCTCTATCTAGCCTTACTCTATAGACAGAATTCAAGAGAACTCTGCAGGACAGCGGGAATCTTCACTTCCATTAGTTAAAAATGAATTCGATTATTAACTCATTCGATGTGCTCTTCACACCCGTGATTCTTGGACGACATTGGATGAATGTCAGACTAATCCTCGACTCATTGCAGGGGCAGTAGTCTGCAACAAGTGCACAGTAGCTTGATTGAATTAGGAATCTTTGAGGGTCTAAAGCTTGGGGTTAACAGCAATTAACATGCGTTTCCTGAATCGCTCATACAGTTTCTATTAGGGGTGTGCACGGATACCGGGTATACCCAGAACCGGTTAGAACCTACCCGGTAGGGTAGAGTCCGGGTAGCTCGTATTGAAAATTGGGTAAGGTCCGGGTATCAAAATAAGAAACCGGTGAAATCCGGTTCCGGTTCCAGTTCCAGCCTATGGGGTATCCAAAACCGGAACCGGAACCGGAATCCGGAACCGAATGGTAATTACAAAAAAAAAAAAAAAGAAGGCAAAGTGACCCTCAGTCTCAGTCGGGAAGACATGAAGGAACAAGGTAAAGCTCAGCTTTCGTCTCAGCCGCCTCTCAGCCGCTGTAGTCTAAAACTCTAAATCGACTTTGTACTCCCTCTCCCTGCAGTTCCTCTCCGTCGCTCGCCTTTCGTCTCCGACTCTCCGGCTCCGACTCTCCTTGAATCTCTCTTTCCCAGTGAGATTTTGCCTCATCTCTTGTCTCCGAATCTCTCTTGACTCCTCTGCTGACTCTCTCTTGGTTTGATTGAAAGAGTGTGCCCGTTACTTGTGTCAATAATCATATATTCAGCTTTCTGACTCGTTCACAGTACTGATAGGGAGTCGGGATTGTGATTTTATCAGCGTTGAAAGGCTATTGCTATTACTTTTGTTACGCAAACTGTAATTTTATCACCGTCGAACATGAAAAAATTGACGAATTCTTCCCGCACTCTTTTTTCTAAAACAGCTAATAATTCTTCCTGCACTCTTTTTCTAAAACAATTGACGAATTCTTTTTCTTAGGTAAGATTTTTTTTTTTAAAGCTGGGGTAAGGATTTTTTCTTTTCCCCGTTGAGTTTAGTTGGAGTGAAGGATTCGAAAGGCGAGGAAGGAGCGGGGGAGATTTGACGGGAACCATGGATTTGACCGGTGGGGAAAGCGAGGGATGGCTCAGGCTGTCTTCCTCTGTATGAGTGTGTCCCTTTGTCTTTGTCTGGATGTTCCGTCGTGGGGTTGTTCTTCTGTATGTTTGGGAAGAAGAAGAAGAAGAGGAGGAGTGAGGGGAAGGGGAGGATTCTGTTCTTTGTATTGAAAATGGAAATGGTAGTGACTCTCTCTCTATCTTCTTCTTTATATATATGAGATGCTGAATACAGACAGAGAGAGAGAGATTTTCATCAGGGTTGGTTGATTTATTTATTAGTCCATTGATTGGTCAGGGGAAGGAAAAAGAAGTCTCGATGGAGGAGAGGAGAGGATAGGATAGGAAGCCGGTTTCGTACCATGGTATAAGTTATTGGGTCATTATACAGTGTTATAAGTTATCAATTCAAAATTAAAAGGTCTTGAGTCTTATTTTTATACAGTATTATTTGTCGTGATTACTGATTATGGGTGTGATATTTTCTATTTTATTTACGAGACAAAAAAATTTACAGGTTCCAACAGGATACTCGGAATCTGTGATATAATACAGGTTTCGGGTAGGTTCCGATTCCAAGATTCAACAGGGTAGGGTCCGATTCCAAAATCTTGGAACCGGTCCCTTACAGGGTAGGGTTCGGATATCATGAAAAAAACAGGATATCCGGAACCGATCACTCCTAGTTTCTACATAACTTAGTGCAACTAGCACATAATAATAAATCAACCAAAATTACTCAATTCAACGCAACTCTATTCTTCACCAAATTTAATAATATAATTATTATTATTTTTCTATCATTTAATAATAAATTTTCACTCATATTTTTTCTAACCATTTTTATAATCAAATCTTTAATAATAAATTTTTTATCTACTTTCATATCTATGTCTATATATATTTTCTCACACATCAATATATTTATCAACAGTTGTAATCATTATAGAAAATAAAGTTTAATTAGATCATTATCCCACTCGAAAAACAAACTCAATAATCTTCTAGAGGTTATTATATATTCTTCCCTTCTATTTTCTTTTTCCTCTATTTTTTCTCTGTTTTTGTACTCTGTGAAAATTACCTGGTGCAGTTATTGGACTGTTCAAGGGTCCTTTCGGACCGTTAGATCAGCTTCTCAGTCTAAATACATAGTTTAGCTGAGGCTGGGTTCGAATGGAAATTTTTCGATCCAGTCACGGACCATCCAACTATTTTTTATCTTTTCTGAACGTGTCGTGCTCCAGTTCATTTGTGTTATATTCCGATTCACACTCTACAAATAATAGATTACATGTGCATACCATCAACTACATTTGCATACAAATTGACATGATGCACAGCGCAACCAACAATTCGCACACGCATTCTACTGTCAGAAAAATTTATTTTTAAAGTACGACATAAATAAACTGGAGTACGACACATCGAGAAAAAAATTAGTGTTAGAGGGTCCATGACCGGACAGAAAAATTTCTGGATTTGAAAGTGTTGTTATCGAAGTATTGATTTAAAATAAAAAAAGTATTTGATAGATTATAATATGAAATTGTTAATATTAGGAATAATGCTTATAAAATGTAAGCAAGCAATTTTCATAATCACATGTGAACATAGTGGAGAAAAATTGCATTTATAATCGATAAAAAAAATGATCAGGACCATGATTTTTCAAAGATATTTCTTCAAGCATCACTTCCACTTAAAAAATAACAAATTAGTACTTATTTCTACTTACTACGACACTACCAAGCCTTTGATGGGCACCTGATGACTCCACCAAGCCCACTCTTTCATCTAATTCCCAATTTCTTCCCCACACAGACATTTGAGGACAGAGGGGGCTTGATAGGAGTCGATCAAAATTTGGAAGAGAAATAGCAAAGCAAAAGCAGCGGAGTCACTTATTTGAATGAACACCTGTTTGAGAAATCGAATCCTTATCGATATATCTAATTCAATAATGTGGGAAAGTTTCACATTTTTTGGGAACTCGTGGAAACAGACAGATTCAATATTCAAATGATCCACCATATCAATAATTCATAGAAGTAAACCCATTTCCACCAACCAATTAACACAAATTGTTTCTTATTTAAATCTCGACCGATCACGATCATTATTTATTGCTGATCCTAATTACTGGTTGTAGTCAAATTTTCACACCCAATAAGTTCTTACGATCGTAAAATTAATGATAAAGACTACACCTTGGAATCTCAACGGAAATAACATGACTCCAAATATCCGATGGGTGGCGAGGGAGCAATTACTTCGTATCCGCTAATTGCATGGCCCCATTTTTGCAAACATTTGCGAGATCCGCAGGGGCTGGGAGCGATTAATATTTTTTTTTATATGTTATACTTGATAGATAATGAGCAATCAATGATCAATAATTTTCGGAGAATATATCAATATGAATTGATCGAACCATTTCGCTTGTTCCCTTAAAGAAATTCTTGTATTCAAGAATTGTGAACGAAGAAAATTCATTATTGGGATATTTTCACCCC
This sequence comes from Punica granatum, assembly GCF_007655135.1. Lineage (NCBI taxonomy): Eukaryota > Viridiplantae > Streptophyta > Magnoliopsida > Myrtales > Lythraceae > Punica > Punica granatum. Next base: position 21,900,209 of record NC_045132.1, read on the forward strand.
TTGGCATGGGTATCTGACCCGAAACTGATCGGTCGAGGCCCATTCATGTGTGTGTGTATTAATATATATATATATATATATCTTTATATTATTATAACAATCAAGGAGCAGCCAAGAGCTAACTAATGGAGCTTGTTGTTTCATTGTTTCTCCTCTTCTTTCTTCTTCCTCTATGCTTCAGCTTCTCTCATGGTTCTCATGTGCCCCTTCTTCATCTTCTTCTCCAACGCCCTTGAAGCAGCCGACTTCGACCCATATATATAAACTGGGTTTCTCTAGCGTCGCCGTGGTATGTCTGTTCAGTTTGTCCATCCCACGGGGCGGCTGCCAGGACTCCGTCACTGCAAACTGCAAAGCATATGGACTCTCAGCATATCCTCAAGGCCTTTTTCGCTCTTCTGATCCAAAGGGGCGTATATTAAGGCCTCCTTCAAGCCGAGATGGCAGGCAGCAGCACCAACAGCGATCCAGCGTCCTATGAGTTACAGAGCTGTAAATATACGTCAAACGAGCAGCAAAATTAATCAGAATGTTGTGTTCTTACAGGAATAAAGCTCGAAAAGAGCAGTAAGAAAAGAACAACTACGTTGTCACGACCTCTAGAGAACGAGGATCTTTACTGTGTTGCATTGATCTTTTTTTGCCGATATATCGATGTGATTAGAACAGGTCACTTTGATTAAAAAAAAAAAAAAGAATTAAGTTCATGTTTGATGTTTGTGGTTGTGGCTTCACCATTTCATGCGTTAGTTAAGATTGGTAGCAGTCCAAATTACCTTAAGAGATTTAGAAAAACAATAGATCAAGTATTACCGATCGATTCGTGCCCTTGGATATCGAACGAATCTGCATGCGAACGTATTGTTTGTGCCAGTTGGTTCCGATCGGCTGCTGTTACTTCTCTTAAATCGGGAAACCACACGTTATTCCTGGAGTAGTTCAATCGCTTAAATTTTAATTTGATGTGATGTGAGGCCGCATTTTGTTGATAAGGAGGAATGATTCGTGGGCGTTCTCTTTCCCCCGTGAAATGGAGACCACAAGATTAGATTTTGCGTTACAGCGGACATTGCCACCACGCCATGTTCTATGTTTCTGTTTCTTACTCGTGTTGTTTCTTTTAATTTGGCAGTAAACATCAAAGAAAAATAAAATATACGTGTTTACATCTATTTTTCACACTTCGAAGAATTATGAATTTGAGGCTTGATTTGGATCAAAATCGAGTTGAGACCCAATGTATCGACGTCGGGTGATGGATTAATTGGATGTTTGAATTGGAAGTAGGCCGTAATTATCATTGTGCGGGTTGAATTGATTTGAGGTCCGAATAGTGAAAGGAATGTCAAGATTTATTGAAGGCCATGAAGTTAGCAATGTGAGCCCATGAGGGGCCCACACGCATGTATATGGATGTCCATTTCAAGTACAGAAGGCGGGGGAATTAATTGGGTCGTGGCAGACGCATATGCACGAAAATAAATGCATGTGCGCGGGTTAATGAGCTGAGGCGGGTGGAATTCTACTTTTCAATTGGCACCTGGATTAATTGGTGAGCAAGGGAAAAATATTTCAACTAGCTTTTATTTTAGGTAGTGAATAGACCGGATATATCTCCGATGTCTCTAGATTATTTGGTCTTGGAGATATTTATAGATAGTCAATTTTCTATTTGATTTTATCTAGATCTTGATATTCTAGGCGTATCCGATTACAAGAGATTTTCTAGAATTTCATATAACGCCTGTAAATACGTGAGTCGAATCTCATTGTAAGGGTCTAAGGGTCTCCGACCAATACATCAATCGTGTCATTTACTTATCATTTTCTTTCTCGCACGTTACTTTACCTATCCTTTATTTTTTTCACACTTTTACCTTCATCGCACCTTATTTTACCACACCTTTCAATTCCCGTTCCATCTATCCCTCAAACGATTCCCTGTGGATCGATAAATTCATCCTTGCAGCTTCCGGGTTTTTTTGGAAGAAGTATCTTCTTTCGGCACCACTTGCTGAAAATTATTGAAGGGTCGGGTTCACTTGCATCAAGTGGACTTCCTTCACTTTAAACTCGGCTTCTTGGGCTAAGTATTGGCTGAGATATTAAGCCGGCTCATGACTTGGACTCGTGATCATGCGTGGATTTTGGTGAAGAACTCTAAATGACTAAATTCTCGAGCCGTGAAATCACCTGAGACGCACTTTATCTTGAAGACCTAAACCCAGCCACCATTTAATCCCGCAAACTTCTAGGTCGTGGTACACGCTTTGAATCGATGGGACCGACTAGTGGCACGTCACATATATTGGAACTGCATCCTAACACACCTGCAATCACCAAACGCGTGACCGAATTTGTGTCTTGACGTTTTTGACATGAACAATATGGAGGAAGAGATCTTGGTGCAAGTTGACTTGGAAACAAGTAGTTTCGGATTCGATACTCAAGTAGTGGGATTTATGTATTCCTTTATCTCATTTTGTTTCCTATCATTGTATTAGACTAATGACCTCCTTTGTGATCGGTAAAAAAATAAGAAATAGGACATATGGACAAAAATATCATGATAACTAGAGGTTCATTAAGAATTAGACACTTAAAATTTAAGATAAGACCAAGAAACTTGACTAGGCGGTGCCCCTAACTACAAGACCGCTCAAAATTAATCATGGGGTGGTGGTCCTCGACTTAGCTAGAGGTCAACCTCAATATGAGACGATTTTCGTGGTTGTTTGGGGAGAGTTAGGTGAACTCGAAATATAGGTCTACTAGGTGAGATAGATCCCCTGGATGGCTAACCAAAGGCTCCCCCCAAAGGGGAATGTAACAAGAGATTGTCTTTTGTTTTTTTGGGTTACAATGGAGTCACATAAATCTAGTACAATGAAATAAAAATTCTAATAACTAATAAAGGGGTACAAGTAGTCCCACTGTGTATCGAACCTGAAACATCTTGGTTGCTAGGCAAGAGCTGCACCATTGCGCTACACCCTCCTTTTGATATGTTGTCATTTTTTTCCTTTTGGTAACCGAGGCGTCCAGATTTCGTCCTACAAATTCCTCCAGTTTCGGTAACCCCATGTGACTCGCAGTACGAAAAATGGGGCAATTGGCCTAGCAGGTTACCTCAAGGGATTTCGAACCTGGAATTGGTTAGTTCATTATACTCTTCTTTGCTATTTGACCAAACTCTTTGAGGTTAGAGGACATTGTAGTTGGTTGATAAAGCAATAAGCACCTGGGGATACCTAGATTTCCCATCATCCTGAAAGTTTGGGAGTGGAATTTAAAAGAATCAAAAGTTTAGGGGTGTGCAGGGATATTATTATTTTCGCGGTAAATGAAGAAATTAATCGATGCCAAAGCGACGTCGTTAGCAGGTCAATGCTGAGAATGAAGATTAATCGGTCAAACTCGAGAGCTCCTCTTCTGCAGGCTCGGACCTCTCTATGCACTCCCCCTTTACGCCACTAGCAGCCACCTCCGCCACCACCGCGACCTCGGCCTCCGCCGCCACCTCCACGAACGAGTCCCGTCGGAGCTATCACAGTGCAACCCTCTATCGCAAGCGGTTGCCTCTGCTCGGAGCTCGGCTTGACCCGCCATGGCTATGCAGTCTGGGATCGGCTTATCCAAGATTCTGATCCTCGCCGGAGCAGGTAGTTTTCCGTCGATTTTATCTCGGCATTCAAATTCTTCTCCTTTCGCCTATTTTGAGTTCACTGTCCGCCGTGGAACAGGATATACTGGCACGATCCTGCTCAACAATGGAAAGTTATCTGATTTACTTGGGGAGCTTCAGGTACCGTTGTCGATTTCTGCGATTGCTCTCGATTGTTTTGAGCACTTTCAAGAATCTTCGTTCGAGGATTTCACTGGGTTTCTGCTTGAATTGTTTGGGTTTGAGATCGGTATCGAATTTGGAATATGCTGCATGTGATTGGCAGTCTTTGCCTCGGCGATTTCAGTCAATTACTCCAGAACTTGGTGGAATTTGATTGACCATTGATCATCATAGAGTGAATTTGTCTCAGTGAAGAACGTTGTGGTGTTGATATCATGCTCTATTTTCATCAAGGCGAATCCTGTTGTTTCCGGTTCTAAAGTGGAATATTCTTTTGTTGCCAGCTATTTGTCAAGGGATTAGAAAAATCTGGAAATCAATCTGATGGTGATAATGATTATTCTGAGGCTATTGCGGCTCAGGTAATCGGAGAACCGCCTTCTACTCCTTTTCTGTAAATGCTCACAGAAGTAAGTAGCATCGACGGGTTAGAGACTAACGGTTTAGAGTTCCTCTTGTTCACTATCTTTAGGTACGTCGCCTAGCCATGGAAGTTCGGCAGCTAGCCTCATCGCAGCGTGTCACTGTTCTTAATGGAAATTCTGGCCAAATGGGTTTGTATCCCTCCAACTTATCCAAATAGTTTCAGAACAGCACCTTATTCTTGACACAGTTTATAAATATTTGATAAACAGATGAATGTAATCATTTTTCATGCTTTGGATCACTAGTTAAACATCTAATCAGAAATTTCTGATCTACTACGTCTTGTGTTATCCTATGTATTTCGTGCTTCGAAAATTTTTTGGTAGTGATTTTACTTTACTGTTGTTATTTTCACAGGTAATTTAACTAATATGGTAGTCCCAGCTGCCACCTTGGGAGCATTGGGTTATGGTTACATGTGGTGGAAGGTATCTTGCACTACAATGTATTCTTTTACTTTTTATTCTCTCTACTCCTGGCATGCCCATCTTTTGTGTGTGTGTCTGTGTGTTTTCATTGCTTCCTGTTTAAATGCTTGCATTTAAATAATTATTTTCCTGTAATTGGTTTGATTTGGAACTACGAACTTTGAATAATCCTAATTCATTGATTTTCTTGACTTTCTATTTCCTAGGGACTTTCGTTCTCGGATCTTATGTATGTAACAAAACGTAATATGGCAAATGCTGTCGCAAGCTTAACGCAGAATCTGGAATGCGTTACAGAAGCTTTGAATGTAAGTGTTGGAAGAAGGCATTCTTTGATGCAAAACTTTTGGTATGATTTTCAGCAGTGTATGCATAATATCTATCTTATCTTGTCCAGGCTACAAAGAGACATCTGACACAACGGATAGAGAAGTTGGATGGAAAAATGGATGATCAGATAGTGTTATCAAAAGAAATTAGGACTGATGTATAGTCTTTCCTTTATGAAATTCTTGTTCAGCACTCTTTTTGCTTTGTTAGTTTTAGATTTTTTGTATCAGTTGGGATTATTTATGCCTCTTTTAATCTTGTCAAAACAGGTTTGTGCAGTGAGAGCAGATCTTGATGGTCTTGGTCATGAGTTGGAAACGTTGCACCAAATGGTTTTTGGATTGGTAAGTTTTCGTTCACTACATTGGGTAGTTTGGTAGTTAATTACCAGATTCTGTTATGTCTGTGTTGCAAGATCCTCTATCTAGTTGCATTTTGGTCGGCTAGAGACAGCAAATTGGTTTATTTTTAGAATTACATATAATTAGCTGGCCAAGGTTAGACAAAAATGCTTGATTCAGATGTTATATCTGTATTATTCTTTCACTTGCCTTTCCTTGTTTTATTAATAGAAAGACTTAGCTTCAGATAATATTGAAATTTCGTGAACTTCCTTGTTGTAGGATGGGAGATTGGGATCTTTGGAGTATAAGCAGGTAAAATTCTGTTGTTCTAATCTCTAAAGGATGCAAATAGTGTCTGACTGCCTAACTTTTTCAATATCTAATCCACTTACGTACTATTCTGTTGACAGGATTGGGCGAATGAGGGCGTGCGATACCTTTGTTATGTCGCGAATGGACAGAGGGTGGAAATGCCCAAGATTCTGCAGGTCGGACTTGGATTTTACGTGACTTATTATAATTTTGATTTGTCTCTTACAAAATCTTACAGTCGATGAATATCCCCTTATTCAACTCTTGAAATATTTAGATATTACTACCGTTTTGTACTGCTTTTTCACTGCCTGTATCCGTGCCACTGGTCATCTAGCATCATTCAAGGTTTTATCACACGTTAGGTATGTTATACTGATTTGTTTTAAAAAAAAAAAAAGACAAACCCGCATGTGTTCTTAACAGGATCTGTGCTATGTCTACAAAGTCCTTTACTCAACTGAAAAAATTGTGATGACAAATACATTTCCTGCTATATTGTGTCTCATATTATCTGCTATTGCTCATTACCGGTGTTGACATATTCTTTCAGGAACAACTCACAGTTTCTGGTGCACCTCGTGCCACCCTCCCATACCCAGATGCTAAGGTTTCTCCTTAGAAGCTTTCCTTTCTACTCATTTTCTTCCCTCTCTTTATATGTATGAGATGGGAAGAAGTCCAGGGAAAACGAAATTATTAAGAAACAGCTTGCCTTTTCTGCTGATATTTAGTGGGAATTGCACGTCTGTCCACCTAGTTCAAGTACAACTTCAACCATCCACCTATTATTGTTACCTATTCCCTTTTTACATTCATTGGTCAACAAACTTCAAGGTTATAAAGGATGCTGACATTTCTTGAATTTTGTTTGAAGTGAGATTCTTTTTGTTTTGCTTTCAGGGTCTTAAGGACATTTCAGATGCTGTATCTGCCAGTATCAGCCTCCCAGCTTCAGATATTAAGGGACAAGACCGTGATGATAAGTTAAACGGGAAGCAACGGTTATATATCAGGTTAGAACTAAATTTTGCTTCTTTTAGATCTCCTCACGGGAAAGTCTTCGCTTGTGTTCATTAAAATGTTGAGAGTTGGGAAATTGTTTTGCAGTACCTTGTTTACTTGGTCAACTCGGAATTGATATTTTCTTCCCTCGGTTTTATCTGCAGGGCCCCTCCTTCGATCAAGTGCTGATTTGAGCTTTGATCCATCATCAAGCCGTCTTTTGCTGCACTATTACGGTGTATAAAGATCGTATCCACGATAATCAGTCGTGGGATATTCGTTAGTTTCGGCGTACGAGCCATGCCTGAAATATGACAGTGAGTACCCGTAAATACGTCTCAGCTATTTTACGCACAGTGAAGCACTTATATTGTGCCTAAACCATGCAAATCTGTATGGGGTTTTTGTTACTTTTTAGTTGCCTTCCCTTTCTGATGAAAAATGGGATAGTCCAGTAATAATGCATTCTGCAAACAAACTGGGATTTTCTTGGTTCTTCTTCACAATACTATGTCCTTATGGTGCTTGTCAGCTCCGAATCGTAACATAGCCACGGCTTATTGTCAAAGCCGAAATGCCCTAGCTGAGCATTTTATTGCCCATCATCCATCTCTCCTTGTTTTAGAGGTTTATAAGTCCGGCAAAAGATTGGATCATTGAGGTTTTCTATGCTCTGGAGGAGCTCTGAAGAACTTGCATTGCATTACCAAAAATATGTCACAAAGTAACAGAAGAATCAAAAAGAAAAAAAAAACAAAAAAACAAAAAAAGAACAAGAAATAATAGCAATAGAACATAGATTTTTGCGCTCTGCTAATTTACGATCGATAATTTTTCTCCCTTACGGTCTGCCGTCTGAGATGATGTACAGATTCAGGTCGATGAGTCGAAGAGAGTGAAAGAAAAGAAAGTACGTATATGTATACTGCATGTATATGTAACAGCTGAAATGTCTGTAAAGTTTGATGTCGATCTCTCTCCATCCATCCGTCTGTCGGGAAGAAAATATGCACCGGCCAGCGCTTAGCAGGGCTGGCCAACCTTGCAGCCGAGGGCTCCGGCGAAGCGGGTGAGGCGGGTGACATAAGTGCCGGGCTTAGCAGAGATCACATCAGCAGTGTGGAAGGGGAGCACGGCCCTCGGATTCCCCGAGCTCACAAAGAAGGCCCCATTCATCATGAGATCATTCTCCGACTTCCACAGCCAGTTCTTCCATTCTGACTCCGGTGCATATTCCCTCTTTGTAACCTGATGAAGAAACCGAGACGCAACCCGGATAAGGGTGATATTGCATAAAAATGATATGGAGGACCGTAACAAAAAAGCAGCGATTGCGTCCATGATCAGAATGGCAAGTGGCTGCATTGATCTCGGCCAGTTGAATTCTCTATGAAGAGTTTTTCGTTAATGCAGTTTTATCATGGCAGATGTTAGGATCAGCCTACCACTACGGAGTTGCGGTCGTGAGATAGATTTACCTCTGTAGCATTCTTTTTCGGGTCTAAGACGGGAGGAGCGATGAACCGGTTGCCTTGGCTAATGATGGTGGGGTGCCCGCTGCCGCCGATGGCATACATTTGCCAGTGCGTGTAGTCGTTGTTGACCACGTGAACGAATCCCAAACGGCACCTCGGCATCCTCTGCATGAGTCCCTGCCCGAAGTGGTTGAACGCGAGGGTGATCTGCATCTTGTTATCGCCAATAAACTTGTCGCTGGCTCCGAACAGCATGACCTGCAATGCCAATGTTTAGTTTCATCTGATTAGTCAGATTGGTTGTGGTATGGGGACCAGAACTTAGTTTAGAAAGAGAAACGCCCGGATGCGTCAATCCTCCTATGGTCAAGTGGAGTTACCTCATTGTGGTTGGTGAAATGGCAGTTGGAGATGGTAATGGCGGTCGATCCCTCGACCGCATCAATGAGCCCGTCATAGGCCCTGGACATGGACACGTGGTCGATCCAGATGTTGCTGGACCCGAAAATGGAGATGCCGTCACCATCACTCTTCGTCCTCAGACCAACATGATCCTCGGCATCCATGATCATCCCGCCTTTTCCTTGATAAATGTTGTTGATGCGAATGCCATGGATGATAACGTTCCTTATGAACTGTAACATTAGTCCTGCGCCGCCCGTGATTAGGACATTAGCTCCCCTTCCATCGATAGTCTTGTCGCTTGTCATGATGAGCTCCTCGCTGAGCCTTATGGTCATGCTACGGGCGAAAATGATCCAGAGCGGCCCGTTCCGGGTGACTGCATGCCGCAGCGTCCCTGGTTTAGGGTTGGCCATGTCATTGTCTGAGGGATCAGTTATGACGTAGAATCTCCCGAATTTTCCGCCCCGGGTTCTCCGGCCAAAACCAAGCGCGCAATCCGCCAGTCTTTTCCGGTTTCGCTCCCAGTTTGGGTCGCACCTCCAGCATCTGTCAATAGGATTGGTGGCCATGCATGGTCCGTTGTACTTCTTCAATTCCCTCCTTGAGCTGTTGCTGCCACTTAAAGCCCTATCCATGCGAAAAAAGAGGGTTAGAGAAAAATACGTAAGATCATTGATCATATCGATCGGAAAATTTACTCATCGGGATCGTATCTAAAGAAGCGTCTATACTTGACCGGGGGGGTCGATCACCATTTCCTTGATTAACATTTACTACCAGGGGTCTTTGATTATAAACTGAAGATGTAGGAGTTCGCCTGGTATCATACGACCGGTACATGTTGCAACTATAGCTAAGACGGATACGAGATCATGTTCCTTTTAGTAAACAACGAACATGAGTCGATTGGGAGAAGAGGCTCACAGGTGAACATGTTGGTTCAGGTGGTTAGTGACCTCCGAGGGGTTAGGGTGGTATGCTTCGAGAGTGGCATTCTCGGCCTGCTCGGCCCGCTTCTGCCAGTACTCATCGAACTCTGCTATGTGAGCACTGAAGCCCGGGACGATCACCGCGAAAGTCACGAATAGTAAGAAGCTGAGGGCGGAATTGCTACCCCTAGATGCCATCGTAGGTTTTAGAACCTGCCCTGAGCCGATAAACTGCGCGGAGACCGAAGGGCTACCTGGTTCTCTTGCCTATTAGCGGAAGAGGAACCCTCTTTATTGAATTTGTAATTTAGTTATATACAAAACAAAATCGTAGCCTAAAAATAGTTCATTTTAATTTCGGGTATATAAAAATAGTAAATTTATTTACTGCTGAATTTCCGTTGAGGCTGGAAAAACGGGGTACCATTTTTTGATAGGCCAACCCATTTTATGGTGGAGTCCCTAACTTACATAACTGCCAAAACGTGTTTCCAACGGAACGCTACCCTCCTTACTTATCAAAAGGTTTTAAGCTAACGTTCATGTAACCACGTTGGTTACATGACAGTCGCCCTAAGACTGACACGTGGATTCCGTTAAAGGCCACAGGGGAGAGAGAGTAAATGGAGAGTGTCTCCGTCTTCCAACCATTAATTCACATCTTTCTTTTTTTTTTTATTACAAGAAAGGTTATGAATTAGTACAATGAAATAAAAATGTTACATCAATTCTCTCTTTTTTTTTAATTAAAAGCTTTTAATAGAGCTCTTCGACTACTTGATTCTCGGTAACGAATAAGAGAAATTTTGTGAAGGGACCCTTTGACAGTGGCGACTCACGCATTTGAAATAGTAGCATATAGTGATGGAGGTGAGGGAAAAAAGAATTTGTCCCACACATGCCCCAAGGAAAAAAATGGAGGGGCTTATGCGTGGCAAATGTCCAATAATCAATTGGTTTAAGCTTTTGACTTGCGAATGGGTCCGAATCCGTATAAGTCTAGTCCAACATATCGGCAAACGATTCGCTATAATTGGAGAAACGTTCGTTGCACCCCTCGCATGATTGATCCTCCTCCTCCTTATTCTTATTTCCCTTCTCAACTGCATTTTGATGCTTCCTTCGAAGAGGGTCAAGTACATTCATTCATTTATTCCGCTACTTCCTGAGGCATCATCATCACCATATTCAGTTGGAGTATCATCACCGTGAATAATATCACCAGAACCTGTTGCAGAACCCACACTTTTAATCTGTCCTCACGTATTTTCTTTCTTCATTTGGAGGAGGCTGGTGGCGACTCGCACAACACCACAAAAATGTATTACCTTCTTGGCTCCATATCTTTTCTAGAAGCGTTTCTGATCCTTTCGAACTCCAAATCCTTTAGTGATATGTTAGAGATGGATGACTTAATCGTGAAATCGGGTTGCAAACTTTCTTGAATCGGGGAGAGAGAGCTTTCTGTGCTTCGTTTAGACGAGGGAAGAAGGAGAATTTAATGCATGGGCTCGGTTCGACGTGAAGAGGAGAATTTTTGCATGGAGGAGGGAATCTTTGTCTTCTCTCTCTCTCTCTCTCTCTCTCTCTCTCTCTCTCTCTCTCTCTCTCTCTCTCTCTCTCTCTCCCTTGGCTTTAACGGAATCCATGCGTCAGTCTTAGGGCGACCGTCATGTAGCCACGCTGGCTACGTGACAAGTAGCTAAAAAATGTTCGAAACTTAGGTAATCTTTTAGGTGCCTTTTCGTATATTTACAACATTTTTTTTTTGTTACTGTCTTGTATAGTATTAGAAGTTCGAATGCCGAGGATAAGGATGTTTACGTTGCGCCAGTAGTACTTTTTCTTTGGTTAGAACGACGAGATGAGGATGTTTACATTGCGCCAGTAATACTTTTCTCCGGTTATTCAAGACTATATCATAGTGATATGCTATTGTTATGGCATGATGCCCTTGATGTTATGGTTTAATTCGACAGCAGTTTGTTGAAGGCAAACCACTGGCATTGATGCACAAAACCATGTCATACATTTTTCTTCAGTCGTGAATTCAGCATATGAGTATTTGTCGTCCGGAAGTACAAATCGGAGCTATAAGAGAATTGATCTTCGATTTATACAAATGAAATTTAAACTATAAATAAATAAATACATCGTTTTTGCATATTATGTATTGTTCTCGACAACTATTGTTACAATTTCCCCAGAAGCTAAACGAGACAATGCTGGTGAAGAAAAACACCAATCTCGGAGTCTTGTCTTTCCAATGCGGGGCTGAAAAAATCAATGATGATGCATGCATTTCATTGCCTAGACCCAGGTGGAGCGGCTCCCGGTTTCTGTGTCCGGAGCACACTCTCCAGCTCGGGAAGGCATCGAATCGATATCTGAGAAAGTTTTGAGAGTTTTGACGAGGAAAAAATCTTCCTCGGGCCTATATATATATATATATATACACATACTCGGGTGGGGAGGAGAACATTACTCGGTTATCTTTAGGAAGCTTCCCAGACCTTGTAATCTCTTCCTTCGAGGGCCTGAGACCACCTCTGAGGCCCACTCGGGGGTTCATAGTGTCCCGGGCCAATCTTCATAGCAACCTTATCATCGATCACAGCGGCATACACGTCCCTCTCAGCCTTTGCTATTTTGACCTGTGGATGTGACGAAACATTGAATGATCAGTAAAATGCTTGAATGCTGTTTCTCAGTTGAGACATCAAAGAAGACATTTTAATTATGGTCTGCAAACTGCAAAGAGAGTAGTTTTGAAAATCAACTGCTATGGAAAAATTATATCTTTGGAGAAAAGGCAAGAATTGTATATTAACTTCATACAAATATTAGCTTCGTACTTACAATGCTCCGGCAGTGAATTTTGTTACGGTTTCTGAGAGAGATGAGGGATGCAATTTCAGATTGGTAGTGAGAGAAAACATGGTCGTAGAAAACAGCTGGTGTTCCTGGGTGTGTCAAAATGTAGGCGTAACCTTGCATTTCTTTTCCACCGGGAAATCTCCAATGACCCTACAAGATTACAAGACGAAAGGAGATTAATAATCCAGTCTGGACTTTCCTAGGAATCAGAATGAAACTATATCGAGGACAACTCGACCGAGGAATGAACATTGTATCGATAGACTATGGAAATTTCAGACCTGGGTAGAACCAGTGTCGTGGTTCTCTATGAAAGTAATAGCACGAGATGGCCACCAGCCAACCACCCCAGGAGGTTTCCCTTTCTCATCCGATAATCGCCAATATTCACATCGCTCCAGTGCCTGCAAGATATATTGTTAGTAAAGATCTCTAACAACAGGAAATACATCATTAGAGAGAAATCCTGAGATAGAAGAGTAAACACAAATAATGTCCCAGCAAAAGTAATTTTAAATTGGAGTGCACAAGAGTGTGCATCCAATTCGTGAATTTTGGCAAAACATTTTGTTTAATTCATCCATGGCAAGAATTCCTTGAGGTCATTTAGCTGTATATTTTATATATTAACCAAAGTCCAATAACTTTCTCTTTGCTTCTAATCACTCCTCCTAAAGATTTTTCATCAGAACATCTGACCATTGTAATACACAAGACAGCGAATCTATAATACTAATCAGAGAAAAAAGCGTGACAATTCTGAAGATCCATAATCGTAATAGAATTCTAAATCTAAACTTCTCAACACCTTCTATTTATAATCTGCCATTGAAGGTTTCAGGAATATTAAAATCATACAAATAACAGCAGCAAACAAATAAGATGAATAAAACTAATTAATCGTGGACAAGTCATCTACTAGATGGTGTGTCAACGAAGCGATGAACCCCAGTTGATTAAAATGTACCGAAGAACTTATCGAAAAAAATATATATATACCAAACTAGTAAGAAAATCGACAGAACATAATTTATTTGAGAGCTTAAAACGTAGCTTAGGACATAGATTATATAACATTAGCGCTTACAGCATGAAGGATCCCTTTTGTTGTGACATCAAATGCACCAGCTGTCCCATTGGTAGCATTTATCCAGTCAACTATTCTCTGCCTGTGAGCATCTTGATTGTGATCCATATCACCATATGTGTAACTTAATGAATCCCAGAACTCGCCCACAGTAAAATAAGGCTCACTTGCTTCCAAGTAGTCCTTGACATATCCACCCCAAAATCCTCTCACAAAATCAAGCCTCCACCCATCATATCCAATCTCTTTCCTGCAGATAAACATTACCAGAAGAAACACAATCTCATACTTTCAGGTGATAAGCCTACCTTGGGGCTCCCTCTTTGAACAAACTGAGAATAAAAGCGAAAAAAGAAAAAGCTCATGCCATTTTAATGCTCAGAAAACCCACAAAAGAAAATAAATATTAAAAAAAATAGATGTGGAACAAAAATGGCCTGCCAGTTATTAACTTGTAAATTACTTTGCAATAACGCAGTTTTTGGCAGGCATTTTTATGAAGACTAAAAAAGGGAAAGGAAGAAAGGAAAGGAAAAAATATATATTTGGAAACAACAGCATACATCTCATTATGACCCAAACAATTAGGAGGGTTACTACTTCGGCTATACCTCAACCAGCACATCCATTCTTTCAAATCTTTCCGCACAAAATCCTGTGAATGGTCAATGTTTGGAGCAGCATGAAAATTATCTCCGCTGCTCTTGTTGCCCCTACCCTGCAAAGATAGAAGAATGTCGTGTGCAGATAATGTTTCAAAAGCCCAACATAATAGTGAAGAAAGTAACTAGTCCAGGACTCCCTACAACGGAACTAGCACAGTTTTCAACTGAACTATTCTATAGTGGCAATATGAAGTTCAGTCCAATTGAAAGACTAGAGATAGAGCTTCATTTGGGCATCAAAGAGAACCAATTACCTGAAAATGTGGATCGTCAGCAACCACTGCACGATCATCCCAACTTAAACGGCCACCAAATATATTCCACACTCCGTTTTGATTTTTATAGTGCGCACACCGGTGATTTAAGACAGCATCTCCTAAAACTTTGATATCAACCTCATGAAAGTTCTTCACAAGGTCCCTGAGTTCATCAATAGTTCCATATCTGGTAAAGTACGACAGCAAAGTTCATAAGTCAATTATAAATCTACACAGCCCTCACTTTGGATACAGATTATATGCCATGAAAAGGAACTACACAGCAGTAAAAATGTAATGCTAGAATTATAAGGATATACATCATGACCTATAGGGAGAAACTACTGCGTTGAGCATGCATGTCAGAAAAATGTACATGTAGATGAGAACGCAAACAACCAGTTCCAACTATTTACATGCCAACACCTAGCACTTAAATGAACTTTCAGTGATTTCTCGGCATTGAGGAAATATATGCAACTTGAGGGAATGATTTGCAAGCACCTGCTGCATGACAGCATTCTGGGTGACATCTTTCTAAATTACCCAAAAAAATGATATCGCACAAAGTTCATAAGGACTTTTATAGCACCTTGAGTTCAAATTGTACAAGTCCTTTGGCATGTATCCTTCAGGTGACACAGATTCTGTTGGAGGCGGTAACCAAATGATAGTAAAACCAAGAGATGATAATTGTTTGGCCTTTTCTTTGAGTTCCATGTACCATCTTCCAGATTTATGAGATTCCCAGTTAAAGCCCTGGCACAATATCTCATATCCCGAGCCTGTGGCAGAGGATACCTTTAAAGGAGGTTTCGTTGCCTCTTCTAGCAAAACAGCTTCCTCTGAGAAGGTTGGCGTTGAACTCCTGAAAATACTATAGGCTTCTGCAGCCAACTTTTCGATTTCTTGGAGAATACTTTCTTGTACTTTTTTGGTCTTTGTCTTGCCAGTCTTTACAGAAGAAATATCACTTACCAAGTTTCTTATCTCATTGATAATTCCATCAGTAAATGCAGAACCAGAGACATCTTCATTTTCTTGTTCACCTTTGCCAGACACATGTGTAGCTTCAGAATCCTTGTTGGACTGAACCGAGCTGGACGACTTTGAAAGGGGAACAAAAAAGTCATTCCCCATGTACTTTAGCCATATATTCTCCTTTATCCGGAGAACAAAGAGAAATCCCGCAAGGTCTTCGTCTAAGGTAAATAATTCCGAGCATCCACTTGAGCCCTCCTTTTGCTGCATCAAGGTGTAATTTAGCTCCAAAAACAAGAACCTTTTAACAATTCTTTAAAGCTCAAGATTAAAAACTTCAAAGTTGAGTTTTTTAGCAAGATCCTCAGAAAATCAACTCTTATATTCTTGAGAATATCAAAGGTACCTTTAGTAAAGTCCTTAATGCCTTGTTCTTAAATAGAATTGTTTCCGGTGGATGTGGGGCAGCAGGAATCTCCCAGTTTTTAGCATCATCTCTGCAAACTCCCCAGTGAACAACGACATCTCCAGGGAGATCAGTTTCGAGATATATGATATTCTTAGCTGTCTCACGACACTTCCTAACAGAAACACCCACAGAGTTATGAAGAGGAAGTTGTTTGACTAGTGGCAGCTCGTCATAAAATCCTTCAAGAGAACTATCCTCTTGTTTGGGGTCGCTAGATGCACTGATGCTATCTTGGGCTTTAGATTGTGATGCTTCCCCTTTAAGGAGAATGTTAGAAAGCTGTCCAAAAGCCCCTGGAATACAAGAAAAGCATTTGTAATTTCGCACTCAGTTGAAATTTGTATTTGATTAACAAGGCGGAGAGCAGCATGACTGGAAGCTCACTATCTAGAACCTATTAGGAACTTGTTCCAACTCATTTAGGGCGGTCAAAAAAGAAAAGGATAATGCTTCTGTTTCCATTTGGTCATAGGAAACTAGAGGTTCTACAAAGTGAGCGCTTCAGAGTTCAGGATGTCAACTTGAAGTCCGTTTGATATGGAAATTTTAGAACAATCAGCAATATTAAGCAATATTTCTTCCTCAGAAATGGCTTTGAGTTACTCACCTATCAACAAAATTGCAACCAAAATGCTAAGCTAAAGAAGATCGAAGGAGAATCCAAGCCAAATAGCTTCCAAGGAGGATCATATTGCAATTATTAACAAAAATCTGGAAATTCAGAAGATAAAGTACTCCAACCTGGCCATAGTCCAAAGCCCCTCTTTGCTCCAACAACATTGCCATCATCGTGCAGGTAATCCACAAGAGGAACTTTGAAATCTCTTCCTCTATGCTGATACCATGCTCCCGTTTCTTCATCCTGTGGAGCCAAAATTGTGCAAGTGGGAAAAGTTGTTCAAGAAATACACATAAACCGTTTAAGATTAATGCTGAGAATTTAGTTAGGGCTAATAAAGAGATCGCAACCTTCACTACAAAATTTATTGCTGCAACTGCACTATCAGACTTGACATTGATCTTCACTTCATAAAGATCGATCCCTTCTCCGGTAGATGATGCTTTTTTTAAAGGCGTCTCGATTGCATAATCCTTGAAAGATTTAACGGAAAATTACTTCACCTTTTGGTTTAATGCAAATGCTAAAAGGCAGTCGCGTGCTTGAGGAAAATGCAAACCTTGATGGGCACAGAACCCGGAGGCCTCATACCAGTAGGAGGCTGATCCCATTCGCTGCAATATTTGAAAGTTCATAAGTAAACTGGATCATAAAGATAGTCTTACTACTAGATGCAGCAAAGAATGCAGTGTTTCGCATCTCGTTATGATCATAAATAGCAGGCGAAAATAAGCTTCAGCTCCACAAAACTTTTCATTTGGAAATTCTTTGAAGACTGAAGAAACGTGTTTGACCGGAATGAATTTTTACCATCCAGTAATACTTGCCTGCCAACATCATCGACATAAGAAACTCCCCAGTGAAGGATCCATTTCCCAGGAATAGTGCAACCAACCGTGAGCTGCCAATTCTGCTCATTCTTCCCCTTATCCAATTTCACAAATATCTTACCCTCAACCTGAACTCCAAATGATCAAAAATGAAGCTTTTGCTTACTTAACGTTCAAACAGTCGACAAACAATAGATGGATAGACAGAGATGTTGATATATCATCGTTGATTTCCATGAGTAAAACGAGAACACATGCACAAACTCATGATGTCCACATAAAGGCCAGGCACTGACTAGATGCGAGAAACGACTTCCTCGCTGCAATTAAAGCACAAACAAGCCGTGGAAGGTATCATTCTAGCAGCACTCTCTCTCTCTCTTTATAATATATATATATATATATAGAGACTATATATATATATATACTATGATGATCTTCCATATTATATATACTACGTGAAACGAGAATCTCGAACAGAGCTGCTTAGTCAATATAGAAATTCCGCGTCATGCAAATCCTAATCGAAGGAAAACAGAACTCGATTAATCTCAGCTTGCAACTTCGCTTCCGGGAGCAGAAGCAAGCAGTTGATCAAGCAATCGAAAGCAAAGGAGGGAGAGGGCGAGAGAGAGAGAGAGAGAGAGAGAGTTCAAACCGTATCAGTCCACTCGAGAGGGAAAGTCTCCCTGAAGACGACGTCGGTGGTATCGAAGGTCTCGACGACGGCAGCAGCTCTGACGACAGCGAGAGCTCTCCGAGGAGACTTGAAGCTGCAGAGTCTCCCGCCATCACAGCGCGATTTGGGACGGCAGCTCAAGGGAGCGGGCCCGAACGCGCTCGATTTGAAACGGAAGCGGCGGATCTCCCGCTGATGGTGGTGGATTAACGGCTCTATGCTGACGGTCGACATGGATGGCTGTCGATCAGAGAAGTATCAGCACCAGAGGAGGAGGAGGAGGAGGAAGAGAAGAGGAAGAAGGAAAGGAAGTCCATTTGTTTTGGGAAAATTTCTGGAAAGATATTTATAGGAGGTGGTGGTGTGATGTGATTGATGAATAGATTGCGATCACACTCCTAAGCATTTTATTTTTATTTTTCGCTTTTGCCTTTTCGCGGCAGATAGATTTATGTCCTCTTTCCAATGCACTTTCTTCGGTTTTTTCCTTTTACGGGGCCAAGTCCCGGCTTACCGTGAATCAGACGAAGCGCCCCCCGATTCCAAGTCGAGCAAGTGCATCATCGATCTTACGAAACCAACTTTTTCCATTTTTCTCATGTCTCATAGTACTGCATCATTTTCGATTTCACCTCTGAATCAATCATGTCATTTTCGCAAATTTTACATCAATTTCATCGATCGTTACATTAATTGCGTCCCTCTATTAGTCAACCGATAGTCTTTAATGGGGATACATGATATGGGAGGCCACCCGCAGGAAACTCCTAGCGGTGCTCCCTTTGTTCCGTCTCATTAAAAAAAAAAAAGTATTGGACGACCTGTTTGATAATAAAAATGTTTGATCTATTAACAGAGTTATTACCATAAGGATCGGAATGATGTTTACGAGAAGTTAGGGATGAAATTGATGTGGAAATGGATCAAATTGACGTAAAGAGGGATCGATTTGATGAATGACTATTCAAATTTATGTATAGAGGAATCAAATAGGTGTAAAATTTGTGAAAGAAATTGATACAGCTCGTTCTTGTTAGGAATGAAACCATTAATTTGCTCTCTTTTTTTATGTATATTTAATTTGGCCTTTTTTACTTGATTCATATTTGTTTGGTTGAAAATTTCTAACTTGTAATATCTATATTTTTTTTAATGTGAACTCAGGTATTCGAAAGTCAAATTGGACATCGACTAATCAAGTCGAGTTTAGTCGGCCCACTAAAGGATAAAACTTTTCCAGCATTGAATTTTTGCATTCACAAATACTTGAACTCAATATTTTACTTAAGCGAAACAAGTGTCCTTGAAATTAGTTACTATTTATATTTTTTAATTTAGAAGAAAATATCACGCCAAAAAGAAAACTTACCAAAAAGAGAAATAGAAAAAGAAAATATCGAGCTAACTTTTTTCGGACGGAAAAATTAACGTCCATAAAGAATGAAAAAAAAATCTATTATTTGAAAAGAACGGAGATCATGGTGATCTTGATTATCGTCCTCGGATATGGGAGTCATATCATATATATATTAGCAAAAAGGAAAAAAAAATAAAATAAAAAAGAAGGTCATGTGCGACCCCTCGATTCTTGCTAAAATCCATGCATTTTGCCTTGGGCGGTGGATGATCGGCGCATCCTTTAATTATATCTTTGCGTACGTCAAAAGGGTCAGACTCCTTTTTGTATCCTACCAATAAAATGGTAGCATGCAAAATACAACAACAAAATCGAAGATGAAAAGGGGAAAATTTCACATTCTGTTTAGTTTATGACTTATATTTTTAAAATTTTAACTATAATTTTAACTCTATTCACTATACAATAAAAATTAATAATATAATTATTACTTTTTTTCATTTCTTTTATTTTTTAACCATTCAATTTAATTTTTAATAATAAATTATCTCAATTATTCATTACTTTTTCGCACTTTTTCTCATAATTTAACAACACAATCATTACAAATTAATTAAAATCAAAACACAATTCTACTTAACTCTAAAATTAAACACACCTTCAGTATTTGAATTCCCAAGTCTAAGTTCGTAATCCTCGTTCGAAGTTCGTTTATGATGCAGGAAGAGATTAGCTCCAAGGTAAAAATACATACTTTGTGATCACTTCATTTAGCCATAAAAGTTTAATTTATTGGGCGTACTTGAAAAAGATTACGATCTATTTTGATAAAGGGGTTCCGTCAATGAAGAGTACCCGACTTAGTAAGAATATTCCACGGAGGAAGTTATAGAATATTTGAAAAAAAAACAAATCATTGATGCTTCATTTTTATCGTTTTGTCGCAAATAAACATGTAACTTGTTTCATTCGTTTTATCTTGAATTAGTCGGGATTTCAGCATCTTTACTAGGGGCATCAGGTCAAATTTTAGAATTAAATAATGCAGTAATAATCCTTTATTTAAATTTTATTTTCCCTATAAGCAAACAACCGAAAAAAAGAGAGTTAAATTTGTGTTTTTGAATTCTAAACTCTCGCTCAAAGATTTGTCAACAGCAAGGATTGATCTGGCCGATGTTAACGGCTCGAATCTGATGATGAGAAACCAGCAACGGATTTAAGAATTTTATCAAGGGAGACGAAATTGAAAGGAATTTTTAAGAAAAGCGAAATAGGATAATTTCATTAAAATTTTTTGATAAACTCAAGATATTCTGATAGTAATTTCGTAATTTTTCTGGAGTTCAAGGAGGGCAACTGCCCCCGCACAGCCTAAATCCATCCTTGTGAAGAACCATGTCATCAGACAAATATGGATTTGTCGAGTATGGAATTAGGAGCTTGAAGGAAAGGCAAAATCACATGTACCATCCGACAGTTGATCTTGCGGACACATTGCAGCTTGGACCAATTTGGGCCACTCTCCATATGTATGGGCTTGTGCCCCCTCTAGTGTTTGAGGGCATCGTATCATATGATATCATATCATCCAAGCCTAATTTGGATTTTCCGTCACCGCCACGATGAAGGTCTGGTCTTGTAACATCGAGCATATGGGACAGGTACTCGCCTAGGCTCGCAAGGTCGATATTTGACTTCTTAAGCTAGCTAGCCAGTATCCCGCAACTCAGTTTCTACACCAAAAAAAGAAAAGGTTACAACGTCATTTTAAGTTTGATGAAATCCTTCAAATATTAAATTAGGGGAAATTGGTAAGCTCATTGCTATTTCGGTTATTAAATGGCTGAAAATCCCACCAATTTGAATTCAAAACCTCTTGCTTTTACATCGGGAACTTATGCTACTGCACCAAGATCATTTCCTTCTTCACTAATGTGATTGCTTTGTAATTTTCATTGGATTAAATTAATTGAGGTTTTCTAAATTTAGACCCTTGAAGTTTAGGAAAGGATAATTCAATATATATCATATTAAATCAAATATCAAATATAATAACAAATCTCATATATATAAATGAACCGTCGTCTAAAAAATGTGCAACATTTACCTTTCCAAGGAAGGAAAAAGAAAATTCGCCTAAACATTGTGCTAAATATTATGATCATTGTGTGGTCAAAATTTATTACTTTTTCCATTTCTCCAATATACTTTTTAAATCACCCAGGGCCATGGAAGCTGTTGTGAAGGAGAAAATAATGGATACGGAAAGTTCCACCAATGATATTAACATAATTTTTTGGTTTCGATATCTATTTTTAAATGTTCATTTCGTTATCAAATAAACATTGAAAATTAAATTCCGATTAAGCAAACAACAGCAAAGATAATTTAATTCCGATTCTACATAAAACCAAATAAACATTGAAAACTAGTCATCTCACTTCCAGTTCCACCTGATTTTGGTTCCATTTTCATTTCCGATTTCGAACACGAATCAAACGCACCCTAAATTAAAGAAAGCAAATTATGAAAAGGAAAAAGAAAAAGAATATATATATATATATATATATATATATTTCCAGTGCCTTGCTAAGAGAGGCACGTCATCGAGACGACAGAAACGTGTGCGAATATGCTCGATATCTGTCCCTATTCCCCCAGGCCACAGCAAAACCCCCATCGACGGCCACCATCGCGAGCATCCGTACTCTCGCAGATCCAACGGTCCGCATTGCACCTCGCCGTAAATCCCACCCTATTTCTTAATTAGGGTTCGCTCTTCTCCGATTGATTCTCTGCTTCACATTTCTTGCGCGAGAATCTGCTCTCCCCAACAACCCTCTCCTCCTCCCTCCTCCCTCCTCCCTCCCTCTCTCTCTCTCTCAATACGCCATTTCCCACTCCACTTGCTCGGGACAACAATGGTGAAGGGACCCGGACTCTACTCCGACATCGGCAAGAAGGCCAGAGGTCAGTCGGTCTCTCTCCTCTCCGCTGGCTGTCGACGAGCTTGATGTACTGTTTGAGCTCGTGTTCGTTCAGTGATTCAGCTCGTTTTTTGACTGACTGGCTGCTTTGTTTTCCGTTCGCAGATCTTCTGTACAAAGATTACCAGAGCGACCACAAGTTCACCTTCACTACCTACACTTCCACTGGAGTCGTAAGTGTTCTTGTTACATCTGGTTCCGAGACCCTGCCAGAATCTATTAGGCTTTGATTATTATCGCCTTTGAGGTTTTATCGTTTTTTATTTCCTGGATTATCATTTGAATCCCTCTTCGGCGGCTCAGATCGGTTCGGCTTGAGCTGAGATTTGTGGCATTCTGTTCTTGAGCTGCCATTTCTTGTTCGGCCTGTTTTCTTGCCTGTGCTCGAAGCAGACGAAGTTTTCGATAGTTAAGCAGTTGCCGCAAGAGCTGTTTGCTTTGTCTGTTTAGGTTGTGCATTGATGATTAGTAGCTTAGCTTTGGTGCTTAGGCGGCAGCATTGATGGCTTGATGATTGCCGCTAATCATTTAGTTCAGATTCGTCGTGTGTGTTGTCGTGTAGTTACCGGTTAACAAATGGCACGTCCTCTGTTTGGAAATATTAGGCACTCACTTCGACCGGAATCAAGAAGGGCGACCTATTTTTGGCGGATGTTAGCACTCAGCTGAAGAACAAGAACATCACGACTGATGTGAAAGTGGACACCAACTCCAATGTAAGCAAAATTGTATGATGGACATAATCGTCTGTGTTTATGTTTCATTGCTCTGTGAGATGGAACTCCAGTTAGCTAGAGTTATTTGTGCGTCGTTGCAAGCAAAGTGTTGTTCAGTGACGATAGAGAGGGATGCATGGTCGAGCATAAACTTAGATCCTTGGCACTCTTCTCTTGTCGATATCACACTTGATAAGGCTACTGATGCAGAACTAGTCATTTGATCTATTTCTTGTAAGGAGTAGTGGCTTTCTTAGGGATCCATCGGTACAACTCTTTTGTGCTCTCCAATCTAGTGCTATGCTTCCATCTTTTCTTCTTTGAACCTTTGAATGATAAGACAGTAGTTTGTACTATCTTAACATCTTGGCACTTTTACTTGTTTGTCTTGGAAGGTCTGTTTTTTCAAACTTCTATGATGGTATGACACATGATTCTTGATTCTATGAAATGCAGCTCTTTACAACCATTACTGTTGATGAACCAGCTCCTGGTCTCAAAACTATTTTTAGCTTCATTGTTCCTGATCAGAGATCTGGTAAGGTGAGATGTCTTCTTACTTACCCATCCTCAGCTTCATGTTTTTAGCTCTTGTGCAACCCTCGTATTGGACCTGCCCAGCATACTCAATCTCCTCTTTTATGGCAATGCAATTTGTTAAACAGGTGGAACTGCAGTACCAGCATGAGTATGCTGGAATTAGCACTAGCATTGGTTTGACTGCAAATCCAATTGTCAACTTTTCTGGTGTGGTTGGGAACAACACTCTTGCCCTCGGAACTGATCTTTCTTTTGACACTGCCTCTGGGAACTTCACCAAATGCAATACTGGATTGAGTTTCACCAATGCTGATCTTATTGCTGCCTTGACATTGTGAGTGCTTCATTCCTCTTATGACTACTACTCGATCTTGTCCTCTCCAGAACATATATTAAGTATTTCATTCCTTGAAAGATTGCATTATATTCAAAGATTGCTTTTCTTTGATTGGGTGGCTCAAATGGTGTCGTATCCGAATTACCAGGGAAAACTTAACCAGAAGTGCCTTTAAAATGATTTAAGCAAACTAAGCTCTTCTTCTGGAAGGAATAGTCTGCTTGTTTTGAGATATTGATTTTTTTTTGTAGGAATGATAAAGGTGACACCCTCAATGCTTCCTACTATCACATTGTAAGCCCCTTAACCAGCACAGCTGTTGGAGCGGAGCTATCCCACAGCTTCTCCAGCCAGGAGAACACATTGACAATTGGCACTCAGCACGCACTCGACCCACTGACTGTGGTGAAGGCTCGCGTGAACAACTATGGAAGGGCAAGTGCTCTTATCCAGCACGAGTGGCGCCCGAAGTCACTCTTCACCATATCAGGGGAAGTGGACACCAGGGCGATTGAGAAGAGTGCCAAGATTGGACTGGCCTTGGCTTTGAAGCCCTAGAGCTCGACAATCGATAGCAATTACTCAGTTCATGAGGTCAGAAGGTAAGTCTCTTTTGAGTTAGGTGGAGAGGAATAAGGTAAGGTTAGAATGAGACGGTCCCTGTCTTTTCTCGATTGACTGTTGGCCTGCTTTTGTGATGCTACTTCCACATATGATTCCTTGGGGATGTAAAAAATAATTCATAGCTGGTGGCACAAATCTGTCATCATTTTGGGTTCCCCCCCCCTTTCCGGTTCTTCAACATCCTTTGGGGTAGCGGTTGAACTTGTGTTTGGTAACATTGAATTCGGAGTCTTGTGCCATTTGCATTTCAAAACGAGCAGTTCTTATATCCCTATTTCATGATTATTATTTTTTTGGGGCTTGCTGGGGCCTTAGTCCCTTTGCAAGGATTTTGTCAGTTTTATGAAAGGGTCATGAGCATCCATATACTGGTGAGAGGGTTACGGTTCTTGAATTTTGGGGCATTCCAAGCAACTATATCGATATTTGGCCAGGCTGATAAGGATAAACGGGTTATCGTGAGCACGATATCTACTGCCTCTTGCAGCTCCTATCTTTGCAAAGTACTGCATCTTGCAGCTGTTCACCCTCCTAGGACATGCCACCCGGACTCGACAGATAGTCAGAAGTCTTCTGCTTCCTCACCCCTTTGGACCAAGGTTTTTAGAATCGCGATTCTACCTAGAATCGGTCGAGGGTCGTAAAATCGTGAATCGTAGAATCGTAACGTGAATCGTAAGATTCTACCTGTAATTAAAAAATAGCATATATATATGTATTATACTTTCCTGAACAAAAAATAAATAAATCAATCCTTGATTCCTTAAATTCAAAAAAATACCAAAAACCAAAAGTTGTTCTCTATCTCAATAAGTACTTCCAATGCAGCAAGTCCTGGTTCAATTCTTTTTCCCTTTACTCCACCCAATTACTAGTGTTGGTTGCTGAGACGTTCTATGATTTTATCAGGATTATAGGCTATTGGCAACAATGTCGGAAATCAAGAATCGGTCTTGCATACTTAGTTTATCATCTACTGGGCATTTGTTCTACGCATTTCATCCGCAGATAAAGCTAGACAAGCATCATATGACTTGCTAAAGTCCTAAAATCATATAGCATTTTGTTCATCAATAAGAATGAGTCGACATGACCAACCAATTGCACAGACGAAGATAACTGCAAAGCAAATCCACTCTACCGGCAGAACCCAACTCCACCCCATTTAAGAATGAGCAGTTAATCAAAGTGCCATCACCTATAGCGGAACTCGATCGAATCAAAGTGTCAACTTTCACGCTCAATCGCAAATTGCATCACAAAAGTCAAAACTTTTGCTGAGCATTATGCACAAAAAGCTCAACTGAAAAGCTAACGAGTTACAGGAATCCAAACCGAAACGTACGGCCATTCCACCAACAAAGTAAAGACAGTATGAGAATCAAACTTGCAAAAGCCAATAACCTGAGAAGCCGTCGTTGTTGGCCATGGCGGTGCCCGAATATCTCCGCCGATCAAATGCCTTTCCGCCTCGGCACCGACCTGGACTGGGGATCGTCGGAGGCGCCCTGATGCTCGGACGGCAATGAAGAATAGCGTTCCCAGAGGCGGTTAGTTCAGTCCTTCTGGCGCTTCTCAGAATCGCCTGTCTCCCTTGTGGGGATTGCCGATTTTTTTAGTCAGCCTTCAAGCTCGTCGGATTCGGAACAACCGAACAAGAGACACCGGTATGGGTAGAACAAGAAGAATCTGAAGGCCAGTGGATTAGGGCACGGAGATGTCGGGGAGAAGGGGGGAGAGCCGGAGAAGAAGAAGAGGAGGAGGATGGGGGTTTTGTGTTTAAGAAGAGTCGGGCTCATTGCCAATGGGCTGGGCTTTGGCCCAAGGGCCCAAATCAGGCCTGCCCTCTGCGCGAGTGTAGGCCGAATCCGGAATCGCGAAATTGGCCCGATTCCGCGATTCAGCGATTCAACGCCCGATTCAGGCCCGATTCAACAGATTGCGATTCAGCCCATAGGATCGGAACGGAATCGTATGACCCCCCTAGAATCGTAGAATCGTACGATTCTACGATTCGAATCGTGATTCTAAGAACCATGCTTTGGACCCTCTTAAGCGCCGAAGCTGCAAAAGTTAACTGAGTGGCCTGAACATGGAAGGGCGAGAAGTGAATGTAGCTTTTCTGCTTGGAAGATCATGTTCATCGATTTCAACGGCAAAGAGATGATGGAGTCACGAGCAATCCCCAATAAAAGTTGCAATCAATACCCCATATAAAAGTTTTATTACCCTATCCTCAGCGGAAAAAGAGGCGTAAGAGTGAAACTTTTCACCTTGCATATTCCGTAGAGGATACGATGCAACAGACCAGGCGGAACTGGTTTTCTAGCTCCGAGTCGGGTTGGATGCAATTCGCAAAAGGTCTGCATACGCTTAAAAATCATTTTTTCAAAAGCCGAAAGACGAGAGGTGACAGCTAGTACCACTTGCGGTTAATGAGAAGGGCGCATTTGCTGAACTTACCCCGTTGCCGGAGAAGCTTTTGCTGGTCTGCCGAAAAACTACATAAGCGGGGCCCCCTATTTTTTTGTTCTTAAAAATCTATGCATTGTAATGGTCGTTCCATGGGCCCACCAATCAAAACGCTCAAGAGACCAATGCACGAATGAACATCAAAGCGCACCAGGGGATAAAAGGAACATCTTTCTCGTAACAAAGCCAATATTAGGTCTTACAAAACAATTTTCCCTCTCACTCCACGGTACCAGAATAGAACTGCACATACCCCACCTATAGACAAACGTTCAAGGTCTTACTTCACCACTTATTTGCCACTCCTGTATGCACATCCCGGGCTCTGTACTTACCCTGTCCGGTGAAGCAAAAACCCATAGACACCGACTACCCCATCAGTTCAAGAGCAAATCAAACTAGAAGACACATAGCAAATGCCTAATGAAAGATAGGAGCCAACACCGTAAAATTATCAGTTTTAGAGAAATCCTGTTGCAGTGCTTTGTCGACAATGGGAGGCTACTGTGCCGCATTTGCCTGGAGAAGGCCTTCCCTGATCTGTGCAGCGACATCCTTGACAGCGCCCGGTCCATGCGGGATGAAGATAGAGCTCGACTTCGAGCTCGCCCCAATCTCCTTCATTGTGTCAAAGTACTGGGTGACCAGGACCATGTCCATTACATCCTTCGAGGTTGTCCCAGGGACATTCTCAGAGAAAGCCAGAACGCTGTCCCTCAGCCCGTCCACAATGGCCTGACGCTGCCTTGCAATACCGAGACCAGCAAGATACTTCGACTCAGCATCGCCCTCAGCACGCTTGATCTGCAGAATCTTCTCTGCCTCAGCTTTCTCATTAGCAGCAACTCTCATCCGGGCAGCTGATTTTCAAAGTAAAGAGCAGCTCAGTTATACTGTCAATGTGAAACCAAAATCAGCAAAGCAATACGAGATGGTTTATGTGTAGAGATAGCTCCTTTATATGATGATGCACGTGTCCAGGCAGTGACCTGAAACACTCTAGATCAACTAGAACCACCAACATACCAGGCAATTCTTCTTCCAGTCCACATGTCAAATGTCAGGCTAGGGAGCTTTAATTCAAGTGAGCTACTTTTTTGGTCCACTTCAAGTGAGCTACAAGACCTCAGTAAATACTACCAATTCAAGAATAGTTTCAAGGGTTCACTACTCAGTGATTAAAAAAAACCTACCAGCATTAATCTCATTCATTGCCCTCTTGACATGTTCATCTGGTTCGATATCCACAATAAGAGTCTGAACGATCTCATATCCATAAGCTGACATAGCCTGTTATTCAGAAGTGGAAAAAAAATTATCAGAAACTTCATTATGCAATGTGGTTTAAATATATGAAGTTCATAAAACAGACCTTTTCAAGTTCATCTTCCACAGCTTTGGCTATATCATTCTTCTGCTCAAAGGTTGAATCTAGATCCAACTTGGGAACACTTGCCCTAATAACTGAAAAATCCCAAATTGTCAGTCCCATTAATAAAATATCACCTGGAAACATGGTAGTGGGACATATTTGGTAATTAGCATTGACAAATTTCAATGACATTCTGTATGTGCCTCACCAAATAGCTCACCGACATTATTCACAATTTATGGCAACAACAGTTCCTGCTTAAGTAATCAAAAACTTTCAAAATACAGGACAGAAGTTATCCACAATGGACAAGATGAAGTGATTATAACAGTGCGATTTTGGTCATGTAAGAAAACAACTAAAATACTGCATTCAAATTTCTGCTCTCTTTCTGATTTAGTTTTTGGATATCATTCTAATACCAATTTTACTCACTATACATACCATCAAACACATAAGCTTGAATTTGTGCCCTGGTATTACTGAGCTTGTAGAAGGCGTCAGCAGCCTTTTCAGCCAAGGCTCGATACTGGATGGAAGCAACCACAGTAACAAAGACATTATCCTGAAAATAAATTACATATCGGTTGGTGAGCTATTCTCTAATAGGACTAATTATCAGTATAAAAGTTAAAGTAGCTACTATGAATGAAGAAGATCCACACTTTTCAATAATATCAACAATAAGAAAAACTAACAAGTTTTTGCAAGTCTTTAGGTAAATTGATTCTTCAGTTCAAGTTTGAAAACTTAAAAAGTCCGTCCACAAATAGCTTAAAAGTTGTGAAAACAAGTCCCCTTGCTGAAATTGAAGCGTGTTTAAAATAAGTTGATTTCAATGAGTACTAGCTAATGTTGCTTCAGAAATTAAGTTAAAGATATTTACAAGTAGTAAAAGATGCAACATACCTTGGTTTTTGTCTCGCAGCGAACATCCAGCTGCTGCACACGGAGAGAGAGTTGACCAGCTAACTGGCTCCCGAGGCACCAAGGCAGACAGTGGCATCCAGGTTCCAGCACATCATCAAACCTTCCAAAAGTCTCCCTAATAGCTACAGTTGACTGGTCCACTTGAATGCATCCTAAGGCTTGTCCCATTTCTCTGTTCCAATGAGTTTCAAGAAATGATTAGGTTCGTCAAGCAGTTCTAAATATGGAGATTCCGTGCTGAATAAACACCAAAGCTAGAGTAACTAAGATTTCAACTATTCAAAAATATATGTAGGACTAGCAGGCTTCAAATATACCAATATACAAAACCATTCACTTTTGTTTGCACAAAGATTAAGAGAAGAAAGTTTCTCAGGAACAACTCACAATTCTTGATCTGTTCATAAGGATTTTTTTGATCAGATTGGAACAAGAAACAGCTAAGAAGCCAGAGAAAAGAATACACGAGAATGTGACCTCGGAAAAAGTTGACTATGGTCCAGCAACTGCTACACATGTAATTTTACGAACTACCAATCATTTCTGTCAAAAAAGGCAAGCTCTCAAACAATCATATGCACCAGCACTACTAATTATAAAAGAATTATAGATAAGGTTACGCAAATAAACTAAATTTAATTTTTCAGTCAGACAACCCCAAATATACACACTCGCCTCAACAGACATTAACTAGATAAACACGCTGCAGCAATCAATCCGGAATGGTGGATGCATAACGTATTGAGTACAGTTGATGGCCAATGTTCAATGAGGTGTGTATTTAGATTAAAGGTACCATTCTCATCATCAGTGAAAAGTTCTAAAGAGACCAACATTTTGTGAGCACTCAATGAAACAATGAAAAAGAAGGAAAAGGGGGTAGCCAGAACATCAAGCTACAAGAAAAAGATCAGACTCGACGCAGATTACTAAAGGCTGTATGAAGATGAAAGGTCGCCACCAGAACCTTAAGCACTGACTCTATTTTTCCTTAAGCAAGTAGCATGAACTTAGTTCTGGTGATGAACACAGACCATGGATGGTTGGACCTCTTTATACCCTTCAAGTTTTAGAAATAGATAAGGATCGGGAAAACAGCGTGACCCAGAGGATGGGAGTCAACATCCACAATTGCCCACTAGAAAATATCACCAATCAGATATTATCCATCCGCTGGGCTTGGTAATCAAATGAATTGAGAAAGAAATTTCAAGGTGGACCAGGTGGAACTAGTCAAAAAAGCTACAATGATCAACATTTTCCAAAGAAAAGTGTGCATAGCCAAGTGGTGTTGAAAAAGACCACGGAAAACCCGGTTGAAATAAAAATATCAATTGCGTTGCAGGTCAATGCAAAAAGCCTTGGGAAGATATTCTATTCTGACAGCAAAAGAGACACGGCAGAGATGGAACCGCTAAAAGATCCACTGTTACTGCCGATGAGCAATTCGCGAACCGAAACCCTAAATGACCAAACAAGCGAAAGGTGATGGTGATCAAACGCGCTCAAAGCTTCAGAGATGGAGAATTAAACAGACGAAACTCAAAAACGAGAAGCCCTCGGAATAAATAAATTTCCAAAAAAAAAAACAGGAACCGGATCCGCCATGAAAGCCACAAGGAGCAGCGGATACCTTGCAAGCTCAGGGCGAAACCAAACCACAGCTAATACATGAGATCCTACCAGACACCCCCCGCACTATGTCACTGCCTCATTGCATACACATATGCACACACACATATATGTATAATTCATTGGGGGAAATCTCGTTGGTTAACCAAGGAACGGAAGAGGAAAGCGAACGGAAGGCGTCATGGGAACGCGGTTGCAGAAGAATCATGCGACGACGCACATTCGCATCACTTTCCCTCCACAATCAGTTGCAGAAGCAGAGGAGAGAGAGAGAGATGTAGAGAGAGAGAGAGAGAGGGAGGGAGGGAGGCAGACCGTTCGAAGCTTTCACAGTAACGATGGGATTGATCGAGATTGAGCTGATCGATGAGATGATATTAATTTCTCCTTCCGCTGCTCTGTTATAAATATAAACTATTCGCTTTTGCCGATTAAGCACAGGCCGCGAAGGAGATGAATATAAACAGCAACAGTGTATATATATATATATATATGTATGTATAATTAGAAATTTTTTTTTTTAATACGAGTTGTTATCAACTTACTAACTAAAAGATAAATATAGACATACTTACCAAGAAGCGCCTATTTTGATTTTCGAATCATGCTCCTCCTCTGACAACGCAGTTTGCAAATACGCGACACCTTGCAATTATGCAATACCAAAATATTTCATCAACTTATTAACGGAGATAAATTAGGAGTTATGTGGACCCTAGCAACAAAGATTTCGAATTATGCCCCACGAGTAATACGTGGTGTTAAATTAATTTACATAATTTTCGGTGTGACCTTTGATATCCAAACCTAATTAGATCAATCGAATCGGGTCAGTTTATTATGAAGTAAAGTTTTTTCGATATGAATTTTTAATTTACATAATTTTATTTTTTTTTAACTAATGGGCATAATTGTCTAATTCGACTGATGATTTCCGAGGGCCAAGCCCCAGAAAGGGGCAAAATTTGACCTTGATCCCTGAAGATTATCCTTGGATCAATTTAGCAACGTGGAGTTGGTATTCTCCAATTCTGAACCCCATGGTTCGGATTAGTTCGATTTTTCCCATGAATTGAAAATTCATGATAGCAATGAACACGGATCGGTCGCAATCGCCTCCGTATCTATCTTCCCCAAGTATATGTTTGTTCAAGATGCTTCATTCATACTATAAATCTTTCAAGGACTTATAGTAGAGACGGTAAAAATTGGACATATTGGTACTTTATATTTTACATCGTCGAATGTTTTAAATAATAGGTCCCCTATGTCATTATCATTCTCGTAAAATAAAAATCAAACCAGAAGGGAAAGATTATTGAAATTTGAGCTGTAATATTACAAATGGTGAATTCGGGAGGATAAAATTGGAAGGAAAATTTAATAGGCGACCTCTAATTTGAGTATGCTTCGCATGCTTGCATTTAGTACATTTAATTATATTGCTTATTCCACGTGCATCATTTTGATATGTACCATTACGCTACCTAATATTTTTCAAGTTATTCTTCCCTCCATGAAAGTGATGTTCAATGCGTTCACTCTATTTGATGTAAATATCGTCAATATGTCGATTCTACTCGAGTTGTCACGACTTGATTTTGGAAGAGAATTGATTACCCAACAAACTTTGCGCTTATTCTTGAAAGGAATCTTGCGTTTTTTTTACTCATTCTATCACTCATTACTATTGAAATTTGACAAGTTCAAGCGCTATTTATTCACCCAAAAAAAAGTGCTATCCGAATTATTCAAATTCAAGTCACCAATCGAACGTATTCCACTACGCGAAATTATTGAAAAACTAGGCAAATTTTAAGACACTAGAAGCACCACTGAAGTGATAACACGCATAAGTTTGAATCCAATGGCATAATGTATATTATTTGAAACGTCGCAATTATTGCTCGTAAGATAATGATGTATTACAACTACAAAGATGCATATATATATATATATTAGTTACGAGGAAAGCTCATGATCTAATAAAATAATAATAAAAATTAAACAAAAGAGCATGGAAGTCCATCCAACGAGATTTGGACTCCAAAACCTCATAGTTTCGAGTGGGAGATTTTTGCCATTACATCAAATTCTAATCCTCAAATATACATATTATTTACCAAAATGAAAATAGAAAAATATTATAAACATTCAAATGAAAAGAGTGGATAATGACTGATCAGATGGGATCGTTGAGATAATGGGTGAAAGGGACAATACTGAGATCACCCCACAAAATGTGTTTCACGACATCCCGCTTCAATGTGCTCACTCATGGTCCAACGACTAATTAATTCAATCACGACTTGAATCACTCCTAAAAAAAAAAAAAGTAAAATTCTTGCAATCATGCGTCAACTTAGACTTATTGAATTTTCGATTATTAGGATACACACAAAAAAATCTTTCAATTTTAGATATTCTCCATTTATAAAATTCGAACGTAATACGTGCATAAAGGAAAGAAGCGTCAAATCACTGGAACAATCACATTGATAATTTAGTATTAGTATTTAGCATTATTAGTACAAATTATTATATATCAAATATACATGTCACTTATGTCAGGTAAATTACATTAGGGGCACAAAATGTTTTGAAAATTTATCATGTTGGTACAAAAAGTTTAAAATGTAATAATAGAGTACAAAAAGGTCGAAAATGTTGCAATCAAATTCCGTCCATTCCTCATTGATGCCGTTAGAAAAATGCTAACGTGGCATAATAAATAAAATAAAAATAAAATAAAAATAATTTTAAAAAATTTGATTAGTGGAGATGACTTCGACTTGCTCGCGGGGATGACTTCTTCTAGCAGGTTCGACACCTGCTCTTCGACACTACCACCGTGCTTGCTCTTCGACACTACCACCATCGCTCGCTCTTCAACTGAACCGATCCAAGAACAATATTGATTCAAACCCAACAAAAATAATCCAAGAGCAACCCAACTAATTCAACGATGATCGAATCAACGAGACCGATAGCCGAAGGAAGAACTCAAATCCCACTGATTTAATCAAAGAGCAAGACAAATCGAGTAATAATCGAAACTTTTGAAATCAGAGCAGTAGCCTCCCGGCCCCGAAACGACATCGCACAAACCAGAAAAGACCCAGTGAGAATGAGCAACGAGCCATGGAGTCCTTGCAACTACTGGTAACATCACCACCGCGACGGCACTCCTGTAATCGCTGGTAGCACCATCATGACGGCGCCCCTGCAACCACCGCTAGCACCACCACCGCGACAGTGCGCTCACCCTTTCTTTGTTTTTTTAACATAAAGGGAAAAAATAAAAAATAAAAATAAAAAGAAAGGCCCACGGTCGGGGTGGGGGCACCCAACTGGCGACCCCACCCCCCCAATTGAGGTTACCGGCAGACTCCGAGCCCGCCGGAGACCTCAAATCGGGGGGGTGGGGTCGAGCGGGTTGTGCTCCTACCCTGGACATGAGAGATCTCTGGCACCGGCAGGCTCTAATCCCGCCAGTAATCTCGATCGGGGTGGGGTCGCTAGTGGGGGCACTCGTACTCCAAACCTGACGAGATCTCCCTTCACTGATGGAGGGAGATCTTGTTCTTTATTTATTTTTAAAATTTTTATTATTTAAAATTGTATTATTTATTTTAAATTTTAAGTCATGTGGGATATACTTACAAATCAGCTGCCACCTCAGTACAAACTAACGGTCAATGAGGAATTGACGAAATGTATTTGATTGCAACATTTTCAACATTTGTGTACTCAATTGTTACGTTTTAAACTTTTTGTACCAAAATTGATACATTTCCAAAACATTTTGTACCTATGATATAATTTACCTTATTTATGTCATGTCTGAGAATTAAAATTTTCAAATTTACAAAAAAAAAAAAATAGAATCATGACTATGATCACGGAGTACGAATCAATTGATTTACGCTGCACAATAAGCTAAGTTCTTCTCTCGATTATGAATTCGGCACCTAAACACCGAGACAAATACAAAAAAATTCGAGGTTACCAGTGCAAATATGTAATAATCATCCAAGAAAAAAATCGTGTCGATCGGCCTAGACTTACATCGTATACGATAACAAAGTTAAATTCGATTTAATTTAATTTAAGGAGATGAAGACAAAAATATTTGGAAAAAATATGTAAGAAAACTTAAAGAAGAAGATAAAAAAGTAATGATTGTGCTATTGAATTGATGAATAAATGTTAAAATTGAGGAAAAAATGTTGAATAATTGAGAGAATTTAGTATTTTTTAATAATAGATAAGAAAAAATACGAGATATAATTTGAAGAAAAAGATTAAAAAAAGAAATGATTGTAACATACTCAAATCCTTTCTGATGTGTAGGATCCTCATGCGAGACAAGCACAGAGCATACTCGGAGTCAGCTCCTGGTATCGAAGAATTGA
The DNA here is from genome assembly GCF_007655135.1 of Punica granatum. Taxonomy (NCBI): domain Eukaryota; kingdom Viridiplantae; phylum Streptophyta; class Magnoliopsida; order Myrtales; family Lythraceae; genus Punica; species Punica granatum. The sequence continues at coordinate 21,935,559 of NC_045132.1, forward strand.
GAGAAAAATAACATTAAAGTTAACTTAAATTAAATTATATTTTGTTACGCAATATGTGTTTTCTGGTAACGCATTCCTCGCAAAAGAACACCAATAAACAATAACATAAAATAAAATAAAATGTAGACGCACCTAAAACAAAAGTGGTAAAATGGTCTGCTGCCTTCACATGAAGAATCCTCTTCCTGATCCGAGAATCATTGTCAGCAGCTCCGGCATCGTTGGGCCAAGTCGGAAGAACTTGGAGCTCGATCCAGAGCCCCGTAGTTGGCTACCGTCCAGACAGAGTCGAAGTACTGGACCTCGAGGACAATCAACAATTCTGTCCACACCCTTTGACGTACGATGTCCCTAGCATTCTCGAATTAGTCCCAGTCACTGTTCCTCTTCCCTTCTGCTGCCTTATGATACCGAACGCAGCTAGGCGCTTGCACTCCATCTGCTTCGATTAAACCATGCTCGATCTCTGCCATTGCTTTTCCTACTGTTGTTATTTGCTTCCATCCTGGCTCTTCTAGCTGATTACAATAACATCTGCTACAGAAAACAAAGACAATGCAATTCGGTCCTTTCTCTGCGGTACACCACCTGTGCATCCAAAGGTCACGTCTGGTACGAGGAAAGGGAAGCAGATAAATCGGCATGTCATAAAATGGTGGAGTTGCAAAATATATATGAACCATTAGCCTATTTGGCCTGCTTATCAGCTGATTTGGTAATTATCCATCATAATGAGAGTATGGACTCCCCAAGGGAACAACAAAAGAAAACAGCATGCTTCCTAATGACAATATTCAGCTCTGGCACATGATCGAACTTCCCAAACTCGCGCTCTATGTATCTATGGCCAGAGCGGACCGATCCGCTTGAATGCATCCACATGCTTATCCCTACTGCTCCGCTCTGCTAAGTGCTTCCGGTATCCACAATGTCCCAAACACTGGATGTTTCACGTTACAAATGTTGCTAATGCAGCTGGCCCTCCGTTTCAGAGTGAAACGATCGCGTATGTGGGGAATTTTTGTTTAATCAACGAGTAGCCGCTTTGGCATCAATTGGATTTTGATGGCTCCATTACATGTAACGGTTACTTGAGGTGACTGTAGGAGTTCCTTGTCAACTGAACACGAACTAGGCAGGAATAGTCTGATAGAATACTATGCATTTCGCCGCTAATTGAAGAAGACGGGGCCAAAAGTAATGCGCATTTCGCCACTCAAAGCTCGCGGCTGTGTACGTACTAGATTTCCCAAACTCAATTGGAAGCTTTTACATTTTTTTATTTTTTATTTTTGTTTTGCTAAGTGAATACAATCGGAAGCTTTTACATATCAATCAATTTAGAGGTAAATTCCGTAAGACCACGAGGCATCGGATTTGGTTAAAAGAAGTCAAAGTTGAATTGTCTTTCAGCAATTTGATACCCGAACGCAAACTTCAGCGGGCAGTGCGATGGATTGGATATAATGTCCACGTCATCCTTAAATGGGCCGATAACTCCTGAGAATATTTTTATATATTTAATTAATGTTTTATACGAAAAAGGATTTTACTGATGTTCAAATGACTTGTAAAAAAAGGAAGTGGCGCGAGCGACCCGACAGCATGCGATCCGCCAAATTTTGTGTATGCGCCCGGGTTCAAGTGCACCCATGGATATGAACAGTGGGTCCCGCGACCTTCTCTCCTGGGCTCACATGCACCCGGCCCCGTGGATATTCTCCCCCTACAAACAGAACAAGCGAAAGTTAAGGAAACGCCCCATCTCCCGACTGACTAAACTGGAATTTCGTTCTGACTCATGTAAGGTGGATTAATTGGATTCTTGAAAAAAATATTAAATTAATTCAATCTCAAGTCACGTCAATTTAGTCTTTAATTACATCAATTCAGTTCTTGATCATATCGATTTCACAAAGAAGTTACAATACTTAACGGCTCGTGAAATCGAATTTCAATCACATTTTTCTATTACTATTTCTTTGCTTTTTGGCTCGAAACTTAATTCTAAGTAATAGTACTATGTATAAGCTTTCGACAGCCACCAAGAATACAAAAATTGGAGATCCGAGCAAGGAGAATGAATGTTTCAAAGTCGGCTCGAAAATAAAAGTAGTAAAAAGGAGTGAGAGACACCAAATTGGGGTTGCATGTATGAGATTCACACACGCCGAAAATACGAGACACCAAGGTTGCAGACACGGAGAGAGAGAGAGAGAGAGAGAGAGAGAGAGCCCCATCTCGATCGATCAGACCCGACCCGACAGAGCTTGACCATTAGCCGAAATCCGATGAAGCTATCGACGGCCATGTTCTCCTCCGTCAGGGCAGCCTCCCGTCCTCAGCCCGTCCCTTCTTCCTTCCCCTCTCCCTTCTGCAAGAACTTCACCTCCCCGAAGGGATCGAAATCGACTGTCAGCTTCCCACTGACGCGTCCCATTTCATCAAACGGGAAGCGGAGCCTCTCCGCCTCTTTGAGCTCTGACGCCGGCAGTGGAGTCCCTCAGTCATCCTCTCAGGTCCTCTCCCAGATTCCTTTTACTGTGTACGAAAGCTTAAGTTTTTCTCTGGCCGATTTTTGTTTTTTTAAAATTTTTAAAATTTAATTTTCCGGTTGGTTTCCTTCATCATGTACTGTTTACAGTTCACAGTTCAGTAGTTTATGTGATATTGATCGTTGAAGTGAATTTCGAACTGAGTGATCGACGGGAAGTGTTCGTCTCTGCTTACAGGGGGCTGAATCATTTCTCAGGAGTGTCCTTCAGAGCATGGAGACTGTGTATCTCTACCGGAATCCTACCGCTAGAGCCGTGCTGGAGCTTGTTCGGTCCGCCGGGGAAGATCAGATTTGCTATGATCATCTCGCATTCAGGACTTTCGGGGTACTCACTCTCTCTTTGCCAACTTACCTGAGTACTCAGGTTTTGTCATAGTGATATTGTTGTAAAGGGGCTGGCTAGTCGGGTCATCTTGGCATAATAATTCATTCCTCATATGAAACGTAGAATATAAATAAAAGTCTAGTTGTGCCAACCCTGTCTGAACGTATCTTATCGGGCCGAGAATTGCCACACCTTGAGACTCTTTAATCGCTTTAGTTTTGCTGATTGGTATATAATGGTAATCAATATATTGACGTTGTGGGATAACTGTGAAATGCTGAAGGTGAATGGTCATGGAATCGACTCAATGGCGAGCTTTTTCCTGGACTACGGGTACACTCAACAGGAGGAATTGCGATTTCCAGCAAAGAAACTGAGGGCCCTGTGGTTCTCACCTCCTAAATTCTCTCCTGGACGTGGGGGCAGTGGTGTACATGGGCCCCTTCCAAGAGCCTTCATATCTGAACTTCTCGTCGATCAGATGAGTCCACAAACACAGGTATGCCCCAGAGATGATTCTTCGTCACGGTATTATAGCTTAATTTCCATTCTAGAGATTTAGTCCATTATATTCTGCCTCTTATTTCGATAGGAGAATTTGAGATCGAAATCTACAACGAGAAAGTTCAATGATGAGCTTAGTTCCGGTAGCATATGCTATTTGCTAACTGATGACTTCACCTTCTTCTCTAATCGAAGCTCACGTTCTGTATCTCCATTCCAGGACATAATTAGGAAATATGTCAGGATCTCCGGTAATGGGAACAAACATGCAGCTCTTGCAAGTGCGTTGGGAACGTTAACGTGGGAAAAGCCCTTGCATTCTGAATTTCAGCAATTAGCAAGGTCTGCTTCATTTATTCGATTGCTTGACATGTAATCCTTTAATAAATGAAATTTAGTTCCGGTGATGATTTAACTACAGAACTATCATTGCCAGATTTTTCTTCTTAGTACTTCAATTTGATTAGTCGCCCTTATAACTGTCCATTTGACAGGGAAAGCGAATATGCTGCATGGACCCTTGTGAATGGGTATGCACTGAACCATGTGACCATATCTGTTCATCGGCTGAAATCAAACTTGAAAGGCATCAATAACCTAAACAAATTTTTCGAAGATAACGGCTTCAAATTGAACTCAGAAGGAGGGGTTCTGAAAGGTCTGCTGCAACACTTGCACTTACCCTTTTTCTTGTTTTTTTTTTTGGTGAAATTCTAAAATAGCTGCAATATTTAAGTCGATGACTACTTTCTGCCAACTTCTCGTGTTTCTGAAATAAATCTTGCCACTCCAGCTTGTATTCTCGAATCTTGAGGTTTGATAATCATCCTGACTGGTTTTTCACCCATTTGATTACAGTTAGCCCCGATGGTCTTCTCCAGCAAAGCTCAACGGTTGCGGACTCATTCCCTTTCCAATTTTCAGATGGTGTCATTGAAAGAGTCCCATGTTCGTACATTGAGTTCGCTGAAAGACTTGTGCTGCCTCAGTTTAAGAATCTACCGGAAAATGAGGTAACCTTTTGAATTTTCTCCATTCACAGCTGATTAGTTTTGCTTAGTTTCTATTTCCCAGACACAGGAATGCCCATGGAGAATGCGTCTTAATTCTGCTTTTCATTGAGTTGTTGAGCCAGAACTAGAGTTGAGTGGTAGATTATTGACACGATCTCCATCGCTTAAGCATGAGATGTTACATTTTTTTCACTCTCAGGTTAAAGAGTTTCATAGGAGGGATGGCTTTGAGGTTGGGAATGCCGACAAGATTTTCGAGAGCACGTCGAAGGAGCAGTTAACTCGGAGAGCCGCTTAAGAACCGACTAGTAAATAAAGAGATGCCAATATTAATTGGCTGTACAAAATGTTGGCGCATAGCCATGGATGTATATACGCTAGCTCTGACATTAAAGATCAAGTAGTGCTTGTGTTTAAGTCAAATGAAATGTTACGAAGATGATTACGTCCAATCATTATATTACTTATATAAGTAGCGGCAATGGTTGCGAAAAAAAGTTTTGCTCTCAAGTCATGACAATCAAGGAAGATCGGTTAAATTCTCTATCCAACACATTTGAGGTATATGATTCGACATATTTCGATTCCATCCAGAAGGCAAAGTGGGAAACAAAGAAGAGGAGGGGAACAAAAGGGTACTAATCATTTCCCAAATAGAATAGAGTATCACAAGGATGAAAATGGACGACACTTCATCATCCCAGACAACCTTTTACCTGCTAACCGGACATGAAACTCTAAGCCAGAAGAACACAAACAAGAAAGACACCCTCCTTTTTACACTGCCTTTTCCCACTAAATCAAGAACAAATGCTCCAGAAGTAAGTTAAACTCATTTACCGAAGAGAAGAGATATGGTTAAAAGTAAAAATAATGAAGATAGCGTTCCAGGACCAACTATTTCACAGCTATACTTAGACCCGAGAGTTGCATCTTACTACTTGGGTTTCGGGGATTGATGAGGATACTGATAATGGTAGGGAGACGCATGGGAACCGTTGGGGATGGACAGGCTTCTCTGCTGTTGCCCATTCCTCAGCCCATTCTGCGTCTGGAGCCCGTTTCTCGCGTTTGGGCTCGACCCGATTCGATCGGCCCGCATTGTCTGGAAGTAGTATGAAGAGCTGGCCATGTCCTTGAGGTTCGGGAGAGGCTTTAAAGCTTCGACCACTTCACTCATTAGCGGCCGGGCTTTGGGGTCCCGACTGAGGCAGTGAGCGGCCAACTGGGCAGCCTTCTGGGCTCCCTTTATAGAGAAGTGACCCTCGAGCCGTGGATCTATCAGTTTGAAGAATCTTCTCCTATCCCCGAGATGGGGCCGAGCCCACTCAACAAGGTTGTGCTCGCCATTGGGCCTGTTCTTGTCCATGGATCTCCGGCCCGTCAGCATTTCTAGCAGAACCACGCCAAAACTGTACACGTCACTCCTCGATGTAAGATGCCCTGAAGAGATAGTTGGACACGATTAGATTGGAGCGGAACAAATCAAAAGTAGATATCAAGAACATTATCAACCATAGGAAAAAGGTCATGCTACCTGTCATCACATACTCTGGTGCTGCATACCCATAAGTTCCCATTACACGGGTTGAGACATGCGTCTTGCCTTCTTCGGGTCCGTCTTTTGCAAGTCCAAAATCAGAAAGCTTGGCATTGTAATCCTGAAATGACAATGTAATTAGAAAGTTGAATACAGAGGATATTAAACTTAACATTTCTACAGGTTTCATTGCGTACCGCATCTAATAGAATGTTCGAGGTCTTAAAATCACGATATATGACTGGTCTTTCAGCTTCTTCATGAAGAAATGCAAGACCTCTGGCAGCTCCTAGTGCAATCTTCATCCTGACAGACCAAGGGAGAGGCAGGGACCCTACACATGATAAAAGAGTCCATTTCAATGTTTTTTAAGCTAAGTTCTTAAAGAGGAAAGTCTTTGATGGACAAAGTAAGATCCAAATTTAACAATTATAAGCGCTACGAACAAAAGTAATTGACATAGCAAAAAAGAGATACTACAGTTGCAGATGAAATCATATATTAGAAGTTCTTAAAAACCTTCATAAAACATGAAATATTTCCTGATCACGCAAGTCAAATAGAAGAGGTGATCCATGCAAGGACAGAAAGCAAGTGGCAATCAAATTGCATAATGTAACGATTCAAGTTCCATCCACTTGCAGAAGGAATCACGCATTTCAGAGCTAGCAACTTAAAAATCCAGCAACAAGTGGGCAGTTTCCGACAAATTCTTCATGCTAAGAGCACATTGATAATAAGAGGAATAGATAATGCCGGGGACATCAATCAAATATAATAATCAAGGGAGGTACATAGCACATACTTCTGAAAAGGTGATTCTCCAAGCTTCCCCTTGGCATAAACTCATACACTAGCAGCCTTTGATCATCTTCAATGCAGTAACCAATTAGCTTAACCAAGTTAGGATGTACAAGATCACCAAGATAATTTACCTCAGCCTGCCAAATGGAGTATGCAGACAGATTAGCTAACAGCGATGCGAGAAGTATAAAAATGAATTAAAATTAGGATCTAATGACACTGCCCATACCAGCCATTCTTTGTGACCTTGAAGGCCATCATGGTTGAGGGTTTTAACAGCGACAGTAAGCCCTGTACCAGGCCTTACTGGAGCAGTTCCATTTTCTTCAATCCAGCCCTTGAACACACAGCCGAAGCCTCCTTCTCCTAGGAGACTCTCAGGTCTGAAGTTTCTTGTTGCCAACTTTAAATCATTAAATGTGAACTTCCGCAACCGAGAAGCAACTTTAAGTTCCTCTTCCAGTTTCGAAGTAGTGGAGTTAGTCTCTGTATTACTAGTGGTTGTCGATGAGACTACAGGAACAACAGGTTGATCCCTGCTCGTATCATATGTTGATTTACTTTCTGCTGCTTAAACAAAAAAACGGCATATCAAAATGGGCAGTAGAGTAGATGGAATTACAAACCACCTATAATATACCATTTTGAATATAGGCACATAAATCTCAAGGCTGTAAGATGCTCGGATATGAAACATGTAGCGCACTGGATTATCAATAATCGAATTAAAAAGGGAAAACTAACATAAACATGGAGGAAGACTACAACTGAAATGGTATGTTTTGCCCAGTAAAGTGATAGGTAAAACCGAACCAGAACTTGCCCAAATACAGGGAGGGAAACTATTCATGAGCCAAGTACACAGTCATGCAAGGGCTATCCTTACATTATAAACCCGTTCCGGTGGAAGAAAATTCCAAACTGGATCATTCAAACCATTCGTTCATCAAGCCATGCTATTGATCAATATGCGAAACTACATACAGTTCATCTGACATCTCAGAAGCATCAATATCCCAATCTTTTCTAGGCAGCATACAACACAACATACGCTAATCTCCCTATGCAGCAATCAACAATTCACCCAAAAACTCAATTCGATTAAATTCTGATTCACTCCTCCTCACGTGAGATACAAGACTTCATTGTCTCTCCCACCCGGCTTTTATAGTGGACCCCAATGCATCGGGAGTCAGATAAGGAAGGAGGCGCTCAACAATCAAAATCAGAACCCAAAAGCAGCAAGACAGACAGACAGACACATAGTCATGGAATATTCAAGAACGAAGTGAATATGCAAAGATGGACAACAGGAAGGAGGGCATTCATCTACAGCTCCGAGGTAAAAGTCCGAACAGCCAGTAAACAAGGACAAGTTTCTCGACCAAGTCAAAGGAGTTACCATAGTTTGTGCTGGTGCCGCAGGTGGAGTTATCGACCTTGGATCTAGAAGATATGCAGCTCCCGATGAAACTGAACTTGATCCAACACCCAGTCTCCTCAATACCCCCACAATCATCATCCTTCACCCTCCCCTTCTTCCTGTCGCTATCACACTTCTTCGTCGTCGTCTTCTTCTTCTTCTTTTTCTCCGATTTGCACAGGGTCCACGGCTCCACTTTACCGTTCTCACCCCCTCCCCCTCCACCTGCGCCTCCTCCGCCGCTATTGTTATCCCCAGCAGCTGCTACTGCTCCCATATCAACCACAGGAAACCCTAATCATACAAGCAAACGGGCAGTCCCCTCCACCCCCTAACAGCACCAAAGCTACAGAATCAGCTCAAAATCGCCAGAAAAATCGGGAGATTGGAGGATTATACACAGACCCAGAAAGGAAAAAGCCAGTGATCGACGCAAAAGCTGCGGCTTTTCTTCTCCGGCAGGCGACGACGGATGAAGAGAACCGAATCGAAACGGAAGCTCAGCTCACAGCAAAAACCCCCTCCCCCAAAGAATAAACAATATTTATCTTCAACCAATGCTTGGAGAGAGAGGAGGGAGAAGGGGAAGGTTTCCACAAAACGGAGACTGCTTCAATGGAAAAAGGGCGCCTCTGAATGAGTGAAATGCGAGACGGAGATGTCGATTCTCTCTCTCTCTCTCTCTCTCTCTGTGTCTGTCTGTGTGTTGTTGATGAGTGATTTCTTTTTTCTTTTTTTTTTTTGAATTAAAAATGGTGGTGTTTTGCAGGGAATCGAAGACTAGAAAAGGCAGGGGGAGTTGCTGCCCGATGGGGACGGGCAGGAATAACTTGGGGAATGTCCTGACCGGGGGAGGCTGCCCCTACAAGGAGGTCGGGAAGGGTGCAAAAAAGCGCATGGGCGGGCAGTTCGGGCAGGAGAGAGAGAGAGAGAGAGAGAGAGAGAGAGAGAGAGAGGTGGAAAGAAAGGAAAAATGGGTGCGCGGGGAGGCAGAGTGGGGGGAGACGGGTGCTGGGCCCCACCTGACGGTGACGTGTCACTGTTCGGTCGGAGTCGCGAATGAGCGCGTCGGGTCGGAATTCCGTTTTACCAATTTCTTTTTTTTTTCCGTTTTCTCCTTTTCCAGTTTTAGGTAAATTGCAATTTCGTTCCTCAATCTTTTGTACAATTTCAGTTCTCGTCCTATTGCTCTTTCCCGTTTGGTAGCATATTTTGCCAACATGCTTTCACATGATGCGTGATTGTCAAACTTAGCCCTGGTGGAGCTTGAGCACATGCTACCTCTAACTCGACTCCAGGATTCTATATAATGCTATGATCAAACTCAAGCTCGCCTGAGCTTGATTGGCAGAGCTTGAGCAGGTCTAAATGCAGGGACGGAGTCATGCCAGGATTTCATTTCAGCAGGGGTAAAATAATGAAACTTTACTTTCGTAATCTTTTTTTTGGGGGGCGCATTATAAGGACAAATTTATTAAAAAAATTGTATTTTTAGGGTAACAGAGTTTTGATTAACCTCGCGAGCTATTCAAACCAAGTAGGTGTGCTCGAGCATGACCTTGCTCAGCTAAAAAACCTGATTCAATCTCGATAAGGCTGGGTCGATTTCGAGCTTTCTTCGAGTCGGTCCCAATCGACTCATAAGTTAGGCAACGCTCATGTACACCCCCGATTCTAAGAACGAGTCTCGTTAACACAATTTCTAAAAATAAGTTTGAGAAACGCTTCATTAGTCCAGGACAAATGATAAGTCTTCTATGTCTATACAAAGAGAAATCGTAGGTTTCAGCAATAAATACCTTGGAATTGGAGGCAACATTGTATGCTTTTAATATTTGCAATGTTCCAATAATTTAGTAGGTAATTATTGAGAAGTATTAGTCAGAAGAATGACTGTATAAATATTAATTCATGATAACATTCAGAGTGCAATCATCATCGCATAATATGATCATGATATGGATCGAAACCGGGAATATTTGATGCAACACACATATTTGTTTACTCAGAAAATCTGACTTCGCTCTACCAAAAGACAGATTGGGTCAATATATAATTTCTCTGAGTTTATTTATTCATTTCCTTCATAAGCTTCCGATGAATAAAAAATATTTTGCGGTGGAAGATTGACAGTTGAAATATTCGAAAGGGTAGCTTGAACTTAGACATGATGATTAATTATTGATAATTTAATATATCATTAAAATTGATTTATCATATCAGCATACGCAGATGGCAAAATCTTCAACTCTTGCTTTCAGTGCTAATCCCATGCTGAACCATTATTCATCAGATTTTTCTGACGCATGCCTCTTTTTTTCTTTTTGTCTTTTTGAAAGAAAAAATCTTACGCATTCAAACATGAGTTGTTTTTCATAGTAAATTTTTTCTTTATAATTAATTTATACAATGAGAATACAAGAAGTCCTCAATCCATCGTTGATCCTAATTCTCATTGTCGATTTATCTAATCATAAAGTGTTTCAAGTGAATCTCTTTACTTCTTAGCTCAAAGTGTTGATTAGCTCAAAACAAATGCTACATTTTTAATAATTCCATATTTGTTCAAGGAACATGTTAAACATGTTACATCTCTTTTTCATCACTTCATCATTTCGGAGTGCTTTTCATGGTTCATTTAAACAAATCATCTTGCTTCAATTCTAAGATTCTTCTTATTTACATTTACAACCCTTAAAAGAAAAGCGTAAAAGGGGCATATCTCGAGCCAAAGAAAACAAAAATTAAGAGGATGGGTTGAGAATTGAGAAATCATATTTGTCTCGATAGGTATCGCCTTTCTTTTCTTCCTTTTTGGCTGGAAGAAAATTACATATTACTGTCTTTCATATTTAGCAATTACCCCACTTAATGTTTGGTTTGTGTCGCAATTATCGTCCTGTTTGAATTTTGGCAATTGGCTACACCTATCCCTCAGCATTTCTCAATTACCATCTGCACCTCAATGCCATAATAATCTAGAGAGAATGATTTACCGTTTTTCTAATAATATGACTTTCTACATCCATCCAATTTAGTTCTTTGCTAAAACTGAAATGCTTACACTTTAAAGAATGAAGAGACTAAAAAAAAACTTCGATCGAGAAATAGAACTGTCCAGTTTTATGACAAAGGGTCGGTCGAGAAACTCAATGCCACTATTTCACTATTCTCGAACAATTTGAAGACGAGCATTTGTTTTGCACCATTATGAATACTGTGAGGGATTAAAAAATATCGGTCCCATTTACTAAATCGGGTTCACCTCGATCTTCTTCATTATGGTACCATTTCTCCAATTGGGGAATCTGTCTAGGATAAACTCGGGATATCTTTTGATATGTTTTGCGGATATCTTCATGGGATATTATGTTTATATCATTTTTTACTGTGTATTTGGCATGTGAATCTATCTTATTTGCAATCACATATTTATATCATATAGCTATATCCCGGTACATACATCCCTCAAGCTCTACAAATAGCCCTCTAGGTACCCCTAAAACTCAATTATTTATTCTTTCTCGGACATACTCTCGTTTAAGTATCGAAGAAGAAAATCGAGATTCTCTCTCAATCTCCCATTTTGCAAGTCGATCATGCGCCCTCGTGGAGGCTCGAGGTTCATGAGATGCACGAGGGAGACACATGTCCGAGATCGGATTTTTCCGGACCCAATAGATACGAAATTCATGATCAGTCCCAACGGGATCAAAAGATACATATGCATTAATTCATTTCCCTATTTGAATGTGAAAGGGATAAAAATAGCGAATTTCATTCCCAATAAATTTATTTTATCAGATATACTGAAGAATTGTCATTGGACTTAATTTATTATTTTGAATATTTCAAACTAGTGAATCACAACTCAGGATTTTTTTTATTCGGATTAGAAAAGGAATGCAGGTTGAGTTTAATGAAATACGCTTTTGTATATTCTAAATAAATGATATCAAAGTTTTTACAAAAAGTTGCTCTCCTGAAAACGAAAAATTGTGTTATGAAATTCAAACTTTAAGAGGATAAAATCGCAACTTCCCTAAGCTCGAGTTTATCGCCGAAAGTTAAACTTAATTAAAGATGCACATCAATCAAAAGTTCAGGGGGATTTTCGCAACTGACCCATAAACATCGGTTGGAAAAAAAAATTCCATTGGACCCAAATCGTAAATGTAGCTCAATATGTATAATTTCTTCCGCTTTGTTTAGTTCCGAAATAAGATTTCAATTCTATTCCATTCCACCCGTGTCCGGATAAAATAGGTAATAGTAGAGAAAAAATTTATTATTAAAACATTAATTTTAATAATAGTTAAAAAAAATAAATGCGAGAATTATTATTAAATATGATAAAAAGATAAAAAGTATGTATATATATATATATAAGGAATTTATTATTAAAAAAAATTATAATAATGATTAAAAAAAGTATTTATTGAAATTTATTATTAATACGAGAAAAAAATAAAAACTATATTGAGTTATGGAGAAAATTAAGTGAAGTAGAAATCCAACTCCAAAACGCTACCTTACTCTTTTAGACACAACACTTGAAAATTGACTAGTAACCTTCAGAACGAGCAGCTAATCAATTAATTAATTAATCTAAAAACAAAATAAAACCAATATGAGCTCATGCCCTTGAAATTGTCTCATCAATCTTGCATTGTCAAAACATGGCAATTATTGGAGCTGTACGAGATGAAGAAACTCGACATATGTCAGGAAAAAGTGTCTGGTGCGCGCTTACTATGCTTATCGATCAATCGCCAACTGGCTTTGCATTAAATTAAACAAAACAACCAACTGATGTAAAAGGATTAGCATTACCGCACATCCCTCAACCTGTCTTCCCTCTTTGACTATATAAATAAATAAATAAATGATAAAATCACATCACGCGGACATTTAACATGGCAAATAATCACAATCGAGAAAATGAACATGTCGGTTGGTTCGAGTCTAAGCTTGTGCAGTAGCTCAAACCGAGGTGGTTTTCCTTGTTGAGCCAGGTGGAGAGTTACGCGATGCGGACGCAAAAGGTGAATCGGGTATTAATCGGGGTCGATTGATTTCGTAAGTCTAGCCGATTGGAGATTGTATCGAGGCAAACTTTTTCTCTTTGGACCACCCGAAGTGCAAATCTATATAGAATTCCGGGGTCTCAATTTGCACGGAGGAGCAGCCAGCCCAATGAGTGTTGGGCTTGGGCTTTATCCCTCAGTCGTACTTTTGGGCCCATGGGCTCTAAAAGACGTCCCATTTAGGATTGGTTTTAGCTTAGGACTCCCATCACATCATACCACACGGATTTTCCTTCTCTTCGCTCAAACATCACACGTATAGATTTCGCTCCCATCGTATATCCAACAATTTACATTTGTGAAATATAGACCACAATTCATGTTAAAATTTATTTTTTTTCTCGATATATACCATGGTATTCAAAAGTCCAACGGGTCCTAACTGATCCAATTTGAGCCGGGTCAATTCATTAAATGGGTAAAACTCTTTCGGTATGAATTTTTTTCATTCACAAAATTCGAGTTTGAGATTTTATTTATGGTAAATTGCACTGATGGTCCAAAATGTTTTACAAATATTTCATGATGGTCCAAAAAATTTTTTTCGCTACATGATGGTACAAAATGTTTCAAAGTTGTTTCATGATAGTACAAACCGTCAACTTGAGCTTGACGCAGTCAAACCGACGCTGACGTGGCTACTACGTGTCACCTCCTTGTTGACGTGGCCAAAAAATTTTAAATAATTCTAAAAATTTTAAAACTTTTAATTTAAATTTAAAATTTAAAATTTAAAATTTAAATAATTTAAATATTAAATATTAAAATTTTCAAAATTTTAAAATAAATTTTTTTATTTTTTTCTAAATTTTTACTCTTTTTTTGTATTTTTTGTATTTTTAAAATTTTTTAAAAAAATTTAAAATATTTAAAATATTTAAAAATAATTTTAAATTTTTTTTTTTTTTCCAAATTTTTTACTCTTTTTTACTCTTTTTTTGTATTTTTTTAATTATTTTTTGCATTTTTTGGACTTTTTAAAATTTTATTTTGTCTTAAATGATGTGGCGCACTATGATTGGTTCCACGTAACAAAAGTGACACATAGGACACGCCACGTCAGCAAAATGTTAACGGCGTCAGGGCCAATTGACGATTTGTACTATCATGAAACAACTTTGAAACATTTTGTACCATCATGTAGCGAAAAAAATTTTTTGAACCATCATGAAATATTTGTAAAACATTTTAGACTACCGGTGCAATTTACCATTTTATTTAAAGAGAATAAGCGCAGAACAGGTCGAATCAAAACCTAGGTTGATAGCTTATCTTTATTCTCATAAAAAAGTTTAATAGGAGTTAAAGCACATAAAGAGTCCCCAACTCTATATAGATCATCTGTCAGAAAATTTTTCAAGGAGCTAATTCCAAACCTTATGATCGGACCATCGATTATTTTATGATATGCATGAAAGTTGCTCTGGTACAATACATATACCGCTCGAGAGCCGACAAGGCTGCAATCACAAGGCTGCAATCACGACTGTTAACGCTCAACAGTGGCATTCATATTGATCCAATTGCAATAGAAGTGACCTCAACGGGTACATGCCCTGGATCGTACACTCGATCTATTGGCTTCGGGGGTCCAGATGTATCGGGACTGGAACTGGTGTGCTAAAAAGGGTCGTGGCTGAGAGCTCTTACCATTTTTATTTCTTTTCGGGTGGTTGAGAGCTCTCATCATTTGATTGAATCCGAAACCGTCCATCAAGACATGGTGAGTCATCACAGGGACACGTGGAGATGCGGCGATGCGCCGGGACTTGATTCGACCTCCAACATTCTTTGCTTTTTCTTGAATTTCTTTTCTAATTTCTTTAATCATTATTATGTTTTTTTTTTCCGGGTGGGCAATTTTATTAATTATTTACGGCATCCCCATCGTCCAGGTCCTCCAGGACTAGTCGCAGTTATATTATTTAATATTTAATTTATTTTGCCTTTTTTCCAGAATAAATATGATTATTTTATTCAATTAAAGAAGAGGACAAGGAAATTTCAATATGAATTGATTCACCTACTTCCAAGCTTATTTGTTTCTACGGAAATTTTGAATTCGAGTCTTATAAATAAATATAATTTATATCATGAAAGTTTAATTCTTAGTATGTTGATTTAACTCAAATCGAATTAATCGAGTCTCATTGAATTTCTGAATATCACGATAAGAAAAATGAAAAAAGAAAAGGGGAAATGACTGAAAGTCTAAAACGTCAGCCTATGCGGAACCGAATCCATCAATCAATTAAGAGAGATCAAATTTATTATTTACACCATACCTCTTCCTAAAGTAGAAGGCGTTCATTCTGTTCCTAAATAGCTTATTTCAACGGTGCATCGAGCGCGACAGGAGGTTCATGCTCCCGGTCCACGTGACCCAATGAACGCGAAAGCCCTGGGACTGCTGGACGGGACCCACTCACTCCGCACCGCTGTCTCGACGGGACCACACGAGCCCTTGTTTGTCTAGAGGGAATGACGTGTCTGGATAAGTTCCAACGTCGGATAGTGCTGTGCTGTTGATTTTTTTGCTCTTTTCTTCCTAATTATTAATTATTAATTATTTTTCCATCGTTCTTATTTTTTTTAATGAAATAATAAAATAATAATCATATTATGAGGTTGCTGGAGAATCTCAATCAATCACCATAGACGTGTTAGTCCCATTGCAGCCACAATTTCGGCGAGACATTGGATTATGATTTTTCTAGACGGCATAATAATAATACTAGTATCATTTATTATTATTATTATTTATAGAGAGTGTTGCGGCTCGTGCATGCCGTGGTGAGGGCCATAGTCCTCTTGTAATTTATTTATTTATTGTTTTCCTTTGGGATGGGGGTCGATGGTTTAAATTAGACTTTGCTCGAAACCAAAGGGCGACCATTAGTCATTGTGTGTCCAGGGATCACATCACGGGGCAACCAAAGAAAGACGTCAAGTTTGATTGTGCTGAATTAGTAGAATACCATGTCTAACGCTTTTCGTTTCCAGTTTAGTCGTCCCGACCTCCTACTCGAACGTTGCATTATCAAAGAGACGTGTGAGGTCTCAACTATCAAAGTCGAAGAGCGTGCCGATAATGAAATGAGATGTACTTAATCCAATGTGAATCGATTGTCATTGGAGGACATTTAATGCGCAGATCGACCTTGTCATGAATTCAAGACAATAATTTTCATCTAAATTGATGTTTGGATCAAACCTACCAATCGAGCTCGTAAGAACTCCCGTGATAGATTCATCATTGACTAAACAGCAGTTGATTAGTAATGAGCACGAGCATAAAAGCAACTGTCATGTCAATGTATGAGGTGAAATGAATATGAACTCATAAGAGCTAAGCATGCATCTGTTACTATAATCTCTCGTGAATAAATGTCGTATTTCTCTTTCGTTCTCATTTTTTCCCCGGTAATGTAACAATTCGAGACTTTCTAAATTACGAGCTAGATCACTTATGTAGGACAATTAACTTTATACAGATCTCTCATTGACTCTTTCAGTAATTCTATCTCTATCATGTGATATGATGATACGAGGAAACACAAGTATAATTGTAGCGAACAAATTAACTAATGCTAATAACTATATAGATAATACGTGACACGCTTCGCAAATCATATGAATATAATTTATTTTTTTTGGTGAATACCTTTTTTACATTTGAATCATATCATTGAAGCCACTAGATTTAGTACTAATGGACATCAATAATTTAGGGGGGAGCTGGGTCCCATGTGGAAGACAAAACGAAGCAAATAGGAGAGTTCGAAACTGGGGAAGGTTCCTCCTAGTCCGGCCAATACGCCAGTTGGAGCTTTTGCTCATGGATCCAAAATTTGCGACTTGCGAAGTTATCAGTGGCCGTAGTTTTAAAGTCACGTAGAGTTAAATTTTAATTTTAATTGGATTATAATGATTATATTATTGAATTATGAGAAAAAGTGTAAAAAATAATGAATAGTTGAAAGAATTTAGTATTAAAAATTAAATTGGATAGTTAAAAAAATTTTAAAAAAAGAAAAAATAATAATTGTGTTGTTAATTTTTATTGTGCAGTGAGTAGAGTTAAATGTAGAGTTAAAATTTTAAAAATCGACCATAAAATTAAACAGACTATAAGAGCCTTTTCAAGGACCTCGATCCCCCGTTTTCTCCATGTACAAAAATATCGAAATATGAAAGTATGTCCTTTGGTAGGGACCTCACGGGGAAAGATCTCTCCGATTCAATAAAAATCGGTGGCGGATAATGTGGTTCATAATCTTACAATATATTATGTACTATCCGGTATTATTTGAAAGAGGAGATTGGGACGTTAAAAGAAAAGAAAAACGGAATAAGAATATAATTAGTAGATAATTTCTCGATGTAAGCTATCGTGGGAAAAATATCGTGAAAACCGATTACCTTTCTTAGATGATTTAAATGCAAACGAAAAAAAAAAAACGCGATGAGTACTTGTACGGTCAATTCATATGTACTTCAAGAGGAAAAAAAAAAGAGTCCCACATGAATAGCGACAACTATTATTATTATTAAAAAAATAAGATTCGAGATTATTTTTCAACATAAGTTGTCCATTTTCTTTGCCACGGAAAAAAATGAATATCATTATTATTTTTAGTGGTGTAGCCTCTGCATAGTAACACAGTAAATAAATCACGACATGAGTATAGTATGATATTAAATTAATCCCACTAGCACATTGTTACTCTGCCCCTTGTTTTTGATGTCGGATTGAGACAAATCCGACGACGTAAGCCCATCGTATTGTGCTAAGCATTGGCTACAATCTTTTCCGGTACGGAAAACGTTGTCCGCAACTTCCTCCCCAATAATATGTCAGCCCGAGAAACATCATGCCCGCAAACGTATAACCCGACTATAATACCATATAATTAGCACGTCTACTTATATTATCAATAGATTGCTAATCCGACAGCGACATGCCTTGGATTTGAGATTTTTTCTTGTTTTCGCAATGAAGTGAGTATTATGGTAAAAAATATCGGAACCAAACATTAATTAAGATGTCGAACGAAAGAAATAATAAGAGTTCCAATAATGAAAGTCGAACTTCACCGTCTTGTCCTTTCATGAACATCTTTTTTTTTTTTTTTTTTTTAAATAAGAAGAAATTTCACATATTTTATGTGACGCTGGGAGGATATGCATCGGGTGCTATTTAGTTCGTCGATCCAATTCACTATTGTCGTCTTCGTCTCAATCTTCATCTCCATCTCCATCTTCGTCCATCCCCCACAACGACGATTGATTGATTGATCGCCGTCACTCTCTCTCTCTCTCTCTCTCCGCCATTAATCTTGCTCGAGATATTTTCCCCGTTTCTTCTCTTCCCGTTCCAGCCGCAGGAACCGACACCCGGCGATGTTGCTCTCCCCGAGCTTCTGAGCTCGTCCGAGACACGTGTGAAACGAAGTATCGGAGCTCAAAACTCAACTCTTTCCAGCTGATCGTCGCAATCGGTTTTGTTCGCCGTGCTATCTCAGCTTACTCCGAGCTGGTTTCGATTCCGAGGGAATTGTTTTCACCATTCTCGAGATTCTATGGGATTGGCCTCACACAGCGCACGAGAATCGCGCGGGAAATCGGGTAAATCTGTGGAGGAATTCGATAAGCAGAGGTCATGGAATCACTGCTGGCCCTGATTGAGCAGTCCTTCAACGGCCGCTACTCCCGCCATGTGACGGAAGCTCTCGACGAGCTGCCCGACAGCTTCACCATAACCGATCCCAGCATCTGCGGCCACCCCATCGTCTTCGCCAGTAGAGGGTTCCTGAAGATGTGCGGTTACTCCAAGGAGGAAGTGATTGGGCAGAACGGCAGGATCTTTCAGGGGCCAGGGACTAACCGGAGGTCCGTCATGGAAATCCGCGAGGCCATTAGGGAGGAGCGGACGGTTCAGCTCAATCTGCTCAATTATC
This sequence comes from Punica granatum, assembly GCF_007655135.1. Lineage (NCBI taxonomy): Eukaryota > Viridiplantae > Streptophyta > Magnoliopsida > Myrtales > Lythraceae > Punica > Punica granatum. Next base: position 21,954,772 of record NC_045132.1, read on the forward strand.
GCAAGGACGGGACCCCGTTCTGGATGTTGTTCCATATGAACCCTGTGTTCAGCAAGGAAGACGGCAGGGTGATCCATTTCGTGGCCGTTCAGGTGCCGTTGTCTGGGAGGAGGAGCAGGCGGTCGTCAGCGAATTTCTCCGAGGATATCATGTTCGGGTCTTGTAGGAGGGAGGTCTGCTCGGACAGTTTTCTGGAAGTGGATCGTGTTCTGGAGTTTAATTCGGTTCCGGACTCGGATAGTGCAGGTTCGTTGCTCGGTCTCCCATCTTCCTTTGATGAATAGAGCTCACCGTGAAATTGAGCAAGATTGCAACTTGTATGGTTGAACTTGGTCTCCGTATGCGTGGCTGTATAGTGTGTCAGTGCTATGTGTGATGGCCGTGATTGGTGCATCGGTTGCGTGTATGGATATCCTACTGATAACACCGGGGTGTATGGTTGCTCATATGTTATAGACCTTTTTGTTACAGGCGTAGAGATCGATGAGCCCTGCGAGGCGAGTGAATTGGATAAAGGAAGGGTCGCTTCCGCCATTAACAGCATCATGTCTATCTTAACTCACTATAGTGAGTCGACTGGTAGATTGGTTTGTGGAAAGAAACGCAGCTGTTATGGGACCAGCGTTCTGGGTTCATCCATAACTATATCTCTTGGTAGAATCAAACAAAGCTTTGTATTGTGAGTTTTAACAGATACCTATTTTATCATCATTTACCTGTTCGGATTGCTGCTCCGCTCGAGTATTGATGGCTTCGGCATCGTGTCTGCTGCTTTTGCCATATTGTCGTTTTACAGGGCTGATATGCACTTGCCAGACTTGCCGATAGTTTACGCAAGTGATGCCTTCTTGAAATTGACAGGTGACTTGGAGTTTTTTACATTTGAAAACCATCTGACCTTATGATAGCATGTTATGGAAGAGGAGGATTTCGCTTATGCAAGTTTTTGAACTGTTGCAGGTTATTCTAGACACGAAGTGTTAGGTCGCAATTGCAGATTTCTCAGTGGGATGGTTACAGACCCCTCAACTCTCTTATATGTATGTCCTTTCTTCTATTGATTCTTTAATGCCATTTGAAATCTTAGCAACTTAGTTAAACTCATGACTAACGATTTTTCAGATAAAGGAAAGCATTCGTGCCGAAAGGCCCTGCACAGTACGTATTTTGAATTACAGGTTGATACTGGACTATACTTTTTGAGTAATTTCAATGTAGCCGAACTTTATTTTTACATCTTTTCCTTCCGTTCCATCTCCAGGAAGGATGGTAGTACGTTTTGGAATCTTCTTCACATTTCACCTGTTCGCGATGCTTCCGGCAAGGTACTGACATAATTTTAAGCTTCAGTGCATTAGAATCGAGTTAGTCTGGACATTTCGTTAGTTTTGGTTTTTCCGTGCTTTCTCAAGGTGATATCTAATGACTGCCATCTCTTCTAGTGCTGAGGGAAATACTTTGGCACAAGAAAGTATTAAAAAACTCTGAACGTTGTCGGGGGGTTCCTTTGCGTGAGCTTAAGTTAATGTAAATCTGCAGAAGAGGAGTTTATACCACTATCTAAAGGCATGTTGAGGTCGTGATTTGTCATCACTATGATACAGGCAGATACTACAGAACCCTTTTATTTCTTAAAACATCGGGCTTGTGTTGGACTTTTCTAGCCACTATTAAATTGTTTCTGCTTCAGTTACCAGTAGGGAACCCCAGTGATGTATTTTCTTTATCTGACATAAATGATGAGCGCTGTTTCTTCCGCGTAAATCACTTCCTGGCTACCCCCTCCCACCTGTGTCTATGTGCTTTGCCCATGGATGTTCCATATTTGTGCACTTGTATAACTGACCATGCCTGAGCAAGTCCTTTGGCATGTTGAATCAATAACCGTCGAAGTATTTAACTATTCAAGGCTTACAAGTTGGGTCTTCTTCTTAATGCCCTGGAATCCGGGGTATTTAGCTGCTTCATTCGTCTTGGTAAAAGATGGGCGTAAAATAAATCAAGTCTTTGCATATTTTTTTGTCGAGCTTAGAATCAAAAGAGGAATATCTTTCGACAATGATCCATTTTTGGTTGTGGTTAATATGTCAGCACGTCACCTGACAGAGTTACTCCCTTATGCTGCTCAATGATTCCTGATCGGTATAGTGCAATTGCATTGTATTTGTCATGGCATCATTGCTAAATCTTCGTTATGCTCGTTCTGTGCCCCAGAATGCGTACTTTGTGGGCGTTCAGATCGAAGAAGGTAGCTGCAGGAATCAGGATGGAGACGGGCTGAGCGTCGAGATGAGGCAGCGGAGCACCGTGGGTGCAGTTCGCGTTGCACTGAGGACTCTGTCGATGAGCGCTGGGTCTTCCAGGTCAGGGTAACCTCGTGGGACTCCCGCCGCTCTTCGACCACACTCTCAAAGTATATTGTCTCGCTTCCACGGGTTCGTTATGAGTTCAGAATTAGGTAGAACTTTACATAATGTGGTCTGTTATACGCAAAGATGTTGGATACACATTATCAATTACATTCCCAAGTGTTCAGTTCTCCATTGAATCGTTATCGTTCGACCGCTCAAACCGATGATAATTAAAACCAGTGAATTATTAATAGCAAAGTTATTAAAAAAGATCTATATATATTTTTGGCAAAAAAAAAAAAAAGAAGAGAAAAATTTATGGGGTGGGCTAATTTCGATCACCACCAGCTCCAATTAAATCCACACCTTTCTCGTACTTCCACCGACCAAACAATACCTTCCATGGAACCAAAAACAATTAAACTGAAAAAACCTTCTAATTCTCGCATCTTCTTCCGCTAATAAGTAAAATCCCCATTTTCCTTATCCTCAGATCTTTCCTTCCCTAATGAAAAAAAAAGATCTTTCCTTCCCTAATAAAACTAATTAGTCCCTAGCAAATCAGGAGCAACGTCGGCCCCATAGATGAAAGAAAGTCAAACACCGTCAACAATGGCGCCATTTTCCCCCAAGAAAGAGAGCAAGAACCGTTCTTGCTCCCCCTTCACGTCGATGGTAATCTCAATGTTAGTCTTCTTCCTCTCGTCCTTGGTCAAGCTCTCGTATTCGGAGGACCTGTCGCTCGCTCCTACCTCGCTGATGGCAGGTCGCTGGGAGTTGTTGCAACCGAGCATTGGCGTCTCGGCCATGCACATGCAGCTCCTCCCGAACAACAAGGTGGTGATCTTCGACCGCACCGACTTCGGCCCCTCAAACCTCAGCCTCCCTGATGGCCACTGCCGCCGCGACCCGACTGATCGCGCCGTCAAGGTGGACTGCACCGCCCATTCCCTCCTCTACGACCCGGAGTCCAACTCTGTACGGCCCCTCACTGTCCAGACAAACACGTGGTGCTCCTCTGGCGCCCTTCGCCCTGATGGCACCCTTGTTCAGACTGGCGGCTATGGGGACGGCGAGCGCAGAGTGCGCACCTTCACCCCCTGCGCAGACTCTGATGGCTGCGACTGGACGGAGCTCCTCCAAGGTCTGTCCGTCCGCCGCTGGTACGCCTCCAATGTGCTCCTCCCAAATGGCCGAGTCATCATTCTTGGAGGCCGCAACACCTTCACTTATGAGTTCTTTCCAAAGAGCAGTGCTGAGGAGAAGCCCGTCTACATGAACTTCTTGAAGGAAACGAGAGACCCCAAGGAGGAAAACAACCTCTACCCGTTCTTGCACTTGCTCCCTGATGGAAACCTTTTCGTGTTCGCCAATAAACGGTCGATTTTGTTCGATTACAGCAAGAACCAGATCCTCAAGGAGTTCCCGGTGATCCCTGGCGTGGACAAGCGGAATTATCCGAGCACTGGTTCGTCGGTCCTTCTTCCATTGAGGCTGGACGGATCAAACCAGTTCACTGCTGAGGTGATGATCTGTGGCGGGTCTCCGCCTGGGGCATTCAATGCGTCCAACAGGCATCGGGTGTTTTTCGGTGCCTCGACCACTTGCGGGCGGCTCAGGGTGACTGATCCGAAGCCCCGGTGGTTGATGGAGCAGATGCCTGCCCCACGGGTCATGGGGGACATGATACTCTTACCCACCGGTGACGTCCTGATAGTGAATGGTGCAACCAATGGGACCGCGGGATGGGAAGATGCGACGAATGCTATCAAGAACCCAATCTTATACCAGCCCAACGAAGCCAACCCAGCCGAGCGGTTCATTGTCCTAAACCCTTCTGACGTCCCGAGGATGTACCATTCCGCGGCAACCCTGCTGGCTGATGGCAGGATCCTGGTAGGCGGGAGCAACCCCCACGTGAAGTACAACTTCACGGCCTTCCCTTACCCGACCGACCTAAGCCTGGAGGCCTTCCACCCGCCCTACCTCAGTGCACAGAATGCCATCTTCCGGCCCTCGATCCTCTCCGTGGAGTCACTGGACCAGGCAGTGACCTATGGGCAGCGGCTCGCTATCAACTTTGTCCTAACAATGTACCGGCCCAATTACCGGGGTGGGATTTCCGTCGCCCTGATAGCCCCAGCCTTCACCACCCACTCGTATGGGATGAACCAGAGGCTGCTGTTCCTGGAGGTGGTGAACGTGGTGCACCTGTCGATGCTAGCTTACAAGGTGACGGTGGTGGCACCACCCACCCCTGCAGTGGCTCCCCCCGGGTTCTACATGCTCTCAGTCATCCACGCCAGAGTCCCGAGCCAGAGCCTGTGGGTGAGGGTGCACTGATCAGTAAAAATTAACATCCCATTCTTTTAGATAGTTCCTCTCGGCGGGCTTGTGTATAGAGAGGGAAAGAGTCACCATTTGCTTCTGAAAATCCATTTGATGTAAATAACAAGTTTTGCAATATTTAACGGAAGCAAACTGGAGAATGCCTTTTAGGATAGGAGACGACGGGGGGGGGGGGGGGGGGGGAGCAAAGGAGGAGATTTTGTGTTCTTAGTTCCAGAAGAAGAAGGTGTAAGGGCATAGTCATCTGTTGTATGTTGTGGTGTTTCCGTCTCAATTTGAGTCCGATTGTTGTACCCTTCGATAAACTTCATTGGTTTAATGTAGAAAGATGCATCTGTCGTACAGATTTCCTCAGACCGATTCTCTTATATGTGATGCGAAGAACCGAGGGCAAAGGATTTGGATTTTAGTTTTTCGGTAATAAGAGAGGCACATCGGCCTTGTACAAGGAAAGAAAATAAAGCTAAATAAAGGGGCACATAAGTCCTACTGATACCCAGAACCTCTTGCTTCCAGGTGACGCCTTGTGCCGCTGTATCAAGACCCCCTCTTCTGGATTTTGGCTCCTCTTATATCACTTGAATCTGCCTAACTAATTACATTGTTCCCTGTGATCAAGGAGTGCGTTTTTGGTCCATGCCCATTAGATCGGGTTTCATTGCATGGTCCAGCCCGCTTCTTGGGAATGCAGGTTTCTGCGTGCTCAGGGCCACCCGGTTGACCAATTCCCAATATATATACACGTACCTAGACAACGGGAACCAGAATCGATTGCCCGAACCTAATAAACATCTCTGTTTAAATGTGTCTCTCAGCACTGTCTCTGTTGCCTCTCACTTGATTGATCTGTACTTGTACCTTGCAGCCCAGAAGAGATAGTGTATGAAGTTCAGCCCACTCAGCACACAAATCAGCCAATAGAATCGGTCCAAGTGGTAGCTGTTGAGGTTGGGGCCGGAGAGCCATCCTCGGTGGCCCGGGCTTCCTGTGGCTCCATTAACAATGGAGACAATCACAGAGCTCAGGTAATATCCCATTGCCAGTGATGCCCATGACAGGGAGGTAGCAAGCGACCTCATGCTGCTCGGGGCCTCGGAGAAGAAGAACTCCAGCAGACCCGCGAGCGTGAAGAGGTCGGCAGATCCTAGGAAGAGGTACTGGAAAGCGACCCAGAAGAATGAGATTGGCAATGGCCCACCAGAGTCTAGCAGACCCTTGTTGGTTGCCACTCGTTTTCTCTTGACCTCAACCAGGGCAGCCACCGCCATCGCCATGATTGAGAGGGCCAGCCCGACCCCGATTCTCTGGAGGTGGGTGATGCCCATCTCGGACTTGGTGGCTCTCCGGGCAAATGGGACGATCACATGATCATAGATGGGAGCTAGTATCATGATGAAGAGGATTGGGAAGATTGGGAGGGAGGCTGGGGGGACCTTCAGGGACCCGAGTTTCGTATCCATTGTGGCGGCCTGCTGGACTGAGAAAGTCGAGAGCTGTGCGAGGCAGCAGTTTAGCATTATCGTGCAGGCGAAGATCGGGAGGATTCTGAGGACTGTCTTCACGTCCTCGACTTGTTCCGCCGAGCATTGGAGTGATGTGTGGAGCGGTTTCTCTGTCAGTGCCCTGTTTAGGAACCTGAGGCTTTCTACGTTTGTGGCCTGCCCGTGTGACGTTGTTGAGTCCTTCGGTTTGGTGGTGTGGGCCTCGTGCTCGGGTCCCATAGTCCTCTGGCCCATGTTTGATGGGCTCATGGCCATGCTTGCGATGGCGTTGCTCAAGTTTCGGGATCGGAAGCTGTTTACTGTGGCAGCAACCAAAACCTGTTCAAGGCAGCCCAGAAGATTGCCTCTTTAATGATCAAATTTCAGTCCGATTTTTGTCCACAAGCAAGCATTACCGATGGTTCTTTCAAATTCCTTGAGTTCTAAAAACATTACCTTCGATATTGACGTGAGCGGGCTCCCTGAGGGAATCTTGTTGCGGTACATGGCAGAGCCAGCAAGGAAGATCGGGATGGACAGTAGTATCGCTAGGGTCGAGATCCCGAACCCCCACTCCCAGCCTTTGTTGTCCTCGACCCACACGACAAGAGTCACAGCGATTAGGCCACCACAAGAGAGGCAGAACACAAAATAGTTGAAGAAGGTGGACCTCTGCTTCCTCCCCTGGGCTGTGGAGTCATCGAACTGCTCAGCTCCATGGGCCGGGAGCGAGCCCTTGATGCCCCCGACTCCAAGGGCCACCAGGTAGAGGCCAGCAAAGAGCATCGCGGCCTTTCCTCCATGGACTTTCTCACACGGGCTGCCGGAGCTCGCGGCCTTGTCGCAGGGCTGTGGCTTTAGGGCAGATGACTTGGCTTGCACTGTAAGTATCACCAATCCCTGTCACAAGGTAACATAATTTTTAGTAAATTTTCTATGTTAAGTACAATGGAAGGATGATATTATCCTACTCGGTGTAATTTCTATTATGTATCCTAACAGTAAAAAGATAAAATCGAGAATGTTTGTTTGAGTTCGATGAATTACGGTGAAAGTAACAGCGATGTAACAATAGACAATAGCATTGTCATCCAATGCATGTTCGAAATAAAGCAATCAATAGCACATTAGTTCCATGAAAGATTAGATTTAGATAGGGGCCCTCTACTTGGCTTTTCTAATAAATGCTATGCCCCGTGCATTGCCTCTTTTTGGACATAAGTGGGATCCATTTTATTTAAATAAAATATTCGAAATTCAAGAAAATCAATAAAAAATAAAGAATAATAGCCAACTTCCCCAATCACTCACGGGAATAAACAAATATCTTTTGAAGTCAGGACATGAAAATAAAGTTTGGGCTTTGGAAAAGCCATCGCTTTCCATGCTTCCCCACTTCTGGTTATCTTTCACCTCAATAGAGAGCAAATATGGAGGTTCAAACGAGATACCTAATTCTCCCTTGAAAACCCAATACATAAATAAATAAACAAAAGATAGAGCGAACAATTTAAGAGGATCATGTGATTGTCTTGACTTTTCCCATGGTGTAAGGAAAAAAAAAAGGGAACTATTGACAAGTATAGATAAAATCGAGATTCAAAGCAAATACATGACAAGCCTATATGAAAATAATCATAAATAGGGGTGTAAAAAATAATTAGAAAAGGGCCACTCATCCGAACGCCGGGCCTTCCCCACATGTTTTATGCCCAATCTTCACCCTTGGGCCCCGAGTTTGCACCACGAAAAGGACTAGTTTCTATGAGATGTCACCCTAGCGATGCTTCCCTCTCGAATATGATAAGTGGAGGAAATGCCCTTGTTTCTATGTATACAGCTGTTAAGGGTCTATTAATCTAGTCAAGCTGCACGTGGATAAATGGCCAAAGCAACCTCGGCTCTGACAGCACATTTATCAAACTATGCATATGCCTCATTCGCTTCATTCGGACAAGAATTGTGAGTTCATGTAACTGCGGAACTTGCTTAACGAGGGGCTCCGCTCAAGGTGCCTACGGTTTGGCGAAGCTAAGCAACATGTTATATCTCAACCCATTGATGAATTCAAAGAAAGAAAAACAGAAAGAGAGACTCGATCATATTGAATATGAATAGGTAAGGTAAGTAATTGCAAGTCCTTCATGAAGTTGAGGAGGCCCACTTGAGAGCCACTACCCGTTCCCCAATTGGCGGAACTATATCACCGAATCTAAGACAGGGACCGTACGGTTGTCTACGTGACACGTGGCGACGGATGCGATGACCGGACAGTGAAGTGACACTCGGCATGGCAAGAAGGTAAACAGTGACGACCTGGCGGTTTACTATAGGCCATATTTAGGGCGTCCTATCAGGTACAAGGTGACAAAGTAGTTACTTGCTATGACGTAGAAGACAATGTTTCTCGGGGACACACTTTGCTTTCAAACTAACACACTCATGGGACACATTAGAAGTTTCTCTTATGTCGAATGGGGCTAAAGGCTGTCGATGAAAACACATGTTATGGGACTTCCCCAACTCAACCCAGCCCCCAATATCTCAAATCTGATTGGATGCTTTTGCATGAGGAGGAGGATGCCCGGAGCCGAGGCGCCGTATCGAACCTGATACATGTGATCTATCTTAGAAATGCAGCGCACCAACAAGGTGAAGACAATTGTGCAATGCGCCAACAGGGTGAAGACACACGTGTCAGTGTGATATTTGATTAGTCGACGGAAAATGTCACAATGGGGTCTAAAAACAGGGATGCATATAAGTTCATACATTTCGGTCACGACGTGTCACGGGATTCTAAACTAACAAAACTATATGGAAAAGATTGTGGTACTTATAGATAGTAATGGAGTTTCACCTTATCTGTAACTATTGTGACATCTAGATATCTCCACACACTCAGAAATGCGATAAAACTTCTATCATTATTAGTCGGAAAAGAAACGCATTAAACTAAACCACTAAAGGGGTAGTGTTGCATGAGAAATCCCGTCGCTATCTTCTTTTTACTTTATCATATTCTTATCATTTCCCCTTTCATTTACCATTCATTACCGTTAAAATAATTAAGTTTCATTTTACTTTATATTTTCTTTTTTTGTGAAAAGTTACTAACTATCTATTATTCATTCATCGGCCTAGAAAAGGAAAAAGCGACAAATATCTATTTAACGGTGGGGTAACATCTATATAATTCTTGGAGGGTCCATTATGTTACGTTTGTCTTCCCAATAAGGATAGAACACGTACTGACGTAACAAAACCAAACCTCACACATTCTTTTATATGATATACATGATATGATTATGTGCGTGTATACATATATGTAGTATGTATGTATAACATAGGTGATATATATGTCTCACCCAAAATTACTAAAAAAAGAAAAAGAAAGAAATAATGGGTTGTGGGCAGAAAGCAGCAGATGTGCTACATGCGTCACCAAATCTTCTAATTTATGCATGTATGCCAAATTCATCCCCTCATGATATCACGATATCGAGCCGAAAGAGGAAGAAAACTTAACCGATCCTGATATTTTTTGGAAATATTTAATCAAGGCGAGCACTGAGATTGAGATGCATCTGGATGCATGATATATCACGGGTGGGACCAAATTGAATGAAAAAATTATGGAACAAGTAATTAAATATAAGGATATTGCATAGGAAGTTTGGCTATGTGTGTGTGCGTGTATATATATATATATATTCGTTGTATTTGCTGCACTATCAACCCCCTAGCTCCCCCCACCCCCAAGTTTAATTGAAAAGGACAATAATTCTGACCCAAACATGATACCGTTTTGCGCCACGTGTATTCTCTGTTACCTAGACAAACTCATTATTGTGCTTTTAGTATGTTGACGCTACATATTACTGCACGAAATCGCAGATAGTACAATCTATATATGTAAATGTACGACTAAAAGGAGCAGAAAGATCTGGTCCGACTCACTGCCCTACTGAGGCCCAGTGATTAGGCGATCAAGAAATTAATGAAAACGTTGAGTTAAATGGGCCGGAGTCGATTACCAGGAATTCTATGGCGGCGCTTATCAGGTAGATGTGATAAGCGGTGAAGAAGGCGTCGGATAAGAAGCCGCCCAAGAGGGCAAGGAGGAAGGCCGTGCCCATGAAATCTGTGACATTGTTGGCTGCGTCGGAAGGCGATTGGTGCATGTAGTCCGACAGGTACAGCACCAAGTTGCTCGCGTTCGCCAGATATGCCAAGTTCTCCAGTATCTCCACCACTTCAATTAATTAACATCGTCCATTATCATCACGGAAATCACCACGAAACGAGCACCGAAAAAGAGTAAGAACATAAAAACTTAATTTCAATAAACACGAGTTAAATAACATAACAATATATATGCAGCCTATGTTATGGGGTCTGTTTGACATACCCAAGACGAAGAAGGCGGCTAGCATGCCACCGTGGCGGCCAACGAGGGCGGGGCGGCTCCTCCAGTCGACATAGCCTTCCCATCTTTCCAGCTGATCATGATGGTTTCCTTCTAATTCCTGTGGCCAAAGAGTCACGGGAGAGGATAGTTAGAGAGAGAGAGAGAGAGAGAGAGATAGTGCAGAAAATTCTAATGGCCTTTTCTTGTGAAGGATCTGATCAGTTGAGAGGCTGAGGAAGAGAGAGAGAGAGAGAGAGAGAGAGAGAGAAAAGCTCCCAACCCACCATTGAAGCTTTTACTTTGACAAGTTGAGGGTAAGTTATGGAGATGAGCTTTGGAAGGAAGAAGGGGAAGAAGAAGACTGATTTGGTAGGGGGAGGGAAGGAGATGTGGGCGAGGGGTGGGAGAGATTTAAAGAGGTCCTTTGTTAGAGAGAGAGAGAGAGGGAAGCTCCCAATCCACCATTGAAGCTTTTGCTTTGACAAGTTGAGGGTAAGTTATGGAGATGAGCTTTGGAAGGAAGAAGGGGAAGAAGAAGACTGATTTGTTGGGGAGGGAAGGAGATGTGGGTGAGGGGTGGGAGAGATTTAAAGAGGTCCTTTGTTAGAGAGAGAGAGAGAGAGAGTCTAGACCATTCCCATCACACCCTTCTCTCTCTCTCAAAGAAAGTGATTTTGATCCTTCCTTTTGACTCCCTTTATGCAACCCCAAAAAGAATTCTCCTCCCAATACATATATATTTCTTTTATTTTTGAAAATCTTTTGCTAATGCACTCAAAGAGCCCGGGGATAACTTACATGTATAGAAGAAGAAGGCAATGCAAATGAATTAAGATAAGAATCGCGATACAGACGTTTCACCTGTCGTGTTGCTATATATAACAGAAAAAATTATCGATGACTTTTTTCATACAAAATTTTTGCGACTTTTTAACGTTTAGTATCGCATTTCAGCCAATAACTGTTCGGCTACATTATGTTACGTTATCAGTTGATTAAACATATAATATCGTGAACGTCATTAATTTCTTGTACTAATACGACATGTTCATTTATACAGTTGCTTGAAAAGTTAGACGGGCCAAATGAGCACTTCGAATAAAAGGAAATAAGAATCAAATTCACATAGATATGTTTCTTTTATAAGTTATCAAATTCATATCGCCATTTTTGTAAAGGGTTCCCATAAGCGCAGGGTGTCCTTCTTGTCTTCATTTTTTCCTTTTTATTTATTCTTTTTTCTTTTTTGGCTGAAATTTTTCCTATTTGTCTAGTTTGACCGAGCAACCTCCAATAAATACAAAGGGCCTAAAGAGCCCACCAAACTTTTTTTTTACATGCCGAAAAAGATGAGCCTCCACACTACAAATTACCATGGTTAATTTTGTTTTCACGCACAAAAATAGATGACTTAACCGATGGGAGAAAAAAATAATAGATGGTTATGACTGATCATCTTGTATTACAACAATTTTCAATCACAGTATGATATATTGGTATTAGTGGAACTTGTAAAACTTATTTATTTTCATTTTGTTTGACTTGTGATTGAGAGAATACGTTCCGTATATAGGAAATATAAAATTCATTATATCAAGAATTTCTTAGAGCTAAAGAAAATATTTTCCAGCGAAATTTCAGCATATATCTCAAGGGTTTTATTTATGTATAATAGAGCAGAGAAGCTCATAAAACTTGTTTTGTTTTGACTTTTATTAGACGTTATATGTTAATTGATATGCAATTAGATGAGTGACAACCACCTAATACTTTCTTTGTGATAAATATTGGATTAATTAATATCAAGAACTTAACTATATTAAAGATAATTTATCTTCTGAAATTTTATTATAGATCCCAAGGGTTTTATTTATGTAAAATAACAACTTTGATTTACTAAAAGTACGTAATATATCTCCATCCAACCAAAGCTCAAAGAAGGGACTTTACATTACTGAAAGAAGAAAAGAGAGGCTTTCCTAAAAGAGAGAAAACCTTTATCTCATACATTTCTACCCACTCTATGAATTTTATTTTATTTTTCCTTTTTGCATTTTGATCGAATCGATAATCAGACGAGAATATTATTGTTGTTTAATCCTCAACACACGAGTAACAACATTATATATCCTCAGGAGATAGTTGACTTCACAATGGAATTTATTAGGCATGTCGACTGCAGAAAATGACAAAAATCGACATTAAGAAAAATGAGATTCAGTGCAGCGAGCTAATACATAATGATATCCTGAATTCTCACTATCTTTATTGCTTTTCATGCCTTTATATACTTCATTTCTATTCTCTCATTCAAATTAAGCCCAAAAATGTTAAGCCTCGGTCAGTTTAGAAGGTTAATATGATTATTTCTTGGGCAAGGTGCTTCCTTTTTCCTTTTATTCTGAAGTTATTTTTTGGAAAAAGTTTTAACATGTATTAATGGGATTATCTTGCAGAAAAAAGTAAATATTAAATGCCACAGTTGTTTCTCTATGAAACAAAAAGTCCCCAGAGAGTTTCCACGATAAAATATCAGGTGGAATTTATATATATATTATGATATATAATTCTTCATTCGAAGCCTATCACGTTATCTTGTGAAGCTCCGGTATCTTTTTTTTTTTGTTATAAGTGAAGTCTATTGGAATAGTTTAGGTTGCGTTTGGTTTCATAGTAGGATTTTAAAATCAGATTTTGATTTTGAAAAAGAGTGGTATAAATGGGGTCTACCTTTTGACTTTGTATGAATTATGTTATTTTGTTGTGGAAAAAAATAATATAAATGGGACCCACTCTTTAATTTTGTATGAGTTATTTTGTTTTGTAGTAGGTAGAGTTAAGTTAGAATTGTAATTCTAAAATAACACTCTAAAACCAAACAGGGCCTTATGAAACAAAAAACTAACTAAAATGGTACAGATAATCAGGGACGTGCCCGAGTCTTGGGTCAATGGGGCCGAACTCCTTGAAGAGGCAATATTATAGTAATCATTTTGAGTTAGGAGGTGGAACATGAAATTTCACTTAAAAAAGAAGAAGAATAATATGTGAATTTCTCAGAGTGTCAGAATTTTAGAGAGAGGAACTGTCCTCCTCAGCCCATCATTGCAGACAGTCTTATTGCAGGAAATGACATGTGACATTGCATTACAATCTTTTTCTCTCTTTTATATATTTCGGGCTCTGTTTGGCCACCGAAAAAAATTTAACTTAACTCGCAAACGGACAAAAAATGGGGGTCAAACGGTAATATGGAGGGACCCACAAAAGCCTTCATCTTCAAAGTCCTCTGTTGGCCTAATTTTTTTTGTTTCACAGACAGAACGGTCAGCTGAGTTCCATCTAACCCCTGGGTCGTCTATCTTGCTACACGAGAGTTGAAACCGGACTTCGACGGTGGTGAAGCTGTTGAATCTGCCCCGATTTCAACTCCATTTTAGGGGCGTCGCATCGTAGAAGACATCGACATCGGCTGCGAAGACTCCTAATCGACATTGCCGAGTCGTAATCGCTCCAGAATTCACTGCAATCGGCCGCCCGAAGAAGGTAATCGATGTCGGAATTTCGCAATTACAATAAGCAATAATCAATTTCACGGATATGACATCCCATCTTGCAAATTTTTCCCTTGCTTGATTGCGCAGAAGAATTAGTAGAAAGTACCAGCAAGAACAGGGCAAAGGCCCCCCTTTGTTAGGAATACGATTCCCCCAACTGAGCAACGTCTGCCACAGAAGGACAACGATTCCCTTCTTTGGGCTTTTTCGAGGGTCCTTGCACTGCATTGTTCACCAGCACGCGAGGCTTTAATACCAGCGTCTCCTCTGCTGTTGAACGCATTCTGCATTTAAGGTAATTTCTACATTTCCTCTCGCTAGTTGAAGATGTTTGTTGCATTATTTTATGGCTTCCACTGCATTCTTTGGTCACTGAGAGCCAATATGTTGTTCTAGTTGTGCTGAAACCCCGTGTGAAGGTTGTTCTGTTGTTCCGTGTCCAGCGAGTGTGAAGCTGCTGTTGTTCTTCTGTTTGTTCAGTGCTATGCTTATCGCCTTGTGTCGATTACTGTTTCTGTGTCTAGCTCTTATACGAATGGGAAGCTGTTGTTCTTCTTTCTTCTTTATGTTTGTTGAGTGCTATTCTTAGTTTGGGAGAAGATCAAACCAATTATTCTAGGACAACTCACTCTGTAAGTTTCTCATGAAGTCATATGTCCTGTAGATTACTATCTGAATGGTTTGAAGACCATTTAATTCTTTTTCAAAGTAATTACTGTATGTCTTCATTCATAGGAAGTGTCAGAGAGATCTTATGTTTGATAGCTGACCTTCTCTGCTTATGGAGATGTCCAATTTTACACAATTTGATTCTGTTCTGTTAATATTATTTTTTGCCTATTATGTGTGGAAGTTGTGGTCCAAAAGTTGCATCGATAATGGCTCTAAAGGGTGAGCATGTACTGGAATGGAGTGATGAGATGGAGTTGGCATTCATACATATCATGCTTGAGAAGTTCAAAGTGACCCAAACGACTTCCTGGAAGAGATCTCATTGGGAAGAGATGACTCAGGAAATAGAGAAGCAATTTCATGAAGCGCAACTTTGCTGGACGAAGGTAAGGGACAAGTGTGCTAGATTGAAAGGGACGTACAGGCAGTTCACTGAGCTAAGAAACCACACTGGAGTGGGATGGGATGCAGACACGAACACCATCAAGGCCAGCCCCGATGTCTGGGATATGTTCAGCAAGGTACACGCTTCAGATATGTTACTGTCTTCTGTGCGTGAATCTGAGTTCCTAATATGAGTTATGCAATGCTAACAATTCCTTCTATTTAAAATGCCTGTTGGTCGTTGAATTTTCTAGATATTTGCATGTCCTTTATGGGATGTCGTTGGCTTTCTATAGGTCCTCACTATTTACTGTTACTGTTCTCGTAACATATACCGTATCTGAACGTGCAGAAGAACAGGGCATTCAAGGCATTCCGGACCAAAGGCTGCAAGCACTACAACCTACTGAATGAGCTTTTCAATTCTTCAACTGCTACCGGTGCTCTTCGCATCTCCTCCACCGATCCACCGACAACTTCATCCGAGGAACGACGGATGCATGCGGCATTCATATCAGTGTCGAGGGGAAAGCAGAAACAGTCTGTGAACATCGGGGAGGGCTCCGACGAGAGTGACGACCCCGTCAATGTTCAAGATCCAATTATATCAGAGTCCCGACGTCGAATCCCTAAAAGAGCATCATCGGAAAGGTCCATAATGCAGGAGTGCATGGAATTGTTCAGGGATAGCTTCAACAAGAATGGTCCCGAAACCCCATCGGCGTCAAAACGAAGCAAGTCCGTATCAAGCCCTGAGAAGCCGGAGAAGGATAGCGTCAACGAAGCCATGTTAGAGTTGAAAAAATTGAAGGACAAGGTCCCACGTCGTTTTTATGTGAAAGCCGCCATGGCGCTGATAGATAAGGAAATAAGGAGGGTTTTCATGTTCTTAGACTAGGATGAGCGAATTGAATGGCTGCAGGACCTTGCTGACTCCTGAATCGACGCGCAGAGTACATTGGTTTACGTTTAGTTGAATATGTTCCGCTAATTGCTTTTACTTTACTTTGTTATGACATTTGATATTCTGACATGTTTGTTTCGGGTGTTTGGAATAATTTAAGTTGAATATTTTTAATGCGTGCTTTGACTGTCTTGTGTGGTATGAAGTGTGGTTTTTAATTGTTAACGACCCGTGCATTATATTCTTTCAACAGTTATAGGCGTACAGTGGCAATACTCAATATGCCAAGGAATAGCAATTCTGCACGGTATAACAGTTCCTCTAACGACGACGAGATCGTTGTTAGGCAGCGGTGGTTCTTCTTATTGATGGTACGACTAATGGAGGCCGAACGAGTGGTTCAAAGGAACATTCCGTGCAGAACTTCGGCACTTCAAGGAAGACAATACACATTTGAAGTTTTGGGGAACGACGTTAGATGCTTCGAGTCGTTTAGAATGGAACCGTATGTGTTTAGAAATCTTTGCGACACACTTCGGCTGCGCTGTGGTATCACTGACAGTAGGAATGGTATCACCGTGGAAGAGATCGTAGGAATGTTCTTATTGGTTATTTCACATAGTTCACGCTATGCAATTGTGGCAGAAAGGTATCAACATTCAAAAGAAACGGTGTCACGAGCGGTCATAAAAATTCTCCGAGGAATACTGGCCTTATCACCCGAGTATATTCGACCGAGGAACGTAGCTGTACAGCCGGAAATTGAAAGGGAACCACGATGGCGTTTCTTTAGGGTATTTTTCTAATACTGCCAAGCTATGAATAATTTATATCGTAATATTATATAAATTACATAATAATTTTGTATTGTCACGCAGGATTGCATTGGAGCAATTGATGGAACCCATGTGGCTGCATGTATCCCTAGAGAGAATAGAGTATCATATCTCGATAGAAATGCTGAGATAACACAAAATATACTGGCCGCTTGTTCCCATGACATGATGTTCACATATGTCATGACAGGTTGGGAGGGTTCGGCACATGATTCAAGAATATTTTCCGAAGCTGCTACATTGGAGCAATTTCCAGCGCCACGTGGTGGTTAGTGTTTGCTGATTGCTTTTCTCTTTTTGATAAAATTTCAACACTAACATATTTAATTGAACAATTATCCATTTTTTCTTGCCAGACCAATTTTATGTTGTCGATGCAGGGTTTTCTAACATTCCTGGATATTTGGCTCCATACAAGGGGGAACGATATCACCGAAGTGATTTCGGTCAGCGCAATCCACCGACAACAGAGAAGGAGCTTTTTAATCAGCGTCACGCATCAGTGCGCAACGTTATCGAACGGTGCTTTGGTATTTTGAAGAGGAGATTTGCCATACTAAGATTAATGCCAAACTTCATACCGGTAAGACAAGGGCAACTTGCCCTTGCCTTTTTTGTTTTGCATAATTTTATACGACACAATAATTATCACGACAGATTATTTGCGGAGTACGGCGATGCATGGACGGAGTACACTGAATTTCGAAGTCCACCGCCAGAAGAAGGAATTAGAACTCAAGTGGATATAAGTAGTGACGAAATGAATGTTGTGCGCGACCGTATCGCAAATCGCTTATGGCGCCTAGAAAGAGGAGAGCGATGATATACACTGTTTTATTTGTATTTGAATTTAGTGAGCGCATTGTACTGTTTTGCCATTGAATGTGTCAAATTTATATTAAATGGTGTCTTGAATGTAAATTAATGTTGGAAGGAAAATTGATCTTGAAAGCAAAACCCAACATGGGGCCCACCATGAGTTGCATGTAACTCAAAATTTTGTCTTCTAGCAAAAATAAGTTGAGTTGAGTTTTTCCAACTTTGTTGCCAAACACAACTTGATCTTGGAAGCAAAACCCAACATGGGGCCCACCATGAGTTGCATGTAACTCAAAATTTTGTCTTCTAGCAAAAATAAGTTGAGTTGAGTTTTTCCAACTTTGTTGACAAACACAACCTTAACATTTAATTGAGATTTGCACATCTCACCTTCTCATCTAATATTTTCTCAGTTTAAGCAGGACAGCTCCCAATAATTAGATGCGGTATCAGTGGTCGTGCCATGTAATATAAAAATATTATCTAGAGCTAGGTGTAAAAAGCAAGCCGTCTCTTCCACGGCTGCCTCCCCAAGTTTCTTAAAATATGATCATAGAATAAAATGAACAAAAACAATAAAAAATAAATGAAAATTTTTATTGATTCGTGTTAGCGTGTGAAATCGTATTCTTTGAACCGAGCTTAGGCAAGTTTCTGACCGACGAACACCTGAAAGTTGGTTTATGATCTCAAAAGATACGGAATTCTGAGTTCGTGTGGGGAGATTTGGGTGTTGAATGTGGGTTTACTTGCGCTGGTAAAGTGAGTCAAAAGATATGATCGCTTTCGTCTACCTACCATCCACTATTATTTTACTTATTCAACCTTATTTGTACTTCTTGTGGACGGTCTATACTAATCATTATACAACAATTTAAATTAAAAAAAAAAGTATTATGTTGTCGGGGTTCCACTTTGATTTATGGATACGTGACCGCTTCATGGATTTCTCGCCCTAAAATAATTTGAGTGGAGAGAAGATCTGTGAGTTTGCTGGAATATATTGTTATTGTGGAAGCAGTGAGGCTATACATAAATTATTTAAAATTGACTATGTATCATGATTCGTGGACTCCTTCAAAACCGTTATTTGACAGTACACAATTCATTGCAAATCATGGCAGATCCGATACCGTCTCTCATTTGCTTTCGTATTGAGCAACTTTTATCGTTTTCTTTTCTAGTTTTTCGTATCTGAGATGTAACTTAAACTGTTTGGTACTATGTGTACTCTGTCAGATTACAAAATAACTTGTATAAACTAAAGTTTAATGTTGAGATCAATTAAAAATTCATGAACTACTGTTCTCCGTATCATCCATGCCTGTGTATATACGTGAAGAAAGTGCCGAGTACATGCCAAAGGAGGACTCAACTGCTGGCAACGGCGATGGTGATTTGTGGGCATGAGTCGGGGCAGCAAAAACATTAGAAGAAAAGTATGATTATCAACTATCGATAAATAATCAAATCGATCTTCCAGAGGATGTTAATTATATATATATATATATATATATTAATGCTTCCATGTGCAATACGCAATCTGAAAGCTTTGTCAAGGAAGAAAACAAATGCAGGTAACTCAAGAACAATAGTGTCAATTTCCACAAGGGAAAAAAACATAATAATAATGTCAAACAGAAGTAGATATATCCGGCACAAACTTATCAGTTTGAAAAATTGAAAGTCTAGCTATATAATAAAATCAGTATCATACGCGATTAATTTTTGCACCGTTTGAATATCGAGCAAACTGTTTTAATCATGTGGTTGCTTTGATTAGTATGGATGGATCTTATATACTCTGATGGCAATTAAATCCTGTAATTGTCTTTTATGGCAGCATAATTAGCAGGTAAACTATTGATGCATTATAGTAGATAAAAAATATAGATAGATGCAATAAATTTTAGCAGAACCCTAATCGATCATTAACACCCATAATATGTCAAAAAGAAAAGTGGAGCAAAATTAATCAAGCAACACCTAACAACAGAGTTTGATAACTCTTTTGTTTTGCTTTTTTTTTTTCCAAAAAGAATCTCATAACTCAAACTTCATGTTTTTGGGCGAATTATTTATAGATCTCGTATTTACATGTCTAAAATAAAATAGGCATGATGAAGTGAAAAAATTGAATCGACTCGTGCATTTGGTAGATTTTGAACAAAATTCTTCTTCCTTCCTTTTTTAAATAAAAGGCAGAATTTCTTTTAGATGTAACATTTGGCACCTAAAATTTTTCACGTTAAACGCTATAAATTATAAGCTATCCGATTAAAGAAATTTCAAAATCTCCCACTCTTGCATGTGTACCTCTACAATTTCATTTCTTAAACAGCTTCAGGGTATATAGATTCGCGGGATTGCAGAGTGTTTACTTGAATGAGTTCAGATACAATTTGTCATTAAAAATTTTTGGATAAGAATTTGGGAAAGGGATAGGAAACGTGGAAGAAAACGACATGGGAAAATATAAACCCCATCAGATAATATCGGAACATTGACTTGCATTCGCGTGAATTAATTGGTAAAACAAAGACATATTTCCTCCATATAATCTGTTTTCTATTTTTTAGTAAAAATTAAATAATTAAAATAGAAAAAAAAATTGCTCTTTGCTGGTCTGTCATTAAGTGTGCATAGAATTCGGTGCATCAAGGGCCACGCAGTGGACCAATCACAGCCGGGCGATGCAACCAACGACTGTGAACCTCCCCATGTGAGGGGCGGCCCGCCACGGAGGACAGCGCATGCGCTCCCGATTGGTCAGAGATATCTCAGTCGAAGGTTTTCTTATTTTTCTATTTTCTTCTAATAAAAGTAATATTAATTAATTATTATTGGCCAAAAGATTAATTAATAATTTTTGAAAAATTCGATAATAACTTGTGACTTGTTAGCTAGGTCAGCGATCTGAAGGTGCAATTAGGAAGTATACTTAATTCGATTTTCATTGTTCATCAACCAAAACAAATACGCACGTAGAAGTATTATCAGATGATTATGAGATATTCGTAATTATTCGTACAACTTGTTAAACTATTGTTACATTGCATCTTTATATTAAAGTTGTATGTTTGTGTCACCTTATCACGAGAAACAATTCGATTATGTTTTTTTACATGAATTGCTCTCTTTTTTTTGGTCATTTGAACCATTCGGGATTCCAAAAGCATATGAACCTTGACTAATTCATATTCGAACTTAATCGTCCCAAAATAATAAAACTTTTTCAATTGTAATTTTTCTTCATTCACATCTTCCTTTTCCCTTCTTGTCAGGCAAAACGCATTAATACTGCGTTTTGACCACTCTAAAAATGGCCTTACAAATTTTTTTTTAAAGTCAATTGCCTACTTTTCCCTAATTAAGTCACCTATGTATGCTTTATGTTCGCAGTAAAAGAAAGGGATTTTTACCTAAAATGACCCATGATTTACGCGTTTTGTCAAATCTATCATATACTTTTTTTTATCAGCTATATCTCATGGTTTACATTTTGCTTCAAATTTATCCCACCGTTATATTTTCCATCGACATCTAACGATCGAGCTGACGCGGCGCCCACGTGGCAAGTAAGGGCCCACTATCGCTCCACGTGCCACGTCAGCACGACCGTTAGATGTTGACGGAAAAGATATCACCGGGATAGATTTGATGCAAAAAGTAAACCATGAGATATATCTAACAAAAAAAAGCATATGATAAATTTGACAAAACGGGTAAATCATGAGCCATTTAAGGTAAAAACTCCTAAAAGAAACTATGTATGTTTTATATTAAAGTCCAACTACGTGTGCTTTATTTTTATTTTTTTATCTTTTTATTTTTTGAGATACTCTGTCTTTAATATAAATTTTAAAATTTAGTTATATCGATAGCTAGGTGACATTAGAAAGATATTTTGAATTCCTCAAAGAAATTATTGATGTTGTTGTTGTTGTTGTTGTTTAAGTCTTTGTGGATTATCACATAGAAGCATTATCAAATGGTTACGAAATATTCGTAATTATTCGTACAACTTGTTAAACTATTGTTACATTGCATCTTTATATTTTATGTCATCTCGTCATGAGAAACAATTTGATTATGTTTTCTTACATGAATTGCTCTTTTTTTTTTTTGTCATTTGAACCATTCGGGATTCAAAAATCATATGAACCTTGACTAATTTTGATTCGAACTTGATCGTCCCAAAGTGGTAAAACTTTCTCAATTGTAATTTTTCTTCATTCACATCTTTTTTTTTCCCTCTTGTTAGGCAAAACGCATTAATACTGTGTTTTGACGACTCTAAAAATGGCCCTACAAAAAACTTTTTCAAAATTCAACCGCTCACCATTCCCTAATTAAGTCAACTATGTGTGCTTTATATTCACCGTAAAAGAAATTATGTATGCTTTATATTAGGGTGTCAACTATGTATGCTTTTTTTTATCTTTTTATTTTTTGAGATACCCTGTCTTCAATAAAATTTTTAAAATTTAGTTATATTGATAGCTAGGTGACATTAGAAAGATATATTTGATTTCCTCAAAAAATTATTGTTGTTGTCGTTGTTTAAGTCTTTGTGGATTTCCACGTGGCTGACCAAATGAGCTAATTTTCGCTAACCAAACATGTAGCAAAGTTAATTTATAAATAAAATTAGTCAATTATGCCCGTGCAATATTAAATTAGATAAATTTTGAAAACACTTTAATAATTTATACTAATAATAGGATCTTTGCAATAATCTATGTCAGCATTACTGAGGGAATAAAATTTGAAATTTATTAAGGCAAGAGACTCCAAGAAACAAGTAACTGCGAGTTGAGGAATTGTTTAAGATACCTACATGAAAGCATCTTGTTGAGCGAATTGAGCAATTTCCTCACAAAAGACCGAATTAAGATATATATATATATATATATATATGTTGAATGTGGATGTCGTTCTTTCCACTTTTCTGTATAGGTGCACCAATGCATTTTGTCATCATATTATATATATATATATATGTATATATATCCAAAAGTCAATGCAAATTTTCCTTTGTTTAAATCACTGCAAATAATATAATTAATTACATTATAGCAAATAGCCTCTTGTCCATCATTTCATTAATTGAGAAAGCGCATAGGATACTATAATAATTATATAACATTATCTCTTACGACTTAATTTTTACATGCACATATCCACATTCTTCTTTCAAGTCTCATGAAAAAATGGACCTAATACATATATCGAACATTTCTCCTCTGAGTATTGGTTAAGATGTGGTACACGTACTTATGATGTCTCTGTTTGAAGCTAATAAATCCATAACATATCCAAAATAGACTTTAGCATGTCTAGTTATTTACGGCTATAGACGACATACCCAGCAGATAAAAGGGCCTAAACTGAAATCGCAAAATGACAAAAATCACATTTAATTCGAGCTGGGTCCCAAAATTATTTGGCTTTGGAATTTTGCTTAACCGAAGTCGAGAGATCCGTATGTATCTTCTTGAGAAAATTCAGTTCATCAGGGCCCAATAGGCCATATATACATGACTAGGTAGGGAGCGAATTGGAAAAAAAAAAAACCTGCCGTACTACCGATCAGTGAACTATTATCTTAAATAATTATAGATACTTTCGCGTCACACTTATTCCGCGAAGAAATTGGATCAAGTGAAAAAATTCTCGTGTTAGGCGGTTAGACATTTGTAGTGTAGATTCAAGGTGACGAAGAACTTTTGGAATGAAAGAATGTTTGAACTTAATGTAGAAGATGTATGTTAGACCATACCATATCCATATAAAATTACGCAATATTCTCATTTTTCTAGAAATCTTATCGGTTAGATATTTGTAGTGTAGATTCAAGGTGACAGAGAACTTTTGGAATGAAAGAATATTTGGAATTAATATAGAAGATGTATGTTAGAGCATACCATATCCATATAAAGTTACGCAATATTCCCATTTTTCTAGAAATCTTATCGTTGAAATTGATTTATGACAAACTTTTGTGTATATGTTAGTTGTCTCGAGATCATCCACTCATTATTATCTAACTGTATAGGTCAAATGATTCCTAAAGGCGTCTCTTTGTTCCGTTCTATATGAATTTTCAGTTTCCATCAATATTCTACTTTATTTTTGTCAAAAAAAGTAGGAACTCATTTATCTATCCGATCCGATCATCCATAACTGTTGAGCTAAAAAGAATCATCGATTTAATTAATTTGGATCATAGATTGACATTACATTAATTGTAATGTGTCATGCTGGGAGCTGTAATTAAATATATTGATTAATCTAATTTGAAGGGCATTGATTATCTGTCTGCCTTGATCTTAATTATTAGAAACGACAAACGTTGATTTTCAGCAGCATTATTGAGGTCCGTTAATTTCCCTTAATCATGCAGGTCAACGGCAATTAACCAGAAAAGCTTGGAAGGGATTAACTCTTATTTAATAATTTTATTTATAGGTCAGCCGACGTCTCGGGATACTTCAATTCAACGGTTACTTCATTTCAATAATCACCCATTTAATTTTGGCTAGCAAACTATATATATATATATATATTTATATAAAATAGATTAATTACACTATTAATGAATATTCATCGAGAAAACAAATTATTAATTAATAAACGACTAGAGACTGAAAGCCGACCAATGAGAGGTTGTCTACGTGTATTATAATTAAGAATTGGTTGCTTTTTTTTTTAATTGTGTACATTGTGCATTTAAATAGATATTTAAAAGCGAAATTAAGGAGCACATAAATTCTACTTATGACAATCGATTCTAGGATCTTTTGATTTCAAGTCGGCGCCTTGTGCTACTGCACTAAAGACTTTGCCCCAAACAAAATCGAACCTCAATGACTTTTTTTTAATAAGTAAATAGATGGGCAGCAGTAGTGACGACATTTTTGCCCTCGAGTTCAGACTCTTGTATTTAACCGCAAATATATCAGACGAATTGAACAAGCAGTACAAGCACTGGTCATGTTAGAATAGTATCACCAAAGGTTTAGTATAGTTCACAGAAGTCAATGTACGTCCAGTCCAAACGAAGATCACATTTTAACAAATGTTTTGACACAAACGCATAGAGGGATTCAAATTTAGGATCTTGAGGTTATTGGATCACATGAGAGTGAATTTGGAATCATTAAACCACCACATTTGGAAATCAACCCAAAATTTCTTAGTTACATGCCAAGCATGCGGATCACTGCATTAGTTACCTCCTTCTCAAGTGGCCTCTTCAAAATTTCATATACTATGAAATCAGTCAAGCTTATTCTTTCGATAAATGTTATAAGTTGAAATGAGTTTGAGGATCCTTGTAACCGATAAAAGAATTTATCTTTTACGGTGGAATATAAAAGAATTTATCTGTTTGCGTACATTTCTTTCATTATTATATAATCTCCATATATACTTCGTGATATAGTAAGATCACGCATTATTCTAGACTTCGGAGCGGACTAGAAGGTTTGTAAGAGAGCTTCAAGGGGCCCGGCATGTCATATGTTTCACGCTTGGAAAAGGCAATGCCCATTTGTTTCGAACAAATGATGTCTTAAATTCGACAAGAATGGCATAGCTACCCTACCCAATTCATCGGTTTTGGTTGCTACATCGAGATGATATTTACACCAATATATTGCTCTCATTCATTCTCATGGACTGAAGAGTACTTGCCCTAAGACTTGCACGTGGGTCGCATGAGCTGATCGTATAACGAGTGAACATGGACTGTTCGATAGGTTACAGGTCAAGCACGTAAAAGCGTTGAGGGTCAACGATGACGTATGCGAATACGTACTTTGAACTACATGAAATAAACTTACAAATCAGTTGACACTGATATATCCAATAATATTGGTTCAATTTTGCAATGAGATCGACCGGGAATAATTACGCCCACCATTAATTTCACATCTACAGGATGAGCAAAGTGTGCATTCTTCTCAATATGAATACATGGCTTGGGCATGAAACACGTTCTGAATTTTCCTCCCCAAAATTCTAAAGTATAGATCCCATTCTTCCATTCACATACCATTTGATTTAAAATTAAAACCTTAATCAACGTGGGTTGGTTCAAGCACTTCGATACTTATTTCAATTAAGCAAGGTGTCCTTGTGAATATAGAAAAAATTTACGATGAGAGAGCTCTATCCCTTAATGGGCCGACCGAACTTGACTGGATTAGTCGGAGTCCAATTGGACATTTAAATACCAGGATTCACACCCAAAAAAATTAAAACCTTACAAGTGTTTTAAGCTAAGCGGGAATTATGTCCATATTATGTATTATCTTAAAATGCAAATTTTCCACTGCCTCTTTTATGATCATGAAAACTTACTGTTGTAAATGTGATTTTTAATAATAAAATTATTTTAACTTATATTTAACCCGAACATCGGCCATTTATCCAAGTTATAGTTTTCGGATGGTTCCGTGTTGACTTGCCTAAAGAATTCTCGTGACATGCATTTTCGCACCTAAGCTTCTAGAAGTGATGTGTTTGATTTTTCCAACAAAAGGCTTCTTTTTCAGGCACTTCGTTTTCACCAGTATGGAAGGAATAAGCACATATGCGTTAACTTTCGGTTGCCACTCTCTGGCGACAGCAAATGACCGCGTTATTTGAATCCAAAGTTTCCGTTCGGGCCAAGGAAGAGAATTCCATTGATCCATTGCCTTGACAGCATCAGTTACCAGAAAATTGACTGCGTTTGGATAGCACGCATGGCCAAATACGTGAAAGCACACAACACATCGAGGAAAGATATCGATTTACCGTCTTTATCATATCCGGAAACTATTAGGAAGTGGAGTTTTCTGGGCCACGATATGTTAAAACTGAGAATAATCCTTAATCTAAGATGGAGGAAAAGATTTTGTCAGTTTTCCATATAGAATCTGCTACCCTCAGTGAGAAACTTGTGTAAACGGACCAACATTTGATTTTTCTCTAGAATAATCTTTTTTCCTTTTTTTTTTTTTGACCTGCTGCTTAATTTTGTTGTCTCATCTCGAAATATCGACTGCTTCTCCAGACATGTGCAGTTTCTTGCTCAATTAGACACATCCCCAGCAGCAACTACTGGGGATATATCCATTTACAACAGCTATAAACATGTTACCATCTATATGTAGATATTGAAATCGTTCTGTTTTGTTTTCAGACAATGAATGTAATCCAGACTCTTTTAGGAACCTAACCAGTGTAAACAGCTAAATGAATCCGCTGATTCGGTAGGGAAAGCACGTCGCCTGCGAGATTCACCCGATACGCTGCATCAAGCCATTCGAAAGGCAAAACGACTCCTGGACCAAGAACATGGCATGTGGGATTTTGTGGGCCTATGCCTGAGAATTTCGGGGGCCCAAAACTTATGAAATGGACCGAAAACACAAACTTTTCTGCTTTGAACAAATTAATTGAACTGCGTAGCAGTATCGAATTTAAGCTTCGGATCTTCCTGGAAACACCTCGAATTGAAGTCACTCCGTATAGAGAAACAAGAGAAGAGATCGAAACCTAGAAGCCGAAAGTTAATTGGGCCACACTCTGCTGCAAAGTTACAGATTTTGATACCGTCATCGAGTGTTTCACCCCGTTTCAGCCCATCCAAACCTAACATTATGGTCCAATTTAGTTCGGTTTTCGAATCAACTCCAGCCCAATCCATCTTGTTCAGGGAAATATTCTCTGAATATGGATCACCAGTAGTCCCTGCAAGAACACTCCCCATCCTTGAAATGGTGAAACCGATTCCTGTCCCTAACGATGATTTCCCGGTTGAAAGCTCTTGATATCATCTTGGTATATTGATGACAGTCCCAGCACACTCTGAGGTTCTTTACTATCCTAATGGGCACTGCTTCGTTCAATCTTATCAACCCGAAAGCGATTGCAATTTTCTCACTGTGAAGAGACAGAGTGTCCTCTTTCTCCTCGTCCTCTATATCGAACAGCACAGGTTCTGTATTAGCCACATACCCCGCTAGCTTCAGCCTCCGACTGATCTCATCCAGCATGACCTTAATTTCCTTAGACATAGGGTGGGTCCTATGATCTCCAGCGAAGAACTCGTGGACACCGCCATCGACTTCCAGAACACTGCAACCGGGCAGCTTCCTCACCCCTCGGGATTTCATCATCTCTCGAACGTAACTGACGCTGTCCCAGTTCCTGTTCTCGGCATAGATGTTGGAGAGTTGGACATAGGCTCCATGGTTCTTGGCCTCGATCTCGACTATCTTCATTGAGGCAAGCTCTCCTATCTCCATGTTCTTGTGAATCTTGCAGGCATTGAGGAGGGCCCCCCAGGCAGCTGCGTGGGGCTCAACCGGCATCTTATTGATAAAATCCAGTGCTTCAGTTAATCGACCAGCTCTTCCATACAGATCCACCATGCATCCATAGTGCTCGAGCTGGGGCTCGATTCCATAGACCAGTTTCATGTCCTCAAAATGTTTGATTCCTTCACTAACCAGGCCAGCCACACTACATGCTCTCAGGACCGACACGAATGTCACCTCGTTAGGGACAATTCCATCTTCCTTCATGAGAGAGAAGAGCTTGAGGCACTCGTCACCCACCCCGTTCATGGCTAGCCCGTTCATGGCACTGCTCCAAGTGTAGACATTCCTCTCCTTCATTCCCCAGAAGACGTCCATGGCCTTTCTAGTGTCCCCGCACTTGGCATACATATCGATGAGGGCGGTCCCGAGCGTGAGTGTGATCTTAAGCCTGTTCCGCTCGATGTATGCATGGGCCCACCTTCCCTGATCAAGCGCCCCGAGGTGGCTACACGCAGATAAGACCGAGACCATAGAGACCTCATTCACCCTCACGCCCTCAAGCTGCATCAAATGGAACAGCTCCAGCGCATCCCTTGGCTTCCCGCGCTGGGTGTAACCCGAGATCATCGCGTTCCAAGCAATTGGGTCTCTCTCGGGCATTTCGTCGAACAACTTCTTGGCAAAATCAATGTCCCCGCACCTCGTGCACGCGCTTACCATCGCAGTCTGACACACCACGTCTGGACTGGCAATGCCGGAGAACAACCGGTGGCATGAACCTAGACAGCCTATCTCCGCATACATGAATATCAGCCCACTCTGGATATGTGGGTCCTCCTCGAACCCGTGCTTGACGACAGCACAGTGGACTGAGGGACCGGGCCCACCCCCGGGCAGGGCCGCAGAGGCACGGACGAGGAAGTTGTAGGTGAAGTTATCGGGCCTGAGATTGTCAGGGGAGCCGAGGATCCGGCGGTAGAAATGAAAGCTACTATGAGGGGTGGGGCCCTTGGAGTGGACCCGGATGAGGGAGTTGAGAGCAAACAGCGTCTGGGCCTCACACTGGTCGAGGACCCAGACGGAGTACTTGAGGTTGACGGGGTTCCGGAGGGCAACAGCAGCGGTGAATTGGCCACAGAGATGGGCGTCAGCGGTGACGCCGCCGTACATGAGCTGCGCGTGGATCTGCTTCAGCTCCCTGAGAGTGGTGGCGGCGTCTATGAGGGCAATGCTGGGGTGCTTCACGGCGCACCTTAGGAAATTCATCAGCCCCAATCAACCCGGATTTTGGAGTTGCCGCCGGCGGCCGTCCCTTCTGCGGTCTTCCAACATTTTAAACGGCCGGTTTGTTAGTTGAATTATATGCTTGGAATTCCAAGAATACCCTTCCATTGTAGGTTTGTGGGCTTTCTTTGATTTTTCACTTCTTTTAATGGGCCGAGGATACTCGGTTTACTTTTTCTAGGACCGGCCCATGTTAATTGGGCCCAAAACTCGTCCTACTTTCATAGATGAAGAATCAATTATTTTGATGGCAAGGACGTTGAAACAACTAATTGAGTCAAATGGGTTGTAAGAGGAGTTAGTTTGTGGGAAGAAAATAAAGTTTTTGGAGGGTTAAAGTTGGGAGCATTGGTTACTTATGGTACGACAAACAATCGAAGATCACATAGCAATCTCAGTTTCATCAGAGATTTTGATAAATTAGACGATGAATGTCCTGACCAGCAACACTTTATAATATTGTCTTGATGTAAAGATTATGACTGTTCGATGGGTAATATCATATATTACACGGGGAGTATGTGGTAGGAATCTCATTGACGTGGCATGACCGAAGTCAGAAGTTACGAGTCGTGGATTTTTACCCGAAAGGTGCTGTACGTATGGAGATATGTGCATTAAGATATTACTAAACTTTAGGCTTGATGCTGATGCCGCGGGGGTTACTAGAAAGTCTCTTACCCCTGCAACTTGTTTGACAAAATGCTTGACTTTTGTAGCCTGCATGAGTCACTGTCCCAAGTGCCTACGTGATTCGCCCCGACCTAACCCCGAAAATGCGGCTGGTTAACAAAATAAGTAAATGCCCTGTTCCTAAATGTATCTCTGACACGCAAGTGGAGTATGTGCTTCCCTCGTAGATCATCCAGAATGTTTCGAAAAACATGAATGTATACACATCCCAACATGAAAGGCTTGCAGTTCAGGAGAGCCGGAGCGAAGAGTGTTTGCCTGGTGTTCTCATCGAGCTTTTGGAGGACGGGGGAGTTGCCCTGCCGTCCTTATCCCTCGTGGTCGAGATGAAATAAGTTAGAACCTAACCCATAGTTTCTACGGGTCGATAATCAGAGACATGGAAAGTGAGATGGATGGTTGTTATGAAGTTACGCTCTAAGTGAGATGACGGGATGATTTCATTTGCTGCTCACTCGAGTTCGAGCCATTGGACTTTTCTTAACACAGAAATCGAAGACGTAGACTAATGTTAGTGTTAGTTCCCTACAGCTATGGAATATAACCCCACCGCTCGAGAAAAAATAGTTCCCTAAGGGAGAAAATGCTTAACAGAACATTGGACTTAACCTACCCCCCCGGAGGGCTTTTTGCAATCACCAGTCGACTCTCGGGGAAGGTCCATGCCGTTCCATCCATTAGGATTGTATTCCTTTCTCATGCGTGATTATTGACTTTATTAATATAAAAAATATAAAAAAAGGCAGTTACTTTCCACAACCACTTACCGCAGTTTCCATCCAATTAGGCAGATTTAATTATTCCAAAACGAGGTATTATGTCACTTCTGACCAAGCTGGTTCGGTAATCCGGTCCGCACCTCACCGGGACATGGCTTAAGCATCGAGCTTCTATCTCTCGTGGCATGGATCTTGGGACGTTCATTCCACTGAATCACAAGCTTAGGCGGGCCAGACTTGAAACCTGACCTTGGGAGCCAGACTTTGCCTCGCCTACCTATCCATCCCCGAGCCGTGGTGCCATCCACGTTCTCGTATCAATAATTGTCCTCTCACGATTAGAAAACTCGTCATTTGAAGTTGCAGACAATACGGAAAATTAAATGATTGTTGTTCGAATCTAGTGTCATCAATCGATAAGATCAGGTCCGTAGGCGGAGTCATCACCAATCCATTCAACAAATCATAAGAGGCTGTAATGACCATGGAGTGCAACTTTTCACCCCTAATCTTCCTTACGGCCAGCCTAGTTAGGCGAAGATAAGAGGGGCAGTATGGTAACTTCATGCCCCTCACCCGTCCTTTATCCCAGACATAAAATGGTGAGGGAAGGGAACCCCCTGGCCCCTTTCCCCTGCTCTCCTCATTCAATTCAATCGAGCTCCCTTCATCCCCCTCTCCCACTCCCTCCACCATCAAAGGCCTTTCCTTTCCCTGACAGCCAACAGACAGACACTCTTTCTCTTGGCTCCAAAATTTCCATAAATACTGTCCGGTTAAGGGATGGGAGTGAGCTTCTCATCTTCCCAGTCTTTCCACATTGCCGTGATCTTCACCACCAGCTTCTTCCGCCATAAGCCGTAGAACATAGCCCGAGTACGTCGAGTGAGGCCGAACGTGCACACGAGTTGGCCGGCGTTTCCTTCTTTACATGTAATGGCCATGGCGGGTCGAGAGGCTTATACTTCCGCCACTATTAGCCCTTTCTCCTCCTCCTCCTCAGAAGCCATTGATCCTATCTGGATCCCCGTCCCTTCCTCTGCCTTCCATGGTACTTTGAATCTCTATCACAGCATTCCGGTTAACGCCACCGTCGTTGTTTTCTTTTCGGACTTCCTCCTTGTTATGGAATTAAATATATCTTGCCTAGTCTTGAGTATGAAACATAGTAACATGGATTACATTTTAAAGATTGGACAGAGGTTCCAAGACTAACCAATCGGGTTTCATTTCGGGTGCAGAGCCGATGGTCAATTTCGAAAAAGTCGTCCCTAGGGATGGTCAGAATGGGGATGAAGAAGACTACGAGGGATATGGATTCCTGCAACCGAACGCGAAGAAGAGGCGGCTCAGCGCCCACCAGGTTCAGTTCCTGGAGAGGAGCTTCGATGTGGAGAACAAGCTCGAGCCCGAGCGGAAGGCCCAGTTGGCCAAGGAGCTCGGGCTGCAGCCCCGACAGGTGGCCATATGGTTCCAGAACCGGCGGGCACGGTTCAAGTCCAAGCAGCTGGAGAAGGAGTACGGTGAGCTCAAGGATAGCTATGATAAGCTCAAGGCCGAGTGTGATTGCCTCCTCAAGGAGGAAGAGCAATTGAAGGAAGAGGTAATTACGCGAAAAACGATTGCTTTTTTCGTTGTCATGCTAGTTTATGTTTTCAATCTAAGCTTTTAGAACAGTCGGCAAGTCATTATCCCGACGATCCAATGCTTAGCTGATTAGGCTTAGCGAGTAAATGACACTCGCGCAACTGGCTTAAGCGGTTTATACCAATTACCTATGATGTATTTAAGAGGCGGACTCAAACCATATATTGCAACCTGCTATTGTTTGGATTAGTTGGAACCTGAATAGTGCAAACTGTTTATCGTTGATAGTAACCGTCACTTATAAATGACAAAGAACTAAAGTAAGTAGTTATCCCTGTCGACACCATGCCTCATCCGTAGAGGTCGACCTTACCAAATGACCGGAGAAACAAATGTGAAGGCACGACCTATCCATTCCACCATATCGAATGAGGATTTTTGTTTCTTCTGTCTTTTGGGCTATGTTTTCTTCAATTACGGTTAGAAAATATGACTCGTGCACTGAACTGCAGGTGCTTTCCCTGAAAGAGAAACTGCTGATCAAAGAGAAAGGGAAGGAAAACCAGAACTCATCAGACCCACTTGAGCCTGTCAGCTCAGGGAATATCTCAGAAGACCAGAAACCGAACATCGCCATCACGAAAGACCTCCCTGACCAGAAGCCCACATGGGGATGCAAGCCGGAAGAGGCAACCACCTCCGCCTCCCGAAGCAGTGGCGTCCTCGATTCGGACAGCCCCTACTTCACGGACTCGAACCACCAAGCATTGCTGCTAGAGCCTGCAAACTCCTCCCACGCCTTCGAGCCTGACTGCTCGGACTTCTCGCAGGAAGAAGGCGACAACCTCGACTTTCCCAGGCTTGACCACGGGGTGTATAGGGCCCCGCCCACGAGCACCTGTGGTTTCGGATTCACGGCTGAGTTGGATCAGCAGTTCTGGTCCTGGCCGTATTGAAGCGATTAAATGCAGCATAGAGTAGTTATGTAGCTTATGCTCACGAGGCAATAAACGGATTTAGAGATTCCTTGAACAGTAATGTTCGTCCGTCCCACGTTCCATTATATCAGAATCCATACGTTAGTTGAAGTCCCAATTGATCAGGTGATTCGATAACCTCGGATGA
The DNA here is from genome assembly GCF_007655135.1 of Punica granatum. Taxonomy (NCBI): domain Eukaryota; kingdom Viridiplantae; phylum Streptophyta; class Magnoliopsida; order Myrtales; family Lythraceae; genus Punica; species Punica granatum. The sequence goes on from NC_045132.1 coordinate 21,988,260, forward strand.
ATGCAAAAGTCGAACATGAGATAAGAAATTGCCACGATGTTATGCCACACCTCATTACTTATCCTAAAGTCTACTTCCTATCATTTTCGCTCCTTTGACTTTAATTTTTGATGACACGGCACGATAAGAGGTGTAGTAAGAAGGTTCATTTCTCCTTATCATACACTTCTTAAATTCGAAAGGAGGATTTACTAATCCGCATAGCGACAATTTGCTTTGCCAAGCATGATCTCAAGCTGCACGGTTACATGCTCCCTTGATTTAAACGAGCTTTCTCGTACAAAATTATCAACTAGAACGTTCTCTCGTAATCTCAGATGGTCGAGAACTTACCACAGTTAATGTATTCAAAATTTGTAGAATGTGACGGGAACGCAATACAAATATTATATTGTATCCTTTTTTATGAGTCCTGAGCAGAGAACAGGGAAATTTGGATTGAAAATGAAAGAAACAACAAAGTCGAGAAAAAGTTCATATGGTCCCTCTCCTTTCATTTTTAGTAGCTTCTTGAACTTGGAAGGGCTTTCAGCTCCCGAATAGCTTCTTTTTTTTCCAAGAGACATCGACATCCCCTTTGTCTCTTTATAATAAATTTAACTGCAGTTTAATTACATCCAAGATAGAAATTTCTAAGACCCTTTTACTGCGTGCTCGTGCCTTTCTTTTGCCAATTAGTCGGTGAAGTTTTTTGTAGTCCATTTGTATTACAATTGGTATGGAGAGGAACCCGACTTGCTATTTACGGAAATATGTCTGCTGTTTACAAATAAGACTGCATTCAGTACGGTAAAATAAAAGAAAAATAGAACTAAGTATACACAACAAATACGACCGTCCTGTTACGGTAGTTTTAGGGAAGTGTAGTATCAAGGTGCGCAACAGATTCGAGGATTTATTGCATATGATATTGTTTGGCCGTGGAATATGAACTGTTTGATTGCATCATCAGCGAAGTACAAAAGGGTTTCCTCCATTTCGATCGCGAAGGTGTTGGACATAATTAAATGACCTTCTATTTTCTTTCCGAACGAAGACAAGACAAAAGTGTTTCCTCCATAATAGAAACCGTAAAGAGCAACTTCCCTTATTCAAATGAAATTCCCACTTTGTTGATTAAAGGTGCCGCGCCGCATTTTCTTTCTTCGTCGAATTGCTTCGAGTGTTGCATCATTTATTTGTGTTTCATATACTTCCTATCCGTATGAGTTAAATGTATTGGTATTTGGGGATGCAAAAAGACTGCGTCTTTTGGAAGGGAAGGAGAGGGTCCGATCAGTGGGGAGGGAAGTGGACACTTCAACCCATCCTTCAACAGCTGCCGCGTGTACATTTCCTTCGTATGGGGAGATATTTCCCCGCCGACGGTCAGATCTCCGCTGTCCCAGAAACGACAACCTGTCTCGTCCACGTGTCCGGCCTGGATCCGCAGAGCCCTCATCAGCCGTCCACGTGTCCCAGCTGTCGCTCTCGTCCAACCCGCCACGCCAACGAGAGCCTTCCCTTCCACCACGGAACCTCCGACGGCCAATGGGGGGAGGTATCCCGGCCCGACGTGGCACCAAATACGTGGTCGTTTCAGGGGACTGTCCCTTTCCCGAATTCCTTCCCTTCCGGTAGCGGATAAGACCGTCGTCAAATTCTAGTGGGTTCATGGGCCATTGATGGGCCCGTCAGCCGGGGGGGCGGGGCTTTGGTTTGGTGGTGACCGGACAGGGCAGGAGGTGTCTGCCTCAAAACGTCACCCGGTCGTAGGGTCGCTTTCGCTGGGCCGGAAGCCCACGTGCGCGCCACGTGTTCCTGTCAGCGGGCCCATCGGCTGCAATGTGGGGGCGGGACCGATTAGTTTGAGGTTCAACTTGCCGATGGTGGGGCGCGCCCGATTGTCGTTCATATATACCTGACATCTCATGCAGTCTCATCTATGATATTCTGTACGTGCTATGGACAAAATGATCGTAATAGTTAGCTTCATGTGAGATCTCCAGTTTAGGATTTATCTAGTGGAGTAAGAATGTAAGATGGTGATGTGGAGGGGGGAGGTACTTGGACTTGGATTCGGTTTCGGTATTGATTAAGCTCTCGTAAGATAGAGATGGAATAAAAATGAGAAAATATTAGGCAGTTGTTAATGCATGTTATGCTAGTATGGAGGTACGAAGTGATGAGCCCAAAACGACGTCAGACAAGTCAAGACGAAACTAGGGGCATGGACCAGCCAAGTTTCCGACCAACCACCCACCAATGTAATTAAGTGAAATGGGCCAAGACCCAGTTGCTCGAAGGCCATGTAATGAGATGTGACCAACCCGCACATTGTTTGCCTACCAAATCTGCTGGCAGAATGACCTTGGGACGAATGACCCAGTACATCTGTTCACATTTCAATTAGAAAATCAACTTAGAAATGGTAATGGCACCGTTTGAGTTTGGTCGAATACCGAAATGTAGAGAGTTGAGCCTCTACTCCCGAATGATGCCGTCTCAGGAATTGTCTTCCTCAATTTGATGTACGGAGGGTTTATTACAAGAAGAACATCAATTACCAGCCTATTTCGGGGGATTTCGAGGTGTCATGGCTCATCAGGAACTATTTTTCTCCCCCTAGTCTGTATTAGGAATGTGAAAACCGAATACAGTTTCATATTTTTCACCCCCATGTATGCATTAGCTGTTTCGTAAGGCATCGCTTAGTGCCTTAATACATTAATCGAATGACTAACTGCAGAAACCTTATGCAATACTGGACATCGTATGGACAATGCATTCTCTCGCAGTATTAAGTTCAACTTCAGTTTGCGAAGCTGCCAAAATAAGTCGGAGATTATGACCTTCTGCACACCTCAAGACTCGAGGTTTCTCAGCCCGAGAACAACATCTGCAGAAATCAATGCAGTTCTAACTATCTAGTTTTCTTCTCTCGACTGCATATATGAAAACTGCAAGACTCACTGGACATGACCAACATTCATGGTCTTGATGTTTACCCGTCCATAAAGGATCCTCTATGTAACTACGTTCAGTGGTACAACAGTTTGCCCAAGATTCCAGCATTCACTGGCAAATTAAACGTTTTTCTGTAGGAACCTATACTTTCACTAGAGACATAAGATTGGTAATCGGAGACCGTTGCATCAAACTCTACATCAGCATAAATGATCGTTTACAATCTATTTTCAACAATAGTTCTTGACAAGCATAGCACAATGATCATAAATTTAAGGTCCGGCAAAATTTTCCCCACATTTCCTCGAGGCAAGAAAAACTGATTCTCTCCCATTGTAGAACAAGGTTTAGTTTATAACCACATATATGATTTCGGTGTCAATATAAACCGGCAGAAGAGATTTAAAACCACAATCACAAGTAGTAGCCTAGCTTGAAAACATGGTAATCCATAAATATGTGGCATGTCCTCCGAGATTGCAATAAAGCGATCTTCTTAACCTAAATGAGTAGGCAAAGCTCATCTTATTTTTTCCTTGAATCATTCGTTTTACATGTTATAGAAGCTGATATGCTTTCATACATCAACTTGGGGAGCTCAGAGACTTCCTAAGACTCCGGAGGATGCTCCACATGAAAGTGGAAATGAAGAAGAGAGCGATACCCGTAAGAATGGCATATTTAAGGCCGAGATTCACCAGCAGATTCACAAGGAGCCCAGCAAGCACAACTCCAAAGAAGTTTGCGCTCATCGCGGGCCAAAAGGGCATGTCAAGAATCGACGCTATGATGGCTCCTGTCCAAGCTCCAGTTCCAGGGAAAGGAACCGCCACGAAAAGCATGAGCCCAAGCCACTGGAACTCTTCCACCGGACCTGCTTTCTCCTTGGCCCTCTTGAATAGCATGTCGAGTACCCGAGACGCATAACGATTCCTCCCGGCAAGGAAGGTTGCAAGTTTCTTTAGGTACAGTATAATGAAGGGCACAGGCACCATGTTTCTGTGGCCAACAAAAACAGTATATCAATTTGGCGCCGGCAGACAAGTTCAGTAATTCTAATGCAAATCTTCACCACCGATAATTCAGATTAAGATAGAATATGCAGACAAGCAAGAAATTTAAGGCTCCGAGACCAGCAGAGCATGATATCGATGATTTGAGTTTGACATCGCCCATGTACTAACCAATCTACATTCCGCAAACTTAAATCTCGGAGACCAGCAGAGCACCATATATTTGATTTGAGTTTGACATTACCCGTGTACTAACCAATCTACATTCTGCAAACTTTTGGCGATTGTGTGATATCAGACACATCTGATATCTATACAATTCAACTAATTTCATGAATCCATCGATTATATGATATAACGCTAAAATTCAAGAACATTTCAGAACAGAACAAAGTAAAGCGAATTAAAAGCACGTTCACATGAAATCGACAACGATGAGCAGTCACTTCTACCTGAATCTATAATATTGGCAAGTTAGAAAACTAAGATGCCCAATCTTATGGAGAAATTGGACTGACAATGGAAGTGCATTGTGGAAAGAGAGAGGTTGACAGACAGACTAACCCAAGAACAGATAGCACTGTAAGGACCACCGGCTTGAGCTGCATCCAGTAACCGACAGGTATAGCTCCACGGAGCTCGATCACGGGCAGCGTGGCGAGGGCGAAGACCACAGCCTCGTCAGGCCACCCCAAGCTCCGCAACTTGGCCGCGAACTTGAGCCCGAAGCTGGACGCCCTGATGGAGTCAACGGCAGCATTTGCGTCCCCAGAAGCCGCAAACCAAGCTAGGGACAAGGACGCCCAGACCACGGCCCACAATAGGAGCTTGACGGGCTGATGCTCCTCGAAGAGCGATGGAAGGGTCTCGTCGCCGGAGAAGTCATCTCCGGCGGTGGAGGCTTTGTTGGGGAAGCGAGGGAAGCGGGGCGTGGATAGAAGGGGACGGATTGTGGAATGGGAGACCGGGGAGTTCGAAGACGGAGCTGGGTTACAGAAGGCAACGTGGAAGGCGTCGAGAGGCCGGAGAGGGGTGTGAGGGAGTTTCCTCAGGTGGGTTTTGTTGGTGGAGGTGAATGAGAGAGCTGCTGACAATGAGGCGGCCATTGAAGGGGCAAGACTGAATCAGGACGAAGAAGAAGAAGAAGAAGAAGAAGAAGTCGGGGGTCAAATGGAGAAATTCAAGCGAAGTAATCAACCCTTATCAGCTCCATGGATTCTGAGCTGAAAGTGAGAGAATTTCCCAAGAAATAGCAGGAGATTTTGTGGGGATCGAGGTGACATTTCGGAGGTTGAAAAGCTCAAAAAGACTAACTTTGCCGTGTCCAATCAAAGGGAAGCTTGGATTTCGATGAGGAGGGTGATTCGTTCAGGTGCTAGTTCTTCCCCTTCAGCTTCTTGGCCCCGGCAGTGGTGGTCAGGTGGGCATAAGCATCCAAATAACGGTGGATTTACCGAGGCTTAAGGCTCGAAATTGCATAATTAAAACGGCATGTTTCTAAGATGACAAAGTTCGATTCTTTGGTCAAGGTTCAGTCAAAACAAGAAGCATAGGCGGAGCTGCGAACAATGAACATCCACTGTGCAGCTTCAGCAAAAGATGTCTTCTGGTTCTCTTGACCTTATGTTCTAATCTTCCATGTTCTTCTCTTGGTCTTCGGACGGGGTTGAAGATATAATCCAGATGCGGATTCAACATACGGAAGAGGTAATCCATGTAGCAGCCCGATGGCTAAGGCCGATACTTATGCCTAACCATAATCTATCCAGTATCTAGTCTATGGAGGCCGATATGTATAACCCATGTGCATTGCTAATTCCTCCGACAAAATCACTGTGAATAGACACAATGGCATATCGTGTAAGTATTAGCAACTTTATGGGTAATTAATTGGCTAGTCTGACTTCGGCACAGTCGGAGGAACAGATTCGCAGGATTCATCATTTTTCATTACCCACCTAATATTTTCTCGCGAATTAAAGCTTTGTTGACCAAAACCCACATAAAATTTGCCGGTCAAACTAAACCGGGTCTTGACTTCCGTTTACCCTGCGGCCGTGGAACTGGATACCATAATCGACACGACAGCTCCCGGCTCTGCTCAAACTTCCAGCTCACTCAGAAATCCTCTGATTCAGAGATTCGGCTCGGCTCTCCTCTCGTGGTCGGACTATGAGCCGCAAGAGAGAGAAACCCTCCTACTTCTCCCGCCAAGTCCCCGCCCTCATATCCAAGCGTCGCCGCCCGCTCCCCCGCCCTCCTCTCGACCCATCCTCCTCCGTAGCCGGCGCCGATGACGACGCGCCCACCTCGAAGCCGTCCCCGCCTCCTGCTGTGGTTGCCATGGGCCTGCCGCCGAACTGCTCGGTCCTAGACCTCAAGTCCCGGTTCGAGATCTACGGCCCCATATCCCGCATCCGCATCGACCGGGATGAGGTGGGCTACATCACGTTCCGGTCCAAAGACTCCGCCGTCGCCGCAATCGCCGCCTCCCTCGACCCTTCTTTCGGCATCTCTATCGACTCCAAACCCGTAATTTCCTTTTCCCCTCCATCTCTTTCTCTTTTTTCCATCTGAATTATTTTCAATTTATGAGTTTTCGTTCAGTCCTGTCATAAAGTTTGGATTTTTACCCAATTTGAGCTGCATCGTTTAGGATCTGTTGGAATGTTCACGTGCCCTGCTTCTGGTGCGTTGGTTGTGTTGCTTGGTAGTTAATTTATAGGTGAAAGTCCAAGCCTTTTTTGTCTGCTCGAATTTAACTATCAGTACATTGAGCTTGAGCTCATTGGAGTAGTCATATGAAGCAACCTGCCTGTTATCTTCGCCTGTGTAGGTGAGAATTGGTCGTTTTGTTCTCGTCCTTTCATTAATTATCCTCACTTTGCCATGCTGGAAGCAAAAAATTTTCCGGGTTGATTTTGTTTTTCGATTGTAATTATATGTTTGGTTGGATTCTGCCTTCTAACAAATTGGTCACCAGTAGGATCGGATCACAGCAGACCTTAGATCGTGGAGCTAAATGATCGATCTTTGCCATTCTGCATTGATGCTTCCTATTCAAGCTCTGAGATGTGGTGAACTTTGCAGGTGCAAGTATCCTGGGCGAACGATCCTCTCGCGCAGTGGGGAGTCGGAGTTGGCATCAACCGGGGCATTGGAAGCAGGTCATCCTCGTCGTCGAAGCTTCTGAAGGCAGAGGTCCCCCTAAGCAAATACGGGCGGGCCAACAAGCTCGCCTCGACGATAGTCAATCCTCAAGCTAGCACCAGCAGTGACTCCACATTGGAGGTGCCTTTCCGAGGGAGAGAAATAGTAGCCTACGACGACATCCTCTGATGATGCCATTACCGCTGAACTTCCATTGGCTTAGGAACGTCTTCCTTAATGTTTGCAACATCAGCGGCATCTTCTAGGTTGTAGTTACTAGTTACGCATAGCATTAGGTGAAGTCGAGGCTTGTGTTAAACTTTGTGCTTCGCGTGTTAGACTTGCACAATGTTGCATTGGACATGTAAAATTCGTGTGTTGCTTAGGAAACTGTAATTTTATATAGATGTAACAACAGTGGTTTTAAATGGGCGAAGAGTATGCAGAAGATCAAACGAGTACTCTCACTATCTTCAGCAATTAGGAAAATCATCATTATTCAGAAGATAAAAGCGCTCTTCGGTGACTGATAAAGCTACCTACACCGGGTGTATGAAAGCTCGTGCTTCCATGAAGGTTGGTTTGCAGTGATGCGGCTTTGGGCTCATATACACCCGGGGTACCGTTAATGCTTTCAGAGCTCCGGTTTGAAGCTTTTCCGGTCAGTCAACGGCCCTCAGTCCACTTTTAAAAGCCCAGAAGCACTCTTTCTCCCTCCCTCTCACTTTCTCCACTCCCCCACTCTCTCATCCGCCGCTTGCTATTCCCTCGCTCCGCCGCGCGCAGCCCTTCAATGGAGACCACGGCGGCCTCGGACGCGACCGACGGACCCGTCATGAGCGTGATAAACAAGCGCCTGCGCGCCCACCGGAAGAAGCTCAACCGCATCCTCCAAATGGAGGAGGCCCTTTCCCAGGGCAAGTCCCTCAACAAGGAGCAGGAGGAGGTCCTCCGGTCCAAGCCCTACTTCGTCGCCGCCATCGACGAGCTCGAGAAGCTCCGCCCCCAGCTTTCCTCCGCCGTGCAGGAAGAGCTCCAGCTGTTCTCCACCAAGGCCGTCAGTACCGCCGAGAAGCCAAAACCTAGCGAAGGCGGTGACGATGCCGTCGGGGTCGGGGATCTTCTGAACCTACTATACTTCGGATCCATGTTCGCGGTCAGCTCGCAGAGCGATTACACCTCGACGATGCTCAGGAGGACGCACGAGCGCGGGTGCTGCCTGACCTACGATTACGTGACGGACGATGACTCTGCTGATCTGCTGGGGGAGAAAGATTTGGACTTGATTTCGATGTTGAGCGGTCTGTTGATCTCGAGGCCGGCAGATTCGAGCTTTTCTCACCAGAACGCCTTGCAGCAGTGCATCGAGCACGCAAAGCTGTGGCTTGCTAACTCGGACCAGCCTATTGACCCAAATTCTCCTGTAACTTGTAAATTTCCAATCTTTCCTACAAGTTGCCATATACAGCTCTTTACTAAATTGGAGTACAATCACTGGGGAAAAAAAGGCATATTTCTAGATAGATTACGGATATGTTCCTAAGATTCTTATGTTAGTGTCTTAATCTTGAATTGCAGATGCGGCACTGAGAGAGAGGCTCAATAGGATTATGGCTTCGGATTATTTCACGGCAATGCCAGAGATGAAGGCCCCCGTTGAGGTGGCGGCTGCAGCTTCCGCAGGGAACTATGCTCCTGTACAAGTGCCAGTTCAAGGCCTGGAGGAGCCGGTGACAATACCTCCTCAAATGGAAGGGTCGGTTGCAGAGCAGCACGGGGACAAGGTACTATTCTTCCCTGTTTGTGCCTTAGAAATATATATGGATGGGCTGTTCTGGTATGTATAGGGATGGGCTATTCGGGTTTCTGCTGTAGGATGTTTCATGTAAATTGTGTCTCATATGCATTGATTGTGGTCTCTGGTAACTTGCTAGCAACTGGTAACAGTGTTAAATAGCTGAATTTCGATGTCATTCTTGTCCAAGGGGTGAAAGAATTTTGATGTCATTTCTATTGAGAAGATGATTTCGACACTTAGATGTTTCATATCCTAATTCTTCTGTGAAGAAAATGTTTAGTACAGAACTGGAAGGGCCTTATTAAGTCTGGACACGCACATTTGTGCTCATAGCGAGTTCACTAATTTAGTTGAATGTTGTTCCTCTTGATCCATTGATAAAAGGGAATCGTTCTATGAGAAGCCTTATTTTGAACGCTGGTTATGTGCCATGTCATAATCTTGCTGTGGAAAAAAACTGTAATGGGAGGGCTCTGTTGATGCCCAATGGGCATCTTTGTTCTCTAATTGGGGTGACCATGGTTAAATCAGTCTGCGTGGACCTGGTTTTGGCATGTAGCAGCTGGTTCAAGCCTTCATGCGAGTTGAAGGCATAATTCTTTTGTTTTCTTTTGATTCATCTTACAAATTGTGGTTCCTTATGAGAACCCAGGTGAGTAGAATTTTGCAAATATATGATGCCTAATGGAAATGGATATTTGAATATGAACACCTTAGTCGTATATGTCTTTACTGTTGAATAACAGCTTTAAGTAGTAAGATACCTAGGCTCGCAATCAGTGGCATGAAGAGTTACTCAGAATCAGTGCATGCGTGTTTTCAAAATGTATTAGTTCCCAGCTAGGATGGGGTCTGCACATGATTAATGAATGTCATGAAAGTTATTGTTTTGTACTCCTATCCTCGAAATGAGTGAGACATGGAGCTTGAAAAGTGGTCATTTAACATTTTCTAATTTTTGCTGTTGCCACTGAACACTCAACCTGGGGATCTATACTTGTGCTTCATTCGAGTTTGCATTACATCCCCAGATGTGTATGTTATTGTTTTGTACTCCTATCCGCGAAATGAGTGAGACATGGAGCTTGAAAAGTGGTCATTTAACATTTTCTAATTTTTGCTGTTGCCACTGAACACTCAACCTGGGGATCTATACTTGTGCTTCATTCGAGTTTGCATTACATCCCCAGATGTGTATGGATGGATATGTTAAATCCATGTAATCTACATTTCTGATATCTTCATTAGAGTGTGTTACATTCTCGCTTATATGTGCTGAGGGTCTCCCTCGTTGGCAAACTTCATAAAGATTTCTTTCTAGGACGTGTATGGATTTTGCTTTTCCTGTTATTATGCTCTTACCTTCAATATCAAGGATGTGTATGGAGATTAGGCTCTCACCCTGTATTCTCAGGATGAAATGGCCGTTGAGTTTCAAAAGTATGAAGAAGACGATTTGCAGCCTAGTCCTACCAAGGACCCTAAGAAGGTGCTTTTAGTTTGCCATTTGCTCTATTGGCTCATTGTCTGAACGGTTTTCATGATAGTGACTGTGTGAAGCATGCAATTATGCAGGACGAAGCCGTTTGCGAAAACCCTCCGGAGTCCTCAGATCAACAAGAAACTGTCTACTCACAGTTCGAAGAAGTGGAACCTAATCAAAGAGAGAGAGAGTCGAAGGATCACCAATATGCCCCTCGAAGGAACTACACGAGCCGGAGAGGTGGCCGAGGGGGAGGCAGGGGCGGCGGTCGCCGAGGTGGCAGCTACTATTCTAATGGTCGTGGCGGTCGAACTGGGGGAAGAGGCGGTGGGCCCTACCAAAATGGTTCATACTACGATCAGTCTGGCGATCATTACCCGAGGAACTACTATAACAACAATCGGGGACGAGGAGGCAGCGGTAGAGGGGGTGGCTATTCCTACAATCACCCCCACCAGGGAGGGGCAGGGCCCCGAGGCAGCCATGACGGTGCTGATGTAGGAGTAGCCTCGTGATATTAGACATGCGGTTTGAGTAGGGGAGTCTCATTGCAGCTGTCTCGGCAGGGTTGGGTTGGCCTTCTCGGGTATTTTCGGTCGTCCAGCTAAGGACTATTCATCACCAAAGAATAGATTATGGCATTATGCAAGAACATTTTGCTTATAGTGAACTTTGGACGTTTCTTATTTATTCCATGAGTTGCCATGTCTAACCAATCAAGTTTGGTTGAGCTATGGAATGGCTAGTGCGAGTGGTCCCTTAGGTTTGATCGAGAGTTCAAACTGTGGAGTGTGGACTATCTCGGGAACAGGAAAAAGAACATTTCAATACAATGATATCGGAACAGATTCGGATTGAACCGCCGTGCAAATCAATCTAACTTGGCACAATAACCATGAAATTTTTCGGCGCATCGGCAAGGTTAAAAGTTCTAAAGTATAAAGCACATGAGAATGGGAATATAACTGCAAGTGACGCCCACTCTTTACAATTTTATTGTCTACCTTTTCTTTTAAAAAATATATTTTTTATGGTAACACATTTAACTTAAAGCCCTTGCCCCTAAACCTTGATGCTTGTTTCTGCATTCTGATCATATGCTTTAATTGAAGTCAGAGGTTATTATTCTTAAAGGACACCAGCCATTAACTGCTGTCGAGTCTACTGCGGGAGAATCTTGTCCCGACCGAGCGTGAAAGGTTACATTGAGCTAAAACCAAGAGCAGTTTCATCGGCATGAATCTTGTATGACTAGCAACAATCACCTATTATACACGATTCTGCATTCAGGAATGCTTCTACGTCGATTCGACAGAGAGAGTTTCCGAGTGATTGTATTGAGTAAATGCCTGGTGGATTTCTGCAGCACACAGATTCGGATTTCGATTGTGATTATTAACAGAATGGTCAGTTTTCCTCAGCAAAAATGTTTGCTTTTTCTGTTTACTTGAAAAGGTTGTCGCCAGGAAACGCTGCATGAGGGGATGCTCCATTTTAATTGCTGAGGTTGGGGGCTGCAATAACCAGTTTGGAGTTTGAATCGGATTCTCTCCATTTCATTGTCAAAATTGCTGATGTCTTCGCCCCTGGTAATTAAAAACCGCGATTCAATGGCAAAGTAATGGAATTAGGAGGAATTGGTTCACAATGAAGACATTTGCCGTAGGTAATATACGTGAAGGCGGGCCATTTTCTAGTCGATTCAGCACAAGGTATTTTGGATTTGACATGAGATGAACAATCCACATCAGTTGTAACTCAGAACTTTCCGTCCGAAGCCAATAGCGACATCCACATTGCACTGGGCCTGTAGACACCGCGTGTGATGTAAGAGTATCGAAATAATTAATCGTGAATGTCCTGACCTAAATATTACGTACAACAAAGGAATGCCGACATCGTTCAATTTGCACGGGTCATTTCCTTTTCTTGTCGTATGAATTCGATCGAAGCGTGTCTATTAGGTGGGTTGGAGTGAGGATTCCTCCTGTAAGACTCCTGTTAGCGTGTCTATTAGATCGCAAATAAACTCGTCGCCATTTACCTGTCACCAGATTCTGATGTTGTGACAAAAAATTGTTCCTTTGCTGTCTTACTAGCTTTATGGCAGCATCAGTTCTATATTTCTACGAGGTATTTTTCAGCCTATTAGTTGGAATTAATTCCATAAAAGATTCTCACCTCGGGAACATATAACAGTAAAACGAAAATATCAATGGATGTATTGCATCGCGTATTAGATTTAAACTCGTGTTAAATATGCGCAGATGAATGGCAGAGTTGTTAGTCCCTTTTGACCCGAGCTTGCCACACGATATATATGCTTTCAATTGTGATTGGTACCGTCGAAAGCATTATAAAATGATAAATTAATTCACCAAAAAAAATGATGAATTAATAACAAACAATTGTAATTCAACGAATAATGGTATTTCTTCTTTAACAAAAGACGCGTTAATTCAATTATATCCTCTAGTACATATAATTGCTTTTAATTAAAATAATCGAGGCCTAATCAGAAACAAGGAACCATCCACAAGAAAGAAAACAAAGGAATACAAAGGTAGAAAAGCCTGAAAATTGTTTAATCAGTGGCGCAGCTCAATTTCGATTAAAGGGTCGAATTTGTTTCTCTTCTATTTTCTTATTTCGCCCCCTATTAAACTAGATTTTGTGTATACTCAAAGATCATCATCATATATGTCGAGCACTCCGGGAATCAACCTGGAGATTTATCTTAGTGGCTAAACCGAGTGTGAATGTCCTACTTTTAACTCAATTGAAAAGCTGGATTAATATCTGACTGGCCGTAAAGGAAAAATAGCTAATATAACCCCTACTGGGGTCAGCAGATATATATATATATATATATATATTCCAGCGAATATATACCTTTATTTACAAAAATCATTAAAATAAAATTCCAATTTTCTACTTTATCAGCCTATAAATTCTCACAAGCTTCTCAAATTCAAACCCAAGCCATTCTCTCAACTTCTATACTATACATTCATCAGTTTCTTTCTGAAAAGAGAGAGTGACAAACAAAGAAGTATGGGAGCAAACGCATCAACCGACCACGCCACCAGCAATGGCTACAACAAGCACACCTTTGTCTATGGCTCTTCCCATGGGAAGACCTCTCAGGTCATCGAATTTCATTCCTCAGCTCGTTGGAAGGCACACTTCGATGCCTCCAAAGGGACCTCCAAGCTGGTATATACATAACCATATATAACATTTGTTGAATATATGTTGATCTTATCGGTTCGGTTTCCTTTCTTGTTACCATATATATTGCACGCTATGTCGTCTTCTGCTGACAAGCTTATACTATAGAACAGTTTGTGATAATTTATTTTCAAAGCTTCACAGCCGAAAGAGTATCGAGTTTTATATAAGTATACGTGCATTATAGAAAGTTGTCACGACTTTGGCAGCCGCATGACTGAAAAAATTATCTCTCCACGACCTTTGCTTCATTTTGTGTAGTTAATGTTTTGCTGATTCTGATATATGTCAATAATTTCCTGAGAGGTGTAGATGGTCGTGGATTTCACGGCATCGTGGTGTGGTCCCTGCAAGCTCATGGAACCCATGATTAATGACTTAGCTACCAAGTGCACCGACATCGAGTTCATCAAGATTGATGTGGACGAGCTGGAGGTACGATCATTTATCTACAATTTCTAGGAAGTGGAAACATATATGTTTTTGCTAACATCTTTGTTGATTTCTTTCTGTCTTATTAAAACAGGATGTGGCGAAGACATTCGGGGTAGAAGCCATGCCCACATTTTTGCTGATAAAGAATGGGATAGTAGTTGACAAAGTCGTGGGCGCCAAGAAGGACGAGCTCCAGAAGAAGATCGAGCTTCATCACAACTGATTTGAATTATGATCTCAACAACAATAATCTCGATCCGGACGAACTAATAAGGGTCTTTCGGCATTTCCAGCCTCAAAGTAATGTTGTGATTCGTGAATGTTAAATCTAGCTTGAGCATTGGCATCAAGAGATGCTACCTGTGCTATGTCAAGAAATTACATGCGATGACAGGTTGCGTTTGTAATCAATGGATTCGAGTTTGAATACTTTGTTTCAGTTGATAATAAAAGAAGTTTCTTCGAGATGTCTTGCTATTACATACGTAAGTTATGTTAGTTTTCAAGTTTGCAAATGAAATTTTATCCCAAGTAGATATAATTCTTGTATTATGTGCTATATGTTGCAACCACAGAAGGGGAAAAGAATGAAATACGATAAAACAAAATGGGTCGCCGAACCAACCATTTGTTCGACACCAGAAGAGAGCGCACTATATTTCCGTTGAGAATCGAAAGGAAGAATCATTAAAATAAACCAAGCTGCGGTTCTAGGCTTCTAGCTGCTTCTGTTGGATACAAGTTGTCTCAGAGTTGCTGTCCTTTACGTTTTGAATGTCATTGTGTTAGCCTGGTAGTTAGTTAACTTTTTCCTAGAAGACAAGATAGATAGTTGTTGATGCAGCGGAACAAATTTCGATCTGTTAATTCGCGCATGAATACCAGACAACAACCTTCTACATCCTATTGATTCTACGAATACAAGGAAATAGACATCAAACTCGAATCAAATCCGAGATTGGGCGAAAGAGCACGGTAGCTCCAAGACTTTATTGATAATCCGAAAAAAAAAATTGTCTTAGCCCTAGGGCTTATATCGTTTAAATAGAGAAAACGAAAATATAATGAAAAAAATAAAATATTCTTTAAAATAAACTATTTTCTAAAATAGCAAAAAATGCCCTAAATAATATAAAATTGCCTGTTTGAGACCCATAAACGATAGTATTCGGCCAAAATCTCGTGTTTTCATCGCCAGGGGCATGAGTTGTTTCCCTCGAAACAGGGTCGTCAGAACCTATTTTTTTCAAGGTACCGATTTGCTGCTTCTTCTGCCGCATCAGTTGTTTAGGTTATTATGTTTGAATTTCGAATTTTGGTGTAGGAGGCAGTTATTTCTCTTACAGTTATTTGATGTACTTTTATTAAAAAGGGGCTGTAACTGACAGTTTGTGTATGAAGTTTGTCATCTTTCTCCCTCACTCTCTTTGGGTATTTGCTATCTTTTGTACTGTCCAATTCTGCAGTTCTGCAGATTTCACTGCATAATGCTCGTGGGTGTTGATCAATTTGAGTGAGTGTGAGGAATAATAGTGGTATCGAAGCCTTAAAGGATCTAGGGATCTGTGAAGAGGTGGTCAGTCTGATGTTTATAACTGCTCAACAACAAGCATGTTGAAGATGGAAGCTTCTATATCAACAACTGGTTTCTCAACCATTACACCACCTGTGTTTGATGGAGAAAACTATCAAGCTTGGGCTGTGAAGTTTCAAGCATTCATGGAAAGTGCAGATTTATGGGAGGCAGTGGAAGATAACTATGAAGTTGCTGATCTACCTGCCAACCCCACCATTAACCATATCGGGTACCGCAAGGAGAGATTGACCTGGAAGGCTAAGGCAAATCCGTGCATGTATGCTGCTATGTCACCGACCATTTTCACAAGAATTATGAGACTTGGATCTGCAAAAGCCATTTGGGATTACTTGAAAGAAGAATGTGAAGGTGATGAGAAGATCAGAGGTATGAAAGTGTTAAATTTGCTGAGAGAGTTTGAAAGGCTACAGATGGGGGAGAGCGAAACTGTGAATGAGTTTGTAGATAGGCTTGTGGAAATTGCAAAAAAAATCAGGGTGCTAGGAACAGACAGTAAAGATGACAGATTAGTACGGAAAATTCTGATTTCTGTGCCAGAAAGATTTGAGGCAACCATAGCCTCACTGGAGAACACTAAGGAGCTTTCAGACAGCAAGCTTGCTGAGGTCCTCAGTGCATTGCAGGCTCAAGAACATAGAAGCATGATGAGAAGAAATGCATCAGTTGAAGGAGCACTACAGGCCAAAATGAAATTTAATCCTGAAGAGAAAGGGAATAAGTGGCAACAACAGAAGAAACCATGCTATGGACGACCAAAGCAGGAAGGTACCAGCATTGAAAATCAAGAAAGGAAGTGAAATCCAGTTCCTTGTTAGCGCTGCGGCAAAAACCATCCACATTTCAAGTGTTGGAGGAGACCAAATATCGAGTGCAGGAAGTGTGGCAAGCTTGGCCATGCTAATCAGTGGCATGAAGAGTTACTCAGAATCAGTGCATGTGTATTTTCAAAATGTATTTTAGTTCCCTGCTAGGATGGGGTCTGCACACGATTAATGAATGTCATGAAAGTTATTGTTTTGTATTCCAATCCGCGAAATGAGTGAGACACGGAGCATGAAAAGTGGTCATTTAACATTTTTAAATTTTTTGCTGTTGCCACTGAACACTCAACCTGGGGATCTATACTTGTGCTTCATTCGAGCTTATGTTACATCCCCAGATGTGTATGGATGGATATGTTACATCAATGTAATCTACATTTCTGACATCTTCATACGAGTGTGTTACATTCTCGCTTATATGTGCTGAGGTTCTCCCTCGTTGGTAAACTTCATAAAGGTTTCTTTCTGGGACGAGTATGGGTTTTGCTTTTCCTGTTATTATGCTTGTACCTTCAATATCAAGGATGTGTATGGAGATTAGACTCTCAGCCTGTATTCTCAGGATGAAACGGCCATTGAGTTTCAAAAGTACGAAGAAGGTGATTTGCAGCCTAGTCCTACCGAGGACCCTAAGAAGGTGCTTTTAGTTTGCCATTTGCTCTATTGGCTCATTGTCTGAACGGTTTTCATGATAGTGACTGTGTGAAGCATGCAATTATGCGGGACGAAGCCGTTTACAAAAACCCTCCAGAATACTCGGATCAACAAGAAACTGTCTACTCACAGTTTGAAGAAGTGGAACCTAATCAAAGAGAAGAGAGTCGAAGGATCACCAATATTCCCCTCCAAGGAACTACACGAGCCGAACAGGAGGCCGAGGGGGAGGCAGGGGCGGTGGTCGTTGAGGTGGCAGCTACTATTCTAATGGTCGTGGCGGTCGAACTGGGGGAAGAGGTGGTGGGCCCCACCAAAATGGTTCATACTGCGCGATCATTACCCGAGGAACTACTATAACAACAATTGAGGAAGAGGAGGCAGCGGTAGAGGGGGTGGCTATTCCTACAATCACCAGCCTCCGGGAAGGGCAGCGCCCCGAGGTGGCCATGATGGTGCTGATGTAGGAGTAGCCTCGTGATATTAGACATGCGGTTTGAGTAGGGGAGTCTCATTGCAGCTGTCTCGGCAGGATTGGGTTGGCCTTCTCGGGTATTTTCGGTGGTCCAGCTAAAGACTATTCATCACCAAAGAATAGATTATGGCATTATGCAAGAACATTTTGCTTATAGTGTACTTTGGACGTTTCTTATTTATTCCATGAGTTGCCATGTCTCTTAGTAACCAATCAAGTTTGGTTGATCTATGGAATGGCTAGTGCGAGTGGTCCCTCAGGATTGATCGAGAGTTCTAACTGTGGACTATCTCGGGAACAGGAAAACGAACATTTCAATACAATGATATCGAAACAGATTCGGATTGACCCCGCCGTACAAATCGATCTAATTTGGCACAATAACCACGAGGTTTTTCGGCGCCTCGGCGAGGCTAAAAGTTCTTTAAGTACAAAGCACATGAGAATGGAATATAACTGCAAGTGCCGCCCACTCTTTACCATTTTATTGTCTACCTTTTCTTTTAAAAAATATATTTT
The DNA here is from genome assembly GCF_007655135.1 of Punica granatum. Lineage (NCBI taxonomy): Eukaryota > Viridiplantae > Streptophyta > Magnoliopsida > Myrtales > Lythraceae > Punica > Punica granatum. Next base: position 22,006,382 of record NC_045132.1, read on the forward strand.
TTATGGTAACACATTTAACTTAAAGCCCTTGCCCCTAAACCTTGATGCTCGTTTCTGCATTTCTTTTAAATTGAAGTCAGATGTTATTATTCTTAATGGACGCCAGCCATTAACTGCTAGTGCGAGTTAATCTTGTCTGCGGGAGAATCTTGTCTCGACCGAGCGTGAAAAGTTACATTGAACTAAAACCAAGAGCAGTTTCATCGGCATGAATCTTGTATGACTAGCAACAATCACCAATTATACTCAGATTCCGCATTTAGGAATGCTTCTACATGGATTTGACAGAGAGAGCTTTCAAGTAATTGTATTGAGTAAACGCCTGGTGGATTTCTGCAGAGCATAGATTCGGACTTCGATTGTGATTATTAACAGAATGTTAGGTATGTTTGGTTTTAAAGTTGAGTTGAGTTGAGTTTTGATTTTAATTGGGTTGTATGATTGTGTTGTTGAATTATAAGAAAAAGTGTAAAAAAGTAATGAATAATTAAGAGAATTTAATATTAAAAATTGAATTGAGTATAATAGAGTTGTATGTGGATTTATGTATGAGGCTCACATTTTTTATTTTGAAGAGTTAATTTTTGTTGTGTAGTGAGTAGAGTTAAAGTTAGAATTAAAATCTTAAAATCCGATTGCGAAACTAAACGGAATAAATCTCAGCAAAAATATTTGCCTTTTCTGTTACTTGAAAAGGTTGTTGAGGGTGTGGGCTGCGATAACCACTTTGGAGTTTGAATCGGATTCTCTCTTTTTCATTGTCAAATTTGCTGATGTCTTCGCCCCCCGGTAATTAGGAGGAATTGGTTCACAACGAAGACAATTGCCGTAGGTAATATACGTGAAGTCGGGACATTTTCTAGTCGATTCAGCACAAGGCATTTTGGATTTGACATGAGATGAACAATCCACGTCGGTTGTACCACAGAACTTTCCATCTGAAGCCAATAGCGACATCGGTGTCCTGTAGACGCCGCGCGTGAGCTAAGAGTATCGAAATAATTAATCGTGAATGTCCTGAATGTCCTGACCCGAATATTACATACAACAAAGGAATGCTGACATCGTCCAATTTGCACAGGTCATTTACTTTTCTTGTCGTATGAATTCAATTGCAGCGCGTTTATTAGGTGGGTTGGAGTGAGGATTCCTCCTGTACGAGAAGAATTCGAGCCGCAAATAAACTCGTTGCCATTTACCTGTCACCAGATTGTGATGTTGAGACAAAAAAATTGTTCCTTTGCTGTCTTACTAGCTTGATGGCAGCATCGATTCTATATTTTTACGAGGTATTTCTTAGCCTATTAGTTGGAATTAATTCCTGTTTAGCATTGGCTTGCGCTGACATCTATTGCTTCCAACGGGTCTAAAAATTATATATTACAAGTAAAGTCCACCCACTAACAATAGAATTAGAATCGATCCCCCTCAGGTGATTGCCCGACTCGGCTGATGTGTAGATTCAGCGCCGTATCTGGACCATAAAAGATTATCTCACTTCTGGAACATATAACGGGAAAACGATAATATAAATGGATGGATTCCATCGTGTCTTAGATTTAAACTCGTGTTAAATATGCACAGATGAATGGCAGAGTTGTGAGTCCCTTTCGACCCCCCATTAAACTAGATTTTGTGTGTACTCAAAGATCATCATCATATATGTCGAGCACTCCGGGAATCAACCTGGAGATTTATCCCGGTGGCTAAACCGAGGGTGAATGTCCAACTTTTAACTCAATTGAAAAGCTGGATTAATATCTAGCATGACGCATGCAAGCTGATTCGGCTATCATCTGACTGGCCGTAAAGGAAAAATAGCTAATATAACCCGTTTAGCAGCTACGTAGTGCAACAAAAGTGCAAATCGTAGGTCGACGCTCTACTGGGGTCTGCGGATATATATACGTATTCCAGAGAATATATGCCTTTATTTACAAAAATCATTAAAATAAAACTCCAATTTTCGACTTTATCAGCCCTATAAATTCTCACAAGCTTCTCAAATTCAAACCCAAGCCATTCTCTCGACTTCTATACTATACATTCATCTGTTTCTTTCTGAAAAGAGAGAGTGACAAACAAAGAAGTATGGGAGCAAACGCATCAACCGACCACGCCACCAGCAATGGCTACAACAAGCACACCTTCGTCTATGGCTCTTCCCATGGGAAGGCCTCTCAGGTCATTGAATTCCATTCCTCGGCTCGTTGGAAGGCACATTTCGATGCCTCCAAAGGGACCACCAAGCTGGTATACACGTAACCATATATAACCTTTCTCGTATATATGTTGATCTTATCAGTTCGGTTTCCTTTCTTGTCACCATATATATTGTATGCTATGTCGTCTTCTGCTGACAAGCTTATACCATAGAACAGTTTGTGATAGTTTATTTTCAAAGCTTCACAGCTGAAAGAGTATCGAATTTTATATAAGTATACGTGCATTATAGAAAGTTGGCGCGACTTTGGCAGCCGCGTGACCGGAAAAATTATCTCTCCACGACCTTTGCTTCATTCTGTGTAGTTAATTTTTTGCTGATTCTGATATATGTCAATAATTTCCTGAGAGGTGTAGATGGTCGTGGATTTCACGGCATCGTGGTGCGGTCCCTGCAAGCTCATGGAACCCATGATTAATGACTTAGCTACCAAGTGCACCGACATCGAGTTCATCAAGATTGATGTGGACGAGCTGGAGGTACAATCATTTATCTACAATTTCTAGGAAGTGGAAACATATATGTTTCTGCTAGCGTCTTTGTTGATTTCTTTCTGTCTTATTAAAACAGGATGTGGCGAAGACATTCGGAGTAGAAGCCATGCCCACATTTTTGCTGATAAAGAATGGGATAGTAGTTGACAAAGTCGTGGGCGCCAAGAAGGATGAGCTCCAGAAGAAGATCGAGCTTCATCGCAACTGATTTGAATTATGATCTCAACAACAATAATCTCGATCCAGACGAACTAATAAGGGTCTTTCGGCATTTCCAGCCTCAAAGTAATGTTGTGATTCATGAATGTTAAATCTAGCTTGAGCATTGGAATTAAGAGATGCTACCGGAGCTATGTCAAGAAATTACATGCGATGACAGGTTGCGTTTGTAATCGATGGATTCGAGTTTGAAAACTTTGTTTCAGTCGATAATAAAAGAAGTTTCTTCGAGATGTCTTGCGATTACATACGTAATTTATGTTAGTTTTCAAGTTTGCAAATGAAATTTTATCCCAAGTAGATATAATTATTGTATTATGTGATATATGTTGCAACCACAGAAGGGGAAAATAATGAAATACGATAAAACAAAATGGGTCGCCGAATCGACCATTTGTTCGACACCATAAGAGAGCGCACTATATTTACTTTGAGAATCGAAAGGAAGAATCATTCAAATAAACCAAGCTGCGGTTCTAGGCTCCTAGCTGCATCTGTTGGATACAAATTGTCTCAGAGCTGCTGTCCTTTACGTTTTCCACCGGGGAGGGGCAGCGGCCCGAGGTGGCCATGACGGTGCCAATGTAAGAGTAGCCTCGTGCTATTAGACATGCGGTTTGAGTAGGGGAGTCTCATTGCAGCTGTCTCGGCAGGGTTGGGTTGGCCATCTCGGGTATTTTCGGTCGTCCAGCTAAAGACTATTCATCACCAAAGAATAGGAGTATTATGCAATAACATTTTGTTTGTAGTGAACTTTGGACGTTTCTTAATTATTCCATGAGTTGCCATGTCTCTTAGCAACCAATCAAGTTTGGTTGATCTATGGAATGGCTAGTGCGAGTGGTCCCTCAGGATTGATCGCGAGTTCAAACTGTGGACTATCTCGAGAACAGGAAAACGAACATTTCAATACAATGATATCGAAACAGATTCAGATTGAACCGCTGAACAAATCGATCTAACTTGGCACAATAACCATGAAATTTTTCGGCGTATCGGCAAGGATAAAAGCCTAAAAGTTATAAAGTACAAAGCACATGAGAAGGGGAATATAACTGCAACTGCCGCCCACTTTTTACCATTTTATTGTCTACCTTTTCTTTTAAAAAATATATTTTTTGTGGTAACACATTTAACTTAAAGCCCTTGCCCCTTAACCTTGATGCTTGTTTCTGCATTCTGATCATATGCTTTAATCGAATCAACTGCAGGAGAATCTTGTCCCGACCGAGCGTGAAAGGTTACATTGAGCTAAAACCAAGAGCATTTTCATTGGCATGATCTTGTATGACTAGCAACAGTCACCTATTATACTCAATTCCGCATTTAGGAATGCTTCTACATCGATTCGACACGGAGAGTTTTCAAGTGATTGTATTGAGTAAACGCCTGGTGAAATTTCTGAAGAACACAGATTCGGATTTCGACTGTGATTATTAACAGAATGTCAATTTCCTCAGCAAAAATGTTTTCCATTTCTGTTTACTTGAAAAGGTTGTCGCCAGTAAACACTACGGCAAGAGGGGATGCTCCATTTTAATTGTTGAGGGTTGGCCTGTGGATGCCGCGTGTGAGGTAAGAGTATTGAAAATAATTAATCGCGAATGTCCTGACCTGAATATTATGTACAACAAATGAATGCCAACATCGTTCAATTTGCACAGGTCATTTCCTTTTCTTGTCGTATGAATTTGATCGAAGCATGTTTATTAGGTGGGTTGGAGTGAGGATTCCTCCTGTACGAGAAGAATTCGAGCCGAAATAAACTCACTGCCATTTACCTGTCACCAGATTCTGATGTTGAGACAAAAAATTGTTCCTTTGCTGGCTTACTAGCTTTATGGCAGCATCGATTCTATATTTCTACGTTGTTTTTCTCAGCCAACTACCCACTAACAATAGAATTCGTCATTTCTTTTTTGGCCAAATGCTCTGCTGCCATTCGAAAGCTTTCTCGTCTGAGGTTAGCGCCAGCTGAATTGATCCCTCCAAAAGTGATTGCCCGACTCGGCTGATGCGTAGATTGAGCTCCGTCTCCGGACCATAAAAGATTATCTCACTTCAGGAAACATATAACTGGAAAATGATAATATAAATGGATGGATTCCATCGCGTATTAGATTTAAACTCGTGTTAAATATGCACAGATGAATGGCAGAGTTGTTAGTCCCTTTTATTAGAGTTACAAATAGAGTTGAATTTCGAATTTCAGTGTAGGAGGCAGTTATTTCTCTTGCAGTTATTTGATATACTTTTATTAAAAAGGGCTATAACTGACAGTTTATGTATTTGGAAGTTGTCATCTTTCTCCCTCACTCTCTTTGGGTATTTGCTTTCTTTTGTACTGTCCAATTCTGCAGATTTCATTGCATAATGCTTTTGAGTGTTGATTAGTTTGAGTGAGTAAGGAGAATAACAGTGGTATCAGAGCCTTAAAGGATCTTGAGGGATCTGTGAAACACTGGTCAGTCCGGTGTTTGTAACTGCTCGACAGCAAGCATGTTGAATATGAAAGCTTCTGCATCAACAACTGTTTCTCTACCATTACACCACCCGTGTTTGATGGAGAAAACTGATGCTTCCTAAACTCACTGATTCAATAGTTTCTTAGGGTCTGTTTGGATTGCAAGTTAAAATTTTTTAATTTTAACTTTAACTTTAACTCAACACATTACACAAACAAAAACATACATTTCCCAAGAAAAAAATTTTAACTTTAATTTTAACTCAACACACTACACAACAAAAACACACATTTCCCAAGTCAAATTTATAATCACATCTCATTTGTCTTTTTCCACAATTAAAATCAAAGTTAACCGTGAATCCAAACGGCCCATTAAAGTCTGCAAGTATTGCATAACAAAAAAACTCTCACTTTCACTCAGTATATGCAATCTTGTCTGCAAGTTGTTGCAGAACTGCACTCACGCACATACAGAACAGCAGAGAGATGGACAGAAGAGGATTGAGAAAGAAAAAGACTTCATTAACACATAACACTATAACTTACATCATTGACCCTTACATATAAAGCCATAACTGATTGAAGATAACCGTTTCCCACTGGAGAACATTTGAAATTCAAAATATAACCTGTCTAACTTAACTGCTAAATTACAGTTAATCAACAACACAAGACAGACAACATAAGTCTTAAAGACACAAACTAATACACGGGTAAATTAAACAGTAGCTGATCCACATCTCCAACACTCCTCCTTGGATTAGGTACTGATACACACTCCAACCATCCTTCTTAGGTGCTCAAATCTTCCCACATGAAATGACTTGGTGAATAAATCAGCCATTTGATCTTCTGTCATGCAATAAACAAGCTTGATCTCACCACTTTGATGTACTTCCCTGCGATAGTATAACTTCAACTTGAAGTGCTTTGTTTTCCCATGGAAAACTGGATTTTGAGAGATGGCAAGAGCAGCCTGGTTGTCAACAAATATCTCAGTTTCATGGTCAGAACCCATCCCTAAGTCAGTCGTCAACTTTCTCAGCCAGATTGCCTGGTTTGTTGCTGCTGTGGCTGCAATAAATTCAGCTTCTGCTGTTGACTGAGCCACCACTTTCTGCTTCTTAGAGCTCCACAAAAAACAAGCAGAACCAAGAGAAAAACAATAGCCAGAGGTGCTCCTCATGTCATCCAATGATCCTACCCAGTCACTATCAGAGAAACCATGTAGCTTGAGGGTAGAGCTTCTGCAGAATTTCCAACCATAGGAAGATGTCCCTTTCAGATATCCGATGACTCTCTTAGCAGCCACCATATGTGCTTCACTTGCATTCTCGGTTGATAAGCCTTCTTCCCTTTGTTCTGGTGCTTGCAAAGCACTCATAACCTCAGCAAACTTCAATTATGATAGTTCCTTCGTATTCTCTAATGAAGCAATAGTTGCTTCATACCTTTCTGGTACTGAGACAAGCAGTTTCTGCACCAACCTTTCATCACTCAACTCAGTTCCCAACACCATTATCTTATTTGCAATTTCCACAAGTTTATCTGCAAACTGTTTCACCGTTTCCCCTTCATTCATCTGCAACCGTTCAAACTCTCTCATCAGATTAAGAACTTTCATACCTCTGATCTTCTCATCTCCTGTCTTCTTTTGCTTCCTCGAAATTTCCAGGTTCAAAGACAGCTACATTGCACCTTTGATACACTTCATTCAATGACCTGGTCCCTCTTACTGGTATGTTATCTACCACTTTTGCTCTGATACCAGTTGGATAAATTTTTAAATTAAAATGGACCTAATTCGGACTCGAGCCCATATGCAACTCAAAAGCTTAAGCCAATGGGTTACTGGCCCTTTGTCTTTTATAAACTTCCCCATTTTTTTCTTTTCAACCGATGTGGGATTTGTGTCCTCTCACATCACCACTTTTTCTCCAACAAAAACTATCAAGCTTGGGCAGTGAAGGTTCGGGCATTCATGGAAGGTGCAGATTTATGGGAGGCAGTGGAAGATGACTATGAAGTTACTGATCTACCTACCAACCCCATCATTAACCAAATCAGGTACCACAAGGAGAGTGTGACTAGGAAGGCTAAGGCAAAATCGTGCATGTATGCTACTGTGTCACCAACCATTTTCACAAGAATTATGAGGCTTGAATCTGCAAAATCCATTTGGGATTACTTGAATGAAGAATATGAAGGTGATGAGAAGATAAATTTGCTGAGAGAGTTTGAAAGGCTGCAGATGGGAGAGAGAGAAACTGTGAAGGAGTTTGTAGATAGGCTTGTGGAAATTGCAAACAAGATCAGGGTGCTAGGAGTAAACATTAAAGATGACAGGTTGGTGCAGAAGATTCTTGTTTCTGTGCCATAAAGATTTGAGGCAGCCATAGCCTTACTGGAGAATACTAAGGAGCTTTCAGACATCAAGCTTGCTGAGGTCCTTAATGCACTACAGGCTCAAGAGCAGAGAAGCATGATGAAAATGTTGGAGAAAAAGTGGTGGTGTGAGAGGACACAATGTCCCACATCGGTTGAAAAGAAAAAATGGGGAAGTTTATAAAAGACAAAGGCCCAATAACCCATTGGCTTAAGTTTTTGGGTTGCATATGGGCTCGAGTCCGAATTAGGCCCATTTTATTTAAAAATTTATTCAACTGGTATCAGAGCCCATGGTTATAGTCCTGGGTGTGTAGGGTGGCTTTGTGCCGTGAGGTGCGCATGTATGCGTGGGTCTGTGTGACCCGTAGGCTCGAGTGTAAGCGTAACGTGCGCCTCGAGCAGGCACCCGTTGTGTCCGATGTCGAGACATCGAAGTCCCGTCGATTGATTAAGGTCACGTGGCTCGTGTAAGACGACACGATACCACATGAGGGCGGGATGTTGGAGAAAAAGTGGTGATGTGAGAGGACACAATGTCTCACATCGGTTGAAAAGAAAAAAATGGGGAAGTTCATAAAAGACAAAGGCCCAGTAACCCATTGGCTTAAGTTTCTGGGTTGCATATGGGCTCGAGTCCGAATTAGGCCCATTTTATTTAAAAATTTATCCAACAGAAAAGTAAAGCATCAGTTGAAGGAGCACTGCAGGGCAAAATGAAATTTAATCTTGAAAAGAAAGGGAAGAAGTGACAACAGCAGAAGAAACCAAGCTATGGACCACCAAAGAAGTAAGGTACCAGCACTGGAAATCAAGAAAGGAAGTGGAATCCAGTTCCTTGTCAGCACCAAATATCAAGTGCAGGAAGTGTGGCAAGCTTGGCCATGCTGATGTTATATGCAAGGAGAAGAATAATAGACAACCTGGTGAGGCAAATAGTGCATCAAATCAAGAGATAGAACGATTGTTTGTTGCTTCTTGTTTTACTTCAAATGCAATTAGAGATGGTTGGTTAGTTGATAGTGGTTGCACAGGTCATCTGATTAGTAATGAAAGGTTGTTCTGTGAGCTTGATAAATCTGTGGAGTCTAAAGTCAGAATAGGAAATGGTGAGTATATTTTTGTTGAAGGAAAGGAAATGTTCTGTTAGAAGGGCCAGATGGTGCTAGGCTAATCACTGAGGTGTTGTTTGTGCCTCAAATTGACCAAAACTTACTAAGTGTTGATTAGTTAGTTGAAAAAGAGTTCAAAGTAGTGTTTGAGAAGAAGGAATGCATTATAGCAGCAGATGAACAGATGCTGTTCAGAAATCCCATGAAGGAAAAGTGCTTCTAGTTCAATCCAATGGGCAAGGAGCATGTTGCAATGCAAAGTCAAGTGGAGGAAGGAGAGATTTGGCATAAAAGGCTAGGACATTTTCACTGCAAAGCAGTGGAGTTCCTATAGAAGAATGAGATGGTGTTGGGGCTCCCAATGCTGCAGAAACAGATAAGTGACCGTGGGACTTGTCAGTTGGGGAAGCAAACAAGGCTACCCTTCAAAAGATCAAACTGGAGAGCTGTTAACAAACTCCAATTGATACACACTATGTGTGTGGCCCTTTGCTTGAAGAGTCTTTGAATGCAAGCATATATTTCATCATCTTTATTGATGATTTTAGCAGGATGTGCTGGATCTACTTCATGAAGGCCAAGTCAGAGGTTGATGAAATTTTCCTAAAGTTTAAGATCAAACAATGGCAGCGAGTATACATCAACCAGGTTCAAGGCAATATGTGAAGGAGCAGGCATTAATCATCAGTTTACTGTGCCATACTCACCTCAACATAATGGGTTAGTGAGAGAAAGAACAGGAGTACTACGAAGATGGCACGTTGCTTGGTGCAGAAAAGGAACTCCCAAAGAAGTTTTGAGCTGAGGCTGCAAACACAACAGTTTTTTTTGTTGAATAGATTGCCGATTAAGGCATTGGAGAAGAAGACAGCAGTGGAGGCTTGGCATGGAGTTAAAACCATCATTGAGGAACCTGAAAGTTTTTGGCTGTTTATGTTACTCACATGTTCGTAAGGTGAAGAGAGACAAGCTAGATCAAAAGGCAGAGGCTGGGATCTTCATTGGATACAGTTTGCAGTCAAAGGCATATGGAATTTATCAGCCATTGACAAGAAAAGTGATCATTAGCAGAGATGTGAAGTTCACGGAAGATAAGAGTGGAATTGGATTAAGGAAAAAAAGAAGGAAAATAAGTCTGTGCAGCAGTCAAGTGTTCCTCAAAACAAACAAATTGAGGCAAACATTGATGCACTGGAACTCGATAACCATGAAATTTTTCGGCGCATCGCGGCTAAAAAGTAATGGGAATATAACTGCAAGTGCCGCCCCCTCTTTACCATTTTATTGTCTACCTTTTCTTTTTAAAAAATATATTTTTTATGGTAACACATTTAACGTAAAGCCTTTGCCCCTAAACCTTGATGCTTGTTTCTGCATTCTGATCATATGCTTTAATTGAAGTCAGAGGTTATTATTCTTAAAGGACACCAGCCATTAACTGCTGTCGAGTCTACTGCGGGAGAATCTTGTCCCGACCAAGCGTGAAAGGTTACATTGAGCTAAAACCAAGAGCAGTTTCATCGGCATGAATCTTGTATGACTAGCAACAATCACCTATTATACTCGATTCTGCGTTCAGGAATGCTTCTACATCGATCGGACTGAGAGAGTTTTCGAGTGATTGTATTGAGTAAATGCCTGGTGGATTTCTGCAGAACACAGATTCAGATTTCAATTGTGATTATTAACAGAATGTCAATTTCCTCAACAAAAATGTTTGCTTTTTCTGTTTACTTGGAAAGGTTGTGGCCAGTAAACACTGGGGGTGTGCAGATTCGGATATCCTATTTTTTTTATAATATCCAGACCCTACCCTGTAGGGGATAAGTTCCAAAATTTTGGAACCGAACTCTACCATGTTGTAACCTGGAACTGGAACCTACCCGGAACCTAAATTATATTATAGGTTTCGGGTATCATGTTGGAACCTGTAATTTTTTTTTCTCTTCAAGCACAATAAATGAAATAAATAACTAAAATAGAAAAGATCTCATTCACAATTACTCAAAACAAATAAATGTTGACATAGATTAGTCGGATCGCATATATCCACAGAACCAAAGGATTATGTAGTTATCTTTAAGATTATATAATAGACAAAGCAAATACGCAACTAAAAAATTATGTAGCTATTTAACAATAAAATGATGATGCAGCTCTTCTTAGTAGATGAAGCAAATAAGTTCTCTTTAAAATTTTGGAGCTACTGCATCACACCTAGAAAATTATGTAAATATAAAATAATTTTTTTTAGAAAAAATATAGGTATCGAGTACTGGTTTCGTGGGTACCCCGTATGTTGGAATCGGAACAGGAACCTATTTTCACCGGTTCCTTAAATTATTATTTAGACCCTACCTTATTTTCAATTAGAGTTACCTGGACCCTACCCTAACAGGTAGATTCCAACTGATTTCGAGTATACCCGGTATCCATGCATACCCCTAGTAAACACTGCGGCAAGAGGGGATGCTTCATTTTAATCGTTGAGGGTGGGGCCTGCAATAACCAGTTTGGAGTTTGAATCGGATTCTCTCTTTTTCGTTGTCAAAGTTGCTGATGTCTTCGGCCCCCGGAAATTAAAACGGCGATTCAATGGCAAAGTAATGGAATTAGGAGGAATCGGTTCCCAGCGAAGACATTTGCCGTAGGTAATATCGTGACGTCGGGCCATTTTCTAGCCGATTCAGAACAAGGTATTTTGGATTTGACATGAGATGAACAATCCACCTCAGAACTTTCCATCTGAAGCTAATAGCGACATCGGCATTGCGCTGGGCCTGTAGACGCTGCGTGCGAGGTAAGAGTATCGAAGTAATTAATTGTGAATGTCCTGACCTGAATATTACGTATAATAAAGGAATGCCGACATCGTTCAATTTGCACAGGTCATTTTCTTGTCGCATGAACTCGATCGAAGCGTGTTTATTAGGTGCGTTGGAGTGAGGATTCCTCCTGCACGAGAAGAATTCGAGCCGCAAATAAACTCGCTGCCATTTACCTATCACCAGATTCTGATGTTGAGAAAAAAAAAATGTTCCTTTGCTGTCTTACTAGGTTTATGGCAGCAACGATTCTATATTTCTATGAGGTATTTCTCAGTCGATTAGTTGGAATTAATTCCTATTTAACATTGGCTTGCGCTGACATCTATTACTTCCAGCGGGTCTCAAAATTATATATTATAGGTAAAGACCACCCACTAACAATAGAATTCATCAATCATTTATATTCTGCTGACATTCGAAAGCTTTCTTGTCTGAGCTTTACGCCAGCCGAATCGATCCCCCCCAAGTGATTGCCCGACTCCGCTGATGCGTAGATTCAGCTCCGTATCTGCACCATAAAAGATTATCTCACTTCGGGAAACATATAACGGGAAAACGATAATATAAATGGATGTATTGCATCGCGTATTAGATTTAAACTCGTGTTAAATATGCACATATGAATGGCAGAGTTGTTAGTCCCTTTTGACCCGAGCTTGCCACACGATATGTATGCCTTCAATTGTGATTGGTACTGTCGAATGCATTATAAAATGATAAATTAATTCACCAAAAAAAATGATAAATTGATAACAAACAATTGTAATTCAACGAATTATGGTATTTCTTCTTTAACAAAAGACGCGTTTTAGTTGATTCTATACATATCCTCAAAAGATTTCTGTAGAAATTTTTATCCTCAAGGACATATAATTGCTTTTAATTAAAATAATCGAGGCCTAATCAGAACCAACGAGCCATCCATATGAAAGAAAACAAAGGAATACAAAAGTAGAAAAGTCTGAAAATACTTTAATCAGTGGCTTAGCTCAATTTCGATTGAAGGGTTGAATTTGTTTCTCCTCTATTTTCTTATTTCGCCCCCTATTAAACTAGATTTTGTGTATACTCAAAGATCATCATCATATATGTCGAACACTCCGGAAATCTACCTGGAGATTTATCCCAGTGGCTAAACCGAGTGTGAATGTCCTACTTTTAACTCAATTGAAAAGCTGCATTAATATCTAGCATGATGCATGCAAGCTGATTCGGATATCATCTGACTGACTGGCCGTAAAGGAAAAATAGCTAATGTAACCCGTTTTGCAGCTGGGGTCAGCGGTTGTGTACGTATTCCGGAGAATATATACCTTTATTTACAAAAATCATTAAACTAAAATTCCACTTTAACATTATCAGCCTATAAATTCTCACAAGCTTCTCAAATTCAAACCCAAACCATTCTCTCGACTTCTATACTACACATTCTTCAGTTTCTTTCTGAAAAGAGAGATTGACAAACAAAGAAGTATGGGAGCAAAAGCATCAACCGGCCACGCCACCAGCAATGGCTACAACAAGCACACCTTTGCCTATGGCTCTTCCATTGGGAAGACCTCTCGGGTCATCGAATTCCATTCCTCGGCTCGTTGGAAGGCACGGTTTGATGCCTCCAAAGGGACCACCAAGCTGGTATATACATAACTATATATGACATTTCTCGAATATACGTTGATCTTGTCGGTTCGGTTTTTCTTGTTACCATATATATTGTACGCTATCTTGTCTTCTACTAACAAGCTTATACTATAGAACAGTTTGTGATAGTTTATTTTCGAAGTTTCACAGCCGAAAGAGTATTGAATTTTATATAACTATACTCACATTATAGAAAGTTGTCACAACTTTGGCAGCTGCATGTCCGAAAAAATTATCACTCCACGGCCTTTGCTTCATTCTGTGTGGTTAATGTTTTGCTGATTCTGATATATGTCAATAATTTCCCGAGAGGTGTAGATAGTTGTTGATTTCACGACATCGTGGTGCGGTCCCTGCAAGCTCATGGAACCCATGATTAACGACTTAGCTACCAAGTGCACCGGCATTTTTCTAGATAGATTATGGATATGTTCCTAAGATTCTTATGTTAGTGTCTTGATCTTGAATTGCAGATGCAGCATTGAGAGAGAGGCTCAATAGGATTATGGCTTCGGATTATTTCATGACTACACCGGATATAAAGGCACCCGTTCTGGGTATGTATAGGGATGGGCTATTCTGGTTTCTGCTGTAGGATGTTTCATGTAAATTGTGTCTCATATGCATCGATTGTGGTCTCTGGTAACTTGCTAGCAACTGGTAACAGTGTTAAATAGCTGAATTTCGATGTCATTCTTGTCCAAGGGATGAAAGAATTTTGATGTCATTTCCATTGAGTAGATGATTTCGACACTTAGATGTTTCATATCCTAATTCTTCTGTGAAGAAAATGTTTAGTGCAGAACTGGAAGGGCCTTATTAAGGCTGCGCACGCACATTTGTGCTTATAGAGAGTTCACTAATTTAGTTGAATGTTGTTCCTCTCGATCCATCGATAAAAGGGAATCGTTCTATGAGAAGCCATATTTTGAACGCTGGTTATGTGCCACATTATAATTTTGCTGTGGGAAAAAAACTGTAATGGGAGGGCTCTGTTGATGCCCAATGGGCATCTTTGTTCTCTAATTGGAGTGGCCATGGTTAAATCAGTCTGCGTGGACCTGGTTTTGGCACGTAGCAGCTGGTTCAAGCCTTCAAGCGAGTTGAAGCCATAATTCTTTTGTTTTCTTTTGATTCATCTTACAAATTGTGTTTCCTTATGAGAAGCCAGGTGAGTAGAATTTTTCAAATATATGATGCCTAATGGAAATGGATGTTTGAATATGAACACTATGGTTGTATATGTCTTTACTGTTGAATAACAACAGCTTTAAGTAGTAAGATACCTAGGCTAGCAATCAGTGGCATGAAGAGTTACTCAGAATCAGTGCATGCGTGTTTTCAAAATGTATTAGTTCCCAGCTAGGATGGGGTCTGCACATGATTAATGAATGTCATGAAAGTTATTGTTTTGTACTCCAATCCACGAAATGAGTGAGACATGGAGCTTGAAAAGTGGTCATTTAACATTTTCTAATTTTTGCTGTTGCCACTGAACACTCAACCTGGGGATCTATACTTGTGCTTCAGTCAAGTTTGTGTTACATCCCCAGATGTGTGTGGATCGAAATGTTACATCCCTGTAATCTACATTTCTGATGTCTTCATTCGAGCGTGTTACATTCTCGCTTATATGTGCTTAGGGTCTCCCTTGTTGGTAAACTTCACAAAGATTTCTTTCTCAGACGTGTATGGATTTTGCTTTTCCTGTTATTATGCTTTTACCTTCAATATCGAGGATGTGTATGGAGATTTAGACTCTCAGCCCGTATTCTCAGGAGGAAACGGCCATTGAGTTTCAAAAGTCTGAAGAAGGTGATTTGTGGCCTAGTCCTACCGAGGACCCTAAGAAGTTGCTTTTAGTTTGCCATTTGCTCCATTGGCTCATTGTCTGAACGGTTTTCATGATAGTAACTGTGTGAAGCTGTTTCAGACATATATTGATAGAGTTGAGAGCATAGAGAAAAGAAAAGAGAGGATTCTGCAGAAGAACTTCTTGATACAACTGAAAAACTAGTAACTGTCTTACACTTTCACAAGAAATATAAAACACAAAGGCAGAAAGTAACTGCCAGTACATGATTTGATAACTGCCTAAAACATGCAAACACATGACTGCACTAAAACGTTAACTTCAGTAATAAACAACAAACAGACAGAGCCTTCAACAGATAACACAGCAGGACTGATCCAAACTCCAACATTCTCCTCCTTGGATCAGAGACTGCTACAAACTCCAACCCTTTCTCTAAGCCACTCAAATCTGTTCACCGAGAATGGCTTGGTGAAGATATCGGCTATCTGATCTTCAGTCTTGCAGTACACCAATTTTACATCTCCAGCCTGCTGTACTTCTCTCAGATAAAAATACTTCACCTTGACATGCTTAGTCTTGCCATGAAAAACCGGATTTTGTGAAATAGCCAAGGTAGCCTGATTGTCCACAAATATTTCAGTTTCATCTTCTTGCTGAAATCCTAAGTCCACCAATAACTTCCTTAGCCAGATGGCCTGATTAGCAGCTGCAGTTGCTGCCATAAACTCAGCTTCTGTAGTGGATTGGGCCACAACTTCTTGTTTCTTCGAACTCCAAGAGAAACACCCTGAACCAATAGTAAAACAATAGCCAGATGTGCTTCTCATATCCTCCACACAACCAGCCCAATCACTATCAGTGAAACCACAGAGATTCAACTGATTTCCTTTGGTGAACTTGATCCCAAAAGTAGCAGTGCCCTTTAGATATCTAACCACCCTTTTAGCTGCAATCATGTGCAACTCACTTGCACAACTCAAGAACCTCGAAAGGACACCTACTGCAAACATTATGTCAGGTCTTGTTGCCGTTATATACATGAGACAACCTACTAGGCTTCTATAAACAATTTCATCGGTAGCATCAGCCCCATCATTTTTCTGTAGCTTTTCCTTCAAATTCATTGGAGTTCCAACACTCTTGCACTCTTCCATACCAAACCTCTTTAAAATTTCTTTCAAGTACTTCTTTTGACACACAAATATGCCCTTTTCAGTTTGCTGGATCTCCATACCCAAGAAGTAAGCCATCTTTCCCAAGTCAGTCATCTCAAAGACCTTCATCAGATCTTTCTTCAACAGCTCAACTTGATTCTTGTCACTTCCTGTAACTAACAAATCATCAACATACAAGGACACAATAACTACACCTTCCTTTGCTTTCTTTGTATACAATGTGAACTCACTCAGGCTTCTTTTAAAGCCTAAGCTCTGCAAATAATCATCCATTCTGCTGTACCAGGCCCTTGGTGCCTGCTTCAGACCATATAAAGCCTTCTTTAGCACATACACTTTGTTTTCATGATGCTTCAAACTGAAACCTTCCGGTTGCTCTACAAAAATCTCTTCCTCAAGGAAGCCATTGAGGAATGCTGATTTTACATCCAACTGGAAAACACTCCACTTCATTTGTGGTGCAATAGCCAAAAGCAACCTGATTGTGTCCAACCTTGCCACTGGAGCAAAGGTTTCCGAATAGTCTACTCCCCACACTTGAGCATAACCCTTTACAACCAATCTTGCCTTGTACTTATTGATAGAACCATCAGGATTTAGCTTGGTCTTGTAAACCCATTTTACCCCAATTACTTTCCTATCTTGAGGTCTGTCTACAAGCTCCCAAGTTCCACTTTGTTCAATCATTTTTATCTCTTCTTTCATTGCTTCAATCCACCTTTGATCTTGTTTTGCTTCTTCAAAACTGGAAGGCTCCAACACTGCAACATTGCTTCTGTGATAAATTTCTGACAGGGGCCTTGTTCCCCTCACTGGTTCATCATCAACCATTTCATCAGTCCATTCATCTGCATTAACTGAAGTTTGTTGCTGCAACTGAGAGCTTGATTGTGTTTGCACTGGACCTCTGCTTTCCCAACTCCACTTTTCTTCTTCCATAAACACTACATCCCTACTTACTACAATTCTGTCAGTCTTAGGCTGATAAATTCGATAGCCTTTGGACTGCAAGCTATACCCAATGAATATTCCCGACTCTGACCTCATATCTAGTTTGCTCCTTTTTATTTGTGGAATATGAGAATAGCACACACAACCAAATACTCTGAGATTTTTCACATTTGGCTTTGCTCCATACCAAGCCTCATATGGTGTTTTTTTATCAACAGCCTTCGTTGGTAGTCTATTCAGCAAGAAAACAGCAGTGTTAGCTGCTTCTGCCCAAAACTTCTTGGGAAGCTCTTTCTCATGCATCAGACATCTTGCCATCTCCATAATACTTCTATTCTTCCTTTCACTCACCCCATTTTGTTGAGGAGAATAAGGAACTGTGAATTGATGATCAATACCTGCAGCTTCACACAGATTTCTGAATTTACTTGAAGTATATTCTGAGCCATTATCAGATCTCAAGCTCAGAATTTTCTTCCTGCACTGATTCTCAACGTAACTTTTAAACTTCTCAAACACATCAGCAACTTCAGCTTTTGTCTTCAAAAAATAAATCCAGCTCATTCTGGTCATGTCATCTACAAAAATGAGAAAGTACCTGCTACCATTCAAAGATGCTTCAGACATCGGTCCACATACATCTGTGTGAACCAGTGTTAGCTTCTCAGTTGCTCTCCAGCTAGATCCTTTAAATGGTAATCTGTTTTGCTTGCCAAGAAGACAAGCCTTGCAGGTTGAATCTTTCTCCTTCAATGCTGGTAGCCCTTGTGCCATTTCTTGCCTTTGCATAAGGATCAGGCCTTTGTAATTGAAGTGGCCTAACCTTTTGTGCCATAATTCTGCAGCAACATCTTCTGCACTCATAGCCAACTGCTCCTTTTCCAATGGATCAAGAGAAAAACACTTGCCTCTCATTGGAATTTTGAACAACTTCTGGCCTCTCGAGTCTGTGATCAAGCACTGGTTTCCTTCAAACACAATCTTATATCCCCTTTGTAATAGCTGACTCACACTCAGAAGGTTTTGATCAATCTTAGGAACATAGAGCACATCAGATATAACTCTAGCTCCTAAGTCACTATCAATGACAACATCTCCTTTCCCTTCCACATGTATATACTCACCATTGCCAATTCTCACTCGAGAGTTTATAGAGTGGTCTAACTCCTGGAACAAACTCTTATCTCCTGACATATGATTGGTACAACCACTGTCAATCAACCAACCCTCTCTTGCTCCAGTTGTAGTGAAGCAAGAAGCAACAAAAAGTTGCTCAACTTCTTGATTTTCTGCAACTTGTGCTTCTCCTCCTTGCTGTTGACCACTCTCCCTACATATTTTCTCGATATGCCCCAATTTGTGGCACTTCCTGCATCTCACAGTTGGTTTTCTCCAGCATTTAAAAGCAGGATGACCCTTCTTCCCACAATGATGACAGGGAGAAAAATTGGTGTACTGCTTCCCTTTATTCTTTTGATCAGTTCCACCCATACTGCTCTCCCTTCCTTGTGCCTTAGATTCTTCTGCATTGCCTTTTTGGTTGCACCATTTCTTCCCCTTTCCACTAGCATTAAGTTTCAACTTAGCCTGCAAAGCTCCTTCTACAGTACCCTTTTGCCTCAACATCCTTCTCTGCTCCTGAGCTTGTAAGGCACTCAGCAACTCTGCTAACTTTATATCTGACAAATCTTTGGTGGTCTCCAATGAGGCTATAGTTGCCTCAAACTTTTCGGGCAAAGAGACCAGCAACTTCTGCACAATTCTGTCATCTTTCAATTCAGATCCGAGTATTCTAACCTTATTAGCTATCTCCAGCAACCTGTTTGAATACTCCTTAACTGTTTCATTCTCCTCCATTTGCTGTCTCTCAAATTCTCTCATGAGATTCAGCACTTTCATCCCTCTAACTTTCTCATCTCCCTCATATTCTGCTTTCAAAAACTCCCAAATATCCTTAGCTGAGTCACACCTCATAATTCTAGTGAAAATAGTTTGAGATACTGCAGCATATAGGCATGACTTTGCCTTGGCTTTCCTGGTGAGTCTCTCCTTGTGATACTTGATTTGATTCATGGTTGGGTTGTCAGGAAGAGGAGTTACCTGATAATCATGCTCCACTGCTTCCCACAAATCGTTTCCCTCCATGTAGGCTGCCATTTTCACGGCCCAGGCTTGGTAGTTTTCCCCATCAAACATTGGTGGTGCCATGGCAGAAAAACCACTCGAACCTGCCTCCATCTCACCTTTAACTGCTATGAATGCAGTCTGGAACTATACTCAAATCAACTCACAAGTCTCTCAAAAACACACAGAAACTTTTCACCCTCACAGATCCCTCAAGATTAATCAGCTCTGATACCACTGTTTCAGACATATATTGATAGAGTTGAGAGCATAGAGAAAAGAAAAGAGAGGATTCTGCAGAAGAACTTCTTGATACAACTGAAAAACTAGTAACTGTCTTACACTTTCACAAGAAATATAAAACACAAAGGCAGAAAGTAACTGCCAGTACATGATTTGATAACTGCCTAAAACGTGCAAACACATGACTGCACTAAAACGTTAACTTCAGTAATAAACAACAAACAGACAGAGTCTTCAACAGATAACACAGCAGGACTGATCCAAACTCCAACAGAAGCATGCAATTATGCAGGACAAAGCCGTTTACGAAAATCCTCCGGAGTCCTTGGATTAACAAGAAATTGTCTACTCACAATTTGAAGAAGAGGAACCTAATCAGAGAGAGAGAGAGAGAGAGAGAGTCGAAGGATCACAAATATGCCCACCGAAGGAACTACACGAGCCGGAGAGGTGGCCGAGGGGGAGGCAGGGGCAGTGGTCGCCGAGGTGGCAGCTACTATTCTAATGGTCGTGGCGGTTAAACTGGGGGAAGAGGTGGTGGGCCCTACCAAAATGGTTCATACTATGATCACTTTGGCGAACATTACCTGAGGAACTACTATAACAACAATCGAGGACGAGGAGGCAGCGGTAGAGGGGGTGGCTATTCCTACAATCACCACCACCAGGGAGGGGCAGCGGCCCGAGGTAGCCATGACGGTGCTGATGTAGGAGTAGCCTCGTGATATTAGACATGCAGTTTGAGTAGGGGAGTCTCATTGCAGCTGTCTCGGCAGGGTTGTGTTGGCCTTCTCGGGTATTTTCAGTCGTCCAGCTAAAGACTATTCATCACCAAAGAATAGAAGCATTATGCAATAACATTTTGCTTATAGTGAACTTTGGACGTTTCTTATTTATTCCATGAGTTGCCATGTCTCTTAGTAACCAATCAAGTTTGGTTGATCTATGGAATGGCTAGTGAGAGTGGTCCCTCAGGATTGATCGAGAGTTCTAACTGTGGACTATCTCGGGAACAGGAAAATGAACATTCCAATACAATGATATCGAAACAGATTCAGATTGAACTGCCGTACTAATTGATCTAACTTGGCACAATAACCATGAAATTTTTCGGCACATCGGCAAGGCTACAAGTTCTAAAGTACAAAGCACATGAGAATGGGAATATAACTGCAAAGTGCCGCCCACTCTTTACCTTGTTATTGTCTACCTTTTCTTTTAAAAAATATATGTTTTGTGGTAACACATTTAACTTAAAGCCCTTGCCCCTAAACCTTGATGCTTGTTTCTGCATTCTGATCATATGCTTTAATTGAAGTCAGAGGTTATTATTCTTAAAGGACACCAGCCATTAACTGCTGTCAAGTCGACAGCGGGAGAATCTTGTCCCCGACCGAGCGTGAAAGGTTACATTGAGCTAAAACCAAGAGCAGTTTCATTGGCATGAATCTTGTATGACTAGCAACAATCACCTATTATACTCAATTCCGCATTTAGGAATACTTCTACATGGATTCGACAGAGAAAGTTTTCAAGTGATTGTATTGAGTAAACGCCTGGTGGATTTCTGCAGAACACAGATTCAGATTTCGATTGTGATTATTAACAGAATGTCAATTTCCTCAGCAAAAATATTTGTCTTCTCTGTTTACTTGAAAAGTTAAACACTGCGGCAAGAGGGGATGCTCCATTTTAATTGTTGAGGGAGGGGGCTGCAATAACCAGTTTGGAGTTTGAATCGGATTCTCTTTTTCATTGTCAAAGTTGCCAATGTCTTTGCCCCCCAGTAATTAAAAACGGCGATGCAATGGCAAAGTAATGGAATTAGGAGGAATCGGTTCACACCGAAGACATTTGCCGTAGGTAATATACGTGAAGTCGGGCCATTTTCTAGTCGATTCAGCACAAGGTATTTTGGAACAATCCGCATCGGTTGTACCTCAGAACTGTTGGGACGGTTTCTCTCTTATATAGAGAATGGTGAGTATAGGTGTTGGAGTTAGTCCCACATGAAAAAAGTTGAGAGGAAATCCATAGGTTTATAAGAGACAATGGTCTAGCAATTCATTGGTTTAAGTTTTTGAGTTGCAGATGGGCCCAAATCCAAAATAAGCCTGTGAATGTTTCCCAACAAGTGGTATCAGAGCCCAAGATAACGATCCTAGGGAAGTGCACACGCTATGCGTGGAAATCCACACCACACCAAGGTCCGAGCGTGGAACTCGTGGCTAGTGAAGGGCCTAACAATTGGTATTTAAATCCGGAAGTGGAAGTCCGGCTCGAAGTCCTCCACATAGTTGAGAATGGGGAGAATTGTTGGGACGGTTTCTCTCTTATATGGAGAATAGTGAGTGTAGGTGTTGGACCACATGAAAAAATTTAAGAGGAAATCTATAGGTTTATAAGAGACAATGGTCTAGCAATTCATTAGCTTAGGCTTTTGAGTTGCGGATAGGTCCAAGTCTGAAGTAGGCCTGTGGATTTTTCCTAACAAGAACTTTCCGTCATAAGCCAATAGCGTTGCACTGGGCTTGTAGATGCCACGTGTGAGATAAGAAATTAATCGTGCATGTCCTGACCTGAAGATTACGTACAACAAAGGAAAGCCGACATCGTTCAATTTGCACGGGTCATTTTCCTTTTCTTGTCAGATGAATTCGATCGAAGCGTGTTCATTAGGTGGGTTGGAATGAGGATTCCTCCTGGATGAGAAGAATTCGAGGCGCAAATAAACTCGTTGTCACTTACCAGTCACCAGATTCTGATGTTGAGACCAAAAATTGTTCCTTTGCTTTCTTACTAGCTTCATGGCAGCATCGATTCTATATTTCTACGAGGTATTTCTCAGCCAACTACCCCCTAACAATAGAATTCGTCATTTCTTTTTTGGCCAAATGCTCTGCTGCCATTCGAAAGCTTTCTTGTCTGAGCTCAACGCCAGCTGAACCGATCCCCCCCCAAGTGATTGCCCGACTCAACTGATGCGTAGATTCAGCTCCGTATCTGAACCATAAAAGATTATCTCACTTCGGAAAGATATAACAGGAAAACGATAATATAAATGGATGGATTGCATCGCGTATTAGATTTAAACTCGCGTTAACTATGCACAGATGAATGGCAGAGTTGTCAGTCCCTTTTGACCCGAGCTTGGTACCGTCGAAAGCATTATAAAATGATAAATTAATTCACCAAAAAAAATGATAAATTAATAACAAACCATTGTAATTCAACGAATTATGGTATTTCTTCTTTAACAAAAGACGCGTTTTAGTTCAAAAGATTTCTGTAGAAATTTGTATCCTCAAGTACATATAATTGCTTTTAGTCCCTTTTGACTTGAGCTTGCCACACGATATATATGCCTTTCAATTGGGATTGGTACCGTCGAAATCATTATAAAATGATAAATTAATTCACCAAAAAAATGATAAATTAATAACGAACAATTGTAACTCAACGAATTGTGGTATTTCTTCATTAACAAAAGACGCGTTTTAGTTGATTCTGTAAATATCCTGAAAAGATACCAACAAAAGTGTTGGTCGAGTGGTAAGGTAAGGAGGAGAACACAAGTTCGAACTCCAGGAAGCGCACTTGTTGGAAGGGAGAATAACCTTTAATGTTCGATCTCCCAACTGAATTAGTTAGAATCCATTGGGATTCTAAATACCAGGGTACACACTGAAAAAAAAAATCATGAAAAGATTACTGTAGAAATTTGTATCCTCAAGTACATATAATTGCTTCTAGTTAAAATACTCGAGGCCTAATCAGAACCAACGAACCATCCACAAGAAAGAAAACAAAGGAATACAAACTTTTTTCAGCGGCTCAGCTTAATTTCGATTAATGGGTCGAATTTGTTTCTCTTCTATTTTCTCATTTCGCCCCCTATTAAACTAGATTTTGTGTATACTTAAAGATCATCATCATATATGACTGGTCATATATGCGAATATGTCCTACTTTAATGAATATTCTGACTGATCGTTCAGGAGTAATAGCTAATATAACCCGTTTTGCAGCTACATAGTGCCACAAAAGTGCAAATCTGGGTCAGTGGATATGTACATATTCCAGAGAATATATAGTCGTTAAAATAAAATTCCAATTTAACTTTATCAGCCTATAAATTCTCACAAGCTTCTCAAATTCAAACCCAAGCCATTCTCTCGACTTCTATACTATACATTCATCAGTTTCTTTCTGAAAAGAGAGAGTGACAAACAAAGAAGTATGGGACGCCACCAGCAATGGCTACCACCAACACACCTTTGTCTATGCCTCTTCCCAGGGAAGACCTCTCGGGTCATCGAATTCCATTCCTCGGCTCGTTGGAAGGCACACTTCGATGCCTCCAAAGGGACCACCAAGCTGGTATATACATAACCATATATAACATTTCTCGAATATACGTTGATCTTATCGGTTCGGTTTCCTTTCTTGTTATCATATATATTGTACGCTATGTCGTCTTCTGCTGACAAGCTTATACTATAGAACAGTTTGTGATAGTTTATTTTCAAAGCTTCACAGCCGAAAGAGAATCGAATTTTATATTGGTATACGTGCATTATAGAAAGTTGTCACGACTTTGGCAGCCGCATGACCAAAAAAATTATCACTCCACGACCTTTGCTTCATTCTGTGTAGTTAATGTTTTGCTGATTCTGATATATGTCAATAATTTCCTGAGAGGTGTAGATGGTCGTGGATTTCACGGCATCGCAGTGCGGTCCCTGCAAGCTCATGGAACCCATGATTAATGACTTAGCTACCAAGTGCACCGACATCGAGTTCATCAAGATTGATGTGGACAAGCTGGAGGTACGATCATTTATCTACAATTTCTGGGAAGTGGAAACATATATGTTTTTGCTAACATCTTTGTTGATTTCTTTATGTCTTATTAAAACAGGACGTGGCGAAGACATTCGGAGTAGAAGCCATCCCCACATTTTTGCTGATAAAGAATGGGATAGTAGTTGACAAAGTCGTGGGCGCCAAGAAGGACGAGCTCCAGAAGAAGATCGAGCTTCATCGCAACTGATTTGAATCATGATCTCAACAACAATAATCTCGATCCGGTCGAACTAATAAGGGTCTTTCGGCATTTCCAGCCTCAAAGTAATGTTGTGGTTCGTGAATGTTAAATCTAGCTCGAGCATTGGCAATAAGAGATGCTACCTGTGCTATGTCAAGAAATTACATGCGATGACAGGTTGCGTTTGTAATCAATGGATTCGAGTTTGAATAATTTGTTTCAGTCGATAATAAAAGAAGTTTCTTCGAGACGTCTTGTGATTACATACGTAATTCATGTTAGTTTTCAAGTTTGCACATTAAATTTTATCCCAAGTAGATATGATTCTTGTATTGTCTGGTGAGAATTGGTATTTATTTTTTTAAACATGCGTATACTATACATGCATATGCTTACATATGTATACTATACACCATAACTTTATGTAGCAAGGGCCCCACGTGGCCCTCATTTTCCCTTGAGCCATCCTGCCACCGCCAGCCATTTCATTTCAATTGTTCCTTTCTTTTTCTTTCTTGTTCTGTTTTGCTCGGGGGAAAATGAAGAAGAAACAGAGGGAGGGAGGGAGGGAGAGAGAGAAGAGAGAGGCTGGTTCGAGAGGAAGAGAGGGAGAGAGAGTTTGAGAGCTCGAGATGGAGCTCATGGATGAGGGGGGCAGAAGAGAACGAGACTTGATGAAGACGGGTGAATAGAATAGAGCTGGGAAGTGTTGATACAGAGCTGAAACAGGGGTGCGACTGCAGAGGTGAAATTCTGCAGAAACAGATAAGTGAAGGGGTGCTTCGGGAGTCGATCGGAAGGTGAGTTGTTACCCGTTTTCTATGAAACTTCAGAGGGGTGATTCCTGGTGGTATAAGCTTCGTCTTGATACGTTTAGCTCATCAACACGCGCTCATTTGGCTGCCCATCTGACAACTTTTTTGTCGATTCCTTTTAGTGAAATTCTTTCGGTTGTCCACCAACTATCCTGGTGAAGAATTTCAGGGTTATCCAAGAATTATTTCTTGATGATTACTGGTGTTGTTTTGTTTGGAGTTCTTGATTTGTAAGTTGATTCTCCTAACCGTAGACACCCTTAATCACTGAGTTTAGGCACGGATTGAGCCATTTTCCTCTTTGTTTCAGTTCAGTTTAGGGTTCTGACTATTGATATGGAGTTTGCTACATGTTGATGTTTCGTGGTTTATGCTTTACTGTTCAGCATCTCTAGAGTCGGTTGATCTTGTTTTCACGCCGATTAGGTTCTGGATGTGGATGGAGCAAATAGATTAATAAAGTTAATGGGTTATAGAGTTAAATAAGAATTGAAATGTTCGGCTTGTCTAATTGCGGTTGGGTGTATGGACTTGGTTGATCGGGTTCATATTTTGATTTTATGCGATTGTTTAAGCGAAAGCGTGATAGGGTTCAATGTAGGATTAATTTCATGTTCTCATATTATGTATGATGATTCCAATTGACGTAATTGGTTGAGTAAAAGATAGATATATCTATAGATTTAACTCCGTTTAATATGTCTTGAATTAAAGGAAGTAGATTATATGAGATTGCTTAGGCCTTATGAGGGTTATGGAAGGATAGAGCAGTTGAGGAAGACACGGAAGGATAGAGAGAACATAGTAGGCCAAGAGTGTATCGGGGTTGGAAGTAGAAAATCATTTCAAGTCTGTAGCTTGCAATTAATTTAGGTTGTGAGCACCTTAGGTATATATTCGTTTTCTATTTCTTTGAGCTTCGCTTAATTAATTTTGTCCTTTTTCTTTTTGAAATCGGAAGTAAAGGGCTGGTTGATCCAATCGGGGTATAGGAAAGGGAAGGTGATATAGAAAGAAGGCAGGAGATTGGGCTATGGACATAATTAAGTTCTTAGCTGACTCTTATCGCTTCTAGTTTCCTTTATTTGATTGTGTTTTTGTTATGATGATTTTAGGTGTAATAAATTAGTTAACAAAAATTAATTAACTAATTATTTGAGAAAGAGCATGTAGTGAAGTAGCTCACACCTTCACATAGAAAATAAGAAGTTTCCGATTCGATTCTCGATGATAGGACTATATGTGCCCTTTTATTTAGCCTAGATAAAAGCCAGTATATAGCTGCCAAGTACACTGACATCCTGTTAATCGAGATCGACATCGACATGGAGGAACTGATGATACGATCATTTCTTGCTAATTGATTTTCCACTCGTCTGCTAACATATTTGTTAATTACTTCCTGATATCTGATTAAAACAGGATGTGGCAAGGAACTTTGGGGTGCAAATAATACTTTTGCTGATAAAGAATGGTGAAGGGGTTGACAGAGTGGTGGATGGGTGCCAAGAGGGTGGAACTCCAGAATAAGATTCAATTTAATCGCTGCTGATTGATTGTTAATCACAACGATAATCTCGATTCCAAACTAGTTGGGGTCTTTCCCCACTTCCCACCCGAATGTAGTGTTGCAGATGCAGATATAATGTTAATCTAGTTCGAGAGTCTGCATTAGGATGCTACCTGAACTTGTGTACTGTCAGGAAACCACACGCAACATATTATGTTTGTAATAAAGTTCAGAAAGGCTGTTTCGGTTTGTAACAAGAGGTTTCTTCGAAATGTCCCATGATTACGCGCAAAAATTATGTTAGCTCTTTTTTTTTTTGGGTAATTAAATTATGTTAGTTTTTGAATCGCAGCCCTCCTACGATGTGCAGTTTGCATGCATGTGTTTATACAGATCATGTAATTTTCGATTGTCTTATCAATATTGCAAACACAGAAAGGTTAAAAAGAATGAAACACAATAAAACAAAGAAAGTCGCCCAATCGACCATCTCCTCTACTCAATATGCATGAAGAAAACACAAAATTTGTACATTCACAATCAAAGGAAGAATCATTGAACTAAAAGCAAGGCAGGGCGACAGATTCACAGGCACAATATTGAGCTGCAATCCATAAGAGGCGAACACTTCCTGGGTCCTGGGTTCAGCATTTTACCAGCTGATCCTCGGTAGAACTTCAGGCATAAAGTATGAGGAGAAAGCACTATATTGGCTCCTGATTTCTTCCTGATAGCATGTATATAGAACTGCATCGAATGTACATCGGTTTAGGATCTGAATGACTCCGAGATATCATGGCGGTGCCGACTATAGAACTCCTTGCTTTTGAAAGTCTGTAACCACTGGAGCATCAGAAGGTCTCATAGTTAGACAACATAGACCAAAGAAAAGGCAGTACAGGACAGATTCCGGTAAGGACAAGGGAACAGGAAGCAATAGCAATCGAAAGAAAAAAATAAGAGCAGATTGAAGTGAAGAGAGAGCTGCAAATTCATCTGAAGTCAACTTCAATCACCTAAATCAAGTTAGATTGCAATAAACAAGTATCGGTCAAGTTGTCATCAGAGTGGTTGCGCAATCAATTCAACGGGCTTCAAGCACAGTATTGTATCTTTCAGAGTAAATAGAGCATTGGAACTTTGTTATTTGACTTTTCTCAGCTAAAGCCGAGCAGAAGATTTTTGAACTCATCCAAACAAAGTCTCCCTAGTGTTTACTCCACCGAATTGTACACTCGAGCATATGAAGTCTTTGCTAATTGACTTTGGTGAACTAAACCAAACAGAAGATCAAAAATGGATTCATAGAAGTGCCCTTAATCTCAAATACAAGGTCTCAGGCATTAAAGAAACTTCATTGAAGACATGAGCAAAAGGCAGCCTTCCTAATAATCCCCTGTTGGCAATAATCACTCCCAATTCTAGACATCATCAACATCTTATCTTCTCCATCTTAACTCAGCTCTCCTCCAACCATACAGTTCCCCTATACCTCGAAATATCAAATATCCAGAAGCTAGTCGACATTCAACTGAAGACTAAGCCAAACACATACTATCATCTTCTCTAAAACAACACAATATAAGATCCCATCTAGCACGGAGCTCATGTCACTTTCGAAACGAACTTATTAGTCAAGTAATCAAGCGAGCCCATATATTAATACAAATTGGATGAAAAGCCAGAATCAAGCAGAAGTTCGATAGATTAAGATTTTGAACAATCCTCACCTATCGAGGATGATGGGACCACAACAACGTGCATAGTAGCATTGTTTGGTGGGAGCTGAAGCCGGAGGGGGAAGAGCTTCCCATTGAGTGGGCTGCGAGAGCACACGATGATCTCCTCCATCCCTGTGTCTTCCCCCAACTTATGAGTCAATTCCTCCAAGTTGTTGCCTTTGAAGCTAAAGGAATACCCTTCCATGTCTTCTCCTTCCACATTCCCATTTTCATCCGCGAGGTGATAGTATATCATTCTCCCATCGGATTTCGGAGGTGAACCCACATGAGAATCGATCGACTGCAAATAATCGAAAGACACGAATTCAGTCTCGTTGCGAAAGTAATCCTCTTTGATCAGAATGGAAAGATGAAAACTTTTTTCTTAAAGAACAGCAAAATTCTCAGAAGAGTTGCAAAATTTCACGAAATTACCACTGAAGATTGCAGCAGAAGCCAGTACTAAGAGGGGCCTTACCTCCTCCCGGGAAAAGTTGCCGGAGTTGGCGGATGCAAACGAAGGGGAAGTGTCAGAACCCATGGAGTCGATGTGGGAGAGGGGCTCGACGGGGCGCTTGTCGGTAGGGGACTGGAGGAGGATCTCGATGACGTCGATGTCCCAGAGGACCCAGTCCTGGGTGGCGGTCCGGTGGGGGACGTCGTGGGTGACGGAGTTGCGCCAGGGGGGGAGGCCGCCGTTAGCCCGGAGGAAGTTGCCGTAGCGGGTGCGGAGCTTGACGTGGGTGCCTTCCCGGACGGGCTCCCACTCGACGGAGGAGTCGAGGCGGCGGGGAAGGGTCTGGAGGACCTTGCGACCGGTCACGCCGAGGAGGAAGGGCTGGTTGGAGGCGGTGAGATACTTGCCGTAGCAGCTCTTGAGGCGGATGATGGAGTCGGAGTTGAGGACGAACTCGACGGTCCAACGGGCGGCCTTGGAGGAGCCGTTCCGCTCCTGGGTCACCGACTCCTCGTCCTCCTCCGCCACCAGGTACTTGTCGTGCCGGTTCCTCAGCCTCACCGCCCTGGCGTTCTGGAAGAACTCCATCCCCGTCCTGTACTTGTTGCTGCTGATCTGCGGCAGCTGCTTCTGCTGCTGCTATCACAATCAGAAGAAGAAGAACAAGGAGATGCTCAAGATCTAGATAACGGGATCCAATCTGAATCTTGTTCAACGTGAAGAAGATGAAGACGAAGACGGAAATGGATCTTTGTTCTTAAATACTCCGTGGGAAGGGAAGTGGAGAGAAGATTGGGTGAATATTCAAATGGAATAAAGGCAAGATGAATTGGGTGCCAGCGAGCAGGGCAGCGCCGAAGATGCCAGTGACAGCGGCCACCCAGTCAAAGGGTCATCATCGCCGGAGAGGCGGTACGAGGGAAGGAGATGAGAAGTAACGCCCGAGACGACACGGGGAGCGCGTGCCTACTACGCTGATGTTGCGTACGTGGCGCCGCTATCCCCATCTCAGACATAGACGTCGTCCGCTCCATGCACCCGGGTGTATAAAACACCCACATCAGTATCGGTATAACAAGTTCAAAGGAACAAAATTCTCGACCAGTTTATTGTTTCGGATTTCTCTTTGTTTAGTAGTAAGTAATGTTACTAATTCGATTTGAAGGAGTCTCTCTCGATCCACCGACCATTGTGTGCGTATAAGAAGTACAAAAAATGCCTTGTTTGGAATTTAACATGAAGTATCTAATAATTACTAAACCATAATAGAGAGGTGTGCATACGAATGAGTCTATGCAAATACGTCTAATGGGGCAAGGAATATATGCTCAATTCTTTTTAAATGGAAAGAAAGTATATCCTACGTGTGGGCCGAGGTTCCGTGGGGGTGTGGAACATTTCTCCTAAAGGGTGTTCCTTGCGGAGGCTTACCGTAAGGTCTCCTTTATAACAAATGTGTGGTAGCAACATCCGTTTAATTATCTATCTAATGCAATAACCGGATAGCAATCTCCACAAAGGAAACCCGACTCGATCTCCCGCGTTCTTCGAGCATGCAAGAGGGCTATTCGCATCTTCTTGTACAAAAGTTTTATGTGTTCGTTACTTTGGATTGAGACAGATGGGGCCTAATGGACTGGTCTTTACGCGGGACGCTCTATCCGTTCACATTAACCAATTTTTGGTCTTTTGAGATGTCGTGAGTTTAAGCCCAAGGGAAACTAAGATTGCTGAAAACAGAAGCAATGATAACGGGCTCACATAAAGACACCGTCTCTATTTTTTTTTTTTTTTTTTTGGAAAAAGACATCGTCTCTATTATTGTTGTTTTAACTATTATGTGACATTTTTGGCCCAAAAAATCCAGTTTATGCTTATTTCACTTCACCATTCATTTTTTATTGTCATTTTATTTATATAGCTAGAAAATAATGAATATATTCTTCGATCATTGGGCATATTCAAAAATAATTACTTTGTTCATTTTTTGACTTTTTGTGTAAACAAAAGAAAAAAAAAGCATTATTTTGTCGAGAGAAATATCTAGACGACTTATCTTAGTAAAACCTTTTCATTCATTTGCAAGTAATGAAGAGAAAGCTCTAGCCCAAGGAAAGTAATAATCTATTCGTAACATTTTCCTCATTTTCTTTATATATATATATATGTATATTGGCGTAACTAGCAAAAAAGAAAAAAAAAACTTTTTTTTTTATCTCCACAAGAAAACAAACGAAAAGGGCAAAGGTGCCTTTCCATTCCATTCCATACAGTTTATGACATAGCTCGTGAAATTTGACAAAGACGTATTACTAAGATGTCAATAATTAACGGAAGCATGAATCACTTACATTGATTGACCAAATCAGATAAGGAAGTGTGAACATCTTGAATAAAGTGGTTCCCCTTTTTCCCCAATTTTTCCTCTGATTTATTTGTCGATCGATTTGTCAATTATTTGCATAAATAAATTAAGCTAGTAGGTCTTCCTAGTGCCCTTTTTAAGTAGTGCAGAAGGGTAGTTAAACGTTGCTTCCAAGAACCAATTTGCTTTTCTTTTCTAGACATTTTGGTTCGAGGAACCACTTTGGATATTTCATCTCAACCACTTCTCCATTAGTCCATCTAACACTATTAATTAGTGCTACATACATTAATACACAATGTATGTAAGTACATAAGTATCGGGTTAGCTCTAAGCTTATAGCTTGGAATCATTTTGAGACGATGATAAGTGGAATCATTGGATGTGATATATGTGCAATAATCTATTAATAAGTGGACCATTTGCAAACTTTTAATCGTGCTCTCTTTTACCATGTCATGTAATTAAGTACGAGTTAGTTACTTCTGCAATTACCTTGCTTTAATATTAAAATGTCTGATGCGCAATTCTTTACTATGATATTATGAGAAATCTTTTATGGCTTGTTTGGTTTGTAAATGTGATTTTAAAATCACAATTTTAACCTAATTCTACTGACAACAAAACAAAATAATTCATACAAAGTCAAAGAGTGGCTCTCATTTATACCACTTTTTTCACAACAAAACAAAACAACACATACAAAGTCAAAGGGTGAACTCCATTTATACCATTCTTTTTCAAAATCAAAATCTGATTTTAAAATCCTATTTTGAAACCAAACGCAACATAGCACATTTTGGAATAGTATTTGGCATTAACCCCTGTCAACAATGAGCGTCAACTCTGTTTGCAGCGGATCCTGGATCTAATCTTAATAATCAAGTTACTCCGCGTAATCAATATTTAACTATAGGCTTATGATACAATTATTATTTTTTAAATGAAACGAGTAAGAAATTCACATAATTATATTCATGTTGCGATATTACTGTGATTTTGAGCTTTATTCTTTCACCTACCAATAAACTTGAATCTTAATTTACCTAATTGTAGCTCTTAATGATTAATTAACACCCCCCCCCCCCCCAGCTGTCCATATGGTTTTCTTTTCGATGTTTCATGATTTCATCCTAAATAGGCAAATGAATCATCGCAACAGACAATCAGAAAAGCACATAAACTTAGTCCTACCAGCCATAGAATTAATTTATGCCATCTTAACTTAATCACAGCACTGATCATACATACCTTTCTTAAATACCACTTCGAACTAGACTTCCTTGGAGTCAGAGCGGCCATGGGAGACCAAGTAATTACTTCATCACCCGCACCCACAAGGACATCATCCGGATTGACCGACGAGAAGCTCGACATGTACGATAGGCTGTCCTCCGATGACTGATCGAACTCTGAGTCACTCACTGCCTCCACGTCCCACAGGATCCAGTTATGGGTGACCCCGCTATGCGGTTCGTCGTGCGTGACCGAGTTCCGCCAGGGCGGCGTCCCACCATTTGCCCTCAGATACTTCCCGCACCAACTCCTCAACTTCACCTGAAGAGGAGAAGCAATCGTATATATACATCCGGTCTTGCTTTGCATTGGTGTTACAGTCGACCCGACAGACAGAGTCAATCAAAAGGAACTTTAGTATGCGGTCTCTCGTACCTGAAACCCGTCCCTGATGGGCTCCCACTGCAAGTTCCAGTCACCAGATGGCTTCTCAGGCATGGTATGCATCACCTTCTTTCCGGTCATCCCTAGTAGGAACGGTGCATCGGAGGCAGTCAAGTATCCCCCGTGGCAGCTCCTCAGGAGGATCGACCCGTTCTTCCCTTCGATTGTCTCCACGAACCATCTAGCCTTGCTGGAGCTCGCGTTCCGGCTCTGCCTCACGGTCTCCCGGTCGTCATCTGCGACCAGGTACTTGTCGAGGTGGCTCCGGAGCTTGACAACCTTGGTCTTCTGGAACAGCTCCATGGAATTTATGAAACTGAACGATCGAGAAGTTTATGAACTGTATTGTTTCTATATAAATAAAATTGAGGGGGAGGGAAAAGGTTGATTGTGTTGGGTCTTTGTTGGTGGCATTAGCCAGCCCTACGGCTTTTATTAATTAAGAAAAATGTTTTCTTAATTGACAAGGACGATGAAGCAAAAACTACATGGACTATGGCAATACGACACGAACTAATCGCCGTTTGAAGAGTTCTGATGGGTCAGTCAAGACCGTATATTGACTTGCATGGAAACTTCGTGGTTGCTCACGCGCGGAAAAGGGTGTAATCAATACATAATAATTTGCTAAATAGATTATTATTATTATAGTACAAAAATAATTAAATATTTGTGATATAAAACGTAGCATGGATGGATGTCCTTTTAACGTGTAAAATTGAAAGTTTTATTTAGGGATTGTTGACTCATAATCTGTCCCGGAAGGGAAGATGTGATGTTGCATCCAGTAATTTTTGTACTGATCGCATGAAGATTAGAAACGAACATGGAATTAATAAAATCAAATAAAAACGGGATTAGTGAATATTGATGATGATGAGTATAAATATATAAATAAATAAATGTAAAATATATGAAAATGCAGTCACTTTCTCTAGAAGCTGAGGTTGGACTTTCGGATTACTAGGGGAATAGGAATAGGAGGCGTGGTTGTTTTCAAACGGTTTATGGTCGGCATTTTGCATAGTTCCTCTGTTTTCTTATTTTTATTTGACTCTCCCGTTGACAAAAAATAGGAAATATTAATTAGGACAAACTAAGCTAATTCTCGTATATCATGCCACAATTTTCATTTTTCCTTTTTTTTTTGCGGAATAATATATAAATTGACGTCAAAGTAATTCTTATAGAAAAATGCCTTTGTTTTCCGAAACAAATGGTCTATATGTAGATTGTTATATAAGTTTAGAGTCTGGACTGGGACGCATCCGTATGACAAGGGAAAGGGAAAAGAAAATGAGAGTATACGATGAAGTAAATATCGCAAAATATCGAGACTCGG
Source organism: Punica granatum (assembly GCF_007655135.1). NCBI lineage: Eukaryota > Viridiplantae > Streptophyta > Magnoliopsida > Myrtales > Lythraceae > Punica > Punica granatum. Next base: position 22,040,998 of record NC_045132.1, read on the forward strand.
AAAATTAAGAAATGCATTGTTGGTAACTTTGAAGACTTCCCTCAGCGCGGGAAATTCGGGGATTTGATTGCTGTAAGTACTGCTCATCTATCAGGATACTTTGTTGTTTATGCTGTCCTGTAGTTTGTGAACTTCAGTTTCAAAAATTGATGATGCTTTTCTTTTTTGTGAAACTGTTGTAATATCCTCCTTTTAATGTTTCTACGCAAACCTTCTTGATTAAAAAGCATTGTCTTAAAGTACTATGAAATGAAGAATGGCACTGAAGTTACAAGTGGTGCCATGGTTCTTGGTTGTTGTTTTTGCCTCCTTGCCTGCTGTTCAACATGAATTTGTTGTCTCAATGTTAATTTTTGAAACTGAACAATAGGGTACACATCAGTGTTAATTTCTGCCTACCTCTGGTTTGCTCATTAATTTTCTTAAATGCAGGAAAATGGATAGACTCGCTCAAACTCGTTGCACAGATATGATAACCGAGCTAGAAATGCTCTTTCGGGAGATGGATCAGCGTCAGAAAAGTAAGAACGCCGCTTTAAGAGCTGTCCGAGCCCACAGGATCGATGGCAGTCCGCTAATGGGTTCACCCTGCGAAGCAGAACGCTTGCTTGAGAATTTGAGGCAAGCTGAAGCTGGCTATGATGTTGGATTAAGCGAGTGGAAGCGTTAAAGACCGATAAGACAAAATTTTCAACGATTAAACATGCAAGGAGCGATCCCAGAATCCTATCCCGGGCTTGTGATATCACCCTCCATCGACTTAGATAACGCGAGCTAACATCTATGAGGAAAGTTTCTTCTCGAGTTACCTCTTGAAGTAAAAGTCCCTCAGACGTTGGTGTAGGAGCTGTCCAAGTATCCGGCCTCTAGCTTCTCCACACGAACACGATCCTCGCCAAGTGATGCCCCTTCTGCGGTCTGAACCCATCCACATGAGCTGCCCACATGATAGGATGATGCTCTCGAATGGAAGACAGGACGTTGGAGTTGTCTCGGGCTTTTCGGAAAACCGAACGTAGCTGATTTTGGCCTCCGATCAGCGGCACCAGTGCAGCCACTGTGGCTGCTCTTTTTGTCCAGCCGTGAGCTTCCAAAGCTCACTCTTTTGTCCCCTTTTTTTGATAGATTTTCACCATAAACCTTGATATCCGGAAGTCTAATTGGACCCCGACTAATTCAATCAAACTAGGTCGATAAGGGGTAAAACTCTCCCAACGTGAATTTTTTGCATTAACAATGACTCGAACCTGAGACCTTACTTAAACGGAACAAATATCGAACCGCTTAAATCAATCCACACCGGTTGTTTTTGTCTTTTCTAGAGTCTTGAATAATTACAAAACTTAATGGATAAATGAGACCATATATATCTATATATAGCTTCATCATTAACCCATCAAGAACCATGTTCTGCAATATTAATTAATTCATAACTAATTAATTGCAATACCATCCTTGTATACATTCAAGAGGGTGTCTTAGATAATGACAAGAATTAAGGATTAATAATAGCCACACATATCAAAATATGTATACTTGCATTACTTATCCTTAAGGACCAATATTTGCAACTTTAATCTATTCACATTCACAATAAATTAATTGCAAACTCATCCTTGTGAATTTCCAAGACCTCGTTTTAGTCCAAAAGAGAATTACAGAATTGCTCTCGAGACAAGTTTCCATATATATACTTTCTATTATGGTAACTTTTCAAATAAGGAAACTAATATATCTCATATAATAATTCCTTATGAGGATCCACTTCTTAGTTGGATTTGTCTTCGAGACGTGCTAACAACTCTGCAATCTATATTGCAAATCGAATCCAATAATTGTTTCCTAATTAATTGCCTTAATTTGAATCAAGTCATCGTGGCTTATACGTGTTCTTTTGTATGTGACTAACTAGGTTCATCATTAATTAGCAATGAGAATATAACGTTAACTTCATGAAACAGAATCCTTTCTTAATTTACCCAAAATATATACTTGGATTAGGACTTCTTGAATTGTGAATTGCTCAGAATCAGAATCCATGAGCAACGCCAGTCCGAAAAACGATTTGAAATTAAGTCTAATGTCTGCAAAAATGTTTCTCAAATCGCAAGCGGCATTTCGGGGATTGGAGATAGCATCAACTACTAGCAGAGCAGAGCAGAGCATCACTCTCAATCCAAATCTCTGACTCACCGTTCCCAAGAGCATTATATCACTCTCATTTTCCTCTATGGGTAGGTTGGATTGGCCAAAGCATTATAAACATTACAACTTTGGATTATGATGAACAGTTCTCACAAATCCTAAACCGATTTTCAAAGGGCGAGAAATCAAGCTAGAGCAGACGCCTCAACAAAGGAGGATATTATATCAGGTAGGTTTTCGTCTTCCCAGCTTTCGGATTATCGAATTGCATATTAATTACTTTCCTAATCAAATGGGATCATCAACTTCTGTTGTTACGTCGCTAAGTCAATGTGACATCTTGATCACGAGCGACTTGGCCTGTGTGAGGACATCGTTCATCCCGATTCGTTACATATGCCCACCTCATTGCATCCCGATTCAGGACTTTCATGAATTTGAGAGGCACTTCAGGGACATTGTGAATCCATGGCAGTGCGATATTTTCCGGCAAGGCAGGCGTGCCACAGTGGGAATAATGATCGCACACAGTTTATCTCTTATTAGGTCCCGTAAGAATCCTTTCATTTTATGCACTGATGGATGTCATCAGGTTTCGGTCATGTAAAGAGTGGCTCACAATCTCAATGACTCGAGATTAATAAGACGTACTGATTCCTAAACAGATCCTTGGGGATTACATTATTAATTCCATTTTAATTCCCCTACTGGGAGGGAGGATTCTTGAATTTGGCAAAGAGCACCTTGGCGAACTCCGCGAGCTTGTCTGTCTCGGGCATCACGTCCTTGACAGCGGGGTCAGCACAGAACCTCTCAGCCCACTGGGCCAGCTGTGGAGTCTTGGACCTGCTGATGAGCTCGACTCCATTCATCTTCTCCGTGACCCTAAGCCAGCCCAAGAAGCAGCCGAATGCAATGTCGAGGTAACCAACTCGGTCCCCTCCAAAGAAGGTTTTCCCTTTGCTGCACTTTGTGAATGCGTCCTCTAACACGGCCAAGATTTCGCTGACTTGCTCGATAGCAGCCTTCTTTGCCCCGTCGTCCTGGGCCTTCGCTATCCCGATCAAGGAAGGAAACCACTGTATATGCACAAGTATCATTGAGTATTATAAGGTCAGGTTCTATCAAAAGTGAGACTGTGAGAGCAACAACGTGCCGTGCAGAAGTAGACAGCTGCAATAAATAAGACTTGGTAGTATTTGATGGATTTTAAGTAACATAATCCTGGATTTTCAGTTACGGATCAATCATGGACCGAGAGGCTCGAGCTACGCCAATTTTCGATATTGAGTACCTTGTCATCAATGTAGGCTGCCCAGAAGCGGGCGGTGGCGCGATCATACAGATCGGAAGGCAGCATTCCAGGGCCTGAGGACCAGACCTCGTCGATGTACTGAACAATGATCAGAGATTCACAGACAAGCTTGTCCCCGTGGATCAGGACCGGAATCTTCTTATGGACGGGATTGGACTGGAGGAGGAGCTGGCTCTTGGTCCCCAGAGTCTCCTCGAGAAACTCGTATCCCACAGACTTGAGGTTGAGCGCGATTTGAGCCCTCATAACGAATGGGCTTGGCCATGCGCCCAGCAGCTTCACGGCGTCCCCTGCCATTTCGGCTAGCCTGAACACCTAACACCCGGAACAAGAAAATGAGTCCCAAGAGATTTATCCGAAGACTAAAGAGAGATTTAGAATTAGGTGTTCCTTTTGATGCTTAGGAATCGGAGGGGTTTTAATAGGAGATGGGATGAGGATTGCATTAAATTGACATGTTGGAAAGAGTGAGATGTGATGTATTAGGAATGTGGACGATAAAGGCTAATCCCTGTCTAATTTTACGGCCATTAGATTCAGATCTGCCCGAGAGTCAATTCAAAGACTCCGTCCACATTGGCAGTTCTTCTGGGCATCAATTAATTATTTCAATAGAGAGAGAGAGAGAGAAAGGGAGTGTCCCCTGCACCTTAATGTCTTTCTGTTCCTCTGTCCCGATAAAAGTTTAGATAATTCTACCTCAAATAATATTACGAGAAAGAATCAATAAAAAATTTTTAATAAAAAATAATTATGATAATTATTCGAACGATTAGCATTAAATTCTTAATTTCATACGATTTAACTAGTACTTTCTCACGTCATATGTAAGATAAAATCACCCCATAACTTCTTTCTATCCTTAGGCAGATGGCCTCCCTTGCCATCAAAAAGTTTGTGAACGGAGAAAGTTGCACAATTCATGCATATATCACAGTCTCACTTAAGTAACTCAAATTTTTCGTTATTAGTACTTAGAAGAAGGATTTAGGTTATATCATGGCGTCGCAGAGACCCGCGTAATTTCTGTAATGCGGCTAGGAAGCAGCATTACTTTTAGCAATTAATCAGCAGTCACCATAGGGTCGGTGAGAACGTGTGGTCCGTAATCTAAACACGAACGCTATTCAACTCTGTGGTCCATAATCCTTCCCATTCAAAGAGTTGTAAACCGGGCGTGGCTCGGGGGACTCGAACCGTCCGTGAGCCCCCCGAGCTAGATCGGACTCGGTGAGGCCAGATCTAGTTCCTTCGGCTCGAGTTTAGTCATCGGGGCCCTGGATGGTTTCTCGGAGGAGGAAGTTCGGCGACGGCAGCCAGCTGAGGAGGACAAGTGGCAGGAACGGAAGGGCGGTAGAGGCTGATGCGTTTCGAAAATTTGATGGATGATTGAGGGTAATTTAATAAATTATTTCCTATTACGTATCCATATTACCTACCATGTACATGGAGGTGATGCATCCGTAATTGCGATTACGATTATGGACGCAAACAAAGTAATCGATATTATGTGCGTAATAAATACATAATGTAATTTCTATTACGGTGAATCAAACGCGCCATTAAAGTTTTGTTTAGGGATCGTTGATTCATAATCTGTCCAGGAAAGGAAGATGTGATGTTGCATCCAGTAATTTTTGTACCAATCGCAAGTAGATTAGACTACGAATATAAATATAAATATTAATGATGAAAAATATAAATAAATGTAAAATACGTGAAAATGCAGGCTCTTCCTCTAGAAGCTGAGGTTGGACTTTTGGATGACTCCGAGGATAGGAATTGTGATAGCGTTCAAATGGGGAACGCCTACGGCCGGCCTTTTGCATCGTGCCACTGTTTTTCTTATTTTTATTTCTCTTTCTCGTTGACAAAAAATAGGAAGTATTAATTAGGGTAAATTACAAAAAAAAACTCAAATTTTATAAAATGTCTCAATTTTGTCCAAAATTTTATTTTGTAACAAAAAAAACTATAAGTTTTCTAAAATGTCTCAAAAATGACCTCCATTATAACTTCCGTCAATTTTTGCTGCTGATGGTGGGTCCCTTTAACAGTCCACGTAGGCTAGTGGGTCCCTTTAACAGTCCACGTAAGTCACACGTAGGCAAAAATTGACGGAAGTTATAACGGATGTCATTTTTGAGACATTTTAGAAAACTTATGGTTTTTTTTGTTACAAAACAAAATTTATGACAAAACTGAGACATTTTACAAAACTTGAGTTTTTTTTGTAATTTGCCCTATTAATTACGACAAACTAACCTAATTCTCGTATATCATGCCACAATTTTTAGTTTTTAAAATTTTTTGTGTAATAATATATAAATCGATGTCAAAGTAATTCTTATAGAAAAATGCCTTTATTTTCCGAAACAAATGGTCTATCTATAGGAGTGTGCATGGATATCGAGTATATCTGACACTGGTTAAAACTTACCCATTAAGGTAAGGTCCAGGTAATTTCAATTGAAAATGAAATAAGGTCCGGGTAATGATTTAAAGAACCGGTAAAAATAAATTTCGATTCCGATTCCAACATATAGGGTACCCACGAAACCGATACCCAGGACCTATATATTTTTTTTTAAAAAAATTATTTTATATTTACATAATTCTCTATATGCGATGTAGTAGTTACAGAATCCTAAGTAGAGCTTATTTGCAATACCATCCTTGTATACATTCAAGAGGGTGTCTTAGATAATGACAAGAATTAAGGATTAATAATAGCCACACATATCAAAATATGTATACTTGCATTACTTATCCTTAAGGACCAATATTTGCAACTTTAATCGATTCACATTCACAATAAATTAATTGCAAACTCATTCTTGTGAATTTTCAAGACCTCGTTTTAGTCCAAAAGAGAATTACAGAATTGCTCTCGAAATAAGTTTCCATATATAGATTTTATATTATGGTAACTTTTCAAATAAGGGAACTAATATATTCCAATAGCTTGCGGCATTTCGGGGATTGGAGATAGCATCAAGTACTAGCAGAGCAGAGCATCGCTCTCAATCCAAATCTCTGACTCACCGTTCCCAAGAGCATTACATCACTCTTATTTTCCTCTATGGGTAGGTTGGATTGGCCAAAGCATTATTAACATTACAACTTTGGATTATGATGAACAGTTCTCACAAATCCTAAACCGATTTTCAAAGGGCGAGAAATCAAGCTAGAGCAGACGCCTCAACAAGGGAGGATATTATATCAGGTAGGTTTTCGTCTTCCCAGCTTTCGGATTATCGAATTGCATATTAATTACTTTCCTAATCAAATGGGATCATGAACTTCGGTTGTTACGACGACAAACCGTCGCTAAGTCAATGTGACATCTTGATCACGAGCGACTTGACCTGTGTGAGGACATCGTTCATCCTGATTCGTTACATATGCCCACCTCGTTGCATCCCGATTCAGGACTTTCATGAATTTGAGAGGCACTTCAGGGACATTGTGAATCCATGGCAGTGCGACATTTTCAGGCATTGCAGGCGTGCCACAGTGGGAATAATGATCGCACACAGTTTATCTCTTATTAGGTCCCGTAAGAATCCTTTCGTTTTATGCACTGATGGATGTCATCAGGTTTCGGTCATGTAAAGAGTGGCTCACAATCTCAATGACTCGAGATTAATAAGACGTACTCATTCCTAAACAGATCCTTGGGGATTACATTATTAATTCCATTTTAATTCCCCTACTGGGAGGGAGGATTCTTGAATTTGGCAAAGAGCACCTTGGCGAACTCCGCGAGCTTGTCTGTCTCGGGCATCACGTCCTTGACAGCGGGGTCAGCACAGAACCTCTCAGCCCACTGGGCCAGCTGTGGAGTCTTGGACCTGCTGATGAGCTCGACTCCATTCATCTTCTCCGTGACCCTAAGCCAGCCCAAGAAGCAGCCGAATGCAATGTCGAGGTAACCAACTCGATCCCCTCCAAAGAAGGTTTTCCCTTTGCTGCACTTTCTGAAAGCGTCCTCTAACAGGGCCAAGCCTTCACTGACTTGCTCGATAGCGGCCTTCTTCGCCCCGTCGTCCTGGGCCTTCGCTATCCCGGTCAAGGAAGGAAACCACTGTATATGCACAAGTATCATTGAGTATTGTTAGGTCAGGTTCTATCAAAAGTGAGACTGTGAGAGCAACAACGTGCTGTGCAGTAGTAAACAGCTGCAATAAATTAGATTTGGTAGTATCTGATGGATTTTACGTAACATAATCCTGGATTTTCAGTTACAGATCAATCATGGACCGAGAGGCTCGAGCTACGCCAATTTTCGATATTGAGTACCTTGTCATCAATGTAGGCTGCCCAGAAGCGGGCGGTGGCGAGATCATACGGATCGGAAGGCAGGATTCCAGGGCCTGAGGACCAGACCTCGTCGATGTACTGAACAATGATCAGAGATTCACAGACAGGCTTGTCCCCGTGGATCAGGACCGGAATCTTCTTATGGACGGGATTAGACTGGAGGAGGAGCTGGCTCTTATTCCCCAGATTCTCCTCGACAAACTCATACCCCACAGACTTGAGGTTGAGCGCGATTCGAGCCCTCATCACGACCGGGCTTGGCCATGCGCCCAGCAGCTTCACTGCGTCCCCTGCCATTTCGGCTAGACTGAACACTTAACACCCGGAACAAGAAAATGAGTCCCGAGAGATTTAGAATTAGGTTTTCCTTTTGATGCTTCTGAATCGGAGGGGTTTTAATAGGAGATGGGATGAGGATTGCATTAAATTGAAATGTTGGAAAGAGTGAGATGAGATGTATTAGGAATGTGGACGATAAAAGCTGTCTAAATTTATGGCCATTAGATTCAGATCTGCCCGAGAGTAAATTCAAAGACTCGGTCCACATTGTCAGTTTCTTCTTGGCGTCAATAAAGAGTAAATTAATGATTTGGTTCTTCAAAGATATACCTTACATCAAATCTAACTTTAAAATTTTTTCATATCAAATTAAATTTTAAGAGGTTAAATATACATCAAATCCGACCTTAAATTTTTTTTTATATTAAATTAAATCTTGAGAGATTAAGTGTATATAAAATTGAACTTTGAGATATTAGTATATATCAAATCCGACCTCAAAAATATTTTTACATCAAATTAAATCTTGAGATATTTAGTGTACATCATATTGAACTTTGAGAGATTAAGTGTATATCAAATCCGACCTCAAGAAATTTTTTACATCAAATTGAACATTGAGAGATTAAGTGTATATCAAATCCGTCCTTCTATTAGAATGCCATCAAAAAATGGACAGAAAAAACTGATCTGACATTCAACAACTGATGTGACATTGTTTGATTGTTTTCTTTCATCGTATTGCTCATTCCTATTACTTTATGATATTATATATTTATTTTATTTCAATTTTAATCATTCTATCCCTTATTACTCATGTTACCCCTGTGCAATCATATTTTCCATCAAAACTAAACTAAAGGTTAAAAGCACTGCGAACCAAAATAACAGTTTGATTGAGCTTCCTAAACCTAGTTTTCAAATGTATTTACAAACCAACTATTAAGCATAAAGATTTGCAAAAGCAAAATTAAATAGGAAAATATTTGCTATTTTCTCATTAAAATCAAAGCTGGACACCAAAGAAAAAAAATCATAGTAACAATTGAGGCGAGACTCAATTAAATTATTTGCATTTAAAGGAATAGAAAAATCGTCTTTCACTTACATCTCCTGGGGAAATAACAGCGCCGTTAATGAATCAACATGGAATTCCTCGTCACTGAAATAATAGAAAAAACTACTAGATAAACTGATATTATTGTTCCAAATTGAGACAAAGCCCCAAATATTGTTACCTACCCACCCACCAGAAAAGAAGTCCCACACATCAAGAGAGAAGGAGAAGGGAAAAAGGAAAAAAAAGAGTTGGCAGAGCACTGGCATATTTTTATACATAATAGATTGATGTATGGCATTATGACGGAATATCGGATTTAATGTACACTTAATCTTTCAATATTCAATTTGAAAATTCTTTGAGGTCGGATTTGATGTATACTTAATCTCTCAATACTCAATTTAATGTGAAAAATTTTTTGAGGTCAAATTTAATATAACATGCACCTTTCAAGAATCAAATCATTAATTTACTCCATCAATTAAATATGTCAATAGAGAGGGAGAGTGAAAGGGCCTCCTTGCAATCGAAAAAGTTTGTGAACAGAGAAAGTTGCACAATTTATGCATATATCACAGTCTCATTGAGGCTAACTCAAATTTTTCGTTATTAGTATTTGGAAGAAGGATTTAGGTTATATCATGGAGTCATAGAGAACCGCGTAATTTATGTAATTCAGCTAGGAAGCAGCATTACTTTTAGCATTTAATCAGCAGTCACCAGTGGGTTGGTGAGAATGTGTGGTCCAAATCGAAACACGAAGGCTATTCCACTCTCTGGTCCATAATCCTTCCCATTCAAAGAGTTGTAAATCAGGACTCGAACCGTCCGGGAGCCCCCCAAGCTAGATCAGACTCGGCGAGGCCAGATCTGGTTCCGTTGGCTCGAATTTAGTCGTCAGGGCCCAGGATGGTTTCGCCGGAGGAAGAAGTTCGGCGGCTGCAGCAGGCAGAGGAGGAGAGGCGGCAGCGACGGAGGGGCAGTAGTGCGTTTCGAAAATTTGATGGATGATTGGGGATAATTTAGTAAATTAATTCCTATTACGTATCCGTATTACCTACTATGTACATGAAGGTAATGCATCCATAATTGCGATTTCGATTACGAACACAAACAAACAAAGTAATCGATATTACGTGCTTACTAAATACGTAATAAATATGTAATGTAATTTTTATTACAGTGAAACAAACGCACCCTTAAATTTTTGTTTAAGGATCGTCGATTCATAATCTGTCCCGGAAAGGAAGATGTGACCAGTAATTTTTGTACCAATCGCATGTAGATTAGACAACGAATATAAATATAAATATTAATGATGATAAATATAAAATAAATGTAAAATACGTGAAAATGCAGTCTCTTTCTGGATGAATGGCAATGCAGTCTCTTTCTCTAGAAGCTGAGGTTGGACTTTTGGATTACTCCGGGGATAGGAATTGTGGTACCGTTCAAACGGTGTACGCCTACGGTCGGCCTTTTGCATAGTGCCACTGTTTTTCTTATTTTTATTTCTCTTTCTCGTTGACAAAAAATAGGAAGTATTAATTACGACAAACTAACCTAATTCTCGTATATCATGCCACAATTTTTAGTTTTTAAAATTTTTTGTGGAATAATATATAAATCGATGTCAAAGTAATTCTTATAGAAAAATGCCTTTATTTTCCGAAACAAATGGTCTATGTATAGAGGTGTGCATGGATATTGAGTATATTCATAACTGGTTAAAACCTACCCGTTAAGATAGAGTCTGGGTAATTTCAATTGAAAATGGGATAGGGTCCGGGTAATAATTTAAAGAACCGGTAAAAATAAGTTTCGATTCCGATTCTAACATATATGGTACCCACGAAACCGGTATCCAGGACTTCAATTTTTTCTAAAAAAATTATTTAATATTTACATAATTCTCTATGTGCGATGTAGTAGTTACAGAATCCTAAGTAGAGCTTATTTGCTTTGTCTACGAAGAAGAGCTATTTATACTTATCAAAAAAAGATTTCCACTTTTAAAATTATTAATAATGTCCATTACCGTGTTTGGTATGTTATACGTTACAGGTAATCTTGCTTGCTGGTAATTTGTTGGGTAAGTATATTCCCAATAACGAGTGAAAAGGTGAATTACCTTGGAAATCCAGCTTACCACTAATATATTTCAGCTTGTTGGTAATTTACTGGGTAAGTATATTCCCAGTAACGAGTGAAAAAGTGGATTACCTTAAAAATTCAGATTACCACTAATATGTTTCAACAACATAGTAATCTAATGAGACCAGAGAATTAGATTCCCAATAATCCACATGAATTATCTCATGCCAACCGCCCTCTTAGCATTCAATCAGCAGTAACATTAGGTTGGTGAGAATTTGTGGTCCGTAATCAGAACGCGAAGGCGGCTATTGAATTCTGCGGCCCACAATCCTTCCCATTCAAAGAATTTTCTAGTCGCTCTTTGCATTATTTTGCCATCACACTCCACATTTACATTTTTTCTCCCGTTCATGCATGAGATCTTTCATAGGTTTGACCGGTTCAATTTCTCTAGAACAGTCCTGATCCTCTTGGTTTTATTGTATCCTTCTTATTTTATGCAAAATAAGGCTTCGTCCAGGGGATATCACAAGGGTCAGTCGGATGAAAATTCCGATTTTTAAATCGTAACGATGTGGTTTCAGCAGTTAAGATGCATTTAAATACTCAGTGGCAGCATCACAAAGAGGGTAAAAACTTACTAGAACACATTACTTCCCATCCCTGCTGCGTACATCTGAATGTGGCATATGAAAAATTCATCCAACCTGTGGAAGAAACCATATAGGGTCAGATTAATTGTGGTGGAAGACAACCATTTAAGCTAAGACCTTTGAATGTGTAATTTACCAGCTAGAAAAAAAAAAAAAAAGAAATTCCGGTGGAAAAAGATTCTTCATATTTGAAGACCAAACAAATCAGGGAACTTCAAGAGAATAATAATTCCAGGAAATTGATTTAAACGAGGTGCTAAGCAAAAGCCGGAAACGAAATGACACAAAACCAGCATGATATTTACAAATTTATAACCAAAAGTCTAAAAAGAGGAAAACATCGAGAGCTACCTTCACTGTTCCTTGTGAATGACCATGGTATCTCAGCAAGTCTCAGACACTGTCCAGTCCCTTCATTGTCAAACGCTATCATCTCCTTTGTGGAGTGCTTCTACAAATTAAGCCAACTCTCGAAAAACAAAACAAAATGAAAGATCAATAGTGTAACCCAGGGAATCTGCAACAACTGCATTCGGAGGCAGGTAACATAATCAAACAACAAAAGTAGATTCTCACCACTCCTTGGCAAGTAGCCATACTGATCCGATGAATGTAAGGAAGCTCTTCATCCAGAATAACATCAGTGCCCTGCACAAACAACTTCTGTTAAGACAAAGCTCGCTGCCAATAACAAATGGTATTACTCAGTTCTTTTAAGAACCATTTAGAAGGAAATAGAAAATGATACCTCATTTACAGAGGGTATCACTGCATATTAGGATCTCGATACCAAAGCTCGTGCCACATTAATAAGAGTCTCTAGCCATCAGTCTTCATCCTTGGCTTGATCCACAAGAAAGTTCTCTATGACTTCATCACACAGCTGAAGGATAGTTCCCATATTTCCCTCCTCATATATCATGTCCACAAAGAGGTCATATATCTCTTTATCTACCACGATTTCCTTTTGTCTCATCTCTTCGAATATTTGCCTTGCTTCTGAAACTCTCTTTCTCTTCAAAAAACCCCTAACCAATGCATTGTATGAACTAGCTGAAACACGGAAACCCTTCTCAACCATTTCTTGATGCAAAAACCACGCTTCCTTCATATTCCTCGCTTTGCAATGCCCCTTTATCAATATGTTATATGTCTTTTCATCAGGTATAACTCCCCTGGCCTGCATACCTCGATAGATATCATTTGTAGCACGCATGTTGTTTCTGTTGCAATACTGCTTCATTAGAGAATTGTAGATCGCAGCATTGGGATTTATACCCTTCTGGAGCATCCAATCCAATAACTGCTCTGCATCCTCTAGCATTCCCAAGCTACAGAATCCGTTCATCAGCACATGGAATGTAACAATTGTGGGCTCAAGGCCTCTATCGAGCATCTCTCGGAGCAGGTTGTGGGCTTTCGTCATCTGGCCCATCTTACAGTGTGCATCCATTAAAGTTGTGTAAGTAATACTGTCAGGGAAAATCCCAGCCTTCTCCATATCCTCCATCAGCTTCATTGCTAAAGCAATATTACCTGCCTTGCAGTGGCCATTAAGAATAGAATTATAAGTGCAGAGATTCAGTTCAAGGCCCTTCCTTCGCATTTCATGAAGAAGCTCGTTTGCTGAGTCCACATCTCCAGATTTACAAAGCCCATCAGACAATGCCGTGTAAGTAACTACATTCGGGCTGATCCCAAGAGAAACCATCTCATTATGAAGAGAAAAGGCCTTCCTCATTTCACCTGCCTTGCAGTAACCATCAATGAGTGCTGTATATGTAACTTCATCTGGTCTGAAACCTCTCTTCTCCATCTCACTGAACATATTATCTGCTTCCACCATTTTCCCACTCTCACAGAAACCACAAATTAGAGCTGTATATGTTACAACATCAGGAACAATATTCTGAGCCTGCATTTCTTCAAACAGAGAAAATGCTGATGCAACATTCCCTAGTTTACGGAAACCATTGATGAGGGTCGTGTAAACCACATTATCGGCAGCTACTCCATGGTTGATCATCTCCCTCATGACTTTCTCTGCTTGAATTACTTTACCACTTTCACACAGGAAAAAAATTATGCTGTTGTAGGTGTAAGAGTTGGGTTTCAACCCTGCTGTTTGCATCTCCTCTACAAGCTTCAATGCACTCTGCAGTTCCCCAGCTTGACAGTATCCATTAATTATAGTACTGTAACTTACAACGTCAGGTGAACAGCCTCTTTCCTCCATTTGCAGTAGTAAATTGTGCGCTTCCTTGATCTTCTTACTTCGACAGAATGAATGAACAATAATGTTATAACTATCTGTGTTCCAACAAACACCAACTACAGGGAATTCCTTGAATGCCTTTATTAGTGCCTGATGCCCATCAGGATCGTGGGAGAGCTGACTAAGGTAAAAATTGCAAGCATCAATGGAGATAACCACCCCATAATTTACCAACTTGTCAAAAAGCTTCCTAGCTTCATGAAGCGACTTTGCTTGAACAAGAACATGGAAGAAAATACTGAATACCCGGGGATCTGAACCCCAGTCCTTATATGTGTATATCAATCGCTCAGCAAAGAGAGCAAATGAACTGCTAATCTCTAGATTGGGTTTTGTCCAGAAATCATTAATAAGCTGTTCTGCTGTTTCTAGATCTCCAGAAGCTACAGCAACCTGGATAATGATGCAGCGTGCTTCCAATGTTGGGTATCTGCGAAGGCACGCCCAATCATAGAAATCCAAAGCCAATCTATAGTCACTTCTAATGTTCATGAGGACCCAAATGAGATGGTCAGGCCTAAACTTTGATTCATAAGGTTTTAGAATTCGGCGAAGTGGCTCACTGCGGCGCAACTTTATTGTTGTTGAGATATGGTGTACAAGCTCAGAATCTCTGATGGTGGGTTTCTTAGGGGAATAATCAGGAAATGGCCTCGTATTGGTTGAGCCCGAGTAAAGGAATCTGAGGGGTGAATGTCGGTAAAGGAACAAGCACGGCAAAACTTTTGGAGTTTTCAAGAGAATATTGTGGCATAAGACACCGAAATAATTGCCTCGAATGTGGAGCATGAACCTCTTCATGCCTGTTAATAAATTCCATCAAGATAAACACAGACAGCTCCACTCAGATGAAGGGGCACCTCCCACCTCCATGTGGAAGGACCATAGCACAGAAGCCTCCTCATCTCCCCATTTTCTGCATGAGGGAAAATACATGCTTAAAATTCCTTCAATGAGAAGAAACAGCTTAATGAACAGAAAAACTGGATGAAAGGATATCGATCACACAAAAATATAAAAGAATCAATCGTCATGATGGGCAGCAGTACTTCTTGAATGACCAGTAACCGATTGTCTAAATACTTAAACCACATAGAGCGAGCTATCCACATTTCTTATTTAAGATAGGAAGTTCAAATCAAACCGAATATGAGATGTCTGAATGAGATCAGAAGGCAATAAGAGGAACCTACGAAGTCTGATAAAAAGTTTAATTGACAAATGCTTCTCAGGGGAAATTCGTCAAACACCTTTAGCGTTATCAGCACAAGCCACAGGAGCTCCACAGCTTCGTTCCCCAGTTAGCCTGAGCTCCTTCACATACTAGCTTCTCCATTCCCAAACAAAAATGTAAGAATTTACAGGAAGCTCACTCTCCAGATTACCAGGACGACAACAATTCAGAGAAAATCTAGACCGAGTGATCATTCAATGATCCTTCCCACCATGCCCATTAGTAAAAATGTCCAAAGTAACAAGACCCGACATGCCAGGGAAGGAGAAAAGAGAGAAAAAGGAGACAGCTTGAGAGCGTACGAATGGGGAGAGGAACGAATCAGCACTCCAGTGAACTGGTTTGGCTACTGAACTGAAGAAGCAGAGCAAGTCAGCAGACAGACAACAAAGAAGACGATGTTCAGTGATACGACGTTTGTTATATCTACGGGCCAGGCAGGCCCAGGAATAAGGGCTACTTCCCGTACTACTACTTTATGGGCCTATGATGAATGAAAAAATGGATAAATTATATCGGTTGTTCAAAAAGTTTTATAAATATTTTAATATGGTACAAAAAAAAAAATTTTTTACTTGATGGTACAAAATGTTTCAAAATTGTTTTAATATAATACAAACCGTCATCTCGCCATTGATATCGTCAAACCGACGCTGATGGTGCACAACTGGTTTTTGTGGGACGTTACATGATAATGCAAAATGTTTTGAAGTTATGACTTAATAGTACAAAATGTTTTACGCAAGTTATATGATGGTGCAAAATTTACAGTCTTGTAAAGGACAACTTGACGGCTTCAATAGCGAGATGGCAGTTTATACTATACTGAAACAATTTTGAAACATTTTACCATTAAGTAGCAAAAAAAAAATTGTACCATATTAAAATATTTATAAAACTTTTTGGACCACTAGTGCAATTTACCCTAAAAAATCCGGGCGAGAACCAGACCAATATGGTCCCATTTTGTAAGATGATCTCATTCAGAATATCTAGTAATTTATGTTGAACATGGTCTACGAGTTTGCACCAACCTGCCGGCCGGCTTGGAAGATCAATCCGAGCTCGATGTTTTTCATTTTTCTTAGTTTCGAATCTTTTTTGTATGTCAAATATGGTCTATGAGTTATGACACAATCAGTTTAGAAAACTCGTCCTTATGTCTTTCTTTCGGTTGTTCTTTTCTTAACCTGGATATAAATGTGTCGACCGGGGTTGAATGTCCGTGACTCCTTACAATCTCATCGATCGCCTCCGACCAGGGAACAGCGCCAAGTGAGCGAGTATAGGATCTGTTTGAACCCAAAGGTGGGGATGTTGATAATTATGACGTCCAAATCACAAGATCCGTACCCAGGGTAAGGCCTTTTAGTTTCACACGCCTCATATATATATGTATCGGAACGCTATCGGCTTTGCCTTCTAGTTCATCCTTATGATCTGACGATATCTTCTCAGTTTTCGGTAAAGGTTCACATAAAGGAGACATTGATACCATTCCAATTAACCCTTTTGTGCTTCCATATGCAGAGAGCAGTACAATGCCTTGTGTCTCCTCATAGTATTAGTGCAGTGAACTTTCCTCTGATTTTGAAGATTAAACGATAACACCAATTGTGTGATCCAAGTCCGGACATTCCTTGGACAATATTACGTGAAGCGAAGCCGCTTAGCAAAGCGATCTCTATGAGCCACTTGCAACATGGCATAGGTTTAATTCCGCAACATCTTGACAAATACGAATTCAGAAAGGTTGTATAATATGTAGAGTAAATTATTGGTTTGGTTCCTGAACTTTTACACTGTAACAGTTCAGAACCTCCAAAATTTTTACCATCAATTTTTTGACCTAAATTATCCACTTCTAATCTAATAGTTTAGACGAGTGTCAAATACTTTAACGGAAAGCTAACGTGGATGTTTATGTAGTGCAAACAATGTTGACAAATTTATTATTTTAAAATCATATTTGCCAAAAAACATTGTCGTTCTAGTTTTCTCTGAATTTATTTTTATCCTCTTTTTTTTTTTTTTTTTTTTCATTTTAACGCCTTTGCCGACAGCCTCGCCCGAAGGAAGAGTTGGCCGGCTCGGGAGTGCCCAGCTGGTTTGCCCCCAAGGCGTTAGGCGATTCTTTTTTCCTTAAATAATTTTTAATTTTAAAAAGGCGCCGTCATTTTGTGCAAGTTTAATTAAAAAAATTATTAACAATTGGAAAATTCAGTAACCAAACTGTCATTTTTTATTCGTGTTTATATTTAAGTATAGTTACTTGTTCTAGAAGATGCATGATCCGAAACAAACAAGAGGTTACATTTCTTTCCTTTTGAGAGGCACCGAGCCCGAAGAAATGGAAAGCTTAATAAAGAAACAAAAAGGGTTTCAATTGGACGTGTGAAGAGTGGCCTGAGAAAGGAGAGGAGGAGGCTCGTATTGCTTGTCGTAATTATTTCTGATCATTTTTAATTTGACCCTTCATTCCGGAAAACTTGCAAGTGCAAGAGAATTTAAATTGAGTCAAATCGAATTCGAAAAGTTGGTTTTTGTGTAAGTAATATGCAAATGACATGATCATCATGGTGATATATCTTTTGTAGGGCCAAGAATAAAGCTACGGCTGCCCTAGATTCGTGTGGTGGATTGTTAGGTAATGGTTTTCCTTTCTAAATACACAAGATTATGTTATGTTCGACGTTGGACCAGTTTCCTATTACTGCATTCTCCTTAATCCTTACCACATGACGATTTGAAGGGGTGGAGAGGACTCCAAGTGATGCGAAACGGGGTCAATGAGTGAAGAGGAAGCATACATACTAACGGAGAGGCTCCAGGGAGTTTCGAAAACTCTCCTGCAGTTTTTCTCCGGTAACACCGGAACTTAGAGTTCGACGCGTAACTTCAGGTTTCTTGGTAAGAAACATTATCATGACATCCGAAGAATGCAGATAACCGATCGAAATAGTATGGGCGAAAGAGAAAAGCATAGAACCCACAAAAAGCTACCAAAAACTCACCACCGAAAGTGTAAGAAAAACATTGATCCCTTGAAGGAATCAATCTTTCTCTGCCTTTTCTATTCCCTTGAAGATAAAAGCTACAAAACCGAGAGTGTTTTGGGTTAGATTCTTGTCAGTGAAACTTTTTATGCCCCTTTATTATTCCCTTCTCTTTATTAAGTCATGACCTTCCTTTATAACAAAAAAAATTATAGATATTTGTATTTTCCTAATAGAAGCTAAAATAATTTAATACAAACAAGTTAGCTTCTTGTGCTTGCTCTTCATTAGTATAAAACCGACCAAACATCGAACCAAGCTCAGCTCCCTCCATAGAAACAAATTCAACAAAGGAAAATGAAGAATTTCAGGCACTCTCCTCTGCCTCTCCTCTCCTTCATCTTTCACCTAATCCTCTCGATCCCACCAATCTCCTCCCAGATGTGCCTCCGGGACTGTGGGGGGATGCCCCTCCGGTACCCATTTGGAAGCGGCCCGGGATGCGGGGACCTGAGGTTCCAGCGATACGTGACCTGCAAGGATGGGAAGCTCACCCTGACCACCCACACTGGATCCTACCCGATCACAAACATTGATTATTCCTCTCAAGTTGCTTACCTCTCCGACCCCTCAATGTCCACCTGTGACTGCAGTCAGCCCAGCAAGGGCTTCAGCCTTGACTGGGACGCACCCTTCTCTTTCCAGGATGATAACATTTTTGCCCTCCTCGACTGTTCGCTTGACTCCTCGCCCATTTACCCACCGAATGCTGATGGTAACAATAACTCTTCTGTGGTTCCATTATGTGATACCAAGGGGCAGCCAATCTGCAGCTTCCTTAACTCTTGTCGAGCGATCAGCATGCTTAACCTCCCTATCTCGACCTGCTGTGTTTATGCTCCTGTGGACCTTGGACCATCATATGAGATGGACTTACAGAAGCTGAAGTGCAGTTCATATTCGGGATTCTATAGCTTCAATGGCCAGGAAGCAGACCCCGAGAAGTGGAAGTACGGGATTGCATTAAAGTATAAGTTCAACGTGTATAATGATTACCCCGGCTCATGTTCGGCATGTGAGAGAAGCAACGGTGTTTGCGGGTATGGAGGAGCCTACAATTCATACATCTGCGTGTGTCCTAATGGGATGAACACGACTTCGGACTGTTTCTTTGGCGCATCCTGGAGCGGGGCCCAGAGGGGTCTGACATGGCATAAAGGTACTACCTTCTCATCTAGCTCCCAGGTTTCAACTTTTGATTCTTTTCTACTTCTGAAGTGCTAAAAAGTGGTGGCTTATTTGGCTAACAGCTTAAGCTGTTACGAAGTCGCATTGACATTTGACAATCAACCATATCTATGGTACACTTGACACATCCTCATCCTCGCTGAATAAGAATAACTTGGAAAGTGAAATTAGAAGCACTAGGAATAATTGGGAACGGTGGGCTTACGAAAACAGGCAGGAAAGAGATAACTCACGCTCAGATACAGCTATGGCCCGATCTAGTAACTTGAACTTATTGAAGTAGAGCACATTTATAGGCAGTTCAAGCTAGACACGAATCACATCAGCAATTACCAGAGTATGCTTCCCATATATTAGGGGACTAAAATTTTCGCCCTTCTTGGTGATATTTCAGGAATGTGGTTGGCTTATTCCCTGGCATGCATTTTGGTACTGGTGATGCTGTAGTCTGTGAAGATCTGTATTGGATTGATTGAAAAGTTGACTCCAGCGAATCATCCTCGGTGTTGGTGAAATGTAGTGTGCTTAGAAAAAGTTCGACTTTTGGATCCCTTGCTGTGGACAGAATAACAGTCCATGACATATCTCGGTTGCCAAGGAACTGAATAAAGAATCAGTAGTTTCATGATCTGCGGCAGTTCAAACTAAAATGCAGTAAATCAATGCTGTGGTTATATAGCAGAATAGTATTCCATATATCATGGCAATGTATGTCTTTTTAACTTCTTCAATATCATTCTTCAATGAAAGACCGAATATTTAATTCGTTTCTCATACCAAATGACCTTTACTTCATAAACGAGAGATACGACCCCCTGTTGCAGGTAGACACTCCGGATTTAGTAAAATTAGAGATGAAAATCCGCTTCCATAAAGTACCAGCTACTAGTGATTTTCAGTAGCGATCCTTCGGGCCAGGGGGAATCCCCGTGTTCGAATATTGAGAGCCGATCGTTGTATCCAGCTTGTAAAGTTGATTACTTTAGAAGGAAGATAATGCAATGGAATGTGATTCTCCTCCCAAAGGGCATCATATCCCCTGAAAGAGAATCAATCTCTCTTTTCACTTTCACTACAAAAGGTTCTTCTTCCTTTTCATCTATGTTACTTACCATGCAAGCTCTTGAAACCTCTAGAGAGCACTCCCTTTATTCCTTCCACTACTTCTTTTGCTGAACGACAGTCGAAGTCTAAACCCGTGCATGAAAAGATGTCTGGGTTGAACAAAAAAATTTGAAATTCTAATTTTAGTGTGGCATTTCGCCTTTAACTCAGAACCAAAAGGTTCTTGAGTTCTGTTCTCACTTCTCACCAATGGAACTTCCACGGACTTTTATTTCCCTTTCATTCGTAACATATTAGGCCCGCAGGCCTCTTTTGTATTCGGGAAAGAACTTATTCTATTTTGCTAACAGCACAGAGATAGTGGGCTTAAGGACATTCTGGACCTTAGATTGTGGGCTTTCCTGGTGGGTCTGAACATAAACGGATTCCTGCAGAAGAACAATAAACATTTAACAAAAACTGTCTGATTCTGACAAGATCCTTCTTGAAATTCCAAAAGGTGTCAGTCCTTGGAGTGACTAAAAGAAGACCATTACCCTCTGAGTGTCTGTAAAACTGTTAAGATAGACTCTTTTCTATCTTTGTCGTGATTCGTATTATTAACGTGTAAATCGGAGGGTAAATCTTGTGATTTCTTACAGAAAACGTGAAAAAGGTTGCGACCACAAGCATGATACTTAGTTCGGAATCTTCATGGGCAGCGTACGCCTTGAAGGCTATAACCCTCATAATTACCTTTATTTTTGTAATCAGTCTCATTGAATCCGAACTGTGATCTCTCTTCATCCATCAGATTGTTGGGAAGCACGTTTTGGATCTATTTGTGCAGAAGCTGATTAAATCTTCTGTCCTTTTTCTATGGCAAAATAAGAGCCCATTTGTCGGTTTAAATTATTGAACTACATCGGGGGAAGGGATCTGGAACATGTCATAAAATAATCAAATTCACAAGAACCATGAGACAGCTTTAATCATAGAATAGAGAACATGATGATTAACACAACAACAAAATATGCTTTGCAGCAACAAACTGTAAAGCATAAAAAGAATACAGAAAAGATAAATCTAAGCATAGTAGAAGAAGATCTTTGACCTCTCTTCTCTTTGGCTCTCCTCTCTGTCCCGTAAATTTGCTGGACTTCAGATTCCGACCCTTCTGGTTACTCGTAAGGAAAGAAATGGTTTCCTGGCTTCTCCCTTTTGCTGCATTTGTTGCCATTGTGGCAGTCATAGAAGGAACAAAAATCAGTTCGGGCGGAATGTGCCATCCGAGTGACCTGAAAGGCCTCACAAGTTTCCGGGCGAATGTTCGGGTCGATACTTCAGGAAGGCTTGCGAAGTGGACGGGGATCAAATGCTGTGAGTGGGAAGGCATTTCCTGCGATAATTCAACCGGACGCGTGATAGAAATTCGTCTCCCAGGATTTATTTCGACGAGCGACTCTCCGTATCAGTCCCAGATGAAAGGTCTCCTCTCTCCTTATATCACTCTTCTGAGGTCTCTCGAAGTCATTGATCTCGGTGGACTTATGGATCTTTCTGGAGCTATACCATCATCCATTGGATTTGATCTCCCGAATCTCCGAAAGCTCTACCTTTGCAGTAACAGAATAACGGGACAGATACCCAACAGCATTGGTAAGCTCTTGAAACTTGAAGAACTTGTACTGTTCGAGAATAGATTATCCGGGACAATCCCTCCAAGCCTCGGGAATCTTGAAAATTTGAGCTCCCTGCTCCTCTACTCTAATCAGCTTTCAGGAAAACTCCCTAATTCTCTTGCGAATTTGACGAGTTTGGTTCATATTGACATCCATGGAAACTATCTCGCTGGTGACATTCCAGAAAATGTAGGTCGACTTCAGAACTTAAAAGAGCTTGATCTCTCGAACAATCTCTTGAGCGGGAAAATTCCAACTTCCATAAGTAACTTAACAGCCATCTCCACATTGTATTTGGATGCCAACAACCTTGAGGGACCAATCCCGAATTCCTTACATGAAATGCCTTCCCTTGGTTTTCTGAGGCTGCAGAACAATCGTCTCAGCGGAAACATTCCACCAGCTTTTGGCAACATAGCATCCCTTCAGAGAGTCTCATTAGCTAATAACAAACTCACGGGAGCAATACCGCCGAGCATCGGATATCTATCGGCTCTAACAGAATTGTACCTTGATGGAAATCTATTGTCGGGCCATATACCAAGATCAATCGGTCATCTATCGGGTCTTTTGGTCTTAAACATTTCTTACAATGCAATACAAGGCCAATTGCCCCGTGAGATGTCTTCCTTGCAGAACCTTCAAATTCTGGATTTGTCTTTCAACAGACTTAACCTTTCCTCAATCCCGACCTGGTTCTCACAACTATCCTCACTTTCCAAGATCTACATGGCCGGATGCGGAATCAAAGGCAAATTTCCCAGGCTTTTATGGATGATGCCTAGTCTGGTCCAGGAACTCGACCTATCTGCTAATCATATAACGGGAGGTCTGCCGTCATGGCTCGGCAGCCTAACCCAGCTCTACCTGCTGAACCTTTCAAGGAACTCGCTAGTTTCAGGAATCCCTGAAACATTTGCAAGCTTGAGTACCTTGGCTATACTAGATCTCCACTCAAATAAGCTGACAGGAAGTATAGAATGTGTTTTACGGTCACCGACTTATATCGATCTTTCTGACAACAGATTCAGCGATGGAACCGAAATGATAGGATTAGGAGCTGAATGTGGGATCCGTTATCTCAATTTATCAAACAACTCCTTAGAGGGAAGACTGCCAGACTCCATAGCAAGTTGTATTTTGATGAAGAGCTTTGATGTCAGCAGTAACGAGTTGGGGTTCAACTTGCCTGTCGGATTAGCGAGCATTAGCTCGCTGGAGACGCTGAAGCTGCAGCGGAACCGTCTCACTGGCAATATACCTAAGGATTATCTGAAGTTGAGGAAATTACGAGTATTAGATTTGTCAGATAATCTCTTGGTGGGGGAAATTCCTGCCGGGGAACCTCTAAGTGACTTCCCCGAGAGCTCATTTTCCGGCAACAAAGGATTGTGTGGGAAACCCCTTCCTCCCTGTAGGTTTTGAGTATTTCTTTTTCCTTGTTTCTTCCAAGAGAGTGCCAACTCTTTTTGCTTATAAAAGATAGGCAAACAGTCATTTGTTTTCCGAATTAAGATTCGACTTAGTGAATCTCTCTGGTCAATTTTTCAGAAAATTAGAGTTTTTATACGTCATTTTGGGAGAAAGGTAACCTTAATTTTCCAGAAGTTCACAGCAAAACATTAATTTTCCAGAAAAGGAACTTTCGAATATCAAAACTGATCAACAGTTGCACAACAAACGACTTTCATTCCTCAAAATGAGAGAAGATAATGGTAAACCTCGCGCAGAATTAATGAAGCGGCTTCTTCCAGTTACTTAAGATATCTCTACAAATCATTGTAGCCCGCCGATATTTCTTGGGTTAAGCCCATCTGCTGGTAATTTGTGTAGTCTATTCCATTTAATCTTATGCAGCATAGGATCTGTTCAGGAAGTTCTTCGACTTTGTTCCCCTGTTCGAGGTGCATAAAAAACACAATTCTCAGAAACCAGCATGAGGAGAAATCGGAACAAAGCGACTTCTTTATGCATATTCACTCTCAAAGGGAAAGGTGGCCTTGCCTGAATAGTGAGGCCAACATCCAAGACGCAGAGCTTCAGACGGTCCAAAAATGTGTCGAAGCCCTTCCGCGAGATATAACTGAACCTGTGCATGTCTAAATCTATCTCGAAGTAGTTCTCACCCTGTGAAATTCCATAAAATAGAAATCATTAGTCTAGAGGAAATAAGTTTTGAAAATTGTAAATTATCCCCATAACTTGATATTCCGAAACCATCATAGAATGGGATCGAGTTCCGTGAATCAGTACGACAAGTTAGGCAGGGATATACAGAATAAAACTCATGCTGAGGACGAGAAAGAATAGGCTTCTCATTGTAAGTCTGCATAAGCTTTCTCTCTGCTGCATTCATGGGTAGATCATCCACGTTCGCCACACGACCCAAAATCTTCAATCTCTCACGGAACTGGACAGTATTATCGACGGCAAAGCCTTTGACTTTCTCAACATCATCATCGATCAACCTCTGTTAAGAGAAGAAACATACCCTCTATAACAATTCAGAGAACGATTAAGCTAGTTACCGAATGCAAGCAAAAGTGTCGACTACGAAAGGATCTACCTTACCCTGATACCATCCTGAAAATGGGATGGGAGCTCCTTCGAATAGCTCTCAGAAAGCTTAAAATATAAGACAATGCTCATTCCTTTGCCATCAGTTTCACTCTGAAAAATTGAGGCGGGATACAGTGGAATCTGTTCGATCAATGAACAAACCAATTTTCTTTTATCATCTGAATGCTGATAAAGAACGTATGTGTGCACACCCAAGGAGAGAGCCATGAATCATTTGCAAGATAATGTACCTGCACGTTCACCACTAGAATAGGAGGGAGCTTTCCGGAAGACTTTGTGGCGGGAAGTTGAACTAAACGAGCAATGTGATCCACTTTCCACTTAGTTAAGAAAACATCAACGCCGAATGGGTAATACGCTGCACAATTAGAAGCAAACTCCTTCCTCTTGTCCCTATCATAGATCAGTATGAATCGATTAGCAGTGGAAGTGTGTAACAAACTGTTGTTCAGAGATGGATCTTTACTGAGTTCTATCTTCCTTGAACTTCCATCTGTACCTAAGATAAGTTTCTCCCCGGACTTTAAAAGATCTCGGCTCGATATATGACCAAGAATCGAGCATTTTCTTTTCCACCGGACAAAAGGGTACTCGAGAACCAGCTATAGGTCTTTCTAAAAGCACCCTCGACGGAACTGAAACAACCAAAAACAGAAGCTTAAGTTATATATCTACAAGTGGGAACTTTTATGAGAAAGACAACCCGAGATTTTGACGACCAAGTATACGGAAATACTTACATACAGGGGAGTTAGGATTCCCTTCCTTTAATTTAGACTGAAGTCTTATGGAGGCTTTTTTCCTCGAACGCGGTGAACTGGAGCTAAGAGAGCCGCTCTTCTCAACAGAAGAAGGAACTGTAGTAGAAGAAGAAGTAATGAACGGCAAGCAGGCACTGGGTATAATCCCGCAGTTGTCAATCACTCCTTCTCCGGAATCAGCAGCCATTGTGATTTCATCGAGAAACATAGGACATGCATCATCTTGAGAAACGGAGCTCTTTGAAGACTCCATAATGGAATTCCTCCCAGAGTTCGGAGCCAATAAGTCAACCATCTGATTAGTCGTGGATGTGATACGAGAAAAATGAACAGCTTCAAGGCCGCTCACAGATAAGGAGTCTGCAATTTGTGAAAAATTTCGTTCAAGAGTAAGGAATAATGAGTCACTGATGGAGACAACAGTCTGGTATTTACCATCCAGAACCCTGTGATAGTCCTCCTCACAGTCAGTGTCGAACACGGCAACAGAATCAAACCATGCTTCCTCAACACTTCCTGCTGACGAAATCAAAATTTATAAGGAAAAAGTTCACAACCCCGAAAGAAATGACTATATTCTTTGTTCTCGTTCAAAGAATAGCAACAGCCGGAACTAGAAAGGCCACAAGAGGCACCTGCAGAATAGATGGGGCTCATTTGTGTAGTTTAGCCTATAGGAATGAGGTTGGGAATTGCATTGATCGAGTTTCGAAAGGACAGTATTTTGTATCGCACTCCAATAGGCATACTCCTGCCAATTTCTAGCCTCACTGAATCAAAATTCAAGTCACATTTAACTGACCACAAAAGCCAGTTTCTTTCACTCCAAGAAACCAACCACTTTCTCGATCACACAACGAAAGCGTCATTAAGAAAATCCAATGCAGCACAAACATTACATCGGGCTTCGTCACAATACTATGCCGGCAATTCATCTGCTTCGCTAGGTCTCCTATTCGAGTCTGGGATTCAATTAAGAGGGACCCTTGCAAGGCAACCCCCAAGCAAACCAACAGAAGATAATGCCGGGTTCAATCAGAACAGCGAGACGGGAGTCTAGGAAGGAGGAGATCACCTTGGAATGTCGGGTTCATGAAACATCAGTGTCGTAGCTCGGCAGGCTCCATCATGTCCACCGATGTGCTCGACAGATGGGACGACAACGACACTCTGCCCTTGACGACCTTCCTTTGCCTCCGGATCCTCTTCTTTTTCGGAAGCTTCGATTTGCCACCAACACAAGCCTGTGGAGTGGACCCGCAGGATCCCATCCACCCTTCCCGGGAGGCTGCTATGGCTCAATCAGCTCCTCTGCTCGGACCCAGTCGTCCTCTCTCTGTCTCCTCCCATGAAAGAGGACGAGGAGGAGAAGGAGAGAGCTGACTAAGGGAGGAGACAGAAAGTGTAGGGGTGAAGGTTTGGATCAATTCTGGATTGTCTTATGGAAAAGGTCATAAGCAAAAATTGAGGCAGGGGACGGAAGGGAGGACACGGTTACGGCAGTTGCCGTTGTCGTTGTCGTTGCCTGCGTGAAGCATCTGCCAATGTGGCGGTGGGTCCCAACGGGGAGGCGGCTGTCCTGCGACATGGCTAAACCTCATTAGCCCGAGCTTGGGGGTTTTTAGTGGCAACTGGCAGCTTCATGCCCGCACGGCAGGTGGGCCCCCCGGACCTCCCCGATAAAATATTGTAAAATGTCAACTTTGTCTGTTCCGAATATGTTGGGTGAATAGGACTATCCAACCTATTAGGAAATATTTATGGTAGGTGCCCGAATTTGAGGAATTTAGAGGACAATGAACACTGGAATATAAGTGGTAAAATCTTCTGAGTGAGGAAGATGTTCATGAATAAAGCAAAAGATCTAGATCAATAAACCGGAGATTACAATCTCGAGATCACACTTGTATTTTCTAACTCTCACTACAAGACCCAAGCCCCGAGAAGAACCTCACAATCCTCTTAGTCATCACCACTCTCTCACTTCTATGAAACCCTAGAGATTCTAAGAAAATAACCCGAGAACTTTACAAGAGAATTACACGTTATTTCCCGATCTCACACTTAACACTGACTTACAAGGATCATCCCGTAGTTATACATTCAAGACCTAAAATATCCTTTAGAATATACCCAAAATATCCCTAAACCGCCTAGAAAAATTCTTCCAAAACAAAAACTAAATCACAAGATACTCTCTCTCGGCCAAACTTGTCATGGCACACTTTGCTGATCACTTATGTACTTCGTGCCATGGCACATTCGCATTCCGCCATGACACGATTTGCTGATTGCTTCCTTTTCTTTAATCGAACTTCGTTCTCGTTTCCTGGTCTTCAGATCTTCGGATTTCCGCTGAATACGAGACATACCTCAACAGCAAGGATTAATTGTGAGGATCCCACTTTCATTTCCATTTTTAGTATAGTAATTTACTCGATACCTATTTTTTTCAATGTGAACCATAATATCTGGAAGCGCAATTGAGCCCCAACTAATCCAATTGAACCAGGTCGGTCCACTAAAGGGTAAAGTTTTCCCAACGTGGATTTTCTGCATTCGTAAAGACTCGAACCCGAGACCTTGCTTAAGTGCAACAAGCGCCAAACCGCTTGAAACAACCCACATTGGTCAATGTCTAATTTCTTTTAATGACTCGATATTAATTAGATTTCAAGTAAAATTATGAGAGTTATTCAATTGTTAGGTAACATGCTCAGAGAGTCTGAATTCAATAAGATATTTCTCTTATCAAAGTGATCGTCTACATTTCACATCGTCTTAACTGCACATGTGAATACAACCTGTCTTGTTACTTCTGCGTTAAATTAACCTACACTCCGTTTATAATTAAGGGTAAAGTGATCGCACGTTATAGAAACTTCATGAGCAAAATTTCGAGTAAACGAATAGATGGATTCTATCGTCGACGAGGTCACTAGACACTGTTCCACTCATTTGAGATCCCAGTTACCGACTTTGTTCACCAGCAGTGGGAACGTGCATGTACGGCTTAAGAGCCAGGTAAGGATGCGGTGTACTGGCCTAGCACGGGATGAATGCGCTCGTGTCATCATCGGGTCGGATCAGCCTGTTATGTCCGAGATTAAAATTTGGCTTTCGACTAATTCGTTTGTCGTTTTTATGTATTATTTTTCTAACGGTGAGATGGAAAAAGGCCGATGAGATGGGATTGAATAGTCAATAACAATGTGGACGGCCATTTCCTCGATCATGAGGTCAGTCCAATTGGGTAATTTGTTGGCAGGAATGACCTCCACAAGATTTAAGAACAAATATATATTTTATAAATCAGCAAGGACGACAAGAAATTGGAGACATTTTTTTCTTTATGGTCGGTAGAGAAGTATGAGAATTTTCTCGCATTAGACTTGAGGAAATATGACTATTATTTAATCTAGTCCAAATCACCTATAATTTTCATAAGAGATTTTAAAACAATTGTATTTATTCTTCATAAGAGATTAAAACAATTAGATTTATTCTTCCTCACCCACATTATGGTGAGGTATGACCACTTGAAATTTTCCTTATTGGATTGGCAAAGTTCGAGCTATGGTGTCATTCAAGTTTGGTCAAAGCCGCACAGGGTAGATAAGTCACGAAAGATCAGATTTTGTATGGTTTCGGGGAGCCTCCCGCCTTTCTTGAAATCATTCGATTGCCGTCCGGAGTATTTCCGAGGACCACTCACTTAAATCATACGGTTTCGAGTGGGTTAGAATTTTCCTCATTGGATTGGCAAAGTTCGAGCCACGCTGTCGTTCAAGTTTGGTCAAAGCCGCGCAGGGTAGATAAGTCTCCAAAGATCGGATTTTGTACGGTTGCTGAGAGCCTCCTGCCTTTCTTGAAGTCATTCGATTGCCATCTGGTGTATAGCCGGGGACCACTCACTTTAATCATATGGTTCCGGGCGGTTAGAAACTTATTTCTTCCACCCCAAGAACCATAGGACTTGGCTCAAACATTTGAGCCGCAAAAGCATCATCTATGACATCATAATCTTCTTGATAGACAATGCTTTAGAAGCACATAAGATCTTCATAGGACATTAAGGGAAGCTAAGTGGTTGTTCCGCCAAATACGTTAACAGAATTCCTAAACGTAAGCTAAACAAATATAACTATCGTTTATCCTTTCCTGATGCAATGAGTGGAAGAATGTTTTGTGAGATATTCCGATTTTACGGGTCCAATGGGACAGAATGTGCAGGAAACTTGGAATTGCCTTTGCCTGCCCGCAAAGTAACCGGGTAGATGGACATCTATGCATCAATAGATATACATATGCATGCGGACCAATCATGGAAATTCAAGTTGTTTGATCTCTTGCAGGGAGGTGTATTCACTGAAGATCTGACCCTCAGGATTAGAAGGTCATGGATGTCGTGTACAAGCAAAGTGCACTGCTATGTAATATTTACAAGCTATAAACCCAACCTAACTGGCAAGGTCATATTGCAGGCTGCCCTGTACCGAAGGTGTTCCCCCCTTGATTAAAGCTACTCCCATTTGATTGGAAATATGAAGTAGTAGCCCAGATAACTCGGACAAGGAGGATCACCGCAAAGACTGTCCCACCAAGGCTGCAAGCTACCTGCAACATTAATCAAGAACTATAATATCAAACGTTGAGGTTCGGTGTTTGTATTTGAACTGATCCAGCTAAAGACGTACACTTCCCAATGCTAAAAGTTAAATCCATTGCATGATGTAGTAGTTAAAGCTCTAAATTGGATGCCAAAAGGCGACCCCTTTTTACCATGAGATATAACTGTTGCTCTACAGCCAGCTCACCAGAGCAAATGCCCGTTTTCTCAGACTTCTCCTTAGAATTACTCATGGAGGCATATAATGTGATAACAGATACAATTATAAGGAATGTGGTAATGATAAGCTCACCCAAGAAGTGAATGATTTGCAATTAGTCAGCGTAAAACTGCAAGCAATATCGAAAGTAATGACCCATTTGGTTCAATGAACAGAAAGGCATGGAAGGCGATAAGCATTTGAATCATAAGGCAGTCAAATTGCATTTGCTTCTTCCCATTCCTGTAGTACAAAATGGGCTTTGTGATGGGAACAGGCAGCACACCATTGTCATTAATCCATTCCAAACATGCCCAAATAAATGATTTAACAGTCGATTGCTCGCGATCTCAGTACCTCGAGGAGTGCTTTGAGGACAGAAAGTGAAGCGAGTAGAAGGATCCCATCAACAGCAAAAGATACCTGCACAGTGCACACCACATCCAGAATAACAAGGTAAGATTCATAGGCAAGTCCTCAATTTCTGGCTATGAAATAACGCCAAGACACAGCCTAGGGCTCTGAAGCAGCAACCTATAAAGTCTACATCTACAACCAAGGAAATAACAAAGTGTCAATAACTTGACAAGCCTATCTTCGACAATTAGGCAATTAGTAACGAAATCAAACACGTCCCAAGTTCAAGTGCAGAATCTCCTTTTTATCTTCCTGTGCCATCAGAAAAGGCACAAAACTATATCGAGTTCTCACCTTAAGGTGCAGACATGGATTATTTTGCTGTAGCGGCCATGAAATTCTAATGCCCTGAAGCAATCTTACTATTACACTATAGGGAAGCGATCTTTGGAAAGAAAAGAAGACCCACCAGCTGCGGCGGTATTGCTGGTGGCAAGACAGAGCGAGAGGCCTTCTTAGCTCGCCGTGCGACCTTCCCAAACATGCTCTGGAAGAACCTGATCAACAGATCCAGACTGCTTTCCGTGTGATCATCTTCTTCTTCCTCTTCGTCCTCGCTCTCCTCCTCCTCGACCAAGTCATTGGCTCCGAAGAACGAGGCTGCCGCCGCCGCCGCCGCTTCCTCCTCGGTCAGTCCACCGTACGCGCGAGAGGCTCTAGAGCTTGAGCAGCGAATGCAGAATCCGGGGTCGTCCCGGGTTCTTTCTGTTTTTCGGCAGAAGTGTATCGCCTGGTCAGGACGAGAGAACAAGCCAAAGGGTGGCGAGAGATTGAAGCGGTAGAGGCGACTGCTGGGAGCGAAGATGGTGACGGACTGGAGCAGAGTGGAAGACATGGGACTGGCGCTCTCGCTCAAATGGATAATGGCGGCCGTCCGCGTTAAAAAACACTTGAAAATGGCAAAATGGAATAGTACATTTCAGGTCCGGGAGCACAATGCCTGAGCCTGGCGCATACCTTCTCAAATGGACAGGGCATGGGTCCCACCCATTATCGTCTGGACTCTGACTGTTCCTCACTAGGTTCATGCTCCCGGAGTATGCAATCCTTCCCCCGCTTGGGCTGCAACCATAACGAAGAGGAATGGACCTTCCAATTATCTTTCTTAGCATCATCAAACAGGCGAAGATGCTTCTCCTTCCTCAGCATTCTCCGGCGACTGGACCGATGAGTCCTCAAGAGAGTTGAAGAATCTCGCCAGCTTTTCCGACAGAGACTGCTGGTTCTCACTCAAAGGCGTTTCATCTCCCCCATAATCATCATCCATATCAGACACCAGGAACACCCCGCACTTCTTCAACTCCGTCCCTGGTATCATTGGAGGATCCCTCAATTCCACACGGATCCGGTACCCGTCTTTCAGCTTCGAGACCAGGGGGTGGAAGTCGAGGAACCGGCAGAAGTGGACTTGTTCTTCATTCGCCTTCGGTATACCTTTCAATGGCAAACTCGTACTGAACAGAGGTTTGTCCAGCATAAGGATTGTTGCTTGGATGTCGGCAAGTGTGGGAATGCAGTCTGTCAACTCTTCGGGGAAGCCACTGTTGACGGAGACGACGATGCCTACAAGCACGGCTTTAATCGGGCGGTTAGGGAGGGCTTTGTATGTCACCTCCTGTCGACTGAGCCATTCCGGTATCTAGCCTCCTGGCAGGCTCAAATTCCATATATTCCTTAAAGAGACCTGCAGGAAAGGTTCGCTGTTATTATCTCACCCTATTCAACAAATACGGTGGGTTAAGTTCATTTCAGAACTGAATCTTAATATTCCTGGGGAGCCTCAAACCTTAGAAAGTCTTCTCTTGACCGCCAAGGAACACATGTTACAACCAGTCATGTACAACCATCCCAAGGACTCGAGGCACTGAATTCCGGGGACATCCACAACTCTTCCGCAATTCGGCATATTAAGCTCCTGCAAGCTCTTCAAGTTTGATAGGTCGGAGATAATCTCCAGTTCTCGACATTCTGCAATGTCGATATTTTCCAATCTCGATGGCAGCGGAGGAAGAGACTTTAGCTTACTACAGTGGGGTAATAATAGGCACTTGAGACTTGAAAGACCCTTCAGGCTAGAAGGAAGGCTATCAAAATTATTGTAGCCCAGATCTAAAGTCTCAAGCGCTACTAACTTCTCGAAATCATTGGGGATTCCACCAGATATATAGCAAGCACGAGCTTTCAGTTCCACAAGTGAGGTGAGCTTCGAAACGGAAGACGGCATGACCATAGGATTAACTCTTGCAGACTGCGGCTTTTTTCCCATGTTTAAAGTTACTAAGTTTGAAAGCATTGCGAAACTGTCCGGTAGCTCTACGACACCGCTGTCCTCCATCGATAAGTGGTGCAAAGACTTGAGTTTTCCAAAGGAAGCTGGCAGTCTTTGAAGAAGTCTGCATTTGTTAAGTTTCATAAAAACCAGATCCTCTAGATTTCCTACAGATTCTGGCAACTCTTTGATGCCGGTATTGATAATGAACAGCGTAGTAAGATCAAGCAGGCTTCCAATGGATTCTGGTAAAGTTTCCAACGAAGGGCAATTCCAAATCTCGAGCCTCTTCAGCATCTTCAATGAACCAATTTGATTTGGTAAACTCGTGATTGATTCTCCACCTAAATCGAGCTTTAGAAGCGAGATTAACCCTTCAACTGAATCAGGAACGTCCCTCGAAAATTCACAGTTTCCGAGTGTCAGCTCTCTCAGATATCGTAGAGAACGAATAGAAGCTGGTAGTTCACGGACATTACTTCCTCCGATGAACACGTCTTTCAATTTTGTCAGATCACCGATGCTACTGGGGAGTGTAGTGAGAGAAGTGCACCACCTCACACTCAGAGTCTCGAGGTTTCCCAGGGACCCAATCGAATCTGGCAATGACACTATACCCGAACTATCAAGAATGATTTCTTTCAGAGAGTGCAACATCCCAAGGAGGTTGGGTAGTTCTTGCAATGAAGAACAGCCTGTCAGCTCAAGTTTTTCAAGCATTTCAAGGTGGAATAACGAATCAGGCAGCTTCCTAATCGCAGTACCATCCACAAGAAGTTCTTTCAAGGACTTCATGAGGCCGATTCCCTCTGGCAGCTCCTCCAGAAGTGCACAGTTAGAAAGAATAAGGTTCTCAAGGCATTTCAGGCCTGAGACATCAGTTGGAAACTTGGCAAGTTTCGAACAGCCTCTGAGGTTCAAGTATCGCAATGAACCCAATTGTCCAACTGACTTATGGAGCTCAGTCAGGGCAGTGCACTTCTCAAGCACTACCTTTTCTAGTTTTTGACTCCCTGACAAATCTGGAATAGCTACTAGTTTGTGGCAGCCTCGGAGGATTATAGTCTTTAAATTCTCTGCAACCTGAACATGAGAGATTTTCCATCAAAAACCTTCCAGGAAATAGATAACAAGTGCAATGTAAGATTTTTGTAGACTAATACATACCCTTTTACGACCAGCCCTCCATAGCTGTTCAATTGTACTGTCTGAGAGGTCAAGAACAGCAAAATCTCTAGGACAGAAGTCGGATAAAAGAACTCTTAGAGGACATTCTCTCCACTGGAGCCACTTCAGTGATTGCGGGAGGAACCTAAATTCGCCTTCCAATTTCACCCGATTAATTTGGAGGAGTCTTAGATTAATCATCTGTTGAAAGTAGGTGGTTCTAAGTACAATCCCCTCCTCTCCCCTTTCCCCGCGGCCCTTCTTGCATATTTCATTCAAAAATGTAGCTAGAGTAGTGAAACTGGGCATTCTTGTAAAATGGCTCCAAAAGATTTCCCGCCTACTTGGATCCCTCACAGGCATTTTTTCCTTGTATTCTAGGACAATCCCTTGAACATCTCTTGTTCCCTGTAAAATAAGTTCATTTCTTTGAAGTTGTCAATGATGATGCCAAAAAGAAGATATATCAAAGCAACAATATAGAAAATCGAAATTATAATTAAACTGGTATAGGAAGAAAATATGTCCTAAACATGTCACGGACTGAAGATATTTGATGCATAACTATAATCGTAAATGGGGACAAGCTCATTTACAAAGAGAAAAGTTAGAGAAGAGTCACGAGATGGTGTGGATTTGCGTATGGATAAACTCTCTATTTGCTGTCTTCATAATATAACGATTGCAATTTGAGGTAAATTACGAAATGGAGCGAAAAAAACTCGTGAAACAGCATAAACTACCAGCTAATAATCATAAAAAAAAGAGAGAGAAAATTCAATTGTTGATCAGCAAAAGTAAAAGATCAAATAGAAATAATAGCAATTTAGTTGCGGTAGTGATTCGAACCTTCCCATCCTTTAGGACAGATAGAATTTCCTCACGATGCCAAAGCCTACTGCGTCTCCCAGGATCGTAATGATTTTCACTGCGTACAATATCTCTCCCCATGTCTCTCAGCTGATCGTGAATCCACAAAGTATCACTTTCGATAATCTTGACGAGAGATTTCTCCCTGAGATCTTTGATAGCATTCTTAGCATCATAACCACAGCCATCCAATACATCGACCACCTCCTGCACTGTCATATCCATTTGGGCAAACAGGCATGCGATATCAAGAAATATCGACTTATTCTGTTCATCCAGACCATCATAGCTGATTTTTAGCACACCTTGGAGACTAAGTTGATGGCTCATGCCCAAAGTGTTAGTTTTCAGTTTTCGCAGAGCTTCTTCCCACTCTTTTGTGCTCCTCTTATCGATCAAGAAAGAACCAAATACTTCTAAAGCAAGAGGCAGTCCTCCAGTAAGAGACACAATTTGCTTGGAGAGATCAAAAAAGCTGTCCGTAGGTTTCTCTCTTTTCAATGCATGGTAACTGAACAGTTTCAATGCATCATCAGAATTTAGCTCTCTAACCTCAAAGCAGTCCGTAACATATCTGCTGGATAACACCCTTCTCTCTCTCGTGGTGATAATGATTCGACTCCCATCATGGAACCATTCTTTCTTGCCAATTAGGACATCAAGCTGATTCAGATCATCGACGTCATCCAAGACAAGAAGAATTTGAGCTTCCTGAACTTTTCCTCTGATTGCATCTCTTCCATCATTAATGTCATTTATAGGCTTTCTACCAGGTGAAAATTTTTCTAGAAGCTTATTTTGGACATTAATCAAACCGTTGTCTCCTGTAGAAGTTTCCCTAATATTTGGTATGAAACAGCGGGCCTTAAATTGAGCAACAAGCCTGTTGTAGAGAGCCTTTGCTAGAGTTGTCTTGCCGATTCCTCCCATCCCATGTAGGACAAGAATCTTAGCATCATTTGATCTAATGTCCAGCTGCCTCAACAATTCTCTGACGCGAGAATCAAGTCCAACTGTTACTGGAGCCACAGCCAATGGACTGTTACTCAATAGTTCTAAAATCAATTGGACTGTAATCTGAATCACTGGTTGCTCATCCCTGCCAAGAGTGATTAACTAGATAAGGAAGACGATAGAGGCAATTAAAAACAAGTGCTTGTTTTAAGTACAATTAGATAACCAAGAATTTCACATCAGAAGACTGTCTCTATGTTATTAAAGGCAATACGTTCTTCATGGTCAGCAAATCCGAATGCAAAGTGCAGCGTGATAATTCTGTAGATACATAAGATTCTATCTTCTAGAACTTTGAGACTGGTATCGGATATATAGTTATGGATGATATTGCATTTTCGCTAATGGTGTGAAGTCATAAGCAAGTGCGAAACACCCTTTTAAATTATAATCTTTTCGGGTTGTGCTGTTTGGTTACTTATCTACACCAGTATTTCCTTCACCTTTGCTCCCAAGAAAACCTAAGTTACGACTTCCTTTCATCAACAGGCTCCAACTGTCAAGACAGGAATATCAGACAACTAACGAGAGTTTGGGTGAAGGATTCTCATTCTGTTTGCCCAATTACAGGACTTTATATGCATAGCAAAGGTTCACCAATTGTCATATACATCAGGCAGATCAATCTGCAGAAGAGACAAACAAATACTATTTAAAAATCGATCGGGGAAAGAAAACTAATAAAGGTCAGATGGAGAGGAAGTCAAGAAAGAAACTATAAAATATATCTCCTAAATGAATTAAAGAACTAATATTTTACAACGTTAGTGACAACAGTGGTGGTCCTGCAAATGGATACTTTCACTCCTGTTAATATCAAGAATCTCTGTTTTGAATTGTGTTTTTTTTTTTCCAAGAAAGACAACAATGAAAATAAAGACATAACCCACACGCTTCCCCCCAATTCTTTCCGAGAATTGTTGCTCACAGTTCATCGCTGTATCTGTTTGCGAAATGCAGAATACTCCATTATTCATCCCTATCTCATAGTCGTGTGATTCTTTTGCCTCGTTAACTGATCATTAAAGTCCTAATGAAGGAAGCCACCTAAATCGGATATGATCAATATAATCCGTGTCTTCATTCTCGTCCCAATTCTTAAGCTTCTTCTTAATGCATTTGTTCATGGAGATACTTATCCCTCTCGAGATTTTCCACGAGAGGTATCGGTCTGCAGATTTGTACAAGGAATTGAACCAATTGAATTGAATATTCAATTCATGGTCACGAATAACCTAACATTATGATTATCATCATAATCAATGCAGGCAGTGATAGTGGATCGTATTTATAGAAATCAGGACTTAAGAATCGAGTGGCAACTGTTAGAAACAAAGCTAGGGATGACTGAAAAATGACAATTGAACGAGTACTAATTAAAATACGTACTGCTCTGAGGGAACCACCCAACCGGAAAGTCCACCGGCCTTCGTCAAGGCTCGCCTCCAGCTCTCAATTATGTCCTTC
The DNA here is from genome assembly GCF_007655135.1 of Punica granatum. Taxonomy (NCBI): domain Eukaryota; kingdom Viridiplantae; phylum Streptophyta; class Magnoliopsida; order Myrtales; family Lythraceae; genus Punica; species Punica granatum. The sequence continues at coordinate 22,078,723 of NC_045132.1, forward strand.
CCGAACCGGCGCTCGTGGACAACAAACGCGTTCGCGAATGTCCCCCTCTGGTGCCTAACGTCGGAGGGGTTGACCCGGTAGAAAACGGGGAGAATCCGCTTCCCGCCGTCGCACAGCCTCGCCAGCTCCTCCAGGCACCAGTGCGAGGAGGCGTAATCGGGCGAGATGACGGCGATCGCCGCGGCGGAGTCGTCGATCGCGCTCAGCAGGCTGGCTTGGATCTCGTCCCCGCGGTTCATGCCCTCGTTGTCCCGGAAGACTCGAACCCCCTTGCTCCGGAGCTCTGAATACAGCTGCTCCGTGAAGGTCCCGCGCGTGTCCCCCCCGCGAAAGCTCAGGAAAACGTCCCACTCCAGCCGGAAGTCCGGCGGAGCCTCCGATGAAGCGGTGTGGATTTCCATTTCGAGCTCCGATGATCAGACGAACCTCCCCGCGGGAACTGCTGCTTTAGTAACAGTACGTACATGACGTAAAGTCGCATGTAGTAGCAGATTATCTATTACACTTTACACCCTAAATTTACGCTTGTGTGAGACTTCGCGCCCCGAATTATATGGGATAATACAATTGTGCACCCGCCATGTGCCAATTTCAAGATACGAACAGAGGATTTAAGATAAAAGCTTACCATAAGCATCTCCTCTGGCTCGGAGCCAGCATTGTCTCGGTATTAATCGAGGGACTGTACACGATTGATATTTGTCGTGCAACGAATTAGAGTTGAAATTTGTGACTGTGGCTTATCATTCGAAGTGGAAATAAAATAACAACTCCAGTATGTGGATGGATGTAACGAAAATTTCTGGACTAAATTCGGGAAATTTTATGGTGCAATATAACCCATTTTATTGTGATTTTGTAATATACAAAAAGAAATGATGATTAACGCCATTAGCTGCAATTCAATTGGGCTGACCTGGCCAAGCCTTGTGGATGGCTGTCCAATATTCCATGAAGGACGACTTTGCTGGTCGCTTATTTATCTTCAACTCTGCCATCATTTTCGTAATGGAGATTACTGATGAGATGACCCATCTACTGATAGTGATTTTTTATTTATCTGATGGGCAACATGATATATAGAAATCCAATAGGCTCTTATGAATTCAATTCGAATCGGATGGCCTATTAAGAAGTAAAAATCTTTTAATTAAGGATTTTTTTTTCATTTATAAAATTCGAATTCGAAATATTACCCGTCACGAAAAGCTAACTGTCCATATGAAGGCACAAAATTCCCTAATACTAATCCCTGGCCCACCATACTTCGCACTTGGTGTTTTAACGGCGGACGACCCCCACATTGATTTTCTAGATTTTCGATCCTGTGACCTGCAGGACTTTATTGTGCTCTAATACCATCTCGCCACAAAAAATTAGTTGTCCGTGTGAGGCACAGAATTCCCTAATACTAATCCCCGGCAATAGGATAGTCCACCAACTCCGTAAAGCCCCGGTAAAACGGGATACAAAGTCTAACCAAAGGTCATGGCTGCTGTGAACTGTCAGTGCTCGTGCAGTGAGATAGGCCAAAAACTCTTGGAGCCTATCTGGCTATATGGAATGAGAGATATTGTCTAGGGTAAAGACGAGATTCTGTTTGAGTGGTGTTGCCGCTGGTTGAGTGTCCGATAAGAAAAACGAGTATCTAACCGTTTGAATTCACTCGGTTGATTAGTGATTTTTACTTATTTGGAAGCAAAACAGAGCAAACATATAATGGACAGTACTGGCATAGAGCTTCATCTTCAAAAATAATTAATTAATTAATTAATTAAAAACTTATAAAGATTACAACAATTTCTTTAAGAGATTCTTTTTTTAAGATACTGACGTGGTTTTATATTTAACTTATTCATTAATATGATATATAGTTCGCACTTCAGCCGCAATCGCCATCGCCATCGCCAATTTAATCTTCATCAAGGTCACCGAAAGAATTGTCATTGAAGTCGCAGGAGCTCGCCCAAGCACTTGCCGGCGATAGACTATAAACCTTTGACGACGTGGTCTCGATGATTAGTCTATTATATTCACAATACTATAAAATAAGTTACTTTTCCAATTAGAACGTAACATGTGTGTTCAAGGAAAATATTTACACGAGCCTTAGTGGTCACCCTCTTCTTAAGGTTACAAGAAAGGTCCATGGGTGTCGTTAGAAATAGAGAAAGAAATGAAATAAATGAATATGTAAAGTGTCACTAATAAAAATTAAACTGAAAATCTCTCATTTCCACTTGAGGAGCAAGTATATCATTGTGTTAAATTTCTTTCTCTAGCCATCACTCTTTTAGCGATGTGCCTTGCTGTGATATATACCGACTTAGGCTTTTGATCGAGTTGAAGGGAAAGAGAGCGAAGAGGAGGGGATACAACCAATGGAATTTTTTGAGTTCGATTGAATAGGTTCCCTCCGGGCTTCCTTTTCCTTCCGTTCGAATTTCAACTTCCTTCGTCAATTCAATTTTTTTTTTAAAAAATAAATTAGTGTGCTTTACAGCTTGTTGCAATAAGGCCACTGAAAACTTGATGAATAAGTCATGATCTTGTCTCAAAAATATAATGGCCTTAACCAATAAGTGTTAGTTAGATAGAGAAAACTTTATCCTTTAATAGATTGATTCGGCTTGAATTGTATTAATCGGATCATTAGATTTTCGAATATCATAATACACGCACACCACAAATATCACTGCTTTTTGGAGCATTAGATTGCACGAGGTATATTATCCCGCCCTTTTGTCTGTAATACTCATTAGATCGGATTATTCGGGTTTAACAGAACACATTAAATGGAGTTTGTGCTCCCATTGCATGCACTAATTAGTAATTAAGGTTGGAGTGTACGAATCCAGAAAAGGAAGAGATCCTACTGTGGCATTATTGTATGCAAATGGAACCTAATGATGGCTATCCCGTCTAGCTTGTCTTGTCCCCGTCCACTTTGATTCTTCCTTGGTTGGCCGCAATTTGTTTCTAGATAATATATATAAATAACCCGTGCCATCAATATATATATATATATAAAACAAGGGATTTGTCCGTCTCTCGCACAGTCTGGTCATCGAATTACAATTCCTCTCGCGAAGATACGACGTTATTTTAATTATATAAATATTATATATATTTACTTCAATTATGTAAATATTAAAGATATCACCTTTCTTATATTTCTTTATTAGTCTTACAAGGAAAAAAATGAAAATATTTTTTAAATTATAGAAATTGAATAACAACAACTAAATATATTAATAACATTCTTTTAATCTAATATATATATATAATATATAATAAAATCTAAAGATGATGTACAATCCTGAGTTGTAGAAATGAATATATATTTTGATAAGATGAAATATGTATTATAATTTTTATTTGACCGCTATATAATATATATATAGTTGTTTGATATATTATAAAAATGTTTATATATAGTCGAAGAGATATATTGCACATACAAAATTAATATTATATATTGTAATTTTTATTTGACAGCTACATAATATATATATATAGTTGTTTGATATATTATAAGAACGTGTATATATATATATATATATATAGTTGAAGACATATAGCACATATAAAGTTAACATTATATATTTAGATGCCATTTACACGGAATTTTTACCATTATATTTTCGTTTGCTAAGACGCGTTGGTGTCTTTGGGGACTTTATATATATATTATGTTGCACATCTACTACCAACACCGATCTACGCCAATTTGATCGTTTCATAAAAGTTTTATCTGTTTTTCTCTTCACTTATTTTATTATGATATTATGCTTGGGGAGACTATTATTTTCATTAAATTTATCTTTTCACACATTTATATGAGAATTTTTTATTTTCTTTTGATTGATATATTTGCTTAATATTTTAATTCAATTCTATTATTTTCACACATGTCTCATATCTCAATTTTATCTAATGAGTTTTTAATTTGTGTATATATTTATAACATTTTTCTCTATCAAAATAATTAAGAGATTATTTATACAGTTCCTGTGCAACGTACGGACATTCAATTAGTTCTATTTAATCAGACGAATCTGGAAGAATTCGAGTTAGAAATTTCTAAATCCAAGTACAATACTTAAAATGTGAAGACATGTCAATAACATTTTAAAATTCGAGTCAGGAAAACATTACTAATCGATAGAATCATTCCCGACTATTTTATTCAGAGCACGTATAAAATGTGAAGACATGTCAAGAATAATTTGAAAGGTTATCTTGGAACACGATCATTATCTAATTGGCTGCGGATCCATGTATGTCAAAAAATTTAATAGAACCTTCTCTGAGAAGCCAAGTGATCGATACGTGTAGCAATTGATAGTAGAAGCATTAGATTCGATCCTAACTGTTCTTCATCAAATATATTTATATTTGCAGTTGACATATAATATAATATTCACTGTAGAATATATTGGATAAGACAAATTGGGCTATATGCCTCCTACAAACCTTTTTGGGTAAAATACGGTCAGAAGCTGAAAACTATACTGCATTCTTTTTTCTTTCTTTTCAGTTAGAATTGAACATTATCCAATATTCTATTGGTTACTAGACAATAATGCGTGTCACTTATACACTATATCTCATATTTCTTATACTATGTAGTATGTTCTTTCAAGTGATAGAGTGACGGAGTCTTAACCAATTAATGCATTAATTGCAATTTTATTGATCGAGTAGTAAAGGGCTTTTAGCTCGCACTCGTACAAGGCATGTAGCTTGAGCTCGACGAGCCGCTCTACCCACTCATTGGAGATCCGCCGTAACTGTACGTGATTTTTCAATTTTTGAAAAAGACGAATTTTTTGATTGAGTGCAATGATATGTGGCATCGGTAATCTCTCTTTCCTTTCATGAGACCAAAAAAAAAAAAAAAAAAGCCCTATCGATATGTTGAGACTAATAATCCGTTGATTGTAGCTCTTATTCATGTCCATATATTCCCGCAAGATCATGTCCCATAAATAGTGTGTGCTTTAGAGTGAGAGACGTTTAGTTTTGCAATTCCAAACTGTATAAAGATTGGCTGAAGTGACCGGGGCATAAATGTTGTGGGCCAAAGCTTTAGCAGTTCGGCCGAAATAGTATAATCTATTTGCACACATATTAAGGTTTGCATGTAAGGAATCTTCTAATTTGATGAATGAGAATCTTTTTTCAATATATATTTCATATAGAAGATGTCTACTTTAATTGATATTTTTATGGATTGCTTTTTTTTATGTGAACCTTGATATCTTGATATTCGAAAATTTAATTGAACGTCGACTAATCCAGTCGAGTTGGGTCGGCCCATTAAGGGATAAAGCATGTTGCTTTCTTTAATAATTAAAAATTACATTTTCTGCTTGCCTATTTATATATTGAAAAGCACATAATGACTTTTAATACTGTTGTGTTTGTGTCATTTTTCTTTTTCTGATGCATCAGTCATTTATTCATTAATTTCTTCGAATATACAGGATCAGTCAATATTACAACCTTATTAGTATGTAAATTGTAAAGACTTACAAAAATAAGCAATTGATGATCAAATATATGTAAAGAGGAAAAATGTCTTCATAAATAAAAATTCATGTATGTACGCGTGATGCGTGCAAATTAATATTGTGTGCAAATGGAAACAGGGGTCTAAAGATTCATGACCGTTTGAAAATCAACTTGTGGAGATGTTTAAGTGAACGTCTCTCCTAGTTCTCGCAGAGTGGTTACCTTTGTCCACTTTGTTGAACCAATTCCAATTATTATGCTCATCTTTTCGGTAACTGCATTTTTTATCGTGTTGCGTGGAGAGAATCACCGTGGGATATATCTTCGACCTTCATTCCTAACTCTTTATTAACGGATATCATTAACTTTTTAATTGATCCCTTGCACTTCTATCCCGTTCTTTGCCTGATAAACTGTCATTTTCTCTCCATGGTGCTCTTATATTATATCATTTATGGAACTTGAGAAATGAAATTTTGATGGCAGATAAAAAAAATGATCTATGGGAGGCAATTCAAAGGATCAAGAGAGCCTTCAAGGAGCACAATTTTGGGGTAGTATGTTGTGATCAGTCTATCTCCCACCCATTCACTGAGAACATATATTCATCTTCAAATCGAGATGAAGCTGCAAGCAACTCTAGTCGGGATTGGTTTGAACTCTTCTTTGATGCAACATGGCTCCGAGACAAAGCCAGCATCGCATGTTTTATGCGCAAACAAAACCAGACTCCAACCCTCTCTTGGTTCGCTCCGGTCCACGCATTAACTCCACTTGAAGCTGAAGCTGAGGCCGTGTTAATTGCCCTCCAATTAACTCTTGATCGAGGTTGGGATGGTATATGGATCCGAAGTGATGCCCTTTTGTTGGTAGATGCTATACACAGACCTTATATGATTCCACGTAATGATAACTCTCGAGCCCACAATTTAAGCCAATACGACATTAAGTCCGATTTTGTTGATCTTTGTATCCTTGAGGGTGATCCGGATCTATATGTACCTTAGCCATTATTATATAAATAATATCATCTTTAACTATCCAAAAAAAAAAATACTGTGTACATTAATTATTTTACGTGTAAACCAAAATACACATATTATTTCCTATTACACATATAGATGTACATACATATATATAAGTCATCAAATATATTGCTTATAATATGTTATCTACATGTAATTATTCATATGAAGCCTCCACTCCTTATTTATGATGAATAATAAATTTTTGTGCTCCATGTTAAATTTTCAACAACAAAAAAAAACGTATAGATTACTGTCAAATTTTTTTTTTGGTAAGAAGATTACTGTCAAATTTATGTATTGGCTTTCTTTCTCCTCTTCCTCTCTCTCTCTCTCTCTCTCTCTCTCTCTGATCTATATGTATATAGACTCTTGATCTCTAATATTCTCACTTTTATTGATAATTTGGCTGCATTTAAATCATATTTAAAGTGTGAAATCCAGTTTTTTTTTGTGCATAATTCATTTATTTTTAACCAACAAAAAGTTATGCATCGTAAATAAAATGAATATATTTTTTCAATTACAAAGGAGACCCATAGCCTAGTATAATAAAAGAAAAATCTTAAATAGCTAATAAAAAAATATATATTTAATTACGAGATAAAACCATGCTGACCTTTTTTCTCCCGATAGTTGCAGGCCATTTGATTAAGTCATGTATATGGCATATACATGCATGTGCATGGATGGTTTTCGCAAAAGATTTAAATTTTAAATCTTTCGCAATACATGTGATTATACTGAAATATTGATTGCCGAAGTCGCGTGCAAGGATCTATGTACGCATCCTTGTGCTTGTATAATCAGAAGTTACAAGCCATTAAGTATATGCAACAACCGAGCATACTTATAGTCCTCTGATTACATTTTTCTTATGAAATCACTAGATATTCGAAGTCCCTATTAATATATTCCTATATCTATCACCTGCCTATGAATACTCTATGATTGCAGTGATATATAAAGTATTAGCACTCTTGGACATCATACGTAAGGAAAAGTGGTCGACATGCATGAAAATACTCAAAACATAATCCTAATCAATAAGCTCCAAAAGGAGTGTCGTATAAACACTTAGCATCATCCGTATAAAGCAATTAAAGGTGATCTTATATAACATGTCACGTTCTCTCTCTGCGTCTCTCTTCGAGAAAGTTTACGTGACAGAGAATCGCTTCGACCTATAAAGAGACCTCGAAACCCATAGCTAACCGTAAACCAACCAAAAAAGCTTTTTCCAAAAGGAAAAGGAAAAGGAAAAAAAAAAAAAAACCAGAGCCATATATACTTTGCCTTGCCTTAGGCCCCCCCTTCTTTCTGTACGTAGCTTCTCCCCTCAGATCTCCTCTTTACTTTGCTTTACTGTCTTTTTTTTTTTTTAAACCTTATCACAATCATTAGGCAATCATGTCTTCCTGCGGCTGTTGCCTGTCCCCTGTTCTGTTCTTTTGCCATTCCTCTACCTCCTAGACTGCAGGCATCTGTGAGAAAATTAGATAGTCGTTCGAGAGTTATGGGTCGACGTAATTGCCGTCCGTTGAGTGCTAATGCCCTGTTTGGGGCAGGTATGGTGGCCGGGGTTATCTGGCTTCTGCTGTTAGGCGCAGTGGCGGTGGATGCAGCTGATGGAGGAAGGGAAAAGAGTTCGGTGAATCCTGTGGTGCTGAAGAATGTCCAGTTCTCGGAAGGGAAGGTGAGTGCAAAGGTCGTGCCCCGTCCAGAGTCAGATGTCAACTACATGAGCAAACGCAGAGTTCCAAATGGACCCGATCCTATCCATAACAGGTAAGTCATATATAGTTAATGTGCAGCACCTATTCTTTGAGAAATACACGTAGTTTTTCTTGGGACCCTTTTCGCGACTGATAAGCTCATGGGAGATTTTGACATTTGATCATACTGCAAGTCACAAATTTTTCTCGAATCCAAATATATGTGGACTGCTTGCAATTTTACATGCTTAGCTATATATACACGTGACTGAATTTTTTCCTACATTTTATCAGAGAAAAAGTCGTCAAATAGCTAGTCAGCAACATACATAAGCATAACAATAATTCATGAAAAAACGATTATATAAACATCCTTAAATAATTAAATAGCAATTAAAAACTGTCCTGTATACTCAATTTGAAAAGCACTGTTACATTGGCCTTGCCCTGCTTTTTATGTGGTCAAACGGTATCTATCATATCTATCTCAAACTAGTTAACTGGAATTTCGACTTTTAACATAGAGTCTTCTTTTGTTAATCCATTTCAGGAGAGCGGGGAACTCCAAACAGCCACCGGGGCGAGCTTAGTTGGGGGAAGTCAGAATGATGAGTTCGTAAAATTAAAGCGCTGGATAAACAGAGAAGACGTCGCGCAATCGAGATGTGTCTTCCCACGTAGTTGTATGTGTATTTCTCTAAAAACCAACATATGGGGGGTTCCCTCGAAAAGATTCGGTGTTTGCAGCTATCTGCTTTTTAGAAAAAGATCAATATATTCTTGTGGATGGCACTTGGGGAGTGAAAGAATATATACAATTGTGGGGAAGAAGCTTGTGATATATTTTTAAATATGTAGCCATTATCCCACAGAATCCCAGCAGGAACAGATCGAATATGGAGGAGTCCCTACCTTTTTCATTAAGTGTTTATTTTATTCATGGCTTTCATGTGTTTGTTGAATTCGTGTTGGGGATTTATGCTTGTAAAAGGAACATATAATAAGAAAAAAGAAAAATATATATTATTGGAAAAATAGAACAATATTATTCGCTAATTATGGATGAAAGCGTGCATGGAGAATGTCCAGCAGTTCTTCATGCATGAAACAGCCAAATGTAAATTCTCAATGGAAAGGATTGTGTTTATGTTTATGTGTATAATTTTTTTTTATATAGTGAGATCACGACATATCCTTAATCTTTTTTGCTGAGAGTAATTCTCGTTCGTTCGAACATGTTTATACTATAGGCATTTTGTTAATATATATATACTCAATTATTAATATGATAATTTTTCACCAAAAAAAAAATGAAGTGTTAGAGCCCATGAGGTTATACCTTAAACTACTCGAACCTCTCAAGTAGTCTCTTTTGAAGAACAAAATCGATCCTACGGTATCAAAGTAGACAAATCCAGGTAAGTTATGTGAAGGTAGCTAGAAGAACTGAGACACAAATTTGATAAAACCTTCGGAAGCAACGAAGTGTTTTAATGCAGTTGCATACACTTGGTCAATAAAAATCGAGATAAAGACTCACTTTCATTAATTCTAGTTACATTTTTGTCCTAAGAGAGTGGCATGGGTTCCCTCCCAAAGGTTAAAGGGAATACACAGGATTGAAACTAAAGTTGATTGGGGGGTGCTTGCATCGGAGAAAAAAAGGCAAATGCATCTTGGGTTAGTCATTTTCACTGGATTCTTTTTTATGGTTCTTTGGTCCAATATGCGTTCAAACATCCAAAAGGAGAGGGGAAAAAAGAAAAGTATGCCAAAGAAAGGCTGCAAAACAACTCATACACATGGCTTCCCTCGAATCTTTTCTCTTGATCTCGGGCTTTTGTTTTTCAGCTTCTTTAATTCCATTTTCTTGTTCGGTTCGGCCGTCGAAAGCTAGCGTCGGTCCAAAGCAAGCGAGATTCATAAATGGAAGCCATTGCCAAAAGAAAAATTAATCAAAGGGAAAGGAAGATGAGACTGATTCAATTGAGGTGTTATGTAAGTTTTGTTCATAGCATATGTACAAGACAAACAAAAGCCCATCGAGAGCCATTTTGAAAAATGGATGATATATGTGGCACGCAGATAGGGAAAAGAAACATGGAACCATTATAGCTTATGATGCTCGAGCTGGACCGGACTCCCAAAACTCAGGCTTAAAACTGGATCTCGACTCGGTCAGTTCCCATTTCAATAATCTAATCAAATGTAAAGTCTAAGCTTAAGTCGAGCCAAGTACTTACTGGATTTTGTATTTCCTTGAAAAGGGGTCTGTTTCTTAAATTGAAGTAAGATTACTCCAAAACTGATGGTGCCGAAGGAGCTTGATTAGGTTCTCTTAGCCTCGCGTCCGAGATTTGAGTATGGAAACTCATGTTCATCTCATCACTGAACTAGGGAACTCGGGTCAAGTCCAAAAGAATCGAGTTCAATTCCAGCAGCTAGCTAGCCATATAATTTAGCCCAAGTAGCCTTGCATTACCTTGGCCCACTGGAGCCTATGATTTTGTTTGGTTTTCCATTTTGTATGAAGACGCATGAAGTCTCCATCTTTTATCGTAAAAGATAAGTGAGATCATCTGTATACTCTTTCTATTGACTAAAACTAATTCCCTTCAGACATCTTCTTAACCTTGTCTATGAGGTGATTTCAGTGGATTACATACTGTTACGCTACATGTGAAATATGTTCACTGAGAGCTCAATTTACCATTAACACACATTCTCGTGATTCTTTTTCTCTCCTATTGATAGATCTTTTGAATGCAACTGATACCCACCCCCTTTATCTCATTATTGTGGAAAGAAAAGCAATTATGACAACTTCAGGACAAAACCAAACTCAAGAAGATATACAATGTCGCTGAATCCATGAATGTTAATACTAACATCTTTTGATCGTCGATCTGAGGAATGACAAGGAGTTGGACTCTATCAATATACACTTACAACATTTGGAGATAACATTTAGTGATATCAAATGGGTGCACGTGTTACATATAATTTTCCAATCAACCCTATCGAGATTGCAAAATCGAGAAGCTACTTCTTTCATAACTCGCCCCGAAACAGATCAAACAAAAGCCCAATCGCCTTTCAGCCTCTCACCAGCCCAAAGCCCACGGCTTCCTCATTTGACCGACTGGACCAAACAGAAACATACGACAGCCCCATGACCATGGATATTTGTTGGTGCCTAACTCCTTACTAAGAATAGGCCATTCGGCATGAAAATTTCTGAAAATAGAACGGCTAAGTCAAAAACTGGCGAAGATTTGACAGTTGAAACATGAAAGATTCGTTCAGGCACAGTGTTTTGTACGCATTGGGCCAACTGTGTTGACTTTGATCTTTTCCCGCTAGTGGAAAAACAAATCAATTTCGACGATGTTAATGTATAAGCATGCATGTCACGTCGTCGCCCATATTTTTATTCCATAATCTTTATTCCATTTGACCAAGATATACAAGTACGAATGCATGATCCATCTCTTACTCCAGTCAAGAAGAATTATCCGTCCCGTAGACCGGACTATCTCTTTTAAGTACATTAGAATCGTTTAATAAACATGAGACCCATCACCATGTGTGAATTTAAACTGCCTGCATGTTGATATGGAATGATCCAACTATGAGAATGGCTTTTTTTTTTTTTCAGAAACAGTTGACAGTGAAATGTGAAATTTCAACCTTCTAAAGAAAATTATATATAATTAAAACATATGAAATTGTTGATTTTTGCCTGTTTAATATGTGAAATCGACCTCTCTAATAGCATCTTATAATTCCAAACCCCGGGTTTGAGCTTGACTATCTCTTATCAATTAGAAATTCCAAATTGAAAATTTGCTATTGCTCATACAGATATGAGTGTAAAAGAGCGTTTAAGATGATGTGTGCAAATCAACCACCGGTTTACTCTTCAACCAGCGGACCCGAATTGCGTATCAATCTATGATAAGATGATGAATGGACTTTGAAAATTCTTTAACCCTACGATGTCGGAAAGTGAAAATGCGATCAAGCAAGGCAGTCGATGTCGTAGCGTGCACCATCGAGATGGATGTACAGTCACAGATGCACCCGGGCCTTGGGAAGCAACGGTCGGCTAGTGGGCCCAGCCCAAGGAGGCGGGGCGGCAGGTGGGCGCGGGAGACAATGTCTTCCGTCCGAGTTCCAACTCGCGGCTCAGCACGCCACGTGTCCGTGCCAGATTTTTGTACTTTGACCCGGCGGAGCCACCGGAGAGAGACAGACAGGAACGGAAAAAAGGGCATTTGTCCGCTGCAACCAAAAATGGAAAGCAATTCAACGCGAAATTGAAAAATTCCCCTGTCATTTGCATTTCATTTAATTCCCATTTCCCTCTCTCTCTCTCTCTCTCCCCTTCGTCCATGCAAATCGATCCTCCCGAGCTTCTGCGATTCCGAAGCCGCGAGCGGGGAAGAGACGACAGTTGAATCGAGTGATGACCCAGAGACCCAGACGAGCCGGCTTGGAACCCTGACCCGGCCGCTGTTCCACGGATCGTTCGCAATCGTCTGTTACTGTTAGCCGGGAACGTGCCGATTCGACCTGCTCCGCCGGCGCTACTTATAAGCCATGCCGTCCCACGCGGATCTGGACCGGCAGATCGAGCAGCTGATGGAGTGCAAGCCGCTCGCGGAGGCGGAGGTGAAGACGCTGTGCGATCAGGCGAGGGCGGTTCTGGTCGAGGAGTGGAACGTGCAGCCTGTCAAATGCCCCGTCACCGTCTGCGGCGACATCCACGGGCAGTTCTACGATCTGGTCGAGCTCTTTAGGATAGGTGGCAAAGCGCCCGACACCAATTACCTATTCATGGGAGATTACGTAGGTGCGTTCCCTTGGCTGTTTCCGGCGACGTTTTAGCTCGAGCATGGTTTGGTAGCTGCGCTGTGATTCTATTGAATGTTGGGATTATCTCTCAGTATCGTGGGATGATGGTTCTGCACTATCATTCTTGTTTCACTGTCCCTTGCGGTTCGTAAATCTCTTCCTTGATCTATGTCTGACAAAGCCGAATATCCCGACTTTGTTCCCCGTGATGACACTAATAGTCAGTCCTGATTATGATGTTTGGATCCTCACCTGCTTGTTTTTCTTCTCACGCCCGGTGCCAAGTAGATGAAAACGTTTGCATTTAGGAGTTTTGATGTATTAAGTAATTATGTCAATCCAACATCTAGCAGTTTGTTCTCATTTGCGGTGTTTTAAGTAGCGCATCACAATAGGCTAATGGAGCAGTATGAATGTTCCAAAGTTTCGAGGTATTCATGGGTTGTTCTTTTATATATGTAATGTACGATGGTCATGTATCTTAAAGCAAGCTCCTTTTGTACATCTTGGAATCCTTTGTGCATGTTTCTTGTTTGCACATCTTGGTGCTCCTTCACGGAAACTTTTAACGTTCAAAAGAAAAGTTCCTAAGTAAGATTTACTAGTGGAAACCATGTCTTCCCGCGCCCCACCCCCCCAAACAAAAAAAAATGCGTTCTGATCTTTAATGTTGAAGTACAAAATGTTAGACAGAAGTTATTATATATCACTGATCTTTGACATTTGCCATCTCCCCCTATTAAATTTCCTTGTCTATGATATGTCAGGATGGTCCTTTCTTTGACTGTCCTTTCATGTGTCTGACATTTATCCTTCAATTCATTTGATGCATTTCAGCCTATAAATTTCTATCTTATAGCTAAATATTTCGTACATGGCTGATTATAATGAGAGAAGGGCTACAACTTCAGGTTGACAATACCAAGACATTTATTGAGACGGTTTCTTGTAGTACTACCCAGTTTACATTATCAAGAAAGGGCAGATTGCTTAAATAGCAGTTGCTTCAGAGTGAAGGTTTTGCTGGAATTGGAACTCTAGTCCTTTAGAGCGTAATTATTATGTATATATATGTTGCTGCTTGAATATGAATCGACATTGGTGTTTCTATTGGAATTCTCTTTGCACCTGGTTAATTGAACAATTGCTTCCCTCTAAAAGCTAAATATTTACATGTCATGATTCGTGAATTAGTTGACAGCTTTAGAATGCTCATGGGCATTTTGCATGACTCTGGAAATTAATGTCACTTAAATTGCAGATCGTGGTTACTACTCAGTGGAGACTGTCTCACTTCTAGTGGCTTTGAAAGTTCGTTATAGAGATAGAATTACAATTCTCAGAGGAAATCATGAAACCCGGCAAATTACTCAAGTGTAAGATCCTCTCCTAGGCTTCACATGGTAGTAATTGCACAAGTAGTGTTGACTATGTTCTATTGCTAGGGTCCATAGATGATAAGCTTAAACTATTAAAGATTGGAACTATGGATGAACTTTGGAATTTTTTCAACTTGTTAAACACAGAGTTGTTGGAGGATGGTAGTGGTTTCTGTATATATCCAATCCGCAGTCAATTCTGTGCTTTTTAAGGATAATAACATATAGATGAAATAGAAACTTTGTTTCAATATTAGCTTTGTGTTTAAATTTCCCTTTTAACCAATTTCAGATGTGATTTTTCTTTTTATTTGGATAAATGCAGGTATGGATTTTATGATGAATGTTTGAGAAAATATGGGAATGCTAATGTCTGGAAGCATTTCACCGACTTATTCGATTATCTTCCTCTCACTGCCCTCATCGAGAGTCAGGTTTGTGTTGGATATTCATGGAAATAGACTCTGGATTTTACTTATTTCAGTTATTTACTGTAGTCTACTGAGTGTTATATGCTCTGTTCTCTAGATCTTTTGTTTGCATGGAGGTTTATCGCCGTCTTTGGATACATTAGACAATATCCGGGCATTAGATCGCATCCAGGAGGTATGTAACCATCTTTAATTTACTAAGATGTGTGTGTTATGAAATGGATTTGCTAGTGATCCTTATGCATTGTTGTAATGCTCGTCAAGATCTATTGATATTTTGGTTATTCATCTGTTGGGTCAAGTTGAAGTTAGCGCTGGAATGTATTCAAAGTGAGCTAGAAGAATTTTTACCTTTGGTTTGCTTCCTGGTGGCAGATCATGTGCCTATCTTCTATTATCTTAACACTAACAGCTCATTTATTACAAGCAAATGACATGAGAATGGGATGGAAAAAAGTTTTTTTTTCCTTTTTCATTTGAATGCTGAATAACATACTATCTGTATCTTCATGGACACTCTCTTTCAAGTTCCGATGTATTAAAGGACCATTAATCTCCTTTCATATGTCAATAGTGCAGTTTTTTGTTATTGTCCTTGGCTTGATTTTTCTGTCTGCCTCGTGCAGGTTCCACATGAAGGACCAATGTGTGATCTGCTGTGGTCTGACCCAGACGATCGTTGTGGGTGGGGCATATCTCCACGCGGTGCAGGTTATACATTTGGTCAGGATATTGCATCCGCGTTCAATCACACCAATGGTCTCTCTCTCATTTCAAGAGCCCATCAGCTCGTCATGGAAGGATATAATTGGTGTCAGGTATGACAAAATCTCATTTGTTCCCTCTAAATGTCCTACTGCTTCTACAAGTCGAAGATTGTTTTTAATTATGCACATCAATCTCTTGTAGGAAAAAAATGTTGTGACTGTATTTAGCGCTCCAAATTACTGTTACCGATGTGGGAATATGGCGGCAATACTGGAGATTGGGGAGAACATGGAGCAGAACTTCCTCCAATTTGATCCAGCCCCACGCCAAATTGAGCCCGATTCCACACGCAAGACTCCTGATTATTTTTTGTGATTTCGGTACATCTCCCGGCTGTTTGTAATTCCTGTTTGCTGCCGTATTGGTGTAGATTTGTTTTGGTGAGTTTTCCTATTTCGAATCCGAGGGTGATCAGTTCAGCGACATCATTCTTTTGTTTAAAGCTTGTGCTGCTTCTGCTTCTGCTGCTGCTTTTGTTCATGTGCTCGAGAAACTCGATAGGAGAGAGTGACAGAGAGGGCACATGTGCCTGTTGGTCCGGTGACCTGTATATTCTTTCAAAAGTATGGTAGCAGCAATAATGTGGTATATCTTTCTTTCTTTCTTGCCTGTATTCTACGCCATTGCAAGAGTATTTTCCATTTTATCCTTTTCATTTCTAGTCAATTGAGAGCGATGAACACGTCACTTCTCTAGGCACGAGCTTCTGCTCGGTTTCCTCGGTCTTGAATCTTCTATCCCGAGTAATGTCATTAACTGTCTCCAAGCTGAGTGCAGATTCTTGTATGGCCATTTGCAGAGTACTGTGGGTTATGGATATCCTTGATTGTTGTTTTCGTGGACCGCTGTATTTGTTTGAAGTTGGTTATGGTGCCGGTGAAATATCTCGTGATCGAGATAGAACCAAATGGTGGTCCACAAGGGTATCGGGGACTTTTGCTGTCTGGAATCAGCCAATACTGGTCTTTGGATGTTCTAGGCAGCATACCGATCGATAATGACCTGAAATAGATGAGAATTGTGGCTGGTACCTGGATTGTGGACTCTGAACGCTATCCATGGCAATGGAACTTTGAGGCAAATCCGAGAACATTTAAGCAAGGATTGCCCACACCGCACGATCTCTTTCTTGAAGCTGTGTTCTTTCCCATTAATGGAACATGTGATCATGGTCCTAAGGACATGAAAGGATGGACATTTACGGGCCATATCTTGGTCCTAAGAAGAGATGGGGTCGGTCGACATATAGATCAATGAGGAACTCCGTATTACTCAGTCCAAGTAAACTATATATCTTCTCGACGGATAAATATAGAAAGAGAGACGGTTCGCACACGATAGAGATAAGGACTTCTCTGTAGAAGTTGAATGCTACATAGATCCCAATGGTTTCTCGATTTGATACAGAATTTGACATGGATACATTAGGATTGCTGGGGCCGTTGCCATTTCTTTGTGGAAACTCATCGTCTTTTCGTTTCACATGAACCTTCCGGGTCAAAGTACAAAAGATGTTTAATAGGTCATTTACTCCAGTTCAGTCAATCTAGTCTCCCAAAGATCACCGGGAATTCGTCGTCCATTTGTGAAAACCTGTACTTAGCTCCAATGCTCTTCGACGATTTGTAAACTCGGTACATTGAAGGCCTATCCCTCAGCCTAGAGACGACACACAGGCGACTCTCATAACCTCGATGATCTCCTCATCGTATCCTCGCCCTCGAAGAGACCTATCAATCACATCCTTCCCCCGTCCTGAGCCACTAAGCTGACTAACCCAATCCACCAAGTTCCCCATATATACACCTGCGTCTCCAACATCTGCAACCTGATCGCGGCCCTGCCAACCATCTACACCCTGATCGCGGTCGCCAACCGGCTCAAACCACACTGGGGACCCCGATCGGGGGGTGGGTGGCCGAATGGGGCGCCCCTAATCCCCTGAATTGAGAGCTCCCAACGGCTGGGATCCCTCAATTGTATAAACAGAATAAAAAATATAGTTGAATTTGAAATGTGTTTTCTTTTTTCAATTGAAAATTGCTAATAACTAATAAGAATGATACTTATTAGAATCTAGGTGGGGGGACCCCCTTCGGTCATCCACCCCCTGACCGGGGTCGCCGACGTGGTATGAGCCAACCGATGATCTCAATCGAGGGTTGGGTGGTCGGCGGGGCCACCCCTGACGCCCCCCATTTGAGGGATCTCAGTGATCCCTGAATCAAAATCGTCGATCGGCTCAGACTAAGTCGACAACCTCCATCGAGGGTGGGTGGCCGACGATGGCTTTTGTTGGAATCCCACAAATCGGGGGGTTAGGGGGCACCTTCGTCGACCACCCAATCCCAGATCGAGGTTGCCAGTGTAGAGATCCCACCGCCTCCTCCGATCCCAAACTTGCTTTTTTAAAAAAAAATTATACTATATTATATAATTTTTTCTCAATTTATGGCCCTCAAGTTTTTAATCGGATGTTAATTTGTATGGTGCGTTCATTATTTGTTAGAACTACTATATTTGCATGAACATTTTTCTTTATCATTTATCTTTGAGTAAACTAGCAATTTTGTCCCTGAGATAGTCAAATTGTATCAATCAGGCCCCTTGGATGAAATCTGCATCATGCTAGTCCCTAATAACATCAAATTAATCCCTTATAACATCAAATTCGTTCCTCGCAACATCAAATTGGTCCTCGTAACATTAAATTAGTCCCTTATAACATCAATTTGGTCCTTCATAACTCTAACAACGCCTCGGAAAAAAATAGAGGATCCAATTGGTGTTATGAATGATCGAATTGATAGTGCGAAAGGACCACATTGATGCTTGCAGACTAATTTGATGTTGTAAGGGACTAATTTAATGTTATAAAGGACCAATTTGATGTAACTAGGGACTAACTTGATGTAGATTTCATCCAAGGGATCTGATTGATGCAATTTGACTATCTGATGGACCAAATTGCTAGTTTACTCTTTATCTTTTAATTTATAGCTTGATAGATTTTGAGGTGATACATTGATTTACCATACATTAAATGAATTGAGACCGAAAGAAGTAATACAATTATCAATTTTGATATAATTTTTCTTCATAAAGAGGTGTACTACCAGTGTTTGATTAAGTATATTATTTTATTATTCAAAATTAAATCATTACTAATTTATTATTTCTAATGAAATCGGGATTCATTGATGTACGTAAGTTATAAAAAGTTTCAAATCGATTTGTTACAGGACTTACTTTGAAAAGAAGCTTATACACAATTAATAATTTTAAGGTAATTACGCTCTTATTGTAGTATCATCCAGTTAATGTTGAAATAAAAATGTCGTTTTTGCTTGATGAATGATTTTTTTTCGGGGTTATTTTTTGATATCTTTTTTGCCTTTTTTTGCGAACTTCCTCACTGACACACAAGCATGGCAAATAGCTTACTTGTTAGGTGCAGGCGTGCCAAGGCGCAATCTCAAGGAGTTGTGGCAAAATCGTCAGCCGATCTCACTGTGCTGAAACATGCCACCGCCCCAGGGGTTCATAGAGGTAGAGCGAGTCGAACGGATGATGATGTTGATCAGACGATTACAACGGCCCCAGGATTTGGCCGCTTAGATCCTTCCTGAGCGAGCGCGTACTACTTATCAACTTGACGAATGGAACGGCCCGAAAGCTTATTCGAAGGATGGCGAGCTCTCGGCCGTATTCTGTGCGTAAGCTCTGTGGGTTGGGTTATCTGAAAAAGCTGAACCGCGGTCCCAAAAACTTGATCCGTGAGTAGAGGCCGACGGGTTGGCAACCAAATAACTCCATAAGGCTAAATGGGTTTGCTCCACAAAGCAATTTAGTGCATGGTAAGTAAAAGTACGATAATATAAAAGGTGAAAAAAAAAAGGTAAAGATAGAAAAGTAGTGTGTGTTTGATTGATACGCAGAGGGGATATAAAATAGTCGAACTTAGCTTATATAGGCTAAAGTCCTATAGTGATGCCCAAGACATCGAAATTGGAAAGTATCTCACAAAATAAGCAATTAGTTAATCCTATGACTATTGAAAATATTTTCCATTTATTTAGAGGTCCTAAGGTTGCGTTTGGTGCATTCCTAGACAAGATGACTAGTAATTCATATTACTATCAATATAGATCACCGCCTATTAAATTACCGGTAATGTGGAATGCCAGTGTTTGGTGTATGGCCATCACATTACCGGCAATCTTGTTTTCCTTGTTTGGTACATGCTGGACGTCCAAAAATTGCAAATTAAGTGTCCATAATACCCTTCTATATTATAATAAAAGATAATTTTTAAAAGGAGTAAAATTGGAACCCTTGACGGCGGCATGAACATGGTGCCACTGTTGACGCCCAGGAAGCTGCTATGGATTGAATTCCACATAGCTCCAATCAAAGCATATAGGCTTTAAGGCTTCAGAATGAAGCTTGAAATCTTCGATCCGAAGAGTAAGGCTCTGAACTGAAGCATGATTAGAAGCACACGGGTAGAGCTTCGATTCATTGTTATGTCGTCGGAGCTTCATGATCGAAACATCTGAACTTCAAATCGAAGCCTGGAGTTCTGTTGAAGCTTAGATGCTTCAAAAATGGCTGGTAGAGCTAATCATTCATGCTTTGCAAAGGTTTCAGTCACGGGGGAGAAGGAGGAGATGAGAGAAGATGATGAGGGCAATTTTGAAAAATAATTTTTTGAGATTACTAGCTGAGTGGGGATTCATTTAGACACCTTCGTTAGTGGTAATGTACATTACTAAATGAGTGGTAACATGAATTCCATGGGTATTTAGATTACTAGTTATTTGGTTCAACCAAACATGGTAATATGGTGGATCCTGAAAATTTAAAAGCATTCACTTAAATTCCCTTATACTAAACACACCCGAATAGCCTAAAATAAAGAGAATCAAATCAACTCTAGAATGATAAGTCCAAATCACAAAAAAAAATAAAAAAAATTAATAATAATAATAATAAAGAAAAAAAAACAGAAAAATCTTGTATCAGACTACTTGTCTTCTCGTAGTTGGATCTCCAAGTTTTTGGAATGCTCCAAATTCCACGAAATTTTAACCGACTCCATGTTTGTAATGTATAAAATGCATTTGACGGAGGAAAAAAGATAATTTTATACTCGAATTTGAATTTGTAACAGATACAAATGTAAAGGAATTGATAAATGCCACTTAGACTAATGGACTTTTGTCTAGAATCTCAGAAAAAGTGATTCAATTTCTGCCATTTTTATGATATTACATATTTCAATCCTATTGGATACCAAAAAAATAAATGGATTCGGGATTTGATGACCGACCAATCCTTAAGGTTTTTTTTTTCAAATAATAATTTTATTCAACTCAATTCTATTATTTCTCAAATTCAACCAGACAATCATTACTGCTATATATATTTTTAACATTTAATAATAATTTTTCACTTATATTTTTTTCAACTATTTTTTATAATTATTTTTTAATAATAAAATTTTCATTTAATTTTTATAATCAATTTGTTAATAATAAATTTCTCATCTATATATATATATATATATTCACACATTAGTATATTTATTAATATTTACAATTATAGTACAAAATCAAGTTGAATTATATCACTTATTCAACTCGAAAACCAAAGGCAAACTAAATTTTCCAAGACTTGTCCATTTCTACCCCAATCAGGAGCAATCTAAATGGGGGAAGATCCAAGTCATTATGGAAAGCCACCGGCTCGTCCATGTTCATGCATCAATTATCGTATATGCCAAAATATCCAACCCATACTGCCATATCAACTCCACAGCCGTCCATATGCTTGAGTTTCTTGGACCGTATATTTCCATTGGGTTAGTCCAATTTGTGGGCTCCATTCGGTCCACTACAGATCGAGACCCGCATTTATTGGGAAGTGCATAAAATAGATGTAAACAATATTTTTAACACAATCCATTCGATTTTAATTAAATTTTATTTAACATAATACGTAAAATTATTTAAATTAGTTACAATAAAAAATTATTCAATTACGTCAATGAAGCTGATAGCACCGATGGGACATGGGAGACTCGAGGAGGTAGAGTCCTCAGGGGAATTGAGAAGTGGCATTTTTCACGAAAATCAATTTCCGTGCTTCCTTGGTCTTCGCCTTTGACCATGAGCAAAATAAGATTAATCTAGATAGGCTCCTTTGACACGGTACAGTTGTTTGCTATGTTATTTTAATTTTGTAGTTTTTTTTTTTTTTGAATGTTTATTAATTACTTTATTTCAAGTGCGGAGTATTTTTACTCAGTACTATATACTCGAACTAAAATCTTAAATATTTTAAGAAAAAATACCACGATCTTGTAGTTAAATTACTAAACTGCGTTTCCATAATGCCATGTTCTATTTTCTGCTGAGGAGGAAATAAAATTAATTAAATGATTGTGTCGTTGTATGACATTATATTGGACCGAGGATAGATGCGGGATTCGAATTAGAAGGAAAGATAATTGAAAGAACCAACAGAAAGATGTTTTTTTTTTCTGTAGCAGCAACAATGTGGTATGTCAACAACTGTCTTCAAGTTCTGTACGGATTCTTTCATGGCCATTTGCAGAGTACTGTGGGTTATTGTTGATATCGTTGATTATTGTTTTCGTCTCTGCTATAAATGTCGCGAGTTGTTGGTTTGGTGCCGATGAAATATCTCGTAATCGAGACATAACCAAATGGTGGCGTCCACAAGGGTACTGGGGACTTTTTGCCGCGGAATCAACCAATATTAGTCTTTGGATGCTCCAGGCAACATATATATATATATATAATGACCTGAATTTTCATTGTAGATGAGAATCGCAACTGGTACCAGGATTGTTGATACACTATCCGTGGCAATATAACATTTAAGCAAAGGATTGCCCGCAGCACAGGATCTAATTTCTTGAAGTTGTCTGCTTCCCCCATCAATGGGGCTCTAGTTGCATGTGATCAAGTCCTAAGGACAAGGACGACGGGATGGACAATTACCAGCCATTTCTTGGCCCTGAGAAGAGATGGGGTCGGTCGACATCTAGATCGATCAGGGACTCCGACTCCGTTTATTACTCGGTCCAAGTAAACTTTCTCCTCCACAGGCAAAACATAGACAGGGAGACGGTTGAAACGCGATAGAGATAAGAACATCTCTGTAAAAAATTGAGTGCTACATAGATCAAAATGGTTTCTTCATATGGTACAGAATTTGACATAGATAGATACATTACGATTACTAGGGCCGCTGCCCTCCTTTCATGCGGAAATTCGTCGGCTTTTTTGTTTCAGATACACTTAATAGATTGAAGTACAAAAGATGTTTAAAAGACAGATCACTTACTTCGCTTCAGTCGGAATCTTGTCTCCCAAAGATCATCGGGAACTCGTCATCCATTTCTGAGAACCCATGCTTAGCCCCGATGCTCTTCAGCGATTCATAAACTCGGTACATTGAAGGCCTATCCCTCAGCCTCGAGACGACACATGAACAGGCGACTCTCATGACCTCCGTGATCTCCTCATCATATCCTCTGCCTCGAAGAGACCTATCGATCGCATCCTTCCCTCGTCCTGAGCCGCTCAGCTGACTCGCCCAGTCCACCAAGTTTCCCTTATATACACCGTCCACCGTATATACCTCAGGTGGCTGCTGCCCTGTCACCAGCTCCAGTAGCACGACCCCAAAGCTGTACACATCCTCCTTCAGGGAGGCCGCAATTGCGCCCAAGTCTTCCATGCCCCTGTACCCGAGCTGCCCCACGTCTGCATCCCTGATCGAGCTGGGACCATCATTCATGCCCACGAGCCTTGCAAGCCCAAAATCCGTCAAACGGGCTTCGAGGTCGTCATCCAGAAGGACCACATTTGAGCTCACGTTCTGGTGCAGACACGGGGGCTCGAGCCCATGGTGGAGCCAGGCGAGGCCACGGGCAGCTCCGAGCCCAAGTCGGAGCCTTGTCGGCCAGTCCAAGGAGCAGTACGGACTAATCCCATATGGGTTGGATTCTTTCTCGTGTAAATTGGAGTGCAGAGACCCATTGTGCATATGCTTGTATACTAAGAGCTTCTCCTCCTCGACCATGCAGTATCCTAACAGCGGCACCAAGTTCGGGTGTCGCAGCTGCCCTAATCGGTTCATCTCCAACCGAAACTGCTTCTCACTGAGGTTACACCCACATAGTCGCTTAACAGCAAGTACCGAACCATCGGGCAGAACAGCCCGATACGACACGCCGGTCTGATTCGAGCTCACGATGTTTCGGGGATCGAAACTATTTGTAGCGGCCAACAAATCGGCAAGCTTGATCTTCACAAGTGGCTTCTGGAACAGGGAAACCTGGACAAGCTTATAAGCCCTAAGGAACTCAACCCAGTTGCTGTCTTCCCGACCACCCGCAGCTCCGTACCCTCTCTTCCGCCGATTGAAGTATACCCACCAAACGAGGAACCCTAGAATCACAGATACAGCAGCCCCGACAACCCCGGCGGCAATAATCACGGCAAGGCTCTTATTGCTCAACCCGCCGCAGGACTTGAGCGGCTTCCCGCAGAGCCCGCTGTTGCCCGCGAAGGCTTCCTTACTGAATTTCGACAAATCGGCCGGTATCGGGCCCGAGAGGCCGTTGCCCGCCACAGAGAGCTGCCTGAGGCGGTCCAATCGGGCCACCTCGTAGGGGATGGAGCCGGAGAGGCGGTTGTCGTTCAAGACTAGGTCGTTGAGGAACTTGCAGTCGGCTATCTGCGGCGGGATTGGGCCGGAGAGGGAGTTGTTGGAGAGATCTAGGGTGACCAAGTAGGGGAGCCAGGAGCAGATTTGCGGCGGGAGCGGGCCAGAGATAGAGTTTTCAGAGAGGTAGAGGGACTGAAGGCTGTGGCAGTACTTAAGCGACTCCGGAAAGCGGCCGGAGAGGCCGAAGGAGGAGAGGCGGATGCTGAGGAGGCGGCTCTCCTTGAGGTTCCAGCAGGTGACGCCGTCGAGGTTGCAGATGAAGGAGACGGAGGTGTTGGTGAAATCCCAGCCGGAAAGGCGGCCATCGGGGTCGGAGAGCGACCTCTTGATGCCCTCGAGGCAGAGGACGTCGTCCTCCACGGCCAGGCAAGGGAGGAGGAAGAAAGAGACTAGCAGAAGGAGGACGGCAATGTAGGTTGAGGGGTCGGCCCCGTTCTTCTTGCTCATGGCGGTGGAGGTGGAACCCAGATGAACCAGGGGTTTAGGGCAGATCGGGAATGGGAGAAGGGGGCTGTCGCTGTGGAGAATGGGCAGCCACCAATGACGGGTCAGAGAAGAAGAAGAGGACGAGGAGGAGTAGACCGCAGCTATCTTTTATTTGCTTTGACTGTTCTCTTATTTCTTTCTTTTTTGTCTGTATGGACAATAACTTATCTCCAATTGCGAAATTCCGATTAATTCAGATTTAAACCCGTCGGTTTACTAAAAGTGAATCTGTAAAATTTTTGTGATCGTAAATTTTCATCATTTATAAAATTTGAATTTGAGATTTAAGAAAGATGTCACACTGAATATCAAACTTGAACTTATAAAGACGTGAGTCAATACGATATATCCTCCTCATTTAAAAGAAAAATATGTCAGCACACTTATTTTTCAACCTACGAATTATTTTTTTTCCCATTGAAATCCCCCCTTTCTTCCATCTTCATTATGTTTTTATACAATATTTATTTTTTTGGATAAATTAAAATATTTAATTTTATAAACTGAAAATTCTTGTTTGCTTTCTTTTCCCCTCAAAATGTGTCTTGTTTGGCAGAGAATAATGAATAAATGACACACTCAACCCAGAATGTGCTGGGCCAGTTTCTCTCTTGTATGGAGAATGGTGAGGGTAGGTGTTGAAGGTAGTCTCACATGTAAAAGTTGAGAGAAAATCCATAGGTTTATAAGAAATAATGGTCTAGCAACCCATTACCTTAAGTTTTTGATTTGCGGATGGGCCCGAGTCTAAAGTAAGTCTGTAAATTTTTCCTAACAAGTAGTATCAGAACCCAAGATAACGATTCTGGGGGAGTGCACACGCTGTGCGTGGAAACCCACACCACACTAAGGCCCTAGTGTGGAACTCGTGGCTAGTGAAGGGCCTAACAATTGGTATCCGAGTCCGAAAGTGGAAGCCCGGCTTGAAGTCCTCCATATAGTCAAGAAGGGGGGAATTGTTGGGCCGATTTCTCTCCTGTATGGAGAATGGTGAGGGTAGGTATTGGAGGTAGTCTCACATGGAAAAGTTAAGTGGAAATTCATAGATTTATAAGAGATAATGATCTAACAACTCATTAGCTTAAGTTTTTGGTTTGCGAATGGGCCCGAATCTGAAGTAAGCCTGTGAATTTTTCCTAACAAAATGTACCAACGAATGTTTTTCATAATTTCATACTAGAATCTACCTTTCATTGGAATAATAGAGTGGATTATATTGTTATTACTGCTATTTTCAATCTAATTCAATTTTGTCTTTATTCATCCAATTTGGAGTTATTATTACTTAAAAACAATATCAACTAAAGTGGTTTTTCTACCTTGTGTCATACCATTGTATTGATTTGAGTAATAACAATGACAACTAAATAATAATGATGATGGTGATTTATGATCATTGTTATTATGTGAATTCCTATGTAAAGCATCATACGAGAAGTATAACAATTTCTTTTCGGTAATAAAAATATATTAAGTTACTTTTGACATATCTCGTGCGGAATGCATTATCTTTACGTAGTGTTAGTACTATTTTTAGCAAATAAATTCAATGTGGTGTTCAATTTGACTTCCCTCTAATTCCTTCCCTTTATATGCGCATGTGCTTCTATTACTCTTTTTTTTTTCAATTACAAATGAGACTCATGAACCTAGTACATTGAAATATAAATCCTAAATATCTGATAAAGGGGCATTGATAGTCCCACTAAGTATCGAACCTGAAACCTATTGATTACCATGCGGAAGGTGCGCTACTGCGCTATACCCTCTCTTGATATGTCCTTCTATTACTTCCAAACCATCTTACATTGCAAAAATGAACTTGAATGGAAATGGAATTTATTACGCCGATAGATTTGGTAATGGATAGAAAAGACAATACACCCAAGGATGTTAATGCTATGTTTAATTTGTAAATAACATTTTAAAATCAAATTTTGAAAAAAAAGTGGTATAAATGGTTATGTATGGGACCCACTCTTTGACTTTGTATGAGTTATGTGATTTTGATTTTGAAAAAGAGTGATATAAATGATGCTCATTCTTTGATTTTGTATGAGTTATTTTGTTTTGTTGTGGGTAAAATTAAGTTAAAGTCAGATTTTAAAATCTCACTTTGAATCCAAACGGAGCATAAGTCTCATTGGAATGAATTGACTTGTAATGTCTTTAATCCTTATCGACAATGAGCACCACTGCATTGAACCAAAAGTCATGAAAAAGAACAGTTTCTTTAATCTTTCGGTATGCACTCTGGTATCAGAAAACGCATCAGACTTCGATTACTTCAGGACGGGTCAGATTGATCCACTAGGAAGTAATGGATTTTTTCTAATTTTTTTTCCTTTAATTCAATAATGAAGGAAGATGACGTTTGGATTAGTTTGACTAAGAAGGGAACATTTGAAATTGAACCAAATTTTGGAGGGGGTTGATTAATTAAAGAAATAACGAGAAGCTTCTTTCTTTTTTTCTCTCCCAAGTCAATCAAGTCGATGAATATCCTTTGATGACAAAAACATATACATGAGAAAATGTTAAGGAGAATACATTACAGAGCTCGGAAATACAATACATCCACCTAGATAACTGTAACGGAGAATAAAAAGGCAGAAGCACATCAAATAAAGTACAGATACAATTGCAGAAATCGATCGAGTTGTATTCGTTCTCAATCTATACGGGCCCAAGTGAAAATCGGAAAGTAGAGCATATGCGCAATCCATGTAAAGATTGGCACTGTTGTGGGAGCAAAGACGCAGAGTCAGGAGGAGTCTTGGATCGGTATCTGATGCCTGGACAACCCCATCCCTCGACAGTAAAATCAATTCCGCAATGATCTTTAATCGGGTCAAAGCATTGACCATGACATTGGGGCACGGGTGTGAGGGGCCGAGTCTTCTAAGGACTTAATTTTTTTCTTTTTTGGCCACGAGTCTTCTACGGAATTGACAAGTGGGAATTTTCCACTTAAAATTATTGTTTCGTATCTTCTTCATTTTTGCCCTTTTATCTTTCAAAAAAGAAGATTAATTTATAATCATTTACCTCATCGTATAGCACATTGGAACGGCTAGTCATTTGCCAATCCAGGCTATATTCATTTAGTTTAGATCATCTTTGTCCAGCGAGTCGACCCGCCTTCCGAGGTTCGTAGGATTGGCTGCGCTAGATTCGTGCCACTTGTTCATACGTTCATTCCGTGGATCCATGTAACAATCGGTTCATGGTGAAGAATGAGCCTGAACCTATCAGTGATTGGTTGGCGGGAGACCTCGATCGACTCCCGTTCTGATAGCAGCTCTATGGTAATCTTGTGCTGGGTTAAAATCAGAAAATTTCACTCCTCGTTCTCCGATGGAGGCCCGAAGAATCTTCTTCTTTCAAAAGCTGAAAATCCCAGTTCAGTGGATATGTAGAGGCGAAGAATCAGTTCTTTCTCCGCGTTTCTTTGTGGTATATTCAAAGAAGATGAATGGAATTCCATTTGTAAAAGTTGACGGGAGAAGCCACGGCAACGGACTTCCTTTAAATGGGAAAATGAATGGCACTTCTGCTGGAATTCGATCTCATCCTGACCGACAATTATTCGTCGGTCCCATACGTACATAAATATGAAAGTCCCAAGTCAAGAAGCAGCAATATATCAATAATCTCATTATTCGACGAGAATTTGTTATCTCTACTTCCAGCTCTATAAAGCTGAGTACTGCCATCACCGGTGCTGATCATCTGCAATGTTTGTTTGCCCGAAACGAGTCATTGTAGCTTGTCATAATTTGATAGGGTAAGTGTTTTCTTCTAGTAATACAAAGTCGATAGGGGAGATAAGATCTGTAGAAGCTAGTCTGCTAATCGGTTGGCTATGGCTAGCAAAGCGAGACAAAACAAGAGATGTTCGAGAATTTGCAAGAACTCGATGAGATTGGTATTTAATGTCCTCAATGTGTCTTCCCTGTCCCTTGCAGCCCTCGGCTTACGAGCTACCAGCAGAAGACAGACACCTCTGGCTGATGCGGTTGCTATTCGGGATATCTCAATCTCATCGGCATCTCAATTCAGTAGGAAACTAGAGACAGACAGAAGAAATGGAGGCTTGGACTCGTATCAGCATGATGCAAATGGAGTAGGGAAGGATGGTGAGGTTGATCATAGAGCTTCTGAGTATATCAAAAGATTTCACGAGAAGAACCGAATAGCTCGGTAAAGGACTGCATTGAAGCCCTCCAAGATATGTTTCCACAGGCAATGTTGTTTCAATTGCCGATTAAGTAAAACTAAATAACATTATATATATGTCGTGTCGCGGGATTGTGTTTCTAAAACAGAAGATGATACACGCGCATTCATTAACGGAGACTGGGGCAGTTGTATATGTTTTCATGTGTAACTATTATTGTCTTTTGGCTCGAAGGACTTTATTAATTGATTGAAGGGGTCGATCTCGTGTTCTGATCACGTCTGCCCAAATTTTGAGGACTAAACAAATCGAGCTAAAATATGACTGCAGAAATTTCCATCAGTTTCTCAGTGGACAAAATATAACATCATTCATACCGGGGTTGATGGGTTATTGAATTTCGAATTGAGATTGATAATGCAGGAGAAAGGGTGGATAGGCCCTGACTGGTTTCGAACATAAGCATGTGTAGATCTTCCCTCCCTTATTCTCTGTTCCACATCTCCTCCATGGAAAACGGATCAGATTTTCCCTGCCCTTCTAAATTATCTCGTAAGTTGCTCTTTTACAAACTTTGAGCCTTGAGGATTAAACTTAAAACATGTTCTCTTCATGGCCTCCATTCTTTTATTTTCTCTGTTACACAACAGCCACCCTGATTAAAAGAAAACATCTGCAAATGACATGGAAATCTTTGTAATGATACTTGGGAAAATGGGCTCCAGGATGAAGAAGGGAATGCTATTCTCCAGAAATTACGAGCGAGGCAGGTGACCTGCACCGGGCAACGCCGAGGCTGCCACTGTCACAGGGTGGCGCCAGCCTTGAACATTGTCGTTCCGTCATAATCGTACAAGCACGAGAAAAAGATTTTCCACCAAACAGATACCGACTATTTTCGAGGAAAACAGTTCCCTTCCAAAATATCTTTTTCTAGTGAGAGTGATTTATGCATAACAAAGGAAGCCAAATCAGATCCAAACTCATGCGTTCCATGGATACAACAGTAGTTCCATGCCCCACGAGATGGCGCAGTGACGCATGTGACCCGATTTCACTTCCTCTCAATCTCCCACACCAACATTTGGTTAGCTTTTCTTCCACCATACAATCAGTAACTACAACCCTCAACAGCACCGATCACATAGAAAGAAACCCGACAAATACATATATATATTAAAGTGTTTATAGAACGAAGTTATGACACAGGCAGAATATTCAACATTAGATATTTTTTCCTAGCTGATGGAAGACCCTGAAGCCAAGCAGCAGCGGAACCCACCATGACGATGAAGACGCTGATCTGATGATAAGCAAAGGACAGAACCTGGCGCTCTCTTCCCTACAGTAAAAACCCACAAAAAAACGGAACGTACAGAACAGACAACGACAACGACACCGCATCCCTCTGCTTCAATCTTTCCCTAGCTAAGCTAACCAGCTTTAATCAATTCTGTACAGACAAGGAATCACCTAAATTTGACCCTACATCTATAACAAACCCCTAGCCTTCTTCACTTAATCTAATCAAATAGCAACCCATCATCAACTGTTCAGATCACACACATGTAATTCTTCAAGCAACACTGATGATGTTGTCGCTGCTGGCCGGGAAGGTAGACGATGAGTGTGGCGCCGCAGATGGGGACTGAGCCTTCTGTTCGGTCGATGATGCCGGTGACGATGATGATGATGATGGGGCCGAGAGCTTCAGCGACAGAGGCAGAGGGTCGATGACCATTGCTGCTGTTAATGATGTCTTGCTAAGGTTGAGTGCGGCCATTCTGGAGGACGGAGGAACCGGGAGTATCGGGATCGGGCGGATGGGCTTGGAGGGTCTTTCTAGCTTCGACGTGCCGAGCTGTTCCGCTTGTTTCTCGGGATTCATAGGCAGAAACACGGGGTTGAGGGCCACCGGGAAGGTAGAAGACAGAGAGATCCTGCCGGGATTTGGGGCCGGTTGAGGCAGAGCCAGGGTCTCCCGATGCACTTTCGCCTCCTCCATTGATGAACCCATAAACTGCAGGCACACACACAGAGTCATGGAAGACATAGACAAATCAGCTCCTCACAACTTGTCGTGTTTCGCAAATCCTATGTGTGTCTAAGTTTAAGTTCGCGGAAGAAAATCAAATTACTTGACAGAAAAACACCATTTTTCGGCATTTCGGAGGAAAGGCTAATCAAACAGCTCAGAAAGTTTCATGCTTTCAATTCTGGACAATTAAGGAGGAGCCAATGGGAGATTACAGAGTCTGTGGTGATGTCGAAGAGGCTGGAGCGGCGGCGCCGGCGGTTCTGGTTGCTCCGCCGGAGGAAGTACTTCTGAGCGTGGCTCGCAACCTGGGTCGGGGTCCGAGTCTTGACGAAGTTTCTGGAAATCCCCCTCCAATCTCCCTTCCCCACCTTCTGCAGCCCCAGCAGGAATAGCCGGTGCTCTTCCTCCGTCCACGGGACCCCTGCAGGCCAAAAACATCAACACCCCGATCAGAGAAACCACCGATCAATTCAGCTGATCAGGCCGAGAAACGATAAGACGCTCACCTCTCTTCCGCTCCCTGCAGCGGCCGGAGGGGTGGACGACGTCATCAGAGGCGTAGCCGGCATCGACGTTGGAATCCTGGGGCTGGGCCTGGTCGTACTGGGAGAGGTTGTTCATGCTGGCGCTCTTCCTGAACGAGGCGGCGCCGTCAGTCAGCCGGACGCCGAACAGCATGATGCCGCTCTCCTCCGCCGCCTCCACCTCCATGTTGGGTCCTCCGCCCTCAGGGCACGTGCGCGAGTTGTGCCCGTTGTTCCCGCACTGCGAGCAGGTTCGCGACATCACAAGTGAACTTTGCTGCGCCGCTTGTTGGTGTCGGTAATGCCCAGAGGCGACAGTGCTAAGGACAGAGAGAGAGAGAGAGAGAGAGAGAGAGAGAGAGAGTCGCCCTGTCTCTCTCAGTCCATGCAAAGGAGGAAGCTTTGGAGAGAGAAAGTGAGAGAGATTTGTGTAATAATGAAAACGATGAGAGAGAGAGAGAGAGAGAGAGAGAGAGAGAGCGTGGCTTCGCTTGATATAAGAGAGATTACGAGTTAGGTGGTTTTTTCTTCTGTCCGACCAATCTTGTACGACGATTGGACATTGCGGATCACAAGCATATGTGGATGGTGTATCTTACACGACGGCATCGACTTTACCTATTGGGGTCCGTCGATCCCCATAAAGAGTTCAATAATTAATTTTTGTCTGTCTGATCGACCGCTCACCCATCGTGCAATAAGTTTACGCTCATAACTTATGAAATACGAACCATCCTTTTAAAAAAAAAAAAAAAAACAAAGAACATATTTCTTGAGTTGACCGTGTCGAGCAGCCTCATCGGTCAATCATTAGATAGCAGGATTAGCCAGGAGGTAGTAAGACCAATGCGTGGAAGTATTATAACTCCCGACTTTAATTAATAATAATAAAATATGAGGGGGATTCATCTGATTTGAGGTGGAAGGAGTTTTTTTTGTTTTTTTCTCTTTACGTGAGTGAATAATGTTATTTGAAAGTTTGATTGGATCCCGATTAATCCAGTCGAGCCGGGTCAATCCACTAAAGGATAAACTCTCTCGGCGTGAATTTTTTGCATTCACAAAAATTAGAATCCGAGACCTTACTTAAGTGAATTAGGTCGTTTGAACCAATGCCGTTGATAAATTTTGTTGTTTTTAATTCAATTGGTGATGATGAATCTTAAATGTTGGGGAAAATATGTCCGCTTGCTAATGGAAATTAATGGAAGTGATGAATTAATTACTTGGAAATTCTTCAACGTGGGAGAATATTTATTTCTTCCAATAACTAATTAATTTAAAAAATAAAGAAGGAAAGAAAAGAATGGTGGAGCAGCAAAGGTGCCTCTCCACCGTGAACATGGCATATTCTCTGCCCCTTTGAGAAAGATTTCGCTGTCCCAGTCGACCCACCACGAGATGCCTCTTGTTTCCGCTCGCGATTTCCCGATCTTATTAAGAGTGCAATTTGCCGGCGATTGAATCGGACAAATCTCACCGATTATACTTATAGAGTTTCACTAGAAGAAATCTTCTTCACCTAACGAACTGTTGAACCGTGCGCATATAAAAACGGTTTCCCATATTATAGTAAGTTATATATATAGAAGGATAACTTATGTTAATAGGCATACATGAATGTGGAGGTTATAGATATTGGGTGGAGGATATAAAGGGTATATGGGACCCGAAAAGCACCTAACCTAAACATGCACATCGATCGGTCCAACTTTCAATCGGAATCGTCAATCTCTTCCAATGAGACTTTTGATCTTCTTCTTTCTTTTACCTCAACCTTTTTTTTATGTGGCCGAGTGGGGGGATTCCTTGTGCTTTCTCGATTAAATTAAGTTTCTTCTTTCTTTTGTGTCTTTTTTTTTTTTTAAGTGAAAAATAAACTAAACTGGTGTCTTCGTTCATTGCTTCCTTTCGCTTTTCGTTTTGACTTGTTCTCCGAAGTGGGAAATGCTGCTGAAACAACCATGTCTTTTCATTCTTAGAAAGCCAACACGTTGGATCCCACCAAATTAACATATCTTTATATTCATGGTTTGATGGAACAAGAAGTGAAGTGCTTACGATGAACGGAGCTTGCGTAGGAGAACAAAAATGGACAGGGATAGACAAGCGTACACATTTTTTCAAATTAAATTTGATTATCAGTTCATGATCCGATATGCATATAATGATGATTCATTACTATTACATGCCATCATGCAGATATGTTGCCATTTGTTCTATTGCTACTAAGTGATATGGCATAAGCATTTCCACTTGACTTGCAATTAATTGGACTCTTATTAAATAAATAAATAAATAAATAAATAACTCGAGCTATTAATAGAACATATCCTAATCTTTTCCGCTTTCACATTACGAGAGAACAACTCTCAACAGTTTTGTTTTCTAAAAGAAAAGAAAAATTGTTTGCTAAGTTCTTAGAAAGACAACTAGTTTTTTTTTATCAGTTATATAAAAAGATCCATGAGTCTAATAGTTAATTTTGCAATTTATGACGATCGAACAGAGTTTAGACAAATATATATATATATATATATATGTCTATCGGCTTTATTTCCTTAATTGTTGAAACTATAAATACAATTAGTTATATTAGATTTGCGCATAAAAAAAAAAGGGTCACGTGAATCCTCCATGTATTATTGTATTTGCTTGTTTTATATTCGCGGATGGCGCTGGATACGGAGGAGTATCGTCGAATCGAGTGGGACATCACGAGGAGGAGGTCCCCGGCCGCCTCGCCCATCTATCGATCTATGATCTAATTAAATGGCTCCTTGCGGGATTCGCATGCTTGGTAGGACTTTGCTTTCTCTTTAATCTATCCCATCTAGAGGGGGCGAGTTTTGTGTGGCCCACGTGGCAATTGGTGAACTCTTGTACGGACATAAATTGTCGTGTCCCGCAGGCTTTTGTCCTGTTCCGGGCGGCTTGTCCTGTCCGGACACTGTGCCCGCTGTCCGACGTCCCATGCACACACAGTCACACGGTCCTCTCCCCTCTCGTTGGACGCTTCATCCATGTCAGTCTTTTCCATCCTCTGCCCAGCCAAATCTATCTCACCTCCTCCGATGATGCGCACGTCCATGTGAGATTCTTTGTTGCGTTGCCTGGCTGAGATCGACCGGGACGATCGGGTCTAAATCTACACTGACGTTTACGCATTTAAAGACATTTTTTTTGACGATCGAGAGACTTGTCGTCGTTTTAATGGTCTAACATTAGCCTATACAAAAGATTTGGACACTGGCTCAAATGAGACAGCGTGCAATGCTACATGCTGAGATGGCTGTGCTATTTCATATGGCAAAAAATATTTGGGCTTTAGAATCGTACATAAAAAAAGAAGAAAAGAAAAAAGAGAGAGACTATGAATTTGGCCCCAGTGGCCGACGATCTAGAATTTGGTTTCCATTACTTTTAACTCCTCAAACTTTCTTCAAATGTTAAGTTTTTCTAATTTTGTGCTAACATAATTCTTCTTTCAAATTTGGAGACATGATTCTTCTATTCAAATATGAGTTCTTATTTTACTTATAAAAATAAGAATTATACTTCGACATTGAAATTTTGCGAATTTCGAAATGCCAACATGAACTCTTTCGCGAATAAAACATAAACCATAAAATGATTGACAAGGATAAAATTATATAGGTCGTGATATTCTTTTTAAAATTTTCAGGCCTTGTTTGGTTTTGAAGTAATTTATTTTTACTCTACTTCACTTTAACTCCACTTATCCTCAATTCAACAATACAATTATTATTATTTTTCCTTTTTCTTTATTTTTTTAATCTTAAATATCATTAAATTTAATTTTTAATACTAAATTCTCTAAACTATTAATTACATTTTCTATAAGTGAACAACACAATCATTACTTTTTATTTTCTCCATTCACATTGTTATAACTTAATTTTATATATATATATATAGTTGGAATAGAGTTGAGTTTAACTCAACTCCATTTCCAAACAAGGCCTAAAGCATTGGTGAATTTAAGCACATATATCTACTTCCATATAAAAATTCCAACAACTTATGCTAACGACGTCAATTTATCTCCATTTTAATCTCATTGTAGATTTTGGAATTGATGCATTGAGAGGCCTAGAAGGAACTTTGAGTCGATCTGGACGTTGAGGCTTGGGATGTATGCTTCAAACTAATTCTAGATCAAGGATTTGGATGTCAAAAATTTGATTTTTCATGAACTTGAAATCTCCATTGCGATAGTTACACAGTATTAGGACTTTCGTATATATACATCTATGTGTACAGAGACAAACATATGTATATATAATTGAAAGGAACTGAACTCTCTCATTAACTTGCCACATGTCACTATGTGGAGTTTTAAAGAAAATATATTTTATTTTATCTGAACATATATTTATTAGACTAAAGTTACGACTTTTTGGTACTTTCAATTAATAAAATAATGACTACTGCAATTTATTTGTTGCGCTTTCAATTTATAAAGCAATGGTTAAGCGATTGAATAATATTATATCAAGATGAAAATAGATCTTATGATACTTTTTATAATATCAATTTAGCTTCAATAAATACATATGTGCAAATTAAAAACCGCATTGAGAAAATTCATTTTTTTTAACCCTACAAAAAAAAACTTACATGAAGACCACACATTGAAGGAGAATACAAATTAATGAATTATCATTTTTAAAAAATGGAAATCATCAATTTTAAAAAATGAAAATGTTTTGCAAATTTCCGTAGATTATTTAGTGTAAAAATATAGAAGTTAGTCATTTTTATTTATAATTGTTCCATTTTTAAGATTTTCATGAAGCTGTGTGTGTGTGTGTGTATATATATATATTACGTATGTTCAATTAGTTCATAAAATGATACTTATTCATTCACATTAAATATACAAAGAAGTATTTTGAAACAACATAAAATGAATATAAATAATTCTTTTTCTTCCGGACAATCCATATGCAAAAAACTTCAAAGTAAAATCATTTTATATTTAACTAATAATGATTGTTAATTATATTTTTTTATCATAAGTACATACATCCGATGAGTTTTTTGAATAATTTTGAATAACAATTCAAATTTTTATCATAGAATTAACATCCATATTTTATAGTAATTTAATGTCATTTTTTACAATACCTGGCATTATAAATGAAAAAATGAAAAACTTTTTATTATAGAAATAGTGCTAAAATTCAATATCCGTGTCACACGGGTCCATTGCACTAATGAGAGCAATATGAAATGATAATAAATCATGAAATTGGCCCTTTGGGCCTGGGCCACCTGGTCTTTTCAGCCTTTGCCAGGGCCCTTTCCCATAGTTGCCATCTTGTCATGGACTTGGATTGGAGTCATGACTATAAATAACTACATTAATATTTACCAAATATAAATAAGTAAATAAATAAATATATAACTACGTTAATTAATGGTGCCAAACCTAACATACTTTAGCTTTAACAAATTGACTGATCGAATAGCACAGTAGTGCACCTCTCGTCT
The DNA here is from genome assembly GCF_007655135.1 of Punica granatum. Lineage (NCBI taxonomy): Eukaryota > Viridiplantae > Streptophyta > Magnoliopsida > Myrtales > Lythraceae > Punica > Punica granatum. The sequence goes on from NC_045132.1 coordinate 22,115,923, forward strand.
GGTGACCAAGAGGTCTCAGGTTCGATACCCAATGGGACTACCCGTGCCCCTTTCTTAGATATTTATGATTTCAATTTCAATGTACTAGGCTTATGGGCCTCCCTTATAACCGAAAAAAAAATTGACTAATTGAATGAAAAAAAAAAGGCAATGCATAAATAAATAAATAAATCCTCATAAGGAAAAGAAATTAGTCAAATGAAAAAAGCTACGAATTCTGATGAATCATATGTTGGACGATGTTGAACCTTAGCAAGAAAACTCGAGTACTTCTCACGTGGTGTACCGACCTGTCCAATTCCATGGCTATAAGCAGTTACTTGTAAGGAAAAATAAAGTTCATAATTCTGAATGCAATTTAGCATCGTTCTAAATACAAATGAGAAAGGAATAAGATTTCTTCTATATGAGAAATTTTTAATTCCTTCTAAATCTTCATATTACAAAACGGATTATCGACTGCACGAGGTTCAACAAACCCGATATCGGAGGGCGTATGGACTCTCTCCTATTTTATTCCACTCGTGCGCTAACATGCGTGTCCATTGTCCTACCACCCCCAACAAAAATCCGCCGCAGTACAATCCTTGAAATTTCATTGGCTATCATATACTATTACTAACGACAAGGCTTGTCATTTTCAGTACATTTATTTTTATTTATTTATTGGTAAAAAAAGAAAAAAGAAAAGAAAGAAAAGGGAAAAAAAAATGGAAAGAGAAATATCCCCCGATCAGTCAGCCATTCAGATTCCCACCCACCCCGGCAGTCAGCTCCACCTACAAGCCTAGACCATGCTCCCGGTCCACGGAGCACCATTGGAATGAGAGAGGCATGGGCCCCACGGGACCATGAGTTCAAGGTGTATGCTCCGGGCGCATATTACACTTCCCTGTTTTCCAGTAGTCGGCGGAGTCGTCGTTGTCCCCCCCCCCCCCCCCCCCCCCCCCCTCCCTCCCTTCCTTCTGTACCAAAGGCCAACCAAACAGAGAAGCATTCAAAGATCCATCCATCCGCCATTTCTCTTCCTCGCCTCACCTCTCTCTCCTTCCGGCAACACCCCCTCCCTCGCCGTGGAAAATGGCTCTCTCGCGCTTGTCCTCCTCGTCCAGGCGCCTAGATCTCCTCACCAGTCCCCTCGCCGCCGCCCTCGCCCGCCGCCCGATCTCCACTGACACGACCCCGATCACTGTCGAGACATCGGTCCCCTTCTCCGCCCACAAGTGCGAGGGGCCGTCCCGCTCCGTCGAGACCACCCCGCAGGAGCTCATTTCCTTCTTCCGGGACATGGCCTTGATGCGCCGGATGGAGATCGCAGCAGACTCCCTCTACAAGGCCAAGCTGATCCGGGGCTTCTGCCACCTCTACGACGGCCAGGAGGCAGTCGCCGTCGGGATGGAGGCCGCCATCACCAAGAAGGACTGCATCATCACGGCCTACCGTGACCACTGCATCTTCCTCGAACGCGGTGGCACCCTGCTGGAGGTCTTTGCGGAGCTCATGGGCCGCCGGGCGGGCTGCTCCAAGGGCAAAGGTGGCTCGATGCATTTCTACAAGAAGGACTCTGGGTTCTATGGCGGTCACGGTATTGTGGGAGCTCAGGTTCCGCTCGGCTGTGGGTTGGCCTTTGCGCAGAAGTACTCCAAGGATGAGAACGTGACCTTCACTCTGTACGGTGATGGAGCTGCCAATCAGGGGCAACTTTTCGAGGCGCTTAACATTTCCTGCCTTTTGGAACTCCCCGCCATTCTGGTCTGCGAGAATAACCACTGTGAGTGTGTAGCTTTTTTGTTTGTTTATATGTCTCTGAATAGTCCTGGAAACGGTCGATTGAATTGGCTTGCTGTTTGTGGTTTCATGTAGATGGTATGGGAACAGCCGAGTGGAGAGCCGCAAAGAGCCCTGCATACTACAAGCGTGGGGATTATGCCCCGGGATTGAAGGTAACCTTGACTTCAATTGGGTTCCTTTCAACTGAATGCTCCATTTCTTGCTTTGCTTGTTTTGTTCCTTATGGTGATGGTTGCTCATCCCATCAAGTTTGTTACTTTGATGATGCATTTTGGTTTCTTTCTTGACTGAAGTATCTGAATGTTGGAGTCCTGGGAGTTGGATAATTCAAAGTCATGTGGAAGGTTGTCTTTCAAGGGACAGTCAATTAACACTTCCAATCCAGTCATAAGCAGTCATATTTTCTGCCTGTTTTCATTGGGCTGTTAGTGCACACGTTTTGTTAGAGGCATACACTGTATAAACAAGCGGCTGAATGGTCCTCCCACTGGAGTGGAGTTGAGTTAGACTTATAGAATTTTCATCATTGACTGTTCAGCATAACTCAGGTGGTTGTAGGTTGACAATGCTAGTTCTCTTTTGTATTTGGATTTATTGAGCTCTGATGCTGTAACTCTGGAATTTCTTCCTGTTAAGTGGGAATGCTGTAGAGCACCTTGTTCACTGCACAAACATTACTTGGATAACTTTTTGGATGGAGAGAGGTGGCATATGTAGATTGACTAGTATTACTGGGACATCAAAATACACAGATGAATTTCTTTCTTTTTCATCAGAGGGCTTATTCCAGGCATGATAACTGGTTAACAATTTGTCTTACTTCATGTTCTAATCCTACATAAGGTCAGGCCTTATAGATGACTCTGAAGCTTAGGTGAGGTGTATCTCGGCTATTGCTATGGTCATTCCAATCCTTATAAATGTCTTTCAAATAGAACTTGTTCAATTACTCAGTCTCTGGTTTACATGTATACTTCATTATAGTGTCTGCTCACACATTTCTGAACTTGGCAGTTGTGTGCAATTTCTCTTTAGGCATCCAATTTCCTCGGTATTTTTATTTGTGATGCCTGACATGGCATTCACATGTGCCTGTCTAATCTGCTGCTAAATTTCTATTTTCAAAGAAGTTTGCTACTGTCCTAACAAAATTGCTGATCAATGATAGAGAACAATCATGACCTCATGTTTCGTTGCATTTTAGCTTCATAGTTGTGGTTGTCTTAATTGATGACAATCTATCAAATATGGAATCACCTTCTTCACATGCATAAACTATTCAAATTTCAAATTGTGACAGTTGCTTGGATTTAAACTGTTTGAGGTGCAACATTATGTACTTATTCAATAGTTGTTTCTGTATAAGATAGTGGGAAGAGCTCCCTTTTGAGTGTAAGATTTTTTGCTGGACTGGAAGTTCCCTAGGCATTTTTGTCTTCTCTCATCATGATATTGTGTTTGTCACTTCTAGGAAGGTGATTATTCTGCAGTGTGGATGTGAAGGACACTAACAATTGGGGCTTCACGGACCTTATCAATTTTTTTTTTCTTTTATATATGGTTGACTACGTCTGAAGAGCTGTTTACATTTCCCGCTGATTCTGGCACTGAGAATTAATTAAAACGCAGCTATTATAGGATGTCTATAGCCAGACTTTATGAGAGTTTTCATTTTGGAAGGCTGATTACCAACTTGAAACTTGGCTAACATTTACAAGTAAATTTCTGTTTGATATCAAGTATTTATGCACTGAAGGGAATTGGATTGTAGCTATTAGGGAATGTCTGTAGCTGATTTTATTGATTGTTTCCTTTTGGAGTCTATATTACCTCTAGGAGAGCTGGTTAGTCTAAACAGCCTTCTTTATTTTTTAATTATATTGGTTTTTTAGGCACTGATGACTATTGGATATTGGCATTGTGCAATGTGTTTGCCCAAATTGATTGTTTCAAGTTCTCAAGTTACTGGCTTCCTCCTTTTCCATGCGAACAAAATCCTTCCTAATTATGTTTCACTTGAAATTTTTGGCAAGTTGTCTCACTGTTTACTCCTTGGTTAATAGTGGCTAGTACTGATGGAAGTTGAGCGATAATCTGCTACTGGCCATAATTTATGCATTATGAGGTTGTCAAGTATTGTATGGTTCTGATCATGAATGTTTTCACAGGTTGATGGTATGGATGCCTTTGCGGTGAAACAGGCTTGCAAATTTGCCAAGGAGCATGCTTTGAAGAATGGTCCCATCGTGAGTTTATTTATTCCATTCTTTGGACATAGCTTGGTGATTCTGGTTCCAGAATATGAGCACAGATGTTCTGTTGTTGCTGTTTGTGTTCTGGACGCATCTCTTATTCTTTCTGAAACTTATTCTTTGATAACTCCCTGGTGTTATCAGATTCTTGAGATGGACACATATAGGTACCACGGTCACTCTATGTCAGATCCTGGGAGCACCTACCGAACTCGTGATGAGATTAGTGGTGTGAGACAGGTCAGTCCATTGTTTCAGATGGAGCATGGAGATTGATTTGGCTTTTTTTTTTGAACTTTCTAAAGTTTTATCTTGTTGGTTTGCTTCCTAGGAGCGCGATCCGATTGAAAGAATTAGAAAGCTGATATTGGGTCTCGATCTAGCTACTGAAAAAGAGTTAAAGGTACCATATATTGTTTACTACCATGTGCTATCCGGTGAATGATTGCTTTTTTCAAATTTTATCCATATGAATTTGCAGAAGTTTTGTCATTTCATCAAAAATTTTCATTTGTTCCTACCTTCAGTGTTCTATGCGTGCGTGCATGTGTGTGTGTGCGTGGCTGATGAGCGCCAATTTTTATCCCTTTCCAGGATATGGAAAAGGAAGTGAGGAAAGAGGTTGATGAAGCCATTGCTCAAGCTAAGGTAAGACACTTGTAGCAGTTTCTTATATATATTATAAAGTTGTTTTTTTCCTTAATGTGATACGCTATTTGACACTAGGATAGTATGTACTGTTGCTTTCCGAGATACTGCTATTGGGGCTCATTCATTCTCATACTGTACTTCTTACCCTTCTTCAGGAGAGTCCAAATCCAGATCCTTCTGAACTGTTCACAAATGTATATGCAAAGGGATATGGAGTTGAGGTATGATAAATTCATAGATAAAGTCAATATGATTGGTTTTTTGGTTCCATTTAATTGATCTTCACCATCACACTGCCTAATTGTTAACTGATTTGGTCTTTGGTGTCTTCTTTTCTTTGCCACTAACTACCTGGACTTGAGTAATGAATTAGATAGTTCTTCCTAAATCTTCCCTTCTGGGGCCATGCCATCTTCTTTTACACGAATCAGTACCTTGATCAGTTCTGTGGTAGAAAGGGATATGCCAAATTGCGAACTGCAGGAAAGAAAAGGGTGGCTGCAAAATGATAGCCGCTACCAAGATGTGTTGTTTCTTTCAACTCTAGCAAAAATATATACGAGTTTATAAAAGAAGAGTAGGATTGACGGTAAAATTGACTTGTCCACTAGAACCTTGTGCGAAAACGATTTAGAATATGGATTGCTACCTAATGAGTTTCAGTTCACTTCTAGTTCAATAGTTGAGGCACTCGGAGTACAGAGATCTTCCAAGTATGAATGGCATGCTTGATAGTGGCTTGTCGGATTGATTCCTTGTCTGATGTTTGGATGCAGGCCTTCGGAGCAGACAGGAAAGAGGTGAGAGCTGCGCTTCCATAGATCAAAACTGAAACGTGAACTAACATGGGCGCTCCTCTATTTCCTCCGGCATTCGGAGGAGCCAAATCAATAAAAGGTTTTCCGTCGATTCAATATAGATTGCCAGTCATCTCGTGGTTACCTGCCCTTCGCAAGTTGTGCATCATTTTTTGATGCTTCGAGCACATTCCTTTCTGTCTTCTTCCCTTATCACTTGATTGGGACCCAACAACTGCATGATTTACTCATGTTTTGAAAGCTCCAAGGTTTCTTGTGAGGATATTTAGATGATCGATCAAAAGAAGTTTACCCAAGTGATCTGAAGTATCCATGGACCATTGCCAGACGGTTCACTCGGGCACTCACATGATATGTGTATCTGTCCCATTGATCTGCTGCGAACCGGGGATTATTTCGCTACAAACATTTGAGTCCTGCTAGCGGTGAATAGGATGGAAAGAAAGATAATTGTAAGGGAATGGGCAGAGTGGTAAATTACGAAAGTCAATTAGTCACGCGCGTCAAATAGAGAGGCAAAGGGTTAGATCACCGCTTGTTTCACGGGGGATAGGAGGGACAGGCGCCTCTCTTGTCTAATATCACGGGGGTACTATAGAGTTCCATCTTTTTCAAATTGACATCCATTAAATTCGGGCTTGTATTTCACATGAAATCGTAGGTAAGTTTGATCGTTACGTCAAGTTCCAAATTCCGCCCCGATTTAATTATTAGGAGGGCCATCTCGACTCGATTTCTATCTGACCATAGGTGATTTGGCAGTCTCAACGCACAACTTGAAAGAATCCAACCGAGAAAGATCTGCTTCAATTTCTAAACCAGATTGAAAGGAAAACATGGAAATTACTATCATCTTTCTTGCATGAGATCCGAAATGCGAAATTTCTCTCTATGGCAATGTAAGTTTAGTACGATATGTTAGATTGTATGATTTATGGATATTTAAAAATTTTATAAAGATAATTATTAAGGAAAGGCGCCAACAAGAAAAAGACAAATTCATTTGGTTCACCTGGCAAAAGTGGCAAGTTCTAGCAGCGGCAGGGCAGGGCAGGGCAGCATAAATTGTAGAGAAAAAAGTGGTGCCAGGACAAAAAAATCACCGTCCGACAGAACACTATTTATGTGTCTTTTTTCAGTTTTTTTCCAATTTTTTTCTCTCTTTTTTTTAAATATATAAAAGAGAAAATCTGAAAAATGTGTCAGTGTCACTCTCATTCATTATAATTATTATTATTAAAAAAAGAAAGAAAGATGAAAATTACAATCCAATTGCATCAGAGTATCCAATGCCCTTGGCAGAGCACAGTACACCTACTGCCCACCTTCCTACTCACTGAATATTCTCAATCATCGCTAAATGCCACGTTCTTATTTCTCAATTATCTTAATTTTGTTGTCCACCTGCTTAATTAGCTTGAATTGACAATCATATTAATAATTTCACATATTTGTTTTGCTTTTTTGGTCACACAAAAAAAAAAAAAAGAGCACAGATCAACGAAAACATGATAATTTGCAACTGCTCTCTAACCTCCATGAACACTCATTACTTCTCCTTTTATTTTTTATTTTTTTTTAGATTACAAAATCTTATCAGCCTGTTAGATCATACTAATCATTTAAATTATTATTTTTGCTTATTTAGAAAGGGAAGATCAAAATATTCATATCCATTTTCTATTTTTCTATATTTTGGAGGAAGCATGCAAGAATTTTGTCGTAATTTATGCCATTTCAACTAATTCCATCACTCGCCAGCCACCTGTGTTTGTAATTAAAGCACACTCATATCTATATATTTACATATGCATAATATATGTATGTATGTATATGTAAATATGCAACTTGCAGCAATGCCAGATGAACTAGACACTTGTGTGTGTGTCTATATATATATATATATATATATATATATATAAAATTGTGTGTGTATAATTGTATATATTGACCAACTAATCATATGAGAGTTGTCCAATTATAGCCCTTTGACCTATAATCAATTTACTTGCTAATATTTATTTTAGAGGAAATTGAGTCGTCCATATTTTTGTGTAAAAAAACGTATCCCGTACATTCTTGAAATTTCTAGCAATAATAGAAATTTATTGATATTCTATACATTTTGTCAATCCACAACCCGAGCTCGCAATAAGATATAGTATGGTAAGGTTTAATTTCAATAGAATGTTTGAACACCAAAAAGTATGTTATTGACTCGATTTTTCACTCGGTATCAATACGTTAATGTTCGAGCATGTCTTACCGTAGTGGTGGAGTAATTTTCCCCGTATAATCGAACTTAAGATCCTTTTCATAATCGATATAAAATGTGTGATCTTGCAAATTTTCATATCTTGAAGATTTTATTTTATTTAGGTCCTTGTTGAAAAAGGTCCAATATCATTGTCGGAGAGGGACCATGACGCAGAAAGCATAAAGCCCTAACACCCAATTTTTCTTCTTCTTTTTCTTTTTTTTAAGGAATAAATTAGTATTTTAATTTTTAGTTGAATCAATATTTAAAAAAAATGAAAGAACGATATGATGTCGGAACTTTAAAAAGCCTATCGACTTATATTAAAAGGAAAGTCTCCTGCCAAACGAGGTCTTGAAAAACTAATTATAAATGCTTTTTTTTTTCCTTCAATCTTCGAGTTCGGTGCCAACTTCGGTTGGCACAAAGAACATTTATATATCTATATCAGAAAAAATTACATTTATATACGAAGTTAACTCGATATGGGGGGTTGGTGTTGCTCAATCTCGACGTCTAAAGAATACCAAGAAGATATCAGCTCAATTGTTTGACAATGAAGAAATTTAAGCACTTATACGTCACGGGTTTGATTCGTTCAGTAGTAAAACCTTATTGAAATGTAAATAAAGGACCTTTCACTTTCACTTCTCTTTTGAACATAGTGCAGATAAAGATATGAAACATGAACTAGAAATGGGACAAGCGATATAAACTAATTAATTAATTTTTGGGTTGATTTATGGTGCGTTTGATTTTAGAGTTAAAAGTAAATTTAATTTTGATTTTGATTGTGGAAAATGACAAATGAGATGATATTATAAATTTAACTTGGAAAACGTGTATTTTTTATTGTGTAGTGTATTGAGTTAAAATTAAAATTATAATTCTAAAATTAAATTTACAAATCAAACGGGCCTTACAATCTGTACAATATGTATTTCATAATTAATAGGGCGTTCTTGCCACTTGTGTAAATGCAAATGGGCAGAAAGGAAAATATGGGTTGCCACGTAAGCGGTAGGGGGGAGCACGTGGTCACATGGGGATGAGCAAGCCAATGAGGTGTCAGTGTCAGAAGCAACACAGTAGCGAATCGCAGCCGTCCACATCCATCACAGCTGTTCCCTCACCCTTCCCTAACTGGCATTTCCCATTTCTTTTGTTTTTCTTTTGATGAGTTTAAAGAAAAAATCACTATTGGACGCAAAATTATTATTATTATTTTTTTAAAAGTCATTTAATCCAATTTCTAGTTTTCTGAAATTTATTATTATTATTATTATATTGTTATAGCAAAAATCTAAAGAGAGATCTCACTGAGTAGGGGAGATTCTTTCTAGTAACATCCAGAAGATCGAATTTCTGTGAGATTGCCATTGACAAGGCCAACTGTTAAGACATATTGTCACATATGGAAAAATTTTAAAAGAAATCAACGGGTTTATTAAGTGATTGAGTGTCATAATCTATCAGCTCGAGCTTTTGGCTCAATAGTTTATAGGCCCAGCGAAATTTTATGCGGTATCAGAGCGGTTTACGCTTTTCGCGCACATGTGTAGGATCATACCATGCCGTATTCGGTTTCGAGGCAGTTAAGAGTGCGTCTCATGTTAGTTAGCCTCAAGAATGTCCCAATTCAGTTCCAATGTAGTCAAAGGTGCATCTCTAGTTAAGCCCGAGCGTGGAGTTCGAGGCTAATTTGGTATTTGTCCCTCATCACCCGAGCATGAAAGATTGATACTCGGCTCAAGCATGTGGTCAGCTGTTGAGGGCGGATGTTTAAGGGCACGTAGCACGTGGCACGCGCTAACCACACGTTGCCATGTGAAGGCAGGTGTTGAGATATATTGTCCTACACGAAAAAATTGAGAAAAAACCACTAGCTTATATAAGATTTGGGTCAAATAACCTATCAGCTTAAACTTTTAATTTACAGGTGGGCTTAAGTCCGCATAGGTCCAAATGTGAATTTCATAATATCATAGCGAGTTATACTTTCACGCGTTCGTTTGGCTCACACTACGCAAAATCTAGTTTTGAGACAACCAAATTGCGCACCATCTTAGTCTGGCCCAAATGTGACCTCGTTATCAATTAACCCTCTCCTCTTGCCTGAGGTGCAAGAAGAAGTCCACTTCGTGATTAGGTCCCGAGCACGAAAGTCCAATATTGGCTTGTAGTCAGTTCTTGAGGGCGGATGTTCAAGTCCATGTAGCACATGTAGGTGAAACATCAAAGTCACACGTTGCCATGTGAGGACGAGTGTTGAAACATATTGTCTCACACGGAAAAATTAAACAAAAATCAACAGGTTTATAAAGTGATTGGGTACTATAATATATTAGTTCGAGCTTTTGAGTTGGAGATGTGTTAAATAGCTTATAGGCCCAGTGGTTACACTACAATTAATTTGAAAAATTTTATGGTATCATCGGTACCTCTGCTTAACAATTGTCGGAGCACTCCAATAAGAGAGAAAGTTATAGAGAGGAGGTTGATCCAACGGCTAGAGGTGCGAAAGCAACCGTGTTTTGGAGCTAATAAAGACCCATTAGACGTATGAGAAAGATGGAGTTGACAAATCAACTCGTATCATTGAGATTGATGTTCCAACGTGTCTGATTAGAGTGACAATTTAGGAAAACATAAACCCAAAAATTAAACATTTAGTTAATTAATGATGACATTAAGAAACCTTCTCATTCAAGGCAACCCATTCACATATAAAGGCGTATCACAGTGAGTTTGATCAATTCAAGGTTGAAGGGGTCAATTTTCATAAATTGACCTCGCGCGTCTCTTATAAATATACACTCTTGGGAACCAAGCAAGCTTCTTTGATTTCCCATCAATTTAGGGATCAAATGTAACGCTATTCCTCGCGGGCATTAGTAAAATCGAGTAAAACTATGTGATAACCTGCACGTTATATGTAGGCAAGTTATTTATTTCTAATTCATGAAACACTTGTACTCTTGTAAGGATCAATAATTGCGATTCATCGATCTATTTATTCGTTGTTTGTCGCCATGAAATAAATTATAAAGAGGGCAAGGAACTTTCCTGTATGATTATAATTAGTACTTATTGATAGCAAGGAGCTCTCGTATCCTATTTTAATTAGTACCGAATCAACAAAAAACGGAAATGATATTGGAATAATCGGAGCCTCCACTTTGATTCTAAGGAACCGATGAACACACAACCCAAGTGACAACTACCAATTAGCTATAGCACAAAAGCATATACACATATTATTATTATGCCCATAATGCTTTGCTTTGTATTCACACACACTCAATTCCTAAGACATGTAAATGTCAACCGCAAATCCACATGGCGGAACGTCCGAGAAGTTATTCCATCCCCATTCTTGCAATAATTCGTACATTGTATTTGTCTTAATCATCTAGTTTTGTATCATGAGAATTGCTATTTTCATCCAATTCGGAACTGCCGAATATCGGGCTCTTCATGAGATCCATAGCCGCTAGTAAAATATGGCTACAATATCTCGAACCGTTTTATTCGATAGTAAATTACCAAAAATCATTATAATGTATGCTCATTGAGCGTACACCATGAGATCGTAGATAGTCACGGTATATGCAGATTTCCATTTAATTTTTTAGGCATAAAATTTATAGAGGAGAGCAAAAGAGCGAAGATTCCAAGAAAAAGGGCTTATTCCTTGCTTGCCAGCGGTTTCCACTAAAGCATACCGGCTGCCAGTTTTATTTTTCCTTTATTATTATTTTTTTTTGTAAAAGTGTTCTTTTCCTTCTTGCCATTACTCTAACCGTACTCCACATAAATAATAATAATAACAAAAATAATTTGAAGTCACGAGTAAGTCAGTCTATTGGATGATATCGGCTTGATTTTAGGCATGAGATACTTCGAGTGAGTTTTGAACTCTCGCGGTACAAGTAAAGTTTGTACACATTGAGTGTGGTTTGCTAATTATACTCGCACTATCTATATATCTATATATAATATATAAAAACGGAAGAGCGCACTGTTGATCGAGATTCATGCATTTGGCATATATTGATATTATATTTAATGGATGTTAGAAATATGTATAGTTAATTTGCATGTATTAATGTATAATTAAAAAACTGAAAAATATAAAATTTCCTCAATAATCGAAAAGAAGTATTCAATATTCAAATTCAGTAAACTGAATTCACTATAACTGCTTGATACTTAATAATATTCACTTGCTTTTATTCAATATACTTTTCTTTTATATATACATCTCTACCTAATAACTCCACTTTTCATAAGTATTTATACATATTATAGAATTACAATCTCTCTATAAATATATTATTTACTTTATATGTCTATAGCATGTATTTGTTTATTGCCATTATTATTTTATTTATTTGACTGTCTTTTCATCTATATTCATCTATAAGTTATATATATTTATAAATCAATAAAACAGATAAAAAATATTATGGTCCGTTTGGATTGAGAGTTAAAAAACTTTAATTTTAACTTTAACTGTAACTCAACACACTACATAATAAAAATATACATTTCCCAAGTTAAAAATTTTAACTTTAACTTTAACTCAACACACTACACAACAAAAACACACGTTTCCCAAGTCAAATTTATAATCTCATATCATTTGTCCTTTTCTACAATTAAAAACCAAAATTAAAATCAAAATTACTTTAACTCTGAAACCAAAAGCACCATTAATGTCCTCGTAGGAAAATAAAATAACAAACTGATTATGTTATTATTCACAGTGTACAGATCATTCCAGTTAATACACCAAACAAAAAACTGAAATAAAAAATATATGAAAAAGATAAAAGAAGCACAACTTCTTACATAAAAAAATACACATATTTTAATACCCAATAAATTCACCATGTTCTTGTGTCATCCCCATAACCAGAAAACCGCGTCTCCCTCTCTCCCTCTCTCCCCTCTCTGCTCTCTCCAGAGAGCGAGCGAGCGAGCGAGCGAGAAGAGCCTCATCAAACTATTCCGCGGGTTGATTTTTGATGGCGGAATAGTAAGAGAAACCGTGTTTTTTTTTTTGCTATGGTATTCGTCTGTGTTTGCTTGCCCATTATTCATTGACCCTTCTCCTTCTTCTTCTTCTTCTTCTTCATCTTCCTTCTTCTTCCATTAAAGCCTATAGAACCAACCTTCCCATCAGAAAACGAACAATCTGTCAATGCTCTGCCTCTCATATAGCCTTCTTCTTTAATCGGAACCAGCCCAAATCCTCCCCCTTCTCCTCCATTAACGCAACCTTCGCCTTCCCCTGCACAGCCCCCAACAGCAACCGCTCCCTTTTCTGATAACGGAAGAACCCATCACTGCAACTGAAACCGCCATGACCCGAAACCCCGTCGTGCTGTTCCTCATCCCCCTCCTTGTCTTGCCGTCGCTCTGCCTTGCCATTCGCCCCCTACAGGCCAGGGATGGTGGGGCTGACCCGGGGTTCCGTTACGCCGAGGCCCCCGGGTACCGCAACGGCGCGGAGTGCCCTGGACTGTCGTCCTCGTCGGCGGCGGGAGGCCGGGAGTTGGAGGTGGTGTCGTACTGCGACCCTTCCCTGGTCCACATCGCGATGACCCTTGACTCCGAGTATCTCCGGGGGTCGATCGCCGCCGTCCACTCGGTTCTCCGCCACGCTTCCTGCCCGGAGAACATATTCTTCCACTTCATCGCGGCGGAGTTCGACCCTGCCAGCCCCCGGGACCTGTCCCGGCTGGTCCGGTCCACCTTTCCGTCGCTCAACTTCAAGGTGTACATCTTCAGGGAGGACGCCGTCATCAACCTCATCTCCTCCTCGATACGCCACGCGCTCGAGAACCCGTTGAACTACGCGCGCAACTACCTCGGTGACATCCTCGACCCCTGCGTTGACCGCGTCATTTACCTCGACTCCGACGTCGTCGTCGTTGACGATGTCAGGAAGCTCTGGGACACCAGCCTCTCCGGCGGCCGCGTCATCGGCGCTCCCGAGTACTGCCACGCCAACTTCACCAAGTACTTCACCGACAACTTCTGGTCCGACCCTGTCCTCTCCCGGGTCTTCGGGTCCCGCAGCCCCTGCTACTTCAACACCGGCGTCATGGTCATGGACCTCGTCCGGTGGCGCGACGGCAACTTCCGAAAGCGGATCGAGAACTGGATGGAGGTCCAGAAGAGGAAGCGGATCTACGACCTTGGGTCCCTCCCGCCGTTCCTGCTGGTTTTCGCCGGGAATGTGGAGCCGATCGACCACCGGTGGAACCAGCACGGGCTCGGCGGGGACAATGTGAAGGGCAGCTGCCGGTCTCTCCACCCGGGCCCCGTCAGCCTGCTCCACTGGAGCGGCAAGGGGAAGCCGTGGGTCCGCCTCGACTCGAGGAAGCCCTGCCCGCTCGACTTCCTCTGGGAGCCCTATGACCTATACAAGCCGGTGAGAACTCTGCCCAGGGATCGCACCGCCCACATATCCTCGGCATGGATCGGGTACTCGAGCTACCTGTTGTGATTGAAGTATTTCGGTCCGGCGATCGGACAAATGGCCGTGAATCCATGATTAGAATTTCATTACATTGATCAGATTCTTTGATAGGTCTGTACAGATTGAGAGAGAGGGGGGGGGGGGGGGGAAGATTCATTCATGAAATTGATTCACTTTGTTTCTTATAGATTTTAGATTTCTTCAGATTCGATATCGAATTGTCGAGTTCCGATTTCTTGGAACAATTTTGAGCCTTTGTAACATTGCAGCACATTGTCATTGAGGAAACAAGCAAGAATAACAATTGCAGTTCTTCTTCCTATGTTCACTGAACATTCTTAATTTCATCATCATCATCATCATCATCATCATCATATTTTTAAGACTGCGAGGCGTTCTCAACCTAGCGATCGAGACTAATCCATTCATCCATGTTCTTGTATCGGTTTGATATTAGTCGTAACGTGATTTTAGTGAGTTTGTCAACCGCGACACTTATCTCGTTATTTTTATTTGGTATGGTATGGGTAATGAATGATTGTGGTTATGGTGCTTTTTGGGTAGGTGAAGGCTCATCAATGGGTGACAGTTGTGTGTTTTCATGGCCTTCGTTTCTGCTTTTGGATTTTTAGCCTTTTTTATTCAAAATATAATTTTGAAAGGCAGACATTTACTTAGCTAGCATTGGTTGGATCTCATTAAAAGGCTAAGACGATGCTCATGAGCTTTTTGTCTTATTTTATTACTTAAAAAAAAAATATTTTTCCTGATGTCTATCGCCTGGTGTCCGGCGACCTAATGAGCTCTTACTAATTAGTAATTAGGATCGAGCGTGATTGGTCTTTTAAGAGATAAAGCTCACCTAGTTCTTTTTCTCTGTACTCAAATCCTAAATAATATTTAAGAAAAGTAACGTAAAAAAATTAATGTATTATTACTTGGGTTTTAGTAATTTCTTCGGAGGAGCGGAGGAGGGAAGAGGAGTCACGGGGCGGGGGAGGCCTGAGATTCTGGCACGTGGCCTCTTGTCAATTTTTCGACCAGCTCGGGCCCTACTGAGAAGCTGCCCTATTCAATTTAACGACGTGTATAGACTAGACGTGGTCAATCGATAATTTTTCTTTTTTAATATGAAAAAACACCATATAATTTCGGCGAATATTCCAGCTCAAATTAGACAGAAAATATCAGTTTACGAGCGATTTCCTGCATTTTTCCTACTCGAATAACGACTGATGGATCTTCCGGATAAAAAAAATGGAGGAGCGGATCGATTTTGCGATAGGATTGTCACAAAGTATGATGCAGTACAATATTCGATCAGAAAGTTATTAGGGATTTACTTAACAGTAGTTAATCTTGAACCAAAATGAATAAGTTGAGACTCGTGGCACATCTCTAAGCCAGAATAACACGATTTACGGGTTTTCCCTGCAAATCCAATCGTAGATATGAGAATGTCTGGATGTTAATCTTTCAAATTTTTTATTTCGCTGAAAAAACTGTAGATGTCTGAATATATACTCTTATATCAGACAAAAAAATTGTCCGAAGAAGTCCCTAATTAATGAATAAATCCAGCTTTTGCCACAGCAGAGAACGTGCACAATTGTTTGTGCCAAGGGAAAAAAAAATAAAATCAATTTTCATGTCTTGAAGTATCTCTTGAGCTAATCAATTAGCATTAGTGTACTATATAAATAAATGGATAGCAGTGGCAACTTGGGTATAAGATAGTAAAATTATCTCTTATATGTTCACATGCCCCATTGATATTATTGCCGAAAATGTCGATTAAGTACTGAAATAATATAATTAGAGGGTTTGAGACAGGATTTTGAGGTAATCACTTTAAGATTCCCAGCATGCAATTGGACTTCGCCGGACTTCACGAGAAATGCTGCCTCGATTAGAACACGGGGAATTATTATTATTTTTCTTACAAGCTGTAAAATAAAATTACTTTTTTTTTTCTGATTAAATGTCTGATTTTTAATTTGGACCGTTTTAGTAATTAATTTAATCATTGACTGTCCCTTTCTGGAATAAGTAGGGCATGGAAGATTTGGACGCATACGCCCACTTGCCGCATGACCCCATAGTGTTGTCGTGCCGACAATGTGCGCATCAAACTTTTTGAAGTCGTCCATTTATTTTAGGCCAAGTTTTGAACCACCTGGGTCAGCACATAGCAAGTCTTGATGACATCATATACGTGGGTTGGTGTATCAGAGTGCGGTTTCGGTTAATATTCGGGGTTAGTTCCGCTTCCCAATGAAAAGAGAGAACGCGAAAGTCGTCTTATGAGGGCGCGTAATGCATCGACTTTAATTCTATTATATCTACATCAAAATTGACTCCTATAATGCCATACGCAGTTCACACGGGAGTTTAATAGGGTTTGAAGTCGTTAGTATGTGGATTTTGTTTACAATAGTCTATCGCTGTGCTCTTAACCGCGTAGCTTATTCTGACACGGCACGACAACTCGATCGGCGGGAACCTCGGCAAAGGTTTGGGTCTGGACGGTGATAAATGGTAATAACTTGGGCCGAGGATGCGTCTCCCCTGAATTGGGCCTTTCATGGGGTTGGGTCAGGCCTCAGTAAAATAAGAAACTTGCGGCCCAATACATATGAATGGACCCGATGTGAACACATACCTTAAGTTGTCACAGGGAAGTCTTGTGTGCGTCCAGTGAGAAAATAGTACATTCATTCCTATAGCACCCTACATGAAATAGACATGAAATTAGAAAAAAGGAACAATCAACTAGGTCTGGGGGCCACTTTAATAACAGAATAACATGGTGATCTTACATGGATTTGATGTATTAACTTATAAACTTTGCAGAGGCAAAATTGGAGGAATCTTCATGTCATCTATTCACTTCAATCGTCCATGTACATATACTGTAACGCAGCAAAAGACTTCACAAAAATAATATATATCTATTTCCCTAAGATAAGAATACAAAATGAGCAACTATCCAGGCTAATTAATTTACATGGTAGCTTTACATAATATACACCATCCCGACAAATATGACAATGTAACTAGATTGTAGATCAAGTGAAAACATCTATTCTAATTAATATACAACTGATCTTGGCCCGAAGGGATGCTAAACTTACGTCGTATAGGCCGGGAACTCTATCACAGTGTAAGTGATTTCCCAATTATCCTAAAGTAACAGACTATTGATCCCAAGGGAAATAGGATGTAGAACAACAAATGAGACCAAGACCAAACCGGGCCCAACAGTTCAATCACGGGCTACACAAAGTGTCTGAAGCAGATGGGCATCATTCAATGAAGGAACCGTTCCCATCTAACCCCCTGCCTGTCTCCATTCATCTCTCTCATCTCCCTTTCCTCTTCGATTACATTTACTTCTGCAATCAAAGCCTGGACTGTTGTGATTGATTGACTCTCCAGTAGGTGTAGCCAATGCAGAGAAAATTAACTAAAAAAAAAACCTCATTTTGATGTCTTCATATGGTTACAAGTCCACATTGTTCCGCTGTCAAAGCTTCTGAAGTCAGGCAACTAACCGCATTTTTCTATTTCTGCTCATTGCCCATCAACAGTGGGATGGTAACATTAACATTAAAGAAAAAAAGGGGCAAACTTTGTTTGGGACTGTAATTGAAACTTTGCCTTTTCCATGATTCTCTTTCCCCTTTTATGCGAACGGTTGCTGCCGTGCTGATTGGGCTTATCATTTTGGGAGCTTCTAAAAGTGATACAAACAGACAAAGATCTCTCTCTTTCTTTTTATTTTTTTCACTGCTGCAGGAAAAAATGGGGTATGGAGGCGGTGATGACGATACGATAGTAAAAATACAAGCTTTGGAAGGAATGCCGTAACCGAACACATGCCCATGTCAGACCATAGATGCCATCTTTCACTGTCTTCCTGATTAGCCTCTTCTTGGCCTCAGTCATGAAGGTACTACTGTACTCCAGTTGACCGATGGAATGCCCCAGCTAAGTTTCACACTAGGGGAGGTCTTCAGTCTTCAGTCTTCAGTCTTCATCTTCGCACAGCTTGAGACTGGTGCTGTCTGTGGCTCTGTGGAAATTAAGGTAAACCCAATTATCCTTCAGATCTCTATGGCTCTGGGTTCTGTTGTTGTTATTCAATCAGTATGTAGACTATGAATGGGCAGATTTGTAGCTTGGCTTCCTTCTCTGTGGCTGCTGAATCTTAATGTAGAAACTAGAAAGTATGTTTTGTATTTTCGTGTTAGATGGGAGAGACAGCTGCTTCTGGTGCTGCACTTGAGGTCTCGGTTTCGTTCGGTAGGTTCGAGAATGATTCCCTCTCTTGGGAGAAATGGTCAACTTTCTCGCCAAACAAGTACTTGGAAGAAGTCGAGAAGTGTGCAACCCCTGGATCTGTTGCTGAGAAGAAAGCCTACTTCGAGGCTCATTATAGGAAGATTGCTGCCCGGAAGGCCGAGCAGATGGAACAGGAGAAGCAGGTGCAAAGTGGACTTTGCAGATCTGATGCTGACCAGGGTCAAGGAGATCTTGTTAGGAACGCCGGTGACGCTGATTACGAGGTCGATAGGCCTGCAGAACTGAATTTTGATAGAGGAATGGAGCAAGAGCATTTTGATAGAGCAATGGAGCAAGAGATGGAGCCAAATGAGGATGATCTGATCACGATCGAGTGTAATAGCTTCTCAGCAGAACCTGAAAGAGTGCAAGAAGAACCACGAAGAAGTGAAGATAAAACCAACTATGAATCAGAAGATGAAAATGTAAAGAAGGAAGTTCAAGAACGGGAAGTCATGCCTCCGGCTACTATTACTTCTGCTGAGTCTCAAAGTCAACTTCAAGAAGATGCAAGTCAACGTCAGGAAAATACCAATATTGAGATGGAAAGCAATGCAGTCCTTCAAGAGGAAAATGCACAGTTGAATCCCCCAAGGAATACTCAAAAGGTTCTTTTTTTTTTCCTTTCCTATTTTGTTTTTTGGGCCAAATACTTGAAAGGCTATGTTGTTTATGGTGTCTGGACGAATTCCTGATGGTTTGTTCACATGTTTTGAAGATCTAATTCTCGGACATTTTGCTCATTGCTTAATTCTCGTCCACGGTACAGAATATTAAAGCGAGCAAGGAGAGGGACGCACCAAAGATAAGGAAGAAACCAACGTCGCCATTGCTGAAATCGCCACAAATCACCACACCTAAAGTGTCGAAGCCAATCTCAGTTTCCTCTACAGCCTCTACTTTATGTTCTTCCACAAGGTTGAGGACTGTTCAGTCCACACCAAGGAGTAAGAACCTGAACACACCTTCCACGGACAGCAGCAAGAAAGTGGCTCCTAAATCTTTGCACATGTCTGCTAGCCCAAGACCTGCAAATTCTCCAGCATCTGCTCCTACCTCAACCAGGAAATCTTTTATCATGGAAAGCATGGGCGATAAGGACATTGTTAAGAGAGCATTTAAGATGTTTCAGAGCAATGTTGGGAAAGTGGATCCTCCTGTTGATGAAAAATCTCCAGTGTCCAAACAGGTTATTCTAACGGTTTTCTTTAAGGGTGGAGAGTGGCTTTCTGTGTCTCTTGGGATTAAAGTTTTATCCTTTACATATGTTTCTAATGGCTGCTATCTTACTTGGGCAGGTGCCTTCCAGGAGGACTGAGCTAAGCACTTCCCATTCTGTTGTTGCCCGAAAAGAAAATGGAGGGTAAAGTTCATGGCCTGCTACAACAATAGATAACCATGGGAGAAGTCCTTGTTTAATGCTTTTGCGCATGGCTGAATTGCAAAAAATTGAGAGTTTTTGAAAAGCGTGCCTCATGTTAAGAAAGTTACCTTCCAATGAACAAAGTTGGTGCATAAGGTGTTGAACTCTTTGAGTTAAACTTAATGAGGTGGGAACAAGGAAGAGGATTAAATTTTATTGTCTCGGTTTGTTTTCTCTGACAGAGCAAGAGCAGGATCTGCGGTGCAAAGAGGTACCAAGGCTGCGCCAACTTCCTTTGGGTTTAGGAGTAATGAAAAGCCAAGAGAGGTTCCACAAGTATGAAGCTTCCTCTTGTAGTATGCAGAAGATCATATGGTTATTAATCTATCAGCAATTCAGCATACATTAATAATATTGATGTTATCTGCTTCAGCCTGTGAAGAAGTTGCAGAAGAAACCTAATGCCAAAGCGCGAGAGCAAACAAACATCCACTTGAAAGCAAAGGTGCACATTTGAACTTCATCCACTGACATTAGAAACGATTGCTTCCTAACAAGTCCCCTTTTGACAGTACCGAATACTAAAACCTGTCCTGCCTTAGTTTTTTTTTCCCTCGTGATTCTTCGTCTGGCCTACCACTGATAGTTTCTTTCAATTTTGGGTATTTGAAAAATTTACGTAGTCTCTAGTTGTGTATATCTTATGTAAATGGAAATTTCGGTATATTTTAGGAGGAAAAGGAGGCAGAGATTAAAACAATAAGACAGGGTCGCGACGTCAAAGCAGCATCTGCACTAGCTTCTGAGCAAAAGAGTAAATTGAAGAGCAACCTTGATAAAGGTAACAATGCATCCCTATAGTTTTTCCTTTTGTTAGTTGTATTGGTCTATGCTAAAACAAGTCTAACCATTTATATAAACGTATCTGTTCCGCTGTAGATAAAAGCTCGTTTTGTTAGAGGGATTTGGCTCCTTTGATAATCGCGCTTTTCGATGTTTACGCATTTATATTACGATAGTATAGTTAACCTATATGACTGTTGCAGGACGGTTCCAAGGCTGAAATGCATTGCTCATTCTAACGCCCTTGGGAATAAAATATGCCGAATTCTCATTGAACCTGAGTTGTAGCAGGGAGGTGCTTAATATGGACACCTAACTCATACAGAGAGATGTTTGTCTATGGGGTTACTCTCCAGAATGGGCTCAGTTCATAATCACAGTCTAGAGATGGCTTCAAGAATTCATTTGTCAAGTGCAGAGGATACGTCCCAATGTAATCGTCAGTTTTGTCTCGATAATGTGCGGGTGTGAGATTTAGGTAGAACCTGGTATTTGTCATTGTTCTCTGGTCGAAGTTCTTCTCGTTAGACAGACTAGGAATTAAAGAGGAAGTCAACTTTTGTAGGAAGATATTGCAAATTCCATCACTTAGGGCTAGAGGTTTGTATGTATTATCATGAAAGTGTATGGTATCGATGGAAATAAATTTCAGAAAACATGTATGGTAATGTCAGAATCGAGACTGTACATTTAATCCCACTCATTGTGCGCATAATACAATGTACTATCACCTAGAAAGTTCTTCCTTTCCTTCAATTTTCTGCAAATTTTATCAGAAGTTTCATACTATTGCTAACCGGAAATGCTGTTAATAGAAAGTGTAAACCAACGCGGAACCTTAATCTTAACCGGGATGTAGCTTGTTTGCTTGCGGAGACTGAATAAGTTCGGAATAGGTTCGAAAATCTTGTTTGACACCTGGAAATTTGATGCAAGAAAAAAAGGTATATGGAACACCAAATTCGAAAGTCTGATATACATTTCCAATGAAAGTTGAAAAAGAATGTCATGCAATTAAAGAATCACTCACTGTATAGCGCCTATGAACATAACGGCTTCTCTTGTGTACAGAAACCAATTCAGGAATCACTATCCGAATCGTTAGATTTATTATCCGATAAGAAATTTGGTGGCAACTTTGGGAATCTCATTGTTTTCCTGGTTGAATCAGGCGAGGGAGACACTCCGGTGGCCATTGCAGGCTTCTTCTTCTGCGCATCCCGAGCGATCTCAACGCAGACCTGATCGACCATACCAAGAAAGTCTCTTATTATGATGAATAGTCTGATCGGGTTTGATCCCTTCTCCTTGGAAGCCCCTGCTTGGTAATATTCTGCTGTCGACTTCACGAGCTCGATGGCTCTTGCCTGGTCTTTTCTTAAAGAAGCTATCTCTGCTTCCGCTGATTCGAGGAATCCTTTCATTTCCCTCGCAAACCCCCCTTCATCTTCCTTACACCGAGAGACCAGGTCCCGAATCTCTGAGACCCGCGATGCAAGGGCACCACACAAGCCTGTAAAACTCTCATAGTCAATAGCCGCTGCTTTCTTCACATTTGAGAACTCGGCAGTTAAGCCTCCTACCACGGGCAATCCCAGCATTATATATTCCTTCTCCTTGTCCTCTTTCAATGTAGGATCCTCTGAGTTTACACCACTGAGGCTGCCTGAACGGCTCAGGCTCCGGGCCCGATTTATGGCACATCGTCTACCCTCTGATCGGACTACTTCCGCCACCACGAAGTGAAGCAGCGTAGTCTTTCCATCTGTGCTCTTAACATCGGAGAGTTTCTTCAGGGCACTGAGGTTAAAACCTTGGGCGTTACCTCGGGAAGTTCCGGCATTCATTCGGTTTCCAGCCTTTAGGATGGCTTCCAAAAGCTTCATGAAGAGGCCTCGTGTTCGAAGCTCCTTACAACTGAGCTCCACGGTCTGTATGGATTCTCTCACCTGATTGATCTCGGCCTCGTAGTTCAGCTTAAAGAGCATAGCACTGAATCGGGTGAAAGCTGATGGAATGGCTTTAAGGATGTGAAAGAGGAAGGACTCTGCATCAGCAAGCCTCGTGGGGTCCCCGTCAAACGCGAGGATCTGCAACTCCTCTTCCCTTGTCGGGGTGATCTTGTCGAGCTTCTCGAGGGTGTCTGAGTTCAGGCCCCGGCCTTCAGTGAGAGCGTCAAGGATATCCTTCCGGGAAACAGACAGAGATTTCAAGACAATTGCGATGTTCTGTGACTTTCTGGTGTTGAGGATGAAGATTTGTCCCGATCGGCCTGGGCTGAGGTTCCCAGGGCTGGACGAGTTCTTGTTCCCTTGTGGAGATTTCCGGTTGGTTGCGACGTACCCGAAGAGCGCTTCCATGAGATCATCATCAACCCTGCGGAGTTCATAGAAGAAAATCATCGTAAAAAATCGGAATGTATATCGAATAAGAGTTGGTAGGATGAATTCCGGGAACGTTCTTACTTAAAGGAGCCGCCCTCAATCTTGTTCCACACCATGGGATTGCCCTGCTCAACGTTGACTTTATCCCAATGCAATGGCTTCAGTTTGACCTGATCAGATCCTCCTTCCCCGGATGAAGATCCTTGGGCTTTGCCGGCAGCAATCTTCGGGACCGGTGGGGGCGGCAGTTTTAGGGATGAGGCCGAGCCACCGGCCTTTGGTGGCTGCACTGGCAGAGGCGGTGGCTCTGGGATTTTAGTCTGTCCTGTTATAGGTGGAGGAGGAGGCGGTGGCGGTGGGGGTGGTGGCTTGGGAGTATTACTGGCTGGAATGGCTGCTATGGTGGCTGTCTCCGGAGGTGTTGGTGGCGGCATTGCGGGCAGCTGAAGGCTGGGTTGCGGCCGAGCCGGTGATGGATTCTGTTCAGAAGTTGAAGACTTCCCCCTGAGCAGAGGAACTTGCTGAATCCTCCGAACGAGGCCTTCTTCCGATTCTTGTTCCTGTCCATCTCTCGAATCCCCGATGACAACCTCCAATTTCTTGAAGCTGTTCCTTTGCCTCGGGCTCCTGCCCTTGCTCCCCTGAAGCTTCCTCCAGTAGAGCACATCGAGCCCATTTTCGTCCACGATCAGCCCCTTCAAGTTGCCATCGAACCTCGTGACCTCGTCTCGGGAGACCGTAGGCAACCCCCCGTCGGGCCTTGGGCCGCCCTCGCCCTTCCTGCGCCGGGACATGGACCGCCTCCTGAGCATGAAGAAGAACAGAGCCGAGACGACCACGGTGCTCGCCGCCGTGATAGCGACAGCCTTGGCTATAGTCTTGTTGGAGCCAGATGAGGTTTCCACCGGCGGAGGAGGTGGAGACGGCGGCTGCAGCGGGGGTGAGGGAGGAGGAGGAGGAGGAGGAGGAGGAGGGAAGAAGGGATAAGTGGTTTCAATGTTCTGAGGGGGATTGGATTGGGAGTTGATGAGCCAAACAGAGGTGGAAAGGGAAAGCAGAGTCCAGAGGGAGAAGATGAGGAAAGAAGACGACCTTGTTTGGATGATCATGAAGGCCATGAATCCCTCCTGACAGAGGGAATTAGAATCTGCAGACAGACAAACGGATTGATTATCGAGGATGAGCAAAAAAAACAAATAACCTCCGTTTTTGTCAACTGTGTTCCTTATTTTTTTACAAACTGTGAAGAGGCTGAATCCTAAGTTGTCGTGTGTATATGCGGGTGTTTGCTCTTTGGGGTTTGGTGGCAGCTGACAGTTTCAAAGGAGCAGTTAGCTTCCCGGGCTTTCTTACGGCTGCATGCCATGCACCCTCACCATCTCATCTCCAATTTACTTTATCTAATATGATCCACATCACGCGTCGATATGCGAAATTTCCCGGCGTCGAATTTTTACCAGTTCTTTCCATGTTATAATACATAATACGTCAGCGCCATAGGCTTATCCAATATTAGATTACATCGGGAAAACTTGCTCGGGTAAGCTATGGTTTTTAATTGCTTAAGTCCTATTGCCGTGGCTATCTAAGTTCGGAAATGTGAGAAAACATTTGTTTATGTTATGGCTGCATCGATGAATGGCATTAAGCCGTGTCGAGACTCGGTCCATGGCATAGTTGAACATTGAAATGGTAGCGCGCATGATCAAATTATCAATTTATCTACTGCTATTATTTAAATTCGGCTTATCTGTATTGCTAGGAGAGTGCTAACGATCATCGACATAAAATAATAAATAATTATCTTTTTTTTATCCTAGTCAGTGCGCATAATTACGAATTACAAGTCCTACCGAAAACTAGATCAATACTTTATTCACCTAACCTACAAATTAATCACATCACGCCTATTCTCCCATTTGGAAGCTTATTAATTTCCTCGCAATGCACGAGCGGCATTCCTTGAGGATATTTCGTCGAGAACAATGCCGACTACATTATTCCTTCTTTTTAATGTTGCTCCCCGGTAAAGACAAAGACTCTCGATCCCAGTCCGTCTTACAGTAATTTCGGGTGAAACCTCGACGAATATCGGGTAGATGTATGGATAAAACTCGCAACTCGGACAGGGGAGATGATTGAAACATACATATATACGAAGAGCGGATCACCAAATTATTAAAAAGAGGGGGAAAATTAGATTAAATTGACTTGGTCTGGTTTTGCAAATTTTATTTGATGCAGTGGTTGAAATCAAAACTACTTCACATCTTCCCCATAATTAAGAATTTCAGGTGTTGATAATGAGACAGATTAATACTCTAGATCTTGCCAAAGCCTATGCGCCTCTATGTCGGTTTCCTTTCTAGAATGTCTTATTTTTTTTCCCTTTTTTTTTTTTAAAAAAAAATTGATTATGAAAATCGATAAAATACAAGCTTGTAAAATCGATATTCTTGAACTTATGGCAGTTAAAGGACTTATAGAGCCGGTCATTTTCAATGACATTAGTGGCGGACTCAATCTTAATCACATCGGTTGCACGTTCTTCCTTGACCGATCATTATGAATATGGTTTAAGCGGAATGACTTCATCGTTTGCATAGCAGATTCAGTATATAGGCAAGAATCAGTAAATAAAGACAATTAATGACGGCATTGATGTATACACGGTTCGACTCTCCTAGCATACTATCTACGCAAATGATGTTCTGTCGACGCGTCTAGTAAGTCAGAAGATGGAACGGGGTTGGCGGTCAGTCCATTTTTGTAGCCCTTTTGACTCTTATTAGAGAGGAGGAAAAGAGGGAATTGTGTCATACACTCAACAGGGTGTAAATAGTTAGGAGAACATTATTCTATTGATCTTGTGAGTTATTTTTTGGTCTAAGTGGGAAGGAAAAACGATGAAAGTCTTCGTTTGGATCTGTTTTTCAGCAGAGGACCAAACATTTATCGATAGAGTTTCCTCTCAAAGTTGACTTTGGTTTAAATGATTTCATCCATGATATTGATTCAATACGGGCAGTTGGGATGATTTTATGCCTCCAAATCTTCAATCCTTTTCAAACTGAGCTACGGAATTGACCGTTGCTGAACTAGAATATACGTGAGTCGGACAAGATCGGAGTATTTCACAACGATCGGATCCCGACTCACCGTCTACTCCATGGCATTGGCAGTACATCAAACGGAACAAACTGCACATATTTTGAGAATAAGTCGAGCCGATGCTTTTAGCAACGAAGAAGAAGTAAAAACCTCATTCTAGAAAGATAATGTAAGAGTCATTACCTTCTCCCTTCTCCTCCCCATTGCTCACCTAACGTTTTTTTTTAATACGTATTTTTTAATATATAAGTAAACCGAAAAAAAAAAGAATAAAAATTTCTCTTCTTTCTTCTTCCTTTTTGGTGCAATTCCACCTAATGTATATACTAGCATTCATTCATACATGAACTTTTTAGCTAAGTTTCTTGCAAGAAATAATGGGCCGTTCAAGAAGGGTGAAGGGATGAAGTCCAAAACGGTCAAAACCAAACTAATTTCCATTAAGAAATATAATTAGAAAAGACTCTTTTTTTTTTCATTTGTTATTATGGCATTTCGATCCTTAATTCACGCCCTAGAATTAGTCGGACCCATCAGCTTTTGGATATCAGGTGGTATACATCGGAAAGAAACATGAAAAAAAACAAGAAAAAAGGATAAAGAGAAACATACGAAAACCATATCGGAGACTGTAAGTCAGAATACATCAACTGCAAAACAAAACAAAAAAAAAATTAACAACATTGAAAGATAGGCTATAAATATATTTCACAACCGAGAAAAAATAATGTGATACGACTTTGGTCTCAAGTTAATAGAATCTTAACGCAAATTTAATAATTGGACTTTTCCTATCTTTATATGTTCCTTCCCTTATTATGTTCTACAAGGCTCGGAGTGTTTCTTCTAATCGGGAATAGAATCATAATTTTCAAGATGAAGATTAAGATTGATTGTATTTGCTTACTACTCCATTCATCAGATTCGAGTGATGCAGAAAAGGATAGAGGCCTGACACATGGAAAGAGCCGATTGAATCCATGGAGAAGGCCGGCAGAATGGGAGATCCAGCGGCTTGAAAGGGCCCATTTGTCCATTTTCTGCAGTCCTTTTGGAGTGGATGGATCTCAATATCAACTAATTTTCCCTCCCTTGGGTCCACTATATCTAAGAGATAAGAGATTACACTTGCAGGGTACGTTCAAATAATTCGACTCTTATTTTACTTAAATAGTGTCTTGAATTTAAGTTTCGTGAATTAAAAAAATTGTATGATTGGGAGAGTTTCCACACGTAATGAGCCGACATATGCTCGCATCGAAACAGTGCTTTAGGCGTTGTACATTGACATGTTTTTTTTTAAGCAAATTATGTCGCTTTGACGGCAGTCCTGTCATCTACTGACAAATATTTTTACCGGATAAAAGCGACATTTCTCAACCGTCATTCTCATCCAATTATGCGCAACTTTATCTAAACGCATAAAGAAAATTGCGAATGTGAAGGAGTATTTTTCGTAGTCGTTATTTCGTATAACGGATAACATGATCTTGAGACTGATATATTTGTATAATGACTTTGAGGAGAACCATCCTTTGATATAGTTTAAGCTACGACTCGACATGTACTCTTCCCAAGCATATACTTCCGTGATGCAAACTTTTCTTCCCTTGTCTCTCGACTAACATTATAGTCGATCTAAATGAACTGCCATTCGATGTGCATCAGTCTTTTCACGACCGGTCCAGGTTGCATTTTCTCAAGCTTCGAATGCTGTCCCTGTCCCTAAGTTTCCAACGGAAGCATCTCCTTAACTTTAATTCCCTATTCCATTTCCCCCATGGAATGTCTCACGTGGTGTTATGGACCTCAGGGAAATGGAAATGTGCCCTCTGTTTATTCTCTCTACTTTAATCATATCCCACTGAACACACTGACCAAACATATGATTTGGTCAACATTCAACAAAAGGTTTGGAATACAATCATCCCTTTCAGGACCGGAAAAAAGGACACTTGAGATTACTGCTTTTCTCAGTCAGACAATCAATCACTGTAGCAATAGGTTAATCTAAAGAAGAATCCGAAAATTAAATTAAAAAAAGTGCAACAAAACCCTTGGGAGAATAATGTGGATATCTCATGAAGAAGCAGCTACTGATGCCGGAATCAAAGGATCGGAAGGTGGCAGTGTCGGTGGCTGTGGATCCTCTTGGTGAAATTCTTGGTGCTTCCTCTTGTGGATTCGCCGGCAATGGTTTCGAACTTCTCTGTTTGTGTAACTTCTCAGCCTCTTCACGTCGGATAATTTGACAGGCTTCACTATAAACTCCTCAGCTCCTCCCTCTAGACACCTGCAACATCGTGGTAGAGAGAAAAATTAGTTCCCGCAAGACGAGATAAATGGCCGGAATTTCAGGAAATTTACCGGTCCACACGAGCCAGTGTGTTTTCCGATGACATTACAACTACTGGTATCTCCCGTAGAGAAGAGGATTCCTGCTCAATGATTTGAACGTAGAGACTAGAGACATTAGCATCGGCAAAATCTCGGTTTTTTCGGAGCGACCAAGTTCTTCACAGAAGTTAACGAAACTAAATCGGTTCACCAAATTACCTTTATTTTCTTTAGCAACTCGAACCCGGTCATCCCGGGCATATAGTAATCAGTGATGATCAAATCCACCTTCAGACCCTGAAACCAAACAAGTCATCATCCTGATAACTAATCATCCAATGGAAGCACGACATCAAGAATCCAATGTGAATATTGGACTCGTAAGTTTCACGATATTCCGAATTTTCGGGGTGACTCACATCGGAATCAGCATGGCCGCTCTGCTCATCCATTCCTAGAAGCTGCAGGGCTCTTCTTCCGCTGTCCACTGCTGTCACTGGCAACATACGAAACGAACAAAACCCGTTTCAGACCAGAGGCCCGACCAAACTACGTAGACAATTCCGCAGTCCGCAGGAACGACAACAGTCGGTAGGGATACCTTTACAGGAGGAGATCTTCAGGAGCCGCTCGATGACTTTCCGGTCGACGAGGCTATCATCGACAGCAAGAACATGCACCTCCTTCGAACCGGGTGCGCGCTTCGAGTTGCAGCCTTCGATCTTCTTCCTGGCCCTCCTGGCCTTCCTCTGGGCCCTAAGGGCAGTGCCTCTTCGCGCCATATGATTTATGATATTCAAGAAGCTGGAGCTGGAAAGCAAAAAAAAGCTCAAAGTGGAGCAAGCGGCCTTTGGCCTTTATAGCAACTCCGACAGCAACTGATGATTGTTGAGATGACAAAAGATCTTATGGCGGTCTGTGTTAGGAAAATCCCGAAACTCAGATTCTCGGAATCAGCTGCCGGAGCGTGACCGGACCTCACTGACAGTGAGAAGTCATTCTCGTCTTCTGACAGCGAAATTGCTTTGCATTCCTTGGATTGGATTGGATTAGATTATGATTCTTGGATTTGACAGGGGGGAGTCAAAGGAGGAGAGGGGTGGACTGGACAGTCGCCGTCAAATCAAAGATCTAGGAGGGACAAAGTGGCCAGTGGAAGTGACCCGACACGACAGAGCTTTCCCCCCACCCAGCCGGTGGCTCCACCGCACCGCTTTCAAGTTTCAGAAACTGAAAGCAGTCAACTGACCGTTGAGTTTGACCAGACCTGAATGAAACCGTCCAATCGGAAAGAAAGGCGGTAACTC
Source organism: Punica granatum (assembly GCF_007655135.1). Lineage (NCBI taxonomy): Eukaryota > Viridiplantae > Streptophyta > Magnoliopsida > Myrtales > Lythraceae > Punica > Punica granatum. Next base: position 22,145,871 of record NC_045132.1, read on the forward strand.
CGGCCGCTCCCTCTTCAATGCTTTCTTCTCCAATAATAAATTCATTATCTTCCCTTGTTGATGTTGTCAGTCTTCTGATATTTGAAAATTTACATTTCCTCCGAAATGATTTCCTGAGAATATGCTAAAAGCAGAGTGAAGTTTTGCCAATGACTTGCTCTTATTCACAAATGCTTCAAAGGAGTCCATCATTGCTATCTTTAATGTTTTGAATACCTTTTATCAATGTCTGGTCTGAAATTGAATCTTGAAAAATCTAAGATTTTTATGGGAGGCATTGTCGGGGATTTTGTTTCTGAATTGGTGACTTGCTCTGAATTTAGAAGAGGTTTACTACCTGTGCGATACTTAGGCCTTTCTCTTGTTTTCGGAAAACTCTCTTTGAAGAACTGTGAGGCTCTAACCGAGAGAATTGTGAAAAGAATCGAGAGTTGGTCTGTGCAGTACTTGTCTTACGCAGGAAGGGTGCAATTGATCAATTCTGTGCTCTTTAGTATGGCCAGCTATTGGTGTTACCATTTTATTCTCCCAAAAAAAGTCATCAAACTTGTGCAACAAAAGTGTCTATCCTTCCTCTGGAAAGGTCTGGAGCAACATGCAGGTGGGGACAAAATCAACTGGGAAACTATTTGCCTCCCAAAAGCGGAGGGAGGTCTCGGTATCAAGGATTTAAATCTATGGAATAAGGTGTGCGTGTTGAAAAACTTATGGTCTCTCCTTGTGAGTTCGGGCTCTCTCTAGGTGGCTTGGGCAAATAAATTCTTAACAAAAGGCCGCCGTATTTGGTTTTTACGGTTGCTGGAGCTTGCTCATGGAACTGGAGGAAATTAATGCAGATAAGAGCTCTCATGTTCCCTTCTATTAGATGCAGAGTTGGTTCGGGCATAACTATGTCCTTTTGGTATGATACCTGGCTACCTGTTGGCCCGTTGATCAAATATTGTTGCAGAGGACTTCAATGCTTCCCTTCACTTAGGGCGCATGCAACAGTTAGTGCAGTTCTGGTGGAAGAGCAATGGCACTGGCCGAGGAGCTTGAACCCATAAGCTACTTTGATCTGAGACTTGGCTACAACACTTGAATCTTCCAACCATGATAGAGTCTTATGGACCCCCCATAAGTCTGGACAATTCTCTATTGCTAATGCTTGGCAGTGTCTTAGACCCAGAGGCCCAAAAGTGGAATGGAGGAATGCAATATGGTTTGATGAATATCTCCCTCGCTCTTCTTTTATTAGCTGGCTTAGTGTACATAATAGATTAGTCACTAAGGACCGGCTATTAAATGGGGGATTCAGCTCGTGTCAACTGAGTGTGAATTTTGCAGTATGCAAAGAGAGACTCGTGATCATCTCTTTTTTGAATGTTCAGTCACTCAAGGAATTTGGAAAAATCTATTGGCTTGAATCGGTTTGCACCTAACTAAGTTGAGTTGGAATACAGAATTCAGCTGTATTACTTCCCTTCGAGGTAGGAAGCTTGATGTCATTTGCTTAAAACTTCTTTGGACTCACTACATATACTGTATATGGAGAGAGATGAATGCCAGGACTTACCAAAAGCAGATCTCACCTCCAACGGCTATAGTTCGGAAGGTTTTTGCAGATGTGAAAGCGAAGCTAAGTGTTTACCCCGTCTCTCACACAAAATTGTAAATGCTGCCTTAATCGGTCAAATGTTTAACCCTTCTGATTTTGCACACAGCTAATTAGTATTCTTTCCGTGATGTACTGGGTTAATGGCCTCTGATATAACTACTTCTAATTAATGAAAGTTTGTCATTCATCCAAAAAAAAACCGGTTTCGAACATATATAGCGCCTCTCCTGATATTTTCTTATTTCGTATCGACTGGTCAGTTTACATGTTGTCTTTCGGTGATGTCTCCGTTCAATCGCTCCTCCCTCGGGTGACCATATAACGGGGTCGATGCAACGAGAGAAGATGAAATGATATTATAATATAGTGCCATCATATGTGACGGGAAGATCCTATCATTGGATCAATTTAGTTCAAATGGCCAGAGTAGCTGCATGACCATTAACAAAGGAGGATCGTTACAAGTGATAGTGAGCCGAAACTCTAGAATCAGACTTTTCTTTTTCTTTTTCTTTTTCTTTTTTACCGAAAAAAGTTTTTTACTATTAAACGCACGAGTTTTTATCTAACCCGTGAGTGGGACCGAGTGGTGTATACCCCTGGCCGCGTGAAAATCTTTCCCCTTCCGTGAAAGTCTGATAATTACTTCTGCCAGTGAGTACCGGAGACGACGAATTCGAGCTGCCTTCTTCCATGGAGTTGGAGATTTGAGGAGCGCCGGTAATGGAGTGTGCCGGCAAGGGAAGAGGAACGAGGTGCGTCGGCCCAGCGAGGCAGCGTTGTGGCCGCTGCCGAGCCGTCGCTTATTGTTCCGCCTCTCACCAGGTGATCGCTCATCCCCCCTTCTCTGAGCAGTGACCCCTAACAAGTCCCCTGAATCAGCTCAGAGCTCAATTAGTCTAGTTGGGTTTCTGTCCGATGGGATAAAGTTTGGAGCTAGAAATGAAACTGCTGTCGGATGCTGTTCGTGATTAACCAACGGGGAGAGGGCTTCGCTATTGGTTTTGATATTGTTGCTTTTGATCTCTATAGTTATCTCACTGGAGTGTCCATAAGGAAGAGTGTGCGAGGTTAGAGGAGCAGATGAAGCAGGTCGATGTGCTGAACGATTTTCCCTTCACGTTCTCTGAAGAAGCCACGGTTCAGGTAGGCTCAGCTCTTATATGGCAGGAGATTTTGCTCTTTCATCCAAGTGTAGTTGCTCGTTCAATGTTTTAATGGGACATGGTCCTTTGCATTCTTCAGGTTTGTGAAAATCAGGAGTCGAGGTGTTCGTTTCTCACTAGGAGGGGCATCCATCTTAAGGGAATGTGGGCGTGCGAGTGCAGCTGTCAACCGGTGGTTAAATCCTTGCAATCTGGAAGGTCGGCTGAGATTTTGATTGATCAACTTTGAATTCGATTCATGCCATATTTACAGATTGATGTCTTCCTTTTGTTTGAGAGATGGGACTTTGGTCGAGGAACTGAAAAAAAGTTGAGTGAACAAATAGTTTTGTTGATTTTGATACAAACTACGAAGTACAGTCAGGAACTTTGTGCGAATGGAACGAGTTTCTCTTTTGAGATTCACAAAATTTCTTTTAATTGGGCAGGTTATATGACAGTTGGAATCTCCCGAGTATCTTGTGCCCTTGTAGTGGTACCATGAAACATTTCATGATCTGTGCTTTGATTTCGTTAATTTTGAATCAAGTCTTCACAATTAATTCTTGCAGGGCCCCCGTCTCCTCTGTTGAATCGACTAGTTGGTTGGGATGATTATTACAAATGGAGGGATATCCCTCTACATTCACCTATTGCCGTGCTCCTCCACTGGGTATATGATATAATTCATCATTTTTCGATTCCAGTTTATGTTTGTGGTGCTTGCTTGGGGAGACACTAACTGTTTATGTCTGGTTCTGAGGTGTCTCATTTCCTCCTGTATTTAAATTTTTCAGCCACTAACAATATATCATGCCATTCAACTTGCTGAAATTGGAGGCTTCATGCTTAGAGACAAAAGTGATCTACGAATACACTATCTTGGTATGAACAAAGTATTATTTCTTTGTTGACGTTGAGTATAACAGAGAAGTCCACTTTTCATGAGCTGTAGCTCATCAAATGCCGATGTCAAGTTGCTAAGCCAGCTTTGTTTTGTCACTCTTTTTGTGTTGAGATATAACCTCTACTTTCCATCTCAAAGGGTCTCTGTCATTTTCTACAAAAGTGAGCCCTTTCATCTGTTGAGCGTCAAAGATTTTGCGGACTGGGTATTTCTGTTTCAATTGCATTTCCTTTTAGGCTTTGATTAATGAACGGGAAACGTCCGGTATTATATGTGATGCTCTAGTGAAGGCATTGTGGTCCTTCCAATTATCAAAAAGAAGATTCTTTATAATCCGGATAAATGTAAATTTATGAAGTTGGCATTTTGACTGAACGTTTCAGGACCAGAGAAGGAGCTTGTACAGTTTGGTGCCCTTGCAGAGTTGCGGGCTCTTCTTCCAGGCTTTCAAGTGCATATTGAGCTTGTTGGACCTGCTGTTCCACATTTTAGGTTGGTAAAATCGCTACAAGTAGCTTTTTATTTAAAAAAAAAAAACACGTCTCGGCTAGTAGCAGCCTCAAAAATAACTTGTGAAATTTAAGTTCCTGATTGGATCTGCTCTGGCATTTATCAGCGTTTCTAGCTCAGTGCAATCAGCACCACTCTTTCTATTTCAGAAATGACATTTCTTGTCGGAGGAAATAACATTCACTTTTTTCTTTCTCCTACTGGTATTCATAGAGATGGTGAGAGGATCAACTTCTCTAGCTACATTCAATGCACTGATAGTGATTGCATTTGCAAATCTTCAAGTGGAAGCATGACCCAAGATTCAAGTGATGGCCAAACTTCTGAAGTTGTACTGCAATTCCGAAGAGGCCTTTACCATGATGTCTATGGAGATATAGCGAAAGTATATCTCTAACACTCTTATGCTGGTATTTTTTGCTTTGATAAACACTTATACCGTTAATTCCATCTTATGATATGTGGGCAGCATTCTCTTCCTGATCTGATCATTGCTCCAAATGCTGGCATTGCTGCTTACCCTAGCTGGCTACCGACTATTGTATGGTTTGGCTTTTAGTTTAAAGCTCGGAAGTGTTCATAGCTTTATTCGAGTTTGTTCTTACCCTTCTTGAATTCTTGACATTGTGTCAGGAGCTGATTAAGAAGATAAATGTCCCAGCGGTTTTTTCCGATTATTGCGAAGAAGCATGCCATCTAGCCGCTCGTTGCATAAATGCGGCGACTGGTCATACGCTCTCGCTCCCTGTACGTGTTCAGTTATTTCACTACTCCTCTTCTCATCTTATCAGTGAAAAGGTCATGTCGTAACTTACAACTGCTTGAGCTTATAAAGCTATATTTGAATGATAATGGAATCCATTCCATTCTTGTAGATCCAACTGAATCCCTTCAGGCAGCCTTTGGCGGTTGAAGAGAGTGCACTGCTCCTCCCTTGCTACTCGAACTGCTTTCTTTTCGGGATTGGGGCTTTTGTTCGATGAAATTAATGTACTTTCTGTTTTGGGTCATTATATTTGGCTCCTATCTTCTGTTGCTGATTGTCCATTTTAAACATTAGAAATTGTGCCAATAGACCAATGCACTAATATGTGTTTTGTACTTCTATGGATCACGCAGTTTTTGGTCCGGATTAGTCGGGACGAGGAGAACCCAATTTGGTCATCTCAGTGTAGCTTTCTATAACTTAATAGAAACATATTGTACATTTCTTCGGAAAACAGGGTGCACAATGTTGTAAAATTTTGAATTCGACTGATATCTCGAAATGGAAAGCAATCCTTTCGCATTAACATCAATGTACAAATAAGACTAAACAAACAATAACCCAATTACTTTGCGGTCGGTACAAATAGTAGTTAGAATCCATGCCGTTTAACTCGCCTTCTTGGTAACCTTAGAATGATAATGAATTGACCATTCAATTCGTATTTCCTTTGCATCAACAATGTCTAGTGTGTGAGACATACACATTGATTGATTGCAAGTCATCTTTTGCACTTTATTATCTCTAATATGTTAAGAGCAATTTATTTCACCGAATAACCAAAAACTTCTAATTCCAAGAAATTTGGTCTAGTAGTTAATGAGGAGCTTAAGTATCCATCCGATCCCGGTTCGAAACTCCTTGGAGCCATCAAAGTGCCTTTGACATGATTATCAACGACGTACGTCATTAGGGCTCACAGAACCTTGAGAATTAGCCGAACGAATACTGAACACCCTGAGTTAAGAAAAAAAAAACACACACATTTTTTTTTTGGCTTTTTTTGGGAGGAAGGTGCCCAATCCAATGGTAACTTCCCGAATTTGAATTACATAATTTTCATAAAAAAGGAATTAAATAATATAATCTCTATCTATTTATCTAAATATATATCTAATATAAAAGCGGAGCCGTGGTTGGCTCGGTCAAATGGTCTCATAACGCACGAATTGCTTAATGGAATTTTCTCATATTTTTCAGTTTTTAAATTTTTATATTGATTTTGTAATAAAAAGGATTTTGTTTGAATTTTTTAAAGATATATGGTATGATAAAATCTAATTTTTTAAAATATTTTTATAGATATGATTACTACTCCTAAACTGTGAAACATTATATATATATATAGATTTAGAAACAAACTAAATACATCTGTCTATAAAAGGAAGAGCCCGCGGTCTCTCAACAAAACAAGAAGTTCCAAGAATAAAGGCTTTAGAAAACAACCGAGTAAAGCAAATCAAGGTAACGACTGCATAGACTTTCTAATCCTCTATAAGCATTTACTTCTTTGATTAATGTACATATATATATATATATTAAATTTTTTTTTCATTGTGAACTTTGATACACAGAAACTCAATTGGGCGTCAACTAATTCAGTCTAACTAGGTCAACCCACTAAGGGATAAAGCTCTCACAACGTGAATTTTATGTATTCACAATGACTCTAACCCACGTTGGAATTCTTACTTAAGTGGAACAAATATCGAACCACTTGAATCAAATCACGTTAGAATTTTTACTTATGTATTACTTTTTCTCTTTGATTTTTCAGCATGTCTCACAATTTATTGAGTGAGCTATCACATGAAAATACTCATGAAAGATATAAGTTATAGTAAATAAATTATGGGAGGCAGTGAACACAAAGAACAATGACTTAACTAACGATTCTTCCTAATGAAGAGTTACAACATATTTTATTATTTATAGTAATAATAGCATAAATAAACTAATATTTTCTTATTTTTTTAACTTTCTATAAAAATATTATTTTATTTTTTAATATCTTTGAATCAATATATTTTGTGATGTCGGTTGTTATTTTCTGGATTTTCTACAATTTTTAGAAAATAAATTTTCGGTTAAATTTTTAATATATAGATTTGAGGTATCAATCATTATTTTCTTCATTTTAACTTTCTTTAAAAAATAACTTTTAATATTTTAAAAACTGCATAATTTATGGGACTGGTTATTATTTTCTCGATTTTTTAGCATCTGTTAGAAAACGAATTTTTCATTTTTCAAAGCATATAGATATAAATTTGTACATCGACATAAAAAATTATAAAAGTAGATATTCTATGTAACACGTTATAGATATGATGCGTTATATATTTTGTATGATTCTATTCATCTATGAGTCACAAAAACTATTATGTATAATAAATTAATTATGGGTAGGTTTTTATCTAATAAAATAGATCATATTTGTGTTTTCAAAGATCTATTATCACATTTGCTTTTCAAAAAAAATCAAATCATAATTTTTATAGATATGATTTGTTATCATATATAAAGCGTTTTCTACCATGTCGCACGTATATATAGTGTTAATGATGGTAAATTATGATTTATAAAATTTCAAAATACGCATATACTTTCTAATCATACTAAAAAAAACATAAAAATCGAACACATATAATCCCGTGCAGAGCACAAGTTCTATGGCTAGTAGTAAATATATAGTGGATATTGAAAGCATTTTCAAAAAAGATGCACGTGAGAGGCACATTTGCCATTTTATCGCATATAATATATTACAACAATATAGATCATATTTGTGTTTTCATATATAGAGAAAGTGTCATTTACAGAAAAAAAATGGAATAGAGAGGCCAACTGCCATTTTTTTGTTTTATAAAAGAGAAAATGTCATGAGAGACTGTTATGTTAGATGGAGAAAGTGGAATAAACAACGAAATTACCATTTAGTGCTTATATAAAAAAAATGTCATGCTAGATAGCAAAAGTAGAATATAAAGCGTAACTATCATTTAAGGTTTATGAGAGAAATTGTCATGCAAGAAAGGGAGAGAGAGTAGAATTATCATTCAAGGTTTAGGAGAAAGAAAATGTAATGTTAGAGAAAAAAAGTGAAATAAAGAGCAAAACTACCATTTATATTTAAGATGGAAAAAATGTCATGTTAGAAAGAGAAAATATGATAGATAGTACAACTACTAAGGTTTAAGAGAAAGTGTCAGGTAAAAGAGAGTGAAACTACTATTTAAAGTTTATGAGAGAGAAAGTAGAATATGTAATGGAACTACCATTTATGATTTAAAAAAGATAAAATATTATGTTAGACAGAGAAAGTGAAATAAAGAGTACAATTATCATTTATGATTTATGAAAGAGAAAATGTAACAATAGAGAGAGAGAAAGTGTTTTGTTTCAGTATCATAACACTTTCTTTTTCCTAAGTTCTGATTTTTTCACTAACATGACTCTCTACTTCAAACTCTCTATTACAGTTTCTCCCTAACATGATAATTTCTCTTTCATAAACCTAAAATGACAGTTTCACACATATTTTATAGATACTTTCTCTCTCATAAACCGTAAATGGTAGTTTTGCTATCTCTTTCCTACATGACACTTTATATCTTTTAGGGCACGTTTGGTTCGCAGGATTAGAATAGACAGAGAATAGAATAGACTGGGATTAGAATAGACAGGGAATAGAATGGAAATTCTGATGAAATTTTTGTGTTTGGTTGGAGGGAATAAACAAGGAATAACATTATAATTCTGATGTTTGATTGGGTTAAATAAGGAATAGAAAGAACAGGAATAGGATAAAAAGACAGAAATGCCCTTCATATAAATATAATGAGTTTTATAAGATAAATAGATAACTTTAATGACAATTTTTATAATTAATAAAAAATAAAATTTTAAAAAATATAAAGAAAGGTAATTCTAAAAATTAAAAAATTAAATTAAATTACTAAAATTTGTGTTTATTAATAAAATTAATTATTTTAATAATGTAATAAGCATAATTATCTATTTTTATAATAATTAATTATTTTAATTTTCCAGGCAATTCAATAATATAATTATTATTTTTCTATCTTTTTCTTCATATTCTCTCTCATATTTTTTCTTATCTATTATTACAGAAAATTTTTTAATACTAAAATTTTTTCAAACTTAACTTCATTACCAAACGCAATGTGACAAATTTAACTTAACTTAATTTTACTTTATTTTTCTCTCAATTCAATAATAAAATCATTACTTTTTTTAAAATCTTTTTCTTTAAATTCTTTCTCAGGCTTTTTCTTATTTATTATGATAATAAATTTTTTAATATTAAATTCTCTTAATTATTTAACATTTTTTTCTCAATTTTAACGACACAATCATTATTTTTTTTAAATTTTCTTCTTCAAATTCTCTCACATATTTTTCCTAACTACTTTTGTCTTCATGTCCTCAAATCAACACTAAATCAAATTAAATCCAACTTAATTTCATTACCAAACACAATGATCTTTATGATTATTCATCTAGGCTGTTTAACGTCCAGCTCTTGAAACATAGGTTACGAAGAACCATGAATAGAAAAGAGGAATCGAACTTCCGCAAACACTGGATTTGCCTATAGCTCGTTCAGAAGGTAGTTGGGCATGCTGAATAAACAAATATCCTAATTTTGCTCGGGATGTTTTCATTTGTTCTGGAGCCTAATCGATTCGCCTCGACTATTTTTCAATTCACTTCTGGAAACACAAATGACAAAGAACCCAGGACAAAGAAACAGAAATTGTAGTCAAATTGCCAAATATAAGTACATCTGGGAACAATTTCATTATCAATGGAAATGAAGGACAACAGCTTTCCTGTACGGTCCAAAGTATCAACAATAACAGCAAACGAATTTTCCGAGTTTCATCACAAGCCATAACTACTTAAGCAGCCCAGGCTCTCAGAACACAGAATTCTTAGCCAAAAAATTGCGAATTCACTACCAAGGACATCAACATAGAACACCTGTAGGCTAGATAAATTAGTTTGTATTATCAAGCAAAGGAAAAAAATAAATAAATAGATGAAAGAGCTTACTTCTTCGGTTAAGTGAAGTCAGGATATAGTCTACGAAGCTTTTCCGCCAAATCTCGGGTCTTGATAGCATGCGCTACACATATGTATCTACCTTCAGCCTCGGGTTTTTCATACGCCATTATTACAGCCTCAGCAACATCTCGCACGTCAACTAGAGGACGGAGCCTGTTCGGAACAGAATCCTCACCACCTATGTCAGATCAAAATTTACCAGTCAACAATGGAGCCAAACCATAAACCTCCCTGGCCAAATGTTTATCTTTACAAGGAAAAAAGGACTTGCATCAGTATCTGTATATCCGTTTCAATCCAAACCTGGGCTTGACTCACACTGATGTCCAAAGACAAGATTACCATGGAAAAGGAGGAAAAATGTGGAGCATCTATGATATAATATAAATATATGCTTGATACTCTTTGAAGTTATAGAATCTTGAATCGAATATAAACCCGAAATTGAGAAAGCGAAAAGGAAATGAACCCTGACCTGACTCCTGAGTATGGAACCTTTTTTTTCTCTGAGTTTTCAATATCAAAGTTCCTTGAAAGACCTCTGCATGTGACAGTACGAGAACCTTCAATGAGACCGACTCATCCTTGATACAATTCTTCCCAGAGAATAGGGAAGGCAGCAAATTAGAGAATGCAATGACATTCTTGTACTGATTATAAAGGTTGCTATGAAGCCAAATTTCATGAATAATAATCTACAGTTATTCTGAATATCAACATCAAGATTGAATATTAGGAACATTCCACAATCCATATGGCTGACCACATGTCCAGACAATTCAAATGAAAAAAGCCACAAAGATCACAAGTCGCTCTAACTTTTAGTAAATTTATGATCTCGTCCTATACAACACAAATTTTTTTTTCTTTGGGCCAACCTATACAACACAGTTATTCATCCTAAATCTCTAATGCAAGTACCCTGTAGACATGTAATCTTTTTGCCGTTTACTGTCATTTTTAATGCAGGTCTTGCTCATCAGCTTCAACCGCCCCCCCTTTGGTGTGTTAATTGCAAAAACTTATTTCATTGGTTAGACATGCAGGGCAAAAAAATTTTCCTAACTTGAAACACTGAAGAAACATCTCAACGAACAATTCCAGCAAAAATTAAATCTTGTCCCTGAACTGAAGTATCGATTATCAGGACAAGCAAGCACAAGGTCACAGATCATGCATACTGAGATTGCCGTCAAGAACTATTGAGCAAAATTTCTTTTTATAAATATACTGATCAGAATTGAGCATCGTCCATCAGTAGATCTTAAAAATCTAACAACAATCTATTAAAACAGTTGGGCAATGATAATCTAAAGCCATATAAAGACATGTCGCAGACATCTTAGCTACCACGCAGAGCACAACTCTTGACAAAACTAAGTTTTCCATCAAAACAGAACTAGAGATTTAGGATGAAGAAGCATACCCAAAAGCAAACATACAGAGATTATAGAGACACAGAGAGAGAGAGAGACCTGGGCTATGGCACAAAGGTGTTGAAGAGCTCTCAGGGGAGGTTCGAATCGGGAGCACGGCTGTAGCTTTGCTAGGGTTTACAATTTTCTTCCGAGAGGAAATGAACGATAGGTGAGAAGTGAGGCTTTTATGGGATGGCATGCATTGTAATTATCGAAAGAAGACGAGGGTATTTTTGTCCATTCGCCTCCATTTCCGCATCCGGATAAGCTAATCCGGACCGTGATAGGCGGCACCCGTATTCCGCATGTAAACCGGATATGGATCCCGAGTCGGAATAGCTATTCCGCATTCCGTTAAACCAAACGACCGAAAATCTATTCCGTACGGAATAGTTAATCCGTGCCCTACCTAATCCGGTGAACCAAACATGCCCTTAAAGTATAAGTGATAGTTGTGCTCTTTATTTCACTTTTGCTCTCTAATATGACACTTTCTCTCTCTGAAACCCTAAATGGTAATCGCGCCATCTATTTCACTTTCTCTCTCATAAACCTTAAATTATACTTTCTCTCTATAACATAATATTTTTTCTCTCATAACCCTAAACGGTAGTTCAACTCTCTCTTACATTACATTTTCCTCTTCGAAACTCTAAATGGTAGTTTTGCTCTTTATTCCATTTTCTCTCTAACATGACACTTTCTCTCTCTTTAATTCTAAATGGTAGTGTTTATTCCACATTCTTTTTATTTCATTCTCTCTCTAATATGACACTTTTTCTCTCTTTAACTCTAAATGGTAATGTCTATTCCACATTCTTTTCATAGCATAATACTTTATCTCTCATAAACCATGAATGATAGTTCCGCTCACTTTTACATAACAATTTCTCTCTCATAAACACTAAATGGTAATTGCATTTTTTATTATATTTTTTCTCTCAGACATGACACTTTATCTTTCCTAAATAATAAATGGTAGTTCCGCTGTCTATTCCACATTCTCTCTCTAATGTGGCACTTTCTCTTTCGTAAACCCTAAATGTTGCGCTTTCTATTTCACTATCACTCTACCATGATATTTTATCTCTTCTAAACACTTAATGGTAGTTCTGCTCTATCTCTTACATGACATTTTTTTCTCCCCTACATCTTAAATGCTAATTGCATTCTCAATTCTTCTTTCTCTCTTTTTAGCCCTAAATGATAGTTTCACTGTCCATTTCACATTTTCTTTCTAACATAATACTCTATCTCCCGTAAACCATGAATGATAGCATCGCTCTCTCTTACATGATACTTATTCTCTCTTTAGCCTTAAATAGTAGTTGTGCTCTTTGTTCAACTTTCTCACTCTTAAAATGACACTTTCTTTCTCCTAAACATTAAATGGTAGTTTCGCTGTGTATTCTACATTCTATCTCTAAGATAATAATTTTTTTTTCCAAAACCCTTAATGGTAGATGTGTAGTAATCAATACGAACTTATACGGAGAGAACACAAGTTCAAGTTGTATCTCGTGCAATGCATGAGTTTCACGATTATTATATATATATTTATATAAGAAAGAGCGAGATGGCTTGGCCAGATGGTCTCAAACCGCTTGATTTTAGAATGCAATTTCATTGATTTTTGAGTTTTTAAATTTAAAATTTTTTCGATTATAAAATTATCAACAAAATCTTCCGAAATAATTTTTTGTTATAATATTTCACTTAAAAAATCGAGAATACCAAAAAAATATTTTGAATATTATAGTTTAGAAGGCAATATGATTAAATAATTTTGGAATTTTTTAAAATTATCAAAAAAAATAGATTATATTTTTATAGATTTTTCGTGGTACATTATAAATAGTTTCTTAACTAGGACTAAGGTATTCTCTAAATTTAGTTTTGAAAAAGTTTATTGTCGATATTTATTTTTTATTCTTTTTTGTTGCTTTTGCCTGATCTGATGGAACTATCATGTGTAACGCACGAGCTATACTACTAATATATATATATATATATATATATATATATATATATATATAAAAGGGCCCCAATAAGCACTTCATCATTCGCCTTCTCAGTGGGCATCTCCCTCGTGCCGTCATCGAAGGAGTGAATGATCACCACCTTCTGGCCCTGCAACACAATCACTGGTGACCTTTAGCCTTCTCTCTCCCTTTTAGTTCTTCAAGACTTAGCTCTCTCTCAAGACTAAGTGTTGTTGAGACTAGCAAAACTCTATAGAATGGCTCTTGTATATCTCATATCCATGCTATCAATATCTATATCTATATATATCTTATATACTATATACATAGGACAGCAACGGGACCCGCAAACATCTCGTGTATATATATGGGATATCATGTCGTATATATATCATTTTTAAAATTATTTTTGGTTAAGAATAATTTTTAAAATTTTACCAACAATATTATCGTGTTATCGTTATGTCATTCTAGTTTTTATCGTAAAAGATATATCACGGAATACGAAGGAAAAATATCCTTTTGAAATGTATTAATCATATTAATTAATTAATATGCTGAATTATTTTAATTTCAATATATCCAGCTGAAAATTCCTTGCCGAGTATCCAAGTCCCGACGGACGGGCCAGTCCAAGCGCCACGTAACCGTAAGCCACACCTTCCCGTCCAGTCCACGTCGACCAAGCAAACCCAACAAAGCCGTTCTTCTTCACTTCTTCTTCTTCATCTTCTTCCCCTCACCGAAATCATCGCTTGATCCGACTTTTCCCCATGCATCAGACCCGTTGACCCCGATGTCCCGCCCGTTCCGCCGCCGTCGCTGACCCACTTAACCATATCCCAACTCTCCACCGCAGCTCGGCCCGTCTCACCACCGGCACCGGAAAGCTTTCCTCTTTCTTCCTCGTATTCCGACTCTCCCCATGTCTCGGTTCCCTCAATTGCTCCTCCTCTGCCTGCTAGGGATAGGGTTTGGCCTTGATTATGCTGATGCCTTCAAGGTCCCCTTCCGGATCAACGACGTGCTCCCCATCTTATCCCGGCAGGTCTCGTGGCCGGTGCTCAACGACTTCCACAGCGCCGTGGACTTGCTGCCGGTCTTTGTCGGTTCCGTCACCCCTGACAACGGGACGATCGACTGGAAGGGCGCTTGCTTCGATGGCAACGTGGCTCGGCTCGAGTTCACGGAGGGTGATCGGGCGCAGCCGGATTTGGGCGGCGGCATTATGCACCTCACGGTTCGGTCTCTGAGTGACGCTGATCACAATCACTATTGCTTCAAACCCAATTGTTTCTTAAATTTAATGCTAAAAATTTTCCTTTTCCGACTTCACCGAGAGCAGTCTCCATCGTTAAGTGCTATGAGGATAATCTCAGTTTCCAACATTCTAATTATGGGATTTTTTCCTAAATATTATTTGGTTTTTTTCGCAATTGCGGACCTTGTTCAGGTGCTTAGTGTTAATTGCTTCAATTTGGTATCGGGTGCTTGTTTGCCCGGAACCAATTCTTGTTCAGTGGATGATCAGCTGTTAAATTCCTCTACTGTGACATTACAAAAACATAAATATCATCGTATGCGAACTTGTCATTGACTTGACTCTGATGAAGAATCTGCTTAAACGATTGGTTCTTGTGAATATGTGAGATCGTCGTTGAGAGTGTCTTTCGGGTTTATTCATAATTAAACTGGGCATATGAAGCGGAAACCAAGCATAGTTTGCTTCAATCTTTGTTGCATAAGACATAGAAGTAGAGTATGTCATTGCTTTGGGTTTTGCTCTGTGCTTTATGATTCGACTCAGCTGAACATCAAATTAACACCGTTGGTCTCTCTCTTTTCTGCTGCTCTCAACAGACATCAGAACCACATAGCTGGACCTGTATGGATTTGTATGTGTTTGCAACACCATACAGGATAACTTGGGATTACTACTTCTCAGCTCGAGAGCACACGTTCAAGTTTGATTCATGGGAAGAACCTGCAGAGTTGGAATACGTATGACTGAGCCCATTTCTATTACATACATTTTCCGATTGGGATTTCATCGAGTGAAAATAACTTACTTTTGGAATACGAGCAGGTGAAGCAGCATGGAGTCTCTGTATTCCTCATGCCATCAGGAATGCTAGGAAGCCTGCTATCCTTGATCGATGTGTTGCCCTTGTTTTCTAACACAGCCTGGGGTCAAAGTGCTAATTTAGCATTTCTGAAGAAACACATGGGTGCAACATTTGAGAAACGTCCTAAGCCCTGGCAGACAATTATAAATCCAGAGGATGTTCACACCGGTGATTTTCTAGCTGTTTCCAAGATTCGTGGTAGGTGGGGAGGGTTTGAGACTTTGGAAAAATGGGTTACTGGTGCATTCGCTGGTCATACGGCAGTTTGCTTGAAGGATGAATCTGGTAATTTGTGGGTTGGCGAATCAGGTCACGAGAATGAGAAGGTGTGATTTCTAAATTTTAGTTACTGAAAAAGAATTGAGAGATGATCAGTTGTTCACACTATGTCAAACTCGATGTTATTGCAGGGAGAAGAGATTATTGTGGTCATTCCATGGGAAGAATGGTGGGAATTGGCCCTCAAGGATAATTCCAATCCCCAGATAGCTTTGCTTCCTTTACATCCCGATTTGAGAGCGAAGTTCAATTCTACGGCAGCATGGGAATATGCTCGAAGCATGTCGGGGAAACCATACGGTTATCATAACATGATATTCAGTTGGATTGACACCATATCGGACAACTACCCTCCCCCTCTTGATGCTCACTTGGTATGGTTCTTTCTTGCTCAGTCGAGGATCTAATAACTTATTGTTGATCGATTTGGTCGTTTTGGTTTGTGAATCTTTATAAATCATGTTGAAGATACTCCTTATGCTGGGTATTTTGCTAAATCCAGTGAAATTTGAGCTATCTGTGGAACATAGTTATATTATATGGATAAGCAGAACAGAATGGTTTTCAAGTTGGGATTCTGATTTTTAAGTACCATATTCAATATTCAATATCCCCTTTGCTTGTTCTTATTTTCTTTATTATAAAACCAGTGTTTAAAATCTCATCTCCAGCTTGATTTTTCAATTTCTTTCTCCAACATCTCTAGGTCATCTCTGTCATGTCAATGTGGACGAGGTTGCAGCCCTCTTATGCTGCTAACATGTGGAATGAAGCCTTAAATAAGCGGCTAGGAACTGAGGTAGAAGAGCTCTTGCTATAATTCACTTTATTTTCGAGTTGTTTCCGTGTGGCCGGATTCTTCCTATAGCATGCTGCATGTCAAGACCAA
The DNA here is from genome assembly GCF_007655135.1 of Punica granatum. Taxonomy (NCBI): domain Eukaryota; kingdom Viridiplantae; phylum Streptophyta; class Magnoliopsida; order Myrtales; family Lythraceae; genus Punica; species Punica granatum. Next base: position 22,162,581 of record NC_045132.1, read on the forward strand.
TCATTTTCATTGTTTTTCCTCAATTTATTTTCCCCGTTCAGGATTTGGACTTGTATGGGATATTAGATGAGACAGAGAAGCGTGGTCTATCTTTTGATCAATTACTTACGATCCCGGAACAAGATGATTGGGTCTATAGTGATGGAAAATCTACCACATGTGTCTCTTTCATACTCTCAATGTACAAAGCCGCAGGAGTGTTTGGTCCCATTGCTGATTCTATTCAAGTAACAGAGTTCACTGTAAGTCACGAGACAATTCTCTTGCCCTCGTATACACATCACAGTTCGCTGACTTCTCACCAATCGATCCCTGTGTCTTGTTACTTTTTATTAACTCCATTGCCACCTTTCAGATTCGGGACGCATACATGTTGAAGATTTACGAGAGCAACAAGACCCGGCTCCCGAGCTGGTGCAGCAACAAAGATGGTGAGCTCCCGTTCTGTCAAATTCTCGGGGAGTATTGGATGGAACTTCCTGGGTATAATACCCTGGAACCATATGCCAACATGAATGAGTACTGCCCCTCGCTGCCTCCTAGCTACGAGAGGCACGTGAAATGCTAAAATGTTCAGTGATTTCAACGGGAATGCTTTCAGTTTGAACAGCTTTTCTCCATGCTCCTCTTTATCTTCTTTCGAATCAGTGATCCCGTCAAGGGCAATTTTACATTATTTACAATAGTAGAAGGGTCAAATGTGGGAGGAAAATCGGTACGCGTTAAGAAGACATTAGGTGGATCTGTACATATTCGCTGATGAAATTTAGTGAAGGCAATCTTTATTTATCTTGGTGTAACTTTGTTTCTTCGGTGCACGTATCCATCTTTTTCCCGGGTTACTCAAGCCATTCGGAAGAGCATACTCTGAAGGCTGGGGTCACCAATTAAATTAAAAATTGGGCAAACCGGACTGGAGTAGGTCCAAAATCTAAAGGGTAGGAAGATTGATGTTACTGGACAAAAGCTTGCAAAGAATTTGTAGATATGGCTGGAACGAAATGCCCGAATCTTCGAGCGTGAAGTGACCACAAAGGTAATAGTTTCGGGATAGCTCAGGGTTTGCTTGTATGAGTCTTGTTTTCTTTTGTTACGCGAGGGAATGATTTTGTAAAGCTTTGCACGGATGAGCGGTCGTCTTTCGCATATATGTTGATTGATCGTGAATCGAATTTCACCACATATTTTGATTGATCGTTAATGGAATTTCACCGTGTATCCATAAGCAATACAACGAACATTGAGTTGAGACAGAAAACGACTGTCTGGACTTGTCGCGAAAGGATATGGCGCCTGAGCTCTGCTGCAGAGTTTAAGGGCTTGGCAAGAAATCCGGAAAACCAAATCATTCACCATCCCAGAACTCCTCGATGGTTTTGTAAGGCCCATTCACATAGATGAAATCCTCGCCGAGGCTGACTCTCGTCTGTGGGATCTCACTGATCTTCTGCAACTCTTCCTCGGTGAGCTCCCAGTCGAATATCGCCAAGTTCTCCTTCATCCTGCTCTTGTTGAAGCTCTTCGCCAGCACACAGGCCCCATACTCGAACGCCCATCTCAGGCATATCTGTTAATTGCAATTTCTGACTTTAGTAAAACTGCTAGTAAACCTCGTAAAACAAGTAACACTGAGGAGGGATGACAGAGGGATCGATCGAGCCTGAGCAACTGTTTTGCCCTTGGCTTCGGCAATCTCCTTAAGCTCTGGGCAATCCATGACTCGGTTGCTTCCCCAAAAGGTCCCTTTAGCCCCCAAGGCTGAATAGGCCGTCAGGAGTATCCCATTGCTCGCGCAGAACTTTCTAAGTTGCCGCTGCTGCCACAGCGGGTTCAGCTCCACCTTGCAACATCGACCATTTAGACAGTTTACTGCCTGGACAGACCCGATCTTTAACGAACTAAATGAAGTTGTGTGCGTGCTCCATATCGTGTCAGCTGCTCTAAACCAGCCATGGGAAAGGCTCACCTGATTTATTGCAGGGGGTATCTTAGCATTGGCTAGAATGCCACCGACCTTCTTGCAAGAGAAATTGCTGAGCCCGATAGACTTTGTGAGCCCTTTCCTCTGGCATTCCTCCATATCCGCCCACACGCCCTTGAAGTCCATCGGAAGTAGGTTCTCTTTTTTTATCGGGTATTTATCGACTCCCGGTTTCATGCTCACGGGCCAGTGGATCAGATACAGGTCCAAGTACTCCAACTTTAGCTTCCTAACAATGGGAATCGTCACTCATGAAGGAATGAGAGATCATGACAATGACTCAGTCCATTAAACCGATAAACGAGGTCGATCAAACTTTGTATGTCGGATTCATAACTCTATATATTGGACATCCTAGTACTATGTTTCAGAGACAGCCACGCGAATTAAGAAACTATCTTATATGAAAACACGAGAAGTTTTAGATCACTTGGCAAGTGGCCATTCGAGCTTAACAAGCTTTACATACTCGAGGCTCTTCTGGAGGGCAGGGATGACTAGCCCGGGATGTGCATCCGTGCACCAGAGCTTGGAGGTGATGAAGAACTCGTCCCGCAAATTAACGAGCCCGAGCTCTAGTGCTTCCTTGATGGCCTGCCCGATTGGCTCCTCTGACAAATACACGGCTGCAGTGTCAAAGTGCCGGTAGCCGAGCTTGATCGCCTCGAGGACCGCCGCCTTGGTTTCCTCAAATGGCACTAGCGGGAATGTGGCAGTGCCAAAGCCCAGGAGTGGGATCTTCCGGCCTCCACTGGAGACGAGCTCTGCTGTGGGGATCTTATCAGCCATTAATTTCCGGTTTCAGGGTATTGCAGAGGAGAAGTGAAGAGGTGAAGAATGATGGAGCGGTTGGTTTCATCATCTTCTGTTGTGACCACGAGAAGATTTTGGCCACTCCTGTTGCTATCTTAGGACACGTGCTGAACAAACCACTGGTCTGTCGATTTTCGTTTCGTACGATAATTGGGCAGATCTACACTAAAAATAGATGAATACAGATCACACATCATATAATCAGAGTCTGACCAAGTTTGCCGGTTTTCGACAAAATCCGAATAGGTAATGCGAATCAGTCACACAAGCAACTCCTATATCACATCTCTTATCCTGCGTACCGAGCTTAGCCAGCACCAACTCGAGGACCCGCCTATCACAGATCATATATTAAAATGGTGGAAGGCTCATTCCATTTATGACCATTTCGGTGCGGTTTCACTTTTGCTTTCTTCTCAGTTCAAGGATTACCATGAACAGTTAGGATGAAATTGTATCGGTGTTCTCAGATGCCGTGTAACTAAGATTACGACCGGAAAAGTATTTTCTGGTCATGCATGCTTTCCGGTAGTGGAATCATGGTGAAGATTCTACTCCCCGAGTCCGTAACCGGTCTCTGACCTTCCGAACCCCGTCATCGATGGTTCCAGCAGACCCGTTCCTCTGATGAGCAAGTATAGCAGTTATAATTGGTTTGGTCTTTACATACTGACAAAGCAAAACTAAAATATAATGCAAATATATATATCTTCTTAAAGCAACATTTTATGTGATAAAAGGAAAATTCCATGGGAAATACAAAGAAAAGTATCACAAAAGTTACAAAAAGCTATTATAAAACTTATTTTACAAGTAAGCAAACGTTTTGCGAACCGATTACAAATTACAAAAAAAAAAAAAAGTGGCAAATACATTCTTTGTATTTTTTCGTTATATATATATATATATTATATTTACTTATATGTCCAAAATGCTGGTATTATGGTACCATTGAGACTTAACCCATAAACTATTCTCTCTCTTTTTTTTTTTTCGATTAACCGAAAGCCCAATTGGGACTTAGAAATAAAGCTCTCACGGTGTGAATTTTCTCCATTCACAAGACTCGAGCCCGAGACTTTACTTAGGGGAAGTAAACGTCGAACCGCTTGAACCAATCTATATTAGTAATAAAAGGCATGGATAGTCCACTGGGTATCAAGCCTGCAATCTCTTGATTGTCACGCATGTCCCTAATTATTCTCTCATTAATTATTTTAGTATACATAATTATACTGGTGTAAGAATTTGCTGCCTTATCCTTTCTTTGTACTCATTATTTTTTTATCATTCTTCTTATATAATTTCTAATGATTTTCTTGTTTACATGTGTAAACGCAAAGCTTTCTTGTTCTTGTTCTTGTTCTTCTTATTTGAATAAGCAAGTTCAAATTGTGATTTTCATTATATCACTGCCAATGGGAAACGGCAGACCAGACTTATTTTAGTGGATTCTGTTATTGTGATGCGGCGTTGCATTGACAATCCTCATGGAAAAAGCTCATATTACATTAATTTAATTAGCTAGTCATATTAATCCGAAAGCAATAATTGTGAAATTAGGCAGTGATATATCCGTGGTTTGGTAGGATGGAGAAACGGTCTCGAGTGCACCTGTTGATAGATATAACTAATTAATTAAGTTCATGAAATATTTATATACGATTTCTGCTTTCCGAGTTAAATGCGGATAACTTGACTGACAAGACAAAGACTCGCTCAAGTGATTGAAACGGTACGTGACGTTGTATTGCAAGTAGTATGCATTATATGGTGCAATGGACTAAATGAGATCGCGCACTAATAGATCAGGCGATTTACCACTGATCTGTGGTAATAGATCACGTGATACAACAAATACACGAAACAACTTCTCGTTTGGATAGAATAGACGATACATATACCATGGCTCGAGATGTTTTTGGTGAACAAGAATGATACATATACATATATATATATATATGTGTGTGTGTGTTCATTTTCGGGTTAATTTGAAAATACACCTCATAATTTGAGGGTAATTTCAAGATATTCGCCTTGTTTGTCTCAAAGTATATCCCTTAGAGATAGGTAAAATCATCTCAATTCTTTCCATGTCTTTAACACCATTATTCTTAATCGGGGACGCAATAAAAATTTAACATATGTAGGCTCGCAATTTTCCTTAAGTCAAATTTTTTTTTTCCTTCTTCCTTTTTTTTGTTTTTTGGGTGAACTTGCAATAGAAAAGAACAATTGAAAATAATATTTTATATTCTTTTTATAGGGCAAGCCTAGAAAACCTATTCTCATTAGATGATCGAAGGATCGGCTGAAGGTTGATTCTCCTTCTAGATCATTTCTTTTTGAATTTGAATTTGAATTTGAATTTTTTTTTTGGCTCAATTATGTCCATGTTAAAGAGTCATTTGGATGCACACGTTCCCCTTCTATCCAAATTAATTAGTCATTTGAAATCATCATCAATCTACGGGAAGTATATATTGAGATGAACCCTCATTTTCTCAATCCTAAAACAAGAGGGGGAAAAAATGAAAAAGATCAACCACGAATGCTTAAATTAATTTCGCCAATTGTCTCTTTGCAATTATGTAGGAGAGGAATGGGATGGAGTCATGGACATTTTTCTTCAATTTTATAATTAGGTTAGAATTTCGACCAACCAAGACACTGACTTTCCAATTTGAAAATTATGCGAGAACCGCGTCCAATGTAGAAACCTAGAAGACGGCTGACTTATTGGAAGGGAAGCTGCCCGTGACAGCAACACTTCACCTCCCCCCCCTTTGACTTCTTCTTCGATCTTTCTCACGTATAATGCACCAATGGTGTCCAATGATGTAATAGTCATATCGCCTCCCACATAAAAATCAGTAAAAATATACATCAAAATGTTCGAATAATTCAAATATATAAGATCGCTGCCGTCCAAACTTTCGGATGTACGTCACTGAAGTTACGGTATCCGATACCTAAGTTACGGTCTGGTATAACGGTCGAAATCGAGATAGCTCTTTTATGTTTGTCCACGCGCATTTACTTCAACAACAGGTCCGACGCACAAGATTAGCACAGAACAATTCTAACCTGACGCCGTGAATAATTTCAACCCCCGAAAGAGACTAATAATTTGATTGCTTGACCAAGACAATGCAAGGAACCAACCTTCCCTTTGGAACATTCACCAAAGCTTCCGCCGTCCTTCGATCTCTTCTTAAAAGCTCTCTCTTCCCATTTCTTACAATTCATTCACACCAACCCGACATACGAATCCGGTTGGGACAATAGCTATGGGACTCTTCGGTGCAATCGGGGTTGTGATCTACTTATCGGCGCTCTTGCAGCTGTCTCCGGGGGCGTCGGCTTATTTCTTCCCTAATGCATCAGCAATTCCGCCATCGCTGCTCCCTAACTTCACGTCGGGCAGCCCGTGGGACGTGTTCCACAACTTCACTGGCTGCCATGCGGGCGAGAAGCGGGACGGCCTCAACAAGCTCAAGAAATACTTCCACTACTTCGGTTACATTCCGGATGGCTCCCCTAACAACTTAACCGACGACTTCGATGATTCGCTTGAGGCTGCGATCAAGACCTACCAGAGGAACTTCAACCTCGACCCGACGGGGCAGCTCGACGAGGCGACCATGAAGCAGATTGTCAAGCCGCGGTGCGGGAACCCGGACATAGTCAACGGGACTACGAGCATGAGTTCTGGTAAGACGACGTCGAGCTTGTTCCACACGGTGGGGCACTACACGTTCTTCCCGGGGACCCCGCGGTGGCCCGAGGACAGGCGGGACCTGACCTACGCGTTCCTTCCGGGGAACAACCTCCCCGAAACTGCCAAGGCTGCGTTCACGCGTGCGTTCCAGCGGTGGGCCGAGGTCACTCCGCTGACGTTCACGGAGACGAGCTCCTACGGAGCAGCAGACATAAGGATCGGGTTCTTCAGCGGGGACCACGGGGACGGAGAGGCTTTTGACGGGGTGCTGGGGACGCTGGCGCACGCGTTCTCGCCGCCCAACGGGATGTTCCACCTGGACCGGGACGAGAACTGGATGGTGGAAGGGGACGTGACGCAGGCGTCGGTGAGCACGACGGTGGACCTGGAGTCCGTGGCGGTGCACGAGATCGGCCACCTCCTGGGGCTGGGCCACTCCTCGGTGGAGGAGTCGATCATGTACCCGACCATATCGTCCCGGACAAGGAAGGTGGATCTCGCCGCCGATGACGTTCAGGGGATCCAAATCCTGTACGGGAGCAACCCGAATTCCAACGGGTCGTCAACATCGGAGTCCGCCACCCAGGAGAGAGAGTCCAGCGATGGCGGGCCCCGCCTGCTTGGTTGGGCCGCCGCGGCCCTGTCGGCCGTTGGATCCGGATTCGTGTTGTTGTGATCGCACGGCCGTAAGCTAGGTCAGGAAGGCTGGTCGATTTTGTTTTTCTTCTTTTTATTTATTTTATTTTTAGAATAGGATTGAAGTTGCCTGAGACATGAGTTAGGTTTGCTTTCCCTAGCTCTTTATGTTCGGGTCCCCATATCGGTAGGGGCGATCGGACCTGGACAGGTCACAGCGACAATACACCTTCCACGTACATGCCTTATGCATATTATGAATTTATTAGATACTGCTGTACAAATATTCTTTCCACATATTACATCCTTATACCTTCTACAACTTTATTATGTATCATTCAATTGATACGGTTTGTCAAATTCGGGATGGACCATCCAAATTTGTACATCAGATTCTACTTTTATTAGCCCTAGTTGTATTCCTCTGACATTTCTTGCAGGTTATCCCTCTGGTAATTTTTCCTGCAGAGCAATCTATCGATAACTAGCAAAATGTATTTCCATGAATGCTGAATTTTGAAAATGCCATAAACTTGGGAAACACTAATTGAAAAAGAAAAAGGGTTTTATTACTTCTCCAGATATATATATATATATAATTTTTGGGGGAAGATATTACTTCTCTAGAATTGGTCAGAAGACTATAGACAATACTAATGCAACTTGCCATATTTTGTACATTTTTTAAATGTGTCCCTGGTTAACCGTTCAATTACCGTGTTGCCACTATAGTATTTATTCCAATCTCAGAATATTCATTCATAAATATAAATGCAAGAGCTTGTTTCATCTATTTGACATTGAATAATTTGGGATCCCATGTGATGTCCGCCCCCCTGTAAAGCGAACGACGTGTTACGCCAATCTATCGCAAAAAAGTTATTTGCAATCATTGAACTGGTCGAGTGATTAAAGGAGTGAATTGATCGTACATTCGAAGAAGAGTGTCCATATCCTCCTAATAATCAAACTAAAAATCCTCCTAATTTAAGATCGACTTACAATGATATGAATTGTAATTATACAATATTCACGAATTATTCAATAGATGTGAGTGATTATGTAAATTAAGACGATTTTTATGCATAACATTTAGTTCAGATTGGATTCCATGAATTTTATGGGATTATCCATGGAATTAGGGGGTCCAATCCATAGCAGAAGTGGGTCTCATTGGAAAGCCTTATATGTATTCAGCATAGTTAATTTGCCGATCAAGCATTTCAGGACCAGAACTGAGCCCAGTGACATGGCTTTTGCAACAATATGAAGACAATGGGCCTTAAAAACGATGAGAAGCCCAATAAATTACAAAACCCTTCTACTTGGCATTTCTCTTTTACAAAACGATGAGCCGAAAAGCACAAGATTTGAGTTAGACTAGTTAGACATAATATTCTAGCAAATATGTGCAGTGAAGTCTCCCGTAACTTAGGACATGTCCAACGGGAGAGAGGATGAGTACCTTCTGCCCATGTGGCGGCGGAAGGCACTCCCCCACGGATTTGGCCAATGAAGGTAGGCTGCGTGGCCTGCCCTCATACTTTTTATTTTAAAAAATGAAAAAATTGAGAGAGTAAGAAAGAGGGAAGTAAAAAAATAAAGTGGTGAAACTGTAAACGTGTCTTTCTATTGAAGTGTTTTTTTAATGATGAGCGTTTTCATGAAATGAATGCCTTGCTTTTTAATGTGGCTCTAATGTGACACGTATAGGACCCCTAATTGGCACCCATGGAGTGCCTCCCATTGGACTTGCACTTATTACTTTTCATTTCATCCCGTATTAGATCCACAAACAAATTAAAAAAGAAAGTACGTATTTACGTGAGTAAGCTAAAAGCAAGAAACTCAAATTGTACCTTCCAAATATGAAAGAACGACATGTCATTTTGTCTTGGCGTTTGTGCTTATATATCCTCCTAAGTCCTAATATACTAATATCATAGAACTGATATATAGGGGTGGGTATATGATATCTCAACTGCATTCAACAATAACTCTAGGACGTACCGATGCCAAATGTTATCAACAGCATAAGCTTGTATCAAAGCATTCTCTAGATCGTTCGGGGAAGAAAAATTATGAGAAATTTACATGCTCCTTGCAGTAAACTAGGGCTACCAATTTTGCGAGCTACTTGCAAGAGTTGGGCGGTCTATAGCAGCCTTTCCATTTTAGTGGATTACAGAGCAGCGATTTTTTTTTCCCTAACCCGAGGTGTTCAGGTTTCGTCCGACTAATTCCTGGAGTTCAGTAAACTCTCAGCGATGCACAGAGCGGGTAATCATGTCAAAAGCGCTCCGATAGCCTCATGATGTAAGTTTAGGCGCACCTTAATTGTTAGGTCAAATCCCTTGAGTTTACAGAGCGCGTTGCATGATAAAGAAAGGGCCAATCCAAAACAAAGGAAAAAAAAAATTGAAGACAAAGTCAAGCATATAATACGGCTGTGTTTGTACGGAAGATTTCATCCATCAGAATCATTCTCGCTATGTACTATGGATGCCACCGCCTTCTTCTGTCTTCTCTACTCACAAGAACTTTCTTGATCTAATTTTATATTTTATTACCATGAAGGACTGATTTCAAGATTTGTTTTTCTTAATCAAAATCTCGAATTCGAGTCTTAATAGATAGAGTTTTACTTATTAATAGACCGATCTATTCAAACTTGATTAGTCAAGACCCGATTAGTTTTTAGATATTGGGTTCAAGTGAGTTTTGAATTCGACCGTTCATATCACATCCGACGGCTCATATCACAAAAGAGAATGTGACCCAGCTCGATCAGAGCTTGAAAAGGTGTACTCTTAAGGGTCAAACCAGACAGAACCATAAGGCCCGGTGCCCAATTCGTACGGCGCTTCTTTCTCCATATAAATGTACGTCACTGTCCCAAAAGCCTGCATAGGGTTGCGCTGAAAGTATAATACTTGGACAGCAGCATCATGTGTCATTCCGAGATCACAGGTAGGTTTCTCATAATAGAGCGGTGAGATCAATACTGTGTCCGCATATTAATTGGTGAATATTGAGTGATATATCAAGCAAGTTCGCTTCCCGTAATTAAGTTGTAAGTAGCGGTGATGATCGACTCGCAAAAACCGGGCACTAATCATCGATGAAGTAAAAGCAAATAATGCAACGCTGCAATGGGCATGCAGTTTGAACCATGTATCTTTTACTTTTCTGCTAGTAATCGCTATTAGCCTAAAGCCATTCTGGAATGCTGTCAAACAAACTTCTAGACATCCCCGACCAATTCTCAAGCCAACCAGAACCACCACCAACATTATTACCAGAAGCATCATACTAAGTAAATAAATAAACAAAGTAAATTATGTTGGATAATATATATATATATATATATGTTTTTTTTTCTCTGCCTACCCTAAATTCAAAAGCCTAATATGTCTCGATTAATCCAATTCAAACTGAATCGGCCTATTAAGGAGGTAAAGCTATCATAGTAAGGATTTTCTTAATTTATAATATTCGAACTTAAGATCTCGTTTAAAGGAAACATGCGTCGAACAGCTTGAACCAATTCATATTCCCAATTATAATATTGACTATCAATGATCAATTGCGGGGAAAAAGTCGATTCTTGCTATCTAAATAACCCTTTCACGTGAGCCACACAAATAAAATCATGACTTCCACAATGTAATAACACTCAAAGATCTGATCTTCATATTCATCTTCTTGTTCTTCACCCAGAGAAACCATGCCAAAGCCAAATTGCCATTAAAGTTGGGATCGAAGACCCCCACCCCATGTCTCAACTTGCGCAACTACATTCCTTTTTACAGAAGCATCTGGTTTTATCTCAATCAACTAGGAAGGTATAGCGTGGCCTTTTTCTTTCCCTTTTAAAATCCCTTTTCGACTTTTAATTATTATATATTATTGTTATTAATTTAAGGAAATTTTTTTTTAAAAAAAAAAAAGAAAAAGAAAAATAGGAAATATAAGGTGGTAAAAAGGAGACCATATCCAGAAGAAGTGGCCAAAGCAGCAGAATTATCCATCCATCCATATGACCCCAGCAACTTTGGCTGCTTGCCGCCACTTGCTAGCCGTTTGCTACCTGTTCACTTCAAACCTTTCCTCAATTAATATTAATCTATGATGATGATCTCACAGTTAGATGTCAAGCAAAATTAATATATACATATATATATATATATATATATTAGTTTGTCCTATATATATGTATAAACAGTTAAAATTAAGTCTGATGTTTCACCCAAAAAAAAAAAGTTTCTGATGGAGTAGAGGATTAGATTAGGCCAAGAAAATTATCGAGTCTCTATAGTAGAACATACACAAAATTATGCATAAAATGCCATGGTTTATATCTAAATGGGATAATTTTTATGCATGAGTGCGCATGTGATTTGGAGCCGCCATCTCCATTTCAGTTTGGATTAATGAGTTCATTTACAGAAACGGATCGATATGAATCCACAAAGCCCTACGGCTCGGGCTCTGGCAGCACGAAAGTTCTGCCAAACTAATAAAAGACGATTGGACACCGCCAATGGGACGAAATCTTTCGAAGTCATGAAAAGGCCATTACGACTTTCCCTGTGATGGCAAAATACCTATCACTTTACCCCCAATTGTATTATATAAATTGATATATTGATAATGATATGTCGAAATGGCATTGAAATTGTCCTTAAGATCAAACCCGACGGCTCAAATGGTAGACACGAGAGCATGCACGTACGATCACGAATGACATTGGAACATCTATTGTATGTAATGGTGGGAGTTGGCATTCTTCTTTCAGAAAGTGCCAAATGGATCAAATCCCATTTTTAATTTTTAGGCTGTAGATCATGAAACTATACATGCACAAATTATGCATATACGCATACGTGTATATTTATTGATATATATTTATACCCACAAAACCCAACCACCCCATACTCGGGCTATATAAATATTGAAGTCCTGTACTAATTTTCACTCCTTGAGTATCATAATATTTGTAATAAGCATGGGACTTCTTCCATGTCCATTGCCCTGCCATAACTCTCACAACAGCTCCGACTCTCATCACTCCGATCACCATCTCCGCCACTTCGAGTCTCTGTCTTCGTCCTCATCCCTCTCCTCCCAGTCAAGCCTCCCCTCCGTCCCTTCCCTGAACCCTCAGGCACCCCTCTCTTCTCCTCCTCGGCAGCCCTCCCCCGCCGCCCACCACCTCTGCCTCGCCACCCTCAAGGGCCACTCCTCCTACGTCTCCTTCCTCGCCCTAGCCGGCAAGTCACTCCTCTCGGCCTCCTCCGACGGCGAGATCCGCTTCTGGAACCGGCACCCTGCAGACGATAGCGATATTGGTGGTAATAATAATAATAATAATAATAATAATAATCTTGCGGTGGTCACCGGCAGTGCTGTCAAGAGTGTGGTCGTTCTTGGAGATAGGCTCATCACGGCCCACCAGGACCATAAGATCCGCGTGTGGAAGGCGGATGACGGCCGGGATCCATCAGCGCACCAAGTTTATAGATTTGTGACCGCGCTTCCTACCCTCACGGACCGTCTTACAAGGATATTCTCTGCCAAGAACTATGTGGAGGTGCGGCGGCACAAGAAGTGCACGTGGGTTCACCATGTGGATGCGGTGTCGGCTCTCGCCCTCTCCTCGGACCATTCCCTCCTCTACTCGGTCTCGTGGGACCGGACCCTCAAGGTGTGGCGTACATCCGACTTCAAGTGCCTGGAATCCATCAACAAGGCCCATGAAGATGCCATCAACGCGGTTGTAGTGTCGTCAGGCCCCGACGGGCTCCTCTGTACAGGCTCAGCCGACACGAAGATCAAGGTTTGGGCCCGGAGGCGGGATGGGGAAAAGGCCCACATGGTGCACAGCCTTGTGGCGACACTGGAGAAGCACAAGTCGGCGGTTAACGCCCTTGCGCTAAGTGGAGACGGGCGCATCCTCTACTCCGGCGCATGCGACAGGTCAATCCTCGTATGGGAGAGGGAAGGGGATGACACGGGTACTGAAGGTGAGCCCCGTGTCAATATGGTGGTAGTAGGGGCCCTCAGGGGCCATGCTAAGTCGATCCTATGCCTCACGGTCGTGTCGGACTTGGTGATCAGCGGGTCGGCTGACAAGACCATTAGGGTTTGGCGACGGGAAGCAGGAACGAGCTACAGCTGTCTCGTGGCGCTGGCGGGGCACACTCGACCGGTGAAGTGCATCGCAGCCGCAGCGGCCACCTCCGGCGATGATGAGGGGAGTTCCGGTAGTTGTTATGAGGTGTATAGTGGGGGTTTGGACTGTAGCGTTAAAGTTTGGCAAGTTTGGGTTCCTCGTATCTGAATTTTCCTTTAAACGTTCGTTCTTTCTCGGTTTTCTGTTTTTCCCCCTTTGATTTTCTCGTTGGCGATATGTACATTATTGAGCATGGAAATTTTTCCTAAAATTTATTTAATTCATACAATTGTTTTTCTTCCGCCTGTTGTTGTTTTTTTTTTTTTGCAAGCGTGGACTATCTATTATCCGAAAATTCAAAAAATATAACTAATTTAGATTAGAATCTGATTGCGCATTAAGGGATAAATCTCTTTTAATTGTAAATTTTCTTTATTCATAATATTTGAAATTGAAATTTTACTTAAAGAGAATAACTACCGATCCAGTTGAATCAATCTATATATGTAAATTCTTCTTCTTCTTCTTCTTTTTATCACTGGGAGTAATCTTTTTAAATATTATTTGGCTCTTCATGCATTATTTTCATGATTTTTTTTCAAAATAATTTATGATGAATCTTAGCTATAACTTATTAAAATGTAAGGGGAAAAAACACAAAATGAACCCATCAAATCGTATTATTTTTCATGTGTCAATATTCGGATCGAGAACCTTATATATATCAAAAATCGTGTTTCAAATAAAATAAGTTATCTATCATCATCAATAATAATTTGAAGGTTAGAATCATTGTTGATGACAAGACTCAAGTGCTCGTCTAAGCATGTACATGTGCTGACAAACTACATAAAAACAAAGAAAATGAAGCGTCCTCTCCACTATATGAACTCAAAATCTAATGAGAATATGCGATTGAAAAGAAAAAATGACATTGCTTTCAATCAAATTCTAACTGTAGTATGATAAGATGGTACTATATTTAAGATTAAATGCATATAAACTGATTAAGTACCTAATAACAAAGCAAATATATATCTATCAACAAATTAATAAATTGGGGGCTGGTGGAGTTTGGTGGATGATTACCTCACACATGTTCACATTCGATTAATAACTTTTAAAATGTAATTTCGTCCATGTCTTACTTCTTGCAATCAAATTATTGCTTGTAAAATAAATTGTGAAATAACATGGACGGTCAACAAGGAACTTTAGGGAACAGAACCACAAATTAAAAACATGAAGGTTGGAAAAAGGTTGTGTTTTCAACTTTTTTTTTTCAACTTAAATCAATACAAAAGTTGATTAACACATTCTCATCAACCCTCATCATTTCCTTACTCTAGAAAAACCTACCTTCTCCCCAACTTTGGTTTCTGCTACGAACTTAATTTGAGGGAAAAGCAAAAAGAAAAACCTAAACAATTTCTGGTTGATATGCTCAAGCTATAGTCAAGCAAGATTTTAATTGTTTTTGGTTTAGTTTTTGTAAGGACCCAATTCATGAATGAAATCTAGCGTGTCGGATAGAATTTCAATTACGAAATTACGTACTACACATAATGAGATATATGTGATATATCAACATTAAAATTGTTATGAATTTATGATACATATGTTATTATTGATGAAATGGAATTTCGAATTTCAATATATGATAGTACACTCATGAGAAATAAAATTTTCATCTATTGAGCGTACACAAGTTTGGGTACATGTATATCCCAAAAACTTGAGTTGATAGATTGAGATACTTCAATCTCTTATAAACTTATAAATTTCTAATCAATATTTTGATTTGTCAAATAAACTTTCAACACCGACCTTCACGTGACAACAAATAGTTTTGACACTTTACTTACATATGTTACATTTATGTGAACACTAATCCAAGAGCCAGCCTTTTCCAGTTCCGTGCTTGGAGACTTAGTGAGTGAGGGACAATTGATTAAGAGATGAACTTTCTCTCCACCAGTGGACTTACTAAGACGGCCACAAGGCGGTTCTTTCCTCTTTTGTACTCGGGCAAGACCAGTCACAAATTCCACACGCGGGCTTTTTCACTTCCATGCTCTGGACCTAATAGGTGAGGGACAATTGTCTATAAGGCGAACTCTCTCCACACTCAGACTTACTTGATACTGACGGCCACGAAGAGGTTTTTTCCTCTTCTATGCTCGGGAAAAAACTGTCCATGAGTTCCGCTTATGCTTAAAATGAAAATAAGAGGCGCATTTTTGGCTATCTCAAAACTAAATCTAACGTGGTTGACCTTACATGGGGCATAGACACTTGATTTGCTTTGATAACATGTAAAATTTTCATTCATTGGATCCACAAGAGTTCAACCTATTTTCATCCCAAAATCTTGAGAAATTTTTAAATGAACCCAATATTTATAAGTCCCTTGAAAATTTTAATAGTAAATGACTCAATGTTATTAAAAGTTTTCTAGTTAAATGAAAGAAATATAGAGCGTAATCACAAGATGCCACACAATTGGTAATATTTGTTCTCTATATGAATGAACTTTACTTGTCATGCAGTGATCTGAAAAAATCTTATAATTAAAACAAACTCGAACAATATCTGAGCATTGTCCGTGAAACTAAGGACTACCTTCTATAAAGTTTTACTGTTCCTCGGGAATGGCTTTGAATTACATTTCCTCCACAGCTTTAGATGGAAGACGAAGAAAGTCGGGGATCAGGGTCAACAAATAACTTGCAAACACTATTGTATAAGTTCATAAATCTCTCTTATAATAAAAAAAGTCATTATATTGTGAGTTTTTTTTCAATAATGCATTTACATTGTGAGTCTATGGAGAAAGATATATGGAATGTCATCTCCTCCAACGGACAGCCAGGGTCGTGGCTCCAGTATACGGACAGCGTGGGCATGGCCCCACCAAGTGCGTGGCACCTACTGCCGGGACCGGCAGTGCCAGGCGGGACGGAAGCCACAGGCCCACGACGTTCTCTAGCACAACAGAATGGTCAATCCTTAAAAGGAAGAACATTGGTCAACTAATCCAACGTCCGTTGTGCTTGCTCTTCCTTGCAATGGGAAAATCAACTGCTGAGATCCGCCCACGTCCCACGACCCGAAGACAGCTCCTTGATGGCCAAAAAGCCCACCAATCATCCGCCTCAAATGACACCGTATCTCTAGGGAGCACGGGCTCCTCTGCGACGTCGTCTTTGGTCGCCACCTCTCCATCGCCTTGCCTCCTCTGCTCCTTTGGCTCCCTCTCTCGGAGTGAAAACTGCCGATATAGCTCTCCGCCGAGCAGCTGCGTGTTGGTTCTCCGTCGCGTTCCGGTTGCTGCTGCTGCTGTAGTTTTCATTTGGCTATGTTGGTGCGTTGCGGATTCTCCTGCAAGTCTGCGAGTTGATTGATCCTTGGCGTCTAGGGTTTCGGAGCTCGAAATGGCAGATAATCCGAGAGGGAGGGTAACTATCACTCTCGGGCGCACTGGCCAGGTAATTTTGTCATTTCATGGCTTTTCTTTCGAGCTAGGTTTCGGATTGAGCTGCTCTGCTCCCGATTGTTGAAGCTCATTATCCCGCTCCTCCGATGCTGTTTTTCCTGTTGCTTGCTGGAAATGAAGCGTGTAGATGGAGTCTCCGCGGTAGCTGAGCATGTAAAAGCACATTGTTCGGCTTGTTTTAAATTCTCTGAAACAGAGTGGTATGGAAATGCTTGGGACGTTGAGTTCATCTGTTTCGTCTGACTTGTACTAGCTATGTATTGCAGGTAGTGAAGAGGCCTGCAAGTGTATCAAACGATTTGGTTGATCCTATGCCTTCTGCTGGGAGCAAGCGCTCCATCAGAGATAGGCTTGGTAGTAACGGAGATGCTTCCTTGGCACACAGAAGCCAAATGAGCAGTAAACGGTGTGTGTTCGCTTACATTTTTTGCTGTATTTCTGCTTATGTATGGTTTATGTTTCTATACTCTTGAGCATTATGGAAATGCAATCTGATTGTGGCCTCAGTTCGGATGAGAGGTTGTTTTCTGCTTCTGCACTAGACTAATATTGCAGAAAGAGTAATGTCTTGCTACCTTCTTGCAGTCAACGTGGAGATACTGCGATGCTGAACCGGAGTTCCAATGGTTTAGATGGTAAATTGTTTGAGACGTGGTAGAATTTGTGCTTGTTTTTGCGCTGATTCAACTTTGACCACTTACAAATTTTTTATTTGTTGGATTGGGAAGATGCTCGTATTGATAAAGGTGACCTCCGGTATATGCTGATGCAAAAGAATGTCCGGAGACGAGCTGAAAGTGATGAGGAAAGGAAGGTAGCTGACCTTCGTGAGAAGCTGGTAAAGACAGCTTATCCCCCAGCATCTACTCCTGACGCACGGCAGCGCATGCCTGAAAGGAAGGAAAATGGTTACCAAATGGGTCACTCTAGAATGCCTCCGGCACGAAGTGCTAATGATTTGTCTCAGTCAGATCGTATGAGAAGCCCTTACTCTCCTTGGTCCATGGAACATTTAAGACGAAGATCCCCCGAAAGATATGTAAGTAGCTCTAGGCCCCGTTCCCCGCAAAGGAATATGGAAGAAATGCAGAGAAGACCAGTCACGAGGACACCAGATGATGTCAGGTCTGTTCCCTATGCGAGAAGAGATGTTCTTGATCCCCCTAGACCGATGAGTACAGCCTACGTGGCAAATTCCAAACATCCTGCCGCAACTGCGAGGCCTTCACCACATTTGGCACAAAATCCTCCTCCAAGTGGGAGCTTACCGAGAAGTTCACTCAGGGTATAAAGCTCGTTTTCCTTTTCGTTTCTCTATACATTTTCGGATCATTGTTGCAGCCACTAATCTTTATGGTTTGAATTTGTAACTTAATTTCCCTGCTATCATGCATTAGGCTCCATCTGGTTGTGATTTTTAATGCATTGAATAGGTTTTTTTCAGTTATCTACGTATAAACAGCTGAGGCTTTTGGAACTTATGAACAGTGACCTAATCTTGTGGTGTAATACTTTGGCCTGAGGTTAGTGCTGGATGAATGTTGTTAAATATTGAAGAAAATGTTAGTTGAATGTGACCATGGGTTATATAGTTTTTGAGTTTATTCAAAAACTGAGTTGCATGATGGTAAACATCAAAATGTGAAAGTTCTTTACAATATCCATGAAACATAGATGATTTAAGAGGTTGCTCGGGTCGATTCTATATCTTATTACTTTCTATGCAAAGTGAGGGTCAGCTACATTGTGATGCCGCCTTCTTTTTTTATTTAGTAGTTGTGCTTGTTGAAATGGTTGTCCAATCCTATTGAGCTCATGCAGATTTCTGAGGTGAGGCCATCTAGCATAGGCAGTGTTGTGTCATGCCGATTTGAACTGTTTCATTCTGTCTTACTCAGTTGTATGGTAAGCTGAGTACAGATGATAATATTTCCCAGGGTTCATTCATTAGGCATTCTTAAGTACACTTGTACTGGAACCTTGATTTTACTTGAACTCAAGGAGGCAATTCTTCATGACTATGTTTGATGACAGAGATTCTTGCCCAAAGTATATGTGAAAATGGGGTGAAAAAAAGGTTATATTGGTTGTCTTATCTTTTCTTGGTCTCCTGTATGCAGATTGAGGAACACCAAACTGTTGATGGGTTGTTAAATGCATTAGAGTTGGGAAAGTATGCCATTATTTTCAAGGCCGAGGAAGTAAGTCCAAATTATGGAGAAATTCTTTTAATAAAATTTCTTTATTTCGATATAATGGTAGCTGTTTGTTTCACCATGAATAGCATTTTGATAATGATACTTTGGCTAATTATGTACTAGATAGCCAAATAAAATAATAAGTGGTTTTAAAACTTAAAGGTGGGATAAAAAAAGCAACTTATAAGTGTATGAGCATACCGATGAGAGAAATTCATCCTATCTGGTTCCTGGCTTATGAACTAATATTGAGGTGATGATTGAATGACATCTCCACTCCGACATCTCTAACTATATTATAGTCTAGTCACTTATTGTTGGCTATGAAGGTGGTCATTGGCTATTATTCTGTTTTGGGTCTTCTGCAAGAAATAGGAACAGACTTGATTTAGCTGGCAATTTGCGGGGATCTTGTACTGTTCTGCTAAGACTATGTTGTAAAAGTAAAATCTTTTGCAAGTTGTCGTGAATATCTGCCAGTCAGACTGCATAGTGAGTAGAATCACTAATTAAGCCTTCCCTCCTCCCCCCATATTATGTGGTTGCACCATGCAAGGGGTTCTCTAGTGTAAATTCACTGCCTCTCTCACATTCAGAAGCAGACTTGTGCACTATCAAGTAGCGGAGGAAAAAACTGTCCACCTAAGTTCTTTAAAGATTCCAAATCATTGAAACTTTAGACCTAGTGAACAAAACTTAAGCTGCTTTTGTATGTGACACTACTCCTTGGACAATTCCTCTTCGAGTTCTTGAGAAAGAGGTTCATCTTTGTTGAACCCTCTGGATTCATCCAACCTTGATACGTTAGAATTCTCCTATTGATACTAGACATGGAGCACATTGCTTGCAATGCAGGCTTAACTAACCCATCCAGAACTACCGTTGAGAATGGATGATTTTTATCGATTCGATTAGGTGACTTTTGAATATTCGACTCAGAGATTTCTTGATTTAGAAAATAGTATGACATATAATTTTCGTCTGTTTTCATAGTTGATTTACATTACTTCATAATCTGATCTTAAAACCAAAGTGGATACTGAGCACTCGAAGGCATTTGTACTTTCATGAAATCTTATCATAACTACAATCGAAGCTTTTAAGCTTATCTATGGGTTCATTGCTGTTCGTTCTTCCTGCCATATAGCTTGGCTTGCTATCATATTATTCTTTTTCTTCTTTAAGTTGGTGGTATAGCTTCGAGCAAAGCCCTGAAAGTCCAGTTTAGGCAGAAGATGGATTGGTAGACTCACCATCTATGTGAATTTCTGGTTTTTTACTCATATTCTTGTTTCTCTTGATTGAATAATAAGAATAAAATGTTCTTCGTGGACATTTATATATGTATTTATATTTTTTGGGCTGAAAATAGACATATATAAACTTCTTGTGAGCTTTGACACATTGCTAAAGAGATACTGCTCTAAAGAAATTGCTGACATATATATTTTTCGTAGACATACTGTCTACATGAAAGGAGCTGCTAAAGAAATTGCTCTTGAACACCTTGCTCTCATTGAACTGATTGAACGTAATGTTTTCTAGGTGGACATGGCAGCATTAAAGCAGATGGGAGAACACGACCTTAAAGAGCTCGGAATTCCAATGGTACTGCTCTAGTTTACCTGTTTATTGTAGTGGTCCATATGTTCTATTCACTATTAAATGTTAAATTTTCTCATATTCTTAATGGAAAGGCCATGCACCATGTGCAAATGACTATTTTTTCAGGTGGAAACAATCTGAAATTGATGCATTCTTGTTGGAGACTATTATTACCTTCTGCATTTCGTTTCTTGGGTATAGTGTGTTTTTGGAATGTTCATTCTCACACGTGAGGTTCTTTCCTCGCAGGGTCCAAGGAAGAAGATTCTTCAAGCGATCACACCTCGGCCGAAACGGCAACACTGAGGGCTCCTATCCTTCAACTGAACTCATCTTTTCTATTTTTTTGACCGTTGGGAAGGACAAGGGAGCCCCATTGTAGACAATACAGTTACCTGGCAGAATCAGTGTGTATCTCAGGTTGGATTAGAGGATGGCCCGAGAAGCCATATGGTAGAGAACGAAGATTTGTTTAGCTTTTACTTTTGGTATGTTGAGTGATGGTTGGTTAATGGAACGGGAGGTTGGCTTCTTCTGGGCAGAAATTTTGGGATGTAAAAACCGTTTTCCCAGCTTAAATTCTTTCACAAAAATTTTAAGTGGATATTGATGCTGTCTTGACCCTCGTCTTACATTTTGACGGGTCGAAAAATCCGCACGTGCATAATTAGAAATTAGAATGTGGGCATTAATATCAGAAAAGTTGGCCGCCTCTACAATCACTGAATTATCTTTTGACTTTTTTATTACTATCTGATCCCTTGGAAGATAAAAGCACAGTTGAATACTGGCATGGAGAAATGGCATGTTTCCGAAGTGTTTGAGATGATAGTCCACCGAAGCATAATGGATATTATCGGGCTGCGTATTTTGTAGCAAATCTGTTTCCTAGCAGCTTCCTCCTCTCCTCCATCGTTACCTAGTGACAGTTTTCCACGATAAGCAGTCTAGCTTCAACTTTCAACGGATTGGATTGCGTCTTGCGTGTTCGACCCGCATGGTTCAGCTTCCACCGAATGATGTTGCTACATAATTTACCATGTAGCGAGCCGTACGTGGAGATATTTAGGGTGCATGGTATCGGTCGCACATATAAGAACCGATTTGACAAATGAGTCGCGCAAAGCATGATGAGAACCGAGAACCATGACACGATGGGCATGCATTGGATCAATTGAACATACTAATGAGCTTTCAGGATCAAAACTCACATCAACTGTTCTTAGGGGAAGCAAATTTCCATGGGATTGGGTTTAGTCTGATCATGAAATTCATTCCTTGAACATTCCATGGATTAATAATCGGATTAGGAGAAGACCCTCTGTCACGGAGTTGCTAGGAAGGACGCAGAGTTCAACTCTAGTGGAGAGGAGAGAGCGTGTGACCGGACAGGTGGCACGATCAGTCCAATCAATTGCTGTCTGTCTGTCCTGATTCCCACTTTTTTAGTGTCGTCGTGGTCAATTTCGGCATTCTATCCGGTCGCCTTAAAGTGTTTCATGGATTCATCAAGAAAAGGGATATCAGCTTTGGGAACAGATAGATCTTTGTGGGCCCACCGTTCATCACATCAAGCGGTATCAGTTCACACACAAGAAAGGTTCAAATTCGGTGCACGGGGTCATGGAAGTATAGGCCATCAGTCGATTGTATTAACAGTTTCTGCAGACGAGTTGGTCAAGAAGTTTGAGTTGATGGAATGAGGTGAGGTGGGATGAGAACGATGAAGTCACACCCGATAATACAACCACCCCGCACCTAATTAGCCACCACCTAATGATCCAATCTTTTGGAGCAGCTTCCATGTCTCCCAATTATATTCCACATGTATGGACACGATGAAGTCCTGCTCTATCACCCCGAATAAAAAAGAAAAATAGGGAAAAGCCTAGCCTACTTGAAATTCTTCTCCTAAAAGCAAAGAAGGCAATTTGAAAAGCATTCCCCAAGAAATGAAATCGACAAAAAAGGAGTGGGAATTGATTGAGCATTGGTGGAAGAAAGTCCACCCAATGGAGAAACATAAAGAATTGGATAAATGGGAAAGAATCTTGTTTTGCTGATTAACCCTAATTAACTTTAATTAATTACTCGTGATTATCATGGATAAATTCCCTCATACGAATGATTTTTGTTTATTAATAGGGACCCCGAGATGTGTCCTCTGGTTTATTGTCTGAGATTGATCCTTGATCGAGTTTTGTTTCTAGCGAATTTCTAATGGATGTCAATTTGTCTACAATATTACACCTCGTTTTAGACATTTTTTTTATTTTAACTTACTTTGAACTTTATTAATTAAGCACTTGGGTTGATCTAGATTATGTTCACAGTTGGCTTTCCAAAGAAAAAAACGAAAACATGAATAAATAAACAAAGAATGGAGCAATTAGCATCGAATGCACCATATATAAGATCTTCCATTTGAAAAAGGGTGGCCTCTAATAAGAACAACTGTCCAACACAAGTTAATGCTTTCTCATATATAATATTTGATCAAATAAATTAGATGATGACTTGATTCACCTGAAAACCGAGGGACATGATATATATAATAAAATAATGGGTGTTTGCCTGCTCTAAGAAGATATGCCCAGATCTTGATGAAGACCTTAATTAGCATATAAAAATATTCCTATGTCAGCACCCACTTCCCTTTATATATTCCTTTAGTTTAACAAACACCAACTCTTACTATTATGAGTTAAGATATATCAATTCCATGAAACACAACTCACACACACACACACACACACATATGTATGGTATATTGTTATATTTTCAAAATCATTTTTGAACTAATTGAGATAATGATAATAATGCCTGAAGAGGAAGCTGAAAATTGTTTTATATATCTATACGGGCTAAACAACCAAATACTTGTAAATGTTCCAAAACATGGGGGATGATAATTAAGATAGGACACCGAATATATATATGTGGGTCCATTATAGTATAAATGCAAAATTAATTAAAACCTCCGTGTGCATGAGTATTTTACTTCTGATGTTGTAAGAGATTCGAATTCGCCTGTGAATTATAGCCAGACTGTAGTTTGTACTTCAATGTGCATTCTGTGTAATTAATAATAATATGAAAAAAAGTACTTCTGATCATTCTGCTTCCGCTTTCATCTAATGTAGTGGTTGGATTATCACATCCAATTTCAAAGATTTACATACACATGTATGTAATAAAAAAAATATATATATATATATATATATATATATATATATATACACACACATTGCACATGTATATCAAATGATATATGAGCGGGGTACTGAATATAATAATAAGATCTGGTAGAGAAAAATACATGGATCAATCCACTCTGAATCATACGTATATGTTGGACGAGATGAACAAAAACAGATTATTTAAATGAACTATTACACCAAAAAAAAAACTGAAATACACAGTGGGAGAATTGTTGCAAAAGATAGATCCCGTTCCTTTCAGGTGATTACATCTCCATATATAATTCTCCTTCTTTGACTTTTGTTAAATTAGAGTTAATTAATCATATATAAATAATATAACTTTTTCTTCCACTCTTTGAGCATGGAATATATATATTTTTCCTTTGAAACTAATATAATGTCCAAGTGGCATGCTAATTGCAAATAGTTTTCTTTTGTATAAGATATTAAATTTAATTAAAATGCTAATTCTCTCTTTCTTGGATTTATTTTTCATTGTTTAATAAAATAAATTAATACGTTGAATCCTTCTTTGACCTAGAAAGTGTCAAGTGTACCTGCTTAATTTTTTATACAAATACTTTGTACTAAAATATCATACATTGCATGAAAATGGGCTACTCTCGTGATCTGACTATTCTTCCCTCGTCCCTTTATTAATTCACACCCATGGGTTCTTATCTTCATGCTCTTCCATACTCAACCAAAAAGAAAATTAATTTGGATAATTAATTATGTCCATTCTATAGTACGTGTTCCTAGTTTCACGTCAAATAATAGAGGCAAGTTGGGTCGAATCGTCCATATAATCGGGTCTCGTACAAATTAGAAAGTAGTCGTCTACATGATCCATCCAACCCATCTTAGTATATTTTATATAACTATAGTGTCCAATAATTCTTAACTCATTGAATATGTAAAATTTTGAATCAATAATGCAATATTATATGCTTAAGACATCATTAAAAACAGTAACAATTAAATTTAAAAAATTAGAACAACTTTTTCTTCTTGTTTGAGATGCATTGCACAGTTAACCATGGAGCTTTACTATATAAAGATATGGTGGCTTAGACAACTTTAAAGATACACACAAAACACATAAGAACTCATTATCATCTTTGTCTTTTGCAATGTCAAGAGAGACGGCTACCAGAGATGTTGTCTCCAATCTCTCATCCACCTCAGGGGATGGAAATAATGCCATCTTTTCCTCGAATAGCAATAAGTTACGCCTGTTCGGGTTCGAGCTAATCGATCCATTGTCGAGCATTAAACCTGTTGCAGATGGAGATGGCGAGAGCGTGAACTCGTCGAGTATTCCCGGAAACCTCCCAGAGAACAGTACGGGCAAGAGGTTCGAGTGCCAGTACTGCCTCAAGGAGTTTGCAAACTCGCAGGCGCTCGGCGGCCACCAGAACGCGCACAAGAAGGAGCGGATGAAGAAGAAGCGGCTGCAGCTCCAGGCGAGAAAGGCCGGCCTGAGCTACTATTACCTCAAACCAGCTTCGCAAAACAAACTCAGATATCTCACGAACTATGATGATGGTGACATGGTTACGTGGCCGTACCATCACCAGTTCGTGGTCGGGCATGAGGAGTCGTCATCAGCATCGCAGATCAGCTTCAGTACGTTGGATCAGCCGGAGGCTGCCTATGATCTAATCGGCTCTCGTTGGGCAGCGAACTGGCAAGCCCGCTACGACCTATCAGCTGCAGGGAACAACATCTCATTTCAAGTACAGGAGAATCAGAATAATCTAGGCCTGACCCACACGGACGCTGCCGGGTCGTCACCAGGAGAAGATCATCGCCATAGCCTCACATCCACGGTGACGAACCAAAGCTGTAAATCGCCACTGGATCTTCAGCTCAGTCTTGGCCTCCGGTCGAACTGCTTGCGGAGCTCCTCCTAAAGTCAGATGGCATGTGGCGTGCAATACGGCCTTGTATTCTGTATATAAATTTATAGAGGATCGCTAAATACCAATTGAATCGCAGTTATTCTATCTCCAGGAATTTTAGAACGACTAACGTCGGAAATATAATTAATATAGTCAGTTGATAATTTTATTTCTCATCGATATTAATTTGTACCCGTGCCGAAGAATTAGTTGTCACTCCAAATCTGATTCTTTAAGAATGATTCCTTTTACATTGATATATACAACCATATATCATAATCATACTATGTTTGGTTTATGCATATATAATCTCAAGATGTATTATTTGTTTGTTTGCGTTTTTTTGATATAAATCCTAGTATCCGAAAACTCAATTGGTCTTTCACGTTGATTTTTTTTTGGTGTTTTTTTTTTATATTTTTAATGGTACAGACACAATAATTATTGTGCTATATTACGGAACATTTTCTTCATATGGTTAAATATCCACAAAACCGGGGTCGAGTTGCAAGCCTCCCATCGTTTGAAGAGAGGATCGCCTTCATCCGGTCTTGTCACGGTCCCGTCAATGAAACCGAGTTTGTTCTTCACCCTGAGCGCCTTACGCATAGCTCTGGACCACGCAATATAATTCTTGCCATCAAGAAAGCAAGTGATGAGAGGTGCTCCTGGGCACTTTGAGATGCTACACCATCACAAGACTTATGGTACAAAGAACTAATTGACGGAAATTCCGTTGGAGATGGAAAAAAGAAAAATCTGACGAATAATTTTTCGGTGCCTTCTAAAAGTATATTTTTTTTCGAAGGAATTTCTTAAGAATTAAAAATTGAAATAAAAAACATATTAAATAGTAATAGAAGCTTCAAATATGTATAAATCAAAAGAAATTTTACCTCAATTTTAAGATACGTATGTCGTTCTGATCAGAGAAGGGTGTTCGAATACCCCCTCAAGGATTAGTTAATATCCATGCATCAAGGGGGATTCGAGCCCTCCTATTCTCATTGAAAGGAGTAGGCCTTTCCACCGGGTGAAACTTCTACTCTTTATCAATATTTGCAACTTCTATGATTTATCAATTCTTTTCCTCACGGTTTTATTTTAAAATTTATTTTTTTTATTTTTTATTTGTGAAGTTTTAATTTCTTTGAGTTTCTTCAGAAAAAGTATATATTTAAAATATATATTGAAGGAATTTTTGGAATTTATTTTTTATTTCAAAAGGAAAATCCATCGAAAAAATATGTCCAGAAATAATTTTATCTTTTTGTTTTTTGTTCCCGACTATAAAAACCATCATGCTTTCGTTGGAATTCTACTAGAATTTCTGACGGAATTATTTTGTTGGAAAGTTTTCGTCAGTCATACTATGTAATGTTTTTATTTTTATTTCTCACAATTGATAAATACATCTCAAAAAATTTTGAAGTGCGTAGTATATTCTTTTAAAATCAATTGCCTGAAGGTACAAGGTCACGTAAGAGCTCCTCTCAATACAATCGGCCTAAAATTCATTTTGTTTGGTGCTGAACACAGAAATTATAACTAATGTTATCGAATGACAAAATTCACAAAAGAGCTCCTCTCAATATAATCGCTCGTCAAAGTTACAACGTCACATAAATAAGATCGATCGATGCGTTGTTGCTAATGGTTTTTCATTAAAATCTTAATGGAAGAAAGAGGGTGCGTATTCTTATCTCTGACGTTGGTTACATTTAGTTGAGTATTGATATGTGGAATTAACCGTTGTATGCTATAACAGTTAAATACTTAGCCTAATCTTGCCACTTAATTTTCCCAACGCACTGTTCAATCAACCAACGACTTCAATTTGCTTTGTCTGCCTTCCAACCCTCACAATTATTTTATTTCTCTTTCCATTTTACTTGTCCGAAAAGTAAAACGATGGTTTTAGTCATGAGTTGGACATGCAATTGTTAACACTGGTGAAGCACTTACCAAGAAATAAATTGATGCTCATGATTTTCACACAAAAAATAAATATTCATGCATGATTATGTGTTATTATATTGTAACGATGCATACATCAAACAATAGAGAGTATTCTTTGTACCTTGCAAATTGACTAACTTATTGTGATAATTAACTTCCAAATGCTCTATATCATATTACAATAAGTGAATAATTTGTCGTACACTCGTGTGGCACCACTCGGCCACACACACAAATCTTGGCCTCGATGAGTTTGGAAAAAAGTCGACGCTGCCTCTGTCTCATTTGCATTTTAACTTCAAGCTGTTATCGACTCCAAGAATTAATACAGTGCTACTTCAAAGTAATTAGTAGCATGATTTAAAGTAAAAATAAAAAAGTAATTCTTCTCTAAGGGTTGTTAACTCAATGTTCGAATTTTGGGTTGAATATTTCCAAAGATCTAGATAGGCAGATCGATGAGTCGCATTCATGGGTATCGATATGTAAACTATTTCTAATAATTATATACAGAGTTTGGGATTATACGTCGAATTAGTCAAAGCTTAAACATTAATTAACGTAGAAATACTGTGATAATGATGTTAGATATAACTCTTGGATAAACATTCTCAGGATGCCAATACACGACATGATATTTGCTGGTTAGGTAAACCCTCTCTCGAGCTATATATATATATACACACACACTCCAATTGCAGCTGCAGTGCAATATAGTAATTTAATAATTAGACATAGACCCGATAAATAATCTAGACCGTAACCAAAATTAAGTACGTATCTGAAAATGACAATTTATTTGTCTATTTTTCATAGGAAAATCGAGTATAATTTAATTTTCTGGTTGACGTGCATGGACGACCAAGTTTGCATGTAAAATTATATATATATTCGCTTACTGTACTTTCAAACACACGCAACTATACAATAAAGAAACCCCTGTTTCTTCATCATCCTACACTCCGACAAATCGATAGGAAACATATGATAGATATATAAGGAGTTTTCTATGATCTCTCCATCATTCTAGATCAATATAATGGAATTTTTAATAAACAAACTCTCGTCCCATGGTTAATCGACTTTTGACTATCGCAAGTCTAGGGGCGGATCAAGGACGACCTGGCGGCATTGCTAAGAGCACACGCTTAATGTCTATGCACCATATATATGCCAACGGATCTGACTCGAAAATTTATTTTAATTTGTTTTTCTTTTGGCTGAAAATGTTGACAGTTTAATTTGCTCCAGATAAAGTATTATAATACGTACATACAAAAGGGATATTACCATTTAATTCCCGTCGGTGTCACATAGTCCAAATTGTCCGAAGGATTAAAAGAAAAAAGAAAATGAAAGATGTCAATGATGAGTGATGCATGAATTTTCATTCTGGGGCATCCGATCAATTTTTCAGCTTTTATGTGGGTAATATAACCATGAATAATGATTTTCAATTCGATTCATCCTCTGTATTATTTCATAAATATTTATTGTTTGTAAATCTATAAATATATATGTATTGACATATTACCGCAAAATTAGTGCTAATGCTATCACATTTCATTGAAACCATTAAAGATTCGCATACATCAAACCACAAGGATAGAATATATTGGTGCAGTGGTGGAAATGTTCCTATGTGGAAGCTCAAAATATTCCGCAACACGTGCATGTATATATATATATTATTCTTAGACATGAACTTGTGATCCAAATTCATCAACTTGTTGTGTCTTTATGGGCCTGAGATTTTGAAGACCCTAAAGATTTTTTATGAATATGACAACCCTAAAGTCATTTGCAAGGATCCGGACAATCTAACAGCTTTATTTTGATCTATAATTTTGCGTGGACTAAACTGTGGTATTTCCTCCAATACCTTTCGTGAGGGATGGTTGTGAATTGCCTCGAAATCGAGTCCCTCAACTATTCATTAGGTGTCTATGTTCTATCGGGAGCCCAGACTGCGCTCGATCAGGCTCCTCCATTTTAGATATGCCAAGGGTCATCGTGCCTTGTTTTCATAATCTCTTCCAGTTTCTTTTCTCGTATCTCAGGCTGTTGGGCTCATCTAATTTAACTATTCCGAAAAAAAAAATTGAAATTGAGACAAGACACGGTTG
The DNA here is from genome assembly GCF_007655135.1 of Punica granatum. Classification (NCBI taxonomy): domain Eukaryota; kingdom Viridiplantae; phylum Streptophyta; class Magnoliopsida; order Myrtales; family Lythraceae; genus Punica; species Punica granatum. The sequence goes on from NC_045132.1 coordinate 22,192,398, forward strand.
GGCCCTACTAGTTGGGCCTACCCCAAACAAAAATACTATCAGCCCAAATAAAAACTCAATTGATGTTCAAGGATCAGCTGACAAGTACTAACAAATTAGTATTGCTTGAATGCTAACTAATTTCAAATCCTATAAGGAAGAGAATACAAGTTTCAGTCCTGGAAAGCACATTTGTTAAGGGGGGAAAAAAAATTTAGAGTGCTTCTAGAGCGAGATACTAAATAATGTCTTATGGTGGGACGCATAATTTTTACATCCTTTAAGTATTGAAACTTACATTTTGACCTGCAGTTTTTTAATCTCATTACAATATCATCAGATCACATTTCAAAACAATCAAATATGTTGGATTGATGACGTGTCGCATTTAGACTTCGACACGTGTCACAATTACTACCCGATCTTTAACCGCTCATACCTGTACCACGACAAACCCGACTTGACTCTATCGAAACAAAAGTTTTTTTTTTCAAGAAAATCAGTTTAATACAAGGCGGCTCATCATTAAATCGGTCTTATTTGTACACTCAGTTTAAAATTTTAGTTATTCTTCTGACACACCATTGTCGGCCATGGCTTCCATCATCACCGGAGAAAAGAAAGACAGACTTCGATTTTCATTGGCGAATTACAATCAAATAAAACAATACATAATCAAGTGAATCAAACGGATTAATTTGGTCATCTCATGATTAAATTTCATGAGTGGTTTTTGCCCGGCCATGCTCCTATGTGCTAAAGATGGCCATTGGTAGTTGTCTTGTCGTGCAGTTGGGTGAAAATTGGAATTGGATGAACACAACATGGCAAGACATGGATTTATTAAACGGCAACAAAGATTATGGAAAGGAAACTAGATTGTTGCAATAAGAGTCGACATAATTTAAAGATGATGAACGCCTTCGTCAAAGGCGGCTTCCGGTGAACGAACGACAGCCATTTTTTCAGTTGTCCACCAGAAAAAGGGGGGAAAAATATCTTCCCTATTTTAACTTCCTTAAAATATGAAATGTTAATTTTTATGAGGATTACTATCCCTAAAATTATGAAATTAAAAAGGTAAAATAAATTTAGGAAAATAAGGTAAAAAAATCTTAAAAGCATGATTCTTGTAACCGCTATTTTAGAATTACTCGATATTATCTCTTTAATTAAATTTGGCTAAGCGGATTATAGAATTGGCCATGGCCAATATATAAATATACAAACTTATTAATTTTTCATCAGGGTCCTCTTCCTCTTAAAGAAATTTATAATCCTAATACTATTTATAGCACAAATGAGCTCTGACAGACATTACAATTAGCTTGAGCAAAAAAAAAAAGATAGTTTTATTCCAAATATTTGTTTCTATCATATGGCCATCATTATTGCTGTATTCATCAATAAATGAGACTATAAATAGGAATAGAATATGAAGGTTGTCCTTGGCAAGTCATTCAATCATCCAAAATCAGGATTGCTCGAAGTCTTTAACAATTACTCGCTATTATCCCTTTAGTTAGATTTGCTTAAGCGAATTATAGAATTGGTCTAGGACATTATATAAATATACGAACTAATTAGTTTTTCATCATGGTCCTCGTCACTAATACTTCTTTTTTTCCTCCTAAAGAAATTTATATTGCTAAGACTATTTATTGAAGAAATGAGCTTTGACAAACATTACAATTAGCTTGAACCAATATAAACAAATAAAATTTTATTTTATTTTATTTCAAATATTTGTTTATATTAAATGGTTGTCATCCTTGTTGCATTTATCAATAACTGAGACTATAAACAGGAATAGAATACGAAGGCCGGTCTTCACAAGTTATTCAATCAACCAGAACAAGTCTTGTTCGAAGTCTTTATCAATCACTCATTGTAATCTTTTTAGTTAGATTTGCTTAAGCGGATTAAAGAATTGATCTAAGCCAATATATAAATAGACGAATTTATTAGTTTTTATCAGGATCTCCTTCATTGATGCTTTTATTTTCCCTTCTAAGGAAATTTATATTCCTAAAACTATTTATCGCACAAATGAACTTTGACAGACATGGCAATTAGCTTAAACCAACAATATAAAATAATTTCAATAAGAAAAATTAAATCAATTAACGAACGAAATATCCTTGAAAAGAAACAATTCACCGGAAAAATGCTGCAAAATATCCCTCAGTATCAGGGAATAAAATAAGGAAATTATTGTTGTCAAAAAGAAAAACTGATCGGAGATTGGGAAAAAAAATCAAAAAGATCAACATGGGTTAACCTTAGGCGAACTCTCCGAGAATACTGCGAGAAGCCTTGAGCCATGGCGCGGTTTGATGAAGTAAAGCAAAACATGTCGATAGGATTGGCCATCGTAATCCAAACCAATTTCCCGCCGCAATGGCTAGACTTCCGGCATGAGGCTCTTTTTGTATTGAGTGTATCGTGAAATTGATGAGGGAGTTGAAGTTTCAATTTTGATATAGAAATTTTTCAACTAAATAAAAAGAAATGAGAATCTCGATTGTTTGTGGTAGCAAGTTGATGATCGAAAAGGCAGAAACCTTTGCATTAATTTCTAGATAATGGTCGAATATGGTGATTGGAGTTAAAAATGATAGAATGAAAGGATGAAAAACCTGAAAATAAAAATGGTTAAGAAAACGATAGAATGACCAATGGAAAACCAAACAAACTAAATTAATAAATAATATCAAACTGAAGTCGTAAAAAATCGATCTACCGGTTCAGTTTTAGTACAATAATTAGGGTTGGTTTACGCCCATACCCGAATACATGTTGCCCCGCGTGTGGACACGTGTGACGATTTGATTGGGCCAAGTGTTGGACGAGTGAGGGACTAGCACAAACTATTGTAGGATTACAATTTAAGAGGCAAAATATATAAATTATGAATGGTCAAGATTTCGTATTAGAATATCTAATTGATAGGATTAGTGTCTCGCCACGAAACATTATTTAGTGTCTCCTGCTAGAATTTCTCAAATTTTTAATATTTAATCCCCTATAATTACGAGAATAATGTTACTCACAATTTTATTCATGAAAAGGAAAAAAGAATCAGCTGATAAGTCGGGCTGTTCAATAGGCCCATCAAACTTATCCGTAGAGCTTGATTTGCTCTTTCTATATATCCATCCGCTTGGTCCGATTGACCGAAATCCCTTGAAGACCCTATTGAACTCGGTATGAAACCCGACCAAGTTGATGGTACTACTGGGGCGCTAATTTTGCGTCACTCCGCTTTGTTTGCGTGGGATGTTGTCGATTAACATAGTGGTTTTTCGATGGGTCTAATTAGGCATCGCGTAGATGACATATTCCTTTGATTTTCAAAATACGGTGTTATTGTTCTCTAGTCGATTGAAAGTGGACATTTGTGTTATATATGCATACGGGATATTCAAATCGAGAGTCGAAGACAAGGAAACCAAACCAACGTAGAGTGAGGATGAAACGGTGCATTGCAACAATCATCAACATATATCATCATGGAATATACTGGAACGTCGAAAATTAGAAAGGAAGCACACACACAGAGATGGTTCCATGACCCAAATCAATGCGATTGCATATATACAGCCGTAAATCACCCAAAGTTCTTCCCAAGGACGAGGAGCGAGATGAAGTGCGCAAAGGCTCCGATCACTACCGACGGGACTATGGATGTGCCCGCGTCATGGTGATGGTGTGATGGGGATGGAGACATGTCCATGCCTGGGGTCATCTCGTGCGCTGCGGCGGCCACGGCCAAGATGGCGAGACCGAGAGCCAGAAGCGCCACCTTTGCTGGGAAATCCATTGGATGTTATTTCTGATGTTCTGATGATCAGAAATCTCACGGCTATGGTATGTTTTATATTGAGAAATGAATGAGCAATGTCAACGTTGGCAATTTTATGAATAGAATAGACATCGTACGTACGGGAGTGTTGTACTGTTGGTGTGATATCTATATATATGTATTGTACGAGCATTAATTCTACCGTGGCTTCGGGGCCACCGGACGTTCGACCGAGGCAGAGTTTACTAAAAATATAATATTACTGGGCTCCCGTTTACTAAAAATATATGCTGCCTTCAGTTTCCAAATAATAATTTAACCCCATCCAACTCAATTATATTCTTTCCATAAATTTAATAATACGATGATTGCTATTTTATCTTTTTCTTTTATTTAATAATAAATTTTTACTCATACTTTTTCATAATTATTTTTACAATTAATTTTTAATAAAAAAATCTCTATCTGTTTTACATTTATATATACATACATATATATTCTTGCATATTAATATATTTGTTAGCACTTACAATCATTGTATAAAATTAAGTTGAGTTGAATCATTATCATATTTGAAAACCAAACGCAAGCTATACGTCCGATTTAAATGTTGTTTATTTACAGAATTTTAAGAAGATAAAATTAATTTATTTTGATAATATATTTGGTATTTTAAGATTCAAAAATTATGAGAGACACTACTCTCATAATTTTGGAAGACCAATTATTAAAAGTTATGCCTCACTCTTAAGTCTTAACAAATATGTTTCTTGAGATTAAAATTCGTTCTTTTCCATAACGGGTTGAAGCTATTTTTTTTTCGGTGTGCACTCTGGTATCCGGAAGCTCAACAGACTTCGACTAATCCAGTTTGAACTGGATAGACGCACTAAGGGAGTAAAACTCTGTCAGCATGAATTGAAACTGTTTATCACTCAATCACCAACTTTATTAATATTATATTTGGTACTTTAATTGATTGAAAATGACTATCATCAAATATTTTACATTAATTTTATTTCCTTGATAACTGTTGAATCAATATTTTTTTTACGGTGAGATCGTTTGCTCGAGCCGTAGTTTAAGAGGACTCGTATTATATGTGGCCAATACATATATCTGTTGCATTTATCACGTTCATTTACCTATTCGGTATGTTTAAGTTTGAGCTCTATCTTATTGTTGTAGGAAATAACATTGATAAGAAGATATATCAACATCGCCATCCCCATTATTCATTTGGGCAGGAAGAATTCGTTTCCCCTATCTGGTCATTGCTCCCGATGGCGTGCCGAGAAATAACCCCAAAATTAATCAATAAAAGTATTTTATTACTTAAATACATGGCTTATATTTATATTTAATTTAAGAAAGGGATTTGATTGAGCGATATCGTCCTTAACATGGTACCAAGCATTTTGGATTTGATTCTCACCAACGGAATTCTTTATATTTCTCCTATTCTATCTATTCTTTCTAAATTCATACAGGCAGTCTTTTGTAATCGAAAAGTTTTCATCAATTATTACTTGTGTATAGTGTAATTATTCGTTTGCTGCAATTCTATTAGTACTTCATTTCCTCATATGACGAGTTAGAATCACTAGATAATTTCGACCTTCTTATAACTGATAGCTGGTCTTTAGCCGTAATATTATACTACCAAAAACGAAATCCTAATTTATAGTAGGCAGATCCATGTACGGGTGTGCTTAATTATGTATGTATCCATGTCAATGGAAAGAGTATATGTCAAATCATTACCATATGATCATAATAATATGTGTTCATGGCGATCAACAGAACATATTGTGACCATTAAATAAAAGATAGTACAAGAAGTCAAGATCATAAATGGACAAGACGACAGACACACGATTATAATACGTACTCATGATCATAACGAAAGGAACGATGAGAGAATCGGTATAATAAGTCTCGTGACCATTGGATCATAGGATGACGCATAATGTTATTACGCCCTCTTCCCAAACACGAAGAAAGAAGCGATGAGTGCGAAAACACCGAACACTGTTGACGGAAGGGCGAGCGCACTCGCGTTCGGGGAAGGAGCCATGACCATGCCAGGGGTCATGGTGTGGTTACCGCCATCGCCGCCACCGCTTGAGTCGCCATACTGCGCTGCCACGGACATGGCCATGGTAGCCAGAAAGAGAGCCATGATAGCCGCGTCGATCCGAGGAGACATTGTATACGGGAGTTTACGTTAATTAAATTTGATCGAGCTAAGTAAACCGTAGCAATATCAATCCAATTGCGTTGGAGAAGTTAAATTAAGAGGCCGTGTTTATATACATAGATTGGATTGGAAAAGGACAATTCCTGATTGGGCAGCAGCTAATAAGGTTGACGGCGAAATCAATGAATCTTTGCTTTCGATGTTCCAACAAGATTGCACCCTTCTGTCGTTGGCATCTTCCACTGACATTTCTATGTGTTGAAGATGTCGATGAGACCAAAATTGGGACTAAGAAATTAACATAATTAATATTGTTTTTCTGAAAATTTTAATTGACATTGAGCTGCACGAATCATGCCTTACTTGAAACATTCCCTGACGATATATAATTGGAATTAATATACGATAAGTGAGGGAATTCCTATTTTATATGTATTTAACAAAAAAAGTCAATTTATATTGATCAAAACAAGAAAATAATTAATTGATTGTGACCATAGTCCAGCCTGGCCAATGACATCTCCCAGATTAATAATTATAATGACAAGAAGTTTTATGTATATACTTTGTCAAGTCGTCCTCACAGCTCGTGGAATCAATATTCAAGAACATTTATTTATATGTGATTTGAATTAGAATATGGAAGATTCTACCTTGAGAGCGTGGTACATAACCATTTTCTCTATCCAAAAAATTGGGTCGGTTTTTGGCGGCTTATGGTTCACACGAAGGGACCCTCATAAACTATGTGATGTCCTGGTTTTGAGCTTTTTGATACACGTGGAGATTTTATTTATAACTAGTTGATACCGTTTTTATATGACCGAAATTAGTTAATATTTAACGCATATGATGTACATATGATTATAGTATAAAAAAAATGTATGATAAAAAGATAAGTGGACATAATAAATACTAAAAAATATAAAAAGAAGTATATATTACGATGGCAAACAAATAAATAATTTAGTCACATGGAATGCGAATAACATATGTATAAAAAGTAAATAATCCTATAATATGATCCCAATTGGATTAGTTTGTAATAAGAAATTAATTTTTTTTGAAAATATGCATTGGTGCAACAAAAAATGGGTAATATATTGTTCATGAGTTAGATTAGGAAAAACTGTAGAGGTAAAAGATGATTGAAGAAAATGAATCGTCTCATATTTATAGGGAATTTGGTACATTGAACTTGAAAATGATATATCTCGAGGAGTTATTATAAAATATTGATAAATATTTTAATTTTTAAAAATTAATTTTATATTATTACATACAAATAATAAAGATAAATAATTTGAATACGTTGAATGTAGCACAAACAAAATACAGTAAAATTCAGCGAATGGAGGCGATTATGGGTTTCATAATGAAATATAAGGACACTCAATGTCGAGCTAAGACTTTGCTAACTGAGCATAAAGAGCATATCCATCTCTCAACCACGAGCTAAAGGTTAGCAAATGGAGTTTTCACATATCGCTTTTCAGCTTTTATATATTATAACAGATAAGTCAAATATCTGTGATACAATAGCTTCCTTGTTTAAATACATATTGATTTATCTAAATTCTAATATCGAGTTAACGATTATATAAATATCAGTTTTAACCTTATAACTCGAATAATTGTCGTCTTTTGCTAGGTTTAATATCCAGGTGGAACTACCCGTATCTCTTTATTAGATATTTAAGATTTTTATTCCATTGTATTAGGTTTATGAGCATATTGGCAAATGGCAAAAAAAAGAAAATGATCAAGTGCATATTGGCAAATGGCAAATTGGACACTCATGCTTTTGGAACAGACCCCATTAGATTGGGCCGAGCCTCTGGCCCAACTCATCGTGGCCCGGCCCATGAGAAGCTATAACCGAACGGCCGGGTATCAACGACGGAGGGATCTCCTGCGGGTGGAGGGTTCTGTCGTCTCGCAGAAATGGCGCCAAAGAGGAAGAAGCCCGACCCTGCTCCCTCCTCCGAACCGGACGGAATGTTCTCCGGGATGTCCGTCTTCTTGGTGGAGAACGGAGTTCAGCCGCGCCGGTTGCAGGTGTCTACCCCTACACATGCTCATCATTCTTCTTGCCCCAAAAAGAAAAAAAAAAAGTTCGTTCCTTGATTTTCTTCTGTTGGCTGCTCCGTCTATGGCATTTAAGATTTGGAAGCAGAGGCTGACACAAATGGGGGCTACCATAGAAGAGAGTCTGTCAAAGGGTGTCACTCACGTTCTTGCTATCAGTTCGGAGGCGCTCCTTCAGCAGCTCAGCAAAGAACGGTTGACCCGTTTTAAGGGGGTTTGTTTCGATTCCTATGAATCTCAATTGTTACAGTGAGTTTAATGTGTTGGAATCGCTGTGAAAAGGTTGTCTTTTGGTGCTCATTGTTGCTTGTTCCCGTGGTCTGTGGGAAGAATGATTTTGTTCATTCCATTTGGGACAAGTAGCGAGGTTAACTGAACTATATATGAATGTCACATGTAAAGTTTTTGCTCTGCTTGCTAATCATTTTCCATTTCTGCAAGAAATTTTGAATTTTCATACCATTATCCTTGTGAAATCGTTGGCTGTTCTTTTCTATGTAGAAAGCTTTCTACATAAAATAGGATGGATTAAATCTTCACCAGTTTATTTATATTATTTGCATGTATTGATTTTCGAAGTATTGGTCCTTGTGTTGCAGAAGGTTCTGCTCTATCAATGGCTGGAGGAGAGCTTGAGATCGGGTGAAAAGGTCTCTGAGGATTTGTATGAACTTAGGGGAGAGTTGGAAAAAGAAGGAACTCCAGAGAAATCAATGAGTAAACTGGAAAATGGAAGTTCAGCCAGTGACAATGAGAAACCGCATGCCACACTTATCAGATCTTCTTCTGAGGATTTAGCTCAGATGGAATTAAAAGAAGTCTCGGAAGATAATGGCCTCTCTACTGGAGTAAGTAGCCCCGCAGGTTCTTATGATTCGAGCCACTCTCTGAGCCTTGTCAGTAGCCCAAGAACCTCTGATGCCGCCGACAAGGATGTGAGTCTCATTATTACACACTCCTCTTCATTTAGGAACCCTGTTCGTATGAGAGTTTATTTCCCTTTCTGATATTATGGAGGTGATGGAAATATCTTACGAATAAAAAATATCGGTGCTGTGACCCTATACTGAAACCAAGTGATCTTCTTTTGTTGCTCTTTAGGTGGACATTGACCAACCATCCTCAATATATAAACCACCGGACTTGAACAGGAACATAACTGAAATATTTGGGAAGCTCATAAATATATACAGAGGTGAGGGATCGTGTTATATTTGTTAACTTTTACATTTCAATTGATAACACTCCACAGTCTGACATGTCTGTCTTGATTTGATCTGAAGCGCTTGGTGATGATCGAAGGTCATTTAGTTATTACAAGGCCATACCGGTTATTGAGAAGTTGCCCTTTAAGATTGAAAGCGCAGAACAGGTCAAACATCTGCCTTCGATCGGAAAGTCATTGCGGGAACATGTGAGTGTTCTTGATTCCAGCGAGCTTCTTATCTTATAGAATTGCCATACTAATTCTTGAGCTAGTGTACATAACATTTTTGTTTGGGGAGTTTAGATCTTGTGGTTATGGTGATAGGTTCACCTTGAATTGGAGTTTGTTTTGGTGTAACAAGTATACTTGGTAGGTGATCCTCTCCTCTTGATACTTGTAGAATTTTAGAAGATAACAGGCATTACTGGTATGTGCTTGCAGATTCAGGAGATAGTGACCACTGGGAAGTTGTCAAAGTTGGAGCATTTTGAAACTGATGAAAAGGTGTTGGACATCTTCCTTAAAACAAATTTATGGTACATGCATCAAATAATTGGGTTTCTCAATGAAGGGATGGCATCATAACTGTCATTCCTGTGGTCATTTCTTTCCATCGATGGGCTATATATATATATATTTTAACCTTCTGGAGTCTTGAAGCCAATAGTCAATGTTCCAATTGTTCCAAGCTATTAGTTATTCAATTAAACTTATTTTCTTATGATATGCTATTATTTTACTTCCTGATCTTTGGAGTCTAGGTACGCACCATCAGTTTATTTGGTGAAGTTTGGGGCATTGGTCCAACCACTGCGCATAAGTTATACGAGCAAGGCTATCGTACTCTGGATGACCTAAAGAAGAATGAGGAGTCACTGACGCAGGCACAGAAGCTAGGATTGAAATATTTTGAAGATATCAAACAGAGGATTCCACGTCACGAGGTGTAGCATTCATATTTTATTCTCTCCTCCCTCCCCCCCACCCCCCCCCCCCCAAAAAAAAAAAAAAACCCAAGCCAAGGATTGTCAATTCATTAGAACCTTCTTCTGGAGCTTCCAACATGAAAGATCTTTCTCCACTTTAGGAAAAATTTCTTTTCTGATTCCCTAGGTTGAAGAGATGGAAAAGCTACTTCAAAAAACTGGGGAGGAAATCTTACCTGGGGTGAGGACCATAATTTTAACACTCGATTTCGCTCTCTTCAATTTGGATGTTGGAAATGTGACAATGATTTTCCAAGCATGTGCTGCAGGAGCATAATTCCTCTTTAGTACCATGCGTGCAGAATGATTTATCCGTTTAATTTGTGACTTTCATATTCAAGGTGGTTATTGTATGTGGAGGATCTTATAGACGTGGAAAAGCTTCTTGTGGGGACCTGGATATCGTAGTTACTCATCCTGATGGGAAAAGGTATATAGCTTTGAACGTCACACTTTTTTTTTTTTTACCTCATTTATCGTCAGTATACCTTTAGGTCAAATTGCAGCATTTCAATGTGTAATTCTCCTGAATGGTTGAGTTTCATATATAAACCTTTTGCCATTTTAAACCCATTTTTCTCAAACGTATTTCCTAATTCTTGGGTTTCAGCCACAAGGGCTTTCTAAAGAAGTATGTAAAGCAATTAAAGGATATTGGATTTTTGAGAGAAGACCTTGTCTTCACAACACACAGTGAGCAGGTACTTTCTTTTTTCTTCTGTCTTCTTCTGCCTTCTCTTTGTCTGTACCCAGTTGCAATCAATTTGATTTAGGATGATTAATAATTGGGTTGAAAAGATATTCTTTTCTTTTCCTATTCCTTCGCTCTTCTAGTTTTCTGTAACGCCGTGCTACAAATCCACGAAATTTGTTTAGGCAGTAGCACATATGATTTTTAAAAAGGAGAAGATGGGTCTTCTATTTGGCTCTGATCAATGTCACAGATAGTGTGAGCGCTGCTGAGATAGAACACTGTCCTTAATTGAGTTTATCAGAATATTACTTATTTGATAATATGGATGCAGTCTTCATTTCCGTTGAACTCCATTAGAAATGGACTTGGAGGCACTTGAAAGATTACTAAATGTCTAACTCACAATAAATGCTTCAATTATGCACTACTTCTATGCTTATCTGCTTCTTGTTTATTTTCTTTTATGTAATTCCTTATGCAGGGTACGGACTCGGGGGTTGACACATATTTTGGTCTCTGCACATATCCTGGAAGAGAGCTACGTCACCGTATCGATTTTAAGGTACATAATATATTTCCTTGCATGTGAAAAATGAAGAGATGAGTGTATAGAAGGACCGAGCAGGTTAGTTCCTGATTAATGTCATCCATGGCAAACTCTCATTTACTTACAGTAATCTTCTCATGGTGGCATCCTGTGCATAGTCAACTGTTATATGTCTATAGAGCAATGTAATGTATTCTTGCGTTGACTTGAAATCCTGAATTTCCGCTAACTTCGTAGGTGTATCCAAGGGACATTTATGCATTTGGGCTGATAGCTTGGACTGGAAATGATGTCCTGAACAGAAGGTATATGGGCAGTATGATGCTCGTCGATTGCTGACTTTGGCATCTTGTCTGGCAAATTTTATGCGGAAAAGCGAGCATGCGAAGTCATTCAAATGTTAGATTCAAACGAAGAGTCATTGAAATGAACAGATAGCATCCTTCCTGTTGATTGCACAGAGACTATCTCAGGTTTTACATCACTATATGTAAACAGAAAAGAGAATCGATAATAAATAAAAAAGGGGTAACAAGGGAAGAGGAAGTTGGTGCTAAGCATTGGGGCTTACTTAGATGGTTGTGTTTGCTTCTTTAAATGCGACGAGGAATTAATTGGTGCAGGTTGAGGATACTAGCTGACTCCAAAGGGTTTCGGCTTGATGATACCGGGCTTTTTCCAGCAACTCATGGATCGGGTGGTAAAAGGGTGAGGGTGATGCTGCTCAACTCTCGTTATGTCTCTGACCCGAGCAAGTACTTGGATCATTTCAGTTAATGCATGATTCGATGCAATTGCAGGGTTCAAAGGGCAGTGCAAGCATAAAGTTATGCACCGAGAGAGCGGTTTTCGACTTCCTTGGTTTTCCTTGGCTGGAGCCGCATGAGAGAAACTTGTGAGGTGTAAATAGTTTGTAAATCTGATGTTGTGTATGCCCCGGGGAATCATTTTGTTGTACAGTGTGGGGAACTCTTCTCAATGTTTTGTTGTCTAGGCTTAGAAGATAATGTACAAGAAGAACTCAGTTGTATGTCAGAAGTTATCGTTGCATTTTGAAGAGAGATGATGAAATGAATCTCCTCTTGTGCAACTCGATCTTGTTCTTTCTCATCAGGCGCGAACTCAAAGGCTTTTTTCTTTTGATAAATAAATGAAAAGGTATAAGATTGAACCCAGTCACATGTTAATAGAGAATGGTCAAAATTCAGATAATTTATCACTCACAATGAATGGATATTAGTTATTAGTGCATAAAAGAGAAGAAAATTAACTCAATAATTTCTTTTTATATCTTTTTTTATGTTATTTTTTCGGTGAGATGACGAAGTGATTATCGCTCGAGTACGGGAGTTTGAACCCACGGAACGGATCTCATATCCCTGTCAGTGAGACATAGGGAGAAGGTGGCATCCACGGGCGGGGGTTTATCCTTAAAACCCCAAAATAGCACACAGCTGAAGCAGAGGATAAAGAGAGAACGGAGATGGCGTGGTCTCTCTCTTCTCGTCTTTCCTTCTCAAGACTTGACCCTCTTCTTCCCTTCTCCTCCTCCTCCTCCTCTTCTTCTTCTTCTTTATTCAGTAGGAACCCGGGAACGCCCCGTTTGCACCAACGTTCGTTCTTGCGCAGTCTCCCGACAGCTTCCAATAAACAATTTGGGTCCACTCCCTCGTCAGCCCGCTCTCCATCCGGCAGACACGTCTGCCGAGCAGCGGAATACAAATTCCCCGACCCAATCCCTGAGTTCGCCGATGAAGTTAGTCTTTTTTTCTATTTGTTTCGTCCGTACAGACCTCTCTATTCGATGCAAGTTCGTGATTTGGTATATTGGTTTCGCTTTGGGTGTCCAGGAGACGGAGAAATTTCGGGACCATCTGGCAAAGAAGCTGTCAAAGAAGGATATCTTCGGGGATTCGATCCAAGACGTTGTCGGAATCTGCACCGAGGTAGAAAATTGTTTATGTCCTTGAATTTGTTCACCTCATTTAAGCATTGGAAACCAAGACAGCATAATAGATTCACTATGAATTACATCTGTTCCTCTTAGGATAAGGCTGTTCGACACAGCTTCAGTAGCTGTCCTGCAGTGAATGAAAGAAACATTGAGTAGGAAAAACTTTAGCTTTAGATGAATGCAGTAGCTATAGAAGATGCTGATACTAAACGAACATTACACGCCGTGGCTTGTTCAGTTTGTCACTCAATACTGTAATCCAAGTCTATGGCATTTTCATCTGTTACCCGAGCCAGTGAGCATTGACGAGATAAGTTCAGTGCAGCTCTCTGCTCTCAAAGCCGATTCAGGTTTGGATTATCTATTGGTATGAGACGGACAGCTTATCATTTACGGGTTATCTCTAATTAATGGTCATGTTGCTTTGTAACCCGGACAGGTATTCAGCACTTTTCTGCATTCGGAGTACGGGGGACCCGGGACTCTGCTGGTGATGCCATTCATCGACATGGCCGATACAATAAACGAGCGTGGATTGCCTGGAGGCCCTCAAGCTGCCCGCGCAGCCATCAAGTGGGCCCAAGCTCATGTCGACAAGGACTGGAATGAGTGGACTGGAGAGAATTAAGCAGATGATAGATGGCTTTCCATGCCTTTGCTTTTTCACATGTCGAGCTCCCTTTTGTCTCGGATGGAACCAATGGAGATCCATTCACGAGCAGTTTGACAATGTATGTTGTTAGGATTTATTAGTCAGTGAGCTTATGTTGTTAGCAAATAGTCGGTGTGCTCAGCACCAGGGGAATCTCGAATGTGAAGCAGGGAACAATCAGTAATACCTTTGGTGTATTTTGTCAAACAACATTGGCGTTATGTAGCTCCTGAAGTTAACTCTTCCTAGCAGCCTGTGTATATATTGATGAAAGGGCCTAAAGAAGAATACCATTGACAAAGAAAAATGGGTAGAACAAAGAACTCCAATTTCCGACAAAATGTCGAGAGCTGACAAAAGAATCTAACCGGTATTAGTAGATCTATGTCTATACATGGCGAAAAGTTTTGGTACTTTCCAAACATTCGATGGTAGCATTATAATGCTGTTCGACTCTTATCCAAAATGTCGTCCCTGTCAATGAAATGGTCCAGACCCAGCAGATCTTGCTCTTGTAAAACTAAGCCTTCATCTTCCTTCCCGAACTAGTCATAATACTTATAATGCTGTTCGACTCTTCTCCAAAATCTCGTCCCTGTCAATGAAACGGTCCAGCAGATCTTGTTCTCGTAAGACTAAGCACTCATCTTCCTTCCCAAACCAGTCATAACGCTTCCTAGCTACGTAGTCGTAGACTGCATCTCTCAGAGGAGTAGGAACTACCAGAAAAGCACTCAATGCTGAGTACGGCAGCGGCAAGTAAGACATAACCCGCAGCGCAGCTGCACAACCACCGGAACAATTCAATCAGCAAGATGCACTCCCAAACTATGGAATGAAATGAAGCAGTCTGTACATTCTTTCAGCATTAACCGGAGAAAGATTGTTATGCAGACATCTTCGTAGCCATAAAGGAGCACAACGGAGAGGGCTCTTACCGGTCGATGCTTGGTGGTATAGCCCCGGGCCTTCAACGAACAAGAAGCGGCGGCTAACATCCTCGCGTTCGAGACCACACAGCTTCATGTACGGCTCGGCAGCCTTGGACTGAAGACAACAGAACTTGATCTTCCTGTGCTTGTCGGCTCTGATGACCCACTTCACTCCTGCAAATTTCAAGAATCAAGAATCAATAAAAGGATGCTCATTTGATTGCACAATAACTCGATTCCATCTCGACGAAACATAACCGAAAGATCACGAATGAGAGCTTCAACGCCAAACCCAGAAGAAACGGTAACCAGTAGAAAGATAAATAAATAAAAGAAAACCATTTGTGCATTTCGGGTTGACGACACGGACCTCGGTGGCAGAGATGGCAGACGCCGTCGTAGATGACCACACGCGGTTGGAGCAGGGTGGGCATCACGGGCCTGACCACCGAGGATGCGGCGGAGCTAGAGTAACCCAGAACCTCCTGCTCCTCCTCCTCGTCGCCGACATCTGCGACATTCGACGGGGCGGTCGCTGCTACGGAACTAGACGCTGGCCGTCCCACCGATGATGAAAAAGGATAAGGAGCAGAAGCTAAGCTGCGTCGGCTTAAGGAAGACGAAGAGAAGGAAGATCTCGCCGTCGTCGTCAAGCGTCGAGCCATCCTCAGAAACGACATGGCAGCCGCTTTCTCCACACACACACTGGAATTTCGCAGGGAATCGCAAATATTGTTTCCAGAAAAGGAAGGGAAAAATTGGAATCATCTTTCCTGAAATTGCACGCTGGTCCTCCGATTTTCGTTTTGTTTTGAATTGGTGATCCATGTTTAGTTACCACCTGAACAGGCCCCTTAACTTTCCGGAACCTTCCAATTGAGGGTCCCTTTTTTTTTTTGTCCTCCGTCGATTGGTCCATTGACGTCTGCTATATAAAGTATATAGGTATCATCAAGCGAAATTTCTGGCTTATACAAAAAATTAATATGCCAGCATATTACACACGATAGTACTTTCATCATGGACTTCATATCGGACCAGATGAGACTATAATCAATTGGAACACATTCACATTAATACATTATTGTCAACGTGATCATTCGGGGAATGAAACATTTGAAAACCTATACCAAGCATTTAACAGTATGAAGAACTTCTGTATCATATTTTGAATGGCTGGTTCTGATTACAATTGCCGGGTAGTAGGCCTTTTTCACGCCCTGCAACAATTTCGGAAGTACCCGAGCAACCAATCTGCAGATGCAAGAGAAAACTGACTTGTCGGTGGACATCGCGTGCGTTCGTCTCTTGCCAGAAATCTTTGCAGGGTTCAATATGAGTATCTTCTCCAATCAAAACACCTGCCAACCACAACAGAATCCTATTAATACATCCGAAGATTCTGAACATCCTTCTGGAATTTGGTAGGTTACAAACCTCTCAACATGTTCAGAAGGTTTAGGTCACTTTTGCCCCTTGCACGCATTCCTCTTCAACTTCACCATCTGCGCCCCAAAATGGTTCCAACATCCAGGAATTAAATGAGATATTGCCAAGAGTGACCAAGAAAATCATTTGGAGTCTTACCATCGAGGCCGACAGCCTTGTTTGCTTGAGCATCAGCTTCCGAGTTTAGGGCCTTATCAAAGATAAGAGAATAAAATAAAAATAAGTCAAGGAAGAACCAGCAGAAGACTAGGTGTCTTTGCACAGAAACCATAGCAAGGACAAAGATACTGGATAATCTCAAAACAGGCCGATGAGGGCGCTTTTAAGAATGACAAGCTTTAAGGAATAACAAACAGTAGGTGGGGTTCATCTAAATGGTGTAAAAGACCTTTTTTTTTTTCCTTCCCTGGAGAAACTGTTACATGAAAAGAGTGAAGCAACTTGTAACTAAGAGGAGTATAATGAACTCAACTCACCCTCAGAACATGGCTGATTTCAAATGACTGGAATTTTCCCTTCAACATATTCACTTGCTCCCACAATTCAGAGAGAACCTTGTTCCTCACTTTCCATAGACCCTGAACCTATCAAAATCACTTTCCTCGATAAATCACCTACGATGATTGGAAAAACCAAAGACGAATAAGTAGGTTCTGGGGTTCTTAGGGTTTTAGTCTTATAAGGAGAAAAAGTATGCTAGAGAGCATAATCAAGAAGTAAGGCGAAGCAAAAATTGTGGAAAAATATCTACAACATAACAAAACATTAAAACTTTTGTTCCTTCTCTAACATATAAAAACTTTTGTTCATCAAGTAAATGTTGAGGACTAGGAATACTAATAGGCAAACACCTGCATACAGATGAGTTTGGAGTCGCCTTGAACCTGAATGTTTGTATAACCCCTTTTTAGGGCATAATTAAGACCTAGAATAATGGCTCGATATTCTGCAACATTATTTGTCGCAGTTCCTGCACCCTCACGTAATCTACAAATCTGTACCCAAAAAAGTCATAAGGACAAAGACAGATAAGAGAAATGCACAAATTATAGAAGTGAAATGCATACCAAGTTTCCATCAAGGGATCGGAGCACAGCTCCTGCCCCGGCTTTCCCAGGATTGCCCTTGGAAGCACCATCAAACTCAAGGGTGCAGGTCTGCTGGAAAAAGGTCAAGCAAGTTGCAATTTAGACGAAAAATAACGAGACAATTCAGACTCTTACGGTGAGGGAGTATGAATACTTTACGGAGCTCAAGCCAAAGAAGCAGTAAGAATAATAAGGCAAACTAATGAAACACGCGAACTATGTTCCAAATCTACTATGCATCATCCCCACATCACTCACACGGTCTACGTCTGCTGCTTTAGCTGTGGCATCAAGAGTCAACTCAGCATTCATTTTCAGCCAATTAGTTACGTCAGGCACTGAAATAGCTTTCTCCTGCAAAAAACAGAGTATATGTTAGAACGGACAGACTCACATCCGACCAACCAGAAACTTTTATAACTATGACTTATAGTCCCGGTTAAGTATGCCCATAGAAGTGCTAGGTTCTGAACCGATCACAAACTAAGACCAGGCAGTTATTAGACATACCCGGGGCATCTCTTTGAATTTATCCTTCACAATTTTAGGAGAAGGCTCCTGAAACAGGAGAAACGAAGGGGTCCTCATATACAATAGACATAAAAGACAGGTCAAGTGTGAATCATGCGAGAATGAGCTGTCTCACCTGAATAGGGCAAGGAGTGAGCAACCCAAATAAATCATCCCTCAGATCAGCAGCTCTGATGGTGTACAGGGCATCTTTAAGCCCACGAGAAATGAGGTAATCCTCGGTATCCTTTGGCAATAGATACCCTTTATAAATGCTAATAGGAGGATCGCATATCTGTGGCAAAGACGAAAGAGTGACGTTCAGTTTAACCTATCAGACAATTGAAAGTGCAAACGATGAAGATCATACATCTTCAAATCTTCCAATAAATAGAAGAAATATGCCGTCGATTACTTAAATATAGCTATGATCCATAAAGATGAAAACTTGATGAATTGTAATCTGAAGAAAAGAACTATTGATTATTGATGCACAAGCGATAATCCTCACGGAGAGATTAATGTCACCAAAACATCATAGTGATTATACAAAAACATTGACCTCAAACAAATTCATCCCATTCCAACATCCAGCAAAGACAGTATAGTTGCATAACTTCAAATGCAAACCCATGGAAATCTGCATAGATATAAGTTCTCCATTACCGAGGAGCCAACTTGAGCTTGGCAATCCCTGAAACTCCGATAGACGCCCACGACATCCCCTTTCCTCACCACGAAGAACGCATCTTTTTCCCTGGGAGCAGCCTCTGCTTCAGGAGATGAGCTCTTCAGCTTTGAAGACGTAGTTTTCTTGCTCTTCTTAGACTTGGACGAATAGCACTGGAGGCGGTAGCTCGGAACCAGGAACCTCGAATTGATAGCTCTGAGGGCCGCATTCGGGAAGGCCCCATTACAGTTACCACTCCAAGCGGGCACAGAGCATCCGTACTGGGGTTGCCTCGCGAGTATTCGACTTGCCCTTCTTAAAATGGCCGCAGCATATGAAGGCGCATTGGATATGCAGTTCATTGGGCACACCTCAACGAAAGAACCCCCAAGAGACGAGCTTATGCTTTCAGGGACTAACGGAGGGCTTCTTGGAAGAGTGCAAAGGTGAGTGGCATCCTCGCCAGCACAAACCAGGAGCTCGCAGGCGCTTCAGAGGGAACTCCGAGGACGAACTTTCAGTGAAGTGTCAGAGATGAAAGGTTGCGGCCGCTGCGGAGAAGACGACGATGGCCTGTCAAATGAAGAGCTACCGGCTTGGGTTTAAGTTGGGTTTTGGAGTTGATGGGCCTGGGCCCAATTAAGATGGGCCGATTGCCCAGTTTGTTTTACCCTCCCTCGCGATGCAGGAAGAGGATGGTTGATCAGCAATTTTAGCATCACTACTTACAGATACAGAATCCATCTACCCTTTTTCATGTTGTATACTTTAGAATAGTTACTTCCGATTCGAGTGGAGACAACCGAGGGCACAAAAGTTTTAGCTATAAATCACTATCTCGTGCAGGAAAATTGGTCGAGTAGTACAGACAGAGAACTCGCATGTAAGATTACAAGAGATTGGAGTATACATCTTGATTCTGATTCCAAGCTAATGGAGGATAGTTCTCTTTAATTCATCACGACATTGTGTCTATTAGTTTTAGCTCTCCTGATTCAAAGCAAAATCAGCCTTTGCTCCATATTTGGAGAACACCCCAATAAGGACAGCCTTCTCCTTGATCTTTAGCCTGCATAACAGCAATCGGGTTCGAGAAAGAAATGAGAAAGAAAAGAAGTGAAGTGACTTGAACCATAAAACATGAATGATTACCGTTTTGCAGATCCTGGCACTCCTAGCTTTGGAACCTTCACCTTCACCTTTACTCCATTGCCTTTACCGCTTGGCTTTTGCCTTTTCACACGACTTTTCCCTTGTTTCTTCACGGAAACTGGCATCCTACTCTTCTGCTCCGAAGAAACTGAAGCACTTGGAGATATGAACCCGCGGTCCACGCTGTTACTGGAATTGAGTTCTGACAGGGTGAGACTTTCCATGTCCTCGTAAGTTTCTTCAAATTCTGCTTCTACAAAATCGCCATCTGCGTCATCTTCCTGCTCAGAGGTAAGATCCTCCCGTGAATCTGAAAATGAGTCATCAACCACGGAAGAGACTGCTGGTTCTCCTTCCACATCGAGATCCATTGGCCGAGAAGCAGCAGCATATAATTCATTTTCTGATTCCCCATCAGCAGAAATGGATGAACGACGATTTTCAATCTCACATTCAATTTGCTTCTGAACCTTCCCAAATGTAATGCTTCGCCTAGAAAATGTTTCTACAAACCTGCCATGACAAAGATGCCCATTTGAACAGAGCAGGACTAAAGTTTACCCGACTAGAATTTAGAAAGAAGACTTGGTCTATTTTGGTCCAACCAATAAGAAAAAGTTCACATTGATCAAGAGGAAATTATCAGTCCAAAATTTTCTCCGACTATAACAGCTGAACGTAGAGCTGATCAAATACTAAAATGAGCTTCGTATATATAAACATATTGCGGCTCACATCCTGACCTCAGCCACCTATATCATTTAGATTGAAGGAATGGGCTTTTGTGACCAGGCGTGATCTCATGTTTCTCATTATTGGAGAAGTTGGATAGACAATCGACAAATTCCACTTCCTCCGATCATTTGGTAGCACCATGATGTGCAGCAAATAAAGTGGATTCTCAAATGTCTCAACATCCCAAAAATGTCTGGACATGTAATGTTTAACATTCATAAAATGAAAATCAGGGGCCCTCTTTGTTCTTTATTTAGCAGATGCAATTATACTGAGCTGTACTAAGCAGGAGAAGGATAATCATAAGAAAGATATGAGTATTCTCAATTTCAATTTTTACATGAAATCTTAAATTTAGCATGTAGAGGTACCTGACAGCATCCTTCTCAGATTTGAAATCAACAAAAGCAAAGCCCTTGCAGACAGGATCCCTTGTTTTTTGATTCCCGGAGACCGCTGGAACGATGTTGAGCATCCCGGGGGTGCCATCGAAAGCCAATTTCAGATCTCTGTGGACGTTCTTTTTCTTAGGCAGGTTAACAACACGGACACGGATGCTGCTGGGACTTTCTCCAGTCACTGCAAAAAATACAGCTCACACTCAGCTCATCACTAGACACCCATGAGAGCAAATAGAGGGGGAGTTTGCATTGCGAAATTCTACAGCTGAATCTGAACCATACGTGATTAGAAACAATGTCAACTGCCAAAATCAAGAAACAATATCAACTTATAATGAAGCTGCTTGCGTCATCAAGAATGGAAATTGAGGATAGTAACCTTTGAGCTGGGACGCGTCTCTTTTGGGGGCGGGATTGACGGGAGCGTTCTTAAGCTTGTTGATGTTAGCAGCCTGAGCTTGCCGGCTCTGCAACATTTCCTCGAGCAGCTTGTCCTCAATGGAGGTGTCGTAAACCTTCGCGACACCGAACCCCCGCGGCTTGTTCTCCAGCCACTGCTGCATCTTCCCGAAAGGCAGACACAACTCGTCCTCATCCTCCTCATCGCCGTCGTCGTCATCGAATCCGTCCATCTCAAGAGCGCCGTTGCTCCGGTCCTTCCGGCGGCTCTTCACTGCGCCAGCGGAGATACCATTGCGATAATGGGTGCTCCGGAGCAGCGGCGAAGCAGAGAGCGAGAGGCGGGGCGGCGGCGTAGTGCTGGGGGAATCGGAAAGGGGGAATCTTGGGACCCCATGAAGTGATGGAACAACGGAAGAGGATGTAGTGCACCGAGAGGCGGTGGTGGCCCGAGCAGAGGTGGGGTTGCAGAGCGAAAATGGCGGAAGGCTCGCTGTGCTGAGCATTGCTTCTCTCTGCCCCAAACCTTAGCCCCACCGAGTCCAAATTTCCCATTGAAGGAGAACTTCATTCTCCTCTTTACCACATAGAATTTGTTTCTAAAGAACAACAAAAAGGTGTCGTGGTGTAGCAGGTTATTGCGTGAGTCTAACACACCGAAGGTTTCGGGTTCGAATCGGGGCGACGCCATTTAATTTTCAATTTCCACTTTTTAGTAAGGCTGTTATGGGCCGGTTCATGTTTCAGAGTAGTCCAGCCCAGTTCAGGCCCATCTTTTGACTCCTTGGGTGGCATAATTAAAGCGAGCGGCAAACAAGAAAATAACGTTTTATTATTTTCCCCATTTTCGGTGAATTAATAAATAAATACATACACAAAGTATATTTTTATTTTTTGAAAATAAAAATGTTAAAGGGAAAGCGAAGAAAAAAAGGAGAAATGATTCCTCCTCAGAAAAGATCTAGTACAGGAAAGTTAAAAGTGGGCCAGGCTACGCCCACGCCAACCCAAGGCCCAATAAGCCACCTCTAACGTCACCAACCCACGCCCTACCCCAACTTATTAATGCCAAAAATATACTTACTGGCTACTGCTGAAGTGCTCCTGATGTACCCATCCCCACCCCACGTTACCATCTACACATCACAAAATCACCCCTTTTTTCGCTTGATTTTTCGGTTGCGGTCCTATCTTAGGGCGAGTTTTTCATATCTAGATTCATATTGTTGTGGTGCCGACTCAGCGACATTTCAAACTTTGAATATCCAAAGGCCGGAATGAAGACCACGACCTTGTTACTTATTTTTTCCGCTACCGAGGTCCTAGGCTAGGAAAAGGTTTCGTGCTTCGGCCTACTGAGTAATTCTGGGAGACATCTATACATAGATGCATTGACATAACACACTACCACCATATGTTTGTTTTCTTCTGCAAATTGACAGCTTTTTAAGGACCATGAGCATGAATGGAATAGTTACATGCTTTATACAACTTTAAGGACCGTGAGCCTGAATGGAATAGTTATATGCTTTAAGCCTCAATTTATATGCTTTGTATTAGAAGGTACTTCGAGGTAAAAGTTAAACAGAATGTGCTCGCCTTATTGAATTCATCACAATGGTACGGCGAGAAAAAAAGAAAAAGGAAAAAGGAAAAAGGAAAATCAATAATGTCAGTGTAATTATGTAAAACCTCGGCTGATTATTCACATAATGAATAGTACTTTCACATTTCACATATCGAAAAGTACAGTCACGAAACGACTTAGATATTTTAGATGCTAAAAAGTAATTTAGTCGTAATTTTCCGATGTGATTACCAGTATAATTTTGGAAAAAAAATTTTCTCCCAACAACTCCATTTAGAGAGCAGCGTGATGAATTGGCAAGACTTCTCCGATGGGGGCTGATGCGATGGTGGTTCTGCTTTTTGGTTGAAAAGACATAAACATGAGACAAGTTCTCCGAAGGAACAAAAACACTGTATCTGATCTCTATATAATTATTTTAATATCTCGATTTATTCATAAAAAAAGATCTCTATATAATTACAATTACATCAACGAGAATAGTTTTTTTTTTCTGGATGTAATAATAATAATAAAAGACGCCCAAGAAAAATAATTGTAAAGTGACAAATTACATGTGGCAAAAGATTTGGGAGCAAATGCTGGGCCGACTTTAGTCTTGGTCATCAATCAAAGAGGCCAATCCAATGGCACAATAAATATTAAGAAGCGAGCCAATAGTAAATATTATGATTAATATTTTATGTGGTAATCCTGATATTCTGAAGTCCAATGAGATCCCGATTAATCAAGTCGAATTAAGTCAGCCCACTAAGGGATAAGACTCCCCCACAAGGATTTTCTCAATTCACAAGACTCGAACTCGAAACCTTACTTAAGGAGAATAAACATCGAACCGTTTGAACCAATCGATATTATTAAATATTATGTTTAATATTTTATAATAAGCGAGGGAACATATACTACTGGGGAAGCACAGTTTTGGTACTTCTGAATATTTGTTTGCATCAAGTAAGAATCGAATATGAAATTTCTTAATTATCAAACAGTCATGTCGGAGACTATTTTATAATTTCTTTCCCGATGCAGTGATTCAATTTCATGAGTAAACTGGATCGTATATATGGGTGAACAGAAACTTGCGCATCTAAGGGAAGTATGGAAGGGGTTTCTGCTATCTGGTAGTTGGGCTATTTTTCCACTGTTTAGAAGTCTCCTCGTGGTTGGCCCTCTATTAATCACCCGCACGACATATTATTAATTTCTCAATAGTTCTCCGAAAAATTATAGTAATTTTTTATCATTCATTCATGTTGAATTTGATTCATATCCACATACTTTGGGCAATAGTCCTTTCTGTTTACTTGACAACAGTTGCTCCGACATGGATATCACAAGTAAAAGGGTAAATTGCACCGGTGGCCCACAATATTTTACAAATATTTCATGATAATTCAAAAAGTTTTTTTCGCTACATGATGGTACAAAATATTTCAAAGTTATTTCATGATGGTACAAACCGTCAACTCGAGCTGACGCCGTTAACATTTTGCTGACGTGGCGCGTCCTACGTGTCACTTTTGTTACGTGGAACCAATCATAGTGCGCCACGTCATTTAAGACAAAATAAAATTTTAAAAAGTCTAAAAAAATACAAAAAAAAAAGAGTAAAAATTTTGAAAAAAAATAAAAAAATAAAAATTTTGAAAATTATTTTTAAAAAATTAAATTATTTTAATTATTTTAAAATTTTTAAATAATTTTTTTTTATTTTTTAAGAGGGTAAATTTTAATATTAAATTTTAAATTTTTATAAAATTATTTAAATTTATTTTTAAAAATAAAAAAAATTATTTAAAAATTTAAAAAATAATTAAATTTTTTAAAAATAATTTTAAAATTTTAAAATTATTTTTTTATTTTTTCTAAATTTTTACTCTTTTTTTCAAAATTTTCTCTCTTTTTTGTATTTTTTAATTATTTTTTGTATTTTTTTGGACTTTTTAAAATTTAATTTTGTCTTAAATGACGTGGCGCACTATGATTGGTTCCACGTAACAAAAGTGACACATAGGACGCGCCACGTCAGTAAAATGTTAACGGCGTCAGCTCGAGTTGACGGTTTGTACCATTATGAAACAATTTTGAAACATTTTGTACCATCATGTAGCGAAAAAAACTTTTTGGACCATCATGAAATATTTGTAAAATATTTTGGACCACCGGTGCAATTTACCCCAAGTAAAAATAGATAATTAAATACATATGAAGAATCAAACAGGAAATCGCACGTACAATGATAATAATAAGATTCATTAATTAGTTTGATGTGAGCTGCCTAACTTCATCACAGTTAGTTTTGAAAGCACATCCGATAATTTAAATCATCATTTTGTGATTACTTATCTAACATCAGATTCTTTTCTTAAAATATGCAAATAAATTTGCCCATCCCGAATAGTCGAACTTTGAATTCTTGCCGTTGTATGGGCCACGGGTAGCTGATTCAACCTATCATATATTTTTCTTTTTTGATGTATACTTAATATTTGAAATCCCAATGACTCCCAATTTAATTTAGTTAAAGCTAAATCAGTCCACTAAAATATAAACATTTTCCAATTATAAATTTTCTCATTTATAAGACTTGAATCCGTAATTTTAATTAAAAAAAATAAGTATTAAACTGTTTGAATTAATCCTCGTCAGTATGCATAGTATGTATTTATATAATTATGTGAATGGTTCTTTTCTTTTTCTTTATTTCTTTGGCATGGAACTTTGAACCCTCCACTATTTATATGTACCAGGGGACATTGACCCGATGAAGGGTCATGCATAGTTTATTTGAGAAGAGTGGGGGCACATAGAAAATAATATATGACATTATAAATATATATCGGTTATATATATGTGTGTGTGTGTCATGGATCATTGAATTTATGGAGTCGTAACACAAGTAAATATATGATCATGTTGTCATCCTACAAAGTCCCAATAATTGTGCATGGGTTGCCCTATTGTAAGACCAACTATATATATATATATATATATATATATATATATATATATATATATTGAGTGTACGACCAACTATATATGTGTGTGCGTGCCATCTATTCTCACAATTGAAAGTAAGTGCTTAAAAATTGAAATAAAGAAGAGTATATATGAACATGTATGCTCTATGTGCGTTATAAAGATTACGTACAACAGCACTTAAATTGATCAATTCTTGGATGCCGATCCACGGAGATGTAAGTAAAGGAAAAGCAAACGCCATCAAGTATCAGCTAGCTTGTTAGTTAATTCTTAACCCTTTAGCACAAAGTCTAGCCTTCCACCCAATTATATAAAGTCAGCTGGAGAACAAAAGGGCATTAAACATTTTTATACCTCTAAGTACTATATATATATATATATATATATGGCTAGCTAGTAGTATATAATTATGCTGAAGAAATTAGAAACATTGAGAAATTGGTCAGAGAAATCATCATTATTTGCACCAAAAACCAAAATCCAACCTAAAATTCAAAACTAGGGTTCAATGGGGTGGGCGTATAAAAGTAAAGCCCTTCATCAGAAAAGTCCACAGGGACATGTCTCGATCTGACTCGCCGACCAATTTCCATAAAGAGGTGAATGGGGTCCTTACTTGGAGTTAGTTTCTGAATTAGCTAGCACCCAATCAACATGTATACATTTTCCATATATATTCATATATGGAAAAGGAACTTGTACTAGCTAGAATACGATGACCCGAAAACAATTAAAACAAGGATATATATGTGCTTTGCTTCGTGCACTACAACAAAGTAATTTATTAGCGACTAATTAATCAATTTTAATTGTTAAAAGGTCACCTTTAACAACTAAAATCTTTTTCAATCATATATATATATATATATTCAGTTGTCATGCTCTTTAGTTACAGAGTTGTGGCAATTAAAGTGCAACTAAGTTTTTTTAGTTATTATAGGTTATAATAACTACATTTTACATCCTAGTAAAGTGAAAATTTTAGTTGTTAAATAAATCATTTAGCAACTAATAAGCTCTTTAGCTACTACAATTTCAATTATTAAAGAACAAAATATAGTTGCTAAAGTTTATAAGAACTAAAATAATTTGATTGCATTTCAGTTGTAATATATTAGTAATTAAAGGAATTTGCAACTAAATATATGTACGGTTGAAATATATTTTACTTATTAAAGGTGACCTTTTAGCAACTAAAATTGACTACTTAGTTGCTAATAAACTACTTTGTTGTAACTGCATATAAATCATACTTTCATAGGATTCTTAATTATAGATCTATGATACTCAATAAATTCGCCTTATAAGAACCATTTTTCTTCTCCTCTCCCTTCCTCCTCCACACTAACAGAGAAACCCTATACAGGTGCCTTCTTCACCGGCACGTCCGGCTCTGGTCGGGCACATTCGGTCGCACCTCCACCAAGATTGAAAAGCTAGCAACACCTTCTATCTGTTGATTGCCTCCATTCTCGATGGATTCTCTCATTTTCTCCACTTCTCCCTACTCTTTTACCCTTCGGACAT
Source organism: Punica granatum (assembly GCF_007655135.1). NCBI lineage: Eukaryota > Viridiplantae > Streptophyta > Magnoliopsida > Myrtales > Lythraceae > Punica > Punica granatum. Next base: position 22,219,943 of record NC_045132.1, read on the forward strand.
ATGAGGGTAATGACGGTGTAGCCTTCGGCAGCTTGCTGCAGTCAGGGCATCAGCTTCAAGTCGGTCATTTTTCAAACTCCTTTATGTTGTAGCTCACTACTTCAGTCCGACACAGGTCATGGAGATTCACTGTCTTGGCAAGGGTCATAGAGCTTTTTAGCCTCTACTTGTCTCGATCCATGTTGCCCCTTCGCGAAGACATTCTCGACGGGCTTCTTAGTCTCGGTCTAGGCATCGGCTCAACCTCCATTGCCGCTCACCGCCGATAATCCTCAGAGCAGGAGGTTGTCTCTCTTGTTTAAGATCTGAGGAGGAGACCGTTCGAAGGAGTCTCGGAGGTCGTAGCGGCCCTCATCCTCCTCTTTTATGTTACTGACGGTGCAAAGAGGTGTCCTCGGATTGAGCAGTCTCCCGCTCTCTGCCGGGGTCACCCTTTCTCCTTCTCCAAGCAAATCTAAAGCGGAATGCAATTAGCCTTCGATTCCAGGTCGTTGGTGACTGCGGTGGAGGACACGCCATCTCTGACTAGGGCTGCCTTACTCGATTTTGCAAGACCTAACTTGCCTTCCGTGACTCGACAAACCCGACTCTACAGTGTAGTACTCGCCCCTCAACTGGCATACCGCTCCTCGACCAATGGCGGCACCATCTCTGACTACCCGACTCTATTATGCCCTCCATATCCTCGGGGGTGGCTTCTCGTCTACGATAACTCTGCCCTAACTCAACAATAGCATACCCTCCCATCACAAGTAGGATTGCTATTTCTGTCAATCTGATCTTTTTGCCTTGTTCAAATCAATGTTTTGTGGCTTACCTTTTTGTTATTGATTATAAACAGGTCCAATTCCCCTATGACGATAACTGGTTTGAATCGATCTAGGAAGCTCTAGCTGCATCGCTTCTCTAATTCCTTATGTTTGATTGTCTTGGGATTTGGCTAGTAGGGTTTGGTTGATTAAGACCGGATAACGGTTATTGGTTTGAACCGATCGAGGGAGCTCGTACTGCATAGTTGCTCTAGTTCCTTTGATTTGACTATTTAGAAATTGTGATCTATGTTGTGCTCGGATACCAACCCGAGGCATCCTCCATGCTCTATCTCTTGCTTCAGAGATATAAGTTCACAGTGGATTAATGGACTGGACTGACGATCCCCCTTCTCGGTTTTCACTGGGATCCATAGAGAATTATTGCAGGAAAGTAGTTGACCGGGATTATTGGTTTCAGGAAGGCCTACTAAAATTGTATTGTGCTTGCTCGATATGGCTTCTTAATCTATTTTTCCTTATTCGACCAATGTATTCCGCTCTTGTAATTTATGTTTGGGTATTTTTCCTTGTATCCACTTTTGCAGTGGACCATTGGGTATGCTTGAAGGATCCTCATTACCATTTCGAGCAAAAAAACTAAAATAAAAATCAGCCTTATAAGGATATATCAATAGTCGACTTCGACATCCGTTTTATGCAAAAAGAGGAAAGTTGGCGGGGAATAATTCGAAAGGAGCACAAAAAGAAGGAACATTTGGTCACTTTCTTCGGGATCGACTTGTCTCTCTGATATAGCACAAGAATTATTATATATATATATATATATATACACTGATTAATAGATGTTTATTATGTGATTTGAATGATGGTTATGATTCAATTCTCATTCTATTATCTCAAGTATTTTGGACCTTCTTAAGTCCCCGTAATATATATCGAAGGTTCAATTTATATCCAAATTTCACGATAATTTAGTCTGCTTATAACTTTTGCATGAGTGGCGAACATTTAATTTTTGGTATCAGAATCATTTGGGTTTCGCATTTTTATATTTATTTTCTTTCATTTTTACATATCACATAGAAAAAAATAGATCGACCTGTTTCATCTAATTATATATACTATTCTCACAAACCTCAAATTAATCACATCCAACATATCCCCAGTTCTAATCCCCGAAGTAAGCAGCATTGTTCTCCAATAGATCCACACAACAATCATATATTTATAAATAATGTTCCATACAAAAGTCAAAACGCTCTCCATATTTTTCTATAAATTGTCCCTTTTAAGTCACGACACACACATAGAATCTTCGACTGAGTACCTTCAATAATACATTTCACTAAATAATGAAGTATTTTAATCATTAATATCTTAGAAAAGTTTCAATTTGGTTTGGTCCCAGGCCGGGTAATTCAGCTTCTAACAGTCAATCCAATAGATAAGCATCTGCGCAGATGCCATATGTTCATTTACAAATTGATATGTATAACTATATATACAAATATTAATCATTAACCTTTTACGTGTCTTCTGAAGAAGATGGAGTTACTTTGGGAGAACTAATTAAAAAGCATGATGGGTCTTTGATTATTTAGTGTCTAGGTGCAAGTGGATACAAATGATACGTCAGTCCCAACGTACCATGAGCTGTGTGTAAAAATTGTCTCTCTGTGTCTGTCTATATGTATATATGAATGTATATATAGCAGCATTTTAAGGCATAATATGCCCATTTGGTGGCAGTTCTCGGTTACGCAGTTCTGGTTCAAGGGTCCAACTTGCACTCTCTGCATCTTACATGGCTTGAAACGATATTGAGCTAACTAATTAGCAATTTAGTTCTATCAGCTATTCGGACCATGGGCATTGATGGGCTTTACAACCTCGTGACAGTAGATAGTCGTAGCGATATCTATGCACCGGAAAATAATAAGGCTTGGATTACCTCAGAAAAGGAACAGTCGCATAATATGCAATTTCATAGCGATACAGAGAGATCATGGTTGATCATGATTCCTACAAAAAAATATATGCAAGGTATGAAGTTAGAATTATTTGTGGGGTGATGATTGTCAAAACTAAATTTACTAAGAGCCATAAAAGGGGTATTATGCAGTGGTGTACCCTCTCCCATAGCAATCAACAAATTTCATATATGATACTCGTGATAAGAGTATTTATATCCCTTTATTAATTACTAAAAGATTGCGGAAGTCCTAAAACTACATAGAAAGTTAAATTTAAGTCCTAAAAGTATAAATTTGACTTAACTAGTCCTAAACGTTTAGCCCGTTAAATATTTTCAGTCTAAAACCATTAAACTAGTCCACGTAGCGCCTTATGATTGCTCTAATAATATTTTTTTTATTAAAATTTAAAAAAATTTAAAAGAAAAAAGAAAAGGATTAAAAATTAAAAATTAAAAGAAAAAAAAGAAGAAGAAGGGGAAGGAGTCCCCCAACCACCTGCCCCTTATCGGCCTTCTCACCCCTAGTGACCTCGCTGGAGGGGATGAGAATCCCGCATATGAGGGATCCCCTGTCGGCCTCCTCTCCCAGGGTGAGGTCGTCGGAGGTAAGGTGGCCGGCAGGGGAGCCCCACTGGCGGAACTCCTTCCCCCACCTTCCAGCCCTTTTTTCAAAAAAAAAAAAAGGTTATTTTTTCAATTTTTTTAAAAATTTAATAAATAAAAATATTATTAGACCAATCAAAAAGCGTCACATGAATCGATTTAACGGTGTTAACAGTTTCGAACTGAAAATATCTGATGGACTAAATGTTTAGGACTAGTTGAGCCAAATTTATACTTTTAGGACTTAAATTTAATTTTCTATATAGTTTTAGAATTTTCACAATCTTTTTACTATTTATTAACTATTAAAATTTTTATATTATTGTATTAGATCCATAGTCATTTGTTATAATTTTAAAAAAAATTGAGAGCCATACTCTATAAGAGCAATAATAAGCAAGTAGGGGGAATATACATGTATATATATAATGCGTATGTATGTATATATGTGTATGGACCAGCAAGCAAGTGGCATCATAAGGGATTTATTAGTATAGAAAACCAAAGTGCAATCAAGCTACCCATCAAACATATGAACATGTTGGATGTCCAGGATTCAATCTGGGATGAGGGATGTCGTGTTACTCTTTCCCAAAAATGTCTCAAACTGGCTAGCTCTAAATATCTCCCCCCAACTACCCTCACTCCCATTTAATTAATCTTTTCCTTGGTTTTCCATAAATTGGCACCGGTCTAATCTGAATAAAGGCCGCGCCATTCTATTTCGATACATATATATATATATATATATAAATGAATACGATCACCAAGCTATCTGATTTTACGGTAAGAAAGGAAGTAGTTTACGTACTCCTGTAGTTACCGTGAAATATTGCAAGAAATTTTAATCCGCGTATTACCATTAATCGACTTATCGAATCCAACTATGCCAAACATTTCTCTAATGTGTCCGCTTTTCAATGTATAAAATTATTATGTCATGTCTGAGATTAATGGGTTGTAATTTTTTTTTTAAAAAAATGTAATTGCGTATGCATAAAGGTCGTCATTACTCGACTCAATAAATGTTTGGGGGGGGTGTCTAGGGGGACTGCGATATTCCCGAGACGAGGCAAGTGGGCCCCGAAAAAATTTGACATCAACAAGTCATCATTATCCACGTGTAGCCCACACACTCGCTCATTAACAGTACTTTCTCCACTCCCCTATTTCAATTTGCCTTTTCCTAAGATTCATTTTCATTCATTATCTCTTTGACCTCATTATGGTGCTGTTTTTTGTTTTTTGTTTTTTTTTTGGGGAGCGGTGGGTGGAGATTGATTCGCGGATTATTAAGACCACGAAAAATTTGAGTTAACAGTCGAATTATAAAATTGTTATATTTGGTAATTATATTAAATTACATGGAATGTAAGTGAATATAATATATAATATATTTTTATAGAGATAAGATGTGAAATTCACTATCGTTATTTCAGAATACTTATATCAAAAAAGTGAATACAAGTAATTATTTTCGTGTAACATAGGATGTAAAGTTCGAAAATTCTGGGGAATCTCTAGAGTATTTTTACATCAATCCAAACAGCTCAAGTCTTTATATTGTTCTTAATTATTAGTTAACCCTCTCCTCGAGTCACTCATGGACCATATGATATGGATTCCTCCCCATGCCCTCAAACATGTGTCATCTTTGGTTTTGGAGGACATGGGAAGGAGATGCCTCCTTCACCATCAACTTTTATGGTACCGTGTCTCCTATAAAAAAGTAAAAATAAAATAGAGTTGTATCAATAGATTATCGTAAATAAAAGTTATGCAATTGAGCTCTAAAGGGATCGACAACTGACAGTTAATCGATAAACAACAAATAAAAGTATCATCCTATGTCAAATGCCATGATGGCCGATGAGATTATGTACAAGGTATATTCGGAAGCAACAATCGTCTTGCTGTACGATAATAATTTCCGTATCGGGTGTAGTTAATTAATTAAGGATGGAGGGAAATGTAAACATGGCAATCTAATTTTCCCGGCAAAATCCAGCCGCTCCCCATCCCATCGTAAGCTTCCTTTTGAGGTTTCACCTAGATTTACCTCCCAAAAGAGAGAGATTTTTCTTTAATCAAATAAAAAAAGATAATATTTCAAGTTAAATTTATTTAAGCGATTCGATATTTACTCTTCTTAAATAAATTTTGGAGTTCAAATATTATAAATGAAGTAAATTCATACTAGGAGAATTTTATCCTTTTATGGATTGATTCAACTTAATTGGATTAGTCGCAATCCAATGAACTTTCGGATATCAAGTTCACGCTGAAAAAAAAAAAAAGGTTAAAATGAAAAAAGAAAAATTCCAATCCAACAAGAAGTTAACAACAACCTCATATTTATACCCAAACAAACAGATAGATTCAACGGACACTCCCCCATGCCGATTCCCTAATATCACCATCAGACCCCCCCGCTCTCCCCTTCACTCCACTCACCTTCATCACTCCCCTCTTCCCCTCTCTCCGGCCACTTCTCCGATCAACTCAAAGTTGGACATCACCGCGGCGGTGGACATGGAAAGATAATGAGAAACTGGCGGGAACGACGGCCATCGTATATATCATGTCGATTATGTACTCCGATTGCCTCTCCGATCTGCTCTGCGAGGAGGACTCCGGTGGAATCCTCTCCGGGGACCCGCCGTCGCCGGATAGCTCGTCGGACCTGGAGTCCCCGGCTTTCGTCGAGGAGTCGATCGCCGAGCTCATCGAGGACGAGAAGGACTTCGTGCCGGGGTTCGACTACCTCGCCCGGTTCCGCTCCCAGTTGCTCGACGCCTCCGCTAGGGAGGAGTCCGTTGCATGGATTCTCAAGGTACGGACTCATTCCCATGATCGGACTCGGAAAGTCGATCAATATTACGATAATGCCTCTCTCTTTGACCCGGATGGTTTCCCGCTGGTCAATCGCTGCTCTAGATCTGAGCCGTCGGTGCCCCAGCCGCTCACGATCGAACGATCGGGATTTGGCGGGACCACTTTAGCTCCTGGCTCGTGGACGGCGTTAACTTTAACGGATGAATAAGGGGCCGTTTGAATTGAGAGTTAAAGTTACTTTGATTTTGATTTTGATTTTGATTTTGATTGTGGAAAAGGACAAATGAAATGTAGTTATAAATTTGACTTGAGAAACGTGTATTTTTGTTATGTAGTGTGTTGAGTTAAAATTAAAGTTAAAATTAAAATCAAATTTTTTGAAAATAAACGAATTGTTATTTAATTTATAATAACCTGCGGAAATTGTGTTAATTGAAATTTCCACCACGGCATGATGTTTTACTTTATAAGATAATAAAAAAAGGCAACTTAATTACTTTTCTGCACCGAATTTTTTTTCAAGTGATATAAAATTATGATAATATGTGATTCATTTATATTTTTTTCAGCTACTATTAAGCAGGTCTATAAACTTTGTACAAGAAAAAAAATAAAAATCTAATAAAAGACATGGATAGTCGCACTCCGAAAATCGCAAAAAAACCGTGGTTATCTCGTGCCACTGCACAGTACCCTTTCTCATTGATTTATGTATATCTGGTTGGGCAGGTGCATGCTTACTACGGGTTCCAGCCGTTAACGGCGTATCTGGCCGTTAATTACCTGGATCGCTTCCTATATTCGCGCAGCCTGCCGGTAAGCTCCCGTCAACGTGAAGCTCGATAACTTGTTTGACTAACATTGTTGGGAGTAATTATATTTGACTTTTCAACTCTTTCCCGCGAAAAGACCTCTCTCTCCCTCGTACTGTTACCTCATACATAAAAAATAACAATGGCCATGATTTATAATATAATATATGATATATAATATGTATGCATGTATGATACATGTATGCATGTATGTGAATGCGGCCAAAGCATTTGTCATCATTAGATGCGTTACCTTTGTACTTAATAACAACAACTACAGTATAAACTTTTATCATGCGCCTTTATATGATCTTTTATTTCCAGATATGATTTAAAATTTGCATCGTCAACACGTGACATGCTTGTGTTTTACATGATATCTATATAATAATAATATTATTATACATTATTTAATATAATAAAGTATTGTCTTATTCCAGTAATTTCCTGCAAGAGGACAAATATCTAGCTAGCTTACTAAACCTAGAAAATACATGAACTTTATTTAATTCCGTTATTATATTGACACTTGACCCAGTAAATTTGTAGAGATATTTGATGATGATGATGACTTTTTTTTTGGGTTTGGTTTTTGCACTGTTTCAGCAAACAGATGGGTGGCCAATGCAACTCCTCTCAGTCGCCTGCTTGTCTTTGGCCGCTAAAATGGAGGAACCTCTGGTTCCTTCTCTTCTCGATCTTCAGGTGATTCATTTCTTCATCTTACCGCACGAATCGATTGCTTCTAGTTGTTTGGTTGATCTCACAATCGTTAAGGGAATTTTCCTTTTGTAGGTCGAAGGTGCCAAGTTCGTATTCGAGCCCAGGACCATAAGGAGGATGGAGCTTCTCGTACTCACTGTCCTGAACTGGAGACTGCGGTCTGTAACACCGTTCAGCTTCATCGGTTTCTTTGCTTGCAAGATCGATCCCTTGGGATCGTGCGTTGGGTATCTCATTTCGCGATCGACTGACATAATCTTATCGGACATTCAAGGTACCTGACGAGACACTTTAAGCACTATTATCAATAAATATTTTTGATGATGTAATATATTATATTCAACTGAATGAGAAATGCATGCTCGTGGCCAATGTAACAGAAGCAAGCTTTCTTGAATATCGGCCATCTTGCACTGCCGCAGCTGCAGTGCTCTGCGCTGCCAGCGAGATCCCGAGCCTCATGTCGCTGGTCAATCCCGAGCATGCAGAGTCGTGGTGCGATGGGTTGATCAAAGTAAGCCAGTCATAATTACAATTGAAAGCCTCAGAGTGTGAAAAGAGAAATATCGATATCGGTATGCCAACAAGGGGTCCGACTTTTTGCAGGAGAAGATCGTGGGCTGCTACCGGCTAATGCAGAGTCTCGTGCTCATTAAAAACAACAGCCGGAGGAATAAGCCCCCAAAGGTGCTGCCGCAGTTCCGGGTTACGACCCGGGCAAGAATAATGTCATTGAGGTACAGCGATGACTCATCGTCATCATCCTCTTCGTCCGCATCTTCGCCATATAACAAAAGAAGGAAATTAAACAACTCCCTGTGGGTAGATGATGACAAGGGAAGCTCCGAACAATAAAAACACAACATAAGAATATAGGGAGGAAGATGGGGGGAATAAAGAACAAAAATAAAAACGAACGAAAAGCAAAAGGTGGTGGTCCAGATCAGTTGGTGGTGAGAGTAGAAACCTCTGTGTTTTTTTGTAGGAGGGGTTTGATGAGATTAAAACTTGACTCGAGTGATGTAGAGATGGAAGTATATATATAAATATATATAGTGAGAGGGAGAGTGTATGTATGTCATGAGAGAGAGTTTTGGTGGGTGTGTAGATTTATTAATTTCTTTTCTTCTGTGGAGGCATTGCCATACATCCATTGATGGCTCTGCGGATTCCCAAGGGAAGGGAGGGGGGGACAGTGAGAGTAATGGAGTGCCAAGAAAGTGATGAAATGTTAGGTGAGTGTTATTCGTCCATTTGGATGTATAATGCTCGATTAAGCTATGAAAGTAAAAGATTAGTCTCATAATGAATTCACAGATTATCACGTATAAGTATATTTTTACTCATTCAAGTGAATGGTATTTAATCGAAGATAATGGGGAGGGGACTGATATGATTGAATTCAAAGACTGCATTGATTACGGAATGAAAGGGGAATAGGGGAGGTGGTGGGACCCAGCAACCCCTATGTACTTTAAATATAGCCAAGGGTTGGCACAGTTAGGGCTTCATCAAGCTTTCGAGTTGATCAATCATCTTCAATGGTGGAAAGTCAAGGTTGAAGTCTTCATCCCCCATTTCCACAAGGTGGCCTGGCCACCATCAAATTTTTCAACGCCGGAGGTGGAAAATAAGAGGACATGGGGTGGAAGGGCTCCTCAAGACAGGGACTATTTTGATTGGGAGAGTTTAATTCATGATTTGTGTGTGTGTAATTATCGTGTGCATGTTTTTATTTTTTCTGGCGGGAATTACTTTCCCATTCGTGGCCTCGGGTCGGCCTAACCATACTAAAAGGATTTTTCTTCTGATTTTTTTGATTTCCCGGGTGTCGTTCGCATGCGTACGCGGGTTACATGTGCGGGCGAATACACAGAGAATTGTAATTTTTTAATTGAATTTTTCCGTGGCTTTTCGGCCTAACAAGGAATACCAAAAGGGGTCCTCGGGGGGGCCTTCATATGCGTGCTGTAATGGATTCATCGATGTTGCAATAAAATTTGTAATATTTGAATTGCCACATTAATTTTATTTTATTTTTTTTCCATTTTCTATTTTATCATTATTTATCTCTGCAAGGGGCACGTGATTGACAATGGGGACTTTTTGTAGCTTTGCCCTTTGTGAGTTTGTCATACTATGTGATTGCTAAGCTTTAATTTTACGAGACCCAAATGCGTGGAGCTTTGTGAGGCAATTTTTATCCTAAGAGATTGATGGAGGTGCATCCATCAATCAATGGAGTACTGAAGGGACTAGAGGGCTTGCCCTTGGCCCCGCCACCCATAAAGAGAGACCTCAGTGAATGAATATGACTCGCGTTTTGGCAATTTCCTCTTGTGTCCGAGTCCTTCATTGGTCTCTCATCATATCTGTTACGATCAACAAAAAGTTTGAATCAATCAGAATGTAACACATATATATATATGTAGTCTAAATAAACACCCGTATATATGTGGGATTCCATAATTCAATGTTACCGACAGCCGAAGTACTCATTATAGAACCTCAGACACTCCTCTTCGGTCTCAATATTTCCGAGCCCCGAAGTCTATGGGTTCACCTAATACTCTCCTCAGCTCCAATTACCTACCTAATCAACTGGGGATGGAGCTTTATTGTGCCTTAGCTATATCTACTAGTCCTAGAAAGACAATCTGATCATCATCGTAAAATGTCGTTGTTCAAAAGAAAAGGATCAAATCTCCTTTATTCAGTGGCTTTGATGTCGTCTGACGGCTCCCCCACAAGAGGGGAAACCCTACAGAAACAACTAACCAATACCCCGAGAAATTTCCCGCATACAGCTAAATAAAATCACGATCAATGATATCTCTAAATCAACCAGGCAACTGTAGGATTTGATCGTACGGACAAGTGGGAGTGGGCACAGTAGTACAGATATTATACATTATCATTATATATGAGGAAGCTCACCCATCTTTTATATATATATATATATATATATATATATAGTCCCTTTCTTCATATACTTTTATTTTGTCTCTCTCTTAACCAAAAAAAAAAATGTATTGTCGACAGTAAAGAGGAAAAAGAGGGATGGATGCAACCCGTGAGGGTGTTATCATTTTGCCCTAGATCCCCGACATCCGTGGTTCGTGTAATGGTGTTCTTTTGCATATTGCACTAACGTAAAATCCTCCATACACCAAAGTCCTATGTCCCCCACCGGCCCACCTTCTCCATATCTATTGCCTGTTAAAAGTTAAATCACTCGTAATCGGAAAAAAGGTAAATCGCTCTAACCATTTTGTGGTTATTATGATTAAGAAGAGTAAGGTTGTTTGGCGCCTATTTCCTTCGAGAAATATTTTGAATTCACTAACGTGAATTGGTTCAAACGGTTCGACGTTTATTCCTCATAACTAAGGTCTCGGGTTCGAATCTTATGGATGGAATAAGTCAACGTTGTAAGAGCTTTATTTCTTAGTGGGCTGACCGGCTTGATTGGAATTAGTTGGATGTAAATTGGACTTCCGGATACTAGAATGCACACCAAAAAATGTTTTGAATTCGAGTTTTGTGAATGAAGTAAATTTACGATCAGCAAAGTTTAACCCATACTTAAACTTCTAAATATTAAGGTGCATATCGAAAAAAATCACGCTTTGGCTTACCAAGGAAATGTAAATCACTGCATTTCCTAAGCGATTCTCTCTAACTACAGCCTCATCCCATGCAATATCTTAACTAACACGTACACAATTAGTTAAAATATTTTAAAAAAACTAAAGTTCGAACATGTGATCATTCGACTGACAAAAAAAGACGCTCCATAATCGTATTCCACTATACTCTTTGAGCTGCTTCCCTGATATTTATAGAATGTAAATAAAGGAATTTTATTTTCGTTAATATGACTAGCTGGAAGAGCATTTTATTAGATAATCTGTTCTCTAACTAGCCCGCATGACAACTACGTATTCTACGTATATTAATTCCTGCGCGCCCCTGTGAAGTCCCACAGATATATATAAAATTAATGTGCCATCAACAAGAAGGTTGTGCATATGGACCACCACTGTGTATAGATGTGTACAAGGGAAATAATAACAATGCGTTAGTTATGTCTTCCTTGTCGGTCTCCATATATACATTTTCACTTCCTCATATGGTTTTCAAGTTCGATCCCTTTATCCATTTATTGCACAATGAAGGCCAATAAGCCGTAGAGGACCACCTCCTCGAGAAAGTTTAAAACATCTCATCTGAGGGATTTATATATGGATATGTGGAATATCTGAAGTCGTTTGATAGGATACTAAACATCAGCAGCCAAAATGGAAATGTACATAATCCCTTCCCAATCATCTCGGGCAGTGGTGAGTATGAATACCGGCCATGGAATTTAAGAGCGTTGACGAACCATGTTGTGAATTCAATTTAATGTAACATGAGTATGTGTATGATTTTGAACTGGTTCTCTAATACGGTACAATTCAATGTAGAGTTTCAGTGGACATATAAGCAATAGACGACTGTGTTATGGGTCACATCGGAACCATTGAAACATGTATATATATTATCCACAGCCTCTAGAAGGGAAGCAGGAGGCATCGGGTAGACACCGAACTCTTTATTATCGAACCACAAGGTTCTACTTTCTAGTCTATGTAAAGTTATAATAGAACCAAATGGTAGACATATAGAAGAGCCCTTTCTATATTACTTAAGACTTTCTTTTGGAAAATTTAAAAATTGGCTATACTTTAATTATGTCCGTTGTTGTTTCTTCATCGTATATGTATGTCTATGTATATACTTATGTGTGGTGAAGCTCGTCATCGATAAAGCTCAAGATTGGAAATAATAGCTTTAAAATCGAACATGATGACATAAAGAAACAGTACCATGTTTTATAGTTTAGCACACGTCCCTTTTTTCATGGGACGCTCTATTTGGTGCAATTCATTGCTTTTTAGCTTCATCAAGCAGTTTTTGTGGATCCCATAAGCTCCCAATGTCGGAATTATTTTATCTTCAACAATCCATCCGTCCGTCCTCTCTCTCTCTCTATCAAGCAAAAAGAAAACCCTAAGACACACCATATATCTATAGAGATATATAGGGTGAGCTGGTCTGCCCTTTAATTCAATGGATGTACGAGATGTGGTGCTTCCTCGTTGGCCGATCATTGTGGGCACCACAACACTTTTATTTTACAATTTATAGAATATATATAGGAATATATGTAAGTGTATATATATATATATATGTATCTATATTTATATTAATGTCTTTTTTTTGTCAGGGATCAAAGTCGCAATCCCAACTTAAAAGGTAGCAGCACATTAGACAAAACGGGCGTTTGTTAGGTGATCATCGACTTTATGGCATGTTTTCTTTATTAAAACCTAATCGGGAATTAATAAAAAGTGTTAGTATGTGATTATAATCATTTACTTTAATTTGCTACCTCCATTAAACAGATGACATCAAGGTCCACAAATTAAAGGAAGTCTCTTAGTGAGACCGAAATTAGGACAAGAGCTCATGACATAATACAATACATTTAATTACGCGTCCTCGTCGATGTTTGTCATGCGGAAACTTAGATATTCAGTCTTTTGCTTGGATAAACTATTATATTGCCAGGACTTTAACGGCCTGATTAATCCTGACATTAGTCTAATTTGTTTCGTTGTTGGTTGATGTAAGGTTGCCCCTTAGGTGTAAAACTATTGATAGCAGAATCTGGGCCATGGTTGGCGAATAATTCAAAAAACAATAATCATGAGATGGACTTCACGATAATTTGACTGTGACGCGACACATTATTTTTCAATAGATATCACCCGAACATGAAGACCTCTCCCGGCCATGTAAGATCCTCCTCATGGGAGCTATATCCATTGACATATGATCATATTTCTATATCCATTGATATATGATCATTTATGCTAGTGGGATGACTAGATTCTATTGTAGGTAATGATCATCAATGAGTTACTGGTAGCTATAATTAGCTTATAATAGCATGACGGAAAAAATGTCTGTCGATCAATAATCGCAAAAACAACTGTTAGTTCGCTATACGATGGATCGGTTCTAGACCTCTAGCACTGCATGTGTATCGGTTAACTTTTTACTAGTCTGACCGGTTCATACGCATGAGTCGTAAACCTGTATCCATTGACAAGAAATAAGTTGCATGTACATATCTATATATATATTTCGATATTATTATGGGCATATCTATGTACATGGTATATGGTATATCGATCGATATATAATAATTAGGTTAATGTGTAAGTTCCCAGGATTTATTCAACCTATACAGTGGACACACACTATGTGGCACTTTACCGATCTCTCTTTTTCAGTGAACAGAATGGTCTTTAAAGTTTGGGAATCCTAAGTATAAAACCCCAAACCCAAAATTTCTTTTCTTCCCTCCCAATTGAAGTAGGTTTTGGGGGCACACACGTGTATATACATATACAAAGGGGGACAGAATCTATAGCCTCCCTTTGGCCATTTATATATATAATGTGTCCTCTCTTTCTTTTCTTTGGGGGAATTAATTTCAACTTTATCAGGCCATAAGGCATATGATAAAGATACCCCTAGAATTCAGCTTTTGATTGAACTTTGTGAGAAAGGAACACAATGCTCGTGGGGCAAATACCCTGTTAAAAGTTCAATACACATTTTGTGATAGGCCGGCCCTCAGATTAAAGGGTTTTCAAAAGTCGGAATGATTTCTGAAATTCAATCGGGGATTTATGCTTTCGATTGCATATGCTGAATGCAAGACAGCACCATACTCCTCCTAGCTATATGTAGTCCTACATGACCCCATCCCACTGTCATATTCTCATCACAAAAGGGAAATTAATAAAAGTTACAAAGCCAAAGAGGAAAATCATGGGGGCAAAAAAAGGAAAAAGAAATTATATAGATAATGCCAACCCATGAAGCCAGGAAAAAGAGTTGAATTTTATTCTGTGGGTTGAAAAAAAATAACAGATTGAATTTTGTCTTTCTTAGCCGGGAAAATATTCGATCCAGCCGTTACTGGGCCTGTTTGGTTTTAGGGTTAAATTTTAGAATCATGATTTTGATTTTAACTCTACTCACTACAAAACAAAAACATACGTTTCCCAAGTCAAATTTATAATACCATCTCATTTGTCTTTTTCCACGATCAAAATCAAAATCAAAATCAAAATTACTTTAACTCTAAAACCAAACGCCCCCATAATCTCTAATGGCTTCAGCTGGCTAAATTGCCATAACACGACAATACCCAATTGGATAATTGCATAATTGCATGATAAGTACATCAGTTGTAGATAGTCCTAATTATTGGTCCTATTTTTTTTTTTGGATAAGTATTAATCTAGAGAGATTCACTAGAATATATGTTACAATTCCATCAATTGCAGCTGGCATTTGTCCATGAAATGACTTTGTTTTTAATTAGAAATCAAAGGAGGCCTATGTCGACGTAAGTTTTTAATATCTTATACTCACACATAAATTAATTTGAGATGATCCAATTATAGATAGTGAAAGAGCAAGCACCTTCCAATACAAGGATATCACGCTGCATAATAACCTCCTTGTAACTAGCATCTTATCATAAAACAGTGGCTAGTGGCAATCCAATTAATCAACTACGGATCCTAGCCCCATTGATGATATACATACAGGCATATACCTTTGTGGTAATTAAACCTTTTATTCAGACGAGCTATGTATATCGTGTCGATCTATATTCGTATTGAGCCAATGCATATTAGATATATATGGGAATTATCATAGTGACTATTGATTTGATGAGATCTTTAATGTCTTTTCCTTCTTCACAATTTAATTTTGATTGCAACATATGATAGTTGGAGTAGATGGGGATATATATAACACATAGGATCAGAGGTTTAAAAATTTTTTTCCTCTCCTTTCCGCATTGGCTTTACAACTCAGACTGGGAAAGGCCTAGCTCTCTTTGGATACCATTTGAAAAGGAAATTGAATAAAATCAAAATTTATATAAAGTAAGGATCGGTTGAAAAATTAAAGTTGGCGGGGAAAGAAATTTTTGTGCTATATATATACTATAGAGGGGAGGAGCGTCTAAATGGGGTGTCCTGTTGTTCTTTATATGTTCCCTTTCCCATAGTGGCTGGACCTCCTTCACTTGTATATCCTCCATCGAAGTGGAGACAAATTAAAAAGAAGTCTCCTGTTCAATCATCTATTCACTCTCATCAAACATCCCATACAATATATATGGTGTGTATGTGTATACAAGCACTTGCCCACAAAGGTGCGGCCTAACTGACAGATTATGCTGCTAGAGCATGAGCTATATGATAATTGTAAATCGATATTCAAATGGGGATTAATTTCAGCCAATAGACTGGAAATACCCGTAACATGCGCGATTGATAGATCGATCTTTTCATGTCGTCCACTTACCTTTGAGACCGCGGTCGTGTGTTTGTGTGTGTAAGACGTTCTCTTGCATCAATATCAAAGTAGATTTTGGGATGAATAAATGTAAAGGGGGATGTAATTTGTTGGGAGTGATGGTAGACACTATGTTGCAGCTTTCAAAGCGCGGGCATGATCTTAATTAAGACGTGCATTAGGGTTTAAAAGAGGAAAGATCCCATAAGAAGACACAGATTTCAGCCGAAAGCTTGTCCCACGGATTGGTACATAAAGTTTGTTATTTTCAAAAGCATGCAACCAAAGTTAAATCAAAAGTACCAATCCCAAATATTGCTTTTAATCTTTTTATATAATATATACGTATAGCTATTATATTACATTTTTTCTTCGTTATAAAAAGCATGAGATATGCGTCAATTTAAATCAGTTCAGGTGGTTCGATATTTGTTTTCGGATTCGAATATTGTGAACTAGAAAATTCACGTTAAAAGAACTTTACCCTTTAATTAGCAGTTCAATTAGGCTTGACATTGGATTAGTTGGAGACTATAGAATTTTCGGATATCAGGTGTATTATGAGAGATTTGGCCCGGAATTAGCATAGTGTATCATGTTGTATCATATTGTATTTTGACTAGCCTTATATATTCTCTGTAAATTAGGAAACTTTGTATTTTCCTTCTTATTGTAGGGTTATATGTACACAGCCGCTTGGCTTGATCGAAGAAATGAAAGCTTTTGAGGTTTTGCTCAGTTTTATCAAGGTGGTACACCTCAAAATAGCATGAGATATGCACTCTTATGTTAGATTACCGTTCTAAATTTTCCAAATGTTTATAATTAAGCCCAACTATATAGACTGCGATATGGTCGGAATTGGACTCCATTTACACGTTAGAATAGCCCATGATTAATGGGAGGCGGCCGCTATACTTTTAGAAAAATTGAAGTTCATCAATGTGTATTGACTAATTAGAGACGATAAGGATATGTGATAATAATTGGGTATCATATGTATCACGTTCCTCAAATTATGTGGAAAGCAACAATAGGCCACTTTTGTTTATTATAATCTTAATTAAACTATATATAAACACACACACTATATATGCTATGGGGTCTTGGTCTTTCCCTTGTCTCATCGCACATGCCGTTGAGGAAAAGACGTAGAATGCAACAAAGACATCCCCCCCGAGGAAATGGAAAAATCACAAAAGCATCAACCAGTTGATTCATAAAATAAGACCACTTTGAGTTATAAATATATATACATATGTGTGTGTATATATATATACATATCAATTCCTCGTATATGCCAATTATTGGAACCATCTATGTGGATACAAATTACATATGATCCGATAATTGTACCTTTAGTAAGGCTTTGTTATTATAGGGAAACTACTTTTTAGGTGAGCCCCTTGCTGAAAGTTTTATCTGAACTGTCGCTTTCCAAATGAAAACCATAATCACATATGGTTAAACTTTGCACAATACTTAAGGTGTTTCGATTATTTATACTCTGTTTGGTTTTACAGTGCACGTTTCTAAAATTTTAATTTTAACTTTAACTTTAACTCTACTCACTAAACAACAAAAATTAACAACACAATTATTACTTTTTCATTTTTCTTCAATTTTTTTAATTATTCAATTCAATTTTTAATATTAAATTTTTTTAACTATCCATTACTTTTTCCACAATTCAATAACACAGTCATTACTTTTTCTCAACTATTCATTATTTTTTCACAATTTGTCTCACAATTCAACAACACAATCAGTACAATCTAATTAAAATCAAAACCCAACTCTACTTAACTCTTTCCTGAATCAGATGCCGCCTCTATGCAAGGTGTAGATCCGGTCGAGAGTCATACTCGTACTACTGGGAGGAACAGTTAATACGGGTGCCAAACTACGAAGAGAAACGACCTGAATGGACATAGTGTATTCGGAGAGCCATCTGATCGAACATGTGAACTAGATAATTTGTCTGGGACCACGAGAAATCAAGGATCGAGACATTTTCGTGATTTTGGCAAAAAAATTGCGGGGAAAACAACATCGTACAAATTTTTACAACACGGAGGATGGCTGCTATATATAGTGTGATGATGATTCTTCCTGGGCATAGTCATTTTAGTTGATGAATCTTGGACTCATGAGAAGATTACGTTGATGTGCTCGTGAGGAGATTAGTGGGCCGTGTTGGGGCCTGAGGCCCATCTTATCTCCGTTCACGGCTGTTATCCATTGGGCCCATAGTTCCCCAAGAAAGCCCAACGAGCTTTCAATCAAACTAGCCTTGTCGAATTTGCCGTATCATGTATGTAACCAAGAGGTTTCAATTCCGATTCTCATTGAATGAGACTTTCATTTGTTATGTGCAGAATTTCTACCAGACCTGCCCTTCATTGGGCTTATGTCCAACTATAAACTCGAACAGATAGAATGGTAGAATGGTGATGACGGGCATTTCAACGGTATGTTCAGCGGAAAAGTTCTAGTTTCCTTATTCTTGGAGATTTATCCACCCAAGGGGAAGGGCGTCTGACTGGACAATCCATGATCCAAAAAGGACAACTTCTTCCAAACAGGGGTGTTCTTTCTTTTTGTGCATGTTTGGTGCTTTTGTGCTCAGGAATCCGACAGGCGATCCTATCATCGAATGAACTTTTTCCACCATACTCTGACGTTTCTCAGGGCTTGTACTTGTGCTTCTAGGAATCACCAGATATTTGGTCCCTTTTCCTAATTTTAAAATCATTTTGAAACGTATGCTTCTTCCAGTAGATGGCATCGTTGATATCTGGGTTCCAGGGTTGGAATGAGGACTTCTTTGTAGTACCGATAGAGAGATTAGCACGTACTTGAAACAATAGAACCTGTTCGGCTGTTCGTATAGTTAAGTTGGCAGTTTGTCTCCTGTCCGAGACATCCTGATTACGTGTGAGATCCGAACTCGGTTTATTTTGTACAGAGATCCCCCAAAGGGAGCAAACGACTTTTCCATTCCGTATAACTCGTGAAGCAATTGAATCATATGAGTATCAGTTGCTTTACAGAGGGTCTTATTACCCTGAGAACATGGCGCTGAGTATCAGGAGCTCTCTCAGCTCGCAACACCCTCTTGGAATTGGCGGTTTCGCTCCTTTAATGATCCCGGGGTCCACTTCTTCCAAGTTCTTCAATGGTTTCGGAACTCTCCGTTTCGCCTTCTGCCTAGTGAATAAGAAGGAATCCCTTGTCAGCGCCCGCCCTCAGCAATACTCTGCAAAGTTGGGCGCCATGGTGCCATCCTCGGTCTCTGCCTTCCGTGGTTCAAATCCTGAGATGTTTTCTGGACATACATAGAAGTCATCATATTAGCATCAATAGTTCAATAAATATCTGGACATACATAGAATAGAAGTCATCATATTAGCATCAATAGTTCAATAAATATCTGTACAGACCGAAAGCTCTAAATATAATCGAAAAGATCGGGAAAAGGAGCCTTCATCTTAAATTTTTGCTGACAGTTTACCTCGAGGTTGGTCTTCTTCTCCTTCCCGGTGTTAGAGTTCTCTGCTTTCTGACGATCTCCCTCATTATCAATGGTACGGTTACGCTCCACGGTCTGTTTCTCACCCGATTCCGGTCTCTTCTCCTTCATCTTTGCATACTTCTTGGCCTTCAAGACCTTCATCACCTCTACATTAGACACGAAACCGCGCATTAGACACAACACTCAAAGATAATGACCTAACGGACTATAGCTCGTACGCTCTCCTCATTAACATGTGATACCTTGGGAGGTGACGAGGCGATAGGCATGGCCCAGGTTGAGAGTCTCGTTCGGACGGAGGAGCTTCACGCGGGTGAACCTCACGGGCTTCTTATCCTGTTCACCCTTTTCCGCATTATCCTGGTCTGACGACGGTGGCAAGGGGATGATAAGAGAGACATAGTGGCCCGGGTTCGTCCTCATGACCTCGCTAGCTGCCACGGACCAGTACAGCCTCTCAATCCGCCCGCTCGGGTGCTGGATCACTAGCACAGCCGCATCCACCGCTTGGCAATTTCCCATTATTGGTACTGATCAATGATCTTCCCTCCTCTTCAATCCAATCCAAAAGAGGAACGAGGAAGAAGATTGATAGATAAGGAGGTTAAGGAAGGAGAAGTCTCCTTCTATTGACAGCACTCGGATTATCACTATGCCAACAGATAAATAAGGGGAAGACTGAAGAAGCTTTGCCTAATATAAAAAAAAGCAGGCCATGCCATGCCGTACGTGGGTCAGCTTGCAATATATTAATTATCATTAATTCTACCATCACGAAATATCTTCAACCTATTACCTAATTTAATTCATCATCAAGCATCGACTTAACCGTTACCATGACTTGCTTCCAATTCTAAACTCATATATTGCGGTAACTACGCTACGATTAATTTTCGTAATTGACAACACAATTTGCCAACTGCTATAGGTATTATGGTTAATTTATGGTCTTTTAAGATCAATATTAGTGTAGCGGTGCTACTTTTATTGTAGTAAGATATGGGTTCTTGTAATTAATTAATTAATTAATTAATGGCTTTGTGGTAAATATAATATAATGATAAATTATGATAATAAATATTTTATATATTTATATTTATATATAACTATTAGGATTAATAACAAGGAAAAAGCGCAAATTTTTCATATTTTAACAATTTTAGTACGAATTTTTTTCTTAACCTAAAAATGTATGAATTTTCGATTTGATAACAATTCTAGCACGACGTCAAATTTTTCGTAAATTTGAACGAAATCGAGGAGTAGTGGCCATAATTGAGACCCCACCACCCAAAATCGGGAGAACCCTCAAATTGGGAATTCTCCCTATTTCTGCGAGTGTAGTCATGACCCGGCCATCATACTCTGATTGAGCTCGTTGGCGCTCTCCCCTTAATTGGGGTCATCGGTACCTTCTATGGCTTAATTAATGAAAAATTTGATATTGTATTAGAATTATTATCGAATCGAAAAATTATACTTTTTAAGAAAAAAATTTCCTATCATAATTATTAAAATATGAAAAATTTGTTTTTTTTTAATTATTATTAACCTTAACTATTAATTAAGATGAGATAAGATGAGATGAATGGGGAACCGGCAGCGGCCTTCCGAGATGGTGATGATGCCACGTGGGGAGATGTCAGTAGATGTTTGGCTTGGGTTTGGACTCTCTCGCAGGCTGTGGCCGGCAATGTCCCCGGCCAGGTTGAATCACGTGGAAAATATCAACCCCCCGTTAGCCTTCTAGATGTCAGTCACTTGGGACGACTGATTTTTTTTTTCCTCGATAAACTTATCCGTATCCGACTTATATCTTACCACAATATCAATGATACTTTTGATGGATGGGGCCGATGAGTAAATAACACGAGAGAATATCATGAGATTGTAAGATGTCGTGATTATTGTTATTCCCTGTTGTGTCGCATGTACATATGAGTTTTGAACCAAAGGGGAGGCATGCGGTATGATGAGTATTTTTGACATTTGCATACCTTTGGGGTGAGGATTGCCCCCATGGACTATAGTGGGGTAGGATTTTGACCTATTCATATAGCCTCGATATTCACCAATAGTGCCATCAACTTTTACGAAAGACTTGCAAAACGATTGGAAAGGTAAGAAAGAGATAGTCTTTAGAAAACATTATATGATGTGTATCGCATAATCCTATTTCGTATCATTTGCCTAGAATGATTAATTTGAATTTAGTCCACTCGACGGACGAAAATCCATACTAAAAATCAGAATGTGCTTTCGCTTTTGAATATCTTATGTCAAAGTACTAAAATCCATACTACATGCACAACTTTTCATGAATACTATTCCAAAGTAAAACATTTAGGTGGGGATGACGTCTCATAATAACATAACGAGAGACCACCTCAAGATGCTTCTATCTAATAACCATTAATTATGCAAAACCTAACAAGGCATGCATTGCTGATGGAAATATACACACTTCACGCAATTGGGCCTCGGCCCCCTCATTCACCCATATATATATATATATATATACACACTTCGTGGCAGACTTTGTAGACCGCGACGCACCGTGATACATACGACTCGGCAATCACACACAAGCACACGATCATTGTTACGTACCCTGCTTTAGTTTACATATATCAGTCACTTGGTTCGGAAAAAAAAAATCTCGAAACGGGCAAGAACCAGACCACGACACCCGAAATTCACCTACTCCCAGTAACCGTGTCGGGCAGGAGAGGCTGAGGGTAAGGGAAGGCGCACAGAATCATCATACGCAGGTATCTCTGTTCCAACATGGCAATATTAAACCGGGTTAATGTCGGTTTACGAGCCGATTAATTAAATAGAACGATTAGTCTCAACCCGAGACAGTAACCTCGCTTAGCATCTCTGACTCGTAATTATAAAACCGGGCAAGATCTTCACCTCAATGCATTAGACTATTTGAACCCCAAGAAACGTTTGACAAAATTTCACCTTCCTTGGAATTTTCTTTATATGCTTAATTAGGAGTTCAGGTTGAAGCTAACTAAACTAATGGAACATCTACCTGATTTCAGTGTCAGAAAATGTAAGCCCATGTGAGGTGTTGGGGACGTGCTGGCCAAAAATATTTAATGTCTGAAATGGACAAATTTCTAGCCTGACTATGACTCATGTTGGGGACTACAAGTACTGCTGTCCAATTGACGATATCTCGGCCTCTTCCGGTCACCGAGAAGGCACGTATCGACCGGCTGGCGCTATTAAAAAATAGAGGGGATCCCCTGGGTACGCGATCTGGTTCGGAGACTTTAAGTTCGGGGTGAGAGGCGTGATATCGACCGATAAGAAAATTAAAATCGGAGGGACATTCCATAGCTCCCTTTACCCAACAGGACGATAGGAAGGGAGTTCGCGGGGTCTTTTCGTGTCTGTTCTCTTGTGGTTGGGAAGGGGACAATGGTTTAATTTTAAAGTGGCTTTCTTCACATTCTTCCCCCCTTTAAATGAAATGAATATATATAACACGAGGAATATTTATTTAAGGATTATCGAGCAAAAAAGAATGTCTTGTTGGAGATTCTGATGAGATCCATTGATCAATAGTGGCCAAATCAGATTGTTCAAGACATTCCAGTGTTCATGAATTTGGGTACTAGCCCTGCTCTTTCTACGAACCTACCTAATTTCCCAAATGCTTTTTTTAGAAAAGACGAATGTATATAGACTCCTCAGAACTGTATCTTGGTCAATTGTTCAAGCTCCGCGATCATATGATCTTTCGAGATCCACGTCAGAAAAGACTGAGAAGAATGTCGTGGGGTTACTTCCGCCACGCCACTCAACTGATAATCAAGCAATATGTGAGATCCGTGAGGGGGGGGGGGGGGGGGGGGGGGGGGGGACAAAATTGTAATGGTGAAAGAGATAGAGAAACGTAGGAGATAGAGTCGGAGGAGGTGGCTTTGCATTATTAGAGTATGGAGGCTACAAATTCATTTCATGGATTGGTGGGTGGACAATGGACATGACCTTTTGTTCCTAGTACTCCCATTCAAGAATCAAGAACGGGGCCATGGTTGCATTATGATCCACCAAAAACTATTATATTATTATTGCAATTAAAGTAAGGCATTATGCCCGTAAGGCCAATAATATGCACAAATGATTAGAATGGAGAGTAAAGACAAGAAAAAGAAAAGGAACCGACTTTTTCCCACTTTTATTATGAAATATTCCATCAACCTTCATGCATGTACATGTAGTAGGAATAAATCTATCGAGCTAGGTTAGAAACATCAGCTAATTCACCTGCTCGGTTGAGTTAAAGGCAAGACCATTCACATTCAATAGAAGTGCTTCCAAGGAGTGAATATATGTGATCCTGCCTCAATGATATTCGAACTCTGAGCGACTTTTGTGGACAATTACTCACTTAACTATCAGACCGAACCTATTTACGTCGGGAATTAGATATATGAGTTAGGCATGGAACATGAAATGTGTCCTCATTGAACCAAATTGACATGGTGACACTCGTGGCAATTTGGTCTTCTTTGGAGCTATATGGCTCCTTTCTCAGATTCTCTCACATCACATTTTGTCTTGGGCATGCCTTAGTTTTTGCAGACAGTTCGGCGTTCAATCATCCACGATTGGGTCCTTTTAGGGGAAAATACAAAAACAATGCTGCCCTATTTTACCCTTTTAATCCCCTTTTTCTATTTTGATGCCTTTTTGTATTGTTTGCCACTAACTGATGCAGCTCTCGATTTCGTTTGATTGACACGAAGAGAAAGGAAGTGCAATCATCAGCTAAATCAGGAGTCTCGGTCCCTTGCGAACGTGCGCAATAAAATCACAACCCAATGGTATTGTTAGTCTCGGCCCAAGTTGGCCCACCTTGTTCAGGTTACGGGTTATTCAATTTCGTTTTATGGGAGGTCGTGATCGACCGAGCTTCGCATCGGTTCATCAAGGTCGTCTTATTTTGACAATCTTTATAAGATTCAATGAACCAAAAGCATCTAGAGTTCGTCCTCACATGTGAATGGATAATTGCGAGCTACACATCATTAGCATTTGACAGGCCCAAGAAGAAGGGAACGATATCGAGAAAATCATCAAAACGCGTCATATGTACTTAGGATGTTGATCCACAGAATTCATCAAGCTCGCCCAAGTCAGATGACGGTCTGGCAGGGTAACTCAGCAAAATGACATCAACCTTGACATCTTGACTGCTATCAAACCACGTTCACTTCCGAGTACACCAAGGATCAAACAGAGGGGAAGCACTTGTTCAGATTAAAAGGCAGGGAATAGAACTCCTCACTTCTCGTATCCAACCATGTTCACTTCCGAATACACAAGGATCAAACCGAGGGGAAGAACTTGTTCAGATTAAAGGGCAGGGAATAGAACTCCTCGCTTCTCGTATCTGTCTTGAACGAGCGGAACCTCTCCCACCAGTGCATTCCCCTGTCTCTCTTAGTCGCCGAGTCCTTCTTATGGTGAAGCATGGCATCTAGGAATAATGCCAGCAGTCCCGCAACAAACGCCTCGGATGAGAAAGGGACATTGATCATGTCGTTGAACTGCAAAACAACAAGAGAGAACAGTAACTCTTGGGCCTTCCATTTTATTGGCCTGAGCTCGTAATCAAGTTAGAACAAAGTGTATGGGAATAGTTTTTGATACCCATCTTGCGCCAGTGTGGACTGGACCATAACCATTAACTGCCGTGTACTCGTTGAAGTACTGGGGGATGGACAGGCCCATGAAGATGGAGAAGCCTAAGATGAACTTCGTCCTGAAGCTGTTCAGGTTGCAGAACTGAAGAAAGCCGAGACCCGCCGAACCTGCTCATTGGTTGACAAGAAAGTAGTTAATGTCGGACTATGAAACAGCTACTTAAAAGGGGAAACAACTTAAGTTGCATCAGTTATAGTACAACACGTACCAACATAGGCAAAGAAGAGGCAGTAGAGAGCCGCAACGATAGGTGCAGGAATCGAAGCAAAGACAGCCCCAAACTTCCCTGCATGAGCATGTACATTCCTAGCATGATAAATCAGAGTGAAGTTCAAAATGAAATACTCATCAGAAATCGGAACCTACCAAGGATTGAGAAAAATATCATGAAACCAGCCGATATTTGGACAACCCGTCTGCTGCCAACACGCGTCAGGGCTAGAAGACCAGCATTCTCCCTGCATTAGTGATGTATAAGCAGTATGAAACTAAATGCTCTATAATTTTCAGTAATCGGGCTTCGAGGTTTACTGAGAATTATATATCAAAGTCCTCAGACAGGAGACTTACACAGCAACTGATGATCCGATTCCAGTTCCGAATATCCCGCTGGCCAAAATGCCCACTCCCTAAAATCAATAGGATGAAGAACCAAAAATGAGTGAAAGCATAGAGTGCAGGGAAAATAGAAAGTTACTCCCAATTTAATGACTTAAAATTAACCATAAGTCAACAAATAAACGAACTGTGCGATTTATACCTGCCAACCAACGCCACGGCTAAGAATGGAAGGCGGCAATGGAGTTGCACTCGCATATCTTGACACAGCAATGAAGGCACCAGTTGACTGTTCATAAAAATTTATGTGAGGTCAATGAAAAGGTCCCAACAGATACCGTGCACTGTTGTCAAATTAGTTATGAAATGAAACGAGGCATTGGATATCAGAGAAAAGTAGACAGTTAATCTCAGAACATGAATAAAGGGGATCAACCTCCACAAGTGCAACAAATGAAGCAGCCATCATTGCGAACGACTCTCCAGCATCAAAAGTCGGGGCTCCCCATTGGAATGGATAAGGGAATCTTATCCTGCAAAAGATATTACCCAAAGCAGCAAAACCATTAAATATCGAATTATCATATGGACAAAGACCGTCTTATATCTAAAGTTTTGCTGACCCTACTACTGATCATGCAGAGGAGATAATCTTACCATGGAGCTGCACCGATAATTCCAGCACGATCAGTTCGGCAACTTTGTTGAGTCTTAGGGCCTGTATTCTTATAGGCCCCACCCACGGTGAGCAGATGAGCATACACCCAAACAATTATCACCGAGAATATAACGGCAAAGCGATCGAAGACATGCCTCTCCCCACGTATCATATGAGGAATGAACTACAAAGTTCAACACCAAATGTTATGATCCTCAACTGTACAATAATGAGTTCTGGGATCACTGAAGGTCTAAATTACCTGAGAAAAGATGATCAGTAGGATCAGCTGAGGCAACCCGATCTCCACACATTTTGCAAGCTGGGGCAGATACAAAGCCAGTATAAATGTGAAAAGCGGGAAAATAGGAGCGATTATAATGTGAGTGATACGCAAATTACTTACCACGGGAAACCCAAGCTCATACAGCCCAAATCCTGAGAGGGCAACCAATGGGACAGCTGAGAGTGGGCTCAGGAATCTAGTCCAGTGCAGAAACAAAATGAATTAGCATATCATTCAATCTGTTTGTGATAGATAAATTACCACAGGATATGACTGGAAACTGCCAAGCCTCTATTTGCAGGTTGTTCAAGTTATGAACTATTCCAAGAACAGGAATGCGAACAAATAGAACTCTTATTTTTCTTTTTAAATCTGTGCAAATAGTTCCTAGAACATTTCAACTTTTCATCTTAGGATTATGATAAGGCATGAATAACACTGTTTAGTTTGGACCATAGTTTGAAATGAAGGAGATCCGAACTCGTGGTGAAACTGTGGAGTAACAACTCTAACACAAGCTTGTGAGTGTTCATGTTGTGAACCTTGTGACGTTTCGCCACAGGCCACTGAAGCCAACAACAATCTGAAGAGTTGAGGAAACAATTAACGCTCCTTGAGTTCCTCGCATTATCTTCTCGAATTTCTGCAAAGGAGCACAAGGATTGAATTGACTTTTCAATGAAAACGAAGGAGCATAAGAGAGGGAAATTTTCAAAATCCGCATTATTTCCGGTAAACAACCTCCTGAGGATTCAGAATGTTGCTGTATCTGCCAGC
Source organism: Punica granatum (assembly GCF_007655135.1). Classification (NCBI taxonomy): domain Eukaryota; kingdom Viridiplantae; phylum Streptophyta; class Magnoliopsida; order Myrtales; family Lythraceae; genus Punica; species Punica granatum. The sequence goes on from NC_045132.1 coordinate 22,247,644, forward strand.
AAGTATGATCGAGATGGTGGTGGGCACGAAGGTATATGAAGCGCCTATAACAGCTGGTAAACGTGTCCCAAATAGAGTCTGAAACAAAGTGTTGAGACCCGCTACGAAGAGTATTGTCTGAATCATCTTTGCCTTTTCCTCCTGAAGAAGTGATCAAACTTTTAGTCTTGAGTATCAAAAAGAGGGAACATAATTTAATTGCACTAAGAACTGAAGGCTTACATTGCCTCCTCCCATCTGAGGAACAAGTGAAGCAGGAATGAGGACAGTTGTGCCTAGCATGACCAGATAATGTTGGAACCCAAGAAGAATAGCTTCCGCTGCATTAAACAACAACTCCATGAAACTCACAAACGCAGCCGGTATTCCCAGAGCCTCTCATGATACCTCTAGCTAGGAAGTTTGAAAAGGTTAAACCAAATTAATTGCCCAATCGACTTCCACGGTTTCCTAAATGAAAATCAGATCAGATGATAACCGGATTCCCTTTTGCCTTTGAATGTGAAGAAACAACATGCTAAAACTAGATCTTGCTTTTTTGAAAAGCTATGTAATAATTAAGGTAAGCAATGGTGTTTTCATTTGGAAAATATTTTTTGTGGCAATCAATCAGTAACTAGACCAATCTTTGCTGATCACATCACGCAGACATGCACCATCAATGATCCTCTGTCAAACAGAAAGCTGGGAAAATCCTACTACATGGACACAAAAATATAAGATCACACACGCACAAATCCTAAGCTTCCAATGAAACAGGGACGTGCCTGAAAACGGAGAACAACAAAAGCAGAACTGCAAATAGAGCGAGTAACGATGAAGATGGAACGGGACTCACGCCAAGGAGGGGGACTGGTGATGCAGTAAGAGATGCTGGGAAGCTGCTCCTTCACCGGATGTGGCTGCAGCTCCTCCTGTTTTGGTGGTGGTGCTGCTCCTCCACCTCCTGCCATACTTCTTCTTCTTCTGCTCCTCCTCCTCCTCCTCCTCCTCCTCCTTTCTGCTCCTCTTCACTCTCTCACTGACCCACAAAGCGATGGATCAACCCAATAATCCTAACACTGCAAAGCTACCCAAATCTCCAAACAAAGAAGCCCCCAAGTCACAAAATCACCCAAACCTCAACGCAGACATAGAATCAGCAAAAATTGAAGAACACCCAGCAAGGAGTAGATTGCGGAGGAAGAGCTTTGCCAAGTTGATGAGCATAAGAACAAGGAAACAGCTAGGAGCGTCTAGCACAATGTGGGCTCAGTAAAAGCAACAGAAATGATTTGCTGAACCCAATAAAAAGCAAATCCCCCCACACAACCTTGACGACCAAGAAACATAAAATAAAGACCGCAAGTGAGAAGTGAGAAGAAGGTGACCAAGCAAAGCAAAACCGACAATGCAAAAGCAAGAAAGAAAGAAAGAAAGAGACCCAGACCCCTTCCCTCTCTCTACCTCTGAGGGTAATGAGAAGAGAGGGAGGGAATGAGGGAGGGAGGAGGAAGGAGCTTGGAGGGAATCTCTCTTTATTTGCTTTGTTTCTTTTTAGTATTATAATGCTAAGTCATTAATACACAAACGCGAAGGTAAAGGGGTCAGGTCTGAGCTTCTTTTCTTCATTCACCCATAAAGATAAAGCTCTCATCACTCCTTTCTTTTTTGCTTAAAAGCATATCTCTGGGATGAGAGCAGTCGTCACCTTTTCCACCATTTCTCGAGTCTCGCAGCAGACTCGAATCAAAATCAAAGGACCCAATAGAATAAAATGGCAGGTCGTCTTTTCAAATTTGCTCAGACACTGCCTCGCTCTCACTGGTCGCTGTGAGGGTGCAACGACACGGCTTTCGGGCTGCTTCCACATTTGCTGTGTCCGAATATCATAAACGGCAGAACGCCGACAAGTCGGTGCCCAAGCTGGTAACTTTTTCGCTGAGAATGAGGGAAAAAGCCATTCAACATTTATCCCATCGGTGACCGCCATTGAATTTTTGCAGTACATCGTGGATCCAAGATTAAACCTTTAATCATTTCCCTTCATGGGTTGCATTGAATTTTGGTAGGGAGATTGTATAAGCTCCAACTGGGTCGCCGCTCCTTAAGAATGCCGTTGGTGGAGCTCGGCTGCTTAGGGAGAGCCTCGAGAATGTGGGCAAATTCGCATAGATAGTTAATATAAGGTGAGCCGAGGAATTGGGAAGTTTCATTGAGGGGCTGCACGTCGTGGAGAATAAGATGCTAATCGGAAACTCCACTTGGGAGCTGAAATGGATATCGCATAAGCTCCAGTTTTGCACTTTTTGAGGAGCATATATTCATGTCGAGACCGGGTGATTTATCTTCACAAGACCTCAAGCTTCTTAGTCATTGCAGTCACCATCAAAACATAGCATCTCCCCTCCGGCTTATATTCCGCTCCGTCATTATCTTCAAACACAGTTCGTATTAAAGGGGCTAAGATGCTTGGATTCGGCCAAGAATCCGAAACAGTTCTATTCCAGAACAATCCTATTGCCATAGCCTACAACTTCTTATCATTCCCTGTCTATTTCTTCGGAAGCCAGACATATCTTTCTATATATTTTGTTTCTAAGCATGAATTGGCACATCACAGTCACAATGATGCGAACATAATAGTAGAGATAGAAGAAACAAGTCATTTTGCAGTAACACACAGCAGAGGGCATGTAAAGTTATGAGTGAAAACCAAATGGTACATCGTGTTCTCATCATCAGCACCAATTCCACAAAACGCTCACAAAATGACATGCCTGCCACAATTAAATTATCGGAAAGTAAATTCCTCAATACTGCAGCAGAACCCCCGAGTTTTCGACAAACAAACGGCATTTCATAACACGAGGTCGATATTAAGTGATAGCAGCATACAAGGAAGCAAACATCTCATGTTACAATTGCCAGCTGTCGAGATGGTGGACCGTGAATCATGACTGGCCAGGTCGGGATTGCAATCTCTTTCTTTCAAACTCGAGCTGAAAAAGAAACAGAATTTTCGATCACTTTACGTACACAAGAAAGGAGGGAAGGAGAAAAGAATCTCTTGCTGAACTTCAAGGATCTTACTACTTTCTTCACTCGGTCATTGGCAGCAGGAGTGCCCCCATAAACGGAATCAGAGACATATGGACTGCTCACACGAACCTCATTCATGACCACTATGACAGTTTTGTCCCAACGAACTGGAAGCCTGATTGCACAAGTGAATCCGTGTAATCCGATCATTGACAAGCAAAAAAAGGAAAAGTAATCCAAAGATCGAGTTTAATCTGAACAGCAAACATAACCCGACGGTAGGAAGATTATCTTGAAAAATGCATTTTGTGTGGAAGGAAATTAGATATTCCTCCTGCAGTTGAGCATTAATTACATAAGATACCTCAAATACTTTCTTAACTAACACAGCTAAATAGTTACAAATTAGGAAGAAGATAAAGGAGAATCTGGAAATATTAAAACTCCTGGGCACCTTCACATATTTCCTATTTGTTACCCCAAATCATACCTGAGACATATTAATCTTTGCACAATAGGTTCATAACTAACACAAAGATTACTTTGACTGCAAGAATAATTCCAAGGTGCAGCTTCAAGACTTCGACAAATTTGCAACTCAGTACACATGGTCAACAGATATAATTAAAGTAGAAGTTAAGACAAATTTGCAACTCAGTACACATGGTCAACAGATATAATTAAAGTAGAAGTTAAGATTTTACGTGTTAGTGATGAATAGCTGCAGCATTTGTGATTCTAGAGTACTGTTTGCAATGTATTCCCAGATCACATCTGAGCCAATAAAATCTAGTTACAGGTCCATAACTACAAGAATGCACTCGAATTCAAATCAGCCAAACTACTATGACTATCACAGTAATTCGATCATTCACCCCAAGAAGACCATACATGATAGAACAAGTGGAAAGAACAACACATCTGTCATCAGGTGTATGGAGGAATGCTGATATAAATCGACAGCTTTCAGTTCATCATGTCACGGTATTGTTTTACATGCTTTCTCCACAATTTGATTTTCAGGACTAAATATATGTCCCTAGAGCTCAAAGCCTTCAACTTCAACATGTTAGCCCCCACAATGTGAGGAACCTCAACACGTCAGCCTTAAGTTCTAGTACAGTTAGGATACAATTGCCCGAAGCATCTAATAAACATCTTTCAGACATATACCTCCTTAAATTTTGCCACTAGAATGATCAATGCGTTAAGGCATAAAAGATACTGAAAAAGAGGTTTTCTTATGTTCTAACAATCGAGTGATCTCAACTAATTAATAGGATCATGGCCAGGCCACTATAATACAAGTCCTTGAATGTTTCTTTCTTCTATAAAATGGACAAACTGCAAATTGGGACTTGTACTGAAATGTAACAATAAAAAGTATAGCTCGAATGCATAATGCAGAGCATAGACTCTATCAAATAGAGGAATGCCACACAAAATGTAGTGTTCACATCTAAAAAAGGATGGATTCTCCAGGAGAACTTACGTCTTAGACAAAGCATCGAAAATCATCTGCGCTTCGCTAGTGACCCCAACACCTATCCTCTCAGCCTCAGCTTCTGCCTGCCTGAGAAGCCACAAAGGTAGAAACGCGGAATAGCCAAACCATTCAATCAAAATTCAAAGGATTTCAAGCATAAATTAAAAGAATTTTGAGTCCACAGAAATCCGACAAGACCTCAAGGCGAGCTCTTCTCTAGCTTGCAAGCTGTGCAGATCAATGTAGCATTTCTTGAGATCAAGGGGGTCATCACCGTGACCCAAGAAACTGAATTCCTTAATGTAATTGGCCTTGAGCAGCCTTATGTTCCGACGAGGACCCTGCTTCGCACCCTCTTGTGCCGCCTCATCGTCAAGGAAACTCATTCAATCCCTCATTCAGTAAACAGGAATTGCAGCAATGCAAACAAACACCCCACAAACAACATCCCAACAAACCATAATCCAAAAATTAGGAAGAAACTACTGCAACGCCCAAGGAAACAGTAAAGTCTAGGACTTGACAGCTGGAATTAAGAGCAAGCGGACGAAAGCAGAGGAGGATATGAAGTACGAGGATGTTGGAGGGCCGATCGTAGGTGACGACCTGGCCCTCGAACTCGTCGCCGAGGGTGGTCTTGACGGAGAGGAAGCAGCCCACCGCCGACTCGTCCGTGTAGCTGCTGCCTTCCATTACACAGAGCGAGAGGAGACGCGAGTAGGGTCGTCCTTCAATTCAACTCTTCCCCTCTTCTCCGCTCTGCTCTGTCAGACTTCTTTGCTTCTGCTTTCAGCTTCCGCTGCCGCTCCGACGTCAAGCCGACAGCACAGCACTGACTCGTCCATCGAGCTGCTCGGGCACGGCACGTAGAGTAACCTGCTTGGTCGGGACAAGAGGCACTTGGGCTGAGGCCCGGCCCGTTAATATATGATTGCGTGGTCCGGCCAGTTCTGTATGAAATTGGCCCAGCCCATAAGTCATGGGTTGGATTTTTTTTATTGGAACATATTGAGATACTGATGATCCAATGGAATTTGGATCTACGTTTTTTCTTTTTCTTTTTTACAAGAAAAGTTCATAAACCTAATACAATGAAATAAAATTTGAATCTACATTTTTTTTATCTAAATTATCGGCAAGATGCGATTTTGATTGCGATTAGTGCTATGCTTTTCATGTCATGCATGATCGGTAAGCTTTGACTTATTACCTTGACGGTGATGCTATACGCAACCACTCGAGATTGACTAATTGATCTTTGATATATCGGTCCCAAGATTCTTTGCAACCCATTGGCTGCAACTATATAATAGCATTCAGAGAATAAAATTGTAAGTACATTTACCTTGAGGAAAAAGGATGAAGTGACTACAAACAGGAGTGAAGTCAGGATTTTCATTCAAAGGCAAAAATGTTACTCGATATAAATATTATATAAATAGTTTTTAGGGGAATAAAATATTAATTTTACATAGTTTTGGAGCAAAATTTTAAAAAAATTCAAATTTCAGAGGGGACAATTGCCCACTCTGCCGATTAACCGGCTCCGCCCCACTACAAACCTGTTAGATCTTGAATAAGCTTACGCTGCCCTTTGAACTCTGCAATGGGACCGAATATCATGCATTTAACTAATATAATTCAAGTAATTGTACTTGATTGGGTCAGAGAGATAAAGAGAGCAGCGGATCCACCCTTTTGCCCATACTCGATTATTGAAAATTTTTGGCCCAAAGTAAGGAGAGCACGGAAGCCCCAAGTACAAGACCATACAAAGAACAGACAAAAACAACAGAAGAAAACCTAACCTTAGGCTTATGAAGAAACTTCTCAACTCCCAGTTCTTGAGCAAGTTCTCTTTTTTAGCTTTCACCCTCTCGTGGACATCGTGTCATGGGATTTTTCTAACGTGATCAGGTGACCCATGGTCATCACAGCCGTCTATCTGTGAGCCCTACGAGGAGTGGACAGTCATGATCCCAGTGTCACCTAACACCGGATCATATAAGTGGCTCCACGTATCATGAATTCACCTGCACAAACGATATGTCTCAAGGCTCTCCATGGTCTGTTGCTAGACCGTTGGAGGAGCTCCACACAGCTGAACCGGATTCATCCAAGACACCATTATCGTACAAAAAAGAACCGTAGACGAATTGGACACTTTAGGATGTGTTTGTTTTTTTAAATTTTTTTAACTCAACTCAACTCCACTTATCTTCAATTCAACAACACAATTATTTTTTTTTCATTTTTAATTTTTTTTAACGATTTAATTTAATTTTTAATATTAAATTATCTCAACTATTTATTATTTTTTCACAATTTAATAATACAATCATTACTTAATTATTATTTTCTCTTAACTATTTATTATTTTTTTATATTTTTCTCATAATTTAACAATATAATCATTACAAACCAATTAAAATTAAAACTCAACTCAACTCTACCCTAGATCCAAACGGACTCTTATATACTGCATTCCAATTGGGTAATGCGGAGTCAGCTCATTATCCTTCCCATGTCAGTCAACCTGTCAATCGATTTTGCTACGGACCCGAAGAGCTGAGCGAGCTCGAGCTCCATCAATGTCGGCAGCTGCTACAGCTCTCTCCCTCTCCTTCTCTTCCAATTCGCCTCCCCACCTGCATCTCCACCTCAGAGCCCACCCCTTCACTCCCCCGCCCCCTTACCTCCACACCCAGTTCTCCACTCTCCCTAATGTCGCCACCCGCTCACACTTCAGGCCCTCTTTCTCCCACTCCCCCTCCCCTCCCCACCTCCGCCCTCCACTGCAACCGCCGACACCTCTGTCCCGTTCCTAGACGACCCTTTCCGGCCCCTCAAGTTCCTGACCAACGACGAGTTCGAGAAGCTCAAGTTCTTGGAGAGCTACTCCTACTTCCAGGAGCTGAAATCCGGGCACCTGACGGTTAGGGTCATGAGGGCGGAGGAAATGGACGAGACGGTGAAGCTGCTGGCCGAGTCCTTCGCGGACTCGATGCTGCTGCCCCCTGGGTACGTGCCTCTGCTGCGGTTTCTGGTGAAGAAGTACTTGATTGAGAGGAGAAGCGTGATGCCCCATGCTGTGACTCTGATAGGGTTTTACAGAGAAAGAACAGATGAGGACGAAGAAGAAGGAGAAGAGCTGGCGGGGACTGTGGAGGTTTGCTTCGATAAAAGGGGTTCCAATGCTTCTCCTCCTTCGCCTACTCCCCCCAAGAACTCGCCGTACATCTGCAACATGACTGTGAAAGAGCAGCTCAGAAGGTAATCTCTATGTTCATTTGCTCTCTCAAAATGCAGAAAAGTCGGAGCTTTTCGAGTCCGATGGATCAATATTGTATTGGCATGTGTTGTTCGTGACTTAGTTGGTCTACGGTGATAAATGTTTGTGTATCCATAGGCAAATGGGCAATCTGAAATTTGTGATTTTTGATGTCTCATTGTGAGTTCAGGGCTTTTCTGTTCGGATGGATCAATATCGTGTTTCCATGTGTTTGTTGGTGATTTAGTTGCTCTGTGGTGATAGTTACATACATAGGCAAATGGGAAATCTGTAATTTGTGGTTTTGATGTGTCATTGTGGGTAAAATTTCACGTCTCTCAAGTGTATATTTTGGTTGAACTTTCAGGAAGCGCATTGGCTGGCACCTTTTGAAGGCCAGCGAGGAACTGATTTCACGGATGAGTTCTGAGAGAGAGGTCTACTTGCACTGCAGAATGATCGACCTGGGACCCTTCAACCTGTATATGAAAGCAGGTTACCAGGTCATCAAGACCGATGGATTCCTCGTCCTGCTGATGTTTCAGAGACGCAAACACTTGATGTGCAAGGAGCTTCCTCCTGTAATTGAGAGCTCTCTGGAGTTGGATAGCTCTGGCTCGAACAATGAACAAGTTCCCGATGTTGAGGAATCATGATTCGACTAGGTGAGCTTCCTTTTGTTGTTGACTTCATGCCTCCCCTTCTTAGCCAATGGAGCTCATGTCTCCCATTTTTGCTCTGTCTCCCTTTTCATGTGAATCGAGTATCTTTGTACAGTTTCCAAATTGTATATTACATGGTTTCCTATAGCTTCCATATATCCTTTCTTGCGATCCTTCTGCTGAAATGGAATCCATTGCACATCTTGAATTGAGCGGGTTAATGAAATTTTTTCGAAATATAGAAGATTATAGTCTGTTCTTAATGGACACTGCTTTTCCATTCAAACCACAAGCTGCAAACATAAAGCCTCAAGAATCGCACATTTCGCTTAATTGGGCTTTACATGTATATGATGTATATGAACCTGAACACTAGCTTTCCGATTAGATATCGGTGACTCTAGAAGAAAACCAAACATGAAAGTATCCTCTCTATTCTATTTTCAACTCATTATTGGCTTTTCTGGTATCTGATTATGTACATGAGCAAAACATCCTTCTATTTGGCTCTTTTTTTTTGTTTTTGGTGAATATCCTTCTACTTGGCCCTGTCCACTATTTGTTTGCGGTACAAACACACATTGTCGCGAGGTGTAAGCTCTCAGCAATCAAGCAATCCTCATAAATAGATTATGAGATCACAAAAATCACTGCTTGTAAAAGACTTTGGTTTCTATACCATTCTGAACGAGGGCTGAGCCATTCCAAGGCCTTTCGAGTTCAAAAAGTAGATCAACTGAAGCTCCTTCACGCAGTCGCCCATGGATGGTCTCTCGCCACTGTCTAGGCGAACACATCGGGATGCTAAGTTTGCAAACATCATAACTGAGTCAAGCGAGTATGAGCTGTGGCTCAGGTTCGGATCAATCACCTTACGCAATTTCTTCCGATTGTTCAGTATATGCCTCACCTGAAATTTGAAGTCATGCTCTGTTTGGAAGTCTTCGTACTCTCCAGAAACTGAACTAGAAATCTCAAACTAGGATCTTTGTACCTGTATTACTAGGTTCTGATCGTTCGGTCCCTGGTTTAAGTCCACGGCTCTCCGGCCAGTCAAGAGCTCCAGAAGCACCACCCCGAATGCATAGACATCGCTCTGCAAAGTAAGCTTTCCTGTCTGTCATCAACAAACCAAACCAGCTCATTAGGCTACTTGGTCTGCGTGGTTCAGAAAAACTGGCCGGACGGATCTAAAACTGCAAAAAGATGTGCATATATGTACCGATGTATACTCGGGATCAAAATAGCCGAAAGTGCCAAGCATTCTTGCAGTCTCGCAGGTCTCCTTGCCTTCTGGCATCAGCTTGGCAAGCCCGAAATCTGATATCTAGATACCAAATTGCAGCAATTACTTATATTTGAATTGTATCTATACTACATTACTTTTCGTTGAGTTTTACTTTTAATAGTAAACTGACTTTCGCTTCGAACTTGGCGGTGAGAAGAATGTTAGTGGACTTGAAGTCTCTATGTACAATCGGAACCCCGACGGCGGAACCTGAATGGAGATACTCGAGTCCCCGAGCAGCACCGAGCGCCACTTTTAGCCTTATCGGCCAATCCATCTTTGCTTTCCCAATGCCTAGAATTAGCAGCTCGATGGCTTAGCTAGCAAAGCATTCTCAAGAAAATGAAACAAACTAGGAAAAATATTCTCATTTGATGTTCTTACCAGTTAAGTGATCTTGCAGGTTCCCATTGTGCATGAACTCGTAGACTAAAAATCGGTTCTTGCCATCTGCACAGTAGCCTATCAATGAAACGAGGTTTTGGTGATCAAGTCTGCTCAGGATATCGACTTCCACACGAAACTCACGTTCTCCATCTGCCTCTTTAAAAGGGGGTAGCTGCATCTTCTTGATGGCTACAACCTTCAGGTTCCCAGAATTAGAGCTATATATATCAGAAACTCATGATAAGCAGCCACAGAAATAACATTTGCTCGCGTTGACTCGGAACATGACATACCTCTCCTGACCTGAGAATTCCCCTGTAGACACGTCCAAACCCTCCCATCCCGATCATATTCCCGTCGCTGAAAGAACAGGTGGCCTCTTCCATCTCCTTGAGCGTGAAAACCGACGACGCATTGCGTTTCTTGGCAGGCTGCGAAGCTTTTTCTTCAAGTTGCCAGAACTCAACAGATTTGTAAGTCCCTGAAGATTTAACACCCAAATATTCAATCAGACATCTCAAAGAAGTTACATAAGAACAAGTTTCGAAGAAGAAGAAGAACAGAGAATACAGGGGTCCGCGTGCTCGAGGGACTTGCTTCTCCTGCGCTTGTTCCAGGCGGACACCAACCCGAATGGCATGTTTACCCCTTTCGCAAATATTGACTTCTCTCTCTGAGAATCGAATCAAAAGCTCATAATACGCGCAAAAACAACGAGTCGGTTTAGAAGAAAAGCTGTGCCATTATAATCCTATGAAAGGCAGACCCCTGATGGCACGGATCACCGGAGGAAGAGAGTAACATCATGATAAGCTCAAGAGAAAATGAGGGAGCGAAAGCCGAAAAACCCGAAAACCCAAAGAAAATCAAAGACGGGTTTTTGCTGCAAAATACAGCAGGTGAAGTTTATATTTGTAGGAGAAATATCACAAATATACCATCAACCCAACTACCCTGTAAATCGCAGAGAGAATGTACTTCAAGAAAAAGGAAAATGGCGATAGTAATAGGAAAAATGGTTTTAAATTGTTAAAAAAAAAGGAAAAAAGGGGGCAATGCTTGGTCGCTTTCCATGGAGTTGGAGGAGTGCTTGGCTTACTTTTATGGGTTTTTGAGGAAATGGCATCGGGAGAGATGAGAACTCTCCCTCCAATTTTTGTTTGATTTGGTTTTGCTTTCAGAGATGGACAAACCGAAAAGACAAAGAAAAAATGGGGTTAGCCGTTGAGGGGGCATTTTCAAGATCGGCTTGCTTCAATCATGGGAGAGAGTTTACGTATTTTTCTTGCCATGTACATTAATAATTATAAGAATTTTATTCACCAGCCATAAATAATTAGTTTCAGGTGAAAAATAGACAACACGATCTTAATTATTTATGTACTTATATATGCATGAATAAATAATTAATAAGTAAATAGATGAAGTAATGTTGGTATTGTTTGGAGGATGGGAAGAGGGATTGGAGGGTCAACAAGAGTCTCATTTAACGTGGCACCTACTTGGACTAATAACATGCTTAGGCAAGTGGTCTTAGATGGCAACCCATCAACAAGAGCTTTGTGGACAATTTCTTAACGCGGTTTTTCCTTTCTTTGGCATTTCTTCTTCTTTACTAGGTTTCTTGGGTTTTCATTATTTTGTTGGTGATTTTTCTCCTCTAATACGGTACTATACAACCCATTAGTCAAGAAGTTCAATAGAGTGAGAGATCTAAATCGTTACTTCACTCACTGGATTTTTCCAATAAACACGTATCAGAAGTTGAATATTAAGAAATTCCATTTGATATGAGGTAATGTTGAAAATGTTATGTATACGTTTATTTCTTTGAACTATCACGGCCTGTATATTTTATATGACTTAGAAAATCCATACCGAATCAAATTAGAGTACACCAAACATGATGATGTCGAGCAATCCACGGTGCCCTTATTCTATAGGCGAGATTCTCGATATAAATAATTAGAGGGTACTCTAGAAGAGCGGTCAGAATGCATCGCATCCACAAAATCATTCACGAGTACCATTTAAATGTGTCCAACTTCCCTAGTGCTACCATGAAAACAACTTCTACATTTGTTTCTTTTTGGTGCAATTAGGGCTTTGGTTCAAGCAAGAAATGATCCTCTTGATTAATCTCTAGTGGCAAAAGTTGGTGAATGAACCAAAATCATTACCAAAAAAAATATTTTATGGACAGTGTGATTTAGCTCGATATCCTCTCCAAAAATATATATTAGTATATTTTATTCGGCCCACAAAAAAAATTACACTTATGCTAGAAAAGTTTGAATTCTTTTTACTCTCACAAATGATATTAGTTTTGACTGAAAGAAAAAATGTAATGTATGGCTTCTTATAATTGCGAAAACTACTCATTGAAATTCCAAAAATAAGATGATACTAAATGCCAAATGTCATTTAGACATATATAAATTACCAAACTACAATGTGCACATTGAGGCATGAAGATAACCATTGAATGGAATGAGCAAACACGAACATTTTCTATCAAAACTCAAATTTATTAGCTCATCTCTGCCTGGGGAAAACCAATTATGCACGTGAAAAATGGGGAAGAGAAATGGGCCTGGGCCCCAACCCATAGAAGATTTGGTTGGGGCGGGCTCAGTTTATTGGGCCTCTGTCTCGTCCGCTCCATACATGTTGGGGCCTCCCAAGCCATAGCCCACAACTCGGAGGATGCTTTTCAAATTTTCGGAATTTTCAACTCAATATGTATATTCGATTCTAACAAAAAAGGAAAAAGAAAAAAAAACATATACCATAAATAAGTACAAATAAAATGCTTGATAAGCATACAGAACGAATAGGAATCGAGATGGGGGATATTAATTAATAAGTTACGAGGACTGATCGGCATCCATTTACTTAATTATTTCCTTTTTCAAGAGCGCTTTGGACAATAAAAGAAAGAGAAGTAACTATCATCATCATCATCATCATCTTATCTTATCTTATCTTATTTTATACTATTATTTAAGCGAGACCTCATGTTGTAACCGCTTTATATTTTCTATGGTTACCTGACACCCATTTGTTCTCCTATTTTTATGGAACAAAAAAAGAAAAATCCTAAAAATTCAACCACTCTCTTTCCATTAAAAACAACATCCACATTTACTTAATTAGTTACAATTACTAAATATCCAAAAAAAAAAATCACAATTCCCACATTTCTAACAGATTTTCTGTGAATATTAACATCGAGAGTGTATAAAAATAAGAAAGCAATTGTACAAAAAAAAAAGAAGAAAATTAATAATTAAAAATAATTGTTATTATTATTACACTTTTTAAACCAAAAAATGGAAAACTAAAAATTGTTCATCTTTCCTGGTGAGGGCCGGTGATTGATTGGTAATTGGTATCGTTGGAGGGTCCCGTAATGATTTTAATGTAATGTATGCTGTCTTTATCGGTAGAGGGTCACCTCAAAATGTACTTGCTCATGCCTTACATGATCGGTCAAGGTACTCGAGCCCTACCTCGACCATCGACGTTGTGTTCCGACCAATTTGTTAGCGAAACAATACCAATCACAATATTAATAAAGACAGAAATTCTCATCCCAACGACATCTCAATCTTGGGATAATTTCACATATTATTAAGGGATTATGTCGTTCTGATAATTTTTCGATTCTTTCCTAAGCGTCTTCCATATGATTTTACCCTCCAAACTATAAAATTTAATTGCTTCTGACTCAACCGACACCAACTGTAATTGCCCCAACTGAATGAGCGCTGACAGTACTTAGCCTTGCATATGTCTGTGCTGGAAATTCATCAGCACATAGCAATTGCTTCTGGGACCCTTCATTTTTAAAATCTAATCTAACTCTGACGTTGCCCATCCTAACTGTCCATGTCCATCCCAACTCAAGGATCAGTCGGGAGCTCTGTTATCTTGACGCCTTGGTCATTTGGAAGGAAGAACACGCACATTTAAGCGATGGCAGGCAAGAGCGGTGCAGCCTTGCCGGCATTAAAGTTCTTGAATGAATGGCCGGTGAAGTGGGGGTGGTGATGAATTTAAGTCCCGCACCAAGAAACCAAGACTCTGATCTAAGCAGAGCTTCTATATAAACTTATCTCCATCAAGTGAGCTTTCTCCATCCAAGGCAATCCTAGAACATCCTCCTAAGTATTTCGTTTTTGTTCCGGAAATAATGGCCCTAACGCTCGATGCCGAAGTTGAGGTGAAGTCTCCTGCAGACAAATTCTGGGTCGACTTGAGGGAGTCCACCACTCTGTTCCCGAAGATCTTCCCCGACCAGTACAAGAGCATAAATGTGCTCGAGGGAGACGGGAAGTCCCCTGGCTCGGTTCGGATCTTCCACTACGGTGAAGGTACGGCTATACGATGGTACATTTTGGTTTTCCCATTTTGCGTTAGCTTTTATAGCCCAAGGGAGAGAAGTGACCATTATACTGTGCTAATGGATTCTAAATAACAGGTTCTCCGCTGGTCAAAGTATCGAAGGAGAAGATCGAAGAGGTGGACGAGGCAAACAAGTTTGTGATGTATAGTGTGATCGATGGAGACCTGCTCAAGTATTACAAGAACTTCAAGGGCACGATCAAGGTGGTCCCAAAGGAAGAAGGGAGCTTGGTGAAGTGGAACTGTGTCTTCGAGAAAACGAGCCCGGAGGTCCCCGACCCCCACGTCATCAAAGACTTTGCCATCAAGAACTTTGTTGAGCTCGATGAATTTATCCGCAAAGAACAGCACTAGGGAGGCCTCTGATCAAAGCCCTCCTCGATCACTATGGTGTTGCAGCTGTTGCCTTAAGGTATTGAGGAAAAATAATGTGTAGAATCGTTAGCTGTATAGGTTTACGAGTCTGCACTGGTTTATGATGATGTCGGGTTTATGATGAATCTAATCTGATATATTTTGCTCTGTTATTGGTACGTCTCTGTTCTATCCATGGGTTTATATTCGGCTGGAAAAATTAGGATTCGGGCTTCATCATTTGCATAAAAGCGACAGACTAAATTGCTCGATGGGGACCGTCTATAAGCAGTTGATGTCCAATTTCTTTCCCGATGAGGACAGTTCAGCCCAAACTTAAGTAACATCATCAAAAGGTGAGAAGTCGGGATCAATTCTTAGCACGGGACTGAGTATCGGAGATTACATGACTGAATATTAGCATATATAAAAGGAATCTTCTATCTACCGAAAAGGGAATCTTTCTGTACTGAAGGGAAAAATAAGCCTTAGGTGATTCATCTATGCCATCAGGATGCCGTAAATAACGCGTAATAGTCTTCACGATTCAGCAAGTTTTTCGGTAATCTTTCAGGACTTAGCAGCCTCCTTCATTGAACTTGCTTTATGCGTTGTCGGTTAAATAAACGCTGGATAGTGTTGCTCTATCATGGGACTTCTATTGCACTTACCGGTAACACAAGTCGAATTTACATATTGTGAATGAGAAGGCAAAAGCAAATTCATGAACCTTCCATTAAATCTCGGTTCAAGACATGCCCTCTCTCTCGCACGATGTATAAAAGCATATGCATTTAGGCAGAATTCTAGCAATCTTATGTACAGAAAAATATAACAATCTTGGAAGATACTTGAATATCTTCTTTCGCCCATCCCCTGTCTCCAAGAAAGGGCATCTATATTCGATAATCTAAAGCTCAAGCTATCTTGTCGTGATAGAGAAATCGAACCACTTGCTTTCCAGAGCTACTATGCTTTTTCTCCATCGAGCTTGTTCATAAACATACCATGCTAGACCTGCGAGTCATCTTGCAGGAGAGGAACTTTGTCCTCCGATGTATCCCTGTTCTTGTCTTCCCGATCTTGTCGCATCTCGTCGTCTCTTATTTGCCCCAACATGTGAGCATAGTATCCGATTCCCATTATGATCGCTCCCGAAATACTGCAAAACAGTTTGTATTCCATATCATTTGTGCACGAGGCAAGGGCAGAGCAAGATGCTTGAAAGTAATAAGAAAACTTAGCAAACTCGAATTATAGCTTTAACGAATTAATGAATGGATCTTTCTTACCTTCCGTAGTAAATGCTATTTCCAAAGAAGCTGATTCCGAAAAAGCTCGCATAAACAATCCCGAATGGCTTGAACATTGGAACATAGAGAGGACCCTTCAATTGCATACACCATATTTGGACACGGCTGCGAATTACTCCTCCAAAGATCGCCTGCGACAATAATAGGATTCAACAAATGGTTTTTAAGTACAGTAAGAAGGTACGAGGTAAAAGATCGAAATCTTTGCGTTCTCACTGTTAAAATGATCAAGAGGAGCTCCATGTCAAGCTTCAGTCTCCATGCACTCAGGTCTCTTTCGATAGCTAATGAGATTATGGTGCATTGGACCGTCCCGATCAAGCTGTAAAACGACACCACTTTCATAACATGTGGATATTGCTTCACCGTTCCCAACTGCTCAGATATGGAAAAAGGTCGAAAATCAGTATAAATTCTAGGGGAAAAAGACAGTGCGAGCACATCAAGATTGTCTTAAGAAATCACCAGAGCAGTACCTGAATGATGTTCCAAATGGAAACAGAGAAAGAAGCACCAGCTAGCAGAATCCCGCCGATTACCCAGTGCTCAGGCGATGATGCGAAGACAAAGAGGTGCTGTTCGAGGTGTAACAAAGCCGAGGACTTTCTTACAACAGGTCCCTTGTAAAGAGTGACGAATACTGCCCCCGCAACTGTTATGAAGGTACCGACCAATTTGGCTTGAATGCTCGAATTTCTCAAGTCTAGCTTTATAGTCCTAGAGTGGCAAAACCAGAAATTAATCTTGATTCTGATACGGTCATCAGTTTCAGGACATGAGGGATCAAAAATATTAGGAAATGTAAGGACCTGAGAATTATGCCGAGGAGGAAAGAGAAGGTTGGTACCAAGTGTCCCATGGCGCATACGAGGATCGGGGAACTGTAGTCTAGTCCAACGAATACGAGATACTGGGTAATTGTTATCCTACAAAGCATGAAACAGCATAACTTAGATCCGAAATATATAGGGGCTGAGCGGAACAGAGCCCATGGAGTAAACCTAGTCAAGTATGTCATATTTTCACGACCCGATAGATGGAGGACAATAGACATGTCCAAAACAAGTCGACACAATGCAACTTGTCGGGATGTACTCTGCCACCCGAATGATGGGCTGTGGAAGGACTTTATCATTTCGAACATGGCCTCGGAAGCCAATATGTCCTAGTCTTGAAACTACGGCAAGAAACGAGAGCTTGCTAATTAAAGACTTGTATCCCATCTGCAGGTAGTGGAATCGAAAGGCAGTTACAAAAACTACGGGTGATTCCATTACATTCTCGTGTCGATTCATTGTGCCAGGGACCATTAAGGATCATATGTATAAGTCACTGTTTCGCAAAAACCGGGTGGGGCCGTGTAAACAATGACGCATGTTTTCCTTTTTGGCGTAGATGTACCGGGGCCCCAGTAAGATCCATCAAAATGAAGAGTTGGCTCTTCATGAGCTCCAGTCGTCACCCTAGGCTCTGGGGCCCAGCCTTATGTGGAGAAACGATCTGCTCCATAGAATTGCAGAGAGTTGGGAATGGAGACACAAACCCTGTTAATCCTAGGAAGAAGAACCGCACAGCTAGTCCCGGTGTGATGCATACCGCTTCCTCCGGCCTGCAAAGAAGGAATGGCACACTGCAGTTAGACATGACGCCGTGCTGGTATATAAGTTTAAACTTGTAGGATAGTCGTAAGTACGAATGAGGATGGGACCAACTGACCTGGCGTCGCTGTGGAAGAGGAATGAATAAGGAAGGAGGATGAGGGAGGCGAGCGCGTTAGTGTAGACCACGAACACGAAAGGGCTCATCCCGTAGTTGCTCATGACGGTCTTGGCCCAGATGGTAAGCGCAATGGTGCAGCCTTCCATGATCACCATCACCACGAAAGGCACAACCTCCAGCACCTTTGCCCTCACTGCGATCTCCATCGACTCTCTCATCCTCTCCTTATGGTATACCTCCAATCTCCCGAAGGCGGCCCGTCAATGACAGACCAGTATGCGATCTCAAACTGTCTAATATATGCAGAGAAAGAACTCCCTCCCTCTCTTATGATCTGAGCGAAGCCACACGCCCTCGCCTTATATATTACAAAATGGGGAAAGAAGACGTGGACTATAGCACATAGAACAGCACGGAGTAACCCTTCACAAGGTGGTGAGGGTACTGAATATGGGAGAAGATGCGACTCGGGAGATGAGACTATTCAGGGGTGACTGCTTGCGTGGCACTCTATGTCTTTATATATTCAAATAGTTTGATTTCGAGCACACAATTACGAAATGTGATACAGTTGGTAAACTGAGTAGTACGTGGGCAGACTTTACCAAGGATCAAAACTCACTTAAAGCTCGTCATGGCCAAAGTCGATGTCTGATTGAAAATTAGTCGCACCTAATATACTGAGATCACCCTGTCCACATGAAGAGGAAAAAATAATAATAAGAGACTTGAGCAAACGTCTCCTCCCTATTTGTTAAACAATCTCTTCTTTAATCATTTAATCATTTCCAAACTTGACAGAACTATAGTGGCACAAGTCGTGATATAAATTAACAAAGCGGATGAGAGCCCTCACCTGATAATAAAAAAATTTTAGGTACAATTCTCGTGACAAGATTACCGATACCTTTTTGTAGTTATTACGATTTTTATAATTCATTATACATGAACCTATTTTATTGCCGCGAAAAAAATAGGCGATATACAAGATGAATGCTGGTTCAACTTTCCCTTATAGTACCTCAATATTTATCTATGAGCGTCTTCCCTCTCTCATCATAACTTTCATCTTACATGAATCGTAATAACTGTCACTTATGTTACCAATAAGAAATGATTGAGAAAACTTGTAATATATGTACAGACGTGCAATGCCCTCTACTGCTACTGTCTTTTCCGTTGGCCTTAAATTTGCGAAAACATTAGATTCAAGATGATTAGCTCAGCCAAGATAAAAGAAATTTATAGGGGAAATTAAAAAGCATATAAACACTTCCTGGTGGGTCATGATACCTTGTGGATGACATTGAAGAAGGCCCCATCTTTGGTCGTAATATATTGATTTTGCCCTAATTGGGTACCCCCCACTTGCTTTATATTAGGGTTTTAGAGGAAACCTGCGTATCTCTTTCAGACAGGGTAAATTGACATGTCATCGCAAACAAAACAAATCAAGATTTTTTTTTTCTTTTTATGCTTGAGAAAATTAAGAATGTATTATGTGTATATATTTGACGTCCAAGTCTTGTAAGTAGAGAAAATTCACGATGAAAGGATTTTATTCTTTGGTCAATCGATCTCACTTGAATTTAAATTAGTCGGAACTCACTGAGTTTACAGATACCAGGTGATAAATATATCTATACACGTATGATGGAATGATTTGCTCAGGCTTAAGACCCAAATACCATTTCTTATGAAGTTATGCTCATTGGCAAAGTAGTACTATCTTCAGATCTTCAACCCAGGACAACCTGATAAAACCATAATTCTTCCTCCCAAGAGTACTTTTAATTTCTGCCAGATTAATTGAAGTTCTAATAGATTTGCTAAAAAGGGTGGCTTTGATCATGGATTGAATAGATCAATTTACGCTAATTCGAATCCAACATTGAATTTCTTGGTCCTTCATGTGACTACACATTGTTCCAAGCTAAATAGCAGGAGAATGCCAATAACGATGTCACATGCAATATGATTTTAAATCCGATCACCTCTCATCCACTTCCTTTTGGATATCTGCAATTATTAGCGTCACACACTATTGACTATGAGATCAAACCCATCTTATAGGATAACATTGACTTGCATTTCTTTTCTATTCTGGATAACTAGTAGATGTGCCTGGATCAGGACTCGATTACGTTGGTGCGAAATATAGACTACAATCACGAGTCATGCTGATTCCTGGCACAGCTAGAGTTTCAGTTGACAGTCTTACAAAACATGCAGGCCGAGGAACATTGGTTAAGATTTGCAGCAAAACCCGAAGGAAAAGACAGACTTTCGAAAGGCCAGACCTGTATGTCACGCAAATAAGTAAGGCAAAACCTTTGACATATCAAGTGCAAACAGAAGAAGAATCCTTTAATAAGATTATGTCTGGTTCTTGCCTTTTCCATTCACAATCCAATATTCTTCTTTCTTTAAAGATACCAAAGAGAGAGGGACAAGACCATAAGTTTTCTCTATTGATCTTGAATATTCCGAAACAAGACTTCTTCAGGAAAGAAATGTTCAATCTGCGGAGTGGATAAGAGGGCTGATGTTTTAGCTGATGCAGCAGTATTTTCCAATTGTCTGTCATAGTACTATGCCAGGTAGAGGCCAAGATTGAGTAGTCAGCCTCTCGCAAGCATTAAGAGGCAAAGCTAATGTTCATAATAAAGATTTGGATAGGAAATGAGAGAAGGATATGTGTTTGACTAGACAGCTAGAGAAAACCAAGAATTCATATCCATGACAGTACTCATCGTGCCTCCCATATTGGTGGGGTCTCCACTACAGAGTACAGACATTATATGCAGTATATACTTCACTGATACTCTTTATCTCAGCTTAAATCATATTTGCACCAATTAAAATAAGAAAAAAGAAAGAACTCAGCATATGAAAATGTAGATTAGGCCGCGGTGACGGTCTAAGCAGAGAGCATCATGCCTAACTCAAAGTATGCGTACCTGTGAATGTCAAAAGAGCAAATGGTAATAGATAACAATGGGAGATCAAGATGTTCTTTAGCACACCAGAGACAACGATCTGATCCGACCGACACCAAGTTTGAATTTGATATTAAATTCCTTGACCAAAAACTTTGGAAAAGGTGAACATTAATTATCAATTAAGAAGAGCAACTACAATTACGTATTAGGCTATATTATAGAAACCAGAGGGCGGCGGGAGACTGACACTTTCAAAATCACGCGAGACGGATTAGAAAGTTGCCTCTTTCTTGCTCAGAAGTGCTGCATTGACTTGTTATTACTCATAAGCAAGAGATCCTGACTCGCTATTAAACATGGAAGCTGATTTTCTTCTAGGATCAGTATCCTTATCCTGAAGAGGCAATTTTATTGGGATAAACTTGATGACAGCTCAAATCTTTCAAATGAATAATCAGCTGATAATAAAATGTACCATGCAGCTTGTTCAGGCCATGTTTGCCCTGTTGATAAGGTTCAATAATACTTTTAGAAGGATAGCTAACTACTTCGGGATGAAAAAGTCGCCCACCTTATAAAAGTTAGTTTGCTCCACACACATTGCTGTCTAAACCTTGCGTGAAGAGGAAATGTGAAGAGCTGATAGCAACTAAACTATCCTAAACGATGTACCAGAACATTTTTCAATAATTTGATTCCCGAAACTATGCTTTGACACAGATCATTCTCCACTTATTCTCAGCATAAGCTTCATGTATAAGAGGACTCAAAAGATTAAGAAAGGAGTTCATTTTTTTGCTCCCAATTTGGAAGCATGAAGGTTTCTGCGGTTATAGTACAAAGACAAGTTAGCTAAAATTGGGAAAACTTTATTCCTCAGGGTTGCAGAGAAGAACAAAAGGTTGAGGAATAGTCGAAGCTATACATAAAGAAAAAAGGAAGTGCTTGCATTTCTATAGCCTATATGCTTGATACAGTGGACATTGCTGAAGTGATATATACAGCCAGATTACAGGTGCCAACTATGACGGGAAAAGCTGGGAGAGTAGCTCTTCCCCCGAATTTCTCACGTTCGTATTTTTATTTTTCTTACAGCTGCATTTATCCTTTACTAATAACTATTGTCTTGTATCAATATCTTTACAAATTTCTGCAGATATATAGAATGGCAGCTAAAGATTTCTATGGGCAAAGACCGACCTTTTCTGGTAGAGAGTTCCTAAATCTCTTCAAAGATGGTTTCAAGAAGGGGGACCTTTCGGCTGTTTGGCTGCACAACTCCAACCTGGCTGTCAATTCTAACCTTCTCTTCATTGGCCTTTCCCCACACCACAGAATAAAAGCCAATAACAATTATGCATGATCCTAGCAAACTGCAAAAGAAGAAATAGGGGAATTACATAAATTGCTGGAAGCTGAAAAGCATACGGAAGATGGACAAATGAAAAATAAGAAAACAAAAGCAGAATTACTACAGTAAACATTTCTACCTTCCAAGATAAAATGTATCTCCCAAGAATATTACACCGGCAACAACAGCAATGGCAATTCCCACAGGCTTAAACATTGAAACAAAGACGGGGCCTGTTCTGTGCAGGCACCATGTACAGACACCAACTTGAAAAGCAGAGCCGAAAATGCCCTGACTCCACAAAAGAAGATCATTAAGAAGCTAAACAGAAAGACAGATGTGGATATGGTAAGATTCACCATCAATTTACAAAATAAATAATTTGTGGATGCAGGCATAGCCTTACTGAATATAAAACGGAAATTAACCAGATCCTGCTTTTTAAGCTCCAGGCACTTGAAACTCCTTCCACACACAAAGATATAATTGCAGATTGAATGGCTACAAAGAAGCAGTAAAAGAACACCACAATCAGCTCTGCCGGGTACTTTTTCAGAACTACCACCTGGAAACATCATGAGAAGACAGAATCTAGCTCAATATTGCAACTTTTCTCCCACTAGAGATGAAAGTCTCACTTAGCCCGAAAAAGGGAGAAAAAGAAGTGTCCACTTACCTGCAGAATGAGCCACGCTGAACCCATCACACAATCAGCTGCAAGAAGCAAACCTCCAAGGACCCAGTTCGGCTGCACTGACAGGAGAAGATGACTGTTGAAACTCAAAGATGGGGATCTTGCTATGAGTGCAGGACCTTTGTAGAAAGTGATTACAAATGCACCAGCAATTGACACAAAGGTGCCAACCGATTTAGCCAAGGCACTCGCTCTTCTCCAATCAAGTCTCTCCATTCTGAAATTACACACAGAAACCCATATAAAGTTGTAAGCAGCTAAATTACTAAGAATTGTATGTACTACTATATGGTGCTAGCAAATACAAGCGCCACCAAATATCGATAAAGGGAATTCCTACAAGCTATTCTTTTTGCAAAATTCTAAGACAAGCCGAGATTGTAAAGCTATCTTAAGTGTCATTAAACAAGTCTCATTTCTTGAATTCCAATCAAATTAAGCCATTGTTATAACATTCAATTGACATTCAATTTTCCAAAGTTTACTTGAAATCAAACTATAGACCAATGATTCATTCAACTAATCCAATGTTAAGAACCTGAAAATGATGGCGAGGACGAAAGTAAAACCCGGGACGAGGTTGAGCATGGCCGTCCCAAGCGTCGGGGAGCTGTAATTAATCCCGGCATACCCAAATATCTGCGCTAAGCAACTGCCAACACATGAAGAAGGGTACACAAGTTGTTAAACGCCCACAAAACTATGGTCTCATGATCAGCAAAAGTAAGGAAAAATACAAAAGTCAGTAAGTAGATTTCTGTCAAATTTGGGAACTTGGTAACGCACCCGAGAAGCCCGAGCAAGAAGAGCTGAGAGACGACGGAGAAGGAGAGGGGAGGGAGCTGGGTCCGGCGGTGGTAGAGCAAGGAGGCGGGGAGGAGGATGAGGGCGGCGAAGGCGTTGGAGTAGAAGATGAAGATGGGGTTGCTCATCCCCCTGGACATGGCGGCTTTGCTAACGATCATCAGCCCCACCTGGGCGCACTCCGCCATCACCATCCCCACCGTCGGTCCGGCTATCTCCTTCATCGCCGCCGCTCAGTGGATAGCTCAGCAGTGGCGGAAGTCGCAAGATCGAAGGCCCACCGGGTGGGCAATCACTGAGCACAGTAGAACATTTGACTATGGCGATTCCGTTGACTCGGGGAGCAGCAATAATTGCTGGCGCCATTTCATGCGGTGGCAATTTGTGTAGTGTCTAAACGAATTTGTGCCATCGAAGTTATAACCGGTACACGATACGATTATTAAACGGGTCAGGTTTTGGAAACCTATACACGACACGTTTATATCCGTGTCAATCCGTTTAGATACGTTTAAATTTGTTTATCGAAATGTGTCATAATAGGTATACGTATGCACGACACGATTATAAACGTTATCCGAACATGTTAACACAACTTGTTTATCCGATCAACTCAGTTATCCGGATACATTAACACGACATATTTATCTGATTAATTCGTTTATCCGAACACGTTAATACGATATGTTTACACGTTAACGCGACATGTGTTGGATTTGGTGAAAAAAAGGAAAGGAAATTAGATTAGAAATTTAGGAAGTTAGGATTACATAAGGATATTTTGATAAATTCAAATACATAAAAGGATTAACGGGTTACATAATTATAGTAACACGATTAAACATGTCTAAATAAACAGGTTTAATCGTGTATAATCGGGTTACACGAATTCAACCCAATAAGACACGTTTATTAACCGTGTTTAAACGGGTTGGACCCGTTTAGACCGATTATCAAAAATGTCCAATCCAAACCCGTTTAACTCCGTGTCATGTTATCGTGTCATGTGAAATATTGTCAGCCTTAGTTAGAGCAAACGAGAAGGAAACAGCATGTCGTTTTTCGTAGTAGGGACCACGTGATGAAAATCAGGAGAAACTCCGAATTTGGACGTGATTTGTGGTTTAATTATGCTACGTTTGTTGGGGTGTACTGCGAATTCCATTAAGTAGGTAATTCCCATTATGATATTTGTCTCTATGCATAGTAATTATGGATGAAATTTTATTGGCCAAAAAAAAATATATGGATGAAGCGTATGATCTGTAATAGGGGATGAGTGGCATACTTCACTACTACATCCAGCAAAAAAAAAAAAGTGTATTCTGACCTATATTTGCACGGATTATTTCAAAATAATTATTCATAATTTTTAAAAATAAATTTACTTTTTAATTTACAACTTTGTGCTAGTTTGCTGCTAATTTTTCTACTTAATTGTATTGCATATTTATTTAATCGTTAGCATTATTCAGGTTCACTACAAATATGAAGTGCAAGGAAACCAATTTGATTTTACAAATATTTTTTAAAAATAATATATTATCAAATACTTACTTTCATTGATTAATTTTTTACTTTTCATGTGGACTTCATTTGTAAAATTAGAGTCATGCTTTAATTTTTTTAATACTGCGTATCGGTAAGTAAGTATTTTGTTCAATACATATTAAGTAATATAATAAAAATACATATTGAAGACATCACGTTTAGATATATAAATTTTATTTTATACATTTTCTGAAATATTGCAATCAAAATCCTTATTTTCAAATAATAATTTTTATTTTTTAATATTCTAGTAAATTTATATAATTAGCCTCCTTGTGACAATTTATACATATGATTAACTAGTTATTTTCAAATATAAAATATTCTATTTATTGATAGCATTTATTGTAAAAGATAGTCAACTTTATTGGGTACACGAAAGGTAGTCAATTTTACATATATGATTTTCAAATATAAAATATTCTATTTCTATTTTAATATTTCTTTATTAAATTATTTATTCAGTAAATTTGTTGCATTTTTTGATAGCATTTATTGTAAAAGATAGTCAATTTTTTTCGGGTACAAAAAGGGTAGTCAATTTTACATATATGATGATATACATCTTTAAGTAGTAATCTAATTTCAGAAATTACGCATGGAATATATCTTTTAAGTAGTATTTTAATTTCAAAATTTTCAAATTAATTTTTTTTATTTTTCAATTACATTGATTCAAGAGCATTTATTAAGTATAATTTATTGCTACTCAAGTAAATTTTCAACTATTCAAGCAAATTTCACAGTGTAATAAATAGATTGGAATTACAGGTATGTTGTAATAAATATCCAAATTACATAATTGGCCAATGTCATTGACCATCGTCCGACGCTGTTCTGAATCGAACGCAAGCAAGAATCAAGATAGTCCATTTGAACATAAATTGGTGATAAGAGGACCCACTATACCAAGACAAAACATTACGCATGCGTTGATGTTTCATATGGTATATGCACACCTTTGTTGGAAATCAACACTAATTCTTTATTAATGAATTGTCTAGAGCAATGTAGAATAATTTAGGAAGATAATTAGGGATGTAAAATATCTAGATATTAGTTTGGAAAAGTCTAGAATAAACGATCTAGATAGTATAAGGATCACTATATAATTATCTAGAAATATCTAGGTGAAATAGGAGAAGGGAAAAGTCTAGAAAATTAGAAGAAGAAGAAGAAGAAAGTAGTGGCAGTGGAAAAGTGGCGGTGATTCCACCGACATATGCATCTATATACAGGTGCAGCGTATGTCATCTTGCCTGCGTACACAACCTAGCACAAGCAGAAGAGAGCACCAAATTAAGAGAGGGTGAGTGTGAAAGAGTGTGCGTATTCTGTAATATTTTGAGATTAATAAAAGTTTGTTCGGTCCACCATACTCGAACCAAAGATTATTAGATTAGTGTTCGGGAGAGCTCCTATAATTGGTATTGGAGCACCTTTAAGTGGTATCGGAACGGGTCGATCGGGGGTCGAGATATTGTGAAAGGATCGATGCTTTGTCCCAGTGCGAGTTCGGTCGGGGACCGAGGTGCTATCGACGTGAGGACGGTCGGGAACTGTTTTAAGGGAAGACTCTACCGGAGTCGAGTCGGTCAGGGACCAAACTCGGAGAAGGTTTTGTCGAAACCAAGAAATCGGTCAGGGACCACGCGGAGGTGCTGCGAGCGACCACAGTCAGGGACTGTAATTTATAGTATGGGACCATAGCAAGCACGTGAGGAGGCTAGGCGACAGGTATGGCGGAAATTAATACGATTGGCAGCGTAAAGAAATTATACCATCAGAATTATAACACGTGGAAAACGTGCATGGAGTCATATTTGTTGGTCCAAGATCTATGGGAGATCGTTGGCGGTAGTGAGGCCACACCACACACCGATGATGCCGCCACACTCAGGAAATGGAAGATTAAGACCGGGAAGGCCATGATCCATATTAAGGTGTCGGTCGAAGAGGACATGTTAGAACATATCGTGTACGCCACTATGCCCAAAGAATCATGGGATATTATAGCGGCAAGGTTTGCGAAGAAGAATGATATGAGATTACAGTTATAGGAAAATGAATTAATGGAGCCTTAAACAAGGAAAGATGACTATTAATCAATATTTCACCAAGATCAAGTCAATTCGCTGCGAGATATCGAAGCTGGATTCCAAGTCAAAAATTAATGAAGGAAGAATGCGGACGATAATAATTCATGGATTAAGGCCCGAGTATAGGAGTTTCATTGTCGCAGTCCAGGGGTAGCCGTGGAGGACCTCGAGAATCTTCGTGCTAATCAGGAGACTCTAGCACAATAAATGGATGGAGTTTCTTTGAAAAGCCAAGAAGAAGCTTTATATAGCAGTGAAGAGGAGAAGCAGATAAAGGCACCAGGAGAAGGGCTTTCGAGTAGGGGGAGCCCATCGGGATCAGATTCGCGGGGGCCAAGAGTATGAGTCCAGCAGGTGCAACCTTGTCTTCTGTAAATGTGGCAAGAAAGGGCATTTCGATTGGGATTGCAGATTGAAGATGAAAGTTACTGAAGGTAACGCGACAACAAAGGCCCATGAAGATAAAAGGATGAGATCAAGTCATCCCAGAGAATGGAGGTAATTGTGGCGACTAGTGGTGAAGGAGACAGAGAGGCTGGCATTCGCAATGCCGAAGCCCAGTGGAGTCAATTATAGTAATGCACGCTTTATCTGCTTATTCGTTATGCGATGCCTCGGTGAAAATATATACCTAACGAATACAAAGATGTATCTTCAAATGAATTTGTTTTCCTATTTTCATACATCAGATCTAGCAGCTAGCAATGGAATTTTATTGCTGGACGAAGGCAGAAACCCCGATTGATCAATAGGCTCAACCGCCTTCTCTTCCTTGGCTTTTCCCCACATCACCACATAGAATCCCCCTACTATCACAATTGCCCCGATCAAGCTGCAAATACAAATGAATTAGATCTATTAGGATATTGCAATAACCTGAACATTTTATAATTTTTCCATATTAATGACGAATGTTGTCTGGATTCCGTCCAACTAGTCCTACGTTTCAAGTGAACTAGTTATAAGCTCACGAGACAGGTCAATTTATCGTTTAGGTGGTCAGGGTGACTAGGACTTAGAGTTTGCCCAAGAATTACTACTACTCAAATGATTGGATAGTCATTTCGCTTTGAGTTACATGTCATGATCACTTTCAGTTCATCTAATAGCTATAGGCACATTTTGCTTGTGGAGAGACACGTGAATATATTACCTCCCAAGGCATAACGGATCGCCTAAGAAGATAACCCCGAGCACCATGGCGAAGACTATCCCCAAGGGCTTGAACATCGCAACATACAAGGGCCCTCTCTTCTGAATGCACCACGCAATCACCGTGAATCGAAACACGCTCCCCACCACTGTCGAATACACGACCGCGACCCACCCTGAACCGAGTTTCGGGGTCCACGACTCGGGCTCTTTCACGGCTACCAGTGCTAAGAGAGCAGAGGTAACAGCCACAAAGAGGTTAGTGAAGAACATCATGATGAGCACCACCGGGTAGTCTCTCAGGACCATGGCCTACAAAAAAAGGGGCGGGAAGAAACTGTCAGAATGAAAATGTCCGGGAAGATGAACTGAGAGTGGTCCATCGTGTCCGCAAACCTTGACTATGTAGATCAGGGAAGTGGTGAGGGCTTCACCAGCAAGGAAGAACCCGCCGACGATCCACCGTGAGTGTGGTGATAGGAGAATAAGCAGATATTTTGGGACAACATTGACGATTGACAGCGGTGGGCCGTTGTAGAAAGTGACTATGAAGGCTCCTCCAATCGATACTACGGTCCCAACAACCTTGGCCAGACTGCTCGAACTCATCCAATCCAACTTCTCCATTCTTAATAACGCCAATGAAAAGGACCAATAAATTCAATTAACGAAAAAGGACCAATAGGTTAAATTTTCTCGCTAGATTCCTCTTTCGAAGGACCTTTTATAGGCTATCATTTGCAGAAAGCTGAGAGTATAAATTAAATAAATATATAACCTCTTAAGAGTAGGCGGTTTTGGTGTCGATCGAATAAACATGTAAGAAGTACGGGCCCTTATTTAAAAGTGTTAGCTGCTAATGAGGTCATTGGGCCTTACATATAATCTCAGATTTTCTTCTTGCACAATTGATGTGGGATTCACGAGGTGTGATAGAACATTACTTACCGGGTTTCTTTTCCGTGCATACTGTGCACGTTCTGTTGTTCTCATGCGGTGCCGTGAAGGGAAATTAATAAGAAGAGAGAGACGGGATCACCTGAATATTAGGGCGAGGATGAAGGTGAAAGCGGGGATTAAGTTCATGAGGGATGTGCCGAGGGTTGGAGAGCTGTAATCTATTCCCACGAGTCCGAACATCTGCGACAACAACCTGCACATGATGGATTAAAGTTTGAAAAGTTGGATCCCATATGAAAATTAAGTTCCTTTTTTCTACTGCCATGAAGTTTAATGTGAAATTAACAGAGATGATTACTATTACGATTATGCTCACATGATGAAGGAAAGCAAGAAGAATTTGAGGAGCACGGGAGAAGTGAGAGGAGCGCAACTCGGCCTGCACAAAAAGAGAGAGAGAGAAGAGATAACTCCATTAAAGGAGGTCTTGGTGCCGGGACAGGAACAGCATACGGCATCATGTTACCTGCGAAGGAGAAGGAGAGAAGGGAGGAAGAGGAGGGAGGATAGGCAGTAGGAGTAGAAGACGAGGACGAACTTGTTGGTCCCACCGGTCAGTGCCACCTTGTTGACTACCATGGTGCTCACCTGTGCCATCACCGCCGCCATCATCCCCAAGAACGTCGTCGCCGACCAAGAACTCCAGCTGCCTGCCCCCCACCCCATATATCTCTCACTCTTCTGCCTCACTCAGCAGCCTCAGCTATGGCACTGGAAGCGAACTTTTCTCAAGAAGAGCGGGAAGAAACTGTCAGAGTGAAAATGGCCGGGAAGATGAACTGAGACTGGTCCATAGTGGTGTTGGAGATGTGGATCAGCTACTGTTTAATTTATCGATGTATTAGTTTGTGTCTTTAAGACTTATGTTGTCTGTCTTGTGTTGTTGATTAACTGTAATTTAGCAGTTAAGTTAGACAGGTTATATTTTGAATTTCAAATATTCTCCAGTGGAAAACAGTTATCTTCAATCAGTTATGGCTTTATATGTAAGGGTCAATGATGTAAGTTATGGGTTAAAAATGTTAATGAAGTTTTCTCTTCTTAACTTTTCTTCTGTCCATCTCTCTGCTGTTCTGTATGTGCGTGAGTGCAGTTCTGCAACAACTTGCAGACAAGAGTGCATATACTGAGTGAAAGTGAGAGTTTTGTTTTGCAATACTTGCAGACATTGAAGAAATAAAAGCATCAGTGGTATCAGAGCTGTGAAGAATCTTAAGGGATCTGTGGAGCAGGAGGAGAAACGCAAGAAGGAAATCAATTGAAGATGGAGGCTGCTACTTCAGCATCGAGATTCTCCACCATAACACCACCTGTGTTTGATGGAGAGAATTACCACGTGTGGGCTGTGAAGATGCAGACATACATGGAAGGGGTTAATCTGTGGGAAGCAGTAGACGAAGATTATCAAGTGGCTGCTCTTCCAGACAACCCCACGGTGAATCAGATAAGATATCACAAGGAAAGAGTAACGAGGAAGGCTAAGGCAAAATCATGCCTTTATGCTGCTGTAACAGCCACTCTCTTCACCAGAATAATGAAGCTTCAGTCTGCTAAGGCAATCTGGGATTACTTGAAGACCGAGTATGAAGGAGATGAGAAGATCAGAGGTATGAAAGTTCTTAATCTGATGAGAGAGTTTGAACGGTTGCAGATGAATGAAGGGGAAACGGTGAAACAGTTTGCAGATAAACTTGTGGAAATTGCAAATAAGATAATGGTGTTGGGAACTGAGTTGAGTGATCAAAGGTTGGTGCAAAAAATGCTTGTCTCAGTACCAGAAAGGTATGAAGCAACCATTGCTTCATTAGAGAATACGAAGGAACTATCAGAATTGAAGTTTGCTGAGGTTCTGAGTGCTTTACAAGCACCAGAACAAAGAAGAATAATGAGAAAAGAAGAACCTGTAGAAGCAGCTTTGCAGGCAAGGTTGAAGTTTAACAGTGAAGCAAAAGGGAAGAAGGCTTATCAGCCGAGAAAACAAGGAGAAGTATCTTCAAAAACTGGAAACACCAGTACTGGTGGCCAGGAGAGAAAGTGGCAGAAGGTTCCTTGTCAGCATTGTGGGCGAAAAAGTCATCCACATTTCAAGTGTTGGAGGAGACCAGATGTTAAATGCAGAAGGTGTCACAAGATTGGTCATATGGAGGCAATTTGCAAAGAAAAAGGTCACCAACAGCCAGGAGAAGCACACAATGCTATAACAAATGAGGTAGAGCAGTTGTTTGTGGCTTCATGCTTTACTTCAAATGTGATAAAAGATGGTTGGTTAGTAGATAGTGGGTGCACAAATCATATGACAAGTAATGCAGACTTGTTTAGTGCCCTGGATAAATCAATAAAGTCAAAGGTGAAGATAGGAAATGGTGAATACATTGTTGTTGAGGGAAAAGGAGATGTAATGCTTGAAGGTTCTAATGGTGTGAAGCTTATTCATGAAGTGTTGTTTGTTCCTGATATTGACCAAAATTTACTAAGTGTCGGTCAACTGGTTGAAAGGGGCTATAAGGTTGTATTTGAAGAATTTGAATGTGTAATCATGGACAGTGAAGGGCAGACACTGTTTAGGATACCAATGAAGGACAAGTGCTTCTCATTTAATCCCTTAGATAAGAAGCACATGGCTATGACAAACTTGCTGAAAGAAGAAGAAGAGCTGTGGCATAGAAGACTGGGACATTTTCACAGCAAAGGAGTAAACTTTCTGCAGAAAAATGATATGGTGGATGGGTTGCCTGCAATTCAGAAAGAAGTAACAGAGTGTAAAACTTGTTTGCTTGGAAAACAAGTCCGGCTTCCTTTTAAGAGATCAAGTTGGAGAGCTGTCTCGAAGCTTCAGCTAGTCCATACAGATGTATGTGGACCTATGCCCGAGGAGTCACTAAGTGGGAGTAAGTATTTTGTGATCTTCATTGATGATTTCAGTAGAATGTGTTGGATATACTTTATGAAAGCTAAGTCAGAAGTAGCTGAGATCTTCATGAAGTTTAAGAAGCTTGTAGAGAATGAAAGTGGGTGCAAGATGAAGGCTATAAGATCCGACAATGGCAGTGAATATACATCAGGGAGGTTCAAGGAAATTTGTGAAACATCCGGTATAATGCACCAGCTCACCGTGCCTTATTCACCCCAACAAAATGGGGTTAGTGAGAGGAAGAACAGAAGCATAATGGAGATGGCCAGATGTCTACTACAAGAGAAGGAGATGCCAAAAAATTCTGGGCTGAGGCTGCAAATACCGCAGTCTTCCTGCTAAACAGATTGCCCACTAAGTCATTGGACAAGAGAACACCAGTTGAAGCTTGGTGTGGAAGAAAACCTTCAATAGCAAATTTGAAGGTGTTTGGTTGTATATGCTATTCCTACATTCCTCAGGCGAAAAGGGACAAACTTGATAAAAAGGCTGAAGCTGGTATCTTCATCGGCTACAGCTTGGAGTCAAAAGCTTACAGAATATATCAGCCTTCAAGAAATAAGGTGATTGTAAGCAGGGATGTAAGATTTATGGAGAAAGAAAAATGGAAGTGGACTGATGAAGAGAAAGGAGAAATGGAAGTCGCACAAAATTGGGAGGCAGCACCTCAGAAGACTTCATCTGAGGTGGAGGAAATTGAAGCTTTGAATGATGAAGAACTGGTAGATAACATACCAGTAAGAGGAACCAGGTCATTAAATGAAGTGTATCAGAGGTGCAATGTAGCTGTCTTTGAACCTGGAAATTTCGAGGAAGCAAAAGAAGACAGGAGATGGGTATCTGCAATGGAGGAGGAGTTAAAAATGATTAAAAAAATCAGACATGGGATCTAGTGGAAAGACCTCAAGATAGAAAGGTCATTGGAGTTAAGTGGGTGTACAGGACCAAGCTAAACTCAGATGGTTCTGTTAATAAAGACAAAGCCAGGTTAGTAGTGAAGGGATATGCTCAAATTTGGGGGGTTGATTACTCTGAAACCTTTGCTCCATTAGCAAGGTTAGACACTATCAGGTTATTACTTGCTGTTGCAGCTCAGAAAAATTGGAAGGTTTACCAACTTGATGTGAAATCTGCTTTTCTCAATGGTGTGCTCGAAGAGGAAATATATGTTGAGCAACCTGAAGGGTTCATTGCTAAAGGAGAAGAAAGCAAAGTCTACAAATTAAAGAAAGCGTTATATGGCTTAAAGCAGGCCCCTCGAGCCTGGTATGGTAAGATTGATCAGTATTTGTAGAATCTGGGATTTGAGAGAAGTCTAAGTGAATTCACACTTTATGTCAAGAAGGAGAAGGAAGACATGGTAATTCTATCCTTGTATGTTGATGATTTGCTGGTCACTGGAAACAATAAAGTACAGGTAGATGGATTGAAGTTGGATATGATGAAAATGTTTGAAATGACAGATTTGGGAGAGATGACTTTCTTTCTGGGCATTGAGATTCAACAGAAAGAAAATGAAGTGTTTGTTTGCCAGAGAAAGTATCTCAAAGAGATTTTGATGAGGTTTCAAATGGAAGAGTGCAAAAGTGTAAGCACACCAATGTATCAGAAGACAAAAATGCAGAAGGATGATGGATCAGGTCCAGTTGATGAAAGAACCTACAGAAGTCTTATAGGCTGTTTGATGTACTTAACAGCAACAAGGCCTGACATAATGTTTGCTGTGAATGTACTGTCGAGGTTTCTAAGTTGTGCAAGTGAAGCACATATGGTGGCTGCTAAGAGAGTCATCAGATATCTGAAAGGGACATCTTCCTATGGTTTGAAATTCTGCAGAAGCTCTACCTTCAAGCTGCATGGTTTCTCTGATAGTGACTGGGCAGGATCATTGGATGACATGAGGAGCACCTCTGGCTATTGTTTTTCTCTTGGTTCTGCTTGTTTTTCGTGGAGCTCTAAGAAGCAGGAAGTGGTGGCTCAGTCAACAGCAGAAGCTGAATTTATTGCAGCCACAACAGCAACAAACCAGGCAATCTGGCTGAGAAAGTTGATGACTGACTTAGGGATGGGTTCTGACCATGAAACTGAGATATTTGTTGACAACCAGGCTGCTCTTGCCATCTCTCAAAATCCAGTTTTCCATGGGAAAACAAAGCACTTCAAGTTGAAGTTTTACTATCTCAGGGAAATACAGCAAAGTGGTGAAATCAAGCTTGTTTATTGCAGGACAGAAGATCAAATGGCTGATTTATTCACCAAGTCATTTCATGTGGGAAGATTTGAGTACCTGAGAAGGATGGTTGGAGTATGTATCAGTACCTAATCCAAGGAGGAGTGTTGGAGATGTGGATCAGCTACTGTTTAATTTATCGATGTATTAGTTTGTGTCTTTAAGACTTATGTTGTCTGTCTTGTGTTGTTGATTAACTGTAATTTAGCAGTTAAGTTAGACAGGTTATATTTTGAATTTCAAATATTCTCCAGTGGAAAACAGTTATCTTCAATCAGTTATGGCTTTATATGTAAGGGTCAATGATGTAAGTTATGGGTTAAAAATGTTAATGAAATTTTCTCTTCTTAACTTTTCTTCTGTCCATCTCTCTGCTGTTCTGTATGTGCGTGAGTGCAGTTCTGCAACAACTTGCAGACAAGAGTGCATATACTGAGTGAAAGTGAGAGTTTTGTTCTGCAATACTTGCAGACATTGAAGAAATAAAAGCATCAAGTGGCCGCAAACCTTGACTATGTAGATCAGAGAAGTGGTGAGGGCTTCAACAGCGAGGAAGAACCCGCCGAGGACCCACCGTGAGTGTGGTGATAGGAGAATAAGCAGATATTTTGAGACAACATTGACGATTGACAGCGGTGGGCCCTTGTAGAAATTGTGACTATGAAGCCTCCTCCAATCGATACTGTGGTCCCGACAACCTTGGCTTGACTGCTCGAACCCATCCAATCCAACTTCTCCATTCTTAATAAAACCAAATGAAAATGACCGATAAATTAAATTATCTTGGGAGTTTCCTCTTTCAATGGACCTTTCAGGCCTATTATTTTCAGAAAGGGGAAGCTATCAATTGAAAATTTTAAACTTTAAGAGTAGTACTCGGTCGCCGTCCTATGATAATTCTACATAAACACATTTGGTGAAACATTACCGGGTTTTCCCGAGCATACTTGTACGCATTCTATGTTGACGTCATACCGTACTGTGAAGACAAATAAGAACCGAGACGGATCACCTGAACATGAGGGTGAGTATGAAGGTGAAAACGGGGATGAGGTTCATGAGGAATGTGCCGAGGGTTGGAGAGCTGCAATCTATTCCCACTATGCAGAACATCTGCGTCAAGAACCTGCGAGGGATTTAATTGAAGGTTGGAAGTTATCTCCATGGTTTTGAAGGATAGCATGAAATTAAAATTTTTTTTTCTCTAGTGCCATGATGTGAAGTTCAACAGTACTGTTATGGTTATGCTCACTCGAGAAAGGAAAGCAAGAAACATTTGAGGAACATGGAAGAAGTGAGAGGACGACAACCCGGCCTGCGCAAAAATGGAGATACTCCATTAATGGTGGTCTTGGTGCCAGGACAGAAACGACATACGACGTCATCCTACCTGCATAGGATGAGGAGGGAAGGGAGGAGGAGGAGGAGGGAAGAGAGGCAGTAGCAGTAGAAGATGAGGACCACCGGTCAGCAGCACGTTGTTGACCACCTTGGTGCTCGACTGCGCCATCACCGCCGCTGTCATTCCCACGAACGTCACCACCGACGAAGAACTCCAGCAGCCTCTCCCCCACGGCCCCACCCCATTTTTCCACTCCTCTGCGCGCCTCTTCCAGTAGTCTCTATTAAATTTCCATTTGGACTTATACGAGTTTGGGCCCATATCCACTTAAAAGCTCAAGCTCATAAGTGGTGATACCTAATCTATATATTAACCTATGGATTTTTCCTTTTCTTTTCCGATGTGGGATTTATCACATTTTACTCCTTAACACTCGTCCTCACGTGCAACGTGTGGTCTATTTCTGCCTACACGAGGCGCACTTGGAAATTCAATTTGGTATCAAAGCCCAGGTTACGCATACGTGCACCTACGTGCGTGTGCGTACCCACACCACGCCAGGCCCAATATGTCCGAGTGCAGCCAAGAGTGCGCCTGTTAGTGTCCCCCCTCGCCCGAGCACGAAAGATGAGCCCGGCTCGAGGTCAATTGTTGAGGGCGGGTGTTTAAGGGCACGTGACAACGTGTAGACAGAATTAGACCACACATTACAGGTGAGGGCGGGTGTTGAGGAGTAAAATGGGATAAATCCCACATCGGAAAAGAAAAGGAAAATCTATGGGTTAATATATGGCTCGGGTACCACCACTTATTAGCTTGAGCTTTTAAGTGAAAATAAGCTCAGGCCCGTATAAGTCCAATGTAAATTCAATAATTTAATAGTCTCAGTCTCACTCAGCTGCTACGGCCCTCAAAGCGAACTTTTGTTGGTTGTCTCTCTTTTTCTCCCTTAATATTAAGGAGGAGGAAGTTATGCCTGTCACTTTCCCTAGTCGAGTAATGAGATGCATTTGTTCGACTTCAATGATCAAAGGGGGAAGCAACTTGCGTCCTATACTAATTGACCTGTAGATACGTCGATCACAAGTTACATAGTATACTAGTAAGTACTTACTATTAACATCATTTTCTCTTAGGATACCTGGATATAAATGGAACTATGATTTAACCTTTTTAGATATAGTATGAACCTAAAGATTGAAGATAAATCCTGCATATATCTCGATCTTTTGGATTCCCTTGTCCGCCTGCTTCCAATGGTACAAGAATGCATACAATACGGACACATATAAATTTATTTGGGGTTGCACAGGATTCATATGCATAACTGGGTCACTGAGCATTCATCTCTTTGCCCTATCTTCTTCGATTAATTAATTGATTAAGGTCGTTGCTTTCAATTCGTTAGTTGTTTATCGTTCTTGAAATCTAG
The DNA here is from genome assembly GCF_007655135.1 of Punica granatum. Lineage (NCBI taxonomy): Eukaryota > Viridiplantae > Streptophyta > Magnoliopsida > Myrtales > Lythraceae > Punica > Punica granatum. Next base: position 22,285,020 of record NC_045132.1, read on the forward strand.
GAATAACATTTATCGTAATCTCTAGTGCACGTCAAGAGTTATGGTAGTTGAAGGGTCAAATTCTGGTACTTGAAAGGTTAGCTATCCACCGGCATAAAGTATGCATTATTGGAACCACGAGCAAATATGGCTCGGCGATAAATTGAGCTCTCAGTGAGCTAATTTTACCTATGATGTAAAAGTTCGAAACTCATTAAAAGTATCTCGAGACTAAGACCAAGCCAAGACTAGAGCCAAAATTAATCTTAGCCAGACACCTTGCAATCTCACAAAAAAAAAAAAAGATGCGCTACTGGAATCAACTCATAGTCATGAGAGTGAAAAATACGAGACAGAGTAAATCTCTATTAGAACAATTTGCTCATAACAATTTACTTCCAAACTGTTACTACACATTTCACTAATCAATTATTAGGAATACTATCACTGGCTAACTTGCACAACACCTGGACTATCGGCTAGACAAAAAGTTTAATCCATGCAACCGGTTCATCAATTGTTCAGCCAATCCACATTAATGGAGCGATAAATCCTCCTTGACTACAAGCCACGAATCATTTCCTGCTCCCATATGTATCTATGTCCTGTATTAACTTTTAGTCGATGACAATGGGTGTCTTTATAATCCACAGGAAGCACAAGAATATCTCCGATCCTACGTATGAACTTGATATGACATCTCGAATACAGTATCTAATTCCTGGCCTTTCTTGCTAGTTTCACGGGGCGCAACGGAAGCGAAAAAGGAACAGAAATTCAAAATTTCCTACCCGTGAAACTAATCCCAAGACCTACTAGAAAAATAAGAGTAAATAAAAGCGTACCTGGAATATTTAATATAGTCGACCGAGCGTCCCACGCGTGACGCCTCTACCGGTATCCACACCGACTTTGTCGACGAGTCTTCGAGATCGGCGGTGCTAGCGACCAACACTCGAAAGAAACACCGATGCAACACCCGAAATTTTTAGACTAATGGACCAATTTGAGTTTGAACAATTCAACCCAAATTATATTAATATAAACTTATATGCATACACATATCATATATGTATATAAATATGTCTGCACGTATATATATATATATATATATATATGCATACACATTATACATATAAAGCATACACACACACTTTTTTGAATCCATCTCTTCTACTGCTTTTATAAGCAAATGGGGAGACAATTTCTTTTCCCATGACCGATGTGGGATGAAGGGAAATTAGTGTCCCCAAGTGACATGTGTCCATACACATGTCCATCCAAACAAAAGCCATGTGTCACCATATTAATTGTGCATCAATTTGGTCCATTTAATCTAATAAATCGAGTCTAATTAATCGACAAATTTAATCTCATTAAATATCCGATTAATCGGTCACACCATAAATCATCTAATCTCAATTAGACGTTTTTATTATTCCAAAATATCTCGTCAATTTAGTCGTAGTGTGTGACCCTGTAGGTTCCCAATTACGTTGACAGTAATATCGAAATCTCTATTTCAATATTACAAACAATGAGCGGCATCTAGCAATGCATCACTATTACTCAAGTAATCGGAAAGTCAATTTCTCGACGAACCTTGTGACCTACGTTACCATGTAATATAATCCATTTGTCCTCTATATCTCTATTGAGCCCAAGGCATGGTCGATGACATCCTTGTATGGCTCAATATCTCTTTTTCTTAGTTTACCGGGTAAGTCTATCAGAACAAATGAGCTCGATATCGTTATATCGACTCATTTGGGTATGCATACACTTTTAGACTTAACCACCAAGTGGCCGTGAGATATCGCTCCCGTTTCGTAGGAGGGACAAATCCTATCTTGGTTACTCACATTCCTCTCCATGCTCTGTGATATACCCAATAACTGTCTTTATAACCAGCCTGTTACGGTAGCGTTTGACAGTATCAAAGTATATGACATTACATGTAGGAATCCATGGTGACCTCAAGTCAAAGGACCATTACACTATAGTCACTTTGAGATATGCTAATGACAATCACGTAACAAACCATGTAGCAATCTCATGGCGGGTCAGTCCAATACACATTACTCTTAATGTATACATGTGGTGTGATTTGATATCTCCATATCCATGACCTATGAGATTTGGTCATCAATCAACACTCACACTAGTCTAACCGTATTACCGTTGTCCTAATTAACGATAATACTTTGACTATGGACATTTAGGAATAATGTTCAGTAATTATAGGATCTCACAATCAAGTCACACTTGATGCCTATTGAACCTACTATTCCAAGGACATTATTGTGTAAAATCATATTTAGCGCAATCTACACAATAACAGATATGCCTCGTTTTATAATGAAATAGATATCATATTACAAAACTGATTATAGATTGCCTCTAGGGCATACACCAATTCCCAACAATCTCCCACTTGCACTAGAGCCAATCTGGCACATGTCTTATGCCAATAGATCTAGTGTGAGCCTCGTGCTTGCGCTGCACAAGAGGCTTCGTAAGTGGATCTGCGAGATTCTCATCTGTTGGTATTCTGCATATCTTCACATCTCCTCTGTCGATGATCTCGCGAATGAGATGGAAGCGCCTGAGTATATGTTTGGATCGCTGGTGAGACCTGGGTTCCTTAGCTTGCGCAATGGCTCCATTGTTGTCACAATAGAGATCCACTGGGTCTGCGATGCTAGGAACCACAACAAGTTCTGTCACGAACTTCTTGATCCAAACAGCCTCTTTTGCAGCGTTAGAGGCAGCAATATACTCGGCCTCTGTGGTAGAATCGGCTACTGTCTCCTGTTTGGAACTCTTCCAACTCACAGCACCTCCATTCAGGCAGAACACATACCCTGACTGCGATCTACTGTCGTCCTTATCGGTCTGGAAGCTAGCATCGGTGTAACCTCTTACAACGAGCTCTTCTTCGCCTCCATATACCAAAAACATCTCCTTAGTCCTTCGTAAGTACTTAAGGATGTTCTTTACTGCAATCCAGTGTCTTTCACCTGGATCTGATTGGTATCGACTCGTCATACTCAAAGCATACGAGACATCTGATCGAGTGCATAACATAGCATACATGATGGATCCAATAGCTGACGCATATGGAATCCTATTCATGCGGTCCCTCTCCTCTCGAGTAGAAGGACTCTGAGCCTTCGAAAGGCTTATGCCATGTAACATAGGCAGCGACCCTTTCTTAGAATCCTGCATGCTAAAGCGCCGAAGCACTTTATCTATGTATGCACTCTGACTTAGGCCAAGCAGTCTCTTGGATCTATCTCTATAGATCCTAATACCTAGCACGTAGGTAGCTTCGCCTAAGTCCTTCATAGAGAAACACCTTCCCAACCAAGTCTTCACAGACTGTAGGGAAGGAATGTCATTCCCAATCAGAAGTATGTCGTCTACATACAACACCAGGAAGATTACTACGCTCCCACTAACCTTCTTGTAAACACAGGGTTCATCTTCATTCTTGATGAAACCAAACTCTTTGATTGCATCATCAAAACGAAGATTCCAGCTCCTAGAAGCTTGCTTCAGTCCATAAATAGACCGTTGTAGCTTACAAACCTTTCCGGCACAATGTGGATCGACAAAACCCTCAGGTTGTGTCATAAACACATCTTCGAGGAGCTTCCCGTTCAGGAAAGCAGTTTTGACATCCATTTGCCAGATCTCATAATCATAATAAGCTGCAATTGCAAGCAAGATCCTGATGGATTTAAGCATAGCTACTGGGGAAAAGGTTTCGTCATAGTCAACACCATGAACTTGTCTGAAACCTTTTGCCACAAGTCGGCCCTTAAAGGTAATCACATTACCGTCCATGTCAGTCTTCTTCTTGAAGACCCACTTACACCCAATGGGTTTTGCCCCTTCAGGTGGATCAACCAAAGTCCATACTTGGTTAGTGTACATGGACTCCATCTCAGATCTCATGGCCTCCAGCCATTTCTCAGAGTCTGGGCCTATTACGGCTTCCGCATAGGTTGTAGGCTCATCATTATCTATGAGCAATACGTCATTGTCTTGAGTCACGAGAAATCCATATCTCTCGGGCTCATGACGTATCCTACTAGACCTACGAGGCTCCTGTGTAGAAGATTGTGCCACAACAACTTGTGGTACTTGTTCTGAAACATCGCCCGTCGATTGGTCAATGTCATTTTGTGGTAGAACTTCCCCAAGTTCTAATTTCCTCCCACTAGTTCCTTTGGAGAGAAACTCTTTCTCAAGGAATACCGCAGTTCGAGCGACAAACACTTTGCCCTCGATGGGATTATAGAAATAGTATCCTCGAGTTTCCTTAGGATACCCCACGAAGTAACATTTGTCCGATTTAGGGCCAAGCTTATCCGAAGACAATCTCTTCACATAAGCTTCGCAACCCCATATCTTTAGAAAAGACATCTTGGGACGTTTCCCATACCACATCTCATATGGTGTCCTTTCAACTGATTTCGACGGAGCATTGTTTAATATGAGAGCAGCTGTCTGTAGAGCATATCCCCAAAAGGAGTCAGGTAAGTTTGCATGACTCATCAAAGATCGAACCATATCTAATAAAGTTCGATTCCTCCTCTCAGCTACACCATTCCATTGTGGTGTTCCAGGTGGAGTCAGTTGAGATAAAATCCCACACTGTTTAAGATAGTCAGCGAACTCATAGCTCAAATATTCACCTCCTCGATCTGATCGAAGAACTTTAATGCTCTTACCCAACTGATTCTCCACTTCATTCTTAAATTCTTTGAACTTTTCAAAGGATTCAGATTTGTGTTTCATCAAAAACACATATCCAAATCTACTGAAATCATCAGTAAATGTAATGAAGTAGAGATACCCACCTCTAGCAAGCTTGTTCACTGGTCCACATACATCGGTATGTATGAGAGCCAAAAGATCACTAGCTCGCTCACCTTTTCCGGTAAAAGGGGCCTTAGTCATTTTCCCCATTAAGCAAGGTTCGCATGTCTCGATCGATTCTAAATCAAACGAGTCCAGTAATCCATCCTTATGGAGTCTAGAGACGCGATTCTCGCTAATATGGCCTAAACGACAATGCCAGAGGTAAGTCGGGTTCGAATCATTAGATTTGAGCCGTTTGGTTTCCACATTATAAATAGGCGTATCTAGATCAAGAACATACAGACCATTACTTAAATGTGCACTGCCATAATATACATCATTCATGTACATAGAACAACACTTGTTCTTTATAGTGAAACAAAATCCCTTCTTGTCCAAACAAGAAACAGATATTATGTTTCTACTAATAGCAGGTACATAATAACAGTCGTTAAGATCTAATACAAGCCCAGTAGGTAAAACTAGGTGATAAGTTCCTACAGTTAATGTAGCAACTCTTGCTCCATTTCCAACTCGTAGGTCCACCTCGCCCTTTGTCAACGATCTACTGTCCTTTAGGTCCTGCATATTTCCACAAATATGAGCACCACATCCGGTATCTAATACCCAAGATGTAGAAGTAGTAGATACATTAATCTCTATAACATGGATACCTGAAGTGGAAGTCTCACTTCCCTTCTTCTTCTTCAACTCTTCCAGGTATATCTTACAATTCCGCTTCCAATGTCCAGTGTTGCCACAATGGAAGCAGTAATCATTCTTCGCCACCTTGGCTTTAGGCTTCAACGCACCCAAGTCAAAATTGGATGCACCTTTAGCCTTCTTGCCTTTACTCTTGCTCTTGCCCTTTCTTTTGGTCCCTTGGACCATTAGAACGGATGTCCCCTTGCTGATATCATGCTCAGCTGTTCTCAACATGCTAAGCAGTTCAGGCAATGGTTTATTGTAGTCATTCATATTATAGCTCATAATGAACTGACTATAACTGCTGGGCAGCGACTGTAGGACTAAATCTGTGACCAACTCTTGACCAAGAGGAAATCCCAGTCTTCCCAGAGTCTCAACGTACCCAATCATCTTGAGTACATGAAGACCCACCGGGCTACCCTCAGTCAACCTTGCCTGAAAAAGTGCTTTAGAGATCTCGAATCTCTCATGTCGGGCCTGCTCTTGATAGAGCTGCCTGAGATGCACGATCATATCGTACGCCTTCATGTTCTCGTGTTGCTTCTGAAGCTCCGAGTCCATGGTGACTAACATGAGACATCCGACGTTTACGGCATCATCATGATGCTTACTATAAGCATCTTTCTCAGCTTGGGGGGCATCGTCAGGCGGTGGCGCAAGAAGAGGTTGCTCTAAGACATATAGCTTCTTTTCTTGGGTGAGAACAATTCTCAAGTTTCGATACCAACCAAGGAAATTATTCCCTGACAGTTTGTCCTTATCAAGGACGGATCGCAAACAGAAAGTACTAGAAGTGCTCCCTGCCATGGTAACTACCATAGAAATATACAAAATAAGTATTATGACACAACAATATTTAATGAGGACTTTATAAATATTGCTCCCACTATTTATATCAAATCAATGACCCTCAACATTGATTCAGAGAATATCATTCTCATAGTAGCTCAAGATCCATATCTCACCAAGCTCTGAGTCAGCGAGGGCTGATTCACCAAGAACTGGCTATTTAGGTAGGGAACTCACTTTCCCAATTGCATCACATGCAACTCTTGATTAGTTGAGTGAATAACTCCTTATTCAAATTTATCTTATAGATCGATGCCCAACTACATGCCTCTGAACTCCTAATCTTATTAGGCTTGCTCAGTTAAGTCCGACCCACTGGTAAACACAACGTCTTACTAGGATAGATAAGGGCATCCTGCGAAGGCAAGGTCTACACACTCATCGATCTTGGTCTTGACGAGCGTTACACGGTGGAAGGATATGGATTTAATATTTTGAGGGATTTGATTAACATTTAATCGATCTCACTATACACTATTATGTAACTATTACATAATAGTCCACACGTATAACTATTATACTAACACAACTAGGACATAGTCCATGTCTAACAGTCATGCACCGCAAATATCAAACATAATCATACCAGTACCAAGCATAAAATCATATTTTATGCTATTATCTACTCAGATTCTAACTAGCTAGTCTCTGATACCAATTGCTAGTTTCACGGGGCGCAACGGAAGCGAAAAAGGAACAGAAATTCAAAATTTCCTACCCGTGAAACTAATCCCAAGACCTACTAGAAAATAAGAGTAAATAAAAGCGTACCTGGAATAAAAGCGTATAGTCGGAATATTTAATATAGTCGACCGAGCGTCCCACGCGTGACGCCTCTACCGGTATCCACACCGACTTTGTCGACGAGTCTTCGAGATCGGCGGTGCTAGCGACCAACACTCGAAAGAAACACCGATGCAACACCCGAAATTTTTAGACTAATGGACCAATTTGAGTTTGAACAATTCAACCCAAATTATATTAATATAAACTTATATGCATACACATATCATATATGTATATAAATATGTCTGCACGTATATATATATATATATATATATATGCATACACATTATACATATAAAGCATACACACACACTTTTTTGAATCCATCTCTTCTACTGCTTTTATAAGCAAATGGGGAGACAATTTCTTTTCCCATGACCGATGTGGGATGAAGGGAAATTAGTGTCCCCAAGTGACATGTGTCCATACACATGTCCATCCAAACAAAAGCCATGTGTCACCATATTAATTGTGCATCAATTTGGTCCATTTAATCTAATAAATCGAGTCTAATTAATCGACAAATTTAATCTCATTAAATATCCGATTAATCGGTCACACCATAAATCATCTAATCTCAATTAGACGTTTTTATTATTCCAAAATATCTCGTCAATTTAGTCGTAGTGTGTGACCCTGTAGGTTCCCAATTACGTTGACAGTAATATCGAAATCTCTATTTCAATATTACAAACAATGAGCGGCATCTAGCAATGCATCACTATTACTCAAGTAATCGGAAAGTCAATTTCTCGACGAACCTTGTGACCTACGTTACCATGTAATATAATCCATTTGTCCTCTATATCTCTATTGAGCCCAAGGCATGGTCGATGACATCCTTGTATGGCTCAATATCTCTTTTTCTTAGTTTACCGGGTAAGTCTATCAGAACAAATGAGCTCGATATCGTTATATCGACTCATTTGGGTATGCATACACTTTTAGACTTAACCACCAAGTGGCCGTGAGATATCGCTCCCGTTTCGTAGGAGGGACAAATCCTATCTTGGTTACTCACATTCCTCTCCATGCTCTGTGATATACCCAATAACTGTCTTTATAACCAGCCTGTTACGGTAGCGTTTGACAGTATCAAAGTATATGACATTACATGTAGGAATCCATGGTGACCTCAAGTCAAAGGACCATTACACTATAGTCACTTTGAGATATGCTAATGACAATCACGTAACAAACCATGTAGCAATCTCATGGCGGGTCAGTCCAATACACATTACTCTTAATGTATACATGTGGTGTGATTTGATATCTCCATATCCATGACCTATGAGATTTGGTCATCAATCAACACTCACACTAGTCTAACCGTATTACCGTTGTCCTAATTAACGATAATACTTTGACTATGGACATTTAGGAATAATGTTCAGTAATTATAGGATCTCACAATCAAGTCACACTTGATGCCTATTGAACCTACTATTCCAAGGACATTATTGTGTAAAATCATATTTAGCGCAATCTACACAATAACAGATATGCCTCGTTTTATAATGAAATAGATATCATATTACAAAACTGATTATAGATTGCCTCTAGGGCATACACCAATTCCCAACATTTCTTTCCTCACCTTTGCTCTTGAGCTATTAGCAATGGGACCTTTTGGCTTGTCTGAGGCAGAGCCTCGGATGCCTTGGGCCCGCCAGCCATGTCTTCTACTTCTTTGGCCTTTCCCCACGTCACTGCATAGAATCCTCCCACTATCACAATTGCTCCAATCAAGCTGTCCAACATAAGTATATAACGTGGAATCACATGTCCGAATGATAATTTAAATTAGTGAAACATAGGAAAATATCGGACGGACTGCATAAGGAGTAACATTTATTTATGACACAACAAAATTTATGTATAATGAAAGTACCTTCCACGGCATAATGGGTCGCCTGAGAAAATGACACCAAGCACCACCGCAAAGATTATTGCAAGGGGCTTGAACATTGCAACAAACACAGGCCCTCTCTTCTTTACGCACCATGTGGTCGTGGTGATTCGCAACACAGTCCCCACCACCGCCGAGTATATCACAGCGAGCAAACCTATATCGGCCTTTAAGGCCCAAGCGTCAGGATCCCTGACCGTGACCAGGGAGAGCAGGGCGCCAAGGACCGTCCCGTATAGGAAGAGGTAGAACATGATGATTAGCACCACTGGGTAATCCCCGAGGATCATTGCCTGCGGAAGAATGGGAAAGACTGTTTCATGTTATACGGTGAGAATTGATTACGTCCTGAGGAGGGGGCTCATAAATCATTTACCTGTACAATGTACCATAATGAAGTCATGAACGCATCGCCTGCACTGAACAAACCACCAACTGCCCACCTTGAATATGGAGAGAGGTGAAGCTTAAGGGTTGTGGTTGACACACTGAGAGGAGGGCCCTTGTAGAAGGTGACTAGGAAAGCGCCTCCAATTGATACTATGGTTCCAACAATCTTTGCTTGGCCGCTGGAGCTTTTCCACGCCAATCTTTCCATCCTAGAAATGATCGAATGAAACATAGAAACTAAATACGATTCCAATTCCAAGCAATGGAACATGGTCGGTCGGTCTTGCTGACATTAGTGAGAAGAGAAGGGGCAGGGATGGACCGGAATATGATGGCCAGTATGAAAGTGAAAGCCGGGATGAGATTCATAAGAGCAGTACTGAGCGTGGGAGAGCTGTAATCGATGCCTAGGTATCCAAATATTTGCGCCATGAATCTGCACCAGACCAAGATTTGGAACAATCAGGGACAAGAAATCATCAAAATAGTAAGAACTCCCACGACTAGTGAATGTTTCATATATACTCACCCTATCAGGGACAGCACGAAGAGTTTGAGGAGGAGGGAGGAAGTGGGAGAAGGGCAACTGGGCCTGCCGATGTAGCCAACAAAAAAAACAATCAGTAATTGTCTCAGAGGACAGGATAAGGCAGTTGTTCGAGTTGTCGAGACGATACCTGCGGAGGAGGAGAAGAGAAGGGAGGAGGAGGAATGTGGAGAGGGAGTTGCCGTAGAAGGCCAGGACGAACTTGTTTGTCCCGCCCGACATGGCCACCTTGTTGACCACCATGGTGCTCGCCTGCGCCATGATGGCCATGATCATCCCTGCGAATGGGACCGAAGAGCTCCAACCTCTGCTCCACATCTCCCTCTCTGTCCCTCAGCTATGGACTCGGATGCCGCTATTAAGGTTGCCGCTCTGTTTCTTGCTTCACCAGTTTGTACAAAAAAGAGAGAAAGCATGTATAAATATCAGGGCTAAAGTCAAGCAATCGGATTAAAGTCATCCAAAACCATTGGGTATATGTAAGTTCCTGATGTTAACAACATGGCCATTTGTGGATGCTTTTCGTTGACTTAATTAACCATTCGAATATAGACATTTTTTCCCGACTTTACAATGGATATACAACCTGATTAGACAATGTTGTCAAACAGGCGGGAGCTGTCTCTTGCAAGACGTTCATAAGACGATTCTCCTTGAGCAATATGTCATCTTCAAAGCTTTGCGTTACACGCAACATTGGATCTTACGAAATCATCGTTGCTTCGGTGATTACCCTTTCATCCCTGCTGTTTTCTGGGACCCTATCAAGTATACTTAGTCTTCAGTGTGATGGATACATCAGTTTTGTACCTTGTCAATTATTTATTTATGGGACCCTATCAATTATTTTGGTTGTCTATATCATTTATCGTCTTCTTTCCAAGAATTAGTACTGAAACGGAATCTACGCAAAATTCTCAATGGATATTCTTTTCTGGTAGATATTTATGAATTTACACTGAAAATGTTCGTCCAATCTCCAGGATTCAATTTTGGGTCTCCTGCAGCAGCAGGACAGCTACTGTGTTTCCACCTCTGCTCTTATAACAGGAGTTCCGTCAGATTCACAGAGTCGACATACAGCAATAATCTTCTCCTCTCAAGCTTTTTGTCAAATCACACCATAAAACCTAAGTTATCAACTGCTATTGCTGTTGGCCACCACTGTGCCTGCCTTTGCCATCACCGGAGTCGTCATCCTCTCGATCCTCGTCTCTAGAGAAAAACTCCAGCAGCCTATCCTCCACCCATCTCTCACTCTGCCGTCTCAGCTGCAATGGCACGGGAAGCAACAATTTCTTAAAGTCTCGTCTCTCTTTTTCTCCCTTAGGAGAAAAGAAATATGCCGGTCCCTTAAGTGCAAGAATAATATTTCCGATTCTTTGTGTGAGCTCAAGCTGACACGCGGATAAAGCATCGAATTATTGGCTTCCGTAACTCAGCTTTGCTCTTAAGCTAGCAATGGGACCTTTTGGCTTGTTTTTGGCAGAGCTTCGCATGCCTTGGGCCCACTCGTCATGTCCTCTTTGGCATTTCCCCACATCACTGCATAGAAACCTCCCACCATCATCATTGCCCCAATCAAGCTGCAAAATAAATATATAGCGTTAATTAATTCAACCATTATCTTCTCTTAAATTTCTTGAATGGAATCACACGTTCTAAAAGAAAATTTAAGAACCGAAACGACAACAAAAATTAATTGTCATAATTAAGCACCTTCCATGGTATAATGGGTCCCATAAGAAAATGACTCCAAGCACCACGATAAAGACTGCTCCTGGAGGTTTGAACATTGCAACATACACAGGCCCTCTCATCTTTATGTACCATGCGGTCATGGTGACTTGGAACAAATTACCCACCACTGCCGAGCATATGACCGCGACCAAACCCTGAATCGATCTTTAGAGCCCATGAATTAGGGCCCCTCGTTGCAACCAGCAGTGCGAGAAGGGCAGCTAACACGGCCGCAAATAGATAAACATAGAACATGAGGAATAGCACCACTGGGTAATCCCCAAGAATCAATGCTTGCCAAAACACAGAAAGGGAGACTAATCCATTTGTTCGATGAGAACTGATTACGTCACGAGAGTTTCTAAAATTGATGGGATGAGGATGGGGCTCGTTTACCTGGACAATGAATTCATGAGGGCATCGCCTACAAGAAAGAGCCCACCAAGCACCCAACTTGACTTTGGAGAGAGGTGAAGATTAAAGGTTGTCGGGATAGTGACTGGCGGGCCCATGTATGAAGTGACTACGGACCCTCCTACCATTGATACTAGGGGTATTTACCTAAAATGATCCATGGTTTGCTCGTTTTGTCAAATCTATCATATATTTTTTTTTGTCAAATCTATCCCATGGTTTACTTTTTGCATCAAATCTATCCCGGCGTTATCTTTTCCGTCGACATCTAACGGCCATGCTGACGTGACACCTACGTGGCAAGTATGGCCCACTATCTCTTCACGTGTCACGTCAGCATGGCCGTTAAATGTCGACGGAAAAGATAACGCCGGGATAGATTTGATGCAAAAAGTAAACAATGAGATAGATTTGACAAAAAAAAAAGCATATGATAAATTTGACAAAACAGACAAACCATGGGTCATTTTAGGTAAAAACCCCTTGATACTATGGTTCCAACTATCTTTGCTTTGGTGCTCGAGCTTTTCCATCTGAGAACCGATCGGAAACATTGGAACTTAATACATTTCAAAAACCATACAATGGGACATAGTCTGTCTGTTTCGCTCATAGTAATGTGTAGAGAAGGGGCAGGGAAGCACCGGAAAATGATGGCCAGTATGAAGGTTAATGCCGAGATGAGATTCATAAGTGCAGTACCAAGAGTAGGAGAGCTGTAATTGATGCCGATGAATCCAGATATCTGTGATGAGAATCTACATGGGAGCAGGAATCTTAATCTTAAACTATGAAGAACCAACAGAACATGGTTTCGTACATAGTCACCCAAGCAGGGAGAGCAAGAAGAACCTGAGGAGGAGGTAGGTTGTCAGAGGAGGGCAACCGAGCCCTTAGATAAGGCTGTCTTAGACCAGGGGATACGGTTGCCATTCAAGTTGTTTGTTCAAGACAGTACCTGCGGTAAAGGAGGAGAGAAGGGAGGAGGGGGAAGGCGGAGACTGAGTTGTTGTAGAAGGCCAGGACGAACTTGTCGGTCCCCCCAGACGTGGCCACCTTGTTGACCACCACGCCGCTCGCTTGAGCCATGATGATGCAGCGTACAAGGATCAAACGGGAGAAGGCACGTGGAGTTTGAAGTTTGTGATTTTGTGTGGGCTGTCTTTATCAAGGATCGTTTTTTTGCTGGTGACTACCACAAGCTCACTGCCATAAAAATTGGTTTTGTGGAGGTCGTGGAGAAGATCAATCCGAACGTCTATCGGCTTAAGCTTCCCAGCCACATTTGTACTGCCGATGTGTTTAATGTGAAGCACTTGATTCCTTACGCAAGTGATAGCTCAGTTGATGACAATTCGATGGCGAATTCTCGCCACCCAGGGGAGAATGATGCGGCATAAGACATGGCAAATCGGTACCTCGAGAAAAACAGGTTCTGATGACACTGTCTCGAAGATAGCCTCCGGAGCACAACCCATGACCTATGCCCGTGAAAAGACGAGATTTATGCCGAATTCCATTATTTAGAGTATCAAACGGGTATTTTTATGTTATTTGGGCGTTTTTATAATTTTTAGGGAATAGTTTATTTTAGAGAATATTTTATTTCCTTCGTTATAATTTCATTTTTTTTATTTAAGCGATGTAAGCCTTAGGGCTAAAGACATTTTTTTTTATCAATAAAGTTTTGGAGCTACCGTGCTATTTCGCCCATTCTCGGATTCAATTCGAGTTTGATGCCGGTTTCCTAGGAATTCGAATAATCAATAGGAGATTGAAGGTCGTAGTTCCGGTATTCTGCGGAATCAAAGGATCTGTGACAGTTGCTCGCGTGTACGTTGCGTCACATGACGGCCGTGATCATCCCTGCGAATGGCAACAAAGAGCTCCAACCTCTCCTCCTAATGTCCCATTCAGTCCCTCAGCTATGTACTTGGAAGCAAAGATTAGATTTGCCTGCCTTTTTTCTTGAGCAGCATGTCCCCGATTGTGAGAAAAAGCGTTTGTATATATATTACTGCCAAAGTGGAACTTATCGGGATAAAGTCATCTGAAGCCCATTGGTATATGTAACATGCTCGTAATATGGCAATTCGATGGATGCTTTTGTTTGGCTTGAATTACAAATATGGGTATAGATTAATTTTCCCGGGCTTCACAAACAAAGCGGGTGGCTGATTTCTCTTCCCTGCTGTTCAATAGAAGTTTCTGTCTAAGCCGTACATCATCGCAAAGTTCGTGTTACACATGGTGTTGGTTGTGCGAAATTGTTATTGCTCCCACAATTACCTTAAGCCCCACTGATTACTGGGACCCGTACAAGCGTAATTATTCTTCACTTTCACGGACACATCTTATAACATGGTTGCATAGATTCTGTTTCATTATTTGTCTACGTACTCTCAATAAATCGATTCTCTGTTTGTCTCGTCTGTTCTCCAGGAATTAGTACTGCAGAGGTACCTATACAAAAATTTGAACAAATCTTCTTTTGTGATAGATATTTTCTATATGATAGATATCAATGCTGTGCAGTTAAAATGTTCATAATCCAATGGCCCGGTCCCATGATTTTGAACTCTTTCCACGCCTAATGGTCAGGCCTTCAACCCGATCGCAGGAAAAACTCAGCCCTTAAGCGTGTACACTCATCTGAGCTATCAAGGATAAACTGAATTATTGGGTTCTAATTAAAGAAAGGACAACAGCCGTAGGAAAGATCGATATCTCCTAGAAGTAGCAAATTCAGGATCCACCTTCAACACATAACTCGTGAATTGGCTTCTGAGTTATCAAGGATGAACTCTATGGACATTGGCACATGGCTTTATGGTTACAGGGCCCATGAGCGACCTTAGCCTCCGCCCTAAAGGCTATTAAGCCCTTTAAGGCCCAGAGCCGCTCCTACGAAGTTACTCCATGGGGCATTCCATAAGATGGAAAAAAAGACTGCAAAGGAACATTACAAATAAATAACACAACAATGATTGTAATATTAAATACCTTCCACGGCATAATAGTCACCTAAGAAGATTATTCCAAGCACCACAGCAAAGATTACTCCGAGGGGCTTGAACATTGCAACATACACAGGCCCCCTCCTCTGTAGGCCCCATATGGCCGCGAAGACTCGGAACAAATTGCCCCACCAACGACGAGAATGTGATTGCAACAAGACCCGACTCAACCATTACGGCCCATGACTTAGGGTCCCTCACTGCGACCAGTGCTTAGTGAGACAGCCAAGGTGGTCAAGTAGAAGTTGAAGTAGAACGTGATTATTAGCACCTCCGGGTAATCCTCGATGACAAACGCCTGCAAATGGACCGGACATGCTAGATTATCAGGTGTTTGATGAGGACTGATTACGTTTTAAAATTTGATGGGATGAGGAGGGTCTCATTAACCTGGACAATGTAACACGATGCTATCATGAGTACTCCTGCTAGGAAGAAACCACCGAGGACCCTCCTTGACTGTGGAGAGAGGTGAAGTTGAATAGTTGTTGGCACAGTGAGTGGTGGGCCTTTGTAGAAACTGATGCTATGGTTCCAATAACCTTAGCTTGGCTGCTCGTGCTTTTCCATACCAATTTTTCCAACCTAGAACCTATAGGAACTTCATTTAATTTCTTCTACCAAACAATCAGAAAGTCGATCGGCTGTGCTGATACTAATGAGGAAAGATGGGGCAGGACGCACCTGAAAATGACAGCGAGTATGAAAGTGAAAGCCGGGATGAGATTCATAAGGGCAATATCGAGTGTAGGAGAGCTGTAATCGATGCCTATGAATCCAAATATCTGTCCAAAGAATCTGCATGGGAGCTCGAAGTTCAGTCTCCAAAGTTCGGAACAATCAGGAACAAGAAATCCTTAATTATATAGGAAGCACTACCACTAACAATGAAAGGTTTCCTACTCAACCAAGCGGGGACAGCCAGAAGAATTTGAAATGGAGGGAGGAAGTGATAAGAGGGTGATCGGGCCTGCAGACGTAGCCAGGAAAAAAAAGAAGAAACAAGAACTTGAGTAAGTTTCTCAGTGGAGAGGATAAGGTTGTCGTTCAAGTTTTTGAGGCGGTACCTCCAGGGGAAGATGAGAAAAGGGAGGAGGAGGAAGAGGGAGTTGCTGTAGCAGGCCAGGACGAACTTGTTGGTCCCGCCCGACATGGCCAGCTTGTTGACCACCCTGCTGCTGGCCTGCGCCACGACAGCCAAGATCATCGATGCAAATGTCGCCGAAGAACTCCAGACTCTCCTCCACATCTCTGCCCCTCAGCTACGGAATGGGAAGCAAATACTGAGGTTGCCTCTCTGTCTCTTTGGCAGTTTGTCTTCCGGAAAAGCAAATGTTATGTTATTCTATGCCATGGCTTGCTCTCTGCAGATGGGCGAAAGCCACCGGGGAAGATGCCTCTTGCCGAATTTCACATGAATTTGCCATGCCAAGGTCCAGATAAAAATGTATGACTATTATATAGGAAAGGTTCCTTTTTCTCGGTACGGCTGAAGAATAATTTAATGTTCTGTGGTTGCAGAGAAACATAGAATATTCTATGCTGAATTATGGGTTAATCGATGTTTTAGGCCAATCAGGCATGCTCTTTGTGGGCTTCCATGGCGATAGTTCCGCAACAATATTTATCTTGACAGTTTTCCAAGTCTGTGTTCTTTTTCAATTAGTATAGATAATTCAATTTTCTTTTTAAATGCAATTTAGATAGAAAAAAATATTTTACAAATCATCTGACAATCCCTTGGTCATGTGAATCGTTTAGTGGAGTGAACTAATGGGAACAATATGTCCTCACCCGTTGGCTACAAATCGCGAATCATCAAATGCGTATTACATGTATTCTGTTATAACTTTCCGAAGACGATATCAAGCATATACCCAAAACCCCCAATAAGTGAAGAAATATCCTCGATTCTTCGTATGACTTGGCCCGGCGCCCGGAATCCTCAACCATGGTTGCTTGGGAGTTTTTTTTTCAGCTTTGCTGTGCAGCTAGCAAGGGGATCTTATGGCTTGTCTGAGGCAGAGCCTCCCCTGCATTTAGTGGTCCACTGGCCATGTCTTCTACTTCTTTGGCCTTTCCCCACATCACCGATAGAATCCTCCCTCTATCACCACTGCCCCAAGCAAGCTGCAACACAAATGAATTAATTTATCCATTTTGGGGCATCATTTGTTCTCTTACTTTATTTTAAATGGAATCACATGGCCGTAAGAAAAATTAAATAAGTGAAATTAAAACAATAATTACAATTATTAAGTACCTGCCACGGCATAGTAGGGCACCTAAGAAACGCCTCTGAGCACCACTGCAAAGACTATTGCTAGGGGCTTGAAAATTGCAACATACACAGGCCCTCTCCTCTTTACGCACCACATGGTCATGGCGACTAGCAACAAACTTCTCGCTAACATTCAGTAAATGACCGCGACCAGGCTCGAACCGACCTTTAGGGCCCACAACTCAGGATCCCTCACTGCAATTAGCGAGAGCAGGGCAGCGAAGACGGTCCCGAATAAGTTGATGTGGAACATGATGATTAGCACCACCGGGGTAATCCCTGAGGATGAACGCCTATGGATGGAATGAATGGGCCGAACCACATGCACGATTGAAACGATATATAATGTTTCAGGAATTTCTTAAATTTTAATGGGATGAGGATTTTAGGAGGGTTTGTTTAACCTGCAAAATGTAACTTGATGAGATCATTAGTGCTTCGCCTGCAACGAAGAACCCACCAAGGACCCCAACTTGAATGTGGAGGGAGGTGAAGGGTTGACGACACTGTGAGCAGTTGGCCCTTGTAGAAAGTGACTATGAATGCTCCTGCAATTGAAAGTACGGTTCCACCGACCTTTGCTTGGCTGCTCAAGCTTTTAAGCGCCAACTTTTCCATACTAGAACCCACCGAAAATATAGGAGCTTCATATAATTCCAACCAATACCAAAACTGGAGGGAAGAAGGAACAGGGACGCGGGTTGCACCTAAAAATGATGCCGAGCATGAAAGTGAAAGCTGGGATGAGATTCAAAAGAGCGGTACCAAGCGTAGGAGAGCTTTAATCAATGCCAGTGAATTCGAATATCTGTATCATGAATCTGCGCGGCAGCTGGAGTTTTAGCTGACCGGTGATTTCCAGAATTTGGAACAACCATGAATGAGACATCCTTAAATCTCTAGTAAATGGTGTCATACTGACCCAACCAGGGAACGCAGGAAGATTGTGAGGAGGATAGCGGAAGTGAGAGGATGCCATTCAGGCTGCAGACATAGCCCCAAAAACAAGGGTGAAAAAAACAAAAACATGAAATTCAGTAATTGTCCCAGTGACGGGGGATAAGGTTGTTTGTTTGTTTGTTCGTTCGATTTTTTGGAGGTGAGACAGTACCTGCGGAGAAGGAGACGGGAGGAGGAAGAAGGTGGGGAGGAGGTAGCTGTAGAATAAGAGAATGAGCTTGTCGGTCCCACCGGACATGGCAACCTTGTTGACACCATGGGGCTCTCCTGCGCCATCATCGTCCCTGCAAATGTCCCCGACGAACTCCAAACTCTCCTCCACATCTCCTTCTCTGTCCCTCAGCTATGGAATCAGAAGCAGGTATTCCCCGTTTCTTCTGTAATTTCTTCCGGAGGGAGGAAGAGTGACTGTTCTGCTCGGGTTCCAATCAGTGACTTCCTCTGCTGCTAAAGCCACTAGGGGAAGACTCCCTTTACCTAAATAGCATATAATTTGCCATGCTAAGGTCCAAATGAAAATGTAAGATATTTTATGTTAAAGGTCCAAATGAAAATGAAGGATAATTTTAATTTGCCATACTCCAAGAATTGATGTTTAAAAGTCTTATCTTATTATTTTTCAAGTTCTTATGTCATGATTGATTGGAAGTAGAAACTGAACAGAGGAATGAACCTTTATTTTTATTTTTATTTTTATTTTTTTCTGAAAAAGGCATGAGGAATTGCCTTTAACCGAGAAAGAACACTCCCTGCTGAAATTACGATTTGGGCAATTCAACTGTGGCCTTGTGGGCTTCCTCAAATGAATCCCATAGGAATAGCTAACTCACTCCTGACCGGGCCCTGAGTTTGAACTCTTTCTACATCTGTTGGTTGTGCCACGTGATCTCAACCTGATTGCCCGAGGACAGGAAAACTCGACCTTGTAACCTCATAAACTCTTCTCAGTTGTTGAGAATGAATTTCCCAAAAGTGGCAATTTTGGGGGTTCACCTTCACCTTGTGACTCAAGGAATAGCTTACCGGCCAGATCAGTTTTGACTTGTGAGTGTAAGGAATCCGGATGCATATGCTATCGAGATAACCACTCCGCCATGGACTAGATCCATCCTAAGATTTGTGTATAGTTTTTCGCTCGTTCAAAGTTTCTTCTGCTTATGTAGTGAGAATCTGTCCATTCTGATCCATCTTTACATACTTAGCTACTTCTCATGTCGTTGTTTGATTGTTAGAAATTGACATGATTAGTTCCATAAAACAAGACATAATACAATATTTATATTTTGTTACTATGATTTAGAATAAAATTTTATACAAACAGGATCAAAGTTCCTTGGTCATGCGATTTTTTCAGCAGAGCGAATTAAATAGAAACAATAAGCTCCCGCTACAGATCATGATTCATTAAATGCATATTATATTACATCATATTACATGCATGATTTGTCATGCCTTTTTTTCTGGATGATTGTACATATCCTGGAACTCCCAATAAGTGAGCAAGTAACTTTGATTCCTCGCATATGAGCTCGATCGGGTGCCAGGGATCCTGTATCGGGGTGTGTCAATTTTCAGCATTGCTCTTGAGCTAGCAATGGGATCTTATGGCTTGTCTGTGGCAGAGCCTCGGATGCACTGGATGGTCCACTGGCCATGTCTTCTGATTCTTTGGCCTTTCCCCACATCACCACATAAAATCCTCCCACTATCACGATTGCTCCGATCAAGCTGCAACACAAATTAAATTAATTTAACCATTTTAGAGCATCATATTATTCCTTTGAGTCATGTTCGGTACACTTAAAATAGAATAAATTGCGTCAAGATGAGTATCATATCTAATAGAGGAAATGATCCCAAATCATAGCCTTCCATATATAAGAGCTGTATTATAGTCACGTGTAACTATACATTTATTTGTTTTCTAGTACATGTTATTGTAACGTGCTATATATCTCAATGAATTCCACCTCACGGATTAAGGCTGCGTTTGGGGCTGCATTTGCGGTGGTATAATCATGAGGATCCAGCCATACACTCTTCCCATCTTTGATGGTATCAGAGCCCATACATAGTCGGCGGGCAGTTCTCCCGATCTCCTCGATCTGACCTTACACGGCTCTGTTTACCCAGCTCTTATACATAGAGCGCTATCATTTGGGATCATTTCCTCTATTAATATCTTTGCGCGCTGTTTTTATATTTTGTGTCACTTTACTTAGTTGGAAAGGACATTATTAGGATTCTTTTTTCTTAGATGGCAAATAGGAAAATTATTAATTAATAGATCAAGATTTATAATTATAATTATTAAATACCTTCCACGGCATAAGGGGTCCCCTAAGAAGATGATCCCAAGCACCGCAGCAATGATTATTCCTAGGGGCTGGAACATGGCAACATACGCAGGCCCTCTCCTCTTTACGCACCATATGATCACCGCGGTATGGAGCAAACTCATCACCAATGATGAGTATATGACCGAGACCAAACTCGACTCCTGTAGGGACCATGACTTAGGGTCCTTCACTAAGACCAGGGCGAGCAGAGCAGAGAAGACGGTCATGAATAAGTGGTAAAAGAATGTCACGATTTGCACCAGCGGATAATCCCGGAGGATCAATGCCTGTGAATGGAGTAGAGAGGATAAACCAGGTGAGATGCTTAATCGAAACGATAATGATCCGGGAATTCGATAGGATGATAAAGAGGGTCTCATTAACCTGGATAATGTAACATAATGAGATCAACAGTGCATCGCACACAAGGAAGAACCCACCAAGGGCCCAGCTTGAATGCGGAGAGCTCGAGCTTGTTAACAAAGTGACTGGCGGGCCCTTGTACAAAGCGACCACAAATGCTCCCGCGATCGATACTGTGGTTCCAACAACCTTAGCTTGGCTGCTCGAGCTCTTCCACTCCAATCTTTCCATTCTATAATCCATCAAAAAACATATGAACTTAGTATCAGTTCCAATTCCAAACAGTGGAACATGGTCGGTCTCGCGGATACTGATGAGGAGCAAGGGGTAGAGACACGCCTGAAGCTGATGCTGAGTATGAAGGTGAAAGCGGGGACGAGGTTCAGAAGAGCGGTACCAAGCGTAGGAGAGCTGTAATCAAGTCCCACGAATGCAAATATCTGTACCAGGAATCTGCACGGTAAAATTTTAGTCCGACCAGCCACCTCTGAAATTCGGAATGATCAAAACAAGAAATCCTGACGTTTGTTTGTATTTAGGGGAAAAAAAGGAGAAGGGGGAAAGGGCAAGAGTGAAGGGAATTTTTCACCTAGTTAGAAGACATAAAATTTTAAAAGATAGCAGGGGGAATAAAGGTAAAATATTACGCGAGCCCATTTTCTTTCAATCCGACTTTCGGTCCAATAGAGGTAAAAAATTATTCGAAAATTTGAATTTATATAAAATGACCAAATTGTCCGATAATTTTGCTGATAAGTATTATACAAGAATAATATAGTCATTTAACTTGTTCTATCGATTCCCCTCTCTTCCCTTCTCCATTGTATCCAAACAAAGTGTAATAGTGAATGGTTTCATATACACTCACCCGGTCAGGGACAGCAAGAAGAATCTGATGAGGACGGACGACGTGAGACGAGGACTACCAGGTCTGCAAAGTTAAGGTTGTCTCAGTGCGCACAGTGGATAAGGTTGCCATTCAAGTTGTTGAAGGTCGGAATCAAGTACCATACCTGCGGAGAATGAGGAGACAAGGAAGAAAGAGAATGGTGGACAGCACGTTGCTGTAGAGTACAAGGACGAACTTGTCGCTCCCTTGAGACATGGCAAACTTAATGACCACCATGGCGCTCGATTGCGCCATCATGGCCATGATCATGCCCACAAATGTCACCGACGAACTCCATGCTCTCCTCCACATCTCCCTCTTTGTCTCTTGGCTTGGAAATTCTGGATGCAATATTAAGGTTGCCTCTCTATTTCTTGACCAGTTTGTCAGGAGGACGAAAAGCAAACGTTTTTCGGTTGCAATCTATGGCTTCTTGTGCAGATGAGGTTAACTCAATGGGGAAGATATCTTTTGCTTAACAGGGTATGGATACATGCAAAGGTAAAAATGTAAATGTCTATATGATATTTATGGAAGAGGTTCCTCTTTCTTTATGGTAACGAGGATCACGGATATTAATTGTACCATATCACTTTCCTTTATCCATATGGTATCTAGAGAAGATTTACCAGTATATTTCTATCATTGTTGTTCTCTACTTGCCTTATGAAAATATTTTAATTTTCTCCAAAACTAAAACCTTGGGCAGCCACGTCATCACTTTACACAGTGTGCAGATATCGTAGGTTTAATTGTGTAAATAATATATTGGAAAAAAAAAAGGATATCAAAGGATAACATTTAAGAAATCTGTAATTGATAGGTTTCTCAATATAGAACTCCAATTATTCGGCATCTGTATATGCGGCCTCCTTAATTTCTTCTATATAACACCAATGTATTCTTGAGAAACCTACCTTCAATGTAGAAAACCAATTTATTTGGCGTCAATATATTTTATTCAGAATCTATATTACTTGGTGTTATCAATAATTATGACAACTATCGAGATTAACAACAGTCTATATATGAGAAATCTATGTATTTGATTAGATGCTGTTTTTCTAAAGATATATATAGCATCGTAATTATATGTTGCTATTATGTTTCTCATACTTATTGGTAAAATCAATATATTCATAACTGAAATTCTTTGTGGAATTTTCTCAAGAGGAGAAACTGAATAAAGATAATTTACTGTGACTTTATTGATAGCTTATTCTAGGTGAGAAATATACTGCAATGCTGTATTGGTCAATAAATGTGTAATTTTAGAATTATATTATGATGTATAAAACCATATTAATCGGGAATTTTATATTTAACAATAAAATCCCTTCTCCATGCAAATGTTCTTTCCTCTCCACCGTTGAAAGATTTTATTTCCACGCAACACGCTCATCTCCATCTAGTTTTACATAATATTAGAGTTGATTAATGCGTCTGTGTGGGCTCACATTGTATGAATTCGTTGAGTGGTATTCGTTTTAATTTTTGTCTCTCTGATCTATATGGTGATCTCTTTGTTGTGTGATGTCCGATTTAAAAATATTAAAAAAAAAGAGAGAGGAATCCATACAACAATGTCAACAGAATTTCTTTCTGTTTCAGAAGACAAGACAATGCACTACTAGCTACTGTATATCCACCTTCGTGTTTAAAAGAGGAGCTCGGTTAGATTCACAGATCGGTCGACATTCTGCAACAATCCTTTCCTCCTGAGCCTTGCCCCAATTAACAGCATAAAACCCAACTGCTATTATAGCTGCTCCAATCACACTGCATAGAACGAACAAATCCCGATATCAATCAGATTAATGTCAAGCGGATGCGGCTATAAATAATTGCAAAGGTCTTGCATCGATAACCATATATGGTTTACACATATGTACCTTCCTAGATAAAGGGTGTCTTTCAGCAAAGAGACACCCATGATTATAGCAAAGACCATGCCGAGGGGCTTGAACATGGAAACATAGAGCGGCCCTTTTGTGCGGCACGCCCATGTATGGGCCACGTTCCTAATCGCCACTGCGAAAACTGCCTGCAATGAATGAGCCAAGCAAGTAAGATTACCGTAGGTGCCAACCGTCTCTACCTGAAAAAGAAGTATATATGTGCATTCTTTTCTTGCCTAACGTTCCTTACCGCGTATCCTATGGCAATCAGCTCTATGCCAGGCTTCAACCTCCATGCGTTCCGGTCTCTCTCCAGAATCAAGGTGAAAACACTGGAGTTGATGGCCGTTGAGATGCAACTGCCGAGTGCAACCACTAACTCTGCCGGGTATTCTCTGATTATCCATGTCTGTAGGAAAAGAGGGAGGGATTATAAGGCACAGAAATTGGCCACTTGTTTTTCCGACCGATCAAAGACAACTCTGTAACTTGAATTCAGCGTCCAATTGATAACCTGAACAATGTACAGAAGAGAGAGCACCAATGCAGCAGAGGCAAGAAAGATGGCTCCAACGATCCAACTCGACTGAGGCAACAGAATTTGCTGCAAGGTCGTCGTTGAGCCATTATCTATGAGGGGCAGCCCTTTCAATAGAGTCAAAGTGAGTGCCCCGATTATCGAGACCAAAGTGCCCACGAACTTTGCCCTGCTGCTGAGGACTCCCAGATCAACCTTCTCCATCCTATGGATTCAAAAGCATGAGCTAAATACAGGGCAGAAGTCGGTCTCAACTCTCAGGGAATGCAAGATTCGCCTCTTTCGGGAACAAGGGGAAAGTCGAAATCTGCTAAGCGCAGGAACCTTGAAATGATGGCAAGTATGAAGGTGAAGGCGGGAGTAAGATCACTCATGGCGGAGGCCAGGGTGGGAGAGCTGTACCCGATCCCGATGTACATAAACAGCTGCAAAAAGCATCTAAGAGAACACCAGAATGTACAAGCTTTTATCAGATCCACAGCCCTGGAATTTCTCCAGCAATAGTTACCCAGTTCCACGGGAAACTTCAACATGGCTTACTTACCCGAGCAGGCCGAGGAGAAAGATCCAAAAGATGATGGCGGGTCTGATCTTCGGAAGAGGTCTTCTCCTGAAAACAGAAATTGGGGAGTTGGTATTAGTAAAGTTTAAAGAAGATACCAATCTGCAGAGGACATGATATTGCCTGGGTCCAGTTACCAGTAGAAGAGGAGGGACGCAGGCAGGAGGATGAAGACGGCGAGGGAATTGGAGTAGACGACGAAGACAAAGCTGCTCATGCCTCCGGTCATGGCTGCTTTGCTCAGAGTGCTCAGCCCCTGCTCCAACAACTCCACCACCACCATCGCCACCGTGACCCCATCGCCTGGCCAAGAAGATGAAGAAGAACCCGACATCATTAGACTGTGTTCTATGCCGGCGAGGCGTGTCTTCGCTGTTCTGTTCTATCCCATGGCTTCCTGTGAAGAGCTCAAGGCCACCAGGGAAGATACCTTGGCCGAATAAATTGTCTATGCTAAAAGTCTAATAAAAAAGTAAGATATTCTCCCTACTGCACCCTGACTGGACACATGACCAGATGAAGAAGATAATTTCTTTAAGCAGATAAACTCGACCTAGTTTATGATTTTATAGTACGAGTTTGAGGATGATATCGTTTGTGTTGTCATTTTCGCTCTTCATCATCTCAAATCATTGCCGTCAACACATATAGTGGTTTATTTTCAGCACCATAGTCCCATGTGAGCAGGATCCATCTTTTCCAACTTGTACTCGTTTATACTATATTTTACGTTGCAGTTGTTTAAAATTTTCTTATAACTCAGATCTCTATGCATGTCAACAATGTTGCAGTCAATAATTTATCATGTCTGAATTCTTGTCTAATTAAAACGTTTTTTTTTATTTTGTGTTTCATTTGGCGTGCGAAGTAGTAATCATTAATTAATAGCCAGTCACCTTTGACGATTGCTAAGGTAAACGTACTTTTCAGTAATAGATAAATAACGTACGTCGTATTCAGATAAGTTAAACCTTTTTGAACAGACGGTTGAAAGCTAGGTTAACTCTGCTTGTCATCAAGGATAGACTAAATTACTAGGATTTCGAGGATAGTCTAGTTTAAGCGGCTCGTGGATGGACCACTGCGCCGTTGTTTTCTTGGTTTCAGAGGTGGTCCAGCGGTTTGACGTACAACTTGATGGATACTGCTTGAAACTTTCCCCGATAATTAGGACCGGAAACAATGAAAAGAAAAGGATGCAGCCTTGGAATTAGCAGCACGCTTGGATTTACAAATTTGGAACATCTGTACGCTTACAATGCTAAGTATGAGCTCGATCTGTATCATGTTCCTCTTTTTCCTTTCGTCAGCTTTGCTCTTGAGCTATTAGCAATGGGATCTTTTGGCATGTTTGTGGCAGAGTAGCGAATGCTTTGGGTCCACTGGCCATGTCTTCTACCTCTTTGGCCTTCCCCCACATCACTGCATAGTATCCTCCCATTGTCAACACTGCTCCAATCAAGCTGCAATATAGATAATTAATTCGACCTTTATATACAGCATTATATTCTGTTCTCCTTGTATTCATCGGAATAGAATCACATGGCCAAAAGTACAATCAAACATATGAAAAATAATATTGTACAAAGCATTATAGGAAAAGGTGGGACATTCTTGACTAGACAAAAGAGGAGCAGAACATCATAAACAACACGACAATCATTCATTTGACACCTTCCACAGCATATTGAGTCACCCAAGACGATGACTCCAAGCACCACGGCAAAGATTATTCCGAGGGGCTGGAACATTGCAACGTACACGGGTCCTCTCCTCTTTAAGCACCACATGATCACAGTGACCCGGAACAAAGTACCCGCTAGCGTCGAGTAAATGATTGCTACTAAGCCTGAATCGACCTTTAGGGCCCACGTCCCGGGGTCCCTCACTGTGATAAGTGAGAGCAGGGCAGCGAGGACGGCCGAGAAGAGGCTGATGTAGAATGTGATGATTAGCACCACCAGGAAACCCCCGATGATCAATTCCTGCGAGATGGACTGGAGAGAGATTAAATGAAGTGTTTTATTTATTCTAATTACGTTCCGGGAATACCTTGAAATATGATGGGATGATCAGTGGGGTCTCGTTAACCTGGACAATGAAACCCAAGGAGATCATAAGGCCTTCGCCTACAAGAACCCACCAACGACCCAACTTGACTGTGGAGAGAGGTGAAGATTAGGGGTTCTCGGGATAGTGACTGGCGAACCCTTGTACAAAGTGACTATGAACGCTCCCGTGATTGATGCTATGGTTCCGACAACCTTTGCCTGGCTGCTCGTGCTGTTCCATGCCAATTTTTCCATCCTATAATCCATTGACCGCATAGGAACTTAATAAAATTCTGGTTCCAAGCAATCGGACACGGTTGGTGTTGTTGACACTAATGAGGAGAGAAGGGCAGGAAGCACCTGAAAATGATGGTGAGTATGAAAGTGAAAGCCAGGACAAAATTCATAAGAGTGGTAGCGAGCGTAGGAGAGCTGTAGTCGATGCCCATGAATCCAAATATCTGCGCAAGGAATCTTCAGGGGAACTTGAATTTTAGTCGACCAGCCATCTCTGAAATTCAGGAACAATTAGGAACAAGAAATCCTAGATACGGGAAGTAGTAATTCTGAATGTAATCATACTCACTTGATCAGGGAATACAAGAAGAATTTGAGGTGGAGCAAGGAAGTGAGAGGAGGGCAGTTGGGCCTGCAGAGATGAGATTTGTCTCAGGGCGCAGAGGATAAGGTTGTCGTTCGAGTTGCTGAATATCAGAAGCGAAAACGATACCTACAGAGGAGGAGGAGGAAGGTGGAGAGGGAGTTGCTATAGAAGGTGATGTGAACCTCGACGAACCTACCGCGAGACCCAACAACAATAGAATGAGATCAAACCCGGGATCGTCCAATGAAGGTTTCAAGGATAGAAAATATTAACCCGCTGACTATAAAGAACCAGAAACCAATATTATAATATGAAATATTGACCCACTAGCTATAAAGAGCTAGAAACCAATATTATAAATGTCGGGAATCACAAGTCATCACACTTGCAATATCGTCAAAGTTGCTGCAAAACAGCTCAAAGAAAACCTCTCTCACAAAGTTGAATGAAAACTGATCTGTCTTTTCTAGGGATGCCACATGCCTATTTATAGAGAGATACAAGCTAATAACCTAAATGGGCTAATGGGCTTGACTAAAATAAATCGTAATGAGCCCAAAACGAAATAGGCCGAAGTAATTGAAAAGCAACTGAATTCAGCCCTTTGAACTTGGATCATCTTCTAAATAGATTTCTAGGATATGAACGGTCGTGGCTTCTAGTTCCACATGCAGCCCACCCAAGAGCTTGACTACTCCATGGACATGCAATAACATCCTTTGCATGGCTAGTTCGATTCGCTTGGCTCGTGCTCTTTTTCTTAGTCCAGCTAGCACGTGCATGTCCCAATGCTCGACTTCATGCCATACCCCGTCATCATGGAATGCTTCTACATGCTCGTGTGAAGGGTCCTCTAGCTGGATCATATCATTCCCCCTCTCTTCAAAAAGATTCGTCCTCGAATCTATGACAACTAACTTGATTGGTGACTTTTCTGGAGGCATTTGTTTGAGAAAGACGTTCTTGAATTCCTCACTTTTCTCGCCAATGGGCCGCTTGATTTGAAGTTGCTCTTCCTCCTTTTGGTTAGGTGGAAGCGGCAATAGCGTTGCGTTCCGACCATCGCTGTCCAGGAATTGAGAAGCAATATAACCATTCTCTTTGCCGTTGGGTTGAAACTTGTTTGTGGGTTTCTCTTTTATTGGCTTCAAGGCTATTTTCTCTTCCTTCTTCGTCGAAGAACCCCACTTCAATTTGCAAGAGGATGAACCAGAAGCTTCATCATAACCATTTAGCAACTGTTCAATTCGCTTGTCTCGCCTTTCCAACCGATCGTAAATCAAATCGACCATCACATTCATGCGCTCAAATTGTTGCTGCATATCTCGGATAATCATGTTGTAATTAGTTCCTCCGTTATTGTGATCATTTCCACTGCTTTCTTGTGGCATGATGAAATCTGCAAGTGAAACTTTAGAAAATAGAGATGGACCTCACAACCACTCGCTCACGTGTTTGCACTCAAATTAATGTCACTCAACACTCGTGTTTCACTCAATTTTAGGCTTTTACCCTCTGATATACTCACCACTCTTGCCTTTTTTTTTTCTCTCTAGATTTTCTCCTCAAAGTTCCTAAGAAACTAAACAATTCAATCGCAAGAGTAAAGTCAGTTGATTAGCCCAAAACACTTATAATCATTGATTTCAGAAATTGAATCAAATTTAGCATCCAACCCTAAATGAGAAAAGAAATAATGTGATAGATGGAGTTAACGAAATAACTGAGATGTACAAGGAAGATTTGTGGGAATAAGGAAACAAGATATTTATGGAAAGTATCGAAATGGAATGAATGAATGATTCTAAAAGACAAGAAAGGAATATGATAAGAAAATATTCAATTGAAAGGAAACCATTTTAGATTTCCCAACTGCACCTTATATGCCAGTGATCTATCAAAGTAAACAAGAATATATAAAGGAAGGTAATTCTGGGATAGTGGCAGATATGGAAGAAAATAACGGGAAATATTTGAAATTCCCTACTTTACTTGATTAGCAGAGATATATCTAAGAAAGCTTCTATCACCCCAAAAGTAAAGATTTCCCAAACAATTGCTCTTTCCTTTTTTTTTTTCTCCCCTTTTTTTTCTATGTATTTTTTTGGACAATTTTCTTTTTCAGACCTTTCCGAAATAACAATAAGTCGTTCAACAATTTGTCGAACCCTAAGACAAGGACAATAACAAGAACGAAATAGGATAGGTGAAACCTGGATTGGAGCCAAAGCTTTGATACCAAAATGATGCGAACCTCGACGAACCTGCCGCAAGACCCAACAACAATAGAATGAGATCAAACCCGGGATCGTCCAATGAAGGTTTCAAGGATAGAGAATATTGACCCGCTAACTATAAAGAGCCAGAAACCAATATTATAATATGGAATATTGACCCGCTAGCTATAAGGAGCTAAAAACCAATATTATAAATGTCGGGAATCACAATTCATCACACTTGCAATATCGGCAAAGTTGCTGAAGAACAGCTCAGAGAAAACCTCTCTCACAAAGTTGAATGAAAACTGATCCGTCTTCTCTAGGGAGGCCACATGCCTATTTATAGAGAGATACTAGCTGATAACCTAAATGGGCTAATGGGCTTGACTAAAATAAATCCTAAGTGTAATTAGCCCAAAATGAAATAGGCCCAAGTAATTGAAAAGCAACTGAATTCAGCCTTTTGAACTTGGATCATCTTCTAAATAGATTTCTAGGATATGAACGATCGTGGCTTCTAGTTCCACATGCAGCCCGCCCAAGAGCTTGACTACTCCTCCATGGACATGCAATAACAGCCCTTGCATGGCTCGTTGAATTCGCTTGGCTCGTGCTCTTGTACTTGCTCTAGCTGGCACATGCTTATCCCAAAGCTCCCCTTCATGCCCGACCTTGTCATCCTGAGATTTTTTCTCATGCTCGTGCGAAGGGTCCTCTAGCTGAATCATATCAACTTGGGCCTATTTCATTTTGGGCTCATTACACTTAGGATTTATTTTAGTCAAGCCCATTAGCCCATTTAGGTTATCAGCCAGTATCTCTCTATAAATAGGCATGTGGCCCCCCTAGAGAAGACGGATCAGTTTTCATTCAACTTTGTGAGAGAGGTTTTCTCTGAGCTATTCTTCAGCAACTTTACCGATATTGCAAGTGTGATGACTTGTGATTCCCGACATTTATAATATTGGTTTCTAACTCCTTATAGCTAGCGGGTCAATATTCCATATTATAATATTGGTTTCTGGCTCTTTATAGTCAGCGGGTCAATATTCTCTATCCTTGAAACCTTCATTGGACGATCTCGGGTTTGATCTCATTCTATTGTTGTTGGGTCTCGCAGCAGGTTCGTCGAGATTCGCATCACAAGTAATTGAAAAGTAACTGAATTCAGCCCTTTGAACTTGGATCATCTTCTAAATAGATTTCTAGGATATGAACGATCGTGGCTTCTAGTTCCACATGCAGCCCGCTGATAAGAGAGGATTTGTCCATGAAATGGGTAAAATTTAGACTCGGTTTTATGTTGTTTTCATGGTATCTGATGCTTGGATGACGATTTATAGGAAAATTGTCCAAGAAAAGAATTGAAGGCAATTTGATGCATGTTCGGGATGAATTGGAGACCATTGAAGTATCTAGATGGAACTTGCAAGGATACAAGGACTTCTGGTTAGTGGTGCACCACGTGCACAACCGATCCGAGAGGGAGTTTAGAATCAATTCTCGATTTATTTGCAAATCTTAGAATTCCCTTTCAGTTACAATGGGAGTTTTTTAGGAAATCTTTAAGATATGTTCATTATTTGTTTCCTATTTTTGAGGGAGATATAAAAACCTATGGATCATTTAAGTTTAGGGTTTTTTTTTTTTGGCTGGAAGTTTAGTTTTCTGTGGAGAGAAACTGGGAGAGGAGGCTGGCGGCTGCGGAGTGTTCCTCCAACGATCATCAGTTTTCATGGATCCCTGCATAGCCATGCGTGGCTAATTTGTTTCGTTTGACTTGAGAACGGAAACCTCACGGTTTGGTTGTGAGGAGCAGGTTTTAATATTTCGATTTCAGCACTTATTTATTCTTGGATGTCATCGTTACAAGTATTCTGTCATGGTTGTGAATAGGATATTTGTAAATTAGCTTATCGACGACTACTACGGTGTTTGTAGAAATCGATTCGAAGCAAGACTAATTAGGAACAAACGGTAGTTGCTGCCCTAATTGGTTAGAGAATGATAGGACGAGTCAATTAATTGATGAATCAATTAATCGCTCAGGTTAAGGCATCCTTGCGCTTAAAGCTGTCGCTTAGTTAATTAGGGAATCGGTTGATACCTTGTTAACTAGTTGATGAACTTACTAGTTAGACGGTGTTTTGACTAGTTAGAATTTAGATGCTAGTTGATTCCTTGCGGTCGCGGGAATCGAATCTTAGCTGCTGAAATTTACATTCTGATGCTTCTATGATCAACCAAACGCTAGGTGGTTTTCGAACTCAAGTCATACGTCTCTCGATTATTGATTACTTACTCTCCCTTGCACTTTTAAATTGTTTTTGCTGCAATTTAGTTTCTTGATTATCAAAATTCCCCTATCGTTACTTTGCTAGCTCATTGGTTTAGAGAATCTTTTAGCCTCCTTTGGGATTTCGACTCGGCTCTCACCCTTTTCTTACTACAAGTTTTGGGGAAACCGATTTTATTTTGGGGGCTTCGACAGGCCTTGCCAAATTTGGCGCCGTTGCCGGGGAGGCAATTTAATTCTCTTAATTGTTGAGCTAATATATGCCCCGTTCTTCTCGTACAGGTGAAATTATCTTTGATCCAGAGATCGAGAAGACCGCAAGGGCGAATCGAAGAGCCAAAAGGCTAGCCGACGGGCTCGTGGAGCCAACCTCTTCTTTCGACGACAGTGAGAGTGAAGAAGAACAAGAATTGACTGCAACCACAATGGCTAGAGAACGAACATGGAGGGAGCTAGCAGCTCCTGACTTGAACCAACAACCATTGTGTATTACATACCCAGAAACAGAGGCCGCCTTCGAGCTGAAATCAGGGCTGATACACCTTTTACCTACCTTCCACGGACTTTCAGGAGAGGACCCACATAGGCACCTCAAGGAGTTCCACACCGTGTGCTCCACGATGAAACCCCGAGGGGTGACAGAGGAGCAGATTAAGATGAGAGCTTTTCCTTTTTCCTTAGCTGACAAGGCCAAGGATTGGCTCTATTACTTACCGCCGGGGTCCATCGCTACATGGAACGATCTGAAGAGACAATTTATCGAAAAATTCTTCCCAGCTTCGAGGCTAGGCACCATCAGAAAGCAAATCGGTGCCATTCAACAATTCTCGGGCGAGACGCTATATGAATATTGGGAGCGGTTTAATCAACTCTGCGAGAGCTGCCCCAATCATCAGATCTCAGACCAGCTCCTGCTCCAGTATTTCTATGAGGGTTTGCTCCCTATGGATAGAACCTTATTAGAGGCAGCAAGTGGAGGAGCATTAGAGGATAAAACGTTACGTGAAGCTCGAGATTTGATCTCTAGAATGGCAGCTCATTCTCAAAAATTTGGAGGTAGACAAGATTCAGTTCCCAGTAGAGTGAACGAGGTGGGAAGCTTGAGCCTAGAGGGCCAGATATCAGAATTAACAACTTTGATGAAGCAAGTGGTATTGGGCCAAGTACAAAACACCAAGAAATGCGGCATATGCTTCCTCCAAGGCCACGCCACCGACGCTTGCCCACAGCTACAAGATGAACCTGATCCGCAAGCAAATGCCATTAGCGGGTTCTCAAATCAGCAAAGGCGGTACGATCCATACTCCAATCAGTACAATTCGGGATGGAGAGATCACCCCAATTTGAGATATGGACAGCAGAATCAGCAGACACCACCACAAGCTTTCAGATATAAGAAACCCGATCCTCCACATAACCAGGAATCAAACTCTTTGACATCATTGGAAGACATCGTCAAGAGCTTAGCAACTAGCACCCTTTCATTTCAAAAAGAGGCAAGGGCGAGCATTCAAAATCTGGAGAAACAAATGTCTCAACTTGCCACCACCGTAAGCAAACTAGAAGGTGCGAAAGGGAAGCTACCATCCCAAACGGAAATAAACCCAAGGGAGAATGCAAGTGCAGTCACGCTAAGGAGTGGGAAGGTGTTGGAACCTGCAGTTCCTTCTAAAAATCGGGCACAAGACAAAATTGATGAGGGTGAAACAAAGAAAGAGAAGTCGGTCGACGAGACGAAGGAAGACATCATTAACACTCCCATCCAAAAGATAGTCATTCCTCCACCATTCCCAAGTCGATTCGCGAGAGCTAAGAAAGAGGAAGCGGAACAAGAAATTCTCGAGACCTTCCGGAAGGTAGAAGTGAACATTCCTCTACTCGACGCGATCAAACAAGTGCCCAGATATGCTAAGTTCCTCAAGGAATTATGCACCAACAAGAGGAAACTGAGTAAGGGCGAAAAAATAAGTGTAGGGGAGAATGCATCGGCCGTCATCCAAAGGAAATTGCCACAAAAGTGCAAGGATCCAGGTATGTTTACCATTCCATGCACTATAGGTGAGAAAAGAATTGAGAAGGCCATGCTAGATCTAGGTGCATCCATAAATGTCATGCCTTTATCCATTTACAGGACTTTGAATTTAGGGCCTTTGAAGGACACTAAAATTATCATTCAGCTTGCTGATAGGTCTAATTCATACCCAGAGGGAATGATTGAAGATGTGTTAATTAAGGTCAATGAATTCATCTTTCCCGTAGACTTTTATATCATTGACATGGGTGACAAGCACAATTCTAACTCGTCACACATTTTGCTTGGAAGGCCATTCATGAAAACGGCCCGAACAAAAATCGATGTGCATAATGGGACACTTTCTTTAGAATTTGATAAAGAAACGATTACATTCAACATATTCGATGCTATGAGACATCCAGATACTTTGGAATCTATATCTTGTGTTGATGTAATTGATTCGTTTGTTCGAGATGTGGCAGAACAGATTTTTGTGCAGGAAGAGGTCGATTGGGCAATCCAACAAAACAAGGATTATGATGCCCAATGGGAAGAAGATGGAAGAGCAAAAGATTCAATTCAGCCTTTAAAATCACTTATAGATGTGTCGAGAAGGTTTGAAAGTTCAGTTTTACCATTACCGACTTCCACCGATCGGCTTCTCCCTTCTATTGTGCAGGCCCCCAAGTTAGAATTGAAGAAGCTTCCAGAGAATTTGAAGTACGTTTATTTGGGTGAAAAGGAGACCTTACCAGTCATCATCTCAAAGGAACTAACAAAGGTACAAGAAGAACAACTAATTCAGGTTTTGAAAGAGAACCAAACCGCCATTGGATGGACGCTCGCAGACATCAAAGGCATAAGTCCCTCTGTGTGTATGCACCGAATCTTATTGGAGAAAGATGCACAACCAAAGCGAGACCCACAGAGGAAGCTTAATCCAACAATGAAGGAAGTCGTTATGAAGGAAATACTTAAGCTCCTGGACTTAGGAATTATCTACCCCATATCTGACAGTCAATGGGTAAGTCCGATACATGTGGTTCCTAAGAAAACAGGACTCACCTTGGTGAAAAACGAGCGGGGTGAGTTGGTTCCGACAAGAGTGCAGAACGGGTGGCGAGTGTGCATTGACTACCGAAAACTTAATGCGGCTACTAGGAAAGATCACTTTCCTTTGCCTTTTATCGATCAGATGCTTGAAAGGCTAGCTGGTAAGTCATACTTCTGTTTTCTCGATGGGTATTCGGGATATTACCAAATAGTGGTAGCACCAGAAGACCAAGAGAAAACAACTTTTACCTGTCCGTTCGGTACTTTTGCTTATCGTCGTATGCCTTTTGGATTGTGTGATGCCCCTGGAACATTTCAACGTTGTATGATGAGTATCTTTTCTGACATGATAGAAAACTGCATAGAAGTGTTCATGGATGATTTTACAGTCCATGGTGATTCTTTTGATCGTTGTTTAGCTAACTTGTCCAAGGTCTTGCACCGTTGTATTGAGTCGAACCTAGTACTTAACTATGAGAAATGCCATTTTATGGTGACTCACGGTATAGTTCTAGGTCATGTGATATCTTCTAGAGGCATTGAAGTTGATAAATCCAAGGTTGATCTAATTTTAAATCTGCCATACCCATCTAACATTCGAAGTATTCGAAGTTTTCTTGGCCATGCAGGTTTCTATCGGCGATTTATAAAGGATTTTTCAAAGATAGCTCAACCATTGTGTCATTTACTTCAGAAGGACACTGATTTTGTATTCGGAAAGAATTGCAGGGAAGCGTTCGATAAGCTCAAGGAGCTCCTTACATCAGCTCCAATCATCCAACCACCTGACTGGAAGCTCCCTTTCGAAATCATGACCGATGCAAGCGACTACGCTATAGGAGCTGTTTTGGGGCAACGAATGGATAAACGCAGCCATGTGATCTATTATGCCTCCAAAACCTTGGATGCAGCGCAGCGCAACTACTCGACCACAGAGAAGGAGCTTTTGGCCATTGTATTTGCATTAGAAAAGTTTCGATCATATCTGCTAGGATCGAAAATTGTTGTGTTTACTGATCATGCTGCACTTAAGTTCTTATTGGCCAAGAAAGAGTCCAAACCTCGGTTAATTCGTTGGATCCTTTTGCTGCAGGAATTTGACTTAGAGATCAAGGATAGGAAAGGATCTGAGAACTCTGTGGCAGACCACCTGAGCCGACTTGTGCGAGATGAGGAACCCCTTCCTATCTCCGACTCCTTCCCAGATGAACACCTCTTTCACGTGCAAGGAGAAGAACCCTGGTATGCCGATTTGGTAAACTTCATTGTAACAGGTACATTTCCCCCTGGATTAACTAAGGCAAGACGGAACAAGCTGCGTAGTGACTCTAGATATTACATATGGGATGAACCATATTTATGGAAGTTGTGTAGCGATCAAGTCATACGTCGTTGTGTTCCCAACAATGAGATTCATTCCATCCTAGCACATTGTCATTCATATGCATGTGGTGGGCATTTTGGGCCCAAGAGAACAGCTAGGAAAATTATGGATAGTGGATTCTATTGGGAAACGTTGTTCCGTGATGCACATGGATTTTGTAAGGGTTGTGAAAGGTGTCAAAGAGTCGGGAATATATCTCGTAGGAACGAGATGCCTCAAGTGCCCATGCTATTTTGTGAAGTTTTCGACGTTTGGGGCATGGATTTCATGGGACCTTTTCCTAGTTCATTTGGTTTCAACTACATTTTGCTTGCCGTTGATTATGTCTCTAAATGGGTTGAAGCAAAAGCTACTCGGACTAACGATGCTAAAGTTGTTGTAGGATTCTTGAAGTCTAACATCTTTAGCAGGTTTGGAATTCCACGAGCCATCATAAGCGATCAAGGAACCCACTTTTGCAATCGCTCCGTCGAAGCATTGATGAAGAAGTATGGAGTCCATCACCGTGTAGCCACCACGTACCATCCTCAATCCAATGGCCAAGCCGAGGTGTCCAACCGGGAAGTTAAGAGCATTTTAGAGAAGACGGTCAACCCATCAAGGAAGGATTGGAGTTTGAGATTGGATGATGCGCTTTGGGCCTACAGAACTGCGTATAAAACTCCAATAGGTATGTCACCGTACCGTTTGATTTTTGGGAAGCTTTGTCATTTACCGGTTGAAATTGAGCACAGAGCCTTTTGGGCGGTCAAACAATGCAATATGGATTTGAGGCGTTCCGGTGAGGAAAGAAAATTCCAGTTGCAAGAACTGGAGGAAATCCGCCTTGAGGCATACGACAATGCAGCCATGTATAAGGAACGCGCTAAATTGCTTCATGACAAGGTACTCCTTCGGAAGGATTTCTCCATTGGCCAAAAGGTATTACTCTTTGATTCAAGATTGAAACTCATGCCCGGTAAGTTACGTTCCCGGTGGAAAGGTCCTTTTGTGGTTTATAATGTGTTATCTAATGGGGTTATTGAAATTCAAAACTTGGAGACGAACCAAATTTTCAAGGTGAATGGACATCGATTGAAACCTTTTGTCGAGAATTTTGCAGTGTCTCTATTGGAAGAAATGCGTTTATCGCACCCCATCTACATGGATTAGCAGGTCAACGGCATCGTCGAGCTAACGACATTAAACTAGCGCTAATTGGGAGGCAACCCAATCTTGAATTTTCCATTTTATTTTAGTTTCCCTTATTTTATTTATTTATTTTTTTTTTTACGCGGACACATTGCACTGATCGAGTCTTATCCGATTCTCTAGGAACACAGTCCACTTCCTACCTCTTCACTACTGCCGCAGCGCTTAACTCTCCAGCTACCCATGGCGATCCAACACCCGCACTTGGACCGCTACGAGAAAGAACAGAGGCACCAAGGTCGGATGTTGGAACGCATCCCTATCACCGTCACCACAGCCCCACCAGTCGTAGGGGAGTCTTGTTCCTCTTTCTTTTACTTTGTGTATCTCATTCTGTTTTATAGTTTGTGTTTGCATCTTGCATATTGTGTTGTGTTGTCCACATGGAGGACCATTTGCGTCTTAAGTGTGGGGGGTTTTATTCTATATGCATATCACTTACATCTCATTGACATTCACATGTTGCATTCTAGATAGTTGCATACTCATGACATTTGCATGATAGGGACCCCCATATGATTAGCAAGATTATACATGTTTGAGTGAGATTAGCTAAGTCATGTGATAGATGAATTGCCTAAGAGAATTAGCCCATAGCTCGAGTTGTGAATCCGGTACCGAAGCGTGTTGATACAGTAATAAAAAAAAACACCTATGTGAGGTCTTGGGCCAATGATTGATACACCTCTCTATCAATCAATTTTTTTGATTGAATGTGTCATTTCATGATTAAGTACTCTAGAACTTGCTTGGAATCTTGTTGAAATTTGTTTAATTGCAAGCATGGAAATGATGAAGGCATAGGATTATCGATTGAGCCAAACAACCTGCCCATCATGTTTATCCCCTTAGTGAACCCCTTTGAGCCTTGGTGACGTAAGCCTTTCCTTTCTTCATCCATATTGCCTTATCCTAAACTATGCACAAGACGTCTTTTTAGAAAAACCATGTTCCTTTTTTCTTCATGATCATAAGGAAAGTCGAGCATTTAGCTTAGATGAATGGGGGAAATGAGTGGTGAATATTTCGTGTGCGAGAACAATGAGATGAAGTTATTTATTCAAAAAAAAAATTAAAAAAAAAAAAAGAAAAAGAAAAGAAAGAAGGGCTGTAAAAAAAAAGAAGAAGAAGAAAGAAAGGCTGCAAATGAAAATGATCAAAAGAAAGAAGAAAAAAAGGTGCTCATCCATATCGGTATCAATTGCACATCATCATGGGATCTGGAATATAGGGAGAAATGTGTTAATTTGTTTGAATCGTGTTCTAGTAGTCTAAATGCTCTGCTTTTCTTATGGTTGTCTTGTGCTTATATGAACCTGAATTTTTCCACCTCTTTTTGTCCAAGCTACATTACATTCAGAAAAAAGTCCTTCAGATTCATGTCTTGCAAGTTATTTATAATGGAGATGAGATGTAAAAGCAAGCTTATGGTAGTGCATGCTCATGAAATTGGATTTGAGTGACAAACACATAGCCTAAACACTTGAGAGAGAGCGCATACACATCCCTAGTGAGGATTTACTATGTCAACATGTTAGGCGACGTTTCTTGGAGTAAGAGGGAAGTTCATTTATGCAATTTTATGCTCTCAAATGATTTAGTTGTATACTCATTTGGGTATGTATCGTCTTGTTAATACTGGGGAGCTAGATTTTTCTTTGATATCTTACTCGAGGACGAGCAATGTTTAAGTGTGGGGGAATTTGATAAGAGAGGATTTGTCCATGAAATGGGTAAAATTTAGACTCGGTTTTATGTTGTTTTCATGGTATCTGATGCTTGGATGACGATTTATAGGAAAATTGTCCAAGAAAAGAATTGAAGGCAATTTGATGCATGTTCGGGATGAATTGGAGACCATTGAAGTATCTAGATGGAACTTGCAAGGATACAAGGACTTCTGGTTAGTGGTGCACCACGTGCACAACCGATCCGAGAGGGAGTTTAGAATCAATTCTCGATTTATTTGCAAATCTTAGAATTCCCTTTCAGTTACAATGGGAGTTTTTTAGGAAATCTTTAAGATATGTTCATTATTTGTTTCCTATTTTTGAGGGAGATATAAAAACCTATGGATCATTTAGTTTAGGGTTTTTTTTTTTGGCTGGAAGTTTAGTTTTCTGTGGAGAGAAACTGGGAGAGGAGGCTGGCGGCTGCGGAGTGTTCCTCCAACGATCATCAGTTTTCATGGATCCCTGCATAGCCATGCGTGGCTAATTTGTTTCGTTTGACTTGAGAACGGAAACCTCACGGTTTGGTTGTGAGGAGCAGGTTTTAATATTTCGATTTCAGCACTTATTTATTCTTGGATGTCATCGTTACAAGTATTCTGTCATGGTTGTGAATAGGATATTTGTAAATTAGCTTATCGACGACTACTACGGTGTTTGTAGAAATCGATTCGAAGCAAGACTAATTAGGAACAAACGGTAGTTGCTGCCCTAATTGGTTAGAGAATGATAGGACGAGTCAATTAATTGATGAATCAATTAATCGCTCAGGTTAAGGCATCCTTGCGCTTAAAGCTGTCGCTTAGTTAATTAGGGAATCGGTTGATACCTTGTTAACTAGTTGATGAACTTACTAGTTAGACGGTGTTTTGACTAGTTAGAATTTAGATGCTAGTTGATTCCTTGCGGTCGCGGGAATCGAATCTTAGCTGCTGAAATTTACATTCTGATGCTTCTATGATCAACCAAACGCTAGGTGGTTTTCGAACTCAAGTCATACGTCTCTCGATTATTGATTACTTACTCTCCCTTGCACTTTTAAATTGTTTTTGCTGCAATTTAGTTTCTTGATTATCAAAATTCCCCTATCGTTACTTTGCTAGCTCATTGGTTTAGAGAATCTTTTAGCCTCCTTTGGGATTTCGACTCGGCTCTCACCCTTTTCTTACTACAAGTTTTGGGGAAACCGATTTTATTTTGGGGGCTTCGACAGGCCTTGCCACCCGCCCAAGAGCTTGACTACTCCTCCATGGACATGCAATAACAGCCCTTGCATGGCTCGTTGAATTCACTTGGCTCGTGCTCTTGTACTTGCTCTAGCTGGCACATGCTTATCCCAAAACTCCCCTTCATGCCCGACCTTGTCATCCTGAGATTTTTTCTCATGCCCATGCGAAGGGTCCTCTAGCTGGATCATATCAGAAGGCCAGGGTGAACTTGTTGGTCCCACCCGACATGGCCACCTTGTTAACAAACATGGTGCTCGCCTATGCCATGACTGCCATGATCATCCCAGCAAATTGAACCGAAGAAGAACTCCAACGTCTCATCTGTTGGGAATTGGTGTATGCCCTAGAGGCAATCTATAATCAGTTTTGTAATATGATATCTATTTCATTATAAAACGAGGCATATCTGTTATTGTGTAGATTGCGCTAAATTTGATTTTACACAATAATGTCCTTGGAATAGTAGGTTCAATAGGCATCAAGTGTGACTTGATTGTGAGATCCTATAATTACTGAACATTATTCCTAAATGTCCATAGTCAAAGTATTATCGTTAATTAGGACAACGGTAATACGGTTAGACTAGTGTGAGTGTTGATTGATGACCAAATCTCATAGGTCATGGATATGGAGATATCAAATCACACCACATGTATACATTAAGAGTAATGTGTATTGGACTGACCCGCCATGAGATTGCTACATGGGTTGTTACGTGACTGTCATTAGCATATCTCAAAGTGACTATAGTGTAATGGTCCTTTGACTTGAGGTCACCATGGATTCCTACGTGTAATGTCGTATATTTTGATACTGTCAAACGCCACCGTAACTAGCTGGTTATAAAGATAGTTATTGGGTATGCCACAAAGCATGGAAAAGAATGTGAGTGACCAAGATAGGATTTGTTCCTCCTACGAAACGGGAGCGATATCTCACGGCCACTTGGTGGTTAAGTCTAAAAGTGTATGCATACCCAAATGAGTCGATATAATGATATCGAGCTCATTTGCTCTGATAGACTTACCCGGTAAATCAAGAAAGAGAGATATTAAGCCATACAAGGATGTCATCGACCATGCCTTGGGCTCAATAGAGATATAGAGGACAATGGATTATATTACACGGTAATATAGGTCACGAGATTCGTCGAGAAATTGACTTTCCGATTACTTGAGTAACAGTGATGCATTGCTAGATGCCGCTCACTGTTTGTAATATTAAAATAGAGATTTCGATATTACTATCAACGTAATTGGGAACCTACAGGGTCACACACTACGACTAACTTGACGAGATATTTTGAAACAACAAAATTGTCTAATAAAGATTAGATGATTTATGGTGCGACCGATTAATCGGATATTTAATGAGATTAAATTTGCCGATTAATTAGACCCGATTTATTAGATTTAATGGTGTGCTAAGTGGTTATTTTTATGGAACCACTTGGAGCCAATTATAGAAAGAAACATAGGCCAATTGTATGATAACACTTAGCTATACACATGGACTAATTAAATGATGTCACCTAGACTTACACATGTCACTTGGAGCCTTGATTCTCCTTAATCCCACATCGGTGGGGCTTTGAATTTGTCTTCCCCATATTGCTTATAAAAGGGGCAGCATGCATGTTTAGATATAAGAGATATATATATATACATGTATATGGGTGTACGTGTATAAGTGTAAGGAAATTCAAGTTGAATTGTTCAATTTGAATTAATCCTACTAGTCTAATAAATTTCGGGTGTCGCATCGGGGTGTTTCTTTCGAGTGTTGGTCGCTAGCACCGCCGATCTCGAAAACTCGTCGACAAAGTCGGTGTGGATACCAGTAGAGGCGTCACGCGTGAGACGCTCGGTCGACAACTTTAAATATTCCAGGTACGCTTTTATTTACTCTTACTCTTCTAGTAGGTCTTGGAATTAGTTTCACGGGTAGGAAATTTTGAATTTCTGTTCCTTTTACGCTTCCGTTAGCCCCGTGGAACTAGCATCATCAACATCTCCCTCTCTATCCCTCAGCTGTGAAAAGGCAAATGTTCCAATCCGTGCCCTTCCACTACAGTGGAGCTGAAGCCACCAGACAAGATTTGCCACTGGACCGAGATGAGAAATTTTGCCTGATAAATAAATCTGCCATGCTATGTTCCAGTCAAAAGTTAAGATATTTTATGCACATATAAAGGAAAGATGATATCAAACTGCAGAAGAAAATATGGAGCATATGGAGGGAAACATTAGGAATGTTACGCTTATGCATAACCCAGATTGAGAAAATAGTTTCTTCATGCAGATAAACTTGATCTAGATTATGATTTAATCGTATGAGTTTGAGAATGATATCATCTATGTTATCATTTTCACTCTTTGTCCTATCAAATTAAATAGTCGTTATGTGCTCTCATCATTAATCACCACGTGTGGTCTTTAACCATATGCAGGGAGGACCCGAACTATAAGAACAGTAACCCTTTGACAAATATTGCCGTGTGTACTCTGTAAACCTTTAAAAAAAAAATTTTTGAATAAATGGTAGAGACTTTCATTAAACAAAAGGATTTACATCAAGAGTCATTTATCCAACAAAACTACCAACAGAACTACCAACAAAGCTACCAAAAACAACAGCTATCTATGAGCTATATCAAGAGGGTTAAACATGTGATTGACTATGATAGAATTTACAATTTTGTGAGAGAGTCGGGGGTAAACACAGAGTTTTGCTTTCACATCTGCAAAAATCTTCCGAACTATAGCCTCTGGAGATAAGCTTTGCCTTTGATAAATCCTTGCGTTCCTCTCACGCCATATGCAGTAGATGTAGTGAGTCCATAGAAGCTTCAAACAAATTACATCGAGCATCTTGCCCCGAAGAGAAGAAATCCAACAAAATTCCGTATTCCAACTCACCAAATTACGGTGCAGGCCAACTCGAGCCAACAAACTTCTCCAAATTTCCTGGGTGACTGGACATTCAAAAAAGAGATGTTCACGAGTTTCCCACTGTGTGTTGCAGAATTCGCAATCAACTGACGCAATCTGAATCCTCCATGTTGATAGTCGGTCCTTAGTAGCTAATCTATTATGAACACAGAGCCAACTGATGAAAGAAGATCGCGGGAGCTGCCCATCAAACCAAATCGCATTACTCCATTCCAAAGTCGGGCTTCTAACTCGTAAACACTTCCAGGCATCGGCAGT
Source organism: Punica granatum (assembly GCF_007655135.1). Lineage (NCBI taxonomy): Eukaryota > Viridiplantae > Streptophyta > Magnoliopsida > Myrtales > Lythraceae > Punica > Punica granatum. The sequence goes on from NC_045132.1 coordinate 22,329,038, forward strand.
GGAGAACTACCCAGATTTGTGGGGGGTTCATAAGACTGTATCCTGGTTGGAAAGATCAAGAGCTGCAGCTAGGTCCCGGATCAAAGCGGCTTGTGGGTCCGAGCTCCGCGGCCAGTGCCATTGTCCTTGCGAGAGAACTGCACTAACTTTTGCATGTTCACTGAGGGTAGGGAAACATTGTAGTCCTTGACAACAAAATTTAATCAATGGGCCAACTGGTAACCAAGCATCATACCAAAAAGATATAGCAATACCTGAACCAACTCTGCAGCTAGTATAAGGGGAAATCAGTGCTCTCAGCTGCATTAGTTTTCTCCAGTTCCAAGAGCAGTCTCCAGGAATCCGTAAAGACCAAATACAGCGACCCTTTGTAAGGTATTTAGTAGTCCAAGCCACCCAGAGAGACCCTGAACTTAGAAGAATGGACCATAAATTCTTCAACACACATACCTTGTTCCACAAAGTTAGATCCCTGATGCCAAGACCTCCCTCGCCTTTTGGAAGGCAGACGGTTTCCCAACTGACCTTGCTACCACCGGCGTGTTTGTCAAGACCCTTCCACAGAAAAGATCGACATTTTTGTTTCACAAGTTTTATAACTTTTTTTGGGAGAATGAAGTGGCAACACCAGTAGTTGGCCATACTGAAGAGAACGGAGTTAATCAATTGTACCCTACTTGCATAAGACAGGTGCTTCACAGAGCAGCTCTTAATTCGTTTCACAATTCTCTCAGTAAGAGCCTCACAGTTCTTAGAAGAGAATTTCCCAGAGACAAGAGGAAGGCCTAGGTAACGCACAGGGAGAGTACCATGCTTAAATCCAGAACAAGTCATCAATTCAGAGATAGAATCCCCATTAATGCCTCCCGTAAAAATCTCAGATTTGTCAGGGTTCAACTTCAGACCAGACCGATGATAAAAGGTATTCAACACATCGAGAATCGCAATGATGGACTCCTTTGAACCATTTGTGAATAAGAGTAGATCATCCGCAAAACATAGATGGGTTAATTGGAGTGACTTACACCTAGGATGAAACCCGATTCTTCCTTCAGCTGCAGCCGAGTCCATGAGGTGTGAGAACACCTCCATGGCGATGACAAATAGATATGGGGAGAGCGAGTCTCCTTGTCTCACTCCACGCTGACCTGGGAAATATCCAGCTAAAGACCCATTGATAGCTACTGAAAAATAGGGCGAGGTGATGCAGCTTTTGATCCACCGAAGAAATGTAGGAGGGAATCCCAGAGCTTCCATAGTGTTTAGAATGAAATCCCAACTTAAGGAGTCAAAGGCCTTCATGAGGTCAATCTTGATAGCACAACAGGGAGATACTCCTTGCCTGTGATAGTTTCTCACAAGTTCATGAGCAAGCAATACATTATCCGAGATTTTTCTACCTTGAACAAAGGCAGTCTTATTCAAGCTAATAATGTCCGGGAGCACTCCCTTCAATCTATTTGCAAGCACCTTAGAAATACATTTGTAGACTACATTGCAACATGATATAGGTCGGAAGTCCCTCATGCAGTCAGTTTTTTCTTTCTTTGGGACAAGGGCTATGATAGTTGAATTTACCTCTCTTCGAAGCTCTCCGTAAGAGAAGAAGTGCTGCACAGCTCGAATGAAGTCCCTCTGAGCAACTTGCCAGGCATGCTTATAGAAAAAAGCGGTGAAACCATCTGTCCCCGGAGACTTGTCGTTCCCCATAGAGAATAAGGCCGTTTTGATCTCTTCCTCTGCAATAGGTGACATGAGCATCTGGAGTTTAGAGTTGGGAACCTTTTTTTTGAGGATGGAAGAAAGTTGAGAGGTCGAGACCCCTCCGATACAGTCATCCTTTCTCCCTAGGAGACCCTGATAGTAGTTAATTGCTTCGTCTTTGATTTCCTGGACTCTTTCCAATTTGACACCTGAGCCAGAGAAAAGAGCTCGAATGGTGGATCTTGCATTTTTGCCTTTGACTGTCTTGTGAAAGAAAGAAGTGTTTTGATCTCCTGCTTTTAGCCATGCTACTCTGGATTTTTGCTTCAGGAACTTCTCCTGTCTGTCAGTTGCTTCCAGCGGCTTAACCCATAGGTCCATCTCCTTCTTAATAGAGTCAAGAGATACACAATCATTTCCAAGCAGAGAAGATTGAACCTGTGCGAGTTCATGTTGCAAAACAGTGACCTGAGTGTGCACATTGCCAAACTTGATTCTGTTGAACTCCCTTAGATGCATCTTGAGATCCCTCAACTTTTTATATAGCACTGCCATTGGAGTACCCTGCTGTGTCTTTGACCAAACTCCCCCAATTAGCGCCATATAATCCGGATGTTCAGTCCATAAATGAAAGAATTTAAAAGGCTTAGGACCAGCATTCTCTTTTTCTCCAAACTTCAACATAGCAGGGCAGTGATCAGAGATACCAGGGGAAAGGAACTCAACAGTGGAAGGTAACTCACTCTGTACCCACTTTTCATTAATCAAGACTCTATCAATCTTCCTTACTTGGAATCCCTCTTGCCGTTTGTTGCTCCATGTATAGTAACAACCAATGGAGGTGTGGTCAGTGAGCTCAGCTGAGTTCAAGAAGTCAGCAAAGTCTCGCATGCTTTGATCGATAACAACCTCCCTTCCCACTACTTTCACCTCTTGGATATCTTTGACTGCATTAAAATCCCCCATCAACACCCAACTGTGACTAATGTTTCTAGCCAGGGCCTGTAAATCACGCCATAACAACCTTCTCTCCAACATATCATTAGAAGCATACACAAAAGTGACTGCCAACCAGCCAACTTCTTTAGGCCCATTGAGCAAAAGATGAATGTATTGGTTGGATTTGCTAAGTATTTGCACTTGCAAATCCTCACGCACCAATATCCACAGTCTACCATTGCTAGCAAACTGATAATTATCAACGAAATACCAGCCCTTCCATTTATCAACAATTTTTTTACAATTCAACTCCTTAACTCTCGTTTCAATGATTGCAAAGACCCCTAGATCATAATCATGTTCAAACTTATATACCATTTTCTGTTTATGAGGGTCATTTAGCCCTCTAACATTCCAAGAAGCTACAATCATAGGTTAACCTATGATAATCTAAAAAAGTTAACCTTGTAAGAGGTGGTATGATCTATTATTTTTAGCTCATCCAATGAATTGAAATAACTATTTAATTGTTGATATTCGAGCTGCGGATGCAGAGAAACCAGAGGGCATGTTCTACTCTCTGCTAAATCATGAGTTATTTTGACGTTTTGGGCCATTCAACTGGTCTTGTGGGCCTTTCTCATATGAAAGCCATTGCAATAGCTACCTTCCTAAGTACTGGCCTGTCTGTCCATTACCTCCGTTGCTCGGTGTCGTTGAGTTTAATTTTTTTCCCGGATTCTAGCAATAGGGCCACTCGATCTCAAGCCCGGCTATATCAGGAGGTGAGTTTGGCTTTCTTGAGCATTGCATTTAAGCTGCTTGCGGATGGACTGCTGCGGTTTTCTCAGTCTCAAGGCAGTCCAGAGGTTTGATATATGACTTGATGGCTCCTCTCTGAAACCTTCCCTATTATCACGAGAGGGAAAAATGGAAACAAGAGAATCAAGAGATATTGGAGCCTTCGAGCAGCAGCACCCTTATATTTATGATTTTGGACCACATGTTAGTAGTCCTTTAGGGCCTTAAAGACAAGATCCACATCATTAGGGACAACTATGATTGATCAGGATCGATCATACTGGTTTTGCTTTGTCGCTGATAGCCACGTTATCGATTTGGTATGTGTGATCAAATACAAAGAAACTGTCCTGGCATACCTGTAGCACATGGAACAATATAGAGCGAAACAAGTCCTTCATGCGACTTTCGGAAATCATGATCACCCCAAGCGGGATACATGGCTAATAATGGTTTAGCTGCAAATCCCGTTCAACTGAACCAGCTCCCACATCCGCCAATCGTACCTATAACACAATAACACATCCGCGATAATTCGTCGTGACAAAGGACACGTAACAACGCCGATGGATCACCCTTATCCTTCACATGAATCGCACAGGCGCTAGGGTGAATGAATGTCCATCGATTCCCTTGTTGAACGAACAGAGAAGTACTCTGACTTTGTCTCTCACACTCTTTGCTTCCTGATTGCGCAATGCGTTCCCCTTTTTTTTCATTTTTTCCTACCCTCTCCTTTGGCAGATGGACAGCGACCATTCGGGGCAACTTATTGGCTCTTACTAACTTCTCTCTCAGTCTCTTTCTCTCTCTCCTTTTCTCACAATTCATGGCAGAGAGAGAGAGAGAGAGTGAGCAGAAGGAAGGAAACAGAGTACTCTGTTTTGTTTATGTTATGGTTTCAGACCCCACAAACTCTCATGGCCATGGGTTCGTTTACTGTGTTTAAGTTTGGTCCATCATGACAATGGCCTAACGTTAGATCCCACTTTCTTTCACCCCTTCTCACTTTTGCAGAGATCCTTACCTTTCTTCTGATGGCCAATTTCTACCCTCTGCCTGCACAAAGTGAAAAGAAAAGCGGCTTTATGATATCATAAACTGATAAGCCATCGCTCGTGAAAGTCGAAATGAAAAGTAGCGCTGCTGCATAGTAAAGGGTTCTCCCCGAACCAATCGTCGTTACTTAGACTCAGTCACTGCTTCTCGGGTCTCCCGGAAGCTCCAGAGACTTCCCACTCATGAAATTATTGCTTCCATGGAACCCAAAAGGATTTAAAGGAATACCAAGTGAAAGCGCAATCAAGATCCTCTACAGTTGCAGTATGGTGCAGTCGGCTGCAAACGACTGTCGAAACCAAGATGAGTTTGTCGTCGACAACAACACTCTCGGCGCAAAAACTCGGTTCTCCTAATCAAATACAACTGTACCGACTTACAACTGCAGAGGATCCCGATGCAACTCCATTTGCGACATGGTCCCCAACAGTAGTTGAGCGAGCGAGTGAGATAACGTTGATAGTTACCTACCAAATTAATATGTGTTGCGTATAGTAAGTTAGTCCATTAAGCAGGCCCATGTTTTTGAGTAATCAAAGAAGTAAGAGATTGATCTGCTGAAATTGTCGGGTGTGGCATCTTTCGGGCTATGGCCCACTGATCTAGTTGTCTTCCAAACCCATTTTTTAATTCATTTTTTCCTTAAATTAATTTGCTCCCAAAAAAAAAGAAAGAAAGAAGGTTTTTTGAAGCTCTCAAGTCCCGGGGAAAGATTAATATTTGAGGGGCCCCATTGTTGGGCCATATGGAGTAAGATGAGCCAATTAAAGAATTCCATGAGAAAACAGATTTAGCAACCTAAATATAACTTGATAATATAAATTATCTAGAAAAAGAGAGAGAGAGAGAGTTATATCATTCCTAAGGTTCATGACTTTCCCTTTGATAGGAGTGTGAAACAAAGGGCATCTCACCCACACCAAAGCATGTGCAATCCCCTCTGTAAAGAAAAGGGGCAATTTTCATTTTTTTTTAAAAAAAAAAGGAAATGCAAAGGAATTAGCTGGAGAGAGCCAAAGCATTCGGTTTTGACACATGAAATGACATTGTTGGGGACAAAATTATGTGCAAAGGCATGAAGAAAAGATGGCACAAGAAGCCAAAAGAAAATACAATTAGATCAATAAACGTAATCATAGCTAGAAAGAGAATTCTGAAACTCTTAAGAATCAGCTCTAAGACGCGTAATTTAATGCATCAAAGTCCGTTGAGAGTTTCTAGAGTGACTATTTCCTTCTGCCATTTCTGTGATTTGCTTATGCTATTGAGAATAATGATGATGAGCATTGCAAGAGGGTGGGAAGGGGAGCATACACTATTGTTGGTAGTTAGGGGGGAAGAAGGAAGGAAGGGGGTTTTGATTGATTTGCTAAAGGGCCCTGTCAAAATTTTCAGAAGGCTAGGGAGAGCCTTTTTGATGAAGCTAGTGTCCCTATCCCATCCCTTGGTGTTTGCTAGAAAAATTCCACACACCACCCACAAAAAAGAGAGAGAGAGAGAGAGAGAGAGAGATGTATGTATGAATGTATGTATGTATGTATGTATGTATGTATGTATGTCCCCACATATCCCAGTCATGTTGTCCTCGAGACCACTGTGGGTAGATGCCCTTCCATCTTTCTCTATGATTGTGTGTCCCTTTCATCAGTAGTAGTTGCCTCTGTTTAATAAAGGACCTTGCATCATCAAAAGGTAGCTAGCCCCCCACCTTCATGGACCCAATCGATAAATAAACACGTAGAGAGACTACGTCCCATAAATATTATGTATTATCTTCTGCACTCATTTCATCTTATTTAAGCTGTTTTACGTATTCCTATTTAGTAGTTATACTATTATAGATCATATGCAACCTCATACGTAAAAACTAGGAATACTGACTCCATTATTGTTACCGGAATGATCAGTCCTATAAAGACAAAATATGTCCATACAATACGAATTTTGGACCAGATTATCTAAATTTATATAATAGGTTAACTGTCTCTTTTGAAATATCATATATTAACGGTTTGTTTGGTTTCAAAGTGTGATTTTAAAATCACACTTTAACTTAATTCTACCCACAACAAAACAAAATAACTCATATAAAATCAAAGGGTGAGTCACATTTATACCACTCTTTTTTCCACAACAAAACAAAATAACTCATACAAAGTCAAAGAGTGAGTCCCATACATAACAATTTATACCACTCTTTTTCAAAATCAAAATCTGATTTTAAAATCCTACTTTAAAACCAAACACAGCATAAGACATTATGAACATATATATTATGACGTCATGAACAACACTATAACACTACAACACAAATGAGCTACTGAAACGACATTATATATCTCTATAAGCTATTTATTTGCCTCTATAACCTTTAGAAACAAATAAATTAAGTGAACATATTGGTGTTGTTTCTATAGACCTTTAGAGACAAATTTGAAACAAATTAAATTATTATTTGTTTCTAATTAGTTCAACTAGAAACAAATGATTTGCCTCTAAAAATAAGTACAAATATCTTATAAAATTGTCTCTATATACTTTTTAGAAGCAAATATAGTTGTCTCAATGTTTTTTTATTCCTATATATAAAACTCTACAGAAAGTACATATTTTTTTATGGAATCAAATGGCGGATTCCAATTCAAACAAACCAACTCAATCAACCAACGCAATTAATTTTACAACAAAGGGAATCGGACCATCAACCTCCATTTTAGTATAACATCGCCTTATCCAATGCACCAATGCTCCTTACTTGTCTAAATTTGCGAATTTTATTACTTATTATACTTTAACGATAATATTTATATTCTAAATAAATCATTAACATTTTGTATTTATAAGTTTTATTTTTAAGTAACCTACAAAATAATAATATTTATTCCAATAAAAAATTTTGTGAGAGTTTATCTTTTTAAAGAAAACATTTTTATATATTTTTGTTTAAAATAATATCCGATAATTTCTAATATAATTTTTTTAAACAATGTGTTGGTCGAGCGGAAAGGCCATAAATTCTTGTGGTCGCCGAATTTTTCTTGGATAAGTGGTCATCGAATTTAAGTAGAAAATGAGAAGAGAGATATGGTGAGGAGCATAAAGAACTAAGAAGAAACTATAAAGCATGACAAGAGAAAATACTTGCATTGAAGAAAAGAATGTATGAAGAATATGTATATACAAGAAGTAGTTCTTAGAAAAGAAAAAGATGAAAGAGTGAAAAATTGAAATGAATAAAATAAAATTAATGAATTGTACGATTCTTTAGTATTAGCTTGTAAAATTTTTACCTTTGAAAAATAAAAGTTTCAAATTCAATTTAGCAACTCTATATTAGTCTCTATACGTTGAAAGCGTATAAATTACTCTTTATTGCTCATACCTAAATCAAATGTTTTTTTAAAATTAATTATATTAGAGACAAATAATATATCATATAGAGACACAATTTTATTTGTCCTTGAAAGTAAAGCTTAAGAGACAAATAACACCATATACAGAGACATATATCTTAGTTGTTTTTAAGAGTATAGATTTAGAAACAAAACAATTAAATGTCTCTAATTTGTGTTCCCATAGATCATTTGTGTTGTAGTGTGATTTGATTAGATAGTGAAATGACCATCAAAACTATGTTTGAATCACATAACCCTAACTTAAGATAGGTTAAGTAAAAGGCTAGAGAGAATAAGCACAAGTTTATGCTTTTCCAAAGCACTACTAGAGAGAATGAATGGTAAGTAAATGGAATGCAATGTGAAAAGGGGAGTTTGGGGGTTTCTTGGTAAGTAAAGTGCTGGCCACTTTATTCACGATGTTGATGGGTGATGAATGATGAATGATAGTGATCAGCTGATCATCGAGAGTGGAAAAGATGGACATTGGGGTGGTGATAAAGTAAGAAAGGCAAAAGATCTTTGTCGAAGCTTAGCTATGGCGCTATAGAGAGAGAAAGAGAAGAGAGGGGAACTCCATCGAAATCGTGTTTTCAACATTATATAGTACGTCGCTTTTGTAGAGCATCTAACTATTCCCCGGGCATGTGTGTGTTGTTTTTGTTTGATCCTCTTTCAGATCTGAATTGTTCATATGAAAGGAAATGTATATGTTAACTTTTATATGACAGTATTATCAGTATGGTTTCGTACTCCGTAAGATGCAGACTTTCGAGCGTTCTTTCCTTGAATTATTGTGCGGGTTGATGCACGAGAGGATGGGTCCGACGGCCCCGAGAGGGTTGCCCCTACGGTGGGGTGATCAAGGTTGGCGCAATCACTTTCAGTTTGATCGCCTCAAGCGATCGATGATGGGGGTGGAATCTTGTTCTCTCGTCATTGCGGTAAGTACATGGATAATTGAGAAAATGTACACATAACTTTCCAAAAGCATATACGGTTGCTTCAATGAGTGTATATAACCGATGAATGCCCGCCCATATTAACAATTTAATAATGCAACACATATATAATCCCAAAACGACAGAAATTAGTATATCCATATGGAAATAATCTATGATTAAGTTCTAAGGCGGGTAAGAATGCCTTCTTTGTCAACCTACTCATCGTTAACGGAGGGCGCCTAAGAGGGACTATTTCATATACGCTACAATTCACATTCCAATCGACATAGTTATACTCGAGTTCGTGATGAGCACAGTGGATGAGAAATCAAACTACGTGTCCTTTTTGCCACACTTTCCTCCTTTAGGATTGCAATTCGACACGTATGTACAAATTAATTTATGTGAAAACTGTTTTTTTTTTTTCATGGGACAGGGCCAAACCAAAGGAAAGGGGGGGGCAGAGTGAGATGGTGACGGGCATCCATTGGCATGCATTCACGTGATGCAGTTGGTTTTTTTCCTAAGTGGAGGAAAGTGGTGTCCATTTCTCTGAGTCTGATCATCATCAAGTGCAATAGCTTTGCCTTTGATTCATTCATTTTGACCAAATTCTATTTCTCCAGCACAGCCCCCCATTATTTGGACATTTTCCAAACTTCCCCGGGCATAATGTGCTCTTGCCCCCGAAAAGAGGATCAACCCTAAAGCTCGGCCTGATTATTGATTAATACTGATCAGCAATTATTTAACAAATCTCATGCATGATCGTATACATATATTAGTTTAAGTTTAGTTGTTGTTATATTAATTAGGTATATAACCCTTCATCATCTTAGAAATTATGTATATATTATGATATCAATTGGAACGATAAACCAGCTTCAAGTTAACTTCCTTTTTCACCCACATATACTTACTGTCCTCGAATTCTCATGTAGAACCATCGTACATGTCGAGGCAGTGAATTCTATGTCATCGTCGCCATACACATTCGGCGCCGACCGGGGATGGTTCAATAATTTATTAGGGTAGACCAGGAAAAAAAATAATACTACTTTTTTTCTTTTTCTTGGTTATTGACTTTGTATATGCATATATTTGTGTATGTGTAAGATTGTATGTACCTTCATGTCTGTCTATCACAGCTCAATCTTGATCATGGACTGGATTTCGGAATGGAAGGCCATGCAAAGCAAAACGCGTGAGTGAGAGCAATTTGAGCTAGCTAGCTGTACTTCATGATATATAACAATGTGATATATATTGGTGTCCAGCTCTTTCTAGATTGTAATGCACTCCACATATATATATATATATATATATATATATATAGTACACATATATAAATGCATGCCCAGCTAGCTTATATCTCCACTAATTGTCAGTGCAAAGTGTCGTGCAAAAAGAAAGATTTAGTATATGAATATACAAAGTAAATCAATCATGAGAACTTTCATAGACAACAACGATTTGCCTTGCATGAACCAATTTATACCTTATCACTTCCATGCCTTTTTTTTCTATTATTATTATTCCCGTTACTATGTATCGAGATAAAATCATAATTATCTGTGTTTGTATATATATGCATATGGATGCATGAATATATTGATGGACTAAATGTGGACATGGACTTGCATGCGTGTCATCACGACACAACGAAAAAATTATTTAGTCCCTTTTGAGTGCCTCTTTGAATATATACACTACAAGAAATTAAGCAATTTTGTGTGCATCTTTCCATCAATTTTTTATGTTATAGCCAATTAGACTTGAATGAAACATGCAGTCGTTTAAAAGGATCAGATAAGCTCTTTAACAAGATAGTGAGAATTTCTTCATCAGAATTCATATGTTGGAAAATGTGGATGCCATATTATAATATTAGTTGTGACACAGGTGAAGGGGAACAGAACAAGAAACAATTTATTGTTTTGTAGGATAAGACACTTTCATCATTTCAAGGAACGCTGAAATTTAGAAGTTTGGACATCATTGTCACCTTAACTATTAATTATTAAACCTACCGAAACAAAACAAAACCAGGTTTTATTTATGTTTATTTATTTCCATCCCCTTCAATTTGCCAAAAGAGGAAAATCCAATCCTATGATTCCTATCCCTTCATAATTTAATTATAATAATTAAATAATATATGGAACATTCTAAAACCATTTTATTAATGCAAAGGACTGTGCCCCATCCTTTGCTCCCCCAAAAAATTATCTCCCCCCTATAATTTTAAATTAAAATTAAAGCAAGAATGATGGGATCAATAGGAATATCTGCCTGCTTTGCACCATGCACTACATATCTACTTGCAAATCTATGCTATGTTCTTATCCAAAAAAATCTAAGCTATGTTTAAATTTGTTACTTTTTTTTTCGATGCATACCTTAGTATTCAGAAGTCCATTGGCTCCAACTAATCTAATTTATGCTGGGTCAACCCATTAAAAAGTAAAACTCTCTTAGCATATATTTTATTCATTCACAACAAGACTCAAAACTGAGACATTACTTAAGAAAAACAAACACCGAACTGATTGAACCAACTCATGTTGATTTTAATTCTATTACTTTACATAATTACATTTCTTGTTTGCCTTTTTGGTTCACACCCATATATTTAGAAGTCCAACAGATCCGATTAATTCAATTCAAATGAGGTCAGTTGACTAATATATAAACTTTCTTTCAATTATGAATTTTCCTCCTTCATGTGACCGTATATATTTTCTTTTCTTTTCGTTGCAGGAGATTGGAGACAAATATATTAATGCCATTGGGGCATTGGGAAGGATGGGAGGAGCAGAGATTCCACTTCTTTAAATGGAGAGGGAAAGTGATGGGGCTTCATATTTTTGTTCTTAGCGCGGTCACCCCTCTGTATGTATGTGTGTGTTGTTATCCTTGACCGAAAGACTTCCCCCCTGCCAATTTCTCTTTGAATTCCCTCCCCCAACTCCATCCATAACCACACCAAATTGTTCAGATTTTTGGAATGTCACTATAGGAATAGTGTTTTAACTGACAAAATTTTGAGATGGAATGGATTCGTCTCTATTTTGAGTCATAAATCTTGAAAATTGAGACGTAAAATTCTGTCTATCACCCAATAAACGAAAAAAAAAAAGGACAAAAATCTCTATCTTATTATTTGAGACAGCTTAAAGGACGGGAAATACTATCTCTTAATATGGAGACGGCACTTTCCATCTCAAAATCCGTCTCTCTTATAAAGACGGAATTAGATGATAAGGGCCTCTTCGGACCCTAGGAGCGAAAGATCCAGAGCATGGTTTTGGACCCGGTAGGTCATCTGGTAGTGGAGAGTAGCCGCCACGCAGTCTTGAACCTGTGGAGCTCCAGTGATCTGGAGCTGGACCTTGAGGGCTGTCAAAAACCGTGGATCTAAGAGAGCCATAATGAGTATGTCTCAATTTTTAGACGGAAAATAAGACGTAGAAATCTGTCTTTTTTTTCAGATGGGTCAAGAGACAGAAAATTTTGTCTCTTGATAATGAAACAAAAATATCTAACTGAAATTCATGTCTCTATCCACATGAGACGAAAATTTCTATCGCAAATTTTCGTCTCTAAGGATCCTGATATTTCTTATAAATTTGAATCCTTATTTCCCTTTTTTTTTCTCTTTTTTCATTATGAATCTTCTGCTCCACCTTCTGTAAAACCCAAAAGTCCTCTAAGGTTTCACACTTAAAAATTAAATAATTTAATTACTCACATATTAAATGCATCAAATAAGTTATTAGTTTTGATGTTGAGTATAAATGAGATCACGAATTGCTCGATATATTAATATAAATTATAAAGAAAGTCAATATAAAAGTTTCAAAAACTATTAAATACAAGAGATGAATATTGATTGTACATTAAAAATATTGTGGATAAAATAATCAATAAATTACATACAAAAGATGAATATTATTAGGATAAAATATACAAATTACAATAAGAGTGTAGGTATTTAACAAATAAGTAATAGAAAAATAAATATTAGTTTTAAAAATGAAAATTTGTAGATATATTATAATGAATATAATGACATGTTAATAGGTAACAATAAATGATAGTAGCCTAGGTAGGAATACGCATGTGCACCAGGATGAAAACCTTGGTTCAAGTTTCCGCAAGTGCAAAGCCCACACAAATAAAGAGACGAGGTGCATTGCATTGTTTGTATAGGTAGTGGGCACATAGAAGCTCATGCTCCCGCTAGGCTCGGCCAAACTAATGTTTTTTTTTTCATTTTACATTTTTGAACGATTTCGGTCTCAATGATTGAGAAGAAGAAAAGGACGGAATCTTTTCTCTCTAATAGAGAGATCGACGGCTCCGTCTCTCTTTTTGTCTCAATCGTGAGATGGAAATTGGGATGGTTGATTCCAGTAGATTAAGACGGAAAATTTTGTCTCAAATTTCTATCTCAATTGAGGATGATACGGAAATTCCGTCTCATCATTCTAGGACGAGACTTTTTGAGAGGGACCCGTTGAGACGGACTTTTCCATCTCAATCGTTGTCCCTGTAAGGTCAAATTCCTGTAGTGTATGCAGACCCCGACTCCCCCCCCCCCCCCCCCCCCCCCCCCGACATGAAATACATATGTCGGTTTCATCTAGCCTCTCCTCTGCAGTGGTCGAGTGTAACACCTACGCTACAAGTGCGGGAAAAGGTATGAATAACTCGTAATGTGAACATACACCGTACAACGTAAGACTGGTCCATATCTCTTCCTAGCTAGCTAGCTAAAAACATGTATTTGATGAAACCCTATCCCCCATAAACACTAGATTCTTACAAGGTTTATTGATCAAATATAATAAGAACAAAAGCTCAAAATATGATGTGGCACGTACTTGGGCCATTGATGGATCTTCAACTCGACATCGATAAAAGATCCAAAAACTTGTGTTCAACCGTAGCCCGCCCCTTCCAAACGACACTGACGTGGTTCTTCCTGCCTCCAATATCACTCACATCATCATCAGACGCTGTCTCCCCCATAACCTTATCTTTTTTAGATCTCTTCCTTCTTGCCTTCTTTGCCTTAGCTAGCTAGCTAGCCAGTTTGCCTCGGCTCACCCTACGTACAATTAACCCCATTTAAATAAAAAACATTTACTTGGTCGGGCCGTTTTTGGTCGTACGAGCATACTTTTGACATGCCAAATCTATCACTCAAACCGTATCATGATTAGATGTATACATGTCGTACATATCCCTCAATGAATATACATATATATATATATATATATAGACTCACAGTTTTTCCTATTATATTGTGCAATATCTTTTAAATTTGAAAAAGATTGAGCATCTGAGTTACACTATTTTTCGGTATGAATTATGATATTTGAAATTTCAATTTGACCTCAACTAAGGGGTAAAATTCTTCTAACGTGGATTAAGGTGGATAAGAGATGTGATTTAGACTGATTTGATGAGGTGAGGAGTCAGATGTAGAAGCCCTGAGACAAACTATACGTATTTGTGATAAGAGAGGAAGCAGATAATAACTGTTATTTTTTTCTTGGATGAATGAAGCAGCCAATAACTAAAGATCAGTCACTATCGAGCTTCATGAAAGGTTTATATAAATGCAGGGTTTTTACCATAACTATCCTAAAACAATTTTTCTTTTTACTTATAAAAATCCCAAAACAATTTTTAAATATTAAAATGATGATTAAAAAAACATATATATATGCACGGTGCAATATATATGCTCTATGTGAACAGAGTTTACTTATAGCGTAACGAATTGCACCAGAAGTATTCAATATAGTAAGGGTAAAGGCGCATCTGAACTAGAATCAGATTCAGTCAATAGATGGTAAGGTTGTATTTGATTTTAATTTATTTATAATAATTATGTTGTTAAATTATGAAAAAAAATATAAAAAAGTAATGAATAGTTGAGAGAGTAATGATTGTGTTGTTGAATTGTAAAAAATAGTTGAGAGAAAGTAATGATTGTATTATTGAATTGTAAAAAAAAAGTAACAAATAGTTGAGAGAATTTAGTATTAAAAATTGAATTGAATGATTACAAAATTAAAAAGATGAAAAGTAATAATTGTATTATTGAATTGAATATGAGTGTAATTAAATAGTGTAAAGTTAAAAAAATTTTGTAAAATTAAACGGATCAATGTTTGGGTAATCTGACCTAAAAAAATATAAAAATTTTGTAAAATTAAACGGATCAATGTTTGGGTAATCTGACCTAAAAAAATATATTTATATAATATATATATATATATATGAAGAGAGAGAGAGGACAATTTAGAGTGAAAGTGATGGTCAAAGAGAGAGAGATGGAGAGATCATTGTATGTGCCCAGCTCTCTGTCTCTATCTCTCTCTCTCTCTCTCGTGTCGTAAATTTCTTGTTGTCAGTGAGAGAGAGAGAGAGAGAGGGTAAAGAAATTATTGAAAGCTCTGAAAGCTCCTTTTGGGTTCTAGTCGTCATCATCCTATGCATTTACAGGGAGGATACAGTAGACAGAAGTAATTATATATAGAGAGAGAAATAAGTTTCTTTTCTTTAATTTTTATTTATGATAGTATTCAATTTATTAATTAATACTAATTTTTGCTCGGTGCAATTACATGGCCTTGTTACAAGATATTTTCGATAGATATCGTCCGGTACACTGCAAAATAAAATCCGAACATATATAAAAGTAATTTCTCAAGTGCATCACATCTCTTGAATTCTTTTCATTAATAATTATCCTCACCTTTAATAAGTAAAAAGAAAAAAAATGTATTATTTATTAATTCATTGGGAGGCTCTCTTTCCGTAGTTTCTCGCTTATAATACTTAGCTCAAAATCAAACAACGCATGTATATGTTTTTTCCTAGAAAGAAAGGCACCATACATGTACACCCAAAAAAAAAAGGCACCATACACACACACACATATATATATATATATATATATATATATATTCTAGTGGTAGAAAATAGTATCAACTTAATTGAGCAACTGTAATTAATGACAAGTAAAAAACATACAAGGGCCTCTACCAAAAAAAAAAAAGAAGAAGAACATATACGGGCAAGCAGGGCGGACATAGATATTGACAACTTACTCCTCGCTTTTCTCGGGATTAAATTACAAACTTTTCTTTTACATGATTAAGGAAAGTGGAATTGCCAGGTTACCTAATTCAGTTTGCAATACTAACTTTGTCCGATTTGAATTATCAAGTTTGTAATGATTCTCTCAATTAAGGCAAAAGCAATTGTCTTGTATTCTTTGAACCACCTAGCTAAGCTATAGTAAACCATGATTTGATGTACATGTAATGATCATGTTCAAGAATTTGTATATGTAGTTAATGATCAATAATCATGTTCAAGAATTTGTATCTATAAATAATGTATATATGTTATAAGCTTGATTGCTATCGATAAATAGAACACATGGATATATGGGTTGATCTTCGGATAGATAAGGCCATATTCCGAACTGGTTAAATTATTTGTACTATGGACGACTGACATAACTAGTAAATGGCAATTATATTGAGAGGGATAAGTGGGGAAGAAATTGGCGGTACTATGTCTAAATTTCTCCATAGAAAATTAATGGCTTAGAAACAAAATTGGGATAATCAAATTTCAACGGGCTAGGTATCTACCATATTACATAGCTTAAGGACCTAACACACATATATATAGTGCAATCTCTTTCCACATTTAGTGCGGTGTACCTTATTGTTTTTTTCCTCCTTTTGGCGGTAGCAAAGTACGCCAAGTCAATAACTCTTGGTAAAATTGGAGAGGAAATATCGATATCAGATCAATACAGCTGACCATATATACAGGGGATCTATTAACTCGATGACATGAAAGTGTCCCGCCTATATATATAGTACTTACTAGGGTTGCTTCCAGCTAGTCTTTACATGTGTCATAGATTTTTCACCACATATGATCGATACCTATAGCTAACATGACCCGATGATTTTTCCATCCGTTAAGTTATAGCCATTTCTCATTTTTGAGGACCTATATACAATGGGGTGCTATATGTATCGATTGACTAGTACAACCTTATACATCTTGCAGTTATCGGCGCTTGTTATTACTTGTTTGGTGCGCCTGATCAAGTAAAAAACCACAGGGTAAAATTAATATGGCGAAATCGGATGTGAGACATTTTATTAATGTTTAGTTCACCACGTACATATGTACACAAGGCTAGCTGTCACAATCTCACAAAAATCATGTGGGTCAAGCCCCAATTTCACAATATTTGAAAATTAGGGTTAAACTCCAACTTATATAGAAACATTGCAATACATTCAGACTACACAACTCCATTAATACACACACACACAGAGATGGACATATATATGTATGTGTGTATGTATTTATGTATATATGTGGGGTGTGGCCTGCACATTTATAAAGGAGGGCAAAGGAAGTTGGGTTCCTCCTTCTAACTAGCTTATGAGATAGAAGAGAAATGGAGCTGGTAGCCTAGCTGAGCTTCGTAGAGAAGGTTTTGTAAGAGAGAGAGGTCTTATATATATCAATTGCAGAGAGAAAATACATATATATAGGTATAGATTTTGATAGACATCGAGTAGCTAAGCTAGTGTTGTTGTGTTGTTATGGAGGAGCTGAACCCATTGGCCATCACTCATCTTCTTCAACACACACTGAGAAGCCTTTGCCTCCATGAGAGCTCCCAGTGGGTCTATGCTGTCTTCTGGAGGGTCTTGCCTAGGAATTACCCTCCTCCCAAGTAAGTCCCTCATACTAATCCTCATATTGGACAAGTACCTTGATGACATACAATGATATACATCACAAGTGCAAATACTAACTTATATTGGCTAATTACAACAAATCGTTTAATTCGGCTTCAATCTTTCAAAAAGATTCGAAGCTTCTTACTCCTAATCACGGGTATGACATTAGTCCATGACGCCATGGTTATACTTATCAGCATGACTATAAGAGCATGCCTCAAAAATTTATCTATTTAATTATATTATATATGCTCCTCCTCCTTCTTCTTCATCAGGTGGGAAGGTCAAGGAGCTTATGAAAGGTCAAGAGGGAACAGAAGGAACTGGTACATACATATATACTAATTAATATACATATGTTTCAGTTTTATGTACAGTGCTTTTTCTTTTTCCTAAATAATGATTCTGAGACATAGATATTTATTGATGGCCGAGGTTGATGGATTCTCTTCTTTTCTTCTTTTGGAAACATGGAAGGATATTAGTGTGGGAAGATGGTTTCTGCAACTTTGCAGCGTCGACCGCAGTCGAGCCCGGGGAATGCCAAGAGGGCTCAACGTCGGTGTATGGGAACTGCGAGTTCCCACCCTACCAAGGCCTCCAACCTGAGCTGTTCTTCAAGATGTCCCACGAAATCTACAACTACGGTGAAGGGTCAGTGCTAATCAGTCGTCAACCACTTCTTGCCTTTCCCTGTGTTAATCTCGGCGAGATTTTATGTTATTCGACAGATTAATCGGGAAAGTAGCAGCAGATTACAGCCACAAGTGGGTGTACAGGGAGCCAAATGATCAAGAAATCAACTTCTTGTCTGCTTGGCACAACTCTGCCGAATCCGTAATTAAGCTCTAGCTACTTCCTAATCACCTCTTATTAATTCCTCTCTAAGATGATGAATGTCATAATAACGCTAATTATTATAAGAAGCTAAATCATGTTCTGTGTTTTCTTCGATCTTTTTATTTTTGATTCCTTTTATTTATTTTTTTATTTTTTTTTTTTGTGGGTTGAAGCATCCTAGGACTTGGGAAGCACAGTTCCAGTCTGGTATAAAGGTACCATAACCATAATTCATGATTTCTTCACCACTCATTTTTATATATTTTAACTCACTGATCGACACAGACCCATATAGTACTGCAATGATTGATTGATCTCAGAGGTTTTGAACTATGAGGGAACAGTAGACTTAGAAACCCTTACGTAGGTTTTGTGTGTTGGGATGTTTTCTGCAGACAATAGCCTTGATTGCAGTTAGAGAAGGTGTTGTTCAGCTAGGATCCCTCCACAAGGTACTACTTCCTCTAATCCCATGTCCTCGTTATTACATGGTTATCGATCTTCCGCCGAGCTTTCTTCCAACCTTCACTACTTCTTCTAGTTACATCCCGGTAAAAAAATTTGACCTATTCTAGCGGAATTAATCAACAACCAGGTTGTTAAGCAGCCGCTAAAAACCTATGATTCTAGTTAATTATGTGCAGACACAATATTTAAAATGTGATCACAAGGACTAGACTCCACTTACTTTGTGACTTATTGATCATTAAGTTGGAAAGTATCGCTCACATATAATATTCCGACTGCCCTTTAAATGGTTCTTGTTTTCTATACGTTGGTGGCTTGATTAACTAGGTTTGTATTTTCTTTCTTTCCTCGACGGATATGGAAGGTGATCGAAGATCTCAGCTACATAGTTCTATTAAGGAAGAGGTTCAGCTACATAGAGAGCATCCCTGGAGTACTCCTGCCCCACCCATCATCTTCGCCCTACACTTTCAAGATGGATGGGTCGCCGTCCGGTGCTCCTCCCGATGCGTGGCACTACCAGACAGCACCACCGCCACCTATAGCTCATCAACATCAGTTCTATGACCCTGCTACCTTCGGAACCTACCAGACGCCTGCCATGAAGATAACACCCTCGATGACCAGCCTGGAGGCCCTCCTCTCAAAGCTCCCATCAGTGGTGCCACCCCAGCAGGGATATGGCTCTGAGCATCAATTTGTGACCCCGCCCAGGCCACTGGAGTTCATGGGGGTGAATGAGAAGGTGGAAGTGGCGGCCAAGCAGGAGGTGGCCGAGGATGCATACGGGAAAGGGAGCGGCGGTGGAGAGAGCAGCAGTTACGCTTATTCTCATCTTCATCACTACCAAGACCTGAATGCCATGAGCAGCACAACGAGCAGTGGATTCTAACGATGAGCAATAATTTTTGGCAGTGCTAATAGATTAACTAGATTTCAGATGAAGTAGTCCTAATCCTAATGTTCATCTTGCGTTGTGGCTTCTCATCACTTGCACTTGCAAATTTGCTGCGCAGTTTAAAATATATAGTTCTATATGCAAGCTAATTCTGTGTCTCCGGGCTCATTTCATTAGTATATGAATTAAGAGACCTCTGTTTTCAATACTTTATCCCATGTAGAACATGACTAGATATACTAAGTCGATCGTATCATCGGCATAGATCCAAAAAGTATGAACCTCTGGGGATGAACCTGGAGTAGGGTTCATCCACATAGGTTTAGTCGATTCATCGAGTCTGCAAGACTACATCCTTAACAAAAGCAGCTTTTGTCGATTGTCTTGTGATGGAAGCATATTATGTGGTTGTTTGGCAATCGCATCATCTATAACATAGCATGGAAAAGATAGGCCAAAGATGAGAGTGTCACACTCATTTATGTGACTGCGTTAGCTTACCGCTTAAACCGGATGGTTGTTTTCAGTTATTCAAACATCAGGAAGGCTCAGCAAGAAATGCTCTACACGAACATAAAACAAATGCAGGAGAGGTCACAGTGTTAAAAAAACTGTAGTGAGACCGCAAAGTCGCATTAGCCCAAGATCGTCCAACCAATACCGATGGAGATAACTCAAGAAATAAACGCACATTCTAAATATGATGATATGGAAGACATGAGACCTATGCACGAGGTCAAGTTATTCGTCACTGACCTCAAGTTTTTCTGGCCGATGATAGAAAGACAGAACTCTATCGATGCTCGGAAGATTTGGCAATGTCACGCTCACTAAGATCAGTTCCTTAATTATACTTTGAAGAACAGTTTATGTTTACTTGAGAAATCACTTATAGTATGCATTAATTGTTTGGGGCTCTTCACAGAAAGCTCCAAGAGAGAGTTACCATCTCAGATTTACCTGATGCAAGAAATGTGCCGATACATTGAATGAATTCACCAGCATATACACACGGGGCTGGCCTGACCTGACTTGTCCCGCATCGGCCTCCCATATTCTCCACAGTCCACGCGAAATTGAGACTCTATCATAACGAGTGACGGACCAGGTTGGTTACCAGAAAAACAAAAAGGACGAGACTTACTAATGGACTTGGGCACCTGAGGATAGGTGGGCGGTTCGCGATGAATCAAAGTTCTCCAGATTGGATTATTTGGGCTTAGTTGTTCATTTTTTTTCTTAGGCCTAAAGTTCTATTGCTACTTGGGCTTCTGTACATGTTTGGAGGGCAATATATACTTTGTCAGCCCATCAATCTCCCTGTAACAAAAAGATGACTAAGGTGGTCCTCTTGCCTAATGAGAAACAAGTGACTGTTATCCACACCGCAAGGATGATGTATGGGCAAACCAACCGAGCAGAATCTAGAAAATAGAACCCGTGTCATCCCCCAGGAGGCGACCCGGTACAGCGTGAACGTAAAAGGAAAAACCCTTCGCCTCGATACGAATCATGTAACTGCCAGATTGACTCTTATCCCCACGAAATACTTCCTGGGATCCTACAAGTACGATGAGACGGGTTTTCTTCCAACCCAGAGTTATCGTATCTCTTATTTCGACTAAGGAGGTCGTCCGTGCATGCAGTACCGAAGCTCGTGTTCGCCGCACGTGATTTATATATGTGGGACTCATGGGCTGGGCCGGATCCTGGGCTCGTAGGCCCAGTCTCAACCCGCACGACCGCGCCGTGACTCTGTGAAGAAGTGTGAAAGATGGCGACGCAAAATGACGGTTCTACCCTCGGTCGTCCTCCTCCTCTTCTTCTGCTGTAAGGAATTGCTTTTTGGAAGGTACTACCGCCTTTCTTTTTCTTCCGACCCACCCACCCACCCCTTTTCTTTTCCTTCGCCATGATACCAAAGCAAAAGCTAAATAAAGAAAATCAACGATGGAGCCAGCGGTGCTGTGATGTAATCTCCCCTCTCTTCAATTAGGGTTCTCTTCACTTCACAGTTCACACCCCCAACAAACAAGACACTCTCACGCATTTGTTTGTCGCGGCCCTGACTTGGGCTAGTTCTCTGGGACAGCAAGCATTGGAAGGTACTGTTTAACCGATGGTTCGGGGTGGAGCTGAGCGGCTCTTGTCTCTTCCGTAAGCCCCACTTCTTGTTCTGCAGAGGGGGGCGGCACGCACCGTTGACTGAGCTGTGGGGTGGTGGGTTTGGTGCAAATGCAAGAAACAATGTGCCCGATTGCTTGTCCTGCGGAGCGATGAGCTGGTCATGGCGTCAGGCAGAGATGAAAAAGCTTGAGTGCTTGATGGGTCTGTGAGCAGTTCCTGAAAATGTCTCGGGCGGTTCAATTCCAAGCGAAATTCAAGAGGAAAGATGGTGCCTTTGGTGCCCAGATTCCCCTTCCTCCTGTCCTCCTCCTCTCGTCTTCGTCCTCCCCTCCATTGCCCTACAACGCCGATTACGAGCCG
The DNA here is from genome assembly GCF_007655135.1 of Punica granatum. Lineage (NCBI taxonomy): Eukaryota > Viridiplantae > Streptophyta > Magnoliopsida > Myrtales > Lythraceae > Punica > Punica granatum. Next base: position 22,351,371 of record NC_045132.1, read on the forward strand.
CCGCCGGCGTCGTCTTCGGGGAGCAAAATCAGCCCGGCGATTCTGTTCATCATTATCGTCCTCGCCGTGGTCTTCTTCGTCTCGGGGATCCTCCACCTGTTGATCAGGTACCTCGCGAAGCAGAGGCCGGCATCGGCCTCGGAACCCAACCGGTACAATGATATGTCGGGGTCCGAGGCTTTCCAGCGGCAGCTGCAGCAGCTGTTCCATCTGCATGACTCCGGGCTGGATCAAGCCTTCATTGATGCTCTCCCTGTTTTTGTGTATAAGGAGATTGTGGGCCTCAAGGAGCCATTTGACTGCGCTGTCTGCCTCTGTGAGTTCTCTGGGCAGGACAAGCTGAGGTTGCTTCCCGTGTGCAGCCATGCTTTCCATATAGACTGTATAGACACATGGCTGCTCTCTAATTCCACTTGCCCGCTCTGTAGGGGCTCCCTTTACTCCCCGGGGATCGCGTTTGAAAACCCAGTTTTCGATTTTGAAGATAGGGAAGATGGAGGCGACGAAGAAGCTGGCGTCTCAAGGGACGGAGAGAGTGGGAATGGGAATGGCATCTCTTCCATTCAAAAGCCGAGGGAAAACAGCATCCTCAATCAGAGGAGGGTGTTTTCCGTGAGGCTTGGCAAGTTTAAGAGCTCGAATTTGAGCCGAATCGACTGCGGAACTGGGGGAGGAGGAGGGGAGACGAGTTGTTGCAGTAGCAGTACTAGCAGTAGCAACTTAGATGCAAGGAGGTGCTTCTCGATGGGGTCCTACCAATACGTGGTGAGCGACTTGGAGCTGCAAGTGGCCCTGTGCCCGAATGGAGGTAGCAACAATGGCAGCGGCAGCACGAGGAGTTTCAAGGGGAGAGGGAGGCAAAACGAGAAATCCATCGCCGACGCTGAGGGAAAAAGGATCAGCTTTGCAAGTAAAGGCGAGAGCTTTTCCATATCAAAGATCTGGCTTTGGTCCAAGAATAAGAACCAAACTGCAGTCCCGAATTCTTCAGGGACGCAACGAGCTAGCGATGTTTCTGTTCATCTGGGGTTCCATTTGAAAGATAGAACTCAGAATCAGATTACATGAAAAGCCATTAATATCTATGCTTATTAGTCTTTACACTAATATTTGTCTTGCTGAGCTTTTGTTTTTGCCATTGCCGGCTAACAGTGAACAGTATTATATGGAATGGCAGTGTAAAAAGAATTTCATGGGAGGGAGTTAAACTCAAGAACGAGAATTTGCCTTTTGTTGCTGAAGTTTTGGGTTTTGCATTTGGTCTTTTCCCCACAGTCGTCTGTGTAAACAGATCAAAGTGCTATCAATTATTGAGTCTTGGAAGAAATGCCATTTCTTGCTGGGTCCGTGTACTGTAGAATTCCCCGATTTGCAGGTTTGATCTTACTGGACATGGAATTACCGTAAGATAGGCGCGCTAATAAGTTCAGGTCCCATCTAACGGCCGACGGAACCTCCGGTATGTTGCGGGCACTGTTTAGCTCCCGGAAGGAAGCTATTCGGGAAATTCACACAAAGAAGCAATTTCGGAAATTCAACCAAAGCAGTTTGGCGGAAAAAGATGAAAAAGATGCCGGAGAGGTCAAATCAGGAGTGCACTTTTTTCCACCATAGGCATGTTTTCTTAGAATATTTCTGCTTCTGCCTTTAATTTTTGGGCCCAGAAGAATTTTTTTTTTTTTTTTATCTTCAGCCCTTTTGATCTTCAGCACAGTCCCTCCTTACCCCACTCTTGCTTTTTCTCTCTTTTTGTGCCTCTGCTTTATGGGTGATGAGGGTGGGATCTACGGGAAGTGGTCTGCGGGGACTTCACGACCACAAGCCACGAATCGGAGGATTATGATGTAGAGAGAGTACGAGCATCATCGTAGTTGTTAATGGCCTTGGATAAAGGCAGTCTTGGTCCATCCAATTGTCAGGTCAAGAAATCCCGACCATTAATGGTAGAGGATCTCGTCGCATGTATGAAGCCATGATGGTTGTGGGTCGGTACCCAGTAGGTGGGTTATGGGAGGTAATGTGTGTGTCCCATCCTTATAATGCCTCATGATCACAAATGATAAATGGTCTAAGGGCACACTCTTTACACTTTCCAAGTGTTCCGAGAGGGAGGCTGCTCATGAGATCCAGAAGGCTCTTGCGAGCCCGAATGAGGGCTTTTTTCGGTAGACCACTATCACCTCACGTTTGCACTAATGATGCGAAAAGACATGCTTGAACTCATTGAGGACATCTGTGACTTATAACAATTCCCACGGTACATGCAGTTAACAGTTCCATGAGGAAGAGATCTGATGTATCATGTCAGTTCAACCTCGAATCGGCAAGAGAAGCGTGACCGACACTTCTTACGAAGTGTAAGGGATAACCATGGAAGTCTCGAATGAACGTTATGTTCCCACAGTTCTAATAGAAGTGCAAGGGATGGCAATACAGTAGTAGCAGTTAATATTTGCTCTTGCTTTGGATGCCATGAAATCAGAAGTCCTAATCAAACTGTACCATCAAAATGAAATATTACCAAATCCTCCACTATGTCGAAGAAATTTTCGAAATTAGTACCAACTCGTAAGCATCTGTCGACAGAGGAGTGGTCAATCGGGAAAAAAGGGAAAGAAAAGTTCATCGGCCAATATGCAAGAGACGTAAATAATGGTGTTTGAGAAGCCAAACTCAAATGAGATCCCAAACATATAATATGACTCAACAAGATCCCCCATCTCTCTGCGTCTCACAGGCAAAAATTCAGTCCCCGCGTATTTGTACAGATCATATATTTCCTTTTCCGTAATAATGTACACTGAAGAACACAAAGCAATGACACCCTAATTCAGGGAAAGAAACTCGTTACGAAAAATCTCCAGAAAGAAAGAAAAGAGGGGGAGGGCTTCGAGAAAACTCGATAAAACTGGGTCCTCAACCAAATATGCGGAAAACGCCACCCCATAACACAAGAATCGGACAAAAGATCGCCTGCACTAAATTCTACAAACAGTGAGACTAGAGGTTTCTCTGAAGATTGATCGGCGGCGAAGAGAATCTAAGGCCTCCCTCGTGGTGAGCTTGATTTCTTATCTCTGAACACTGACCGTTCATGTTCACAATTCACGTGGGAAGTTGTTGATTTGTCCCTCCTCCAACATGTCTTTGCCATTCATCTTATAAGTTATTCTTATACGCATGACAAGGGATTTCTGCAAAACCCATATAACCCCTTTTCAAGTCAAGAGGAAATGTAATGATATAAAAAAGGAGATGTAATCTCACAGAATACTTGGCAGTTTCGGTGCAACATAGGACTACAAGCAAGCGTAGAACAATTCACTTACCTTCCCGTGCTGGCTGTTGGTAATTCTCAGAGTCTGCTTGATGGACTCATTACCACCTGCAGATAGAGTATTGCCGCTTGCTGGATCCAAGTGTAGCTGAAGAAACTGCAAAAAAACAACGAAAGAATATCAGATACTGACTTGAACTTTTTATCTTGGCAGAATAATTACCAAATAATAGATATTTGAACCCTTGAGGAGATCTGATGATTACCTTTGGAACTGCTGCCTGAAAAATAAAGTCTGTATAGACATTTTGAGACAAATTGGTAAAAGTCGCCTGGATCTCCGTCGCCTGAAGATTTCCCGTTGGCTTCGTAAAGGAGAAGTTTATTCGCAGATAACTGCTCTCAAATGCAACAATTGACGGATATGCTGGGGATGTACCATTGTCTACTGTTAATCATAAGAAATAAGCTTGTGAACACTTCTGAGCGACAACAGGTGAGGATATTCTCGGAATCAGCAAAAGGATGCAAAGAGAAAAAGGGACTAGAGCTTCAGAAAGGTTTAATTACCAGGAGCTGGTGGGCTGGAGCTGAGTCCGTCCAACAAATCCAGAATAGGAGCAGCTGCAGGCTGAGAGGCAGCATGAGGTGGTGGTGCAGAAGGTGAAGAGAGCCCATCGAGTGTGGTGGTGACCGGTGGTTTTTTGTCCTCAGTAAGGGAGAATATGTCCACTGCAGGTGAGCTGCTAGGTACAGGAGTTGATCCAATAGACAGCAGATCCAACAGAGCATCTGCCCCAGCTTTTGTAGCCAGACTTGTACCTACATTGCAGACCGAAATAATTTATTTCTAAGGTTAAACTGGTGAACTAAATTAACACGACCTGAAGAATCATATCTCAGATAACGATACTGGTTTTGGGAAAGGAACCAGTTTCTATCTTTTGCGTGAAAGATTCATCTAAAGTCCATCTTTTTACTAAACAACTTTTGTAAAGAAAAAATTGACAGAACAATACTTTGTTTAATTTGATTTTTTTGAAAAGGGAAATAAAACCAATAACTTATTTTCTGACCTCTTAATCAATCAAACAAACCAAGTTTCTTAATTAAAGTATTTTGGATAGAGGTCAGTCAATGAGGCCGAGTTGCATATGACTACACCTCATTAGAAATGAAAGGCAGCCATCAACATAAAGCTACTTCTTGTACTTACTTGATGGCGTGGAAGCTGGCGCCAGATCAACTCCAAGAAGATCTTGAAGGAAATCTCCGCCGGAAGAGCTAGGTGCAGGGGCATCATCTGAGCTTAGATCGAGCAGATCTACCAGAGGAGCGGCAAGAGGTTTGGCGGTTCCATTTGGAACTTTGAGGGAAGATGCTGGGGAGGCTGAAACAGTTAATGCCATAGAACCTGCCTTCCTTCCACTGAAAGTTGCTTCATCCAGAACTGGCATTCTTTCAACCAAAGCAGACCTGCAGAAACACATAATTAGTTAGTATACAATTAGAAATGCTTGGATGAAGCATAAGAACACACACAGGGTGCTTACACTGGAAAGTGCCAAACTCTCAGCGTGAGAAGAGAATGAAAAAGAATATTTCAACCTTATAATAAGCAAAAGAAAAGCTCGACTCTGTACCTAATGTTTTTGTGCTTCTCAAGTACAGAGTTGAACTCAATGGATCTTTGCTGCAATTCAAGCACAAAGTTTCCTTTATGTTGAACAATTATCTCCCTAATCCTCCTACAGAAAACACAAGAAAGAATTACAGCGAGAATTAGCTTCATGAGTAAGACAAGCCACTGAAGTATTAAGAAAGTAAAGGCTGGCAGCTTGTGAAGTGCTGTACATGGCAGGTTATCTTATAAGAATTAAGATGGTCATAGCATGCACTCTTCAGAAAGCACAAAGAAATGAGAATGAACATATCAGATTATGAAAGCCTTGGGACAGATCAGGAAATAAAACATAAAGCTTTCTCGGCAATCTATTAGAAGATTAAGAGGGATAAAATTCGCATCACCCATTATATCAATAAGATAAACATACTCTGAACAAGATGGGAAACGGGAAGAGAGTTTCAACAGGGCAATCAGAGCCATTGCTTTTGTGGTGAGATCTGAGGTATCTCGCTTCATAGCAGTCTCAACGACATCCACAGCATCAGACTCTGTTACCTGCACCCATATTCAAGTAGAGAACTCCATTCAGGAAGTCAGGTATCCCAACGAAGTACAATTCCTAAGCACGGGGCTCAAACAAAAGCCTACATCTGATACTTCACTTCCTAAGGGCATATCATACACCCAGAAGCTCATTATCCAGCATGATAAAGCTGCTCATTGACTTGGATTACCTTTCTTTTCAAAATGAATTGGGTGAAAATCCATGACGTGTTAAAGAAGATTATGCACTCACCGTTATCGGATCCTCTATATCAAGCATCCCAACATTGTTAACTAGCAAGTCCCCATACTCTCCAATACACCAAACTGCAACCCGAACAAGACTTTCCTGGTGAAAGTACAAAAGAAATACTTCTGTACATAATGTACTTCTGGCACTGATTCAACAAATGAGACGCCAATCAAATTAAAGGAAAGGCCGGGTACCTGTTCAGATGAAGCCTGGAATGCTCTATATAATGCCCGAACTGTATAACCATGGAGATCAGACGCATTGCTTATTAATACAATTAAGGCATGGCAAACGTCATCTTTCACGAAGTTTCCCGCCTGCCAAAGGTAAGATAGAGATGTATGTAATGGTAAACTTAAGAACAAGTGCACAATTAACGTAGTTCTCATCCATTTCTCTTGTCCATCATTTGCTATAGCTGGATTGCAATAAGGGAAAGGAAAGTGGGGGATTAAGAAGAGCATGTCACAAAGTAAAGTTGAAGATAAGGCCTTATGGCAAGTAGTTAACATCATTAAAAGATAAAACAAGCGAAATCCCATGTTAGCAGACTTTTATTGGACCATGAAGCTATTTTCAAGGATTATTCAAATGTCAAGTGATAGACTTAGTATGGTAGGTCTGTACCTCTGAAAGAACCTTCAGCATTTGATCTATATACCAAATTTTCTCCGGAGAAAACCTTAAACACAAACACAAGAGAGCAATGCTAATTAGTGAAAAATCATTTGCACAACTAATCTAGTCAAAGTTGAACTAATAGAGATCACTTCACAAATTCCACAAATTTACAATAGGAAAATATTGACTCCACCAGAAGTAATTTTAAATACGTGAAGCCTACATACATCGTAAACCTAATGCTGGTTAAACTATTCCTGACTAGATGTGTGCAGATAGGAGGTGTCACACAGTATCCATGTCTTAAAGTTAAAAGACCACTGCATTCCCGCATAGTAGATTTCCCACGTAGACATAAATAAGTAGAATGCTGTTGGTAGTGTGAGCACCACAGGGCATTGCAAGCTATCAATGATGATCAAGCACTTTGTCTCACCCATTTAAGACTGACTAATCGTAATTAGAAATATGCAAATTTTATAAATTGCACATTACTGATAAGTCCTTATGGAGATGAGCCTAACTTGAGTAGAGTGTAATATCTAACCACGTAACTTTCCGAAGAACTTCTAACAGGAAGTCGCTTAGACAAAAGTCTCAGCAACTCTACATTCGGATCATGACTTCAACAGAACAGAAAAACTCTGATAAATTCTAAATTGAAAGAACTCTTCGGTAAGAAAATCGGTAACTTACTTTTCAACAATGGAGCAGATTTTGGCAGTAAGGTCTCCTTTAAATTCCAATTCACTAACTTCAAGATAGTCAATAAGCTCTTTGGTTAGCGGCTTCACATTGGTCTCGTTCACTAACAGATAAACAAGTTCAAGAGCCCTTTTCCGAATAGAAGCATCTGAATCCTGGCAGACAAGTCAAGCCACAAACTTCATTAATACCATATGGACAACCAAATCTTCCCCATAACAAAAATAGAATTTCAAGTTGGAAATCGAGTTTCCAAGCAGGAAAACTTTTATGTGAGGAAACTGGAGGCATTGAATGTGTTTAGGAATTTAACAAGATACTTAAATCCCAGCCTACATGAATTGTCAACAAATTCAGAAGATATTCTAAGTCAATTATCCTCCGCAAAAACAAAAAGTTTCTGCCCTACACTACCTTGACACATTCCAAAATTGTTGCGCGGTGTCTTTGCACTGCTTGAGTATCCACTGACATAGCTTTCATCAGCATATTCAATGCAACATATCTGAGAAAACAAAGATTTAATAATATTCTCAAGCTTCCAGCTTATACAACTCATATTAAGGGTTAAATATCCAAAAAAATACACAAAGATCATACTACAAAAGGAAAAGAGAAATTATCAGTTTTTCCACAAAGCAGAATTACAATGCTTTCAGTATAAAAATTGTACTACCAAGATGGATCAACTGTGAAAAGAGATGCATCTTTTTCACACTACAGCATATAAAGTGCAACACTACAATCAAAAAAATGCAAAGTTGCCATAATACCATCATCAGACCAATATGAACATAGGAACGCTCTAATAAATTCATCCTGAGTGTAAAAGAGAATACCTAATATTATTGTCACGGTTTGATAAAAATCTTCCCAAGATATTGATGGCTAGTACGCGTAACCCACCATTGTCTTCAATGCTCATTATAGTTTCTACACATTCATAGAGAATAGCATTCCCAGCATTTTTGTTTGACTCTGTTTTTGTTGCCACCTGAAGAAGGCCAAGTATTGCAGGTCAAATACAATTGGGGATGCAATAGTTGAGATAAGTGCTGAAACATTTTCCAGAACACTCTACCTATAGACATTTAAGGAGGCAAAATAACTTCAAAATGATCAGAAACTTTTAGAGCGAAGAAGCATGAGAAGATGGGATATCATTTTCTTAAGCGCATAACTAACTTTACACTGACCTTTCCCTTTACCAATGGAAACACCAAGAATTAGTCATTTCAGAAGCATCAACATAGAGTTTATTCTAGATAGCTTACATTTCTTGGCACCTCTTTCTAAAGGGGAAGGATTGGTGTGAGTTTAGTTGCTTAGGTAACCTGAATTCACTAGAGACTCGAATTTTCGATAAAATCAAATCAAAATAGTAACCTATTACAGGAAGTCAATTTGGTTTGATGATTTAACTCAGAAGAAAAATATTAAGAATAAAAGACTACAAGATAATTTATTCACCTGAGCAAGTATGTCATTCATACAGTCACTGGCGTCAGCATCTCCTTGACCCAAGACACGCAAGAGTCTAAGCAATCTAATGTGGAGGAAAGGGTCTGTAATGCCAGCAATGTCATACTCAGGAGCATATGGACTGTTCGCAATATCCTTGAGTGTTTTCACCAATCCCTCAGTGCATCTCTACAGCATGATGAAATTAGTTGTTGTTAGAAATATAGTACTGCTAATTAATTTCATCAAACAAAAGAGTGGCAGACAAAGAAAGAATAAGGAATAATGGAAAAAAACGGAATACGAGAAACGCCTTTCCCTTTTTGGGTCGGGGCAGGGGCAGAGGGCTAATATACAAGAAACTTATTAGTGGCAATTTAACACCTCTGCCTGAAATAAAAAATATATATATGGAACAATAACAGCGACACAAATAACTCTCGAGTTCCACAACAAAGTTCTGGTTTAAATTCTCACCCCAGCCCAATTTCACGAGATAAGTATCTGCTTTCCAGAATAGAGAAGAATTGGCAACAGGGAACAACAAAAGAGACTATGGCTAGAGAATTTAAAACAGATGCACAAAGCAGGTCAAAGAGCTATAGGTTCTTTCCCCAAACCTTTATCCATTCTAAATGAATTAGTTACTATGTCATAAGCTGTCTAAAAGATTACTTAGATAAAGTTAGAAACTTCTTGATTTCAAAAGACACTACCGAGCATTTCATGTGTAATGATGATGCATTCTTCTAATGTCATTAGGTACCTTTCTGAAATACTCAAGTGCTTCAGGGCAAAGTTTGCAGAGGTCTGTACATAGTTGAATGCCTGTAATTAAGACTCCATGATGTTTTTCCTTAAGCAAGGAGGCAGTTGGATTTATAAAATTTTCTGCAAGGTCTGGGACTTTCTTAATTATCCTGATAGAGCACAATGCTGCCTGTAAAGAATGCATAAACATATTGGAATTAGATCAATGACAAGAAAGTAAGTTAGGCATTAGCAGTTACATAGGGCCCAAAAATAATAAACCATTTATAATAGTTCTCAGGGTCATATGCTGCCTGTAAGTTTGACTCTAATCCCCAGGCAAATCTCAGGGTGAATGAAATTTATCTGAAACTGACTTTGAATGCTTGGATAATTCTTTCAGAAAACCAAACAAAAAAAGAAGCAACTCCCAGCAATTCCTGACATGTGTCATCAATGAGCAGATGCTTATTAAAAAAGAAAAAAGAAAGGTGAGTACAGTGCATGCAGATGCACAAAGTAGATGGTCAAGGTGTTTAGTTCAAAAATCCACATGAAAATCACTCAATAAAATTTCCTCCACAGAAGATGTCAAGTATGGAAGGATGACACCAATAGATGACTCCATAGGACAAAACTAGACATGATTGATCTTGCCATCAATCAGAGAGAAAGGACTCATACAATGAGATTCATTTTCATTAATTATCTTTAGAAACATTAATTGAAAGCAGTTTCAGCAAATGGAAAAGGATGAAACCGGTACAAGTTGAGATGTCTCGGGAAAACAAGAATGATATAAGATGCACATTAGGATGACAGCGGTAAGAGATTAGATGTCTCAGAGCAACAAGAATGATGTAAGATACTCATTAATTTGCAGTTTGGAGAAATCTAGTTGAAAATGCGTATATATGCAGACGAGTAGAGGGCATCTTCTGGAGTGGCACTGTTAAGACAGGCCCCTGGAAACCCTTCGAGCTTAAAACTAGTTAAAAGACAATCAACGAAACTTATGTTCTAGCAAGAGCAACCTCATTTCCCTATGTGCTCTAACACTCATATAATTGCACACAATGCAAGTGAAACCGTGGGATCATTCCAAGAGAGCTGCTTGTTATGTTGAGAATGCCATATAAAATGAAGATCTCACTTTTTTCCGGATGTTGGGATCTCGAAATTGCAATAACCTCTCCACTTCTGGAGCTAGATCCCGAGCCATTTCTGCTGAGCATATATTTCCAAGAGCACATAATGCAAGTCCAACAATGTACTGGTTGTTGTGGTTGAGATCTCTGTGAGAATGTCAAGGTAGCTTAAAGGCAAGTGGAATTTTTTCATCTTGAATCCCTCATTATAAGATAACATAGGTCATGTAAAAGACAGTTAAAAGAAAGCTTACACCATATTTGAAATACTAAATAACAAGAAAAATCTAATTGTGGCTGGATACTGCTTCAGAGAATTTGTCACCAACATAAGAACTTCTTGTCTCTCATCAAGAAGCAACATCAGTCCAAGATAACCTATTCGCTTCTCTGGGAATCCAGCAGATGCAATTAACTTAAGACACTCCATTTGACCAAAATGTGTGGGGTAACCAAGCATGTGGATAAACATGAGCTTTGCCAAGTTTCGATGTCTGTATTCTTGATCATTTTCATTAATAGCAGCACGTATTGCGGCACATTCTTTTCTAACAACTGCACGTTCCTCTGCTGCAGTTTTACAGGCACGTATAGCACGTATCATATCCCTGCACGGATGATTGAAGAAAAAATACATGCAATCTAAGTTAATTCACAAGCAGATCAAATAGCAAGACAAGTAAATGAAAAGAAAACAAGACCTCCACGTTAAGATAAATCCAGGGAAAAAAAAAAGAGTAGGGGAAAAAAAACTAATAGCGATGAGGCTAAAAGTCACTAATCTGCAACTATTACACCACCTGGGCCGCAGAACTTCAAACTGAGGTGAAAGGAACACTCATCATATGGGGTATCCAGTGCCTTCTAAGAAAGTGAGCCTAGTGTTCTTGCTGGTTTAAGCTAGCATTCAAATGGGATGTTTTCTGGAAACACATCATCGAAATGACATCATGAACATGCTTCATTAGCTTCATATTAGCACTTAGTAGATAGCCTTAAAGAATTCAAGACTATACACCAAGAGAGACAAGACAAGGCACAGAACTCTGGAATCCTGGGTTCAGCTCTTCCACTCTAGTTCTGAGTCCTAGTCTTCTGTATGTCCAAACTACCAAAAATTCAAACTTGCATAAAGGGAAATAACAAGTGACGTCGCAGCATCACACATTGAATCAACTTAAGGACCTCAACTTCACAAATCACCTCGCGCCCATCCCATAGACCTAGACAACCATGCGCCATCCAAATTTCACAATTTGAGCCATTCCACGAATCTAACAGCTAGGCGCAGTCTGCAAAATGCTGAGAAACCTATCTGACCGCGCTAATCAAGCTGAATTCTGTCATTGGTTCCACCGAGCTGAACCAGAATTCGGGAATCGCTGGCTGTAAATCGTAGGAAGCAAAATGCTGCATCCGATCCAAAGAAATGAGAACAGCAGTGACGCGGGAGCTCACCTCAAACGCGTCCCGGAAGAGAACGGGTTCATGATTGAATCCAGCTTGAACCGGCTTGCTTTAGCTCAAATCGGATCGAAACTGAGGCAGAAGAAGCAGAAACGCAACGAGATCGAGGGCCCGTACGGGAGTGGAGGCCAATCGGAGATCTGGGATAAGAGCAACGGAGATTGGATCTGATGGAGCAAGAGAGAGAATCTCTAGAGAGAGAGAGAGCGAGGCCTTTCTGCTTCGCCCTGACGATGAATGAATGCTTTCCTCCGTCACGAATGGAAGTGGGAATTGAAAAACACGAGCCACCTCTGCTCTCTCTCTCTCCCCCTCTCTCATACGCAGAATTTCTCTTCCTCGCGGGTGGGGTGATCCTGTGACGCGGGGGTGACAGAATGGGCACGATCACAGCTTCCTAGTGGTCCACGTGGCATCTGAGTCGCGGGAAGCCATGCCGTTGACCGGCGTCTCCAGGCAAAACTGTGATTCTATTGGTCCGTGAGTTAAGATCGGTTCTTTCACGCCGTACCCGTATCGCCGGTGGCCTCCGTTAGCTTCGGTTAGATTTCTGAAGCTTCCGTGCTGTTAAAGGTCCAAACATCAGAAATCAGATCAAATGGACAGTAATAACAGCCGTCCGGTTCGACAGTGGCTTGAATTCGATACGGTCCGCACCGAACGACCTTGGCTTCATCGACCTAAAGTGAGCTCCAGCGAATTTGCGGTTGTGACGATCATGACAGCATAGGGTGGCCTTAAAAATTTACCCCGACAGCCTATTGATACCATTAAGGTTCCGGCATTGGTGTAGCTCGTAATTTGGTGCTTTCATTGTATGATCCTTGGGCCAGCCAAGCCCTACCTGCTCCTCATACGTATCGGTGGTGCCACCATGCTGCCTGTGATCCCGGCCCTCGTGGAAGTCGGTTTGGATCTTATGGGGTTGGTCTTGTACATATATATTCTTTACATTTTGAATTACACTTCAAAATGACCTTTTCTCAAGACAGATCCAGCAGCTCTGTAGTTTGGGTTGAGATAGACGTTTTTCCATATATACAGAAAGTGATTTAAACGAGGATCAGACCGGGCAAGAACAAGTGTACGCTGCTCCAAGACACACTGCGATTTGATCCAAAAATCGTGTCTTCAAAATTTAACAGGTAATATCAAAGAACAGTCTATAGCTATATATGATACTAAAAGATGGAGCGACACTCGTGAAAGTGCCACGTAGAACGAGCATAGTCTCTCATTGAGTGATTTTTCGAGTCATCACTAATAGAAGTAAGACATTTAGTGCAAAACTATTGGTACCATATTTTATTCGAAAGTCCAAAAGTCCACTACTTAAATGATCACATGTTGGTTACGCTCGATTGGAATTTAAAAAGACATTAAAAAGTGTATAAGAGCATCAAATTCATTATCCCTTTTTCTCTTTTGTGGTTTCCCCTCAGTAGAGCTCGGTGAGCAAAGAACATAGATAAGATGAAGAAGAAAGCGAGATCTTTGATTATCATTTGAAGAAGCACTCGTGATTGGTAATACCTCGACTATTTTTACATCGATAATCAGAGGTGAAATCGAGTAATTATTATGACAGTTTTTTATGGTAACAATAGTTAGCAATGTTAGCATTATCGAGTATAATATTATTTTCAAGATTTTTATATCTATATTATCACATTTAAAAAGCATTATTAACTAACTCATGCGATGCACCTAATGTATGTGTAGATCAAGAATGTTGTGGTATGTGGCTTTTTTTTTGTTTAATACGAAGTGACATCTAGAGTTTTATCTAATTGGTAAATGGCAACTGCCATAATTTTATGTTATCATGGTACTATTAGAACTTATAAGGTCAAATGTTATTCAATATAGGTTAATTACTGTATTCTTATTATACTTGATTTTTAATTTTCATAGTGATTTAAAAAGGCCCACTTAAGTTTTATGTAAATGGAGTAGTTCAGTATATTTTAACTCTAATTATTAAATGCAAAAAAATTACAATTTGCTATTGTATATTAAAATTTTAAAAAATAAATAATATTAATTAGATGAATCATTTTAAAACTAGAAAAAAAATATGGTGAGCAATAACTTGCATATTGCACGAGCAATTCAACTAGCTAAAAATCCGTATCTATTTATATAATTATAAAAGCTGGATTAATTCACCGGACGATGCCACAGGATTTAGGTAATTCATAGTCAAATGACTTTTAAAATTATCACCAATCATAACACAACAAGTGATGCGTTATTATTGAGCAATGTCACTCTAAACTCTAAAAGTTCTTTCAGTTATAAAAGTATAAAAAGTCATCTATATAGAAAAACATAGAAAAAAAATTCACCTTTTAAAATGTTACATGCCATTAGAGCGAGCAAAAAATGTTTTACACTATGAACCACGAAGAATTCACTTTTCTTTCACGAGAAAAATTAGAAAAAATGAACAAAATATGATTAATATTGGTAAAAAATAAAATATGATTAATAAAAATAAAATTCAATCAACTATGTGGTTGCAAATGAGAAGCAATAAAAACTAATCCTTATGGACAAATCTTACTCACTGACAGAATTTTATATTATTTATATGTCCGATCCAATGGTTATCACCAATTTATTATAGTGTGTTTGGTTTTAGAGTTGAGTTGAGTTAAATTTTGATTTTAATTGATTTGTAATGATTGTGATGTTGAATTATGAGAAAAAAATGTGAAAAAGTAATCATTGTATTGTTGAATTGTAGAAAAAGTAATGTATAGTTGATAGAATTTATTATTAAAAATTAAATTAAATGATTAAAAAAAATTAAAAAAATGCGTAGTGATTAGAGTTAAAATTAGAGTTAAAAATTTGAAAATCGAATTTAGAAATGAAACAAGTCATTAATATGCCTATCAAATCCATGCACGGGCCTTCCGTCTGCTAATGTTAAATCAGCATTGCTGAAAGACCAGCCGCACTGTGGTCTTGGGCCTGGAACAATGCGGCCAATCATACCATTGTCGGGCCTCATTAAAGGGGCCTTGGCCCATTTTTAATAGCCCAATTAGAATAATTAATTCGTAGGGTGAATGTATCGACAAGTTTGCTTTCTGGATCAGCATCAGCATAACGTGCTAAGCACGTGCAAATGGAAAAATATAAAAAAAAAACATGGTGGAGGAGGACCATCTGGACGCACCAATACAAACACATCATTATATTTAATGGCAGCACTGTCAATTTTCACGTGCTAAGCATATGCAAATGGAAAAATATAAAAAAATATATGATAAGTCCACCGGGATTATGTATATAAAATATATATGATAAAATTATTTAATATTTTAAATCTATTAACTGAGAACCTTTCTACTCGACATTTACCGTATGATATTCGAAAATGCAATCAACTCCAACTAATTCAAGTTGATCCACTAAAACGTAAAACTCTTTTAGTCGTGAATTTTCTCATGCAGAAGACTCGAATCGAGACGGCCTTTAAGAAAAAGAGATATTGACTAACTGAAACAACTCTACATTAGTTATAAATGTTCCATTTGATTGAAAATCAACAAGATAAGGATAGCTTTGTTATATATATATATATAGAGAGAGAGAGAGAGAGAGAGAGAGGCCTCAATGCAATACTACCAAACATGCAACCATGCAATGAGACCAAACAGAGCAGCATATACTTAATTATCAATTGCCCAATAATCAATCCAAAACCATATAAGAGCCCGCCTCCTATACTCACCCTTTTCCCGTTTATCACCCCACCTGTACCCAAAATTGCCAATCTAGAATACCCAAATAAGAATCATGCCTCCCCGATTTGAAAAATCCATTCTTGGTTCTTCATCAAGTTCAATAATGATGAGTGTAGCCCGTTCTTGTGCGAATGTTATGATGGTTGTAGAGCGCATCCCCGTAATTCACTGGCTTTATGGCCTCGCGCTTCCCTCCGTTCTCCTGAGCTGCCCCGAACACAACCTCGTTGGTCTTCTCGAGGCTTCGCTCATAGTAGGTGTGCGGGATGGATGAGTGGTAGCGGTGGTGGTGGTGATGCTGCTGCTGCTGATGGTGATAGTTACTCTGTCTCTGCTGCTGCTGCTGCTGCTTCTGCTGCTGATTGAGATCTCCATCTCGCTCCCAACTGTTGTAGAAAACACGGCTCTGTCTCAGCTGTTGAAATTTCTCCGCATCCTTGGACATGAATGCATAGGTCTTCCTTGGAGTTGGGTCCCGTGGCTCAATTGAAGGCGGCGGCTCATCATCGTCGGGGATGACAAAGCTCTCTTGCGCTGGCCATGAAGAGTTTGAGAACTGCTTCTGCTGGTATTGAAATTCCTGTGGCTTCTTCCGGAGGCTAGGGAATACTGACCCAAGAATCTCCATGGCTGACGTTCCTGTGCTCACAACGAGCTTTCCAAGGGACCCGAAGAACCCCTCTTCTTGCTTCTCTGGTTCCTCCTCAGTCGGTATAAGAGGCTGCCTCAACGATTTTAGGGGCTTCTGATAGGTGGGACTCAACGGGACGCCAGTCTTCATCATTTCCTGGTCCTTCAAAAGTTCATATTATGACAAAACTTTTCAGTGGAATGTCATTTCTCAAAAAGGAGATTGCATAATGGTGAATAAGGAATGTTCAACGGTTCGCTGATCATGTATCCTCGGGTCTCAATAGTGTAATTTCTAAAAGCTCCATTTTGTTTTTTTCCCAGATAATGATCCAATGAACGAAATGGATGAAATGTCCAGTAAAGATGGGTTGGCTTAGAATCGATTTGCAATTTCTCCCACAGACGAACAATATCAATTTCAGAAAGAACGAAAACATGGATGCATAAATATAAGGGAGCGGTTTTGAAAACTCACATTCTGAGAAGACACAATCGTGCTCACTCTGTGCTGTAGCAATGCTAGCATGTACCCGAAGAAACCAGCCCCGAGAAGCACAGCAAACCCTGAAATAATAGGAAATACTAGGAATAAGCGACCAAAATTTACAAATTATGAGACTTCAAGGTCTGAAGCATTAACTGACCGAGAGGAAAACCGCTTCCATATTGGTAAGCACAGTCATCAAAATGGAGCTGGATTTCCCTAATAGCACGATTTCCCCTATCTATAACAAGCAGGGAGCAGCTGCTTCCCACATAAACCACATCAAAGTCGTTTGAAAATTTCGCGTCCTCACTCGGCCCATCAACGTGGCCCCCTCCCTTTCCCCATTTCCCTCCCGCGATTGTCGTAACCCCTGCATCAACAGTATCACCAGCATCCATATAAGCAAAAGTTCACCATGTTTTCAATTTGCAATACCAATAAGGGTCAGCATGCACAAGAAACAAGAATTTCTGCTGAACTGGCTCAAAAATATTCTTTAAGATTGGATCAGTCCTAGCAGTTGATTATTGTCTATGCAACAAGAACTGAGGTGGAAAGAGCAGCAATCATCGACAATGATCGGTTCGGTCTAAGAGATTTTTTATTTATTTTTTAAATACCTACTTGTGGGAGAAAGTTTTCCTCTGGAAGCACCATTAATGAGAATCAAACATAAGCTCCATTTAACGGAAACGTCCGAGGAACAACAATATAGAGAATAGGCAACTTGAAGCAATTATAGATTCATATATTGTTTTACCTGAATCGCTTATCTTTCTAATTGCCATATTTGCAGTATCCGCAATATAAATATTCCCTCTATCATCCACCGTAAGCCCCTTCGGGTGGTTCATCCTAGCCTCTCTTTGCTTGCCATCAACATGCCCCGAGTATCCTTCAGGGGAACCAGCAACCAGTTTAGGCCTACTGTCTGCAGGGTGGAGGACCATTGAAAAGGACATCGTCAATAGTGACGTAAAGGACTGGAGAAAAGAAGAAGATACAAGAATGAACGTATCGATGAAGACAATAGCAAATATAACCAAATACTGAGATCACTCACATAGAGAGAGTGAAGAAGAGATCTTGTAGAGGTTACTATTAGCAGAGTCCAGGATCAGAAGGTCCCCACTTGGCAACACTTCCACCGAGTAAGGCTCAATCCCGAGTTTGCTCCCATCGAAAACTGTCTCCACCGTGTAGCCACTCTCGAACTTCATCATCGGACGCCCAGCAATCGCTGCACATTCATTCAAACATTAAAACTACTTGGAACTCTGTAAAAAACAATGAGAACAGAAAGCATCGAACAGAAACCCAAGACATCCTTACCAGTCTTAGTAGTGGCTTTGAGTGAGGACAGCCGCTTCATTAGAGCAGACGCAGCATTGGAGAAGAGCCCATTAACAATCTCTGCAGAAACCAAGCAAGACTTTATAGCTAGCATCAGAATATAAGAACAGCGGCAACTAAGTTATAACGTCTTTGTCAACAGTGTATCAGAGTCAGGTTCGGGTTTGGAATCTCCAGAGCACATCATCTTTCTCGAACAAATATTCCGCACCACGGTCCCGAATCACGTGAGACAGCAATATATAATAACTACAATGCCATAGCCAGAGAGATCATAAAGAATTCCCAGTTAGTCCTTTCTAGGAGGTTCCATTTACTCAGCCTAACCTACTGCAACAGCGACAACCAGATTCCCCCAAAACAAGCCATTACTCAATAAATGCACTGGTAAGAGATAACTACCGCAAGCAGCTGAACACTGAAGCAAACCAGATCGAGCAACACTGCCATAAGAGCTTCACGAGCAAAGCAAAACCGACATAAAGAAGCTGCACCCGAGCTCGAGAACTTACTCGCAGGAGAAGGGGCAATAGGAGCGGATGAAACACAGCCGGCGAGGACCAAGAGGGCGAGACCCAGAACCACCACATTCCGACCCATCACGCCCATCGCTTATACAATACTCACAAGCAGCACAAGAAGCAGAAAGCTAAAAGAAAAGGCAGATTCGAGCTCAGAGCACTGCAATGGCGGGGTTAGCTCGGGTGAGGAGACGGAATCCGCATCTGGGTCGCGAGCAGTGAGCTGAGTTTCAGTGGGGAGAGGAGAGTGGAGACCGGAGAGAGTGAGGTGAGCTTGACAGAGTGAGTGATAGCAAAGAGGCAAAGAGAGAAAGCAAAGAAGGGAAAGGAAGGGGGTAAAGGAAGAGACAAGGGAAAAGTGAACAAATAAAGCAGAGGAGAGAAAATGCAAGTGGGGTATAGAGTGGGGACGCTCCCTCCCTCCTCCTCCTCCTCATGCTTTTTTTCTTTTTTTTTAATAGAAAAATATATTTTTCGATAAAATCATGAAATGTTCTCGAGCGACCACCATCGCTCGAGTATACTTTTAGCTTTGATCACGAGATGTTTCTGATTGAATTTTGGTCCTTTATACCGTAGCTAAATTACATTATGTGTCAATTGCATCGCAAATAGTAATTATTTATTTATTATGTCTTAAACCACATTGTGTCAACATAATGTGGGATTATTTTAATATAATTATTATTTATTTATTTATTATGTCTTAAAAAGGTTTTGTTTAGATATCAAATTTTCGATTTGAAAATCTGTGTCTATGTTTTTTAATTACTAACCAGCAGAGAATCACACATACATACATTCTCTTCTACACCTAAATGCTCGCCGTGCCCTTGGCACGAGAAGTGTGAACAAAAAAGAGCCTATCTCCGAAAGAACTTAATGTGATCCGAACCAAACCGAAAGAAAATCGACCTTTTAAAGTTTGTCATTTTCAGTCATTTAGCGAATTTGATGCGATTTGAGCGGGTTCAGTTTTTCAATAAAAGGACAACGGCATCCAACCCAACCGAAATGTACTTACTATATTCACATTATGAGATTGACTTATTTGATTTTCACATTGTCTTTTCTATTTCGATAATCTCTTATTAATTACTATAGTTAAGATTTAATTAGATTCTAGTTTCAGTTTCAGTGCCCTAAAAAATTACCCAAAAATCAATCCACAGTGGTATATTTCTCTTCACCTTATAAGATTCCAGGAAAAAAAAAACCGAATGAATTGGATTTGGAACTTATAGGTACCAAAAACCGAGTCCGACCCGACCATTTACACCACCTGGTTATCACAATACTATGCAGTGAGCACTTTTGGACCAAAAATACCTCCTTTTTTTTATTTCTTTTTAGAACTTTTTCCTGCTTTTAGTGACACACCTTCTTTTTATCATTTTCTTTTTCTGGTTTTCCCTCACAGATAAAGTAAGAATATGAAGTTCATAAAAGGGGAGCTGAAAATGAAAATTCTTTCAAAAGACATTCTAAACGAAAATGCACATTTTTCTCTTCTTTTTATAGGAATATTC
Organism: Punica granatum; assembly: GCF_007655135.1. Lineage (NCBI taxonomy): Eukaryota > Viridiplantae > Streptophyta > Magnoliopsida > Myrtales > Lythraceae > Punica > Punica granatum. The sequence continues at coordinate 22,371,504 of NC_045132.1, forward strand.
CCCTTTAATGTGGGTGAAAATTTTTGTTGCTTATAGTTACATAGTTATTAATAAACTAAAGAGATTCCTCGCTTTTCCTTGTAAGTGCTAAAGTGAGGGGTAAAAAAAAAAAAGAGAGACCATTTTTTTATTATGAATCCGGGTATCCGAAAACCTATCAAAAAGTGAAGTTTTTCCAGCGTGAATTTTGACCATTTACAAGACTCGAACACAAAACATTATTTAAAGAGAATAAGCGCTAAATCACTTGAATCAACTCACGTTGGTAAAGAGAGATCATTTTTAACCATAATAAATTCGCATGATTTGATATATCGACCAGTTTATGTTAAGAAATCGATTATGGACAAGAGTAGCAATTTGTAACCTCCCGTGCATTTTTGCGGTAATGCTCGATAAGCAAGATGGCGGAATTAATGAATGAGTAGCGATCACGAGATGGCCTCTCGGATACCATATTAAAGAATTAAGACATTGATGGTGACATTTCTTAATTCCCATAACATTCCAAAGCTAGCTGGCTTCGGCCCATACTTGAACCAATTTGGATCCATACAAAACTATTATAATTTTGTTGTCCAATAATGGTAATAATTGCCCCAAAAGTTAATTTAATCAGGAGATTCGTGTCTCACATTCTCAATTGCATTATTTACTAATCCAACTCGTTAAGATATAATGATGAAAACTAATATTTTTTTTTTCTTGTCCCCTCCAAGATGGGATTGGTAATGGCTGTGGGCCCAGATGGGCCAAATATGGACCTACGGATATGCTGAGATAAGAGGCTGGGCCCACTCATTTAATAATGCTATTGAAAGGAAAGGAAAGCCCACGAAGCCCAAACTACCACGAAAGTGAGTTGGTGAACGGAAACTGACTGGACGGCGCAGATTTATTACCGGTCAGTCGGCAGATCAAAATTAATTAACTATTGATCTCTTCTTTTTTTTTTTTTCCTTTTCCAAATTCACATTTTTTCCCCCTTAAAGGGATTCCTAGAATATTTGTCTGTTGCTCGCACTTTCCGTACCTTAAAATCGCTAAGCATTTCCAACAAATCGCTTCTATCTAATTATTAAACCCCGTGATCAGATATTTCATGCAGAGAAAATTATGACAGAACTTTTCTTGAATAACTTGATTGAATTGTGGATTATAGAAGGTCATGGAGAAATGGATTATAAAGAATTATTATACATAATTATATAATAACATTTCATAAGTTATCACTTTTCAAACATTCATAACTGACAATCCAAATAAACCGTAAATATTACCGTGAAAATTGAAATGAGTCTATTGTAGGATCCCCTTCCTAGCATGATCTCACGAACTCATAGCCATTTTCACTTTAGATAAGTGGTAAAAAAGGGAAAAGGAATTTAGTCAGAGACTTTTTTTTTTCTTTTTTTGTAAGAATCGTTCGGTCGTCGAAATAGCCATTTTATGGCAGCCTAAAGGTGGTCACTTTCATGTGATGTGCAGACAAAGAACACCGAAGGATTTCTCATCTTCAGAACATGGAGGCAACAGTCTCCTCGACAAAGTACATCCTCTTTGCATATCATCCGTCCATCACTCCAAAATGTGGAATGTCAACGGTACAAATGACTTCCTCTGCATGTGTCCTGTTTCTCAATTTGCTTAAATCTCCAAATGGCATCTTTCTTTCTTTCTTTCTTTCTTTTTTTTTTTTTCCTTTTTTGTTGGAAAAAATAGCATCTTCTGTTCTGATCAGATATTTTATGTTCTGATCTGGATGAGGTATTTCCACTCTGATCATGCCAATGTTCCAATATGCCATTTCATGCACTGTAATCGACTTGTGCTGTGACCCATCACGACCAAGATCGGATCAGTACAAGATTACGGGAGAATGCGAAACTGCAGCAGAATTTCAGACGGCTTGTACGGTTAATAAGATAACAAGAGCTCGGGACAAGGCACAAGCCAACACTGTCTATGCATTGATCGCATTTGAAAACTACACAAATTGTAAGTCAAGCAAAAGAAAAACTATACAAATCTAAGCGACACCCTCCAACACGGTGACAGATCTAATCTCATCATAGACATCTGACTAGGCCCCCCCAAATGGACTCGGCGTTAAATGTTGGCACCATGAAAATCCCAACTCTTCCCGGCACCTCATTCCCCGTAGCAGCAATAGTCGCACATTCTACCTTCCTGAGCTTCCCCACCCTGATAACTCCGCCTAATTTTGAGCCTGAAAAACCCCTCTCCATCGGCCCGATTCCCCTCATTTAAGGGGAACATACTGACACGCATTGCACCGTATCTGTCCCACGAGGTGCCGAGCTTTCCAGACCTCGTACCGCTCGGCTCATCAGATAGTACTCTCGAAAGAGATCTGTGCTTGTGAGGGAGTCCGAGCCTTTGGACACGAGGCATTGGCGAGGCCCTGAAGGACCTTGACAACTTCGCCCACGTCCTCCAGGTAGTACTTGGCCTTGCTGGGCTTACGCCCAACAGTACAGGCAAAGATCTCCGGCATCACGCGGAGGGAAGGGCAGGACACGGTGCTGAGTATGCTCTCGAACATGTCCTCATCCGATCGATCATCACCTACGCACATGACAAAGTCGGGGGGCTCATTGCTGTTGATTATCGTGCTCAGGACCTTTTCCGCCACAAAACCTTTGCTCACTCCCTACAAAACAAGACTGCATCAAACACATGCACATAGCTTTCATAGTCGGAGAATTCTGACATGCATTTTGTTTGAAAAGGATTCTTCCTGATCTAAACAATCACATTAGTGATTTGACCCCACACTACAAAGACTCTTTGAAAACCAGAACACGGAATCTCCTAACTAACATCAATGATTAGATTTTAGTACCAAGATAATACATTTTTTTTTTCAGAAATAAGAGTTAAAAAGTTGATTTTTATAAATAAGAGTCGAGGTGATGTTACCTTGCCTGAAATGAATGGAGCTTAATAACACAGATACATATAGAAAAATGAATACGATACAGTTGAGATGAATGCCAATCCAATTATGAACCTGACTCTTACCTGAGGCTTAACTTCAACAATATGCTGGCCCCTCTTCACGACCGCAGGTTCATTAGCAAGCACACTTTCAAGATGATCCAAAAGTTCCTTCGCTTGGCATGAACCAAAGTCGGGATCTGCATCCTGATGGTGCCATACCACAGCGCTCTCCTTATATTCAATGGTGGAGCCATCTGTTGCCTCCATATATTGTTTCATTACAGGCTCCACAATGTTTTTCCAATCGAGATCAGCACCCACACAAGTAGTCTCCCAGTCAGCTGTCTTCTTCCACCTGAAAACAGACAAAAAGCAATTATGGTATACAGAATAGAATGCAGTCAAAGGATGCGTAATATGACAGTTCGAGATCTAGCACCTGATAAAATACCCATGTTCAGCAGCTATACCGAGCATCTCACAGGGAGCCAGCCACTCGCTCAATGAATCTCTACCTCTCCCACTGACAATAAACACGGTGTTCTTGGGATCACTGCTGAGAGAATTCAGAACACTAAGAACTTCGTGACTGGGCATTTTGCTGATGGAAGTCTCAGGGACAAGAGTGCCATCATAGTCCAAAAATATGGCCCTCCTCTTTGTGCGTTTATATGCAGAGACAATGCAATCAGTAGCCAACTTACGAAAGCTGGGGGACAGAGAGACAACCCTGAAACCCAGTCCCAAGCCAATCCCCCAGCATCGTTTGTTGTAGTGATCTCGGCATGCTCTTTCCAGGTCTTGGGCAAAACTCCGGGCCCAGTAGGCTACATCGTGAGTCTTAACATACTTATAATGCTTTTCGTGCCGCAATTGCTTCTCGGCATCAGGCATTGTTAATGCCAGACTCAAGGCATCAGCAACAGCATCAATGTCCCAAGGATTAACCCTTATGGCTCCACTCAGGGAAGGAGAACAACCAATAAATTCAGAAACTACAAGCATGCTCGTCCGAGGAGTATCATTTAACATGCCAATTGCCTTCTCCATCATTGGAGTTCCTTGCCTGCAGACTATATACTTGTATGGCACTAGATTCATCCCATCCCTCACGGCATTCACTATGCAACATTCAGCCACAGCATAGTAGGCTGATTTCTCAAAACGAGGCACAGGGCGATCAATGAGGATAACAGGCTCATAGTTAGCAGAGCCATAGACATTGTTAATCCTTTCTGCAGTCAAATATGTCTCTTTCTTTGCTTCTTGCACATCTTTCCCAGAGCCCCTCGCAGGGTTCACAATCTGAATCAGGACTACCTTGCCCCGCATCTGTGTATTCTGATGCAAAAGCTGCTCCAGAGCTAGAATTTTCAGACTGATCCCTTTAAATATGTCCATGTCATCAACACCAAGAATTATTTTCTTCCCTTTGAACTGCTCTTGAATATCCTTAATCTTGTCAGATGTTGCAGGAAGATTGAGAACAGATTCGAGTCGGCCCATATGGACACCTACAGGCAAAATCTTTATGTAGACTGTTCGACCGAAATAATCAAGCCCAATGTGCCCTCGTTTAGATTCATAGCCCAGGCCGAGCATTCTGCTGCAGCACGAGAGGAAGTGACGGGCATAATCAAATGTATGAAATCCTATAAGATCACAGTTCAGCAGTCCTCTTAAGATCTCATCACGAACAGGCAGCGTCCGGTATATTTCAGATGAAGGAAATGGACTGTGGAGGAAGAATCCGAGCTTAACTCGATTAAACCGCTTCCTCAAAAATGTAGGCAGGACCATAAGATGATAGTCATGAACCCAAACATAGTCATCCTCGGGACTGATGACTTCCATAACTTTATCTGCAAATATTTTGTTTGCAGACACATATGCCTGCCAAAGAGAACGTTCAAAGCGATCTCCATGGTCTGGGCACATAGGCAGCATATAGTGGAAAAGCGGCCACAGCTGTTGTTTACAGAATCCAAGATAGAATTTTTTCTGAAGATCATGAGGAAGAAAGGTAGGAACGCAATTAAATTCCTCCAGCAATCTTTGAGCAACTTCTTCCTGCTCACTAGCATCAATTTCAGCCTTGAGAGAACCCACATAGAGTATCTCGGTATCAGATGAGAATCCATCCTTTAACTGTAGTAGTATTGAATCCTCATCCTGAGTGAAACACCATTTTCCCGTCTCTGTATCCCTCTTAGCTTGTAGAGGTAACATATTTGCCACCAGAATTTTCCGCTCACGGAAGCCGGATGAAGTGGTATCTGAATCTCCATCAGTGCTGCTATAACCATCAAAATTGGAGATTATTCCCGGGGTCTTAATCACACGAGGAAGAGCAGTGGGAGTCGGAGCAATATCCAAGAGGTCACCAGGAGCCAAGTCTGAAAAGTTTGTATATGATCTTGATGCCATTGCTAATAGATAGGCAGATTCTTCAATAATTCATAAAAAAATTAAGGCAAAAAAACCTACAAAAAAAAAAAGTGGCACGTGAGGCTATTACAGCAAGCAAAAAAAAAATGTACGTACGCATCAGAGTAGAATTTCCCAGTATACCGTCCTGTACCTTCTAGCTAGTATTAAAAGCGCAAATCATCAAAGCATTTGCAAGACAACAAGAGCAAAAGCCAAGCAAGAGCTATTTTGCAAACTCTCACACTTCAATTCAGATTTAAGGTTGGGAAGCTAAAGGAAGCAACTGATGGTTCGTATTACAAGACGTAATCAGCCTAATTCCTTTTGATGATAATAGATAGCTAATCTCCCACCAAAAGCCCATTTGATTCCACCACTTCGTCCCAAAAAGAGAGAGAGAGAGAGAGCAAGTCATAACACCCTAAGGATCAAAAGGCCACGCAATCTTCTTCAAATGCATAATGAGCAGGCAATAGCAGGGGAAAACACAGAAAAATCAAAACATTGGCTTGGCGGTTGCTCAAAGCACAAGGAAGCAAAATAAAAAGCTCTACGTCAAGTGAACAATTTGGGCTTCATCATAAAAGTTCAATAGGAAGTTCGCAATTACCGAACTTTTCTCTCTACTCCAACTCTTCCAAGAGCAAGTCAACATTGCGAAAAGGGCAACAGTTTTCATAGAGGACCTAATTTCCCGCTAAGAACAATTCGATGGGAAGATCGAAGGATAACAAATGCTCCCAGAGTAAAAAAGACATGATATTTTTTAGAAGAAAATCAAACTCTTTTGAAATGGGAAATTGACTGCTTCGCTTCAGCTTCTGTAGGAATAGGATCACCCGCGATCAAAGACATGGATGAAGAAAAAAAAAAAAATCCTTCAGTGAACTGAAGAGCGCAGTAGCTCATCATAACAGAAGCCCGAGACATCTTATATCTTGACGGATAAAACAAAAACCTGACTTTTATTATAGCAAGGAGCGCCAAAAAGACATTAGCAAACAGTGAAATAAGGATTGTCCAGTACATATTAGGACGATTTGAATGCCTCAGCAGCACCCAACAGTTCTTCCTTAACTCAGTAAAGCAGTAACGCCAAAATTCACTCCACCAGTCATGCCCGGACGCAACTCGCAGATCTCCAATAAACGGAACTCCACAAATCAAAGCAAACACCAAAAACTTTACCACCAAAGAAGAGGGAAAAAATAAAAAATAAAAAATAGAAAAGACTCATCAACGTGAGGATACGCAACCCTCCCCGAAATCAAGCATATATTCCATGAAAATCCGTTGAAAGAGCTCGCAAGGCACCCTCCCACATCCACGAACGGAACACCCAAAAAACCAGCACGTGTAGCCAAAAACACGAGCAAGATGCGAATTTAATAGAAAGATGAGCGGAATTCCAACGACCGCCTGGGAGGCGGGGAGCAGAGTACCTCAGGGCTAACGTCGGCGTTAACCGGCGAGGCGATCGGGGAGCTGCGGTCGAGCGAGGGATGAGGCGGCGGAGGGTGGGGTGTTTGGCTAGAGCTCCGATTGGCGATTGACGAGACCTGCGATGGCGTTCGAAGGGAGAATGGAAGCCGCGTCGGATTTGAGAGAGAGAGCGAAAGATCACAGCGAAAATGGGAAGAGAGAGAAGGGGGAGGGGTGAGCGGGGAAGAGGATAGAGTCGCCTGATGAAGAGGGACAACTTCACCGTAGTTAGTTTTTAACCAGAGTTATCTGTTCCGGATCACGTCTCGAGTTTCAACCTTATTCGAAATGACCAATCTGCCCCTCTCTCTTTTTAGTTTTCTATTTTTTTCTTTTTCCCCTTTCCAGATTTCTTTTTTTTTTTTTGGGCTTAAAAGGTAGTTTTCTAGATTTGTATATTGATGACTACGGTTTTTGCTTTTATTATTTTTCCTTCTAAATAAAGGACAATTTAATCGCTCTTTTGGTCTCAACAAGATTTTACTTATAAATGCATACGATAGGAATCAATCTATCTAGATTTTCCCCTTAATCGATATTGAATGAGCTTATGAAAAGCAATGAGAAGGTAAGAATTGCCCGTAAATGGAAGAAGAGAATTCGAATATGCTTTCATTCTAATAAGAGTTTTTAGGTATATTCGATTATTTCCTTTTGAATCTTGAAAGAATGAAAGCAAAAACCAATCAAAAAATGCCATAATATATATTAATGAAGATCTTAAGTGAAGACATATGACGAACGATAATTGTTCTTTTAGTATGGACAAAATAAATACACAGTTTTATAATATTATTGCATCTTGAGATACCAGAATATTGTAACTGACATTTAATTTGTTACTAAAAGAATACGTTGTGCATATCAATATGAACCAAATAACAGATAATTAACAAAAAAAGTTGTTCTAAAAAATATATAATACATTTTTTTTCACAGTTTTCATGTGATGATCCCGTTTACGTAATTTACACTCTATGAGCGCTTAGTTGCCATGCCCTGCAAAAATCATGTGATAGTTCGGAATAGTGGTTCAACAGCTGAAAAATCTTCAATGATACCGTTCTCGAAATAGACACAAATCGAGGGGATCATTGCCCCAATAACATGTTGAGGGAGACAAAAGGCACTTACTAAAAGAAGGAAGAAACTTTAGGTTAAGGTAATTAACGTAATTAAGGGGGGAAATGGGTTGTTATGGAAGGAGACGAGGGTAGTTTGGTTAATCCAAACTTCTACTTATTATATAAATTTGCAAGGACCATTAGGAGATAAGCTTTGTAAGTCCTGAGTAAACAACCTTATCCCCCACTCTTAGTGTTCCTTTGCCTTTCACTATCATTGGGTTTTCCTTTATTTATTTATTTATATATAATTTAAATTATAATAAATAAATAAAGATAAAAGGCATGAGATAAACAATGTGCCATATAATATAATAATAGTATAATAAATTAACAAAATGCTTTGGTCAAATCTTGTTACTTGTGTAGATAACCGGAGAGATTAGCACCCCGAATATTAATCCTTTTTTTTCTCTATTTCATTTTCTAATATTTGGGACTCCAAGTATAACTTTTCATTTTTTAGTCGTGACTATTTATATTATTAAATCGGAAATTAAGTTTTGTAGATAAACGGTAAAATCCAAAGCACACCCAAATTAGTGACTCGAGCACTAACATTTTAAAACATCGAAGATTACTGCTGCGATGATTTTTTTCAATACTATACAAGACCAAAATCGGTTTGCCTTTTCTCATAATTAAACACTAGAAAATAAATGATTTGTTTAAAAAATCCTTTTTCAAAAGAAATATAGCATCAGAATAAGATAGTTTATATTTCAGTGAATCAAAATCAAAATGGGGGCTTTAAAGTAGTAGACAGGCACACCCCCAGGCTGCAGCATCTTTGGATGCCTACGTTTATAGCGAGCAATCCACTGCCACGGTGTTAGGAGTCAGTTGAGATCAACTTATATGAACTATCTAAATTCGAATAAAATCTCTTACATACGAGATTCTTACTTTAAAAAAACTACGATGGCATAAGGGGCGATCCGAATCTAAGACATTGAGACAGCTAATTCGAGCCATAATCGGCCACCAAATGATGGTAATATTTTCTATATTATTATATATCGGTAAAGGGGCATGAAGGAAAATACGAAAAAAATGTTACAATGCAAGCCGGCTTGGTCAAAGGACACAGAAGCTTCAAAGCATCTTCCTTCCCACTTAGACCCATTTTCCTCCCTTCTTTATTTTATCCGAACAAATACTTGTCTGTCTTTCTTGCAGAATTTTTATTACTTATATTATATAAAATTTAAGAATCACTTTACCAAAAAAAAAATCCAAATGGAAGAAAAGAATATAAGTATATAACCAACCATACATATTGTCATCACTCATGAAATTAATATACGAAGAAATTCTAGCGAATTTGTAAATTTTTTTGCACATTACATAAGCTCTTTATATTTTTGCATTACCAAAAAAAGAATAATTGTTGGATTTTTTTTCTTTTCTTTTTTGCATCGAGTAGATTAAAAGCATTTATAGTTTCTTCTCTTGACTTAATTTTTTTTTTCTTTTTTTTGCTGAAAAAGGATAAAAATTAGGGGTTGGATTTTAATGGTAAGAAATGATAAATATTAAGTGGATGAGGTGAGCTGTTTGCTAATAAATGACAGCTGTCTGAGGTAAGTACTTCTTTGGTGGGATGCTCCCAACAGAAAACATTAAAACCATGTCTAGCTGTATATAGTGCAACTCAATAATAATTAACGGATAAGTCGTTATTTTTAAAGCCCCCTTTATTTACCTATCAATCAAATAAATAAACAAAACCCCGTTTTAGTAAAAAAGTTAGACTTTTTTCATCTATTTATGAAATAAAATGACTAATGAGGCATCGTAGTGTTGCTATATTTTAAATACTCGATGCTCGCTTGTATCGATCGATGATCACCTGACTACTTTTTTCTTTTCTTTTTTCCTTAGCAAAAGAAGTAGTCAGGTGATCATACAACTAAAATTTATCGGGTTATATGTGAAAGTGAGGTGTTCGGAAATGTGAGTTAATTACTGTCTGACTTGGGTGTTAATTAGAGAATACACTCTTCTTTTCTTTTTTTTTTAAATTTTTTTTGGGTTTGCAATCAAGAAGTTTGTGTCACTTCGACTAGTATACATCCGCGGACGAATCAAAAGCATGTCATTCGTGCTCAGTTTAGGGAATTCAGGTAACTCTATAGCCTAGTTCCAAAATATTTGAATTTGGGAAGCAAGGATACCAAACTATTTTTTTTTCTTAGGAGGGTTATAAGCAAAATACTATTATGCATGTACTAAGCGTTTTTACCTGCAAAACTCATAGTCATTCGTTCCAAGTCGGCGACTTATGACATTGTACTAAGCGTTTTTACCTAAAAGAACTCATGAATTCATATATGTACTTAGCAAGTTCATTGTTATTGTTGTTGTCAAATTCTTATTATAATTATAAAAATTAATTAAGCATAAAAAATGAATTTTTTTTATTTGTGATATAATAAAAAAATGAATAAAATAAGAAGGAGGGGGGGGGGGGGACAGCACGCCGCTGGCTTGACCGCACTATTAAAAGATCTGAGCTGGCAAAGTTTTGGATAAAGCCCCATTCATGGCGGCCCCCCACCCCCGGATCCCTATCATTTCATGCTTCCACGTAGGCATTCCCCCTCCCTCTCTTCTCTCTCTCTCTCTCTCTCTCTCATAGTCATCCTATTCCTATCTCCATCCAAAAATTAGATAAATAAATATATAAATCCCCACATGCTCTTTCAATTTCGCAGGTCTCTCTAGGAAAGTTGATGATAATGAGCACCAAGCGATTGGTTTTATCCGTGTCGGAAAGGCCACTTTCAAGGCCCTGTCAACTAACGAAAATGACTTGAATTAGTTGCTTAAACGTACTAAATTCGATATTTTGTAATTGTATTTTCATAATCGTAAGTTAACAATTCACGTAACATCGGAGGGTCATGCTCAACTCGCTCGTCCCTAAGCCCCGAAATATACCACCATTAACACCTTGATGGCAAATCATTCCTTTTGAAGATAGTGGGGTATGTTAAAGCCATTGGGAAGTAGGGTTATAACTATTGGCTAATTGTATCGGTTCGACGGAAAAAATTAAGATGAACGATCTATTTTATTCGTAATCAGAACGCTTTTCGTTTTTTGCAGATGTAACTCAGTGAATTTGTAACTAAATTCGCTAGCTGACATCAGTCTATTAATATATACGAAAACGAAGGGATGCTGACATTTACATTCACTCATACGAGATCTTTGAAAGGTGAAACTGGATGAAACAATTGAGCAAAAAGAGGTTCCGCGAAGGGAGCTCTTCTCACCAACTTCACCAAACATTTGAGTGGAAAAATACCAAAAAGCTTCCTTCTTTAAAAAAAAAAGAATAGAATAAATGATAATATTATTGGATGGGAAAATGATGTTCTCTCTATTTCCAAATAGGAAGATTTTGTGGTACACACGTGGTGGATATGAAAGGGACCTCACCACTATACAATTTTCAATTAGTGGGACAAACCAAACTCACCAATTCATCTTTCCGATTGATTATTTATCTCTATATTTTTAATTTAATCACAATCAAGAGATAATGTATATTAATAATTTCCCCTTATCGTCCAATTTAAAAATGGGATCGGCCAATATAATTTTTTCACTTTAATTTTTTCCCCACTTTCATTTTCTTCCTGCAAGCACTCTAGTATATATAGAAATCTAACTCCACTGATGTAGTTTTGTACAACTCTTATAACGTGAATTTTTTCATTACAAGATATGAACTAGAAATATTGTTTAAATAAAACAAATACCGATCCGCTTATATCAGTCTGTGTTGGCTCTCTATTTCCATTTTAATTACTAACCTTTTCAATTTTTTTTATGCACTACAAGATGAATCAATAAATGGGACCACGAGGCGCACAACCTCCATATAATATGGGTTCCTCCCCTTTAGAAGGATTTGTATATATGCTAGTATGTATAATTGGACATTAGTACTTGTAGCTTTTGTAGGATCGCATTTTTTAAATAATTTTCTCTTACTATTCTTAGACATTTTCTCATGTATATATATATTATTAAATCAATGCCCATCTCGTATCGACCGAAGCATACACGCGCTGAGTGCAATTAGAAGAATATCAGATCATACCCAATGATCGTTCGAAAAACATCAGTTCATAGACGAATCGAAACGGTTATTCATACTCTTTCAGACCTCAACGCATCATCAAGTGCATGGATCATGCAAGCAGTGAGACATTGATTATAATATAAGTCACGGTAACAGCTACTTAATTGGATCATGATAACAACTTCCCACGTTAAATAAGAAAAAAAAAGAGTAATGCCGGATTAAACGTGCATCACAGTTATTAAAAAAAGAAATCGAGAGCGCGATTAGAGTAAGATCATCGTATTAACGAAAATTTTGAGCACGAGACATCAAAGCAAATCAGGAAGAGCCTAGTCAACGTAAATGCAAAGACCTTTTTTTTTTTTTTTTCCCCTCTTGTTTAGTTTCAATCTTGTGGGCTAATTTATGATTAAAAAAGAAAAAGAAAAAATGGCAGTGGCTGGGGGAGTAATTAAGCGGTAAACCGAGGGGCTTGTCGGGGTATTGACTTGAACGAACCGAACCTTTGGGATTTGAAAGCGGATAAGATTAAAGAAGATGGGACGGACTGACTGACGGGGAAAAGGGGAAATGGTTTATCCTCATTATATTTTTTAGTAAAAAATTATTATTACCGATTTTCTCGAAAAATCTTTTACTAAAATCTGCTTTCGTCTTTGTCCTCCATCAGTTTTCCTCGTCCGCCCACCCGCTCATACCTCCCCTCCCGACACGTCTCCACCGGCCAAAAAAACCTGACCCCCCGCGGGGCCCACCCTCCCGTCCGACTCCCCCCTGTTCCACGTGCCGCCCACGTGAGTCCTACTCCCAACCGAAAAATGATATTCTCAACCGAAAAAAAGAAAATGGAGGTAAAGGTATAAAAACTCCCTTATTATTTCAACACGAGACAAATTGGATCATGAGAATCGATTTTAAACGCTTCAATTACTTTGTCCTTAGTGATCTATTGCAGTTCGGAATTAAGCCCCGAACTCAAACTGGACCGGAAGCATGACTCGATTAAGTTTGAAACGGTTGTTATCGCCGACACATTAGTCCGGAGAGAACCTTAAATGGTACAAAGACGCGATGAAAGAATCAATAAGATGACCATCGTTAATAATATTTATGGCAATTTGGTCAATAATCACTTGTTTATTTTATTATTGTAATATAATTTAGTTAGTACTTTTTATATTACATCACGTAAAGAGATACGATGCGTGATATGATTAACAAGAAAATCTCTTTTGGAGTTTTTCATCCGGTCTCATCCGTGCATTCACTCGATCATTATCGCTCTCGTATTATATTACGTGACAAAATATCAGCGGAGGAGATCACAAGAATTTGGTTCTGATGCATATTGAATAAAATTGTAGTCCCTGTGAACTGGACCATCAGATCGATGCAGAATCATAATCCAATCCAGCTGAGAGAACGAACGAACGAGCCGGGTACAATTCATGAAGGACGTGAGAATCTTGACGGCGACTGTCGGATTTCTCGGTTTTTAATAGGTTTGTTATCATTGCGATAATTATTATTTATAGTTATAGTTTTTTTTTTAAAAAAAAATTTCGTTTTTAATTTTTTTTTGGTGGGAGGCTACTGTTTGGTATTAGGAAGGGAAAGGGAAGGGAAGGACAGAGACAGAGAGGATAAAAGTGTGGGGCCGAGCTTATCCATTTGCCGCATTTCACGGCTCTATCGATCGATGAGAGAGAGAGAGAGAGAGAGAGAGAGAGAGAGGCGTGTCGGGGAGGAGGGGATGGGTTCGGATTTCGACGAGGTTCTTTCTCTCTTTCTATCTCTTCTCGTCCCTATCCGAAAACTTTTTCTCCGCTTTATTGTATTTGTATGTGTGTGTGTTTGTGTGGGGGGTGGGGGGGGGGCCCACTCTCCCTCCTTCCATCCATCTCCCCAGCCAGCCAGCCAGCCAGCCAGCCAAGCCCCAGGCCCAGATGGAATGTTCCAACCGCATCTTCCTTCCTTACCAAATATCTCCATTTTTTTTTTCTCTTTTTTAGTTTTAGAAAAACGCGTCTTGAGGAAGGGTCTGGACGTAGTAAAACAAGATACTGGCTCGAGAAGGTAGTTCAATTATCGCGAGCGCTGCTATATCCTCATAATAATAATAATAATAATTAGTAATTTAAGTTATAATTTATACCGTACTTAATAGATATGAATAAAATTTTGAATTACAAGAATTTTTAGACGCATTACTTAGAAAAATTTAATTATTTTTATTTATCAGCGGACTTATGAATCACCGTATTTCAGTTTAATATCCTTATATTAGTGTTATGGACTTCTTCTTTGATAAATAAAAGAAAAAAAAAAAAGAAAGAAAGCATCTTTCACTTCATCCCTTCCCCGTTCCTTCCGTAATTCTCTTCTCAAGTTCTCATTTATCTATCCTCATCCCATTCCCCCCGTACATATCCCCCCCCAAAAAAAAAAGGTAATATATAATGAATATATTGTAGATGGTTTGAGCACAGGCTAAATTTCATTTTCGGCAAGATGGTCTACTTCCCTCCATGCATTACAGATCGGAATCTGCTCCTTGTACCGCTCGGTCTCTTATGTTAAAATGATCTTAGTACGACTACGACCCGTCATCCGATTATACGTCCCACATTTTCCAAATGTCGTGTTTGACGTCTCTTCTTCCGCGGCCCCCCACCCCTTTTTTTTTTTTTTTTTTTTTTTTCCTGAGGGACAGATAGAGCTGATAGCAGCAAAATCCACCCCCCCCCCCCCCCCCCACAAAGATGAAGTCTCCCTTTCACCGTTCACGACACTGACCGAGACTAATATGCCTCACAGCAGGCACCCAATCTCACCGCATCTTTACCAGGTTTAAAAAACGATTTCAGCACATCCACAAACGGCTTTTTGACACCGACAATACTAGACGAATAAAGATCGTTCCGATTTGAATGATCGAGAAAAATAAGAAATAACATGTGACATTTTTTTCATTTAATGTTTTTCTCAGGATGGGCCGACTTCATTTATTTAATGGCTATGTGAGCTTATCGCATTGATATGGATTCTTCCCACGAGATCGAGAGAGCAAGATGTGCCTCCGGATAATGGATCGTGGATACCATCCATCTAAAATTCCCCCCAATTTATTGTTTATTTTTAAAAAATAATTATATACTATATGAGATTTGGGCCCTTACCTTAGCTGGAGCCCAACCTCAAAGTCAATGCCGTGGGGCCCACATACGCTGGTGGCTGTGGGGCCCTGTTCATATCCCGCGGATGATTTTGTATGATATCTTCTTCATCTCGTCTGTCCATGCTCAATAAAACAGATCCTGATCTGCAGTTCATATGGAACTGATGCAGGTTGCATTCATAGTTCCATCGAGCCGTTAGTCTGACACAAGCGAGAAAAATCTCCTCCGTAATAGCTTTCCGAGTGCATCATCGGCAACAGGGGTAAGATCCATCCTTGTTCACTAGATCTTAAATCGGTTCGATACAGAACCGCCGAGGAGAAGCGAATTCATTCACCAAAGCCCATTTTACATATACTGGACATATACATTGACATTCGTTTGGCCCTTCCCTCTTGCTATTTACCTTCCCTTTGATCCTCCTCCTACTAGTGGTAATAACATACTGCCTTGACTCCGCTCTGCTATACTAACTTTACGTATGAGTAAACTCCTGACAAACATCTCCTTTCCAACTACTTTAACTAGATCACCGCAAAATTACAGATAGCATATCATGCCGACTTCGATAGTCGAAGCGTGGGGCACGCTCGAGGCATAAGTGGGAGCCCTGCAGTTCCGCCTAAGAAAATCGTACACGACATTGATCGCAACCCTTTTGATCAATCCCGAACCCTGTTTCGCTTTCACATAGGAGTGGCCCAGAATGTAAGCCATCCCGGCTTCCCGAGCCTCCATTAGCTCCCTCAGCTCCTCCATCGAGTCTTTATCCATCTTCGGGCTCTCCGGGACGACAAACCTCACCCTCTTCTTCTGCTGCTGTGGCATTTCCATCTGTGTTATTTCCTTTCCAACATCATTTTCCTCGCTAATGTGGACGCCCTCCATGTTGGTCGAACAAGTACCGACGACCTTCATATCCCCGTAATCCTTATTGATTGCACTTACAGTCCCCCCGCTCTCAGAGCGTATGAACTCTGCTATGCTGCACACAAGGTCCCTCTCAAACTCCACGTCGTCCCTGTGGAAGTCCCTGTAACCATACCGCACAATGCATCGGTAGATCCTGCATTCCCTGGGCCCAATCCGTCCCACAAGGAACCGTTCCTCAGGTCCCACGTGAGGGACTGGGACAGACTTCACACAGAGGAAGACAAGGACCTGGTGAAATGCGGGGAGGTTGGTCACAAAGTGGGAGAAAATTGCAGGGATCCCCGTCACGAGGTCTGTGTGGATAAGCCCGATTCCACGGACCCGAACAATGCCTAAGCTTGGACTTAGGCTGAGTAGCCAGTTGATGGAGACCTTGTTTTGGATATCATACTCATACTTCTTAAGGGTGCCAAAGTGCCAAACGTACATTACAAGGAGGAAGATGAAGGAGAGGGCAACCGGCACCCAAGCTCCCTCGAGGAACTTGATTAGGGATGCCAAGAAGTAGAGGGCCTCGACTGTCCCGAACAAGAGCACGAAGGCAACTGCAAAGAGGACATTACGGTGCCAGCAGAGGACAATCACAAGGGACATCAAGCAGGTCGTTACCAGCATGACTGTTATAACAGCCAAACCTGCCATTCAAAAGAGAATGTTTATAGCAACAAAAAAAAGGCATCTCCCGAAAAGTAGACACTAAACCAGCAGAGTAATGAACGTAATGGTTGAGAAAAAAAATTCATCAAGGCTACAAGTTTAAGAGATCCATTCAATTAGACTCCAACATATTCTAAGTAGTCGGGGAAAAGATGAAACTCCAAAGTATTCATTTTAGAAAAACCCAGAAGTTCACATCTTCATAAAGTTCCTAGTTACATTTTGATAAAAGAGTCCTCACTGACAATCAGAAGCAAAATACTCACACCCTTTCTATAATCAACCTGACAGAGAATGACAAGATGAATGTCATACCTGCTGCATTTCCCATTCGCTTTGTGTCTCTAAAACCAATTGTGACTGCCAAGCACAAGAGCATCAAGATCCAGTTTATCTCCGGGATGTAAATCTGGCCGTGGAATTTGGATGACGTGTGAACTATTTTCACTCTTGGAAAGCAATCAAGCGCAGAGCACTGCTTAATGATTGAAAATGTCCCAGTAATGATCGCTTGGCTTCCCACAACTGCAGCAAGTATGGCTATTGCCAATACGGGCCATCTTAATTTCTCTGGGATAAAGTCTCACAGTTAGGGAGCTGTAAAAGCAGTCATGTTTTGTAGGTCATAGAGTATCTGTGACAAGGAATAAGGAACTGACCTGGTACAGATACATAAAATCCAATTCGATAATCGTTCTCCACTTCATGATGCATGGAAAGATAGGCTGCCTGGCCCATATATGCAAGAATAAGCGATGGATATACCATAAAGGTGAAAGCAATCTGCAGAAACATAAACATTAGTTAAGTTGATTTTTTAATCACTAAAGAGTATCGTCTCCAAGATAAAGATAAATAAGATCTAGCACAAAGATTAAGAAGCAAAAGAACGCTCTCAGAGAATAGAGATATGAAAGGAAATATCAATATAACATGACAGAGTAGAGACAATAAATTGAAATTTACTAAAAGGAAGAAAATGATCGACCCATGCATTTCTTGTCACCAACAAGAAAGCTTATTAATGCAGTATGCTGGGAGAGAGCACACCACATGTCATTTGAGAGTTTTGTGGCAAGAAATGAGTAGAAATTCATCTGCAACACTTCAAGGTCGCTTTGGATATGGAAGAAACTCTTATCCTTCTAAACGCAGGCCAAGAACAAAAATGTTGCCCTATGCCAAAAACTGTGACCCTGTATTTTTCATTATTATAAAACCAGCTAGCTGTACTCTTGTTTGGAAGCAGCACATATAAAAGGGAATCAACCTTACTTTCTTTTAAAAGATACATAGGGTGCTTTGTTACCTTGATTGAAAGTTGCGAGAAGTGTCCGAGATCAGCAAACATGGCCTCTGAACCTGAAAACAAAAGTTTTACAGGCATATTCAAAATCTCCTCCCATGATTATATAAGGCAACCTCATCATTAGATACCAATACTCACCTGTTATACACAATAAAATCCCACCCAAGGACATCCATCCTCCTCTTTGAGTTTTCTTCAAAAACTTGAACATGTAATAAGGAGATAGTGCTCGGTACACATGAGGATTCCAGTGAATAATGTTGTATAAGCCAATAGAACTGATGCATAACAGCCACGTTGTAACCACAGGTGCGAATAAGAATCCGACCCTGTGGGTGCCATAATGTTGAAGAGCAAACAGGCCAATCAGTATGATGCATGCAACTGGAACTTCTACATCTGCAAATTTTCAAGTTTCAAAATCTAAGCTAAAGACAAGCAACAGAAAACAGAAAATTTGAAAAATAAGAAGGTAAAGTCTACTTGCTACACGAGAAGTTACTGAAAACCATGAAGATACATAGACGGAAGCATTTTAAATTTAGGAACTGACAAATCCCTTACTCAAAATAAAACAGTTATTGCCTTGAAACTTATACAACCCACAATCCGGTCCATTACTTCTGAATATTGAAATGTATTAGATGCAGTTCTCATTAGATTATTAGCTTGGGAAGGTGATCGTGCTCGGACCACTGTTTTCCCTATCAGGGCTCTCTCTTGGGTTAACAGACACATTGATCATTGGGTGGATAATTAATAATCTCTAAGTTTAAACTGTATAATAAAAAGGCTTGTTCCAGGTAGACATCATAACAGAAGGCAAAACTGAGAGGTGCTCCCCGACAATTTTCAGGTAAAGCTTGGACAAATATACATAATCAGCTGAGTTACTGAATACAACAATATACCAAATAGTTAATTCTTCAAGAAATTGCTCAACAATGAAAGACTAATGACAAAAGGCTGGTCAAGACAACAGTTGCTAGTTGTGTGCAGATAAATCTACTGCATGGACAGTCCATAGAGGCTATCAAGCGCCTAAGGAGAATGGACAGAATTTTTTTATTTTTTTTAATTGGAACACTGAAATTGATGTATAAGTCTTAAAATGATACATTTTTCAAAAGACTGGAAATAACTTAAAAAGCTGAAAAGACTTATATGGCTACAGTACACAACAAATACCATCTGATGTCAACAGAGGGCTCCCTAAGAACCCATCTCAGCAGTGGGCCGGTTTCACCAAGCCCCACCCTTACGATATTTAATTAACAGGAAAGTGTGAGGCCTTGTCAAGCCATAATGGTTATCATGAGGAGAATGAGCTTTAGCGTTAGCAGTAAACTCGTGTTGGACAGAATTCAACTCGAAAGTTGAGCAGCCAACTTTGAAAGACTTATTAAAAGGTATGGACTAATGCAACCTTAGAAGCAACAGTGTTGATTTGACTTGCTCAGGAAGCTCCCAAATATTTTTAGTTTGACAAGATCCTGCTCAGATGTTGTCATTGACTCATCTTCAAGTAAAATGCGCTACTCTATTGGCGTCGAATCAATAACCTAAAGAGTGGTGACTTATATGCCAGACTTTGCTAGCTAAAAAAGTTGCACTAAGGACATTACGGAATTTATGTGGACTTGCTGTATTCAACTAAGCAGACCCCACAGCCAATTTACAGAGTACTGTAGCCATATTTATTAAAGAAAGAGAGAGTAAATGAAAACTTTGATATCTTCAGTACCAAACAAACATAAAAATGTCCAAGTTAGCATGCCAACAGAGTCTTTGCAGCCTCAGTTGACAAGTCATATCATGGGCTCCACAAAGGTATACTCTAATCCAAGAGATGGCTAGTGGTGGATGACAACTAGGAAGATATCACTACTGTTTACAACGTTGAACATTTGGTCACTGAAAAAATACTCTTAAAGTTGGACTGTTAGACCATTCTTGTGTACTTTGAAGATATCAGAAAGCAGCTGGTACAATGCTTAAACGTTAAAACAGCTTCCTTAATTCTTTTGACAAGTTAAGCCCCCGTACACAAATGAAAACTTAGCTCTACAAGCTGAGATGTAATTAAACCATTTAATCAATCATTCAGGAAATACCTTCAAGATATGCACAAGAAAAGAAAGCAGAAAGCTCAATTCTTTAAAATACTGAAGAAAGCCACGACAGACCATAATGCACAAGCCAACAGCATATAAAACAAGCTTCATGCGCCAAGAGTAGTAGTTGGAAAAGCTGATGATCTTACATTTGTGATGCTGTCTAGACATTGAGAATTCTAGGCCGGACACCGCAGAAAAAACTGCACCACATAAAAACAATACCATTACCATCACATACCAATTAATCCGCATCTGAGAGATAAACAATTAATTTTGAGTCCAAAGAGAATCATCGATAAAATCCAGCATAGAAACTTATCTTTCTTTTGGCTCTGGTCTGGAGAAATTCCCACATTTCATATCCCACGAGCATATAGTAAAAATTATTTCCATTTTATACATATATCTAGAAAGCGCAAAACACCGGATCAATCATTTAGAAGATCGGAAGATTTAATGATACCCAACAATTGATTCATTCATGTCTTTAGTTTCTGAACATGAATACCATAATTGAAAATGGTAAAGAGGGACACATGTTCGACTGTTTCGCCATCGTTTGCTGTTTCCTCGACATCAATTTCGAAACAGTTCCTCAGGAAACTACAAAAGTTGGAATATTTTCCCCAAATAGGAGAACCCAGTTTTGAACGGACAAGACAACTTGCGAGACCTCCAACTCCAAAACAAATGCAACAGCGGATGAAGATGATGAGATTCCAAAAACAGTACCTGAAATCGCCGGCGTGAGCACACCGTCGCCAATCACCATGCAAGTCCCGATCAAAGCCAGGATCAGCAACAATTTCTGCAGGAACCTGTGCCTCTCTATGCCAGACTTGAGCCTCGTCCCGAAGCTAGTCTTGGGCGACAGGCTCGCGCCCTCCTTCTTGTACTCGGAGAGCTCTTCGTCGGCCACCTGGCAGTTGGGGAGCGAGTTGACCCGGGCGTGTCGGCACAGCAGGGAGTAGAGCGCGAAAGTGCCCCCCTCGCCATTGTCATCCGCCCTGAGCACGATGAACACGTACTTGAGCAGGGGAACCAGAGTGAGGGTCCAGAACACAAACGAGAGCACGCCGTAGATCTCCTCGTTTGTGTCGGAGTGGCGAATGTCCTCCGCGAATGTGCTCTTGTAGACGTACAGCGGCGAGATGCTCAGGTCCCCGTACACCACTCCCAGGCTCTGGTACGCAAGTGTCAGCACAGTCCTCCACGACTCCCTCTGCAACCCAAAAAATAAAATAAAATAAAAAGACCAGTGCAAATCCCGAAACTGAAGCATTTACGCAAATGAACCGGACACGGAACCTAATTTGCGGTTACCTTGGCGTTGTTCCGGCGATTCCCGGTCTCTGGATCCATGGCGGCTCGGCGTCAAGTGCTGGAAGAGACCATACTTGGCGGTAATTGAAGGAGGAATGGGAATCCGCTGCGACTGGTGGCAGTTCGTTGAACAACCATCAATTGGAGAGACGAAACGCCATAGTGGATGGCTTACTTCCTCGCTAACTACGGAAGAGAGAGAAACACGGAGATGGAACGCTTTGCGTGAAGAGAGAGAGAGAGCAGAGGTTCTTCGTCGAAGCTGGGAGCAGAGCTTTTGCTGCTTTTTGAGTCTGCGAGGAAGAAGAAGACTCGAGAGCACTGTGTGATATGCGGACGTGCTTCCATTAGATTTTTCGTATAATATATATAAGTAATTTTCTCTACTTACATGGATGCTCCCGGCGCATGTGATCCCTGAGTTAATTTAATTGTGTTCCAAGGCAAGATCATGTAGATTGATAGCGGGCGGGTGCATGGTCGGATGTCCCCTGATCAGGAGCTGATATTTCATTTCAAAAAGAATATAAATTTACTGTTCGCCCTCAATAAGCAACCGCCCAATTCACTTCAAGCACTTATCATCATTAATTAATCAATGACCGCGTTAATTACGGGAAATTAATTGATTCAGTTTTTTTTTTTATTTTTGATAAGACCACGAATATGAATTGGCATTAATTTACTTGTGGAGACGAACTTTGTTTAAGTTGTACTTTCAGTGAGTTTCAAATTTTTTATAAAGTGGATCATCGGTTTCCCTCCAGTCATGCTTGAGAGGAATCCAAAGACCATCCATGCTTTTTTTTTTGTAGGTTTGTCTATGATGCGCTCCTTTCCTTCGGAACACGGCCTGTAGGAGATACTCGAGTTCTTTTCTATGGAGATTGGGAAGTGAAAGTTCGTCATACGTATCTTAAAGAGAAATCTTGTGCTGATTGTCTAAAGTGTTCATGCTCTAAATAGATGTCCTAACGATTCAGCTAATTTGTTGTTATAAGTTCCATATATACAGTCTTTGCTTGATGTAATTTTATGTAATTTGAATTTAGTTCCGGCTTTATTGATAAGTGAAGTGACGTCCATCCATCTATTCGAGTCATTATTATTCATTAATAAATTTATGGTGATTTTTTTTTTATAAATAAGACTCGTGAATTTAATATAATAAAATAAAAATGATAATAATTAATAAAGTTGCAACATCTTTATTTCCATGAAGTTGCAACTCTTTTTTTTTTTTTTTTTTTTGGGTAGAAGTGTGAGATTCAACTTTGCTTTGTTAGGTAGTAGTTTGAACGTGGGCACTAATCAAAAACACCAACGTAAGGGCTTTGCTAAAAGTCTTGTTTTGGTGCTTTTATCTGCCAGTTTGAAGGGGAAGTACGGCAGAACAAAAACCCGTAGATTGGAATATTCGTGTCGTGGCTATTGATGGTTGTGGCCATACAGAACAATATATAGATGGGGCCCACCTCGATGTAGTGCAAAATACAGTTACATTCGTTAATCCGAGGATGAGCCTCTTGAGGAACTATCTTAGCTTGGTAGACGCTCCATGATCTCGTCAATCGTATTTCTAGTCTTAAGTGTCAAAATTCACATAGATGACATATTGCTTGTGTCAGTTGATAAATCGACTCATCCACGATAGATGTATAATGAATGGCTTTCGATCTAAACAAATTTAAAATAATAATAGAAGTCAAAGACAATATACAGTTTATTTACCATTAGGATGGTTGTCGAACTTCTTGGTCTATTTATACAAAAGCAACTGTATAATTCTTATCTAAATCTAGAAAGAGAAAAAGGTGCCGTGTCGCATAAATTTGTGGAGTTGGATAAGGAATATGCCATCAATTGTCTTACTACATGCTCTTTAACCATAGGAAGAACGAAAGAAAACGTCGACCTTTACTATTTCATACTCGCCCTTCAATCATAATCTTCGACGTTGTCATAAGGATCGCCATCGGGACCAATCGACGCCCTCACGAAGATCAGGAGGAGATGCCGATGATTGCCGAGCATGACTATATCACCACAGAAGAAAGATTAATGTAGCAGTGACTAATCCTGGGTTTTCTATTAATCAATGGCAAAAAGATGGGGGAAAAAGCGGAGGAAAGTAGGTCGGGGGCTTGTCGGTCATAAAGTGTACCACTTTCGCACTAAACTTAATTATAGCCACGCAAATTCTTTTCGACTTAACAAATATTCTCAATTTATCGATTGAAATTAATTTCATTCAAATATTACTTGACCTTACTTATGTGATATTTTCAGCAAGATAATATTAGTTTCGATTAAAGCTTAATTTGTTGTATCCATTAAAAACAAACATAATTTACTGTTAAGTCACGTCCTCGTCGTTACCCCGCACGGTACTCTTTAAGGAAGAAAAAAAACGCGGATCCCATTCGAAGAAGGATTGTCAACAACACAGGGCGGACGAATGGCGTATATTAGTTGACTAAACAAGAGCTACCTTTCCCTAATAACAGGAGTTCCCAAGTTTTGATAGCCTATCAGCATCGCAGTGATGATATGACGACCGAGCATAAGTAAACCTTGGACAACAATTTTTGGAACTGTTCTCATCGGTCCGCTCACGTGTTAGCTTTCTAGATGTTCAAACTTTTAAGACGCTACGTCTGTAAAATCTCATGGCAAGCCCCAAGTACGTACCTGTCTATGTACTTTTGACATCGGCTCGATACCGAAAGTAGAAAATCTATGTAAGCAGTGCTGCGGGGAGTGCGAGTTCTAGCAACAGGGCCATCCCGTCCATCGATCATGTCCGCTTACGCAACCCTCGATTAATACCGCGTGTAATTACTTACAAGATAATCTACTCGTTATGAGTAACTCGTATCAAGTTGTGCCATTTGAGTCCATTACTAGCGTTGGAGCAAACATATAACAAACTTTCAAAATATTAAATATTGAAAATTGGCAAAACGTCCCTTTCTCCTCGATGGCAGATTTGCCTTTTTCTTCCCGATAGACATAGGTACAGATAGATATAGATAAAATAAAATATTAATTCGCCTACCAGTCTTATTTATTTAATCTCAGTAATTTAAAATTTAATTAATCAATGGAAGAAATGGAGAAAAATCGAATTTAATTATATTAGAACAGAAAGAAAGGAAGAAAAACCGGGTGCTTGCTTCGACTTGTACATGGCAGGTGGGCTTCCACGATCTTTAAGAACAAGATGGACCACATATTTTTCTTGACAGTGATACGATAAACTCGATCCGACTCTTGCTGCCTAAGCAACTAATCGATATTGGTTACGACTATGTACAAGTGAAGACCGAAGAGAATCGCGTGTTTTGACGCTGTGAGTGTTATAACAAATGAGGGTTTAACCAATAAGTTTAAATTTATAATTAGGGCGACTAATCACTTCATTGGTATTTTTACGCAATATAAGTCTATCGCTGAAAAAAAATCACTAGGGGCCACGAGCAAAAGGGGCACAGTCCGCTCCAAACCGGCTTCAATAGTAACGAGACAAGGTTCCAAATACGGTCTGTATTTTCAATACGTACGTGAAAGGAAGCAAGATAGCGACTTATGAGAATATATGCACTCGAGCAAGTTGCAAAACTCTCCGGTAAGGACAAGTCGTAAAGTATTGATTCATCTCGTAATGAATGATCGATGGACTCTACGTCGTGCCATTCACGATAGAAGTATCTTGAAGTCATGCAACGTGGAGAGAGTTTCTTGTAATGTTGCACTTAGCATATTCACATGTCAATTTTATAGCGTGGTCGTCCTGCGTCCCTACAACAAGCTGCCACACCTACCAAAACTTTGTTTCGCGCAATTGATCTTCTGAGAAAACAAAAATGCTTACTTCGGAGCCCATGAATCTTTGTGCTGCGAGATTATAGATCGTAACGAGCAATGAGAACCTGAATCTGGCCAAATCGATGTAACAATGCAAGTAGATGATTTATTTTCGGCTTGAATTAATTCGATGGCCAATCGGTTTCCAAAATGCACCCAAATGGCACGGGATTGATACGTTTTTCGCATTTGCAGAGGCCTATTGAAATTAATGGGATCGAACTCAGACCATGTATGTGATCCTGACCTGGAGAATGTTCATGTGAGGCACGCTCATGTTCGCTGGCCCAGCCCTGCAGTTCCGCCGAAGGAATGCGTAGAAGTAGTTTATAACGAGCTTCTTGAAGAACCAGGAGTCCTTCCTCGCCCTCACGTCCCCGTGGGCGAGCAGGTAGGTGAAACCCGAGTCCATTGCTTCTCTCAGGGCAGACAGCTCGTACTCAAGCCCCGGGTCCTCCTCCAAGGATGAGCTCATGATGCTCGGTGGCAGCATGCTGCCCCCTTCTTCAGACACCGAAGTATCTGATTCCTCAAACTGCCTCCCCTGGATGAGCGGGGCCCGGAGGTCGTCAGCCCTGTACCTGGCGGCAGGCCCCAGGTCCATGGATCGCACCGATACACTGTCGAGCTCAAAATCGTGCAGGTCATTCTCAAGGGCGATGTCCTCAGCCTCCATCCTGAGGAATTTCTCAAGGCTCTCAACTAGTAGCTGTTCGAACGCATGGTGGTCCTCCTTCCTCACATCCTTGTACCCATAACGAGCAACACACCGGAACATGTGGTAGTCCTTGGGGCAAGCCCTCCGGAAAAGGAACCGCTCCTCCTGCGGGACCACCGGCACAGGTACGTACTTGATGCAGACAAACACGATTGTGGAGTGGATAGCAGGGAGGCTCAAGAGGAACTGCCCGAAGATCGAGGGAATGCCCTGGACCAGCTCGTTGTAGAGAAGACCAATGCCAGGGACCCTAACTGTCCCAAGGGTGGAGCCCAGCTCAAGCATGAGATCCATGGAGATCTTCTCCCTCACTTCGCTCTGGTACTTGAGCACACTCCCGTAGTTCCAAGTGTACATCACACACAAAAAGGAGAATGCGAACACGAGAGGAAGCCAACCTCCCTGCTTGATTTTTGATAAGATCGCACACAGGTATATGAGCTCCACTGATCCGAATATCAGCGGAAAACATAGTGCTAACGATAAGTTCGTCTGCCATATTAGAAGCATTACGATCGTCACGAGGGCCGTGCTTACTATCATCACCCCAACTTCAGCTATGCCTACAAAAGTGCACAAATAATCGATTTCAGTGGAAAGATGGAAACTGAAGTTCAAATATGGAACGTTATAACCCCAATTTTCAAGTTATTCTAGATATTGAACAGGACCGAGCAAGAGCTTGAGTAGAGTAGATGTTTCTCGAGCTTCACCCGAAGCTGAGCTTGGTCTCATTTGGAAGTCATCAGAGCGAACCAAACCCATTGGATCTGACTTTGAGCAAACTTGAAAGCACGAAATATGATACTTTAAAGAAGCAGAAGGTGAATTATACAACTCGAGTTGAGCTCGAGCCTGCACAACCTCAGCTTAACTCAGGTACACTGCACCTTAGACCAAGCTGAGGAATAAATTTTTAAAAAGAGAGAGAGAGAGAGAGAGGCTAGCTACGGAGAAAAAAGACTAGTAGACGAAGAGAGATGCTTTACCATATGCATTAGCAATATCGGTGGTGCCCTGAAATATGGCAACCACAATCACACACATGACCATCAGGAACCAGTTGATAATGGGAATGTAGATCTGGCCCATAAGCCTCCTTGAGGTGTGAACTATCTTCAGCCTTGGGAAGCACCCAAGAGCCATGGATTGTTTTACGCATGAGAAGGTGGCAGATATCATAGCTTGGCTCGCAATCATGGCTGCGAGTGTGGCTATCACAAAGACAGGCCAGAACAGAGCACCTGCAAATTCTCTTATGTCAATAGAGTTTCAATAATTTTCTGAGGAGCTCAAAAAAGCATACATCCAAAACCAGACTGTTGAAGAAAAAGTGGCCCCTCAATATTGGAATACAGGGGATCCAATCTGGTTTAGAATCGAAAACTTTGCCACTTCTAGACATGAGAGTTGTTGAGTTAAGGAAACTGATTAGGCAGACATCGAAGAATTGAATAAACATATCTTATCAGCTTAACACGTAATGATCGGTTTCTATTTAGAAGCATTACGTGGCACAGAATCGTAGAATATTCTTGGAGCCGATCCTGGGTACTGCATCAGATATGCAGCTTGGCCCATATAAGCCAAGAGGAGGCAGGGGAATACCACACAGCTGAAGGCAACCTATGGAATCACAAAAAGCATATCAGTATGAAGAGTTTTAACATTCATAGGAAAACAACCATATTTCAACTGCATAGATTGCAAAAGAACCTGTATTGCTCGTACAGTAAAATGACCCAAATCAGCAAACATTGCCTCCGCTCCTGAAGTAACATTAGAACATTTGTTATGTTCTTTGATTAAAAATTTTACATCACAAACAGAGATAGAAAATAAGACCAATAGACTGCCAGAAGGAACTCAATCCCATGAGAAACCGAATTACTTGAACAAAATAAATATCTATAAAATTAATTGGTTCCGAACCCATATTACTAGCAACGCTAAATGACCATTGTTTTTGTTTTCATTGTTTCAAGAGGGGAAAAAAAATGGAGATGTTTGTATACCTGTAATGCAGAGAACACAGCCACCGAGGGCAGACCATGCTAAACCACTATTCTTTTTGAAGAAGTAGTATATGTAAGCAGGATTCACTGCCCTTAAGACAGTAATATCGTGCTTAATGAGATTGTACAATCCAATGGATCCGAGGCAAAAGAACCATAGGGCAAGGATCGGGGCAAACAGGAAACCGACTTTCCCAGTCCCGAACCGCTGTATGCTGAATAGGCCAAGGAGGATAACAATTGAGACAATGACCACAGCATCTGTAGACAGATCTTTTTAGAATGTCATGGACAATGTTGTCACTCACCGTTCGAGAAAAGCATTAAAAGAGCAGAGACCTGAAAACACTTAACTTAGAAGTGCATAAAGTAGACAGGAGTTCGTTTCATTTTGGGAAACAGACAAAGGCATGTTGCACTATAAAGCATTTGTGAGGTTCAATAGAATGCCCTTTCTTTTCTTTGTTCATTTCTCAAGACGCAAAAATTGAAAACTCCAGAAATGAGAATATTTAATTATGTAAACAATTAGAAAAAGAAACCCAAGATATTGCAGCAATCATCCTTTTGTCAACAAGATTAACACCCTCATTCATTTTCCACAAAAGTTCAGTGATAAGAAGCCTCTACTGGTATATTAAAACATGAAGATGCAGAAGAGGATACCCACTTGTGCCAAATCCTTCTAATTCACCCTGCAGCCCACTCACAGCTGACATCACTGCAATTCAAAAGAATACAAGTAAAGCTTAACACCGGCTATACCTTTTCTTTTTCCCTCTAGTTTCTTTACAATATGTTTAGACTCAACATGTCAGAGTAATGAGGTCCTCAAAGACTAGTTGCATGTTGCTGGTTCAGTACATAATATGGTAAAGATATCAAGACCACAAAGGCATATAGATATAAACAAGTACGATGATACCTGAAATTGCTGGGGTAAGAATACCGTCTCCTATTATCATTGATGTTCCCATGAGAACCAGCAGCAAGAGGGTAGTCTTCAACGAGGATCTCCTCTCAAGAGTTTCTTTGATATTGAGAGCCCTCTCCAGTTCTGGTGTAGGCAATTTGAGTCTATAACTCGAGATAAGCTCATCAGCAGGCTGACGATTAGGAAGAACACTAATGTCTGCATATCTGCAAATCAACGAGTACAGAGCAAACGTTCCTCCTAGAAGGAAAAACTTGAACTTATCAAATTAAGTGGAATGGCCACGTATTAGCAAATGAATGTCTTCTTTTCTTCTATGGATCCTGATCTCGTTCTTGTCATGATTTTCAACGGAAGTTTTTGGCCATAGGGAACACATAATAGAGTGCTGACTACAGACAACTCATATAGGAACATAAAGAAGGAAATAGAGCTAAATGAAAAGACTGCATAAACTGGACAGAAACTTTATCATGTCCCCAAAAGCAGATGGAAATCCCACTAGTAAATCCCACTACACCAAAAAATTACGGCCCTTATCCAACAAAGTGGAAGATTAACCTTGCAAGATCCATTTCCACCATTAGCTTCTTTGTTCCTCTCCCTCCAAGTTAACCAAAAAATAAGAAAAATTGTATCCAGCAGATTCTAGGATTCTCTGACCGAAGTAATTTTGAAGAAACATTTTCCTTGTGGTATTTGTTGCTTAAAATGGACATCTCAGAGCATGAATCAATATTTCTTCATAAATACTGAAAAGTGAAAGAAAATAGTAGTTTTTGCAACATAGATGGAACCCTGACCAAGTATAATGTTGAAATACTAAGGCAGTTGAACACTCCATACCTTCCCCATTATCGTTGGCTTTCAACACCACGAAGACGTATTTTGCTAGAGGAATAAGGGCAATTGTGTACATGACAAGTGAGAGAGCTCCAAGGACATCTACGTCTGACTCGATTGGGACCCTGCTAAACACATCACTGAATACGTATAAAGGGCTGGTGCCCATGTCACCGTATACTACGCCCAGTGTTTGAAATGCTAAAGCAAGAGTCTGCCATGTTGAAGTGTCCTGATTAAAATGCAATGGAGTTTTAGTAAGAAGTAATCCCTATAAGCTTTGATAGAATGGAAATTGGGTAAGGTAAGAAAAATCTAATTGCCAATTCAAATGTCACAAGAGCTTTTACAACAATTCATTGATGATCACAGTACTTCACCTGTTGATTGACATGGATTTGCATATTACTCCCATGATGAAAATAGTCATCACTAAAACCATATTCCCAACAGATTAAATGAATTCACACAACCTAACTGAGAATCAGCTGGGACAGGGCGATTTTCAAGCTGCAGACCATACAGAGTAAATGAAAGCTTGAATAGATGAACCAAACTACCATTGGTAGAGTCTCGATAGCCTGATAGCATTTTATTACCAACTAAAGCTTCAAACTTCATTCGAGTCTAATATGGTATCCCATGACTTCATACGAAGCACCAACTTAAACCCACCTTCTAAAAGAAATCAAGACTCGAATAGACTCAATCGGGCAGACAAAGTCGCTGAAACTCCGGACAAACACTGCATCCCTGATGAAATGGCAAGTAGGTTTCTCTCAATTGCAGCAAATGTTCAAGCTTTCCTTTCCTTTTTTCCCCCCTCTACTTTTTGGATAAGCAAATATCCAACCTTTACCGGCAAACAAAAATAGAAGCAAGATCTAATGCTGATAAGTCAACTACCTTGGAGCGGTGACGACGAGCGCCTTCAATCTCCATCGCCTCGACGTCAAAGGAGTCAACCCGTCTGGGGTTCTTCACGAGCCTCCTCCTCAGGTAACCGTACCCATCTCCTCTGTCTGCCTCACCGCCGCCCCCTCCACCGTCGATCACCGGCCAGGAAGGAGCCGCTGACTCCGAGGAGTCCTCCACTTCACTCCCATCGACCCACCTCGACTCTCCTCCCCCGCTCAAGCTCACACTCGTGCTGGCCTCCTCAATCCCGTCTCCTCCTCCTCCTTCCTCCATTTCCTTCGAGGAGGTCCCCTCCTCTCTCGCGGTGGTTCAGCTACAGAGGGGTCTGCAGGAGTAACCGGATGCGGAGACAAGACGGGGGAAGGAAAGGATGGTGGGTTATGGAGAAAAAGGGCAAGGCAGCACGGTTCCTGCCTCATGGACGCTCATCTTCAACGCAGCTGACCTCAACGGAGGTTGTCGGAGGGAAGACCGAGCTTTATCGCCCCATCATATGAAATTTACGAGATTATCGAAGGGGAAAAAAAAAAAAGAGCAAAACCAATAAAAGATTAAACAAATGAGTTTTTCCGCGCTATCTTTTGCTTTTTCGGAAGATATGAATTATGGAGAAGAAGATGACATCTCGACTTGGTTTTAGCTCATTGGTTCGCGTGCATAGCCAGTGGACCAGTAATGGAACAGCCGTTCCATACCGTGTATTATTTTCATATAAAAATTTGGAAAACAAAAATATTTTTCTTTTCGGTTTAATAATTAATGAGCTGATTAGAATACCCGACTAATTCTCAAGACGCTCATGGTTCCGAAAGACATGAAAGTCACCTTGATAGCATAACTGTCCCAACGGTAACAATGTACTTGGCAGGGTCTCCGCTGTCCCCAATGGGCTGTCTCTCTTCGAACTTAGGTTGCTCAAACTGATGTTCCGTCATCTTCTGTTGCCGATTTCTATGCGCTATCGCTCCCCACCAGGATTCTTCATGTCATATAAGATGGGCGAACAAATTAGAAATTAGAATCATTTGATCCGTGTTAGGCCAATACTCTTACATAATAGAAGTCAAATCGACCGGTGAAGAACCTTTCTATTGAGCCTTTCACTGCCCTTTCTTTTGAAATCATGATTCTTGCCGAGGACAAGAAGAAATCAGAATTCTCTTCCTACCGTCGATCAAGCGATAGAAAAACACTGTTCATATAAGGAGGCCGTTTCCGCCCTGAGGATTGCCAGGTGAGTGTTTAATGACATAGGAGAAGACCATCCCAGATCGAAACATTGCCAGGTGAGAAATTAGGTATCAGTTTTTCTCGGCCAAGTGCTTTGTAATATTCTTGCCATAAATGTAATTAACCAAGACATCTTGCGATGGCATATATCCCTCAGTTTACTCTTTCTTAAGGAAAATAACATAGACCGAACAAATTTCCTGTCATTTTCATTATTACAAAAAATATCAAGTTATATTTCGTTTGTTTATCATTATTATTAAATTAAGCATAATTGCCCAAAAAAATATGAATATTATTATTTTATTTGATCATGAATTTTTTTATTTGACAAATAATATCAACAACTTTGATTTTCTTCCCACGTTTATTATCAATCATATTTTTTGTTCAAATTTGCTAACGTGACGGAGAAGGGGGTGAAAAGTGCCTGCCGACCACCCACCCCCAATTTGGGGGAACCCAGTCGGCTGGTAGATGGCACATCAGGTAGAAATCAAAGAGGAATCACGGTTGCTCTAACTCAAGCTCCATTTGTATTACATGGCTAATAATATCATCTAGTTGGGTCTTCCAGCAATGCCATCAAAGTCTTTCAGTGTCGAAAGAAAAGGACTCGCGGTCCAACGAAAAGGATAAACTAAGAATGCCCTAACAACTATGAAAAAGCTTATAGAATTATAAAGATCCGAATCTCGCGTAATTCCACGGGATCCCTATGCGACTCGAACCGATGCTTTCCTCAAGGATTGGGCCTTGGAACACCCTCTGAGCTCAAACCCACTCGAGAGATCTCCTCAGACATTCCCTCACTTGGTTTTGGAATCAATCACCTTCTTGGCAAAAGACGGCAAACAGAAAGCCGCAGAATGAATCTAGAAATCATGAAGAAAAGAGAGGACGAGGGTTATGTTAGATGAACAAACTATAGCATGAATGCGCGATCCAATAAGTTATGGATGATGAAATGCAATAACAGACCTCTCTGTTGTAGAACCTCAAAGGACGCTTCGATTTGCTGAGATTCTCATCAGAGTCTATCGGGTTGATTGGGTGCTTGAAATCCACAGCAGGCCCCTCCGTCGAGCAGAGCATGAAGCCAATCACCCCACTGGGGACAGTAAAACGAGAATTGATGAATTTGCCAAGCAACACAAATAGTTTTCATTTAAATGCACATAATATTCAGGAGGTTCCTGCCAAGTACTCCATGAGATTACTTCAGAGCTTATTCACACAATTAATCGTGTGGGGTACCATATAACGAGTGTGAACAATTCAGATCAACTTCAACTAAAATGATTTCCTTTGTACCAGATTTGTGTATCTCTTGGTAATTTAAATAAAAAGAACATTGAAATGACTCCAAAACTACTCCAAGAAGAAGAAATGAATGCCTCGAGTATTGAGAGGAAGATCATGCCTGGGATAAGTAGGAACAGTCGTCCATGCATAATTGACAGAGCCCTTAAAGACCTGGCGGCAATTTGCAACAATATCCTCAATGATGTGCATGTGGAGCCATATACTTTCTGCCTGAGTACACACGACTCCTCCCGGGCGGAGGGCCTTCGCTACAGACCCGAAGAACGGCTTCTCGAACAGCTCCTGTGCTGGACCTGGGCTCGAAACAGAAATGACCTGTCAACTATATAGCTCATCAAATAAGCCCACTATATAATTATAAAATATCAGTACCTATTGGATCGGATGAATCCACTATGATTGCATCATAAGTTCCCTCAGGAACAGCTTTCAAAAATGCAACTCCTGAAAATGAAGTGGGCATATTAAGAAATGGGTCATGGAAAGGATTATCAGGAAAAGATTAGGTAGGAGCAGATTATACCATCACCAATCTTGAGATTCACACGGGGATCCTGAAAACCAACTGCAATCTCGGGGAAGAATTGTTTAGAGACCTAAAATAAGCCAAATTTCCATAGTGAGAGTCTGAGTTGAGAGTAAATGAGGGAGACCTCGCATTCCTAAATAAATTAAAGCAGCACAGAGTCCAACAAAAGTAAAACACTCTGTAATCGACCTTGCACATGCTTCATGAAACTGCTCTTATCGTTAACAACCCACAATTTATGTTCTTACTGGTGGGGAAACGCAAACAAGAATGCTAGTGCTAATGCTTACATCAACCACCATGGCATCAATTTCACAGATATCGATCTGTTCAACTGAAGTATGGCGAGCCACTTCACGAAGTACGCCACCGTCTCCTCCGCCAATAACCAATACCTGGAGAAGCGTACAGATGTTAGATGATTTTAGATGGCCTACTATAAGTATTTACTTGTTCAAAAGTCCAGTGCTAGGAAATTGCGAGAGAAACTCAATTTTGATTATCTTCCCAATCAGTATCGGTTCAAGCTGTTCAAATTTTAAACTTTAATGCCTTCGGCTAAATCTTAGCACAAGCATGTACTTTCTATTTGCCCATTTCTATGTTTTGGGACAGCTCATTCTCCATTCTAAACTACTTTACTGAAACCTGTCATTAAATATCACATTTTAATATGTGATTAAAGAAATGCTTGTGCATGAAAATTTCTTCAGTCCACTCATTGACAGTCTAAATCTACGTTAGCCTATCGAGTTCTCAACGAGGAATAGGCTTTGGAAGGCCCACCCCTCCACATTTTACTTAGAACATGCCATAATAAGGAAAAGAAAAACTTGATCGTCAGAGCACAGATATTGTATACGAAGCATAGAATTAAATTTCTGATAATTTCAACCTAACAACTCCAATGGCGCTAGTCCATAGATGAATCTATCGTCTAATTCTCTTTGCATAGTGATGAAATACCTTCTTCGGACTCGGAATTGAGCAGAGGGGAAGATGAGTGATCATTTCTTGGTATGCACACTCATCTCTCTCAGTGATCTGAATAACCCCATCCAAGACTAGGACTTTGCCATATGTTGACGACTGGAGAAGGACAAAAATCGCACGAGTTAGAGACAAACGATAGGACCCGAGATACTGATATGTGGAAGAAAGCAATGACAAAATGCTTGCCGAGCTCCAAACCTGAAAGACCATGACATCTTGGAAGTCAGATTTCCCCTGGAATAAAATCTTTTCCACCTTTAAGGAATGAGCTTCTCCTGCATATACCAGCACCTTTGTTTTAACAAGTGAAACCAGAGGAAATAAGAAAGAGGACATCACAATCATGAAAGATATTTCACGGACAATATCCATACGACAAGACAAAGGAACCTCTCCCGACAAAATACATAATGTAAACATGTTTCACCAACAAAAACATAATTTTGTTATACTGGATAAGGATATTGCCATTGGAGGGGGAACTGTGCGCCAGATATAAAATAAGGGCAGACTCATTGTGCAACAAAATCTAAGCAAAAACTCGGACTACGGCCCCGTATTTTACCCA
Organism: Punica granatum; assembly: GCF_007655135.1. NCBI lineage: Eukaryota > Viridiplantae > Streptophyta > Magnoliopsida > Myrtales > Lythraceae > Punica > Punica granatum. Next base: position 22,407,062 of record NC_045132.1, read on the forward strand.
GAAGAATCCAAGCAAAACCGAAATAGAAGATGTGAAATCACAAACAGACCAGGAAGAATTCCCAGAAAATCAAATCAGTTCACAAAGCAGATCAAAGGGGTAAGAGATCTGAAATTTCACACAGCGATCACCACAGAACAATCAAAATGACCAAAAAGTCGATGTCTTCTGGCCGCAGGGACATTTAGATAAAACAAAAGTCACACCGCCCATCATTCAAGAAACCATTTTCAGCTGCTGAAAACCCACGACCGAACGAAAATCAGAGTGGCATGATTCTTCAGCTGAGAAACGTTAACACTCGTGATCTAAACTAACGAAAGATATCAAGGAAATTCGAAACCAGGACGAATCAAAACACAATACTTTGTTGCTAAAGAGAGGTCATAACAGCACAGAAAACACCATTCCTGTGACTCTTCAGCCACGTAAATGAAACACCCAGAATCTAAAATCCAACAGCAGATTGAGTCCAGGCGACAAGAAAACTGACCGGGCCACATTGGGCTAATCTCGGAGAACCACCCGGGGATGACAGCCGAAATGCAGTTCGGCTCTTTGCCGGCGCCATCCACTTCCATGGTGGCGGCGGCGCCATCCGCCTCTTCTTCTCTGGGCCTCTTCACGGGCAAATCCGCCGCAACGACGCCGCTCTCCTCCGCCATGGATGTCGAGAAACAGAGCTGTCGCGTGCTGCCAAGAAAACCTAATGATGGGAGCAATGAGAGAGAGGGTCAGGGCCACCGGATAAAAATCCGGGCTTTGGAGGGGTTTATATACATGCACACACGTATTTAACTTTCATTTTAATTTTATTATTGATGATTCTGATGTCCCCGATTTCTCTCTCCCTATCTATGTATACACTATACACACACGTATATGTCCTATGTATATATATATATATATATAGAGAGAGAGAGAGAGAGAAAAAAAAAAAAAAAAGGGACATCTGAATTAATAATAAAATTAAAATAAAGTTGAAAAGTGAAAAAAAAAAAAAAAAAAAGATCTCACATGACAGGAAGGAATCTGCTTAATAAAGACGCGCTTTTGTGTTTGTGGGATGTGTCTTTCTGCTCTTGGAGAAACATTTGAATAAGGTGACGTGAAAAAGAATTAATATCACCACTAAAAATAATAAAAGAACTTATTAAGTCGGAAGCCGATGATGATTTTATATGTTATTAGAATATGTCACATGAGTTAATCATAAATAGAAGTCTTTTGAGATTATTTTTTTGGGTAAATAATGGCTTTCGAGATTTTCTTCATTAGTCATTAAGTGCATTTATGGACCAGTCCAAAATTATTTTTCAAGTTCTTTGCTAGTCATTAATAAGTGCTTTTATGAACAGTCCAAAAAACCCCTAATTAAGTGATATTTTAGGAACTTTTAAATTAGCCATTAGGTGCGCTTGCCAACAGTCTAAATGTATATTCTTTTTTTCGTATAAATTGGTGGAGCTTATAGAATTAAGACGGCAAAATATTATGATGCGTTTGATTAAAGAGTTAAAGTAATTTTGATTTTTATTTTGATTTTGATTGTGAAAAATAACAAATGAGATGAGATTATAAATTTGACTTGGGAAACGTGTGTTTTTATTGTGTAGTGTGTTGAGTTGAAGTTAAAGTTAAAATTTTTTACTTGAGAAATATGTATTTTTGTTGTGTAGTGTGTTTAGTTAAAATTAAAATTTTTTAACTCTCAATCCAAACGGACCTTAATGACTTAAGTCACTGTGTTAGGGGCATGGAGTCGTTGATTTTGTGAAGGAGTTTTCTCATTGGATGCCATAAAAAATGCGATTAATTGCACTATATAACCTATAGATATATTCCAACCTTAATTTTTTTCTTAAGATATCCTAACGTTAATAGTTTGGTTTCAAATATATCCCGTCATAAAACTCCTATCCATTTTTTACGGAATGCTAACGTGACCCGTTACATGGAGAGTGTGTGGGTTTCAAATCTATCCCAACCTTTTAATTTTTTTTCGTTTTTATCCGAACCTTTTTATTTTTTCTCAATCTTTTCATAATTTCTCAAATTTATCCCAATATGTTGGGATAATATTGAGAAAATCGTAAAAGATTGTGATAAAAATTGAAAAAAAAAAACAAAAAAGGTTGGAATAAATGTTAGCAGTTCCGTTAAAAATGGATGGAAGTTTTGTGGTATGATTGATTTGAAATCAAACTATTAACGTTAGAATATTCGGGAAAAAAATTAAGATTGTGATAGATCTAATATTAAGTGTCAATATTAAGCTATATGGTACAATTTTTCCTAAAAAGTATTGGCATATGCGTTGACGGTCGATGTGACAAATGCCTACAGCATGTAATGTTCATGTCAGATTCTCTAAAACTCGTTTTGTAAAAGCTGATTATAATTATATGAAGAAAGCGAAGAAGGCAATTACTAATACTAGGAACATATTTATACATTCTAGTATTTTTGGAATTTTTGAAATATAATATGAACAACAATTTTTCTCTTTTAATTCTTGAAACTTTTTTTCTTTTCTACACGCGCGCTCGGACCGATAGTCAATTGAACTTGGAGAGTAGAAAATGTATGGAAAGAACATATCTGCTCGAGAGATTCCTCGAACAACTTACATATTTAGTATAATTTGACATCTTAAGTTACAAACTCAAACAACTTATATATTAGTGGATGGATTAATTAAAGCAGAGCGGAAAAGATTCCTCGGCTAGTGAGCGCTTAACAATAATAATAAATTTATAAAGTCTAGGGATATGGGATGTTTTTCTCAAACAAAGTACAATTAAAAATAATGGGGCTCTCTTTCCCGTGAAAATGATAGGGTTCTTGATTAGGGTTTGGCATGGGGACACCCTTTTAAATATTCTCTAGGAGCGTTATTTTTTATGGTAAAATATATTTTATTAATCTTTGTCAGAGAAAAGGTCGGAGAAGATATCTGTTTTTGGGAGAAATTACAATGAAAACCCCTGAACCCTAAAATTACCTCCGGGAATTTTTTTTTAAGACAATCATTTCCATACTGAACTTATTATATAAAAGGATAATATTACCACGCTGTCCAATTAATTTCATCCTAATTAACAGATTGGACAAAATGAAAATTACAAATGTACGGAAATTATAGTCGTGTATAGGATTAACCGCATACTTATCCTTGACTACTAACCAATGCAAATTGACTTCATAGTGGAAGAAATTCCGCTTAACTACTATTTGAAAGCTAAATTTAGCGATTATAAGCAAAATATATATGATTTTAGTTAGACCTTTTAGGCCCGGTTTGGATTCAAGAACAAAAAATTTTAACTTTAACTTTAACTTTAACTCAACACACTACATAACAAAAATACACATTTCTCAAGTCAAAAATTTTAACTTTAAGTTTAACTCAACATACTACACAACAAAAACATACGTTTCCCAAGTTAAATTTATAATCACATCTCATTTGTCATTTTCCACAATCAAAATCAAAATCAAAATCAAAGTTACTTTAATTTTGAATCCAAACGCACCCTTAACGTTGTTAGGTCAATGCACGTAAGTTCAAATTGGCCTCTTTACGATGACCGACTGACCATCGGAGCAAATCCAAACTAATCACGTGCGGTAAGAGTTTTTGTATGAATTGTCAATGGTGAGTATAAGAATAGTGCAAATATACGTAATAGGGTTGATCTAGTTGTTAAAGATTGTGAGTTTTTTGTAAAAATTCTACGAGTCACCCCATAAATCATGTAAAAGAATTCTCTATATTGGACCACATGCACAACTTGTCTGACAGAACCACGTGTCCCGTGAGATTGCAGGATGTTCACGAGGATTAAGGACAAAGTCCAAAATCCATTTTTATTAAAAAAATGCAAATACAGAAAAAAAATTAAGCATAATGCAACTTTATAATTTCATACGTGTATATATAAGGCCATTAACCTTGATGGAAATTTGGATGGTATGGTGAACATCGTTCTTAATGAAATCTTAGTGGGTAGATTTTCTCAAAATAAATTTTAGTGGTCAGTTGTCCCGATCCCATGGTTTCGGGGGGTTCATGGAAATTTTGCCTTTTCCATTAATATCTTTGCTGCGGTCTTATGGCCCTTTTTTTTTTTTTTTTGCTTTCCATCACCTTTTTTGTTGTTTTATAGAAGATAAAATATTAATTAACGTCTTTATCCCAAAAAAAAGAAAAGAGTTTTAGGCCCGTTTGGATTTAGAGTTAGCTGATTTTAACTTTAACTCAACACACTACACAACAAAAATATACATTTCCCAATTCAAAAATTTTAACTTTAACTTTAACTCAACACACTACACAACAAAAACACACGTTTCCCAAGTCAAATTTATAATCACATCTCATTTATCCCTTTCCACAATCAAAATCAAAATCAAAATCAAAGTAATTTTAACTCTTAATCCAAACTGCCCCTTAATAGTCGTATACCTGATATAGTTATAGAAAACGGTAGTACATGTCCTTTTTCTCAGTTCAGCTTACTGATTTCTACATGTTGAGAAAGTATTTTTAGTCAAAATCATCTCATCAACGTAGAAAATGTCATTAATATTTTATAACAGAACGCGACTGCTAAAAATTAGTCAAGATCGAACTTCCTTTGGCAACTATGAAGATCTTATGTTCACCAACGCTCTTTATACATTTTCTCTTATGTTTCTTGATAAAGGAGCGATGTAAATTTATCGTAGATTATCAATTTGGATGGATAGATGTGATGAAGTAAAAAATTGTCTGCTCAATTTGGTCCTTGTTGTTCCAGACGATTTGTCATAATTTCGCAGAAGGGTCGGGGCAACTTATGGAAAGACCCCGATGACACTTGTGCCTGTGGCAACCCAACAATGGATAATCTATATCTACATACAATCAGTCATTTGATCCGTATGTAGCGCGGACGGTCACATTTGTGTTTTTAATTAATTGATTTAAATTAAAACATTGAGGATAGTTTCAATACTTAGTAATCTGTCGAGTGCAACTAAAGTATGCAAAATTTATTTATATATATATAGGAGATTATAATAAAATATAGAAATGAGGACATTCCGTTTATTCAAGGGAAATAATAAGAAAAAGAAAAACTGGAGTTAGCCCAACTTGATTGGGTTTTGTGAATAATTAAGCGAAGACATTCGCCCGATAGAATGAAGATGAAAACTTAGCATATTAGCATGCAATCTGCGCATTGCATGGACATTAATATTTTTTTATTTATAATTATTCTTTCGTAAAATGAATTTATAAGTAAAAGAAATAGAGTTCTATAATTCTATTATGATATAACGTGTTACGTAAAATGCGATAGTTCAAGGCCGAAGTCTTTGGTATTTACGTATACCTAGAGATTGCTCATGGAATTAGAGGAAACTAATGCAACTTAGACCTCTTATGTTTCCTTATGTTAGTTGTGAAGTTGGCTCTGGCACAACAGTCTCATTTTGACATGATACTTGGCTTCCAGTCGGTCCTTTAATCAAATTTTGATGCAGAGGACTTCAATGCTTCCCTTCTCTTGGTGAGCATGTAAATGTTAGCGCTGTTCTAACGGAAGGCCATTGGCATTGGCTGAGGAGCTCTGACCCACAAGCTTCTTTGATCCGAGACACGCCCGCTAATCTCGAACCTTCCAACCAGGATAGAGTTTTATGGTCTCTTCACAAATCAGGACAATATTCTCTTGCTAATGCCTGGAAGTGTTTAAGACCAAGCGGTCCAAGAATTGAATGGAGCAATGCAATTTGGTTTGATGGGCACTTTCCTCGTTCTTCTTTTATTAGTTGGCTCTGTATACATAACAGATTAGCGACGGAGGATCGTCTTTTCAAATGGGGGATTCAGCTTGAAGCAACCGAATGTGATTTCTGTCATATGCAGTGGGAGACTCGCGACCACCTCTTTTTTTATTGTTCAGTCACCCAAGGAATTTTGAAAAGTTTGTTGGCTCGAATCGGCCTACACCGAACACAAGTATGCTGGAGTACGGAATTTCTTTGGATATCCTCTCTTCGAGGCAAGAAACTTGATGTGATTTGCCTAAAGTTACTTTGGACACGCTACATTTATAGCATATGGCGAGAGAGGAATGCTAGAATCTATCAAGGACAAACCTCATCTACAGCGGCTATGGTTCGAAAGATCTTTGCAGACGTAAAAGCAAAGTTATGTGCGCTCTCCCGATTCTCTCACAAAATTGTAAATTTTGTCCTAGTCCATCACATGTTTTACCCTCCTGATAGTGTAATAGTTAATCAATTTTCTTTTGGGGTGTAGACTGGGAGTTCTTTGATGTTGTTGATGCTGTACAGGGCAAATGGTCTCTTGATGTAAATCTTTTAATTAATGAAAGTCTCTACCATTTATTCAAAAAAAAATGCGAGAGTTCAATGAAATGACATGAAAGTGTATGAATAAAAAAAATCTATCAATAATTAAAAGTAAGCTTCCACAATGCCATTGACATTGCTAGTTTTATTTGTAATATTAATGATTTTAGTAATTTATTAAAATTAAATATCCACAATTATATATAATTTTTATAATTTAAGTAATTTATTATTTTTAATTAAAAATTATTTTAGTAATTTACTATAAATATTAATATGTCAATTTGTCAAGGGTTTAATTTGTATTTTATTAGTGCGTTGACGTGCAGAGAAAAGGAAAATTTCACAATTATACATAATTTTTCAATAACATTAGTGAATTATTATTTTTATAAAATAATTATTTATAGTTTAGTAATATGTCGATGTGTCGAGAGTTGAATTTGTTTTATTAATAAGTTGATGCGTCAGAAAAGTCTCAAATGCCACACAGTTGACACACGGCGCCCAGAGGTTAATACCCGGCGAAATTTGATGAATCGATATGTCAGCCATATGGGAAACCTCGAGTATCACTTGTCAAGTATATGAGAAGCCTTGAATGGCATGTGACGGAACCCGATGAAGGGTTCCCACCATTCTAAATGCGATAAATGACATGTTCTTATCGGGGTGTATTACCTATGAACTCCACAAGTTTTTCAGTTACAGAAGTCCAAAAGACGTATATGTTTATCTATATCTATACTATTATATAAAATCAAAAGTTGGACTTCGACCTCACTTTCTCCGTCCTAAATTACCCTTATCATTACATCTTCAATCAATACATATCATGAAATTAAGGTTATAATGGTAAATTAATAACAGAAAACAAATCCTATTTTCACTCTCTCCCACTTTTCGAACACCTTGTTTCCCTATTCCTCTTCCCGTCCAGCACCCCCGGGGCCCCAACCCACTGTCACTTTTTTTTTTTTTTGGGTTTCCTTTTCTTCATTATCTTCTCGGAAAAACACTGTATGAATGGAGAACTGCTCGCTTAAAAACTCAAATTCGGCCTAACGGAGAATCGAAATCTTATTTATTTAATTATATGTATTATTACATACATTTGTACTTCAAATAAATAAACTAATCAATATTTTCCACATGAAGCACAAGTCGTGGTCGATATATTTTAATTTTAAAACATCTTTTCTTTTTTTGTTGTTCGCGCGTAACACATATTCATTTGTCTAGTTTCTATCATAAAGGGAGAAGGATCTTTTCATGTAACTTTTGTTTTCCGAAATTGTCTATATAATTTAATTAATAAAAACCATAAACTTGAGGATTAAATGATAAATTTCATAATTTTAATTACTAATAACTCCTAACTCACTTCAATGCAGCTCTTTTTTAATATAATGTATATATATATATATATATATTGCTGTTTGACTATGTAAATGTATCATCCAAAAGAAAAAAAAACCATAAATCTTCCAAACGAGAAATCTCTGTGTTTGGATGCGAATATGCCGATTCGGAAATAGAAGAAAGCCGACATATATGGACTTGTCAACATAGATATTTTAATATTTATTAGTGATATTCGTGATTTACAAGATAATTTTATACCTTGTATTTATACCAGCCATCTCATTTTTGTTTGCCCTCTTGACACTTACCATTCCTTCTACGTACTTCATAGAAAACAACTTCTTTTAAAAAGACAGAAATACTTCTTCCCAGCCTGACTCTAAGTTGCCGCTGGAATCAACTCCGAGAGTTATCACATATTTAGCAATAAGGACAGCGTATTCGCGCTGCGTGCGGAAACAACACCTAAGAAATATTAAAAAGTGAAGTGGGTATATGGACAACTTATCTTAGCATAAGAAAATCCTGCAAAAAAAGAAAAGCAAAAAATAGAAATTATCGAACGTGAAGATCGCAGTTAAAATTGATGAGGGAGAGAAAATGGGGAAGAAAAAATAGGGAAGAGGGAGTGGGTGGCAAAAAATTTATGGGTAGTTATATAGTAAAATTATTATCATGACTCTGATTTAATGGTTCTTTTTTTTTTTGGGGTTACACAATGGTTCTTGTTAATTATACTACGTAAGGGCAATTTTAACAGTGGGAAGTGAAATGAAAGGATTCTTAGTGCTCTATAATAGTAAAGGTAAAAGACTTCTTTTTCTAATACGAACATAAGAAAAATTACTGCGCTTTAGTGTGAATATGACTCTAGTTGAAATCACATATAAATAAAAGAAATATAACTTACTCACGTCAAATAAATTGTGATGATATATATGGGATTAATTCTCTCCTCAAGAAGACATAAACGGCATATTCACTTCATGATCGTGTATATGCGACAATGATATGGTGGTCGATGGAAAAACGAATTTCTAACCCAACCTACTATATATATATATATTTTTTATAAGTACCGCAATATATTCTCGAGCATTGTAATATTGTATATTCCTTAATTCCAATTTTCATTGTTTATCGTGAATTTGTGAAGTGCAAATCATGGAAAAGGCGCGCGGCTTTATACTAAGTATAACGAGATCAGCTCTATAATGTATTCTAGCATATGCGGTTAAATGCAAGATTTTGGATGTACATTACTTGTGAATTTACCGATTGTTATTTAATCAATTAACCAAACAAAACTTTCACCAAAAAAAAAAACCCAACAAACAATTATAAATTAATATAAGGTTTTTATTTTAATTTTGCTAGGTATTGCCCATTACCCCTGCAGGTGACACGGGAACCTAGTGTGCATGCAAAAAAAAAAAAAAGGTATGGATAAGAATCTATACAATGGCCAAAAAGGTAACAACAAAGAGAGAATAAATAAATAAAAAGTTGATGCCTGTAATTGTGCGTTCAAAGTAATAAGGGGGTCCAATATCCCTACATTTACACGTAATATATATATATATATATATAATCGAGATTGTGGCTGAAAATAAAAGCTGTCGATATCTCGATGAGCATCAGATGCCTATGAAATTATCATGGCGATGAAAATATGTATATGTAAGATCACATATCAAATCAAATTATTCATCGCGGAGAAGAAAGAGGAATGAGATCATTCTGTAATTTAATTCTTTTTTCATTAGATGTACTAATTACCTGTCGATTCAATTCAGCTAATTAATCCTTCTTAATCGGAATGATCGTGATCAATTCTTGAATCATAATGGGGTAAGAATCTTTTGAATGTTATGAATTCGCACATCGACGCTGATTGTGATATATCATCTTTAGGTCTGTTTGTTTTGGGAGTTAAAATCACTTTGATTTTAATTTTAACTTTAACTCGACACACTACACAACAAAAATATACATTTCCTAAGTCAAAAATTTTAATTTTAACTTTAACTCAACACACTACATAATTATTTGTCATTTTTCCACAATTAAAATCAAAATTACTTTTAATTCTGAAACCAAACGCACCATTATATTCTAAAGTCAATTTCATAAAATAAAGTTGTATATTATAGTGGGGAAATGTAATCAACTGGTCAAATGTGAACCTAACGTAACAATCCATAATGTTTTCGGCAAGCATGAAAATGAAATAAATATAACGAAACTTTATTATAAAGTCCCTCGTGGGGCGGTTTGTTCTCATCTCTCCTTAGACGAAATCTATGACTTTTGCTATCACTCCTTAGCTTATTTCCACCATCTTGGCACGCACAAAAAGAAAAGATAGGCAACGTAAATCCCTCGGCATTGGGCAATTTTCGCGTCTCGCTTGGGACAATTCAAAGGGAGTCTCCGGATCGATGATGATGAATTGATGGGTCCAACCGAGCCGTCCCAAGGCGGGAATCAAAAACTTTCCTTCAGCGTCCTCCTCTCTGCCCCGCGCCCCTACATGCACGAGCAATGTTTTCTAAAGTCGGAGGTTTCATGTTTTATTGTCCACCACGTCCATAATCATCCATGTTTGTAGGGCCCTGCCTCCAATTGATATATATATAGGATCGATCATTTCCCATTCCTTTTTCTTTTTTTGCTTTTATACTTCCGTGTCGTTCGTTTTCTTGGAGCACAGGAACTTTAACAACAGCATACGTGTCGTTGTGCTGTGGGTGCATGGCTTCCCAACACGTTGACGTTCTAGCTAGTTAAGTTAAAGCTGCATTCAGCCCCCAATCATGCTTTCATGGACTTTTGGAGTATCAAATCATAGCCTGATATTTTAGTGATCAGACGCGGCTCGTTAGGGAAATGGAGCTCGTCCAGTGGCATTACCATCAGTCTGAAATACAGAGATTTTAATTTTGGTTTTCACTATTTTTTTCCGGCTTATACCCGATTACAATAAAATAAAAATCTTAATAACTAATAAAAGAGGACGGGTCATTCACCACGATAATCAAATTTAAAACCTCTTAATAAATCAAACGAGAAAGTGTGCTACTGCAGTACACATTCTTTTTTGAATCTCACAAGCTGCTTTTCGGGAAGACAGAAAATGGGGCAAGGGCCCAAGAAAAGAATATAAATTAAGATACACAACAGCCAAGTATGGAAATCCTAATGATATCGATAAATAATAGTGCTTCTAAACTAGTTAGCGACATTTGATAATAATGAGAATTTAAGGACAATTGCAGAGAACTCCACGTCAATCAATCTGCACACGAATCACCTTCCCCATATGTAAGAGTCACCTTGATTTTTAGTGTCAAGCAGTCGCAATATTCAATATTTCCAAACGAAAATAAAGGAAAACAACCTCTGAAAAATGGAGAAAAGAAAAGATGGGGATGACCTGGTAAAAGGACGACTGGCAAACCGCTAGATAAGGCACAGTTGGCAAGTTGTCAGCGAAGTTTCCTAGATAGTAGGGGTTCGAAATGCACTGGGAGCTTTACATGATCATGGGATCCGATGTTCGAGCGAGAATTATTTTCATCTAATAGGCCGTAGTCACCTCGTGATTTCATCATAAAAACGACGGGCCAGGGTTGCTTTTTCCAAGGAGCTGCAATCTTATTAAGCCCAGTGTCGGCCCATGACGGGATCAATAGTATATGATGTTTTGGGCCTGATTTGGATCAATTCAAGCATTGGAATGGGCGTGTCTTTATTAAAGCCCACATGGCCCAACTCTAAGAGGCTTTCTTTCAGTCGGTTAATGTTCAGGCGGAGCTCCGGCTGTATATTTCTCCTCCATCGACGGCCGACGCCGATCCCCGCCCTATCTGCAATCTTCCCACGCTGCTTCTTCGAAGAACTCTGATTATCCGCCCGATATCTTGCTTGAGTTAGGGTTTCGGAACTCTATCTGTACCTCTCCCAACTGTCCTCCAGAAGGTTTCAGCCCGAGCTCATCTGATAGGCATGGTGAGTTCTTCGGTTTCTTGGCACTTAGAATTTGAGCTGAATATTCCGTTTGCCTGCATGTAGAGAGGTCTTGTCCTGCAATCTTGGTGGAATACATTGTAATTTATTGTTGCTATCCCGGCAGTATCTTTGAGCATAGATTTAGCTCGTGCCATTAACTGATGTTGATAACCCGAAGGGATTCATTAGGGTTTATGTTGAAATCTTGTCTGCCACCTTTAGTAGGATTCAGGGCCTTGTTCATGATGGTCAGGCTTGTAGTAATCTGTATGATTTTTGCCAAAACGATGAACTGTTTCTTGTACAAGAATCACTTAACGATGGATAGTTCTAGAACGGCATCAGTCTTCTCATGGCTACTGCTACTCTTGCTCTGTAGCTGTACTTTTATGCTCATGTTCTCTTCTGTGGTTTTCAGGCGGCTCTCGCTGATTCTTTCCTCGCGGACCTCGATGAGTTGTCTGACAACGAAGCTGATATTATTGTAAGTGTGTTTAAAAACTCTTCTTTAAGTTTCGACAGATCCTTGTTTGAAATGGTTGTGTTGGTCGAGCCACGTGACCTGTCATCTGATATCTGTGGCAATTTTTATCATACCATGGGCATGGCAACTTGTGTTGATTAGCCTCTTTCTCCAACTGAACGTTTAATCTGTTCTCTTATCCCTCCTTTTGCTCCCCAGGAAGAAGAGGGTGGCGATGATGCGCGGATGGAAGAAGATATTGATGGGGACCTTGCGGACATAGAGGCCCTTAATTATGATGACCTGGACAGTGTTTCTAAATTGCAGAAGTCGCAGAGGTATAACGACATAATGCAGGTTCGTCCCTTTCTTATTCACTATTGTTTACTATGGCATGCCTTGGTTTTGTCCTGGCGAAGGTTGCGTGTTAGTTTATCTGCTCTAGTTAGAGATTTATTGGTCATCTTTTCATATTTTGCGCTAGTGGATTCCCCTTTGTTACACCGTGCATGACATGCTGTTAACGTACAACTGCTCATGACAGCTCTTTCTCAATTGTATATTTTGGCAGTTCAAACTTTATGTTCACGGGATGCTTTTATAAATTCAATTGTTTTTAGCTGTCTGAGTACACATCATCTAATGCAGTTGTTGTTTTATGGTTATTGAATTGCAGAAAGTGGAAGATGCACTCCAGAAAGGATCTGATATATCAATGCAAGGGATAGTTCTGGAAGATGATCCAGAATACCAGCTTATTGTGGAATGCAATGCCCTTTCAGTTGATATCGAGAATGAGATTATTATAATTCACAACTTTATCCGTGATAAGTACAGATTGAAGTTCCCAGAGCTTGAGTCACTCGTTCTCCATCCGATAGACTATGCTCGAGTTGTTAAGAGGATAGGAAATGAGATGGACTTGACGCTTGTTGATTTGGAAGGGCTTTTACCCGCAGCTACGATCATGGTTGTCTCTGTCACAGCATCCACCACGAGTGGGAAGCCCCTCCCTGAAGAGGTCCTTAACAAGACAATTGAAGCGTGTGATCGTGCCCTCGTCCTGGACTCAGCAAAAAAGAAAGTCCTGGATTTTGTAGAGAGTAGAATGGGTTATATCGCTCCAAATCTTTCTGCCATTGTTGGGAGTGCTGTTGCTGCAAAACTCATGGGCACAGCTGGTGGCCTCTCTGCCTTGGCTAAGATGCCTGCTTGTAACGTCCAGCTTCTCGGTGCAAAGAAGAAAACTCTAGCAGGTTTTTCTACAGCAACCTCTCAGCTCCGCGTGGGTTATATTGAGCAAACGGAGGTGTTCCAATCCACCCCTCCTCTTTTGAGGATGCGAGCCTGCAGACTCTTGGCCGCAAAATCGACGCTTGCAGCACGTGTAGATTCTACAAGAGGAGATCCATCAGGAAATACTGGAAGAGCATTCAGAGAAGAGATTAGGAAAAAAATTGAGAAGTGGCAGGAACCTCCTCCAGCAAAGCAACCTAAGCCACTTCCAGTTCCCGATTCTGAGCCTAAGAAAAAGAGAGGTGGCCGTCGGCTTAGGAAGATGAAGGAGAGGTGGGTTCCTTCTTTTCCTTGGTTTGGTTCAACCTGCCTTTGTTAATATTTGTAAGTATGTTTTGTAATGTTTGCATTGACATTGCAGGTACGCTGTGACAGATGCGAGGAAGCTGGCCAATAGGATGCAATTTGGCATACCCGAAGAGAGTTCTTTAGGTAAGTGGATTGTGTCCAGAATTTTAAATATAATGAATGCAGATAATTCTCGATATGTGCTCCCATTTGCTTTATCTGCATTTTTAGGCTTTTGGGGATGCAGTGCATTGCTTACTTTGGATTGCATCTTCCTTTGTCCCTAGGGGATGGTCTTGGGGAAGGGTATGGGATGCTTGGTCAGGCTGGAAGTGGGAAGCTGCGGGTATCAATGGCTCAGAGCAAACTCGCCGCAAAAGTTGCTAAGAAGTACGGCTTCTTCCTTCTACTTTATATGTTTCAGCTGGTTATACTTTATTCTTTCTTTCCAAAGGACACTGATCTAAGTCCTAATAGCTCCAATCATTCTGTCCTCCTGTTTCTCACGAGTTACTCAATTAATGATTTCAGGTTTAAGGAAAGAAACTATGGAAGCAGCGGTGCTACCTCTGGGCTGACATCAAGCTTGGCATTTACACCTGTGCAGGTTAATTCTTCTCTTATTTTATATTTATCTTCGCCATCAAAAGCAAGTTTCCCCCTGGTTCACATCTTAACCACTTCTCGCCTCGCGAACGATCTATCTTACTAGGAGCAGTAACCTTGCTTATTGTACAAATGGGCCTTTTTTTTTTCCGATGAGTCAAATAGGCCAATTTAAGTTATGTGGAGAATGAGCTATTCCCCCCCCCCCCCCCCCCCCCCCCCCCCTATAAATCTAATTGTTTTGATCTTGCTGGCCAATAATAAGAAATTGTTTTGATGTCTCCGACTTTCAAGGTGTGTCATGATATCTATGACACTCGTGTGTTTGATTTTACAAATCAAGCTCTTATGCACGACGCTCTCCAGTCTTGTCAACTTGGATGGCTAATTTGTTGCTTCCCTGCAGGGGATTGAGCTTACAAATCCACAGGCACATGCTAACCAGCTAGGGAGTGGAACCCAAAGCACGTACTTTTCGGAAACAGGAACGTTCTCAAAAATCAAGCGCATCTGAGGAGTCTACGCGGACTCTTTACTGTTCACTACAACATTGACTTAAAGAGCCATTAGGGGACTCCTTTGTATATTAGTTGGTATGGTGTTACTGTGCTGATGGAAGTTTTGGCT
This sequence comes from Punica granatum, assembly GCF_007655135.1. Taxonomy (NCBI): domain Eukaryota; kingdom Viridiplantae; phylum Streptophyta; class Magnoliopsida; order Myrtales; family Lythraceae; genus Punica; species Punica granatum. The sequence continues at coordinate 22,422,084 of NC_045132.1, forward strand.
CAGCCCAGCTTCTTGTCGGAGGGCTGAAATCTCAATATATTTGGTTCAACTGCCAAGTACCCAGCTCATTGTGTTCTCGTGATGCTGTTTTCTTCACGCTGTGGAAAATCGAAGAATTCATTAGTGTGTGCATAGAAGCAAACATAAGGGCATAGGTTTTGATGGGGAACGGGATACCTATTCCATACGTAATAGGTATTCCGATGTTTGGTTCAAGGGAATACAAAATAGCTATTCCGGGTCTTCATAGTTATCCGGATTGCATCCGGAATACGTGTGGCTCCCATGAATGTCCGGAATGGGTATTCTCCATCCGGAAATGATGTGAAAACCCAAAAACACCCTCAACTTTCCTGACTTATTACAATCACATGCCATCTTGCAAAAATCCTCGATTTTCGCCGTCCACACCGTCGCTCGTCCTCGACGAATCTCCCCACGAACTCATGGCTCGCAAGCCAGAGGTCTTGACGAACCTCTGCACGAATCTACGGCTCGCAAGTCAGAGGTCTCGACAAACCTTGGCACTTGCCGTCGCACGATCATTGACCACGAACCCACCGCTCCATCGAACGAACCTCCGCACGAGCTAGAGATCTCGACGAACCCAAGTTTTTTGTCTCTATGAACCCAAGCTCTCGAGCTTGGGTTTGTTGAGATCGAGGGCTCGCGACCCTCGGGCTTGGTTTGCGAGCCTAACGCAAACTCGCCGTGGGGCTCGTGAGCCCTAGATGGCTTGGGGGCCTGGTTCTGGAGCCAGAGCCAGCTCCCCGTAGCTATGGGGATATGGGTACTGTTCATCTTCTTACAGTGATCGGCCTTTTAAAAAAAAATTAATTTAATATATTATTTCATATTTGAGGGGTACATATGTCTTTTTCATTTGTTTATGATATATTCCCGATTTTCGTCATTTTTCTATTCCATCCAACCAAATGAAATGAATTTTATGGGAATTTCTATTATATTCCCTATCTATTCTATTTCTTGTCTATTTCATTCAAACGAACTACACATAGCCTAAGAGTTTTATGGATGGATTAAATTCACTGTGTTGGGTTGCGTAGTAATCAAGGTTCCCTGGTGACGGGGAATGCATACAGAACGAATGGAGCAACATCCAAAATCGATTTCTGCGATGATGTCTCATTCCATTCCTTTTCCATCTCATTGTATCAACAATGGAGTACTGTATGCATAAAATGCGACCATGGATCGATGATTTGTGGATTTGCTCGGCTTTCACGTTTTCCCGCTATTCCTTAGAACTTATTTTCCAAGCAAATTTCTTTGTAACGCAGATTACCTTCGCAAAAACATTACAACTATTCACCAATTGACAAGCAGAAACAACTAATATTCCTTTAATTTGCTGAATATTTAATCCACATTATAGGAACATATAATAATAATAATAATAATATCGGTATTATTATTACCTAGCGAAAATAAAAAAAATACTACAATTATGACAAAATTATGGTCGCACGTTTCAACATTACAGTCGCTGTCGGCGCTGGCGATCTTCAAGCCCACGAGGCTTCCCATACTCCCCGCGCCACGTGTCGCACTCCAGCCGTTTGTCGTACTTTCTTCTGAACTCTCCACGAACCCGCTTCCCTTCCCTGCAAGGGCTGTCGCGCAGCCGCGTGTCCCCTGGAGCTGTAGCTGTCGCAAGATCCAATCCCCAAGTAGCAGTCAAATAGGAGCCCTCCACGTGTCCCATTATCCCTAGTTGTCCCCTAGCCTATCTATCTATCTATATATATGTAGAAGCCCCCCAAGAAACAGCTAAAAAGGGCAAACCACACGAAAAGCCAAACAACAAAAAGTCATCCTTCAGCTTTTGAAACTCCACACACTTCACCACATTTCCTCCGTTCCATGATCCACAAGTTTAGTTCCGGTTCTGGCCGCCGGATCTTAACCTACCCGGCGGTTCACCCCTGCGAGTCCATCTCCCCTCTCGCCCTCCTCGCGTCCCTCATCGAACTCGGGAACTCGATCTGCTCTTACAAGTCCAGGCCCTTCTCCAGCAACCGACGCAACGCACTTGATACGTTGCGCAATGTCGGGAACCTCCTCGTGTTCCTCGAGGAGATTGACCCGTCTGACCTGCCAGATTCGGCCCTCCTTGGGCTATCGGAGCTCCACCTCGCCTTCCAGAAGATTCGCTACCTGGTCGAGGACTGCACCTGGGACGGGTCCCACCTGTGGATGCTGATGAAGGCAGAGCGGGTGGCAAACCAGTTCCGGACGTTGAACCGGTCAATGGCAATTGCCCTTGATGTCCTACCTCTCGAGTTGATCCAAGTGCCTGGAGAGGTCAAGCAGCTTGTGAAATTATTCGCGAGGCAATCCCGAAAGGTACAGTTTGAGGTTGATCGTCGCGATCGAGAGGTAATCTCTGATATGAATTCGATCTTGGGTGAGTTCGATGGCGGGGCGGTCCTCAGAAGGCATGTTCTGATTCGGGTTCTAAAGTATATCGGTGTCACAAGCTGGAGTGAGTGCAATGGCGAGGTTAGATTTTTGGATTCAGAAATTGGGTTTGAAACCTCGAGAGAAGAGAAGAGGGCTAAGGAAATAGTGCTCTTGAGTAGCTTGATCGGGTTTATGAGTTATTGTAGATGTGTTTGCTTCGATCTTGTAGATCATGAAGCAAGTCGACCGTCTGATGCACAATGCTGTAGTGCCACTGGTAAGATTTTTGGTAACATCAGCTCCGATGATTTTCGGTGCCCGATCTCTCTTGAGTTCATGGTGGATCCCGTGACAACTGTGACAGGCCACACCTATGATAGATCATCTATTCTGAAATGGTTCCGTGCTGGAAATCCGATTTGCCCCAAGACTGGCAAGAGGCTCACAAGCAAGGAGCTGATCCCGAATCTCACGATGAGGAGACTTATCGAACAGTATTGTGCCGAGAATGGGATCCCCATTCCCGAATCTGCAGGTTGCAAGAAGAACCGCGATATTACGGGAACAGCCATTCCTGGGAGCCGAGCAGCTGAGGGTGCCATGAAATTGGCTGCTCGATATCTTGCCGGAGAGCTGAAAGGCGGGACTCTCAGTGAGAGGAACAAAGCTGCTTACGAGATTCGGCTTCTTGCAAAATCGAGCATATTCAATCGGTCTTGCTTAACAGAAGCCGGAACTATTCCTCATTTGTTGTGTCTCCTATCTCCTGACGATGCAACAGCCGAAGAAAATGCTATTGCGGCTCTTTTGAACCTCTCGAAGCACTCGAGGAGCAAAGCAATTATAGTCGAGAACGGGGGATTGAAGCCCATCATCGAAGTTTTGAAGAAGGGTCTCAAATTCGAGTCTCGGCAATATGCGGCTGCCACTATTTTTTACCTTGCTTCAGTCGAGGAGTACAGGAAATTGATTGGGGAAATTCCCGGAACCATCCCAATTTTAGTGGAGATGGTGAGAGACGGGACGCATCGAGGCAAGAAGAACGCTTTGGTTGCTATGTTCGGGCTGCTGATGGACAAAACCAACCACAAGAGGGTTCTTTTGGCGGGATTAGTCCCATTGCTAGTCGAGCTCTTGAAGTCATGCGATAGAGAAGATCTATTCGTTGATTCTTTGGCCATTTTATCAAGCCTTGCTGAGAGAAGGGAGGGAGCTGTGGCAATTTTACAAGCTGGGACTACGCATACAGTTATGGAGATACTCAAGACCTGCACTTCGAGGACGGGGAAGGAGTACTGCATTGCCTTGCTGCTCTCTCTCTACATCAATGGAGGGCAAGAAGCTATTGCTGACTTGGTGAGGAGCTCGTCTCTAATGGAGTCTCTGTACTCTCTGCTCAGCGAAGGGACATCCCGTGCGTGCAAGAAGGCCAGTTCTCTTATAAAGCTCCTGCAAGAGTTCTACGAGAAGAGCTCCTGCGGTTCTCTGTCTCCTATACTCTGGCAAGAACAATTCGTCCATGCATGGTAACTAATAACCAAGTTTTTGAAAGGGTATTAGTTCATCCAATGTTTCTTTTCCTTTGCATTATAAATTGTATATAGGACTCTGGTGTTTGTTTTGGTTCGGGTTAGCTTGGTTTTTGAAAGAGCTAATCAGTTGTATCCGTACGGCTTCTATTTTTTGTGCACGAAGCTGTTTGTAAACGTATCTCATTCTTTTGGAAGTGTAAAGAAGAATCAATAAGATTGTATTACAGTTCTCTTAATACATCGAAATAATTCAAATTCCATTTTGTATGGTGTTACGCGTGGTACAAAGCACGGGAAATGTTTGGAAAGGATCCATCGTACTGCATTGGATGGTTTCTCCCTATGCCTGTATCTTTCTTTCTAATGTTAATTCTGTAATGCCTTACCGAACAGTGACCTTGCGTGTAATCACTGACCAGTAAATTAACATAATTTTGTTATATGCATTCCTAAGAATCTGCATCCTGATGTTTCATTTGCCTTCGACTTCTGGTGATTTTACAGCTGAACTAGATATGTTGAGGGCCTTCTCTAGCTCCGAAACTACTCGCTTCATTGAAGGCCTTTGCTGCTTAAGCCCCGTGCAAGAAAGTGCGAGCTTGAGTACGGCCTCAAACGCCTCTTCCAAGTATTCGCCCTTGAGTTTGGGATCGGCAAATTCTGCTATGTTTCCTCCCTTTGTTAGGACCTTTGCCTGAAATATTAGATTTACAGATTGTTATAGTAAATAAATCGCTTCGCCTTGATATGAAATTGAACTTATGTACCGACTGGAGCAAAAGTGCTCTCAAGGAGTCGGAATACAACTTGATGAAGGGCTTATTGGCTAGTACCATGCGATTAAGCGGCATTGGTTTTGCTAAATTCAGGTTTATGACTCTTTTCCCCGAGAGAAGCTGTAAAAGAACAATCCCAAAACTGTAAACATCTCCCGATGCATTTACATGGTGGTTTCTTCTGTATTCGGGATCAACATAGCCGAACGTCCCCCTAACTTCAGAGCTGACGAATGACTGGCCTGCATCGATTACTTTGGACAACCCAAAATCTGAGAGCTTTGCTTGAAGGTTTTCACTGATGAGAATGTTTGTTGGCTGCAAACAAGATTGCAAAGCAAATCCACCAATAGCTCATCAGAGGACTGGTGAGAAAGCGAGAAGATCTGCATAATAAAAGAAAAGAGAAGCCGAAATAGTATTTTACTACTTTGATATCGCGATGAATAATGCAACCATCTGGATAGGTGTGGAGAAACCAGAGACCCTGTGCACAGTCGATTGCTATCTCTAGCCTTTGGATCCATGAGAGCGACTTATCCTTACCTGCAAAATTTGCACCCTCTCTTCTATTACTTAACCACTTCTAGGTGTTTACATTATTGATGGTACAGAATTTTTCGTACCGAAGAGCCAATCTGAGAGGCTCCCGTTGTGGCATAACTCGTACACCAGGAAACACTCGTCCTCTTTCTCGCAATATCCCAGCAGAGCCACCAGGTTCGGGTGTCGAACATCTGATAGGCTCGTGATTTCCCTCACAAACGTGTCCATATACCCGTCACTTGTTATGTGTTTTACCGCCACATGTTGACCGTCCGAGAGAACTCCTTTAAAGACTTTTCCTATAGCATGACGTTACCAAATGGAAAACCTTGAGATTTTTCCGGCTGGTTAAACTTCAGAGATCGAATAATATGAACAGGTTGTAGTTAATGCTTTTACCTGCTATGCCTTGCCCGATGAAGTTTGATGGGTGGAAATTGTTTGTGGCAGAATAGACTTCGTTTATCCTTATCCTGAGACCACTCCCATCCTCAAATATCAGATTATTCGCCGCTGTAACTGGTCGAAGATGTAGCAGACCAATCAGACACGAGATCTTGAACGATGATTATTAGAGATCAGTAAAAATATAAGTACCATCTTTTCCTCTTGGAAGACTTGTTTTTGAAGGCTTATCGTTTACTTGTCCCTTAGATATGCTTCTTTTGGGATTTTTCACCGTCTTTCTACAGAGGATCGAGAATGCTATGAGCAGAATCACAGTAATCCCGATCAGCCCCCCGATCAGAATCCACTTCCCTGCAATCATTGGACGAAGAATGTACTGTAACGGGACATGTAAAAAGGCAGACCGGAGAAATACTTGAATGACTGATTCCAGGTGTTGAGATTATTACCGGTCTTTGATTTACGTTGGCGGTTCCCCGGTTTGCCTTGATCATCTTCTCAATTGGGACATTGTATAAGATAAACAATTACGAGAGAAACATTGGAAAATCTCAATGTATATATTCAGGGATAAACATCAGAAAATTCGGAAAAATTTCCTGGAAGATATGCTAAACAAACCGATTCTTGGTCTTACCTATTGGGAGTACCTGCTTATCTCCGAGGCACTTGTGCACTTCACCGGCCCACCTCGTATCACCAAACCTTTTGCTCATCAGTGTGACCAAAACTGCAAACCTACATAACTCCGCCTGACCTGATCCCGGCTCAACCCCATTTTCCGGTGTTATTCCCATCTCTTTCCACGTTGTCAAACATGAGCTGCAAGTTTGATTATCCTTGTCCCTGGAGCCGAGAAGTCTGCAGCTTCCCGTTAATTTCCTCAAGCTGTCTCCTAGGCGATGATCGACATCCTTAACCATATAGTCAGAGCAGGCACCAGCCCCACTAGTCAGCTTCTCGATCCCACATTCTAAACCATCCTTGTCTGCAGACTTTATAGAAACCAAGCAATCCTTCTGTTCTGTCGAGTTAAGGAATATTAGCCCTGTCAGATTCGCCCGCTGCCCCAGCGCATACAAGTAGTGACTGAAGACCGTCCCGCAGCAGCCCGGGTTTATAAATCCTCCCCAAGTCGAGTCTTCGCAACTTTGGTTGTTAGTCGGAGTTAGTCGAACGGTGAGGATGCATTTATCAACTGGAGCTTGAGAATTCACAGAGTTTAGGCTCGCAAAGAAAGCAGCGAAGGTAATCATGAACAGGGCTCGTCCGATGCTCCGAGTCTCGGGAAACACTCGGAAGCATCGCGTAGCCATTACAAGACGATGATGCAGTGACATATCAGGAGAGCTTCATATATAACATTGAAGCTCTGACATGGAGATTCCGGCTGGAAAGTTTCTGAAAGATGAGAGCTTTGGAATCATCAACGCTTTGATCAAAGCCTATGAATGTCATACAAATGTCCCAGAATGTAAAGACAAATTCTAATAATGTGCATACCCCCCAAAAAAAAAAGAAGAGGAAAAAGGGTATTAACTTCTCATTGTTGGAACTAATAGGACTTGACAAGCTGCCCATAAGGCAAATGGCTGTAAATCTCTTGCTTTGACATATGATTTTGTCACGTAGGAAGAATTGTTCAGCTTCACTCAATTCCTCCAAGATGTCAAATCTTTATTTTATGTTAAGGTAGGGGAAAGTACAGCGATGCCCTCTGTGTTTGCTCTGAAGTTCCATTTGTAGAGCTTATGCGATGGCATCGACATCGCTAAGGTCATGCATGATGATGCGGTGCTTAAGATCGGGATATGTGTCTCACTAGGTGCCAGATCGATGGTTATATGAGTAAAATCACGTATATGATAAAATGGAGTTTAGTTCAGTGATATTTGTTCATCGATTTGGCATCAACGGGCTCTGCGCACGCTTCTCACCAGCAGTAAGACTACCATGCCCCTATACATAGAATGAGAATCTACCACTATGATATATTTGTCTGTTTCCCAAAGATTTGTATTATGTACTTTGGAATGTCCAAATCATACTGTCAATTTTATTCATATATTGAGGAATGGGATGAATAATTTAAGAGGGGATCTTTTCAATGTGATTTGCTTTTATAAATATTAAATAGAAAAGCGTACTGCCGGAATATGCAAACTAAGGGCACAAGAATTGTAATGTAAGCTTCTGCTGGTATGGATCATCTAGATGAAAGGACAAATGGAGAGGATAGCATTAACGTTAACATTTATCTTTGAATCCATAGCTAGGATACTTAAAACCTCGTGGAAATGCGGCACGGATATTCGTAGTTCGAGGAGATTTCACTTATTCGATTTCATGGCAGGATCTTCTTTGAATTCTTTTTTGCAGCTAAATCGATCTGTTTATAGGCATAAGAATAAGTAGCTCGATGAGCAACTACGAAGAAGATGGAATTTTACGGAGACATTCACGTATTATTATTCGACTAGTTGGAAAAAAAAAATGATTATGATTAAGAAGGAGAAGATATAGAAAAGACTGACTAGATATGAAAAACTGCATCGGTTTTAACTATGACGAGGTAGTTATCGGTCTTTCCCTTTGTCTTGCATCAGTCGCCATGTTTAGAGCGAACGTGATTCACGTGGAGCCTCGTGGGCCTGCACCTAAAACGGAAAACGACGACGTTTCTTCCAGCTCGCAGGTGGCAAAACGCGACCGCCACGTCAGCAGCGATCTCCGACCATCACCAACCACTCAGCGGGTGCCGATCCCATCTTGATACGGCAAGCGACATTATAATCTTTAGCTCAATCTCTCAGATCCCGGCCAGTCCCGACCCGAACCCGAATCCGGCCTCAGCCTCCTCCGGCCCAATGGGGACCGAAACGGCCGACACCGAGTCGACGCACCTCCTCCCTGCCTCCGGCGGCCGCCCCCCGAAGGTCCCCGCCGACAGATTCCACTTCGCCTACACCATCTTCTTCACTCTCGGCCTCGGCTTCCTACTCCCGTGGAACGCCTTCATCACCGCCGTCGACTACTTCACCTACCTCTACCCGGAGGCCAGCGTCGACCGCGTGTTCGCCGTCGTCTACATGCTCGTCGCCCTCTTCTGCCTCCTCCTGATCATCCTTTACTCCCACAAGTCCGATGCCTACTTCAGGATCAACCTGGGTCTCTCACTCTTCGTGGTGGCCCTCCTTGTCGTCCCAGTCATGGACGCGGTGTACATCAAGGGCCGGGTCGGGCTATACGACGGGTTCGACGTGACCACGGCGGCCGTCGCGCTGTCGGGACTCGCGGATGCCCTTGTTCAGGGTGGCATAATTGGGTCGGCCGGCGAGATGCCTGAGAGGTACATGCAGGCCGTCGTTGCCGGAACAGCTGCTTCAGGTTGGTTGCTTCACTATTTCTTCTTCAATTTTCCAATTTACTGCATCTTCTGGATTTAGGGTTTACTGTAGTTGGCAAATTTAAGCTTCAATTTCAATCCTTTTTCTACCATTGTTACAGAGAAACTATCCTAGGACGGTCATTTGGCTGAGTTGTCCGGTGAATTATGTGAAGTAGGACAACAATTGTCGAGATTGGATTATCGGGGACAATTGGATCGGTTCAATGTGTGATGTGGATGTTCCATTTTCCGGAATTTCATATTTTGATAATATGTGGTTCGAATTCGAGCTCGAATGAATAGCATTTGCAATAGTACTCTAGCGAGGGGGATTCTTCATTTGCTTCTCGCGTGTGAGATTAGTTCAAGGAATTTGTTTCTGTAAATTTACAGCTTAATCAGATTATAGTTTTATCGGGACAGAGCTTGGAGTTGGATGAAAGTGTTTTGAGGATTTTCCTGTATTCCCAAACTTGAAGTGCTGATGAAATCGGGATTGTAGCTTTCTTTGAGCTTTGCAATTCTTTTGGATCGCGACGATATGGGTAGTTTGGTATGTTGAACAAATTTTCAGCTTTCTTCTATATGAGTTCTGAATTGTCTGCAAACTGTTCAATGCAGGAGTCCTCATTTCATTTTTAAGGATCGTTACAAAGGCTGCATACTCTCAAGATGCGACGGGGTTGAGAAAAAGCGCGATCCTCTACTTTGCCGTTAGCATCGTGATAATGGCCATATGCATCGTCTTCTACAATGTGGCTCACAGGCTTCCGGTCATAAAGTACTACAAGGACCTGAAAGTCCAAGCGGTGAACGAGGAGAAAGAGCTGAATGGTCCCCTCACCGGGTCTCTGTGGAGATCTTCTCTGCTGAACACCGTGGGGAAGGTCAAGTGGTACGGGTTTGGGATCATTCTCATCTACATTGTGACATTGTCGATATTCCCAGGATACATCACGGAGGACGTTCACTCTGAGCTTCTCAAGGACTGGTATGCAGTACTCCTCATCACGGGCTACAATGTGTTTGATCTCGTGGGCAAGTCTTTGACTGCATTTTACCTCCTCGAGAATGCTAAGATTGCGATCTGGGGCTGTGTGGCGAGGCTGTTGTTCTTCCCGCTCTTCTACGGGTGTCTGCACGGTCCCACATTCTTTAGAACTGAAATCCCTGTAATGATCTTGACCTGCCTCCTGGGGCTGACCAACGGGTACTTGACGAGCGTACTGATGATTATGGCCCCAAAGGTTGTCCCGCTGCAGCATGCTGAGACTGCCGGGATTGTGATCGTGCTGTTCCTGATCATCGGACTTGCGGCAGGTTCGGTTGTAGCTTGGTTTTGGGTCATCTGATCGGGGACAGTCAAGTAGTATCAGAACTCCCACAGCACCTACTCCCGCAACCAGGATCTGGGGGGATATTTATACTCAAATTCTGTAAATTGACGCAAACTGATGGATCGGAGTATTTCCTCATCTTCCTTGGATCCCAAGGGTGTCGTATTGATCTTTCTATCAATGGAAAAGTGGAAAAATATTTTCTTTCCTTGGATATCTTTTAACTTTTTCGTTCCAACTTTAATTAACTTATATATCGCATCGCTGCTAGAAGGAATAGATGCTGCTTGATGGAATAGATGCTGCCCGGGCGCGAAGGAACAAAAGGGGAAATGGAGTCGAGTCATTTTATAAATCGATGACATTCCAAATGGAATTCAATGATGTACAGTCTGTGTTCCGTCGTACCAGATAGAACTATGCGAATGCGAGATCTACGATGTCGATATATACTGTTATCAGACCCAGTAAGATTCGTTACCCTGAAATGAATGCATCGATTCACCTATGACAGTCAAAATTTGCCGTGCCTATTTGCCGTCATGGCACGATACCAGCACCACGTCCTTGAGGGGATGCCGTGCCCGAGATGAAATGACGAATTTGCCCGACAATCTCTCATTTCTTCACAGTTTTGCCACTCACTGTCATCTCTCTCTATCTGACATGCTTTGCATTTTCATCGCTTTCCATAGAAGAGTTGGGGGGGGCGCAGAAGGAGGAGACGAGAGAGAACGAAGGCTCCAAAGAAGAAAAGGTTGGATTTTTGATCATTAGGGCCTCGTCAGTTGATGCGAGTCCAAAGCGGCGTCTCGGCCTCTCTCTGCGCTACCGTACATAAACCTCGCCCCCGCATTGGTCGCATGGGGGAAGTGGAGCGAGGCGACAAGGAGGAGCAGCCGCTCCGCCTCGACTGGTCCGCGCTCTTGCCCGACTCCGACGATCCGCCGCCGGAGCTTATCGTCAGCGGCAGGGGGGACCAGGGCCAGGGTGGTTGCTCAGCTCCCGTGGACCCCGATCAGTGCGCCTTTGCTGAAATCCAGGGGCTATCGGACCAGAAGCTCGAGGAGTCCATCGCCAGTAAGACCAAGACGCTGCAAACCATAGGCTGTAAGCTGCATGATGGAGGTTCGAAGCTCCGCGGTATGCTTGAGCGCCTCCTCGAGGAGAAGGAGCGCAGGAAGCTCCGTCGGAATGGCGAGGTTGTTGTGGCTCTGCGTGGATTTATTTCCAGCAAAGTTTGATTTTTTTTGTGTGTTATTTTTCCTTCTCGTTTCACAGCGGATACTAGGCTAAGGTTTTGGTTTCGCGGCATTGATGAATAAATGAGTTGGAATTGCTGTCATTAGGGCTTGCTAGTGTTTCTGTTCCTTGTCGCGGGAAAACGTTCTTCGTTTTCTTATGTCATGATTGATAAACTGTTGAAAGTTTTCCGAATTCGAGGACTTTGTCTCTGTTGGACTTGCGAGTTTAATATACAAGATGGCTTGGAATCCTCATCCCCCTGTAATCCTACTTGATGGGAATGCATCTGCGTGATGATTAAGTTCCCGGAATCGCGGGATTTAGCTGCAGGTTGTAACTTCTGTTTTAATGAAGCAGACACCAACCCCCTTAGCATGTGTGAAACCCCTGGGGTATGCAATCCGCACCGCCCACGTGTACTAGGTAAAAACTTGTCCAGTGGGCTATGTGTGTAGCCGTTTTCTACTTTTAGTGGGAACGGAGCCTTGACTTAGCAAGTTCTTATCACGGCTAGCTGAGGGAGGTGCATGCTATGGCCGCCACTGCGAATCCCTTAGGATCCACTTATGCTGCATGCAACCGTGTTCTTGAATTAATTTGCCTTATCTTGCCTTGTTTCTATGTGAAGCTTATGGTGGGGCTTTCCTATGTTTAAAGTATAGTATTTGAGCTCTTTTATTTGCTTTCCATTTGCAGGATGTTGATGAATGCGTGAGAATCACGACAGCTACAAGTGGTAAGATTTTTTGTTATTTGCTGTCATAAAACTATTTTATTTATTCTTTCTGGTATATCATACTAAAAGATTGAAAATATCATGTCAATGTGGCCTTTATGATGCTGGCTCGGCACAGATCACTCTTGACGGCAGAACCTATCGTTGCTATGTGCTATTCAGTGGGAGTTCTAATCTTATTCTTGATGTTTAAGCACGCATGTCTTAAATTGACCCTGAACACAAAGTAAAGGAATTAGAAATTTTTTGCAGGTCCTTCTGATGGCTTCAGGGAGGACACTACACCATCAGAAAAACAATCTTCCTTTTCCAGGCTATTTACTCAATCTTTGGATGAAAATGTACGGTACTATATTGATCTCCAGAGTGGATGTAATCAGTAGTGTGCCTTCTATATTTAATGTTTCTTAACAGAATGCTTGTAGGATAGGTGATGTTGATAAAGCACCACTCAGCTTCAATCATGGGGACTGGCGCAGAAAGAAATGTAAAAGAAAGCTCTCACCAGTGGGTCGGAGAAAGCCTAGTTTATCATCAAGAAAGCGACCTTTTCAATCTCCAAGAGAAATTTCTCTCGACAGAAAGCAGCATTCCTTGGATGGTGGTCGAAGGGGAAGGGCTCGCTTCTCTTCTAATAATTTCTATGGTGAATTATTTTCTCATCGCCTTGCGAAAAGGTAGTTTATTCTTCTCTTTGATGGAAACTTCCTTTCCTCTTTATTTCTTGTTGGTTTGCATGTAAGGTCACATTAGTCCATCCATTAGCAGCTATCTAGGGTTACCTTGTGGCATTACATATCTGTCTTACATTCCTGTTTTTCTTCTCTCTCTTGATTGAATATTAGATAGGATCCTTCCATTAAAAATAGACAAAGGGATGCAAATCATGTACAAGCATGATATTGAAAGATAAGTCGAAATGTGGTTGTTTCAAAAGCAAGCTAGGAATTATCATATCTCTGAGATTAATAGAAAAATAAAAGTCCCATGTGCTCACCAGAAATTTGCATTTCTAATCCAACATCTATGAACACGGCTTCTATATGCAGTTCCCTCGGCAGCCTCTCTGTTTCTCTCACTTGCAATTGTCCAAAAAATGAAAGGGGGAATGATTTCATTCTCCTCTTCTCTGTTACAATGCAAAGCCCGTTCTAGGCTAAACTCTTGGCCTGTTATTCCTGCTGTTATCAAGTAAATCCATATAGCAGAAAGTTGCGAACAAATCTCTGAACTTCCATCTTAAGTGTAAGTGGCGTTTTACTGGGCGTGCTTCGACTGTGTCTCCGGGGCACAGTTGAATGCAGATATCATGAACGCGAGGTGCAGGATACCAGGCCGAGAAGGTGGTTCTAGCCAAACTTAAATAGTAGCTGTTCCTCGTCAGTCAAGCCAGCTGTTGTGGTTTGGTTGGTTGTGATCCTTGGGTTCTGTCTCAATTTAGGGAATGTCTGTCTTCTCTTGCTGCTATCGGTTATCGGCTACTAGCTGGTGTGGTTGTTCTTCGACCTTGTAATAGTTTCTGTGTTTTGGATATATGGCAGCTGGCCTTTGTACAAACTTGGGTCGACATTATTTTGGGTTCGACTTACAATCAATTGATGGTGAGCAATGATGTTAGAGGGGCAAATTTATTGACTTAATATTAGTGATATCTGTTACTTGTTTATCTCATTGCACTTTTGTATTTCATCCTGCAGTTGGTGATCTAATAATTTGTTGCACCTCATTCAAGTTGGAAATTTTCGACATTCCTCTACCTATCTGTCCTTGCATTTAATTTTTTTAGGTATACTGTAGGTTGGAGTTTTTGTTCCATTCTACTAAGCCTTGACAGCGTATTGTCCATTGTATCGTGACTTGCATAATTGCACAATGGATGTGCTTATAAGTGCCTAGACCAAAATAAACAATATGTGTAGTTTTCAGTGTGAGAATAAATGAGTTGGTACCTGCAATCCTCTTATATGTTACGTGAAGCCAAAATTAATTGATGAGAGACATGAATATTCATATGGTTTATTTAAATTTACATCTCATGGAACTCCTGGCATGAAAGCTATACTCATATTGTTTTCGTGATTTCTTTTTTGTAGGAAAAATGACATGCGTGCTCTACCTTTTAATGATTCGACGCCTAAGAAGGTAGGTACATTTGTTAGTTGTCTTGGTTCCTTTACTTTCCTTTTCTTTCCCTTTCTATGGCTTGTCATGTCGATACATGTGAAATTGCTGTATCTATAAATATTTGCTGTACTTGCACATAAATCTCATTTCAACTGATTGTGAACAATTGCAAGACTTTCATGCTAGAGTGGTGCTGCTCAGAGTTCAAATGTTGGGTCTGGAAACCATTCACCATTATGTGCTACCTGATCGCCTGCACTACCTTTTATTATGCTTCTTTCTTGATTGTTGATTTGGGGGATTCTCAAAACAGGAGCTGACAGTTGTTCTTGATGATGAAGAGGAATGTCATCTTATAGAAACGGCTGAGCAGGCAGGCGAAATTGCTGAATGGTGATTAGAGAACTTTCATCGCAGATTGCTTTTTCAGTTTTACTAAATCCGTACGAGTTTGGTTTTAACAATGATTCCCTTGGGTATTTTTGTTTCAGCATGGAAGAAACTAAGATCTACTACCCATCAAGGTAAGATGATATAGAATGAGTGTCATGTGGAGAAGTTTTTCTACTTAAAGACTTATAGCATCTTCCACTTGTCTGTTCCATTCCTGCAGAGATGATCCAGGCTCTGTTGAAATATGTTCTGCAGACTTAGACTGCCTTAAACCTGAAGGCTATCTCACTTCGACTATTATGAATTTTTACATCCTGTAAGTATTGTCCGAGAGTTACAAAGCATACTTCTTTTCTGAAGATGTAATGAATTGCATATCTTAGTGCATGTTCATTTTCTAATGTTTTCTACATGTAACGTAATATGGTTCGACTTTGTAGATATCTACAGCTTCAAGCATCACAGTCAAGTAGGGGAATAAACGATTATCTCTTTTTCAACACATACTTCTACAAGAAGCTCCAAGAGGCTGTATCGTGCAAGGTGCCTGCTTCTGTTCATATATTTTCCTAAAATATGCATCATACCTTGTACATATAATTGGAGTATGTGGTATATATATCAGAGTATTTAAGCTTGTGCTAGTTTGAGTCACTCATTTGAGAAAGTACTGCTTCTCTGAGACAGATCATGGTTGCAATCTGGATTATTCTGTTCAGGATGTGATTAGCTTCTTGTTGCTATTTCTCCTGTAAGTTACCTTATCATTTCGTGTGTAGGAAAATGTGAGAGATGCATCTTTTGCCAGGCTTAGGAGGTGGTGGAAGGGTGTGAATATATTTCAGAAGGCATATGTTCTTATACCGATACATGATGAGTAAGTATTGCTTGATGCTATTTTGCAATGAAGCTTAAGACATCTATCTATAGCTTAACGTTGTTATCAAAACCATTGCTATGCTAGATCATTGCTTGAGGGATAGTGCTTTATTAAAATGACTTTAAAATTCTGTTTATATCCCCTTTGCACTGATTGTTGTTCGAGATATTCCTTTTACTTGTCTTGATGAAGTTCTTTTGGATGCATGGCTAAAATATACAAGATTAATAGATAATGATGTGGGTTATCTCTCGAATTATTTCTCTCATGTGTCTGATTTGTTTAGGCTACACTGGAGCTTGGCAATTATATGTGTACCAGATAAGGAGGACAGATCAGGACCGATATTACTTCATCTAGATTCTCTACAACTTCATCGAAGTAAATCTATTTTTGACAACATTAGAAGGTTAGTTGAAGATCCTATGCAAACTGGAGAATATATAGATATTCCGGAGCCTCTTGAATTTTATAAGGATTTACCTTTAATGGGGATGCTCCTAAAAAGATGCCTTCTTAAGTTGCAAATGGCTTACCTACAGATTTTTGGTAGAAGAATGGAATCATCTAAAGCAAGAAGTTACTCCTTCAGATCTCCTTATAGCAGATGAGGTTTGGGAAAGGCTCCCTCGTCAAATTTCAGACAAGAAGATTATGGTATGTATCTAGAACAATCACGAGTTAACTTTTGTCTCGAATCTTTGTTTGTCAATCAGATCCACTTGCAAGATTGAGATTGCTATTGATGCCGTAGGAACTTTTGCTGCAATTTATCAACCGTCCTGTTTTTATTTCAAATTCTGCACATCCCTATGCTAACCGATACCATTGTTTATCCTCTTGCTAGTCTATTCGAAAAACTATGCCGCAGCTTACATGTTGTAACTCTTGATCGATGTCTCTTTAAACAGCATTCGCAAGTTTCTGAAGATGAGAAAACACTTGATGTCATCCCTGGCCTGTTATTTTGGTATAGGAGAGCAATTTTTAGTCATGCGAGATATGAAGGATTTCTGCTTTATGGGAAAGGAATCACCTTGGTGTTTTGTCAGTTACGCAAGGTGACATGGCCAACTCCCAGTCGAATGTCAAGTGAAATATAGATTCAGATTCTCTGGGCTCCAATAAAATAAATAAATAAATAAATAATAATGTGCTGGAATACGATATTAGCAAGTGCACTCTACTCTAGTAGGTTTATGACAACCTAATTATTTCCAAACCGAAACTTGTGTGAGTATTTGATCAATTTATTGGCTGAAATGTGTCTAGTTCTTAGGTCATGTTTGAACTCCAATGAGATTAAAGTATAAAGCTTGCATTAGAATATATGGGGATTAGAGGATAAAGCCTCTATAAGAGTTTATGGGGATTAAAATTAGACCAGAACCTTCAGCTGAATGGTTAATTTCCCCAACTGCTGGGGCAATCCCTCGGGCTCTACCGCTATTTTTGTTTGCGTCATTCAGATTCTGAATGGAACCTTTTGCTAATGGAAGCATTGACATGTGTTAGGTGCCTCAACAAAAAAATGATTATGATTGCGGTCTCTTTGTGCTGTATTTCATGGAGCGTTTCATTGAAGAGGCCCCGGAGAGGCTAAAGAAGAATGATTTAGCTATGGTATGCCACCCTGGCCCTTAAACTGTTAACAATTCTATTATATTATCATTGATCTTTGAGCTTTTATTCAAGTGCTCCAGTTGATGGGTATAATTTTCTCCTTTTATTGGGTCTGGTCGTGTGCTTCTTTCCAGTTTGGGAAGCAGTGGTTCAAGCCAGAAGAGGCCTCTAGCTTGAGAGTGAAGATCCGTAAATTGCTCTTGGAGGAACTTGAGAAAGCTAAAGGGTGTCCCGATACTCCCGAATCTTCTCCACGTTCAGGGAGTAGTCCTTCTGGATTACATGGAGATGATCGAAGACTGACTCCCAAATCTTCTCCACATTCAGGGAGTAATTCTTCCGGATATCTGGAGATGATTGAAGACTGATTGCATAGTGTAATTGATTGATTGGCGATTCTGCCATGTACAGAGCTAACGAAATTGATCCAGAGCCATACGAGTCTTCCATTCATTGGACTAAGAGAAAGCCAACTGTACAGGTAACGTAGGATCAGTTTTGTATAGCTTTTTAGATTTGAACCTGCAAATAACCCAAGGGAAGGGGTTCCCTCTAATGGCGTAAATTACAAACCCGACTGGTCCAACTTTTCTGTTGTTTATTGGCCGTGGGATAAGCCCCTTTTGGATTGTGTTGAATGGCTACAGTGAGAAGTGAAATGCTGCTGGACGGTTGAGGAAACACACTATTTTGAGGCAAATATTTAGAAGAATATGGCTTTTATATACTGCTGGTTCTGATCATCAGGATGGAGCTCGGACATGCCGATATTTGCTCTTACCGTGAATGTGGTCTTATGCTACGACTTACCTGAGGTCGAGAGAATATCGAGCTTAATACAGGGTGTTACTTGAGCATGAATTTAGAATAATGACGGTTACCATTCATCAAAGAGACTCAACGATTATAATGAATTTAGAATAATTATTTATCATGAACTTACAATCTGTTTTTTGGACATTTGATTCTGGTTATACGATTAATTAGGGTTCGGAGAATTTCTCAACTGTATGTACTCGTACTTTTTTTTCAAAATAAGTTGTACTCTTACTCACTTAGATTCCTTTCGTTGGCGTTTACCTGAATTACGGCCGGCAAGTATTTTAGATCACCCGACGTTTCTTTTTCTCAGGGGTTGAGTGCACTTGTGGCTTTATACCAAAAGTCTTAAGTTGAAAGTTCTCAAAGGCTTCAGATACTGCCCCAACCTGGTGACGTAGCAAGAACAGTTATTAGATCAAAGGAATTAACTGTAGGCGAAACACATCGGCACGTCGCTCTTAATACCAGTTCGGGTTTCTTCGAGTACACTCTTACGATCATATCCTGGTAAAATGCAGGCAGGAGGTGACTGATGCGATCGTCCTGTATCGTGAATTTCTCGTCACTCTCATAGTCCTGACAAAATCCAAAAAACCCGTCACCTCTCAATGTGGGTTAATCCAAAACTAAATGAGAAAAACTGGCGAACCAATGCAAGCGAGAGGCGATGAGTAGGAGTACTGTAAGTACCATGAAAAAGTTGATGCTGGACATGCGGGACATGAAAGAAAAAGAGATCATTATCAGGTTGCAGTCCAACTTAGAGCAGCACCAAGTTATATTCAGCAAACAGTAATGATTCACCAAAAATGCAAATAGTAATAACTTGGAATTGGCATTTACGTATTTTGGAGTGAAGTACCTCTCGAGCGGGTTATTTCTTCCCCGAGTCAAATCTATCTTGACATTGCTCACAGCCACATCTTCTTCTCTCAGTGCAATGCCGCCAGACCTCTAGGAGATTGTTGCAGGCGAAAAGATCGTTAGTGTGCTGCAGGAGCAAATAATAATAGCAGCAGCAAATGCACAGTATTTTCAACCTGAGAACAAACAATATCTTGAGGAGTGATGGCCTTGAAGTGGTCAAGTGAGTCCTTTGGAACAGAGAACTCATTGCAGAACTGCAGAAAAAAGAAAAACCAATACATGTTAACATTAATGTACCAATCAGGTCTTCGGAATCTGTTGGTTGAAAATGCTTGTGGGTTATCCACATATCTAGGTACCCTGTACAAGTCTCTTCTCCTGATGCGCCGTATCAAATCTCTTGATTCCTTCAACTCATGGTCTGAAGATGTTTCAATGGTTTTCATGATCGAGTCATCTAACTGCATTTTTAAGAATTTTTAGGAAACTGGATAGTTTCAACTTCACAAACACCGAAGTAACAGACGAGAGAAAATTGAACTGTAAGCCTTACAAAACCTTCCAAAATTCAGCTGGTTCTTGAATTGAGGATGAAATCTTAAGGAATTTGTCCGCCTCTGTAAGAGCATCCACAAGCATGAGGTCTATAGCCTGACTCGGTCGATATTTCATACCCATAAGAGTTTAAAACTGCAAGTTTGCTTAAAAGTAACACTTGCATACAACCAGAACTTAGGGTTAGACAGATAATCTTATTTTGGCACCTTTACTTTTGCATGGGTGTAGACTGTCCGATGCAAATCAGCGCGAGTAGAGAATAACTTGTGGATGGTGAGATCTGAGAACATATCAGAGACTTTACACAAGCACCTTAGAAGAAAGTCTGTGAAAAAGAAATTAGATAATACAATACTCACTGTCCTTGGCACGGTAGCATATCTCATCACCAATAACTCGCATAGATTCCATTAGCCTGTAAGATAAACATGATTACACCCTTATAGATTATCTAACCAGTCCCATTTTACTCAGCCAATAGATGACAGCATACGTACTTGATTCTATTTTAAAGTTAAGAAAACGAAAATTCATCACTGTGAACTAAGCAGGTAAAATCTCTGGTTCTGGAAGCATAACTCTCTTCAAATGCTTTGAAAGCCACTTTATGCAATACACTCAATGACATGCAGTAACCCATCAACTTACACAAGATATCCACCCATACCTCCGGAACTGAAAATTACAGCCCATACCACAGGCGCGAGTGTCCCGAACAATGTAATCAAACCTGCATGCGTAATATATCACATAAATATTGAGAGTCTGATTTAAAAAGAGAGATGGTGAGAAAAAAAAGTGTTGAAAATGAACTGCACATCTGCTGACTTACTTGTCGACATCAATCCCATTTCTTCCATTTGCAACTATATCATACAAGAACTTTTTGTCCTTCACACACTACATAGCAGAAGATAAGAACCATCCAGGTGCTAAGATTACTCAAGCCAAATTATTCCCCGAGGAATTAAAATGAGGTCACAAGCCAAAACAGAGAAGAAAAATCTTGACTCACTGTATGTGAGAGATGTTTGGAAGGAAAAATCATCTCCTGTCAAGAGAGGAAATGTGCCAAAACATCAGCAAGCTCCGTGTACAAAATCAGAATTTAATTCAAGTGCTATGAGAACACTTTTTTCTTTCCGTTCCCTTTTCAACCCTCTCTCTCTTTTAAGGTTTAACTGGAAAGAAGTTAATACTGAAGAACAGGATGCTACTAAGCACACAATAAAATATATTTATCGCAATAGAAAGCCCCTAGCACATGCATGCTTCACTGCGTAGTGCATATATACTATTGGAATGGCTAAATGGAACCTTTAAAAGTGCCTTCCAAACCAAAAAGGTCAAAACAAATGAACATGGGATTGAAAATACAACCTTTACTTTCTTAAGGCGTTGTGAATCAACATCAATGTTGTGCTCATCAACTATGTAATCTATCATTCTCACAGACATATCTTCATGCGACCTGGAATATAATCAGAAGCACTGTTTACTTAAAAGGAATAACTTGTTGAACACCAAAGGCTTGATGTAACTCAAAAAATTTATCCAGAAAGGAAACAACCTGATAATGGAAACAGGAAAGAAAACTAACCTCATCAAAAGAGTAATGAGTTTAAACATAATAGCAAAATTTAAGATATGTGCACTGACTTGCAAATCACAGTAGTATAAATCGAAGTTCATGCTGTGCTAGTTCTGAATGCAAAACAGGAGAAAAGGAAAGAGGAAAGTGATTGAAAGCACATATGAACTGAAAATTTGAATGGCAACGCGAAGCTGAAAACTCTCTTACTAGTAGAAATTAATTGATATTCAAAACAGAGAAGCGCTGGCACTAGCGGGTGTGGATTAGACAGATGCAATAAAATAATAACACTATATCCTTCACGTTGGCATTAATTATGATCTCTGTGAACACCTAGAAAAGTACTTAGGGGACTCCTCACTGATGTAGTTCAAGTTTAACAGAGTACTGATATGGCTACATGACATATTCTATCATATAAATCTGTCAAACCAACAAGTCCTGCAAACATATGTGGTTGATATTTAACATGAGGAAGGAGTTAAAAGCCTCTCCAATTTCAAGGTGCTTGAGCAAACAACTCCCTCGTTTTAGTATTAACTACAACTGAAAATCAAAAGATATCTATATTCCATTCGATTGAAAGACAGTTATCTTGAGATATTATTGCCATATATATTTTCATAATTAGTGCTTCAGTGGAATTTTCAAACAAATTGGAATGTTGTATCATCTTAACTTCCTTATGCTATCCTCTGTGATTGGTGTTCATCTGCTAAAAGGAGTAGAGAATTACCAATTAGATCCATGAAGAATTTGGGGAAGTATTGCCTTTTCAAACAAGTGGCTAAATGGCCCATGGCCTACATCATGCAGTAGTCCTAGATAGACAAAGCAACTGATGATATGACAGAGACAGATTTTAATCAAGTATGCTTCAGTAATGACTAAAGTCAAATACCAGCAAGTTTTACAGTCTCCATGTCAAAGCGGTCTATACCAAGTTCCAAACCCTGCAATATAAATGTCCATGGAATTGTTACTATGCACTGGATCGGCCACCTCATTATCTAATTATGAGAACTTCGCAATCCTACTTGACAAGCTTTGATGGCATGAACAGCTTCTCCAGCTAGCCAATACACCCCCAGTGAATGCTCAAACCGAGAATGTGACGCTCCAGGGTAGACCATGTGAACTAGTCCTGGGTACAAGCGCGAGTTTGTCGAAGTTTCATGCATTGTCATCTCACCTTCTAAAAAATAGAACTTTTGCTACTTGACAAGACACTGCCATCTTACCTTCTAAAAATGCAAAACATTGACAAAGTGCCGCATATGATATAACAGCTAGTAAAGGACATCGAAGTTTCATGCATTGTCATCTCACCTTCTAAAAAATAGAACCTTTGCTACTTGACAAGACACTGCCATCTCACCTTCTAAAAATGCAAAACATTGACAAAGTGCCGCATATGATATATAAACTAGTTCTACTTCTACATATATATTCTTGCTTCAAACTCACCGAGTTGCTTTAGATCACGAAGCCTGCAAAAACGTGCAGAATGAATAAGCAGATAACTATCGTACAATTGAATAGGTAAAAAAGATTATCTTTGTACCGATTAAAACTTGCCTCTGAAACTGTTCTGTGTCGATGAACTTCAGCGAAAGCTGCATCGAGAAGAAAGGACTTTTCACTATTTAATTCAATTTCTGATTTAATAAATTCAAGTGTTATAGACGACTTCATGATGATCACAAGCAGTATGATCCATTCCGCGGCCTCATAAAGAGAAGCAATATGATTCACCTCCATGAGTGAAAAAGGCACAGAGTATTAATGGTGCAAAAATAGGAAATAAATCAACCAAGTACTGGCCATACACCGAACTTATCACTATGAAATGACAGGTAGACGAAGATGCCTAAAAGAGAAACAAATGACGAACAGATCGATTGAATTATTTGTAGACAAACTCAAAGTCGAAGTAGAGCCGATCATCGCATGAACAAAAGAGGAGGGAAAATGATCGAAATCACAGGCCTGCCAGACTCTACATCTGTCCTATTTCAAGCGTTATACGTGCTGCATATCCACTGCTCAATTTCGCACTCCATCGAACAATAATCGTTTATCCCGGAAGGGAAGGTGAAGGTGTCGGGAAGTTACGGGATCAAGGTAGATGTTGCCATGGACGTTGTCGTAGACTTGCTTGGAGGACCGCCTGTCCACAAAGGACGCAGAGGAGAAGCTCCACTGCTCATCATCGTTCGTGCACGCTCCCATTGCTTCCCCGGCGGGAGGAGGCGATGGAACGGAGATCGCTTCAGATTCTCAAAACAGAGTTCTTCCGGACAGAGAGAAAGAGACGAGGGAGAGAGGCTTTATTCCATTTCCACGGAAGCGGGGAAGATATGTGATTGTGAGGTGCCGCCAAAAAGCAGATTCCGTTTTATTTGCGCTGTCATCCTCTTACTTCTTCTTTTTTCTTCTTCAAGTGACTCCTTGAATTTATTAAATGTCCGAATTGTGCCCACAACTTTCAAACAATTAAGACGAAGGCTACAATCTCGGCTATATTATGCATTCAGAGTCATTTTCAGGTTGTTACTTACTATTACCATTGGCTGTATCTTACCTAAATATGCTAACGTCCTCGTATAAGTCAAAGCTAGGCGTGATTACCAGATCTCGGATTCAAAGGAACTCAAGTATCCACCAGATCCTGAATTCGTAATCTCTTAGAACCATCGGAGTGCATTTGGCGTAATTACCCCGTTTCGTGCATCACTAGGGGTTGACGAGGCCCCGGAGATAAATTTGGTGAAGACTGAACACCCCAAATTAACAAAAAAAAAGAGTCAAAGCTGCAATCGATCTTCGCTTAACAGGTGAACAAGGAAAGAAATCTCGTCGGACCCAACACAGACTTCGATCATTTCTACCACTAGACCAACTTATTTATAATTGTCCTCTTAACCCCTCTCGTGTAACTATCAATTGACTAATGTTCCCAATACGAGTTCCTACTGATTGATATAAAAAAAATTGTCGATACAGCAGGGTAGCTGTTTATGGCGGTCCATGCAAACTGTTGATATGAAAGAGTAGCAATATTTGAGATAAACTAAGATTCATGCAATATTTCCCCTTTCCCTTCTGAAAAGATCCCGAGAAGGGGCAAATTGATACAACGGACAAACTTCAAGGCCAGGTTTGCAATTTTCCATTCAAAGAGGATCCATTCCTCCAACACTTGATTCTCTCTCAAACAGTTGAACTTCCGTCACCTTTGGTAGCCTCTCATTGACTTCTCAGTTACCAGCAGCTGGTCTAACATTGAAAGGCGTACGGTTGGCCAAGAGACGGCTCGATGATCGAATAATTGGTGCACAAGCTAATACCAAATAGAAAATGCATTACAAAATTGTC
Organism: Punica granatum; assembly: GCF_007655135.1. Lineage (NCBI taxonomy): Eukaryota > Viridiplantae > Streptophyta > Magnoliopsida > Myrtales > Lythraceae > Punica > Punica granatum. The sequence continues at coordinate 22,446,715 of NC_045132.1, forward strand.
CTCCCCAATCCATTTTGTCGTCCCCCAACGAGCTCAAAACCGGTTTCGTAGTAATTATTATTACTGGCAACCTCCAAAAGTTCAAAAAGCAATGCAACAAAACGAACCATCTCTCTGCCAAAAGAAAAAAAAAAGGCTTATAGTTGGCTCTTTTGTATTTGAGCTAGGGAATCAACGAATCATCTGCTTGCCGATAATGAAGCCACAAAGCGTACCACAAATTCCGAGGGCCATGCTATAGAGGCGTAGCAAATCCTGAAACCATAAGGTGGAAACATCAGTAACAATGCTTTAAGAATTAAGATATCTGCGACTCACAAGCCAAGAATTTGTGATATGATGTCCCGAGGAATCATAAGGCATCGATAGTAAGCACAAAAGCCAACTGTGAGAAAACTTGAGAATTGGCAGACAAGCATCTCCAAATTTATATGTGCATAAACCCTAAGCAGAATCCCAATTTTGCAATCAACTAGTCAGTAGAGGTATAATCAACTTAAACGTTTGCCTGAATGTTGAAACATTATTTACTCAAGTTAATGTTTTGTATATCTTCCTTTTCCAGATGCGCTTATTCTTGGGTTTCATCACTAGCAATTTAGAAGGAAACAATCATTAATACTTGCTTCCTTCTCCTTCTATGGTGGGGGCAGGCAGCTAATTACAATTATCACTCAAGGTCTCATTTAGCCTTCCAGAAAGTATCATCAGATATGCCAGGGACCAACTGTTGAAACAAAAACTTCAATTTGACATTTCTTAAGCAGGACCAGTCCTTAACAGAGCATCACAAAACCTTGAGCTCAAAGTAACAATATCCAAGATTGTGAATGAAGTAATATGCGAGAAACAATATCATGTAGAAACAACCCGGAACATTTCAAGAAGTTCCATAAAAGTTTGTTACAACATGTTGACATTGAACAGTAAGTTTTACAGAAGTAAATTTCATGCACAGTGATTCTAGATTTGAATCCTATCCCTAGTTTTCAAGAGACAAATTGCCATGATTCACTTCTACAATTGTTTAAGTTTACTGGGGGCACTGCTTAGTACCCTTTCCATGACAAGAATTTATTGTAACATTAGAACACAACTGTCTAAACAAAATCTGCCCAAAGAATTATGCCAGCCAACCGTTGCAAGTTTAGTATCTGGCTCAACTGTAATATTCCTTACAAAGAATTATGGATCACTTACTTTATCAAAGGAAATTTGAACTAGTTCCAGGCATTCGTGTTGCTACCCTTACTCATATAATCTACTCTCAATGTGTTCATTTATTTCATCAACCAAGGACTTGGAGATTCTAATTTCTAATTACCATTTCATTAGAAAATTCAGTCTTTGCGTGCTTCTTTTCAGATTAAACATGCAACCTAGAGGCGTGATATCTCACAAAATGATCACAGGGACAAAGTACAGATTCGTGGAATAGTGATAGAAAAGAAATGCTCAGGTATCTGTAAAAGGTAATGTGCCTGCAGTAGGCAAATATGTTGAGACAATGCGAGTCTGTCAGATCATCTCAAGGATATATACGTCCCGTAACGAAAATCATAGATTGGCAAAAATCAAGCAGTCAAAGTAGAAACTCTTTTTTTTTTCCACAAAAGTTCTCACTAATGATCATAAGTATTGGGTAATTCCTTAAGTACCTTCAGATAGACAGCCCCAGCTGTGACTGCTCAGAGAGAGCAACGAAGTGAACAGAGCAGAGGCTGTAACACTGTGCAGTGGTATCATCGTCAGCACCCCGCCCAACTCAACCGGCAGCCTACAGACAAACAAACACAATCACATCATCGATTGTCATCCAACTAATACTTACTCAGACGTATGGAAAGAGAGACTAATCACGCAAATGGAACCTAACATCCACCAAAAGAGATGAACTATGCACTAAACTGTGGAGCATATAAAATTCCAAGAATGGGGATTTCGAGCTTTCTCTCAGCATTGAGGAAGTATTTGCAAAGGAAACCATCAAGGGGCTCCGGCCCAGAAGTTGAAAACCTACTAAAATCTCAGTTTAAAACTGCAGACCTCGAGAGGGTGAGCTGGGGAGTGAAGAGCCGCGAAGAAGAAGACCCGGGCTTGGCATCAGAGAGCCCTCTCAGCTTCGAAGCCACCGGCGAAGAAGGAGAGGGAGGTGAGCGCGTTAGTAGGGTTCTTGCGGAGGCCGAAGAGAACTGCAGCGTTCTCCTTGCGCAGTTGGCCGCCATTATCGATCTCTTCCAGCTGCTGTCCTACCGCGAGCCAAATTCAATCATGGAGTCTCCCCGGAGACGAAGAAAGGGTTGCTTACTGGACCGGGCTAGTGTGGCCAGAGAAGCCCAAGTTCTTTTGGCCCAGGCCCACTGTCCATTTACTGGTCCATGAGAAATCCATATGTATCTCTCTATATCTATATATATATATATATATATATATATATATATTACTAATTTACTTGGGTGCATCATAAATACTTTAAAGAAAATTAAAAATATAGAAAAACAAAATTTAAAAATAAATATTCTAATTAATAATTTTTACTAATTACAATTAATGTATCTAAATCTCCTACTCATAAAATTTACTTGGGCGCATAATAAATTTGATTGGATTCATAATAAACGATTTAAAGAAAATTTAAAAATATGGAAAAATAAAATTTAAAAATAAATGTACTAGTTAATATTTTATAATAAATACAATTAAATGTACCTAAATCTCTTACTAAATACAATTAAGAGAAAATTTTTGTTGTAGTTTCTTAATTATATATAAGCGATAAATGTATATAAGCAATTAATTTAACGTGACATTATAAAAATTGAGCCTAACTTATAGAAATTGATGTAAAATTTTGATATTCTCACTAAAATTAATTAAGTATATATATAATTTATCATAAAAATTAAACATATACATGTACGAGCATATTGAAATGAAATTAAATAATTTTATAAGACATAATAAGAACGTTATTTATAAAATTATAGTTGAACTATTCAAAAGCATTCATGCAACTTTATTACAAATTATTTCTGAAAATTGATTGTTGAGAATTTTTATTTTTAATAATAATAATGATACTAATAAGTAAGTTAATATCTTAAACTGTGATAATTATTATCCGTACAAAATATAAATATATGAACACAAACCCGTGGAACACATGAGATTAAACACTAAAGTATAAATTAGTAAAATTAACTTGAAGTGCAATAAATGCCCTTCAATTAATGCTTTTCAAAAAGTATAAAAATATAAATATTATTTTAAAATGATAAAAATAATATAATTTAAAATGTTGAATAAAAATAATATAATTTGGAGTACTAACAAAAAATATAATACTTTTTTTACAAAATTAAGAAAATGAATTATTATTTAATGAAAGTTTTAAAATTTTACAATCCCTTCAATTAATGTTTTTGAAAAAGTATAAAAAGATAAATATTATTTTAAAATGGGATATTGAGAAAAGAGAACATGGGAAGAGACGCATTAGGGAAGAGGACACATGGGGGAGACGCGGTTTCTTCCTTTTACTCACGCAGGCACGGGCCTTCATTCTCTCTTCGGGAGCTGCTCATGAACGCGGCATTGTCTCTTCTATCCCATCGACCATGCAAGAACCAAATAAATGTTGTATACATCCGATTTTGATTGAACTTAAATTAGTCGAACTTATTAAATTTTGAAAAGTCGAGTGTTGCAAACGGAAAAGAAAGAAATTTACCCAAAAAAAAATCTCATTTAATTCACTTCTACGTATGAATGACTTTGTTATGATCATGGTTGTTAGAATCGTGATTCGAATCGTAGAATCTTACGATTTTACGATTCAATGGGTGGCTAGCGATTCCGATTCCATAGCATGAATCGGGAAGGTAGAATCATAATTGAATCGCGATTCGAATCGCAGAATCGTAGAATCGAACCGATTCTACGATTCTAGTTTCAACCCAAAATTGTATGCCCCCTCTCTCTCCCTTCTCATCTCTCTCATTGTGCGACAATATTGCTCATTGGTTCTCTTATTCTATGAAAATTTTGAAACTTCTCTTATGACTGTAAGTGATATGCACCTGAAAAGTTTTTCGAACTGCTTTGAATTGGGTTCTGGCCGGTTCCTGATTGCCGTTTGGTTTGAGATGACTTAGGCTGGAATTTTTTTCAACCTTTTTAGGTGTAGAGAAAGATGATTTTAAGAAGGGACAGACTAAGAAAAGTTAGAGAGGAAAAGCAGCTTCGCCTACAGGATCCGTGACCACGGTACTATATCAATTTTCATTGGGAATTATTATAGCGGGAGCTTCTCTTGTGAAAACTAAGCACCATCAGATTTTGATGAATGAAATAGGAAGCATTAAGATTTATCATTTGATGTTTACCTCTACTATTTCTGACATAAGATTTGGTATATATCTGTATATGTTATTTTTTTAATTGCAGGTAGAATCTTACGATTCCGATTCGATTCTACGATTCACGATTTCACAACCGTCGACCGATTCTAGGTAGAATTGTGATTTTGACAACCTTGGTTATGATACTGGAGTCATAAGTCAAAATGCTAGCCTTGATTTGTTGATTAGGTTCTTCTAACGTTAATGTTGAAATTCGAAGCATGTGGAACGAGATGATGTCCAAAAGTCCGATCATTTGGATCTGTGTGATTGATTGTTCTCAAACGATCGGATTCTCCTACGAGAACAAATGCGAGAAAGATAAGATCCCGTGGACCCAAATTAGCTTAGTGCGTTGAAATTAGCCTTCTATTATTTAAACTCATTGATAACAGTAATGATTTAATATAATATTGATAGTCACTACAAATAAATCAACGAGTCCAACGGTTCTTTTTTTTGGGAGAATTAATTAATCAACCCATTACACGTAATATGATATTCTAATTCTTGATTATGCTCTAACTACTTTGTTAGTGAACAAAACAATGAGACCAATGTGATGATTTGACCCTTTACCAAATTCCGAGGAAATTATTAAAAAAATACGAAACTGTGGGTTGCAGTGCATTTTTTTTTTCTCGCAAACCTTGATGATTAATTCATAACATGTAAAATTACATGACAAGAGTATAAGGTGAAAATATTCAAGAAACGAAAATTACAAGATCAGAATTAATCAGAACCTCCCAGACATATTATACAGAAGAAACTGAGGTAAAAAGCAAGGGTAATAGCTATTAGAGATTCCGATCAAAATCCTCTGCCATCACACAGGGATCCCCGTTAAACTAAGGAAGGGTCCTCAAGGTATATATCCATGTAGAACTTAGCTATCTGTTATCGAGATTCTATAGAGTTCTCGCTATCAGAGCAAAGCAAGGGATCATGAGTTGTACTCGTGTGCCAGGGACCCTTCACAAAATGGTTCCACCAAGTAAAATCAAAGCTGAAGGCTTGGGAGGGCTATTTATCAATCTGGCAAGCCGGGGAAGACACCAGGTTGCCAACCAATACGGTGGCCGGGGAAGGCAGTTGATCAAGCCGACGGGTCAAACCAAAACCATTAAGAAACTTCGATCGGTATAAACTAATGACCACATCAATAGTCAAACCGAGAATAGCTTATCAGTCTCTGTCGGTAGATACCACCAGTGATCGTGTCGAGGAAGACGTTAGGCCGCTAAACAAACTAGCTCCTGCTACTCCACTCAGTAATAGGACGAACACAAACAACCAGGGAAGGATCGAAGAGCCCCGAGCTAACACACCAGAAAACCAAAAACAGTCCAATCACTAGAGCAGAATAAAGTAGCAGTGGTCCAAATCTAATTGAATGAACTATTTCTTAACGCAAAGGGGGAGAAGAGGCACTGATGGTGGAGCAGTAAGTCGAAGATGAAGAAGCCGCCCCATTTTATCCGGTATCCAAATGGAGAAGAGAAGAGAGGCTATTCGGAATAGAAAGGACCTGCAAGGGGTCGGATCGGTGCTATCGGGTCCAGTCGAGTGGGTTAGGCCAGTCGGGTCCAAGCAAATAGGAGGTAAGCTTGCACAGTCAAGGCATCTGCCACTGCAATCGACGACCACGAGTCAGAGAGGGAGAAGGGACGACCATCGGAGGGGAGCGGACAACAAATTCCAACACGCCACACCCGATAAAGAACAGAGATGATCTGGAGGATGGCCATTATGACCTACCGGATGCCTTCCAACACCATCTTCGCCTCAGAAATGGAGCTATTGACAACCCGTGATGAGGCCAAGGCAAGGCAACGAATGGGACTGAGGAGCCCGCCATGGAAGCCGACGTGGAAAAGCCCTCTAAAAGATCTTCAATTGGAGTTGAGGACCGAGACCCGCCATTGCTAAGGTCGCACGCCATAGGTGGAGCATGGTGACCTTTGTGAAGGAGCATCTGGACCCGCAACTAATTCAGTTTACGACTAACACGTCGAACCTACCACGTCATCATGTCTGAGGAATAGGAAGAGTGAGGGGGAGAAAGGAAAAGAGAGAAAGCCACCGGGAACAAAGACAACCGGGAGATAGAGGGCAACCCAAGCTTCCCAATCTCGATGGCGGTGGCACCGGACGCGCCTGGCCGGAGCCGGACGCGTCGGTGAAGTGGCCTTGGCTAGGGTTTTTGTTTTTAGAGGACGAAGAGATAAGGAGAGGACGATGTGCGTTGCAATGCATTTAGTGTACTATGTTTCATGTGAGTAAATATTATCCATTGTGTGGGAGTTCAAAATTCACATAATTTAATTTATGATAAAATTAATATTCGATAATAGGTTGAGAATATTTTGTAATCTTATTGAAAAAACGACAGCAAAGACAACATTACTTCATAGGATATGGCAAGTGAGTCATTAGTTATTATAATCTAACTTATTTTTTTAATTGAAATGCAAGTGTGAAAATGTGAATACGGGCAGTTTGTGGGACAAGTGAGAGTGATTATGCCTCTGTCTCATATTCAGCACTTGGGATGCCCTTCTCTTTAAGGGTAAGGAGACCCACTAAGTTCAACTGCCCCCGATCGGTGAAATTGACCAAATGCCTGAAATTTGGTGAAGATTGATGGAAAGAGAAATTGACAGAAAATAAACAGATCGATTGAGAATTGTTCATAGGGAGATCTATTGACTGTTGAGCCGACAAAGTCCCATGTTGGATTCTTTGCTAATTATTTTATCTTGGCCTTTATTGGATTCAATTGGGGAAAAAGGCAAGTTCTAGACACAGCCCTCAAAGCATCCAATTTTGCAGTTCTGTTTACGAAATTTCAATTTAATTCCTGGCCCAGCTTTTGTCCTGAAAAGCCTAAAAATCTGCAATTTCAGCAGTAAACATGCATCATTTTATGCCTGTCGTACGATATAGTTGACAAACTTTGATTATGTAAGCAGATATATCACCTGCAATGGAAAGTGCAAAACCGACTGAAGGTATTTTGTGGACAGGTTAAACCTAATGACCGAACATAGATGAGTATCATAAGCAGGACCGAGGACATTGACTTAACCCGAAAAGAAAATTGTATGAACTTTCTTTTTTTCTTTTTAAATTCTGCTTCAAAGTGAGAGAATAAAGTGGCTCTTATTTTAGAATGCCAAGAGAACAAAAGGAGAAGCAGCCCATGCATTTTATGACACAAACCCCCTCTTAGAAGCTATATGGTGATGCAAAATGGATGTGGCTCGATTTTGTATCATTCTATATGCATCGCAAGTAATTAGTGCAATTTGTTAGGACAAGTGAACTGATCTACAAAATATGAATATGTTCATGACTTAAGAAGTTCGTGCCGTCTCGGGTTTTCTTGCATTTCTTTTTTCGACCTTTGATTGAACATCTATCTTCGATTGAAAGTGTTCAAGCCGTAAGGACTTCCGTTATGGTCATGGGGACCGGCAGCCGAACGGCGTTGATGCAATTCACTTATTATTATTATTTTTTTCTTTCTATATAATATTTTTTAAAATAAAATAAATTTTTGCAGATAGTGAACACAAAAGGGCAATTGTCCAATACCCACCATAACAACTGTCTCGTGACCTCCAAACCAAATATTATGAAGGCCCCCTAGCAGGCTTTGGCTGGTCCCTGGACCACCCCCCCCACATTTCAACCACAAGTTCTTTTCCCTTCCCCCTTTTTTTTACCTTTCATGAGTTCTTCGACAAATTTTATCAGAAACGCAGTATTCGAATCGATTCAATTACAGCTTATGGCTACCGATCCAAAAGAAACTCCATTACAGTTGATGCATTCTGTCTGTTCAGATGAGATCCGCGTTTAACAATTTTTACGGGGCGCGAGAAGTCATCCGACCTCCATTCCATTTGTTGTCTTGTGAGGGTCCCTTGATTTCATTTAATAAATATCACGTCCTCAGCTTCCATGCCACGAGATGGACAAAAAGCACGCAGAACAAAGAACACATGCATCATAGTACGCACTCCCACAGCAGCCTGTTCTTCACAGTTTGAGAAGTTTGGAGTTAGTAGCATCTCTCATTATCCACATCCGGGCTCCAATCATTTCGGAACCCATCGAATATGCCCTCACAGACCCAAAAAGAAGGGGGAAAAAAAAAGAAGAAGAGTTTATGCACATACCGAGATAGGAAAATCGATAGACGAGTCATATTTCATCCTTAATAGAACTGATTGTATTATTTCCAATGAGTCGATTACAACTATAACATTATGTAGCTATTCGCCGATTGAGTTTCTACCACTAGGATAGGATGAGATTGTAGAATCTAGTGGAGAGCGCCTGCCTTGTCCATTGCTGCATTGAACTATTGAATATTACACCCCTTCCGCATTATAACCCTTTCTTTATGATGTAAAATAAAGAACATAATCGAAAACCTATAAAAAGGAAACTAATGGAAAATAGAAGGGAAAAAAAAAAAAACATAGTTTACTTGGTGGTAGAGTAAAAGATCAACAGTCAAATCGAGACAGGGGTCAAGCCAACGGCTAAGCTTTCTTAGCCATGGGCTCGAACCCATATCTGGGAATCAATCGGCTCGTGCCCAGGTCATGTCACTCTCAAAGATCCAGTGACAGACCTCGATCTTGCCAGGCCCGTATCCAAGTGCTAGGAATGCCCCATGGGTCGGGCTCCACGCAGATGTGTCAATGTGACATATCGCAACCCCATGGTTAATCTTAGCCTTCGAGTTCGGGTCTAGGATATCCGCCTGGTAGACCCGAACCTTAGGGACCGAATGGCAGTAGTAAAGCAGATAAGGATACAAGCTCTGGTGGCACGATACGGACTCGGTCACTTTCCCGCCGTTGATCCCCGAGACCTGCCCAATCAGGATCTCCTTGCCGGACCCCGCCACATTATCCGTGGTCCGGACAACCACGTTCCGTCCCAACACAGATGTCGCAAAGTCGACCATATCCTCGATGGAACCAACGCAGCGCTTCGTTTCACCACTGCTCGGGGCTCGCTCACACTCATTGAGGGCAGCCACGATCAACGACTCCATCGAGGAGTTGTCAGCTGCGTGGAATGTCCGCTTCAGCTCAGCGAGCTTAGAGGACGAGAAGGGCAATTTGGACAAGATAGACCGGGGCAGAAACGACCTCTTCGGCATCTTATCTCTAATGTCGGGCATCGGCATGAGAATGCCTTTCTTCAGCATGCTCTCCCGGAAGAATTTGCCCGGCTCAACCCACCTATTTACCCGACTGCCACTGCCCTTCGCCGCCTCTGCGGCGGCAGCCTGGGCCTCGCTCCGGCTTGTGTATCTGGCGAACGACACCTCGGACTTCTTCGCGTAGTCCTTGAACGTGTTGTTGACACCGTAGATCTTGAAACCGATCGACTGCCCCTGAGCTCCCTGGCCATAGAGGGAGAACTTGTCGGTCCCCTCATTGAAGGACTTGCCGTAATTGGCGAAATTGACCTTCGCCGAGTTCGAGTTCTTGGCGTAAGACTGGAAGCTGTCGTCCCCGACATTGGACTGATCGCGGTAGTTGGCGAAGTTCTCGACGGCCCCGTTGCCCCCGTCGCCGTAGCTCCTGAAGGTGTTCTCCGGCACGTTGCCATTGACGCCGTAGTTGGTGAACGAGTCATTGGCGCCGTTGGCCCCCTGGCCGTAGCCGGAGAAGTCCGACCCAATCACGTTCGAGTCGGTAGCGTAGTTCTTGAACTCGTTCGGCGAGCCGTTCTCGTTCCGGCCATAGCTGGAGAACTTCTCGCCGCCGGAGTTGGTACTGTCGGTGTAGCTGGAGAACTTATGGCCCCTCCCGTTGCCCTCCGCCCCGTAATTGTTGAAGCCGAGATTCGGCACATTGACCTGAAAATCAATTCACATTCACCTCCAATCGCATCAAAATCGAAGCTTGAAATCCAGATATCAGTACCCATTTTCGATTCATCAGAAAATTTTCCGGCCGACGACCCACCTCTCTGTTGTAGTTCTTGAATTCGCCCGTGCCACCAGTGGCTCCAACGCCGTAGCTGTTGAAGCTCTGGTCCACCACATTGCCCTCAGGGCCGTAGCTGTCGAACTTGTCGTTGTGGCCGGCGGCGTTGCGGCTGTACCGCCGGAAGGAGTCAACGGGAATGTTCTCGCCCTCGGAGTACTTCTTGAACATGTCTACCGCGCCGAGCCGGTCGGTCCCGTAGTTGCTGAAGTTCCGGTTGGAGTAGCCGGTGAAGTCGGAGTCCTTGTCGTGCTTCTCGAGGCTGGGGGCGAGGTCTGGGAAGCAGAGGAGGCCGGCAGCGGCGCAGAAGGATGGCAAATGGGCGGAAAGTGCGTTCCTGGAGGCGAGCTTCGAGAAAGCGGCGGCGTCCACGGCATTTAAAGGGGAAGCCTTGGACAAGAGGAAGGAAGGCTTGGGGGCATTGCTGCTGATCTGCTTGTTCCAGTAGCGGATCAGTGAGGCCCTCGGCGAGAACGGGTTGGTGTCACCGGCGAGGGAGTCCCCTGAGCTGCCTCCGGCGGCGAAAGCCACCTGCATTGCCAAAACAAGAACAGTACAATGAGCTTGTCAGGTGGTAAGTGCATTGGAAGGATAAGCAAGAAGAAGAAGAAGGGAAGATTTACAGTGAGAGAGCAGAGGAAGAGGAAGAGGGAGCTCATGAGGTATGGATTGTCTGAACTGAAGCAAAAATGGTGAGGAGGGAGAGAGAGAGAGAGAGAGAGAAGAATGTTGGTGGCTGAGCTGAGCTGTGTCTGAACCTCTTAATTTATAGGACCCAACAAAACCAAACAAGGCCCGGAGAGAGAAAGAGAGATGGTTGAGCTGGGCATTTTTAATGCCATTGCCAAGCATTGTGTTGTGACAATCAATCAATAGGGGCTCTGCTGAAAATCATGTTCAAATATAAATGTTAGTATGGTCGCGAATGGTTCACTATAACAAGAACGCGAAGTTCGGATTCCTCGTCAGCTATGCTAAGTGCTCTTGCAGTGTCATTGTCGCCATCGTTATCGGTCCATATATATATAGACTGTCCACTTTTGGTCGCTGGTATAATTCTGATAGGACTTCGATTACTTTGTTCAGTATATCGGATCGTACATCAAATTCAATGCAAGCTCGGATCATTCAGTGTGCATCTCATCTGATAGTTCCATCGAGTGAGCACTTTCGACACGGTGATATCATGGGACCCTTAATACATGTAAGAAAACTAGAACATCCCCTATCATTTTCATGATGCATTGAACCTCCTAGGTTGCATTTTCGATTCCCTAAAATGAATCTCATCCTGGAAGGCTAAAGCATGAATGCGTGCAGCGAGAGATACTCAAAAGTAATGAGGCGAACTTGTAGATTGACAAGGAAAAGGAGTGATTGCTACCCATTTTGGCTGTGGTTCTACATAAGCTTTTCGACTGCTAGAACTAGAGGTGATCGGTTATGAGTACCTTGTACTTTTCACGATATCCAGACCTTATCTTGTAAGGAATAAGTTTCAAGATTTTGAAACCGGACCTACCCTGTTGAATCTTGGAATCGAAACCTACCCGGAACCTGTATTATACCACAGATTCCGAGTATCCCGTTGGAACTTGCAATTTTTTTTTCTTTCGCTAAATAAAATAAAAAATGTCACATACATAATTAGTAATCATACCAAATAGAATATCAAAAAAATTTAGATTAATCTACAACAAAAAAAAAATATGTCTCATCAATCCAATGACAAAATTAAATATCCATAATACGATCTCACACAACAAAGTGCATCTATTTTGATTTATTAGAGAAGACAATAACTTTACTCATTTCTCTTTATTTTTTAAAATAAATAATCGGTTTCGGGGACCCTGTGGGCAGGAACCGAAACCGGAACCGGAACCGGAACCGGAACCGATTTTCACCGATTATTGATTTTAATACCCGGAACCTACCATATTTTCAATACGAACTACTCGGACCCTATCCATGCACACCTCTAACTAGAACAACACAAAAATTGACATTTTCGATATGATATTTAGTAATTATATTTGAATAGGGCTCATATGGCTATCATATTATGTTATTTCCATGCCGATAATGCGAAATTAAATAAACATTGAATGATTTCTCAAAAAAAAAAAACATCGAATGATTATCTTTTACGAAAAGAAAATATCTTATTAGTAGAGATAGATGGATCAAATTATCATTTGAGAAAATGAGTGTAGTATAGTGGTATGCGCCTTTATTGGTAACCAACAAGTTTTAGATTTGATACTAATCAGTAAAAATATTTATATCAATTTATCCAGTTTTTTATTTTTGTATTAGGCTAATGAACCTTCTCTGTATTGGAAAAATTTGTAACTTCTCTAATGATTTAAGAAAAAAATAGTAGTGCCCTCTATACTAGGGTATGTATGCTTACATTGTATTACTATTGTAAAAATCGTCTGAACGTACATTAATGGCGCGATGCGCGGTGAGATTATGAGAGTGGGAAATCTTACTTCGGATGGAGAGCACTAGTTAGAAGTATCATACAAGTCAGGATGTCAGTACAAATATTTGATTTTTCTCAGAAAAAGGGGATTTTCCTCCTTATAAATTTGAGAGCTTTATCCGGATAAATTCAATTCCCAACGGAACGTTGTACGCAATAAAAAGTGCCTTAGCGTGGTAGGATTTTATAGGATCAAAAGGCCCCTAATGAAGCCATGAATTGGTCACGGCTGAATATAAAAATGACAAAAAGCCGTAAATTGATAAGACGTGCTGATGTTTTGCATGGATAAAATATTAGAAAAGTGTAGATGTAAGAATAGGAACACGTCATGTGAATATAAATTTCCACAATATTATATAATACATATATCTATATATATATATGTAGGCCAATCAGTTAATTTTATTTTTATATTCATTAAATAATTACACTGATGTCGTACAAACTGAAATTGTTGCATCACTTCTTTTATGTGAACTAACTGAGCTAGAGGGTCTCCAATTATTCCTTAGATATGAATATAGCTAGCTTAATAATCCAATCCCAGAAACCCATAAGTGATTTATATATAGACAGCCCCCGCCAAGCCGACGTACACTAATTATAAGATCACTTTGCTAGCTAAGGTCCCCTGAAATCGACCTTGACAAATCTGAATTCAAGATTATTATAATGTACCTATAACCGTGCTGTTTTATGATGTCTATGAGAAGAATATCGTGGTTCTCGTCACACGAGGCTTCACTATAGGCTGAGTGGAAGTCCTATAACCAGCATCAATGAAATAATTTCTATGTATAATAGAAAATTTCATTAAGGCATTTCAACTTTTTGATTACTTATTATGTATGTAAAATTGTGAATGCTCATATATATATATATATATATATAGTTACACTTTCTAGAGATCATCAATGAGATTTGTCTTGATAAACTGGGTTGCTTAAGTTATGGTTTTTTTTTTGGGATGAACTATTTAAGTTATAGCTAGTATGAGTAATCTTATAAAACAAGTCCAATTCCCCAACTCCAACCTACCTCAATAAACATCATCTCCATAATTTTATTTATTTGCATTGAATAATACATAGTTGATAGGACTCAATCCATCATATAATAAATACACATAGAACAATACATATATGATGATAAATTGATTTCAACCTGAGCACCAAAAGAGACAGAAAATTCCACGATAATAATCTTGAAAAAGAGAAGAATGAAAAAAATGGCAATCGTCTTCTTGTTTTTGGGGAAAGAAAAGTAGGAGATGAAAAGAAAGTTATGAAGAAAAAATAACATGCCTACCGAAAAAAATAATAATAATAATATGAACGGATAGAGTATTATGTAGCGACACATACTCTTGTCAATAATCAAAAGATTTTACTTTCGATTTTTGTATCTGTATATTAATAAGAAGTACCAAAAAATCCTACCACTGATGAAAATGAAATACAAAAACTTCTCGATTTCAGACGAATACATGTGTCACTGAACTAAACTTCCGACTCTCCATAAGGGACTTTTTTTTTTTTAAGGGACAACTACAACAGTAACGCACTGAGGTGTGGTAGGCGCCCACATTGCCGCGTTTCCCATCCAAATGGCAGTTTCTGATTGGCTCATTCGTCTCTTTTCAGATAAATTTTGACGCGTGAGCCGCTAATACATTGGAGATTTTGTTCTTTTACGTAATATGTTTTATCTTCTTTTATAATTTTATATATTTATTGGGGAATTTCTTTATCAGAATCTTTTCGTGACTCTGTCCGTCGCTATTGCCTGCCATCCATTCCATGCATTATTCTTAGGCGATTTGATGATGAATGATTAACAAACAATCCCACGAACAAAAAACACTTGCCATTTCTTCCCCCTTTTTCAATCCTCTGCTGCCACAGTAACCAGCTCGTGACAGTGGCATTCCCCCGTAATTACCCCTCACATCTAGGAGTATTTTCAATTGCTCAGCTTTGTCTCCACATATATATAAATAATATGAATGTGTATGGACTTTGGACAATTTAATTCTATATGTATACCCAAGAACACCAATAAAAGATTGGATGTTGAAGATGTTCCATATGCATAAATGTAGGCACATGGACGTACGTAGTTCTCAAGTGATGAGTTGCGAATTCTGGTTGAAACCGTTGAAAGAAACGCGACATTGTCTTCATTTGGGGGAGGAACTGAGGACACGTTGTTCGGTTTGGTGCATTATTCGTACCAAGTACCCTCATATTTTTTCCCCATCAACTGATGTTTGATATGCAATGAAATGGAAAGAGCAATAAATTTGACGGTGTGATTGAAAGGAACTTTTTTTTTTTTTTTACGAGGAAAGTTCGTGAGCGTAGTGTAACGAAATAAAAATCTTAATAGCTAACAAATGGACATGTGTAATCCCATCATGTATCGAATTTGAAACCTCTTAATTACCGGATGAGAGCGTGCATTACTACACTACATCCTCTTTTGCTTGAAATGAACTTTTTTGCATATACAGCTTCCCTCGTTTTATCAATCTCCTATGCTGTCACTCGGAGTATGATCATCAACGCTGCTAGGATAAGGTGAACTCACATGAGGTAGCTTCCTCATTCGGGATTATAATTATGAATCAATGCACGTTAATTAGTCCATTTCAATTTGTTCCTTGCCATTTCGTTAGATTTACTCTTACCGGCTTCTATGTTCCACGCTTTATATATATATATATATATATATATATATATATATATTACATATATATATATATATTGGGGGATGGTAGAAGAGGCCCATAAGCCTAAGTACAAGATAATAAAAATCTAAATAAAAGAATTCGAGTAATTTTGTCGGTGAAAGTCGAATTTAAAATCTCATTTTTTAGACGAGAGTATGTGCCACTGCACAACGCATTCTACTTCGTATTCCTAGTGGCTTTAGATGTTAAGGGTGCAAGGAAATTTCATCCAATGTAGTAAAAAACAATATATTATGCACCCTGTTGAATGACTACATATTAGGTAATCTAAGCGATGCTTGCAACCATTATGTATCCTCTCCCTAATTATTTCTTTCTTTTTTCGGTAATTATGACCATAGCTAGATAATTTGCATTGGGACTGACCCCAATATGTATATATGGTCTCATGATGCAATTAATCATATGCAACATTATTGTGTTCGGTTTGTTGGACATTAAACTTGCATGTGCATGCATTATTATTTGTGATCAGATTACACGATTAATGAACACCTTTAGTTCAAAAAACTGAACTAAGAGAAAAAGAATTTTGTTATATTAGTATGACTCTTGATTCGAACAAAAAAAAAAGTTTAAATTTGACTCTCACCAATAAAAAATTATCTGTACTTTTTTTTTACTGGATGAAATTATCTGTACTCAGTTCTTTAGTTTCCCTTCTCCTTTTTCTTTTTAGGTTAATGGACCCTATTTGTGAAAGAAAAAAGATAAATACTATCTTGATTACCGTCACATGCTTTTAATTAGGCTACAAAAGCATTTCAGCAGGAAGAAGGGAAAAAAAAAACGTTACAAAGGCAATTGAATAGCTGAGCTGCACAGGCAAGACCTCCTTTTGTTTCCTTTTTTTTTTTTTTTAATCCTTCTATGGCATCTCTCTTCACAATATTTGAGATCTTATGTTTGTAGTGTGAACCGGTGATTACTGCTTTTCCTTACAGCTGTATATGTCTCTTCGTATTTACGCAGTTGGTATGTATAGATGCCATGACTTCAGGACAATTTCGCACTCCATTTATTCGTGTTGTTATGCATACATATTATACAATCAACAACATCACACGCTTTAAGTTAATTTTACGGTAAAGTAAGCACGACCATTCACATTCAACGCACGTGATCTCGTACTAGCTAGCTAGCATACTAAAACATTGACGTTTAAGCACTCCTCCAATTATCATGTTCTAACTTGAACACAACGAAGAGAGATATATATGTGTGTGTGTACATACATAAAATACTAATCGTACAACTTTTCTTGATCTTTCCCTTCTCTTTTTTATTCTTTTTGGTTCATTATGAAAGAGACAATAGACCAGACATGCTCGCATACGCATATTGAATGAAATGAGGAATGTCCTAGACATGTCAAATAATCAGCCAGTCTCGTGCGAACGGCAGTGATCATGATATATATATATATCTTTGGACCCCGAATCGTGATGAGTGGTCCGTGTTCATCCATCCCTTTGCTTATGCCTCACTCCAATCCCCGGCACATGCACGCACAAGACAGCAAGAAGAACTGGAACTGGGGGCAGTTCAACTCATCAAAGTGGCAAATGGGGCGGTCCAATTTTATATATTAGGTATCGTATTGATTAACTAGGCATGCAACGCAAAGATAATTAAGTTTGTGATAGCATATATATATATATATATATATATATATATGGACATCCTTGCATGGATCTATGTGTTGAGCGACGCAATGGTTGAGCGACTGATCGATCTGTGAAAGGAAACAAGAAAGGATGACAAACCATGGACAGAATGACGATCGATAAATCCACTTGAACACCGGATTGTAATGCAATTTCTCTTTTGACTTTAGCTAAGAAGAAAATATGGTGCGAGTGTTACTTATTCATTTGTCTGAGTAATAATCTATCGGAATATTTTAGAATGAAAAATTAGTCACGATTAGTCTCACAACTTGTCACTTTTATACTTTCTAGAAATTAGTTCTTACTCATCCAAATGAATAATCCTCACTTGTATTTTCTCTTAATTTGGAGAGTAATAGATACATTTATTATTCATTTGGAAAGAAAATAATATTAACAAAAGAAAAGCCACGTAAAATAACCGATAGATTCGAATGCGCTGGTGATTTCTCAAGTAATAAATACATCGAGTCACTAGCTTTTCTGACATAAACTCCACTCTCCAGACTCAAGAGGATTTTATCCAGTTCATCTTATCCAAAAAAAAAAGACGACCAATTGACAGTATAAAACAATTAGATCCATTAAATTTTGTGTAAAGATATATCTTTTCTTTTCCTCCATTATTTGGGGGGATAAAATATAATAAAATAAAATAAATATTAACTCCCCGATATTTTATTTGGTACTTGCATAAATTTAATTTCTCTCAGTGATACCCTTACCGAAAAAAAAAAAAAAATATATATATATATATATATATTCTCTCAGTGATACGCTTTTCTATCGTTAAGAGAGGAGATGAGCGATTTTCAAAGCCGCGTTGAATTGAATCTCTGTCTCTTGCCAAATCGAACGTGGCATCTCTGACCATTCTTGGGCCTCTAGCTATACAGTTTTTTTTTTTTTTGATCTGCCCAGTATTCAAAAGTCTCGTGAGAGCTCTCATTAATTCAAATTCGAACATAATTGGTCGACTATAGGATAAAACTCTCTCAATCATATATTTTTTACATTCACATTATTCGAACTCACTTTGATGCCGAATCATCTAGAACCAATCCACGGGATTTGGGAAGTGCTCCTATCCCCCCTCTTTATTACCCCCTCCATGCACAATCAATTCCCCCTACGAGTTCTCATTCTCTCCCACGCGATGCCCGTTCCGGTCTAAAAAGTACAACATTAATTGGCTACTCATCAGCTCATACCAAACTAAAAAGTGCAGTTTTGCACGGCCCTGATATTCAATTCGAGCCGAATGGGATATCAACAAGGCCTTGGAAAGTCCCTGGCGGGAAGAAATATAAACCGCCCGGCCGATACATGAGCTCAGCATAACTTAATTCGTCTATCGGACGATGAACTCTCTCCATCTTGGAGATTCCGCGGCGTGGTTCTGATCATCTGTCGGTTGCGATCTTGTCTAAAAGAACTTTGCTCGAGATTTGTATAATCACAAAAAGTTGAGGTATTGGAAGCAGGATCAAGGATATGCATATTTACCTAGTGCTAACTCTAACTAGGAACCACGAATATTACTCCTCTAATTTCATTTAACTTTACCAACGCCATGACAAAACATCCTTTTTTTCCTTTGGAGGAACATGCTGGCTTCAAGAAGGGGCAAATGTCTATTAAAGAAACGCACAAATTAACATATCTCAGTGACAATTTTTGCAGCAGTCAATGGTATAGATGTCGGCAAAACCTATGCATTAATTTAATTAAACGATCCCCGTCGCTCTCGTAATTTGTCGAGCCTTTTGGTCCACCATTTTATTTCACATTTGTGATTAATTATATGCTGTTAAACCCTAACTAGTGATACGGACACCAAGTAAATAAAAAATAAATTAAATTAAATTAAATTTGGTGTGTGTTTGCAGTCCTCTAGGTACAAAGAATCAAAGACCCACACAGAGATTTATGAACACACAGAGTTTTAATTTATGAAGCTCAATCCAGAGCAGCCCCCACATGTGCTATAGATAATGTAGATACTGAATCCATCTCCACTTGATGACCTCTTCCATGGATCGCATGAAAACATATATTAAATATGTACATATATATATATATATATTATGTGAGACTGCTAAGCCTTTTCAGCTTGTTGATCAAAACTAATCTTCACATTAGCCATTGACTTGGTCATGTCATGAGGTGCTTTCATCGAATTTTGATCCCTGTAAAGTCTGTTCACACGAAGCGCGTACTACACCTCGTGATTCAATCTCTCTCTCTCTCTTTTTAATCGAAATTAGGTTGATCCTGATCTGTAATCTCTCTGTTCAATAAGTGAAAACTTGCAGAATATAGGAAGAGATTCGAAGGAAAAATAAAACAAAAGAGAAAAAAAAATGTGGAAGAAGAAGACAGACAGACTCATGGTCTCTGAAGCAGTTCTGACCCTTGTCTTTCATTAGTGATTAAATCTGTCCCAGTTAGAGAATCATATTTTATATAATTACCTGCAGAAGTACAACATGATGAGTGGACTAATATATGGTTGATTAACAAAACTTAAGAAGAAAATGCTTTGTAACTTAATCATCTAACCAATTATTACGAAGAATCAGTGGTATTGTCAACCTCTTTGTTGTCAATTTCGATTAAAGAAGAAATGTAACTTTCTGTTTTCGACCAAAAATCACACAGTCATTTCGACCGTTGTACATACTGCCATTTCGATCTTGCAAAAGGGCATGTATGTTCTGAGGTAATTCATGATGAGAAGTTTTGGTTTTCTAGAAAGATTCTAAGGACCAATGCCGCAATAGTAGCCGGTGTGTGTATATATTATATACTCGCACACACATGGTGATGATTATAATTTGTAGCAGAGTATCTCAGTGAGGTGGTCATGTTCTTTTTTTCTTCTTTTTTTTGGTTCTTTTATATATAAACACAAAATAGGAAAAATAAAAGGGAAAAAAAAATGATGCCAATTTGAAAGTAAGAGATTCCCACTTTCTCTGCACCAAATTTCTGCTTTTGAAAGCATGTTACAATGCAGGCATCAATAAAAGGAAAAGTGTGTATGTTTTCAGAACTTTATCGGATTCTAATATAAAGCAATAGCTACTGCAGAACGGATATACAAACTTCCTTTCGTAGTCTATTGTAGAGTTAAGAGGAAAGTCCATCGAAACCACTTAGTTGAAGCCGGACTTGCTTCGAGATCAGGACAATTATCCATTCAATGAAGTTTCATTTAGAATTATATGAGATTAAGGTCCTGCAAGTTGTGATAATTTGTCAAATGGAAAGCTTGATCTCATTCATAGTTTTAGCGTCGAAACAATCTTCCCGAGGATTCAAACATCATAAATTGATGGTAAAACGAATTCATGAATCCAACACGAGCCTAATGGCTTGTATTTTCGGATAAGTGGCATATGTATGTTGTTTACTACATATACAAAGGGTTGCCATAGACCAAGAACTCCTGCTGCAAGCTGCCTCGGCTTGTTGTATATGTAGGATAGCTTCCAATCTTATGCTTGAAAATTGCAGCGCTAAGCTTATGAGTTCAACCACACAATGCAATTATGATTCGCCGAAGAATAGAGGTAACATAAGAACATTTCTTTCGAGCAGAATGCAGTGCGGATACATGGGGTAGGTGAAGGACGATCGATGATCACTTCAAGACCGCATTCCTAGAGGTGGACCGGACCCGGTCTTACTCTCATTGCCACTACACTTATAATTAGAAAAGAGGACCCAACAGAATCATACCTTAAAAGACAGAATATGAAGCAACTTTACAAAAGTTAGCTTCGTAATGGAACTACAGAAAGTTGAGTGGCATCGATCCACTTGCTTATGAAGAAACACATATTGTAGTGCCCCTTTATGTAATGATCATGAATACACATTATCCATATTTGCAGCTTTTGTTCATCAAGCAAGTCACTATTCCCTGTTTCCTTCTTTGTTCTTACATCAACATGACGTCGAGTGATCGTAATCGCTGATTCTTCTGCTTCCACAGACCTCCTCCGATTAAAATATCTTTCTATGTGATATACATACAAACATACACGCATACATAATACGCATATCTTCCTTCCAGCCAGTGGTTTGGTGGTTTCATTTTCAAATTGTTTCATTCGGACATGTGGCATGGCCCTCGCCAGTGTTTGAAGAACATTTATGTAATCCCGGCCCCAAGTGGCCTCATTATAAGATAAGCTCCAAGAAATGAAATACTGCACATTCATTTTGGTTTCATATAATGGCAAGTAGATATTAGGTGGCTGTAAGAATATATATTCGTAGTCTTTTGTTTCATCCAGGTCGAGAAGGTTTAGCATCATGACTTGCAGTCTTACACAATGAACTATTTTAGTTTCGAACTTACTCCAACCACGACTTGACAGAGGCAGCTGGCCCATTAAAGCTCCTTTGGCAGCTCAATCTTGAGACTCGAGATATCGAGTATGTTCTGTCCTCAACTAGCATCTTTGTTGGTTCTCAATGGCCAATTAAGTTATGGGAATGATATGGGAAAACAACTCATCGAGGCCCATTCAGGCATGATGGTGCCTGGTGCTACAACGTCGAGACGCTCCAATTCAAGAATTATGAATTGCTGGTCGCTATTCCATAATTATATCAGGACCCAACCTTATCCGGTATCATAATTCCTTGCTTTGGCATGTGAGCGTATAAAGGACTAATAGGAGCCATTAAAGCGCCGAGGCACCGAAGAATATGATTCATAGTGTTTCTTTTTCGGCAACTTTCCATCATAAAGAGATATGACTCTTCTTTTTGCAATCAACTTTGTCCTTGAAAGTTGCAAAAGGGAAGCATTTGAGCATTCTTATCGCCTCTTTACAATTGATTGACTAAGCTCACCGTCACCGACAATATAATCTTCGAGCTATCCTATCCCAGATCACACTGGAAATCTTCAGTTTTGGTCCAAACCGAGCACATTCTGGGATTTCCACATGTTTCCATATGTTGAATAACGGAACATGATCCGCAAGAAAGTACGTAAATCCTCATATCATGAGCTGCTTTGTCTCGTAACGACTCGAAAGAGGACGACACGAATATCGTGGCATTGTTGACTTAGTGCTCAATCAGAGAGACGGCTGTGCGGGCAAGATTCCCGAACGAGATGGGTAGAAAGAGAGCATGACAGAATTGAGCCAAAGACCACATGTTAACTCTTTGCCCTGTTGTGCCATAGAAGGAAATTTTCTTCATGATCAGGCAAACAGGACGTATGAATTATTAGATCAGGTTAGAGTAAGCGAAGTGACTGATAAGACAATGCAGATAAGAAACTGAAAGCGAGTTAAAAACTACACTCGCTGTCACCCGAGTTGATTGGTTATTACGTTGTTCCCGCGGCACTTGAGGTTGTAATAACTTACATCAGCAGATTCTGTTCTGTTGCATGAAGTTACATGTTATGGACAGCAAGAAAAATCTGGGAATGAGCGGAGCGATATTCGTCTTTGACACTTGTGCTATGGAAGGGGACTTCATCCGAATACATTTGCTAGTAACGACACCCTTGACTCAATACATTCATCAAATCAGGAAGTCATCACAACAGGCAAAAGAAGATTCATCCCAGCTCAAGCCAATGAAGAGTAAACTAGTCATCTTACCCACGCGTGTATATGGTCTGTATTCAATACATGAATAGTTTGTCTACAAGAGGATAGAATATGCAGAAAAATGTGCCTCCAAAAGTAACTCTTTCACTGAGCTTCCATACAAGCATCATCACAGCATTTAAACATTGCAGTTCAGACAGTGGTCCCAAAACAGCCTTAAGCTTGATCTCCTATGTATGCAATGAAATCATCTCAACCGATCTAAAGTCTTGCGAATTTGGCACGGGATACATGGTACAACATGAATATAGAAGAGATTTCCCCATAAAAATATCGTAAACTTTTAACTATCTCACCTTTGACTCAGACAGGAGTGAATTGTTCTCCTAGTGATTGTGGGAGTTGTTTCTCCGGCAGAACACCGTCACCAGAAGTATAAAAGCGGCTACTCAATGCTATATATAAGATAGAATATTGAACAAACAGTATAAGTATACCTCACTGTTCACAATAGCTGTTGTCAGTGACACAGGCATCAAAGACAGAAAACAACGTTATAAAGAGAGTCAGAGAGGAACAGGTTTTAAAAACAGAATAGTGAGTTATAGCAACTGAAACATGATTAAGGTTTGAAACAATGAAATCGGACTTGCGGTAATCGGAGTAGTTTTACTTGGACTTGCGGTAATCGGAGTAGCAACTGAAACACAAATCTGCTGATCCTCACACTACTCCGATTACCGCGAGTCCAAGTAACACAAATCGATGCCAAAGCAGCCAATCGGGCTACATTCAGCAACTAACACAAACCTCGAAAGAGAACCTGTGCGAATTAACGCAGCCAAACTCAACCATAACCATTGCTTCGATCTTTTATTTTTTCTCTCAGCCTCTGCCGGAAAACTATCAACAAAAACAACCTCAATTTGGCCAACGAAAATAACCTATTGGCAGCGTAATCAGATGATCAACATAAAGGTGGAGAAGGGAAGTTCTAATGCTAGCTCTGAACTGCAGGTCTCACGGAAATTATTGAAGAATCAGTATCCCCGAGCACGAGCCGTCATCGAACCCAGAAGCAAGGAGCCTGCCACGCAGCTCATCTCGAGGCTGACTCACGCCCGCAGATTGAGAAGCAGCATTATTTGATGAAAACATTAAAAAGAGGTTACAAACAAATATGGCTCAGCAAAAAGCCACCCGTTTGAAGAACATGAATCATAATATAGCTGTTTATTGCCTCGAGTCTTGACTATGCACATTGCAAATACAGACCAAAGTAAAGATGAATCTGATTCTGTTTCTGCCAGTAGGAATCAACCTGGGGTTGAAAGTGAATTGATTGAGCTTCCTAATGTGAGAGAGACTCGAGAAAGCAGACATAGGAATGTGTATAGTCAAGACTCGAGGCTATAAACAGCTATGTTCTTCAAACGGATGGCTTTTTACTGAGCCATATTTGTTTGTAAGTGAAAATTTTCTCTTATATTTGTATGAACATTAGATAGGGCAATGGGTTTGACTGGTAGCGAGCGAACAACTTTACATTCCAAGAACCAGAAGACTTACCGATATTATGTATAGATAGGTTATGTAAGAACTCTTTGGTAAGAGGTGAGGGGAGTCATGTAAGAACTACTAGTCTACTACAAGGACCCTGTGATGCTCACTGTACCACCTATGGGTTTCTCTTTCACGGGCCAAACCAAAAACTTTAGCATGGACAAATCCTTCTATGTCCACTAAATTCTCTGGCCTATAAATGAAAATACAATTTTTCTATGGATTTTACAATCTTTCGTAAATTTTCAGTCACGACAGGAAAAGAGGAAAAAAAAATAAAAAAAGGCACGAAAATCCTACCACGGAGATCCTCTTGGTTCTGAAGGAGGAGGATAATCTTTAGGACAATTTTCCTATGTTTTTCTTTAAACAGATACTTTTATTTTATAAATACTAAAGGGCAAAAAATTCAAAGTGCATGTCTCATCAATTTACAGCCATCACCATCGTCTTAAGATCCCACTTAAAATATAATCTAACGGATGAGCTGCAGAAAATATAAAGGGAGAAAATTAAATTAAACTAAGGAAACATTCATAACTCAAGACCAAAAACCTTCCCTTCCTGGGAATCTGACATTTGTCTGCACCAACAAAAAGGAGAGGGTAGATTTCTTTTTGCTACTGACAACTTTCCCAGTTTGAAGGTCACAAATGTATAAAGGTCGCCCTAGATGGTACCGAAGGAGAGTCTATTCAACCACGTTCACTGTCTCGAATTCGATCAGTGATAGATTGCAGTCTTCCTTCACGGTGAAGCTGGCAGGCTCGGTGGCTTCGATGCGGCCCCACCTGTCCACGGCAAGCCTCATTGATCCTCTGTACATCTCGATCTTAGCATTGCGCAAGATCACAGTGCTACCCTCCTTCATCATGTCCACTGAAAAGCAAGGAAAACATACTAAGAGAAAATTTTGGAGGTCCCTCAATAAGATAAGCTTTTCTATAAAAAGAACATCAAGGAAGCTTGACTTCAATTGACATGGTATCTAAGAAAAAAGAAAAAGAGAATCTTAACATGACTAAAAAGAACTTCCTTTACAAAATATGAAAGGAGGGGGGGGGGGGGGGGGGGGGGGGTGTGGTGTGGGAGTGCCTTTAGAACCTATGTTGCACGCTTTAGAATGCACATATAAAAGAACACGATATCCTATGAAACTGAAAAGAATATTATCCTCAACAAGAGACTGTAGAATTTAATGTGGACGTAGCAGAAAACAAGAGGGGAAAAACAAAATTTACCTTGATCATTCCTAGCAACAAAAACAATTATTCCTGTCTCATCACCCACCAAGGATTCAGCAGTCCGTGCTTGACGACCCTTCGGTGCTACCATTTTCGTATCAACAACTTTGACAGTAAGGGTGAGCCCAGAGTCAAGTGGGCGAAGTTCACAAACTTTCTTGACCAAGGGCTTCTTGAGCTCTTTTGATGATTCAGCCATTTTAGCTTTCTGATAAACAACAGTAAGCTGCTCAGTTAGGAGAAGCAAAAGAGGACAGAGAAAAATAATATCCTTCCACCAATTCCAAGCAGCACTGAATTAATTGATACCGGGATCAACACGAAAGAAGGAAAAGAGGAAAATTTGACTTAGAACTCTGAGGATACAGAACAATACGTTCACCACTCAAGGAAATTTATAAGAATAGAAGAAAATCCTAGACGGTTATAGAGATACAAAGAATCCTATCCAAAATCTATATGATTCTATATTCAAAATTCAAGCTGATAACTAACCTATCCATAAGGTACTTTAGAATCTAAACCAAATAACTGAATAAAATCTAATTCTATTCTTCTAGGGTAATATCTCCAAATCTAAACCAAATAATTGAATAAAATCTAATCCTACTCTTCTAGAGTAATATGTCCACCAAATCTTCTCGATTTTCGTTAGCCTTGGCTGAACCTATGCATTATGGCACATGCTACGGCATCATTAATTCTCAAAAACCAAGGAAACTACCCCCAGTTTACTCTTGTGAGTCATTGGACAAGTATTCATATTCAGGTGGAAAAAAAGACAATTATGAACAATTGGTAATCTGACAAAGCAAAAAGGGCATTATAAAAGAATTTATTTTTCTAGAGCTATGGCCTTCAATATCATAGAGACTGCCGAAGAAGACGGAGGGCACCGTCGAAAAATTACTAATCTTAGCGGTTACAAGCAGCATCTTCACTTTAATTGAGTTTCAGTTGCCCAAACGGTGATGGACATAGTACCAAAATTAATGACGATGCTGCATAAATAAGCGGTCAAAAGAAGCAATATGTTCTGCATTGATTAGGGGGTGCATCTTGCACTGCAGAAAGTGCACGCCGCAAGTTCAAGTGAGCAATCATGTTTCTTAAACATATCCCCATACCTTCAACTAAACGAAACGGAAGTTTAGGATTTCACCAAACCAACATGCAAAAGGAGATCTCAGAACACTTTCTAGACCAATTTTGTTCCGTGAAATAAACACATCATACGCTATAAGAAGTCGAAACTCTTTTCGACAGTTTAATATGTAATGATCGAAACAAAACCCATCAAAAGTCAACTGAAGCGTGATATGTAGACAAAAGGGCACAGAAATCCTCTACGTTCTTCCAAAAAGTTAATATTTTTTACGAGAATGAGATCCAAGCACCAGTTCCATGGAAATGACCATGCAGAGCAATTAAACCGCCAAGCCCAAACTAATGTAGGTATTCGAACAAACAATTGACAACCGATTGGGTAGAACGACGAAAATTCAACGAGCCGATCAAAGCAAAAATCGTTGCTTTATCTTGGCAATCATCAATCACAACGATTCAATGATCATTCTGCGAGTTCAATCGGACAGCAACCAAACCAGAAACCAGACTTCACGGCATCCGATCCGTCAAACCGACAACTTCGATTAACAGCCACAGCCCCAAAGATTCAACCGACTCCCATCAAAAATTAAGGTCAAACCCTAGCTCGGGAACCAACACACTGATTCCAATTGCATAGCGAAAAGAGATCTCACCTGGGCTGAGCAATGCAGAGGCAGGCGGACGTATCAGCTTTTCGACGGCACCGTGTTTGCAGAGATCCGTCCCCGCGCGACGGGTCCGATGGGTCTTTATAGAGAAGCCCAATCGTGATCTGCACCGTCCAGTCCGCTGAACGGCGATGGATTTTCAGCCGTCCGATGAGAAACGTAAGTCACTAGCCTACGGTTAAAATTGTTTTTTTTACCATTCGAGTCGTGTCCCAAATTTTTTGACCAAAAGATAAGGATTGGAGTGACCTAGCCACCTAGGTCACCTGAAAATCAGATTTTTGTGATTTTTTTTTCACACTGAAAATAAATAAATAAATCTATTTTTTATGGGTTTTTCTTCTGATCGAAATTTTAATTATTTATAACTGTTCATATTTTCATTCTTCTATAGTCATAGAGATCTGTCTTTTCCATCACTTCGACATGCATAAAAAAAATATGGTGACGTTTCATTTTTTACAGCATTTCTTAAAGGCGACGTTATATTTAGAAAGTAATTCTCAATAAAGTTTGTAAATTATGCGTGTTATATATGCCTTATATGAATAGATATCCCTAATAAACAACAAAAAAAACTTTCTAATGACTTTATAAATTACTTTCATATTGAAAAGGCTCATTAAAAAATATAATAAGTTTCTTTATTAGATCGCGCTTTACTAGTTCTTCTCTCGTAGTTTACGCCTGCATATACTTAATGCAGAAGGTTAATGCTTATCGTATTTATACAGTCATGTTTGCCATAGTTTATGTACAAATTTTTCTAACAATTTTCTAATTTTGTGTGATGGCATTAGTAATTGGATATAAAGGGCTTTTGATATTGTCTTATTTTTGAAAGGGTTAATCACCCAAAAAAAATCTAAATTCAAAAGTTACCAATATAATTAGTATTTAAATATATATATACACAAATTCTATGTCTCCTATAATTATATAGAGTACTAAATTCCTTTCTTTTTTTTGCGGAAACTATATTATTATCTTTTTTTTCGATATACAGAAGCCCGACATGTCCTAATTAATCGATTTAAATTGGATCGACTCACTAAATGGTTAAACTCTCCAAATTAAAGATGTCTTCATTCACAAGATTCGAACTCGATATTTTTTTTTTCCGATGAAACAATCCTGATAGCTTATTTAAGGAAAATAGAAAAAAAAAGTGGAAAAGAAATGAGGGAAAATAGAATTAAAAAAAAAATAGAAGAGCAGAGTAACGGTAAGTATAAAAGGGGGGCAGCAAGGAAAGAGATAAGCCGCGAAGAGCAGAGGAGACAGTTGGGTGGTGAGTAACAGAGGCCGATGATGTTCGCGTCCACAGCTTCTCCTACACCTCACCTCCTTCCCTCTCTCTCCTCACCGCTCGCCCCCCACCACCGCCATCTCTCTACCCTCAGCTCCCCTTTCACTTCGGTCCCCATTTCCCCGGCCCACGGAAGGAGAATCCTCCCGTCGAGCGTACGGGCAACGCCGGGTCGTGTCACTCCCTTAAGGGTCTCCGCGAGCTCGCAGGCTGCAGCTGCCGAGGCTTCTGCCGTGTCTTCCGTTCCGGCTGAGATGAAGGCGTGGGTCTACGGAGAGTACGGCGGCGTCGACGTGCTGAAGTTTGATCCGAAGGTCCCCGTACCAGAGGTGAAGGAGGACCAGGTCCTGATCAAAGTCGTTGCAGCCGCGCTTAATCCAGTTGATGCCAAGAGGCGGCAGGGCAAGTTCAAGGCGACTGACTCTCCACTCCCGGTAATCTCTCTCGTCGATGCGTTGGATAGGATTGGTTGGCTTCCGAGTGTTTGCTTTCCATTTCCAGTTCCTTTGTGCTGAGGAGGAATGTGATCCGAATGAGACTTCTTTGGATTGAGATTCGAAGCAAAAACTGCATTGTAGAGTAAACGAATGCTTAAGTTGAGAGAGAGTTGTGAGATTTTGAGGAGCCGGAGCGGGTTAACCTTGTTAGATATGGCGTGTGGTTTATTTATTCACAGGAGTGGGATTGAGAGGACTGGTAGAGCTGATTGTTTCATGTCGTCTGTAGTTCGGTAACTGTGTTTGAAACTTCGGAAGAGTTAGATGAAGGTTTGGCTTATGATATATTACTCCGCTTGATGCGTGGGGTAGAATGACGAAACGATTACTGTGGATGGAGATAAGCATCCGTGGAGACTTTGGCTAGGCATATCATTATTGCATATAAATGTTAATTTCCGTAAAATTGAATTGTGATAACATGTTGTTATGGGGTGAGCAGCGATAGCTATGTGCATTGATGTGAATATTAGAGAAAGAAGGATCGAGAAGAAGTTGCTAAGTTATTTCATATTATACTATTATCGGCTTATTTCTACATCCATTTGGAAGTGCTGTTCTCAGTATTGCGGTGTGTGTTCGCTACTGTCAATACTGTTACATGGTATCTGCAAAACTGGTACATTCCTTATTCAGTGGATTCGGATATCGCGTTGAGAAAGAAC
Source organism: Punica granatum (assembly GCF_007655135.1). Taxonomy (NCBI): domain Eukaryota; kingdom Viridiplantae; phylum Streptophyta; class Magnoliopsida; order Myrtales; family Lythraceae; genus Punica; species Punica granatum. The sequence goes on from NC_045132.1 coordinate 22,476,692, forward strand.
ATCTTGTGCATATTGATTCTTCGCACTAGTTACATTCTGAGGTTTAACTCTCCGTCCAAACCCTTTCCAGTTTATCATATTCCAGATCATTCTTTGTGCAGACTGTTCCAGGCTACGATGTCGCTGGAGTTGTGGTCAAGGTCGGGAGTCAAGTAAAGGAGCTGAAGGAGGGGGACGAAGTTTATGGGGACATCAATGAGAAGGCCTTGGAAGGGCCCAAGCAGTTCGGCTCTTTAGCTGAGTACACCGCTGTGGAAGAGAAGCTGATTGCTCTGAAGCCAAAGAACATCGATTTTGTTCAGGCTGCTGGACTTCCTCTTGCGATTGAGACTGCTTATGAGGGCCTCGAGAGGACAGGGTTCTCTGCTGGTAAATCGATTCTCATCTTAAATGGCTCTGGTGGAGTAGGAAGTCTGGTCATTCAGGTATATACCCTGAAGTCGTACTCGTTAAAGCTCTTACGGGCAGTAACTGAAGCCCTGATGCTCTTTCTTCTGTTATAAGAAACGAAATTTGTATATTTGTCAGTCCTAGCTTTAGTTGTCATATCTCTGGATGCTTTTAGTGTTGCTAATTGAGCAATGCTGAGGTTTTTATCGAGTATCTGATACCTTTGTTATCTGAGACAGCTCGCGAAGCATGTCTTTGGGGCATCAAGAGTGGCTGCAACTTCTGGCCCCCGGAATTTGGAACTTTTGAAGAGCTTGGGTGCCGATTTGGCTATTGATTACACCAAAGAGAACTTCGAAGATCTGCCGGAGAAATTTGATGTCGTGTATGATGCGATTGGTAAGTTTTGATTGCCATCACTTAATCCTTGCTTGAACAAGAACCCGCACAGTTACTTTGAGTGCTCTCACAGTTGATTTTTGTGATTTGATTCCAATTAGAACCTGAAGATCCATCCAGCAATTCGACTATTCGAATACATGGTTCCCTCAAACTTTTTCCGTAATTCACCCATATAGAAATTGCAATACTTGGACTGCCAGACATAGTCCACGACGATATTCGAATTGTGCTTGTCAATGTGGTAGTTGTTCCCTAATCTTCAATTATGTATTCCAGGGCAATGCGACCGGGCAGTAAAGGCTGTGAAAGAAGGGGGAAGTGTCGTGGCCTTGACTGGGGCAGTTGTGCCCCCGGGTTTTAGATTTGTGGTGACTTCAAACGGAGAGGTTTTGAAGAAGTTGAACCCGTACTTGGAGAGCGGCAAAGTGAAGCCCGTAGTGGACCCGAAGGGACCGTTCTCCTTTGCTCAGGTCGCGGAGGCTTTTGCTTACATCGAGACCAACAGAGCCACCGGGAAGGTAGTTATACATCCCATTCCATGAGAACGATCAAGGCCTGATCTGAAGTTTTTTGAAGGAATTGTCGACCATTTTGTTCTATGAGTAATGGTGTAAGTATTAGCTCACAGAAGGAAGAACCACCGTCACCGATGTAATTAAAACCTTGACTCGATCCACCGGAATCCATCAGTAGAGAGTCCTGCATTTGCCTTCTGCAGAGAACAAAGTTAATACAGTGATTATTTTTTAGAAGAGACCCTCGTGAGGCCCATTTTTAACCCTTCAGTGCCATTGGATCATCGAGAGACCACGCCGATCCATTGGATCGTGATGGACCACGACTATCCTGCTCATGGATCGTCAAGAGACATAAATGAAGATGATGGAAAAGATAAACACTACAAGATGCGATCAATTTTGGTCAAGATAAACACGTTTCTTTCGAGTTTTCACACGTAAGGTCACTTCCATTCCAAAGCAATGAGAAGGCCACACAGCGGATTAGTTATTGATGTCAAGTTGGAACAGTAATCAATTCCATTCCAAAATGTTCCTCTTCTGTCTATTCGTATCCGTATCGATATCGATTATATCGGTTTCCATATGGTTTGGCAGTAGAATGTAGAGAATTGACACTATGCAATAAATGTTGAATTTGGCACACTGATATGGACTCGCAAGAAAGGGTGCACTGTGGCATTGAATTGCACCCACAATTTAGTCTTGGAGGAGAGCGAAGGGAATGGCCGATTGCTCTCAACCACATATTATTCTTTGTCAATAATGTCCATTCTCTAGATCGATAACATATAAATAAATCATGCAATGAATTATGTACTGACACACGCTTACGAAGCCGGTCATGTGTCCCTATCGATCCATGCCCTCCTGCCTGTCTGCCTCTATTCTTCCCTACCAAAATTTTATCCTTTTTCACGTATACCAGCGATGAACTGATCGAAAAGATGCTATGCCATTTGGCTAGCTAGCTAGCTAGCTATTCTCCTCTTCAACATAATCTCCATCGGTCGAAAAATGTTGCCTTTTTCATACGCCGTACAATTGCTGTCAAACTTGCAGTTGCAAACGACTCTGTCTCGAGCTTTTAGGATCGTCAAGGATGTCATGATCTTCGAGAGGAGAAAAGAATGAAGTACTATTTCCAATTGCACTTAGCAATAAATACTATCAATTTGCTCATCAGACACACAGGCAACCATATCATATTACTATTACACCACTTGAGTGATTCTTACCTGTGATTGCTGCATCCAAACTTCACATGCAAAAAATGAAAAAGATAATAAAACTGAATCCATCAAATAACAAAGAAACATTCAAAAGGAGAAACGAGGAACGTTATAAGGAGTCTAGTGCAGTAACATCACCTTTGATTTAGAATGTTATAAGAGGTTGAATCGATCATGAAATATTCTTTATCTATTACATGAATTAACCATCGCCTTATTGTGGGACTCTGCATATGGGGTTCAAAATATTGAACCTTCATGAGTAGAACTAAATCAACATCTAAAACGAGAATTAGTCTCAATTAATAAAGGAGACACGCCGTGGTCCCGTCGGACAAAATAAACGGAGGACTAATGATATGGTTCGATGCACCAGCAATAATATATCCTCGTGGGACCCACTCTTTTCCAGCTCGCATGCATGCATGAATGAGTGGTAGATTATTGATATGATGCAGTCCAATAGGGAAAGAGTCTGGCATGTTCATGTGAGATGAGATCGGCTCCTCTCGTCCACAAAACCTCAACGCCTATAATAATTGATTAATTAAATCGGGCCTATATGATTTATCTATTACATCAACCTCAGTGGGGAAGGGGTTGCCAGGTGGAGACACCTGATTGGCTGGTTGATTTCTTTTGCAGGCCCCACGCGAGGCATCTCCTTGCCTTGCCCTATTTCAGCTATAGCAGACTTATCCAATTAACGTGACTGTCGTCCAATTTGTTGGGTACCGAGGTTTACTTATTCCTAATTCCATGGTCTCATCAAAATGTTCCTTTTGCAATTAGAATTTGACGGGTGCCGAGCAGATCCGGCAAACACCGAAGCTCTATGAAACACGACTCGATCTTTTTCACGCTCTTACCTAGGATGAGATGATGACCTCAGTCCGATCCGATGTGGATATATCGCATGTAGAGTCTCAGAAAGTTGCGCGAGGGAACAGATAATATTAAGGTCGGATGGAGTATAGATTAGAGTCGACGGCGGGGCCCAAGAGTGACATGGCAAGTCGAGGTCCAAGATTTTATGAGGTGGGATTAGTAGGAAGGCTCCTAGCCACTCGATACCCTGAGCACTTGCACATGCTTGAGAGTTCCAATCACTTCATTCCTCAACCCCATTGCTTTCAATTCCTTCTATAAAGCTCAAAACTTCTCTTTTCCCTCTGATCCATAAGGATAGTGGAAAGCAACGGACCCAGAGGTGAGAATATCCTATCAAGCTTTACTCCATATTTTCTTTTGGACGAGACCATGAGGTGTAGGCTGAGAATGCCTGCTCGGGAGTCGGGTTGGCTCGGGCCACGAGGTGCTTTTTTATGTTTTTGGTATCATGTGGTTTTGAATAGATCCTTACGGGCCATTAGCAATGACGAGATCATACCTTGTTAAATGGCGAGTAGTGATGATGCATGTGATGATATGTTGATTTTTTTTTTTGGTCTAACTGGGAATGAATCCTGCCGGGTACTCCATGCGGAACATTTAATCACGGATCTCGATCCTGTTCTGTTAGACTAAATGAACCGGTGAGCTAGATCATGTCGGAATCGTCTTGAATTTGGCCCCGGCCAGAGTATCCGAAGTCCTTGATCGAGGTTATTTCTTTGTGTTTGTTCTCGAATACATAGGTTTGTTGTTGTTTGTGGAAGTACTCGAATATGAAATTGAGCTGCTTCAGCTTCGATACTTCTACTGGTATACAATCGACTTAAGCAGAGTTCGGTAGCATTGCTTGTCGCGGAGCTCTGTCTGCTTTGTTCTTGAGGGCTTTTACTGCAGTAGGCACCATATTTGAATGTCGAGAAGAGAAACCGTGTGCTGTTGTTGGCTGTAGAAATTCTCGTTTGGTCAGTAATTACTTGTTCGAAGATTGCAGTGTCTGGATTTCTGATATTGCTACTGATCTGGGCCTTAACTCTTAGATTTATGCTTCATATTATTTGCTTAAAGAACAGTCAATTGCACGATCGAGCTCAAGTTGTTGGAGTCGGAACCTATAGAGTCGTGTTGGATGATCGTTCGGGGAAGGGGATCCGGCTCTCAGTGTTCAACTCATATTTGTCCTGAATATTTAAGAAAACCATGACTGCTCCTATCATGAGCAATGATAGACTCTCCATTGCCATGGAGAGAACTGGGCAATGGTAATAAGTCATTCCCTTCGAAACAAAGTATGTATATACACGCCGTTTGGTGCTCATTTCTCCTTTTCTCATGATCAACACGGCCTTTCGATGCAGGGTATTCTCTCAAGAAATTCCTACAGACGTGGTCATTAAAGTAGGCGAGGCCAACTTCTCCCTTCACAAGGTATGGATTTGCTGTAGCTCTGGTTTTTGTCATGCATTCATGACTCATGAGTAGAAAATAGGAACAAAATCAAATATGTTCGAGTTCGCCATTTCCGTTTCTATAAAAACACGAGAAATACGGTCATCAGCGTCTAATCGCGACTTATGTCTTCCGATGAATTCATAAAACTTGTCCATCGTCTTGTCAATTGAGGCAGAGAAGAGGATTCTGAACACACTTCTGAAACCATCTGCAGTTCATGTTAGTGGCAAAGAGCAACTACATAAGAAAACTTGTGATGGAATCGGATGACAAGGACCTCACAAGGATCGACCTCTCAGACATCCCTGGCGGGCCTGAGATATTCGAGAAGGCTGCCAAGTTCTGCTATGGAGTCAACTTTGAGATCACTGTGCACAACGTGGCGGCACTTCGATGTGCCGCTGAGTACCTGCAGATGACAGACCACTACTGCAACAACAATCTTGCTGGTCGCACCGAAGATTTCCTTGCGCAGGTTGCCCTGACGAGCCTTTCCGGGGCCATTGTTGTTCTGAAGTCATGTGAGAATTTGCTTCCCATCACCGAAGAGCTTAAAATCATTCAGAGATGCATCGATGTGGCGAGTTTAAAGGTAAAATTCAACTCTGTTATGTTCTGGCAAAAAGAGAAGAATCTCGACTTTTCCATTTTCCTATTCTTGATATATCAAAATGTCTTCGACCATAAAACATACTGCGAAGTGCAGCCCAATGCGATCTTTTCCTCAGTTTTACGAAACCGATTTGAGTTTAGCCCTCTAATCACTAGCCCATGTTGATTGATAGACGGTTTTCAATATAGGCTTGTCATGAGGCAATTTTTCCTAGTCGATCACCAACAAACTGGTGGACCGAGGAGTTAACTATACTGGACGTGACCTTTTTCGGGAAGATCATAATGGCGATGAAGCAAAGAGGTGCCAAACCCCTTACTCTAGCAAGTGCAATCATCACGTACACTGAGAGAGCACTTCGGGATCTCGTGCGAGACCACTCAGCAAGTGGGATCAAGTCCTCCTTGGAGTTTGAAGACTCCGATGTCGGGGTCCAACAGCGCGACATCCTGGAATCCATTGTTGCCCTCTTGCCTACCGAGAAAGCTGCCTTTCCTATCAACTTTCTCTGCTGCCTTCTTCGCTCGGCGATCTTTCTCAAGGCCACCACAGCCTGCAAGAACGAGCTCGAGAAGAGGATCTCAGTGATTCTTGAGCACGTAACTGTGAATGACCTCCTTGTCCTGTCATTCACCTACGATGGTGAGAGGCTGTTCGAGTTGGATAGTGTGAGGAGGATCATCACAGGGTTCGTGGAGAAGGAGACGAGCATGGCTGTTTTCAACGGCGGTGATTACAGGGAGCTCTGCTCCACTGCTATACAGAGGGTGGCGAAGACCGTGGACGCATATCTCAGTGAGATCGCTGCGTATCCGGACCTCAGCATCTCGAAGTTCAACGGTATAGCAAACGTCATTCCTAAAGGGGCTCGGAAGGTCAATGATGATCTTTACCGAGCTATCGATATCTACTTGAAGGTAAGAGGATTTGCAGTTTAAATTAAGTGAGCCGATTTCTGATGTATGTACACTTGTACGTCACGAAAGACCGGTGCAATGTATTCTGTTTTGATGTTTAAAAGCGTTCACAATGTGGGCGTGGTCGATATATGCAGTCCCACCCGAACCTCGATGAGATCGAGAGGGAGAAGGTATGCAGCGTGATGGACCCGCTGAAGCTTTCCGGCGAAGCTCGGCTCCACGCCTCCCAGAACAAGCGGCTCCCCGTGCAGATAGTCCTCCACGCCCTCTACTATGACCAGCTCAAGCTGAGGAGTGGCGTGGACGACCGGAATAATCCGACCGACGCCCTGACCACGAGGAACCAGTTAAAAGCGGATCGATCCCTCATTAAGGAGAATGAGGAGCTGAGGTCCGAGCTCATGAGGATGAAGATGTACGTAACGGATATGCAGAAGGGCCAGGGGATCGCATCCTCGAGTCATAAGTCATCGGGTTCCAGAAAGCCGACTTTCTTCTCCTCCGTGTCGAAGACCCTTGGGAAGCTGAACCCTTTCCGTCACGGGTCGAAGGACACATCCAATATAGAGGATGCCGTGGACATTACGAAGCCAAGGAGGCGGAGGTTCTCTATCTCATAAACTTTATCTCTCGTTCGATATTATAGTCAAACCAATTAGTTTTTACTTTGCTTTCGAAGGACGGGAGTCATATGTATTGATTGTTTGGTGATCTTGTGATTCGTTTTTGCCTGTTTTGTGAGTAATTTGGCGATTGTTCTTATGGTTGTATCGGAGAATTGAAGTAATTAATTCGTACTTTTAAAACTTAGATATGCAGGCATAACAGTTCATGTCGATGTGAATTTTGTTTGGATTAATTAGGTATACGCGAAATAAATTTCTTATGTTATGGCAACATGTTTTGAAGGTATATGTTACATTTGAATTCCTTCATGCGCACGACGAATGATCTTTTTCTTTTTGCTATCGATAGTGCCTGACGCCGTAGCAATCGATTAGTTCACCGGGCAGTGTATTGTACGATCTGGGACTCGTCAATTATATCTCAGATGTCGATATCCGAGAGAATCGAATCCTAAACTTGATTTACTACTTGTTGTCAACTTACTAGCGGGTCTAATCCCTCGTTGGTCACTACGAATGATCTGCCTTTGACTCATATAAGACTTTGTATAAAATCGAGATTACGCGTAAGCTGGTCCAGACATTATCCTGATTAAAATAAAATGCGTACCTTTCCGTCCAGAAAAAATGAGGGCCCAATTCATGGGGAACCCCCATAAATGTCACTTTGAATTTTAAACCAATTGGGCCCTTTGATGGGATAATAATTGGACCCTTTTCGAAAATGAGAGATTGCTATTTTTCATCCTCACGTTCAACCTGTTGCTTTCTCATTCAATTTATATTCCCATTTCAGTTAGATCTACAATAGGCCCGCAGTTGGAGGAATTTATTGTGTTTATCCAGCTATAAATGTGTGTTCCGAGAGAGCACGACCGGATCCGCCCCGTATGGGATCCCACGTACGTCTCGCGTGAACATGTTGGTTGCACGTCATGTATGATTTATAAATGTTGCATAACTCATATGCAAGTGGACTCCTAAGTCTTCATCGACGGACCTTTCAGCTTTGCATTGAATGTCTGTCCATTATCACAGGATATATTGCATCATTTGAATTCAACGATAATATTGCACTCATGTTCAGTTGATTTGCTTTCCTTGAAACCTAGGTTGATCCATCGAATTTCGACTCTCTATTTCTTAAAATTGGCTTGTTTGTGTCACGTTTGATCACGTTTTATGGATCGAGAGAGCGATCAGGTCGATCGAAAGTCGAATGTGGGCTGTGACCCAGCTCATTAATTGGTATTGTATAAATGCCTTGGCAGTGACAGGGCCCGATGAGGCCCCCATAGTAGATATGGACGGTGAGTGCAATTAAAGTGAAGCCATTTTCATGCAGGCATGCCCTTCTCCTTCACGTCAACCCAAAAGGCCTCTCTCTACCATTAATACAAAACTCAATTTGATACACACACACACACATATATATATATATATATTACAAATTTAATATTTAGTAGTATCCCTTACCTGTAAAATTATATTCCAATGAGTTGGGGACCGAAGCCTAGAAAAGAAAACTAAACAAAATAATCCGGATATGGAAGTCCCAATAATATAAGCAAAGAAGAGATTGCAAATGCTCTCCGGAGGATGATAGAACAAGTGTATGCCTTGAGAAAGCTTCAAAGATTCACGAGCCTGTCAATTTTGCGCAAAAATTGCTCTTTCTAAGTGCGTGGAATACCTGTAAAATTAATTTAATTTGCTCTATTCGTAGATTCGATATTGTTTGCTAAGCTGTTTTATTTATAGGTCATAGGTGCCGACGATAATTGCATTGGCTAATTTATGCATTAAATACTAAAATTTTTAATTACAAAGTCGATTCATGAGCCTATAAATGAAAGGGAAAGAATAATAAAGACGCTCACCGGTGAAAGTACAAATTGGATTTTTTTTTATAATAGAGCATGCATCACTCTGCGCCTTATTTTTCAAATTTATATACAAAATTAATCAAGTTAGATAAAACACGTAAATCATTTAGTATTAAAACATTTATATCGAAAAGGATGCAACCGAGACATATATATCAATCCTGTACAATAATCAAACAATAAATTTCCATCGCGTAGATATATGAGCCAGCCACATGTTGTTAATCGAACAAGTGATCGGTCGATAATGTCTCATTGTTGACAGATATGTAAACCAAGTTTTTGGGTTTTGGTATTTTAGTCTTAACTGTGATGATTAGCTTTTGGGGCTTATCTAGACTAAGTTCTAAGTATTGACTTTTGGTGTTGCTTTCTCATTGCTTCACTGCTAAGGTTGAGTTTATATATACTCATATAACCTGTGGCGAAAATGTACAGATCCGAAAAAACAGAATACAAATAGACATATTTTGTCTTCACTAGAAACTCTCAGTCTCAGATCTTGTTTTTGAACTTTTCTCTCTTATTGTCGTGACAAATATAATCAAGGGTCCAACATTTGGTATCAGAGTTTCTTTCAGTGACTGTCAAGGGCTCATTTCCGAAGGTTATTCGACATCAATGGCTTCTGGGTTTAGTGTCGGGTCTATCCAACCTCAGATCCCGAGGTTTGACGGGAAGAATTTTGAGCATTGGAAGATCCAGATGGAGGTACTATTCGGATTTCAGGAGCTGAGTGAGATCATCGAAGATGGGTTCGAGGAGCCAATGGCAACGGCAAATCTGACAGCGGAAGAGCAAAGGACACTAAAGGAAAATCGCAAGAAAGATCGTAAGTCTCTCTTTTACATCTTTCAAGCGGTAGACTCTACTATCTTTGAGAAGGTAGCACATGCGAAAACGGCGAAGGAGGCGTGGGATTCTCTTGTCACGACATACAAAGGAGCTGCAAAGGTCCAAAAAGTTCGACTACAAACCCTACGTCGACAATTTGAGCTTCTTCAAATGGAGAAGTCCGAGTCTATTTCTGAGTATTTCTCGCGGATGTTGACTATTGTCAATCAAATGAAAGCCAACGGTGAGACTATTAGAGATCAACAGATCGTCGAGAAGGTTCTCCGTATATTGACGTTGCAGTTTGAGTACATCGTGACGTCTATTGAGGAGTCTCGAGATCTCTCCACCACGTCAGTTGATGAGTTGATGGGCTCGTTACAAGTTCACGAGCAGCGATTCAACGAGAAGATCAAGATTGTGGAGGAGGCTTTCAAAAGCCAATTGGTTTTGCAGGACAAGAAGAAGGGTTCTTCTAGTCAAAAAAAGGAGAAAGGGAAACAAGATAAGAGTTCTGGGCAGAGAAAGGATAAGTCGCATATTCAGTGTTACAACTGCAAAAGGTTTGGACATTTCAAGTCCGAGTGTCGCAACAAGAAGGCTGGAGGCTCAAATGTACAAGCCAAGATTGCGAGCTCTAGTGGTAGCGGGGACGAGACTGATAAAGCCTTGTTGTTCACGTGTGATGTAGCTGTGGAGAACCAGAAAAATGTCTGGTACTTGGACACAGGGTGCAGTAATCACATGTGTGGTGTGAAGGAGTTATTCTCAAAGCTTGATGGCAGTTTCCGCTCGGAGGTGAAGTTCGGGAACAATTCGAAGGTTCCTATCATGGGAAGGGGACAATTAGCATCAAGGCGAAGGATGGGTCGAATCAATGCATCTCCGACGTGTATTATGTCCCGGGTCTTCGAGAAAACCTCTTGAGCATGGGACAGTTAGCTGAGCGTGGCTATCACGTGGAGATCAAGGATGGCTATTGTACAATTTGGGACAGCAAGTTAGGCTTGATTGCAAAGGTAAAAATGACTCGTAATCGTCTTTTTCCTCTGTACATTAAGTATTCTGCTTCGTGTTTTAATGCCTCTGTTGAAGACTCGTGGTTGTGGCACAAGAGATATGGCCATGTGAATTTCGATAGCTTAAAGCTATTATCGGGCAAGAAAATAGTGCGTGGACTACCTGAGATTTTCCCTCCAAAGGAGATATGTGAGCCATGTGTGGTTGGGAAGAAGAGTAGGGAATCTTTCCCTTCGGGTCAGTCATGGCGAGCTAAGAAGCCATTAGAGTTAGTACACTCCGATCTTTGTGAACCTCTCGGTGAACCATCGAATCAAGGTTACAAGTATTTTGTTACTTTTATTGATGATTATAGTCGGAAAACTTGGGTTTATCTCTTGAAGCAGAAATCTGATACTCTGGAGGCTTTCAAGGAGTTCAAGGCCTATGTGGAGAAAGAAAGTGGTCACCAAATTCGGACTCTCCGAACCGATCGTGGAACAGAGTATTTGGTGGGAGATAATTTCTTCAAGAAAAACGGCATCAAACATCAGCTTACAGCGAGGTATACACCTCAACAAAATGGAGTTGCGGAGAGGAAGAACCGCACCATTGTTGATATGGTTCGTACTATGTTGCGTGCGAAACATTTGCCCAAGCATTTTTGGGCGGAAGCTGTTATTTGTGCTGTGTACTTATTAAACAAATGTCCAACAAAAGGCCTTGAGCAGCTCAAAACCCCAGTGGAGGTGTGGAGCGGTCAAGCACCCTCAGTTAATCATCTTCGTGTGTTTGGGTGTATTGCATATGCCCATGTCCCAGATGAGCTTCGTAAGAAGCTAGATGATAAGAGCGAGAAGTGCATCTTTCTCGGTTATAGTGACGTGACCAAGGGTTACCGGTTGTTTAACCCGGTGACAAAGAAGGTGATTATCAGTCGTGATGTCACATTTGATGAGGATGTCGAATGGAGATGGAGCGCTGAGGAGAAATTTCATTTCATCCTGGACGAGGAAGAATATGTCCCAACTAGTCTAGATGAAGTGTCAGAACCAATGGCAACTTCAACGACTTTAGTTCGAGCTTCTACTGGGGCTAGTGAATTGTCAAGAGAAGAACCAACATCTGGCGAGACAACTTCTGAAGAAAATTCACAGATTAATTCAAATGAAACGTCTTCACGTCCGCAACGACGACAACTTTTACCGGCACGTCTTCAAGATTGTGTCTTGTCTATAGATGATGAGTCATCTGATGAGGAGATGGTTAACTTTGCTCTCTTTGCGGATTGTGATCCAGTGACATTTCAGGAAGCTTCACATGATCAAGGGTGGATTCAAGCCATGGATGATGAGATACGTGCAATCGAGAAGAACGACGCGTGGGAGTTGACTCCTCTTCCAGAAGGCAAGAAGTCCATCGGTGTGAAGTGGGTTTACAAGACGAAATACAAGCCAAATGGGGATGTTGACAGGCTGAAAGCTCGTCTTGTGGTCAAGGGTTACAAGCAAAAACCCGAGATCGACTACTTTGAAGTATTTGCTCCAGTTGCAAGACTAGACACGATTCGTCTAATCATCGCTTTGGCAGCTCAAAGGGGCTGGAAGATACATCAAATGGATGTCAAGTCAGCATTCCTTAATGGAATACTTGACGAAGAAGTGTATGTGGATCAACCGGAAGGCTATGTCAACGAAGGACAAGAAAGCTCGGTGTACAGGTTGAAGAAAGCTCTCTATGGCCTCAAGCAAGCACCAAGGGCATGGTACACCAGAATTGACTCCTATTTCCTTGCTCATAGCTTTGTTCGTTGTCCTTACGAGCATGCTTTATATGTGAAAGTCGGCACAAATGGTGAAATGCTCATTGTCTGCTTATATGTTGATGATCTGACATTTACTGGGAATTGTCAAGACATGATTGATAGCTTCAGGAAGGCCATGACTTGTGAGTTTGAGATGGCAGATATGGGTCTCATGTCTTACTTTCTTGGTCTTGAAGTCACTCAATCGGAGAAGGGCATTTTCGTTTGTCAGCAGAAGTATGCCAAGGATATTCTTGAGCGTTTCAAGATGGCTACTTGCAAGCCAATTCGAACTCCAATGGAGGAGAGGCTGAAGTTGACAAGGGAAGGAAGTGGTGCCGATGTCAATCCCACATACTTCAAGAGGATAGTTGGGAGTCTAAGGTACTTGACTTCTACTAGGCCTGATCTTGTCTATAGTGTTGGGCTGGTGAGTAGACTTATGGAGTCCCCGAAACAATCACACCTACAAGCGGCGAAGAGGATTTTGCGGTATATCAAAGGTACCTTGGATGAAGGTGTATTTTATTCTTCGTCTAATGATTTTCAACTTGTGGGATTCACTGATAGTGATTGGGGAGGTGATGTTGGAGAAAGGAATAGTACTTCTGGTTATGTTTTCTCCTTGGGGAATGGAGCTTTTTCATGGTCCTCGAAGAAGCAGCAGGTGGTGGCCTTATCCACAGCTGAGGCGGAGTACATAGCCGCAGCTTACTGTGCTACTCAAGCAATTTGGCTACGTCAGTTACTCAGGGAGTTACAACTTGAGCAGATAAAGCCAACCGTGATCAAGTGTGACAATAAGTCAGCAATTGCTTTAGCAAAAAATCCCGTGTTTCATGGGAGGAGCAAGCACATCGATATTAAGTATCACTTCATTAGAGCTTTGGTAAAGTCTGGAGAGATTGTGCTTGAGTTTTGCAAGTCTGAAGATCAAGTTGCTGACATGTTCACGAAACCGTTGAAAGCGGACACTCTTTTTAAGCTGAAGAGGATGATTGGTATGGTTAAGAAAAGCTCGGTTTAAGGGAGGCTGTTGACAGATATGTAAACCAAGTTTTTGGGTTTTGGTATTTTAGTCTTAACTGTGATGATTAGCTTTTGGGGCTTATCTAGACTAAGTTCTAAGTATTGACTTTTGGTGTTGCTTTCTCATTACTTCACTGCTAAGGTTGAGTTTATATATACTCATATAACCTGTGGCGAAAATGTACAGATCCGAAAAAACAGAATACAAAAAGACATATTTTGTCTTCACTAGAAACTCTCAGTCTCAGATCTTGTTTTTGAACTTTTCTCTCTTATTGTCGTGACAAATATAATCAAGGGTCCAACACTCATTATCGTTGAATCTGAAATCTGGTTTATGTAGGATGATCATTCCCCTGAAACTTTTTCCAGACATTTGGTTTCGATGAAAACAAACATAAAATCAGTTGGTTTAGTAGCAGCTGGCAGATATATGGTTTTGACTGTGCCGACCCAGTCATGGGAACGAAAAGGCTTGCCTCCTTTTTCCTCATCTCTCTCATCACCAATTTGGGAGAAGGAAACAAGTTAACTGGAAATCAAAAATACGGTTTGATCTCTCCGAACTCGTCTCTCGGGCCGGTGGGCGGCGAAGCTATCGCCAACCATGGGCAAGCTGTTTGGAGGAGCTCAACACCCAGATCTTGGTCGAGCCCTTGACAGCACCTATGAGGGCTTGCGAGCTCGCTAAATAAGGACGATTCTCGGTGGCCCCAGGCTGGCCTCGTTCAGGGCTCATACAGACATTAAGTTGCAATGATGGAGAAGAAAAAGGTTATAATGGCATCAACATTGTTGTACACGGGGGCAAGGCTGTCACAGACCACGAGCTCATCCATAAGCAAGCTGTGTGGAGGAGACATAACTCGACTCGACGACGACACACAATCTTGGTGGAGCCCTCCTCAAGGCTTGTGAGGGTGGGCTCCGCTCGAGCTAGCTGCTAAATTAACGATGATGGGGACTCGCCGCTGGGGCTAGCCTCGTCTGGGCCTTGTACGGACGTTATGTGACAATAGGCTATAGCTGCAAAAAAAGGTGGGGTGAAAAAAGACACAAAAACATAAAAACGGAGCCAAAATTGAAGAATTGCAGATTAATTTACACAGCCTTTGAACTTTTTGCTGGAAACCATTTATTTGGATTTACATTGGATCATATTATCAGCCAACGTAGTCTGACATGCTTCGAAAATTTACATCAGAAATTTGATTGAAATAATTAACTAATCAATCATTACGAAAAAAAAGAAGAAACTGAAAAAAAAAATCTCTTAGAATGGATGGACGTTTCTGGTCATGCCGTTAACGTTAGTGAAGAACCCGAGCCCGACCAAATCCTGCCTGTACGGCAGGTACGACTTCCGTCTATCGCTCTCTTTGGCGGCTCTGTTCCTCACGTAATGCTTCTCGTGCGCCGTCTGCCCCTTTCCCGACGCCGTCGCCGTCTTCCCCTCCTTCCTCGCGGCGGTCCTTACTCCAACTTCCTCGTCCTTCTTGGCATGTTGGACTTTGCCGCCACGGCCGTCGTGCGCCTTGTGCGGGTTCAGGAACACGAACGCGTCTTTCCCGTCGCTGTTGCTCCGGTTGACCAGGTCCCTGAACCGCCACCGCTTCGAGAACCCCGTGGAGTTGCTCTTCCGGCAGCTCTCCGGCGAGGCCGCCTCCTCCACTTTCTTGCCGTTCCAGACGCAGTACGTCTCCTCGTCCACCCCCCGCAGCTCTTCGGGCTCGGCCATCTCGACGAAGAGCTTCCTCAGCGGGGGCCGCGGGTGCGCCGCCTCCCGACCCGTAGACTTCTTTGCTTCATCACGGGAATCACCGAAGAGGAGGCTCCGGTCGAATAGAGGATAGATAGGGCGGATCTGGCCGTCCTGGAAAACGTCGTCAGCGGCGATCGGAGAGCCGTCCGGGTTCACGCAAGCAAATGAAAACTCAAATTCCTCTTCATGGTCGTCTTCTTGTTCGTCATCTTCACGTTGGTGATCTGAAGCAGCCGACTCGAACGAAACGCGTGAACTCTGCTCCGATTCCTCGCCTTCCGACTGTCTCTGTCGTGACCCGTCGTCGGCGCCGTCGATATTGAGCTTGCTGGCGAAATCCTCGCTCACTTCGCCGCAGAATTCATTGTACTCGGTCCGAAATAGGAAGCCGAAACTACTGCTATTATCATGGGACGCCATTGTCATCGTCGCCGTCGTCTTCTTCTTCTTTGATGTGGAATGAAGCGAATGCAGAGATCGTGTGGGAAAACTGTGATGATGTTTGTTGGGGGGGGGGGGGGGAGAGGATTAAATAGGGGCGGTTGGTCGGGTGAGAAAAGTACGAAGACGACTTGTAATCAGAACAAGTATGAACGCTGATTAATAAATTCACGGGAAAATGTTTTTTGTTTTTTTTTTTTTTTTTCTGGGTTGAACTGCAAGCAATTATTTATTTATTAATTTCATTCTCTTTATTGTTATTTATTATTATTATTATTATTATTATTATTATTATTATTGTTTTCGTCGTCGTCGAGGGAAACAATGATAAACCGCGTGATGATGGGCAGACTGAAATGTCTGACGCGTTATTCTTGAAAAATTATATTTGGTCGTTTTATTGGACTTTGATGGTCTGGTCTTGATTTCGCTCTTGTGCATTGCTTCGCTCGATCGATCTTTTTGAGAACTTGCTCGGTTGGACATTGGATGTATTATAACAAACGATAAAGCCGCTTTGCAAAAGCCGTTTAAGAGGAATTCGTGATGAAAAAGTGCATTGAGAGCTAAACATAGATGCCGATTTTTTTTTTTTAAGTGGAAGCAGAATTAAAAAGTAAAAAAATAATAATAAAGAGAATTTGCCAAGCGTTATTTTGCTTGACGGTTTCGTTTGCGTTTAATTTTTTAATGGAATTATTACTCTATTTAACTCTACTTCACTTTAAGAAAATAAAGATAAAATAGATGGAGAATTTTATTAGTAAAAACTTAGTTATAATAATTATTAAGAAAAAAATAAGAGAGATGTTTTATATAAAATTGGACAAAATGATTAAAAAAATGAATAATTAAGATAATTTAATATTAAAAAATTAGTAATAACAATGATTAAGAAAAATTACGTGAGAAAATTTATTATTAAGTTGGAGAAAAATATTAAAAAAAAATAATAATGTTTGTGTTATTGAATTCAAGCAAGAGTAAATAGAGTTGAGTTGAGTAAAATTTTAATTTGAAAAACAATAAAGGATTAAGGATTTGAGAAATGACTGCTCTAATTAGTACTCTCCTTATCAAGCATTGATTACTAGTTTGTCAATGTCGCATTGTATTCGATTGTTGCAAAACTTGGAATTTTCGAGATAATAGTCGATAGTCCCATCTACAATATTAATCGTACATTGGTCGAGTCGTGTTTAGTATATAGTAGTAGATAAAACAGACACTTCATTATTGGTTCAACCATTATTTTTTTTTGGTATGCATGTGTATGTGGTGTCCCTTTTGTAGTTAGAATATAGTCGACCTTCAAGAATAATAACATAACATGTATGTCAGCATATAATTTTCCCTTATTTTGAAATTTTGATAGCAAATTTTTATTTTTTTATATGTGGTGTTCCTTTGTACTTAGAATATAGGGTAGATCTTCAAAAATAATAATATAAACATGTATGTCAGTATATAATCTTCCCCAGTTTTAGATTTTTTGGGTGTAAATTCTGATATTCGAAAATTTAATTGGATTCCGACTAATTCAGTTAAGCCTGATGGACCCACTAAAGTGTAAAACTCTCTCAATATAAATTTTTTACATTCACAATAACTTAAATTTAAGATCTTATTTAAATATAATAATTGTGAAACAGTTTGAATTAAATAAATTATTTTTTTATGGTCATTGTTGTTGTTGACCGTGACTTCTCCATGTAAGCTCTTCCATCAGCTTATCTCGCCATTTTAAACTGAAGACAAAAAAAAAGGCCGCAGGCAATTTGGACACGCGTGGGCAGCCAGGACGCGGTTCGAGTGCACGTGCGGTTTCGCTGACGGGTGCAGGTGGTCTAGAAGATGGCGGGGCATCGAGTTTTTGACCAAAGTAAACTTGTTTTGCAAACTTATTCCCAAACATTTCCTTACAAAATAATTCCCAAACTAGAAAATCGTTATTTTTTTCATCGAATTATTTTTTAATTTTCTAATCTATTTTTTACATATATTCAGATGTGGCATTTAGTTTAGATGAAAAATGTAGCAGGAGGGGGGAGATGTTCTTGTGCTGGTAGTTTAGGGGGATAGATATTATCAAAAGATAGTTCTGGGGCAAAAAAACTCCAATCTTATAATTTAAGAAGGCCATCGTAATTTTTCTCAAAGAACACAAAAACTATGGCTGCCACGTGGCCTTTCAAGTTTAGTTTGGAAATTATTTTTTTGGGAAACCTAGTTTGGGAATAAGATTGTAAAACATGTCTGTCCCGTTTGTTTTCAGGATTAAAATCACAAAAATTTTAACTTTAACTTTAACTTTAACTCAATTCACTACACAACAAAAATATATATTTCCCAAGTCAAAAATTTTAATTTTAACTTTAACTCAATATACTACACAACATTTATTATTTTCTACAATTAAAATCAAAGTTATTTTAACTCTAAAATCAAACCCATCGATATATTTTGATCAAAACTCCGGGATTTCGAAGCCCATCAAGAAGTCAAAAGTCAAAACTCGACGAGGAGGTTGCTGAATCGCTGTCAAGTGATCTCAACCATTGAGATGAGATGAAATGCGACTCATTGGAAAGTCAAAGCTTCTTATTTGACAAGAAAAGTGTCAAAAATGAAAGAATTGGATCAGATAGATGCTTCCTCTACAAGGAAGCCCCGATACCAAAGGCTTCTCAACAAACACTCCAAGAAACTCGCACATGCTAAAATAAAATTCATACATAAATTCTAATCAATTAAAGTTTATTCTAGCTCTCAATAAAAAAAAAATAAAATTGATCCGAGTACTAATTGGTCCATCATTCGGTGTCATTTGTCTTGTAAAGCATTGAAGTTTTTGAGATTCAGCAATATCTCGAAAATTCAGTTCATTCATCGGCCAAAATTACTTGAGTGGGGAAAGGAGCTCGTCTCGTGTTCCCATTTGGGATAGCTCGTGAGTTGTTGCGATATCATTGGTTCATTCGCCGACTTTCAAGCTTCCGAATAATAACTAAAACTGTGAGATATTCAATTGGGATATGAACTCACCATCACAATCACAAACTTTGTGCGGCTAACCAAAAGTCAGCAGTTAAGTTTCACGTCCTTTTTTGAAAGTCAATCACGACGGAGATTAGAGACCTAAACCCCATCGGTATCACTTGATTTCCTTGTCCAATGGTCCCACTAATTCATTAACTTCCCTTTTTTTTTTCCCCAGTTGGTATACGGGAAATCATCCAATCCACGACCATCCTTAACTCATAGAAACGATAAAAGAACACTTAGTGTTGATCCGACGATCTTCAGGGATTAAGGATTGATCCAACTAAGGGATGTAATATAGAATACTTGTTGAAGAAGAAAACAAATCATGTCAATTTCAACAGACCAGTCTTAAGGAGCTGCTCTGTTATCTTTTGTATTAGATGCTGAAGTTGTTACTAGTTACCTGACTTTAGCAAAAACTATATCAAAATGACTTCGCTCCAGCGGAAACGAAGAAGAGTCATAGTACGCATTCTAAAACTCAGTGAAAGCCACGGTTTGTCGCTGATGAATTCGATAAGTGCTCTGTAAAATTGCCTGTATAAGAGACCTGATCTTCCTTCTTCCGTGGTGCAGCCCTTTTATTTGCTCCCCCATTTTCGTGTACTTGACGTGAAGATTCATGAGCTAGCAATCTTTGTCAACGAGTCCTTCAATTTCTTGGGGTAGATATCCTTCTGTCCCTGCAACGAACAATAGCAACGCGGGTAAATTTCAACACGAGAAAGATGTCATAGCCTGACATCCTCTTTCATTTTAGAGTTCAGTACATTCCCTTATCTGAGACCGAGAGATGAGTTGTATTAGTTCGGAGAGAATACATCAAGAAATCCGGGGCGTGTTCCGGATTACAGTACAAATTGCCGATGAGAAAGTACGAGGATGTTTGTCCAGTATATACCTCAAGCCTGAGGACTGTCAGGGCCCTATCCTTCAGTGTTGTTACATTAGCATCGAGAATGATGAGTCCTGAAGAACACAGAGCCTCCATCAATCTCGAAAACCATCCAGCCCTCTTCTCGCACAATAACCTGACCAGAAGAGCTCCTTTCCCGACTTGATTCACCTCAACTTGGACCTGAGAAAGTCATTTCTATAAGAATGATGCATGTAAAACTGGAGCAACAGAAAGTTCTCTCTTCTCACCTCTTTCTTGTATGGGAGGCCCAGATACAAATAATCTCGATCATCCTCGGCGGCAAATGAGTTCTTACTGAACTTATTTTCTCCATTCAACTTCGGAATCTTTGATTCTCTGCTATTCAGTCGGCATTCCTCTTCCTCCATATTCTTCAGTTCGTCCTGGAGGCTTTTCATCTCCCCCTTCAGCTCCTCTATGTAGGCCATTGCATCTATGAGAATCGCAGCCATGTCCATCTACCATAAGACAATGAATCAATCAACTGGTAGCACAACCGATTATAAAGCAATGCGGGCAGCAAATTCATCCTCAGGATAATTGTAGTTATAGAGAGCAAAAAGCTATAACAATGATCGAAACATGCTGAAACAGATAAGAACAAACTTCAGCGAGAAAATGGTGTAATGTAATCGACAAACTTTGGATATCTTCGGGACTATAGCACGTAGTGCGAACAGCTTCTCCTTAAGCCGTGTCCTCCTCCTTTGCTCAGCTAGCAAATTCTTCGAGGGCCCATTCTGTCCTTCTCGGGACCTGCCACCTGCTTCACGGCTGTTACTCTTAATGCCACTGCCTGAGATATTCTGCGGCCTCAAGGAATTCTGGACATCTCTAGATTCGCTACACCCGAAATATGCGATCGGCGTGTTCTCACTTGACAGGTTCGAGCTGCTAGACGAACCCTCATAGATGGAGTTGTTGTGTGGACTAGACTGGATCCTTGGGGCAAGAAACTGGGGTAAATGGACCATACTCGGCGTACAGATTGGAACTGCAGAGTGCTTTGAGTAATTTTCAAGGAACAATCTGTCGAGGCTTGTCATCATGGACTCTTGCTTGGAGAAGAACAGGCACTGGCTCTTGATTATCTCTACGATCTTACGCTCTTCTGCTATCTGAGGATCGAATTTTGAGATTAAAGAAATTCAACAATATCAAATGGAAATCTATCTATCAGAAGCCTTAATACACTCATAACATTTGTTCAAAGTAATTCCTCACATGTTTGGCGTTGAACAGCTCGACAATGCCGCCGGCAACGGGGATCAAGACCCGGGTCCCCCCTGATTCCTGCCGAAAAAATTTTGTTCCCGATTAACAGCATTGTATTACACCTGCTCTTTTGTACGAGCAAATCATTCAACATAAGACTAGATTCTACAACTCTGAACAGTGACCTCGATTCAACAAGAAATATAACTCACAGGCGAAGAGTTTGAATCCGAGGAGACTGCAGGGCTGATCCATCTGTGTTCATCTGATATCACGACTTCTCCATGAAGCCTGGTTCCGATCAAATATCAACCACGTCGGTTGCTGTTTCGGATTTCGAACAAGGGGAATTTACGGAACGAAATGTAGCTTTACCCGGAGTAGAGAGGCATGAGAGAAGGGAGCTGAGAGAGCGCCTCACAGGCTCTGCTCCGCACCAAGTGCTTACAGTACCCGTCCCTGCAGAGCGGAGCTAGGTGTCCGCACGATTCCTTCTTCTCCTCCTTCACATCACCGCACCTAAACCCGCTGCAGCAACATCCAACCCACTCAATGAACCTGCAAAATGATCACACAAATGCTCAAACAATGACCGGACGAGATTCTTATCGGCGCATTGTTGGTGTAATTCGGGACAGTTTCAGTGATCGATTACCTAGACGGGTCATCGCCGAGCTTCCAGACGACGACGTACTCCCACCCCATTGTCTCCACGAAGGGCCTGAGCCACTCCAGAGCTCTGTGCAGAGCTCTCACGTCCATGGCCGCCGTCTCCTCTGCTTGGAGCATAGACGTCTGCTCTGCAAAGGAAGGAACCGCCATTGGCATTGATCGAATCAATTTAGCTTCCTCTTTATAACAGACTCTGAAATCGAAGAAGCACATGGGGCCGGACATAACCAACTCCCCTCTCTCTCTCTCTCTCTCTCTCTCTCTCTCTCTCTCTCTCTCTCTATAAATATATATATGTATCTGCGATCAGTGGGAGATTTGATCTGATAGTTGCAGAAGGTGGCAGTGGCGGTTTTTTTGACCGAGAGCAGAGTTGTGATCATGGTGGGACCAAATCAGGGCCGTTAATCAGATTGATCCGACGGGCGTGGAGGGTACGGGAGAAAAGCTGGGTTTTGTAACTGCATTTTGCAATTATTATCGCCACGCCCTTTCGGGGCATTTGTCTGAATTTTGTTCAATTGGATTATTACTTGAAAGCCAAGTCATTGCCATGTTAAAAATCATCATCCTGCTTAAGGGCATGCAAATCACTAATGCAAATTCAATTCTATTCCCATAGACTTAACGTTTGATGGATCTCGTATGAGGATATTCTGGAAGACTGAACTGTTGCCCGCCACTAAACCTGCGGTCCGGGTGATCGGTCGAGGACATTAATTTGTTAGGCATTCAATCATTGCAGTGCGAGATTAGTTACCTTGTATCATGGCCTGAGGTCGGATGCTTGGTTAAACCCCAGCAGGATTGTCCTACTCCTAAATGGAACGGTATTTCAATGGTGTCCCAAGTAGGACAGTACCGTAGCATGGTCCAAAACCGCAAAGAGAAAACCCCAAACAGAAAGAAAGTGCAAAAAAGGTACGTACAATCATATTGCCTACTTGTTAGTAGTACAGCAAACAACATATTGATCTTTTATTTTCGATTTCAAAAGAGGTGTACACGTTTAGTATATGAAAAAAGGAAAAGAAATAAAGGAGCATTATCGAGAATCAAATCTAAAACACTTAATTTAAGACGAGAATTCATATACTACGATAGTTACATCCTTTGATAGAGGAATGACCATATTCAAGTTAATGGCCTTCGTCTTTTTTATTTATTTAACTTTTTTTGCTCCCCGAATTAGTGGCGTTTGTCATTATACTATGGCGATGATGATATTTTATTTATAGGACAAGCTCCCTTGTGATGTTGGGACTTTTATGAGTTTTATGTACTATCCTGCACTCTCTGCAGCATCTCATTTTCACAGAAGGAATGAATGAATTTTGCCTCAAAAATCAGGCAGGGTTAGAGACTATTTATATCAAGTCTGTGCATCTAATTGACTCGATCGATTATCACGGAAAACTTTTGTCGAGAACAATCTCAGCATTAGCCTATGATAAGGTCGACATGATCCACGGGGAAGATCGTTTTACTATCGGGCAAGCCTCAAAAGAGTCCCTTTTATGGTAATTGTACTATGATTCTTGTATACGGCAATGTTGTGTTGTGGGTAATGGCAGGGGACCATATCCTCCTCGCTGTCTCCAACGGTTCAAGGGGACGTTCCGGTGACCATTACTAAATACTAACATAAACTAGGTACAACCCGTGCTGAAAAATTATTTAATTTATGTAATTTTTTTAATTACCTTCTAGAAAACTTATAATACATTCGTGTATTGATTTAACGTTTCATTTTAATACTTTTAGTATTTATTTATAATTTTTAATATAATAGTAAGGGTTACAATTTTGTTCGTTTCGATTAAATTTATTGATATCCAACCATCCAAGAAACGATAACATTTCAATGCACAATTTTCTTTGTAAGATTTTTTTGACAAAAAGTTCCTTCGTGAGCAAATCTAATTACTCACAAAGAAAAGAATAGGGTTACCGTTTGATCCTGAATACGTGAAATAAATATATTCGGGTAATATTCATTATATGGAAAAAGAAAAAAAAAAGTGCTACATTGCTGCTGTCATTACTCCAAAACCAATATCAAAATAATACGTTAAAAAAGGGATAAAAAGAAAATAGAAAGAGAAAAAGATAGGTTGCTCGAATCATATATGTCCTTCATCTATGGGAAAATTAATGCGAGGAGCGCTTTGATCTCTTTGAGCTTCAATGTCGTCGTCGGCGTTTGTGGCTTTAGTCTCCTCTTTTGAAGGATTGGTCTCGCCCTCTTTCCGCTCTTCATGCTTCGGCTTCTTGATGCACTCCCAATTTATATTCCAGAGTAACATGAAGGCTATTACGAGCGCCACAAATACATATACCCATATCCCTGCCGGCATGGCGGTCGAGTCGGAGCTTTCCTGTGGCGGGGAAGTAGCCACCAAGGTGTTCTGGTCGGCCTTCAACTGCGATGGCTGGGGCCCAACAAATTAAGGACGGAGACGCAACAACTTGTGATTTGACTAACACGGATGTATCCTTATATTGAATCGCTTATGTAGCGTAATCTTTTATTATGGGAAGGCCAAGTTGCCCGAAAATTTCGAGTTTCCCATGTTTCATCTCGAAGCGCAATAAAATCGATGTTGGTTTTGGCAATTAATTGCAGAAGTAGTCTAATATATATTTTGTTCTTTTAACTTCTCGTATTTTTCACATGTATAATACTAATTTATGCAGGCCAGATTCGTAACAATGGAATAGTTATATTTACTGGAAAGAAAAGAAGCCAATAACTTCTATTGTATAATTTCTTCTTTCGTGTATTAAATATATATGTAATTGACATATATGTAGAATATAATACAACGCACTTTATTATTTCAGTAACATACATAAGCATATATTCTTACCAGGAAAAAAAGAGTAACATAACGTCCTATCCTTGTATAACTGGAAACAGAATTGAAATGATCAGACAGGATGGAAGAGTTTGGGAGGGACAATATTCGCTTTCGTGCCCTTCAACCAACTTATCCGAATACCGAACAGGCAGCTTCAGCTAAAATTCGACCAGAAGAATTCAACTTCACGTATATATCGAAAGCTGAGAGAACTATTCAGACTAGTTAATTCGGCTAATAGCTACGATTAAATTAACTCTTAACTTCCTTTTTGATACTAATAGTCAGACATTATTACGTAATCACTTCATATTTATCTTACATGCTAGTTGCTACTATTGTAATTTGTGCATATATATATTTTTTGCCCGATGTAATTTGTGCATATTTACTACACTGATTATATATGTGCAACTCTATATAATTATATAAAAAAGCTATACATATTGACTATGAGCTTACCTTATTGCGATAGGGAATTCTCTCATATTCTCTCTATACTACAGATGAAAAAAAAATTATTGTCACATTTTCATTTTAACTTTTTTTTAGTACCAATAAGCCTTCTGTTCAGTCAAAATTTTATTGTCACTTTTTTTCTTTTTTTAGTCTTCTGATCGGGGCGGCCGGAAGGGGAGCCCCGAATCTAGTTAGGCATTAGTATTTTATTATTATTATTATTATCATCAACATCATCATTTATATGATACAAAAAGCTTATCTGACCTTAGCCACATTTAAAAGATGTGGTGATATGTTACAACTTTTCGCGAGTGAAAATAAAGTTAGGTTATTGATATATATATATATATATATATATTTATTTATTTTATTTTTTCTTCTCAACTATTATAAAGACCCAAAAAAAAATGTTGTCTCACTTTCACATGCCCACAATAACGATACTATACATACTTCAGTTTATAAGAGTTACTAAATCAGAATATCATTATAAATTTACAATAATAATTACCCACTTTTGTTTTTTTTTTTCCACTCACCTCTTTTCTTTCTCGTTCTCCCCCTTCTTCCCTATCAACTACACATGGGCCGCCAACCGGTGACCTCAACCCCGCCACCGAAGTCGCTGGTACCCGCGGAGGACGTCAGAGACCTTAGGAGAGGGGTCGGGGTCGCCGATTGGCGGCACCGACCCTTCTTTCTCTTTCAATTTTCTTTCTAAAACTAAAATGAAAAAAAAAGTTGAGGATAGAAATAATAAAAGAAAAAAGATTTAGAATCAAAATGATTAAAAGGCTAAAGATTGAGGACTAAAAATGAAAAAAGAAAAAAAACATCGTAATCCCCTATGGCTAAGGGAGTACACCGCAAGGAGGCTAATTGTCCCTAACAAAAGTATATGGTGTAATTTGTCCCAATCTCAAATCAGAATTGGAGTTTTTGTACTTTTCCCTAATTTCTACCGTCTTATAAATTATGAACGGCTCATGAGGACTTATCACCATTGGATCAATGTGGTGTTTAATATTTCTGGAACCGTTCATGCGATGGACGGTAGCATTTTCTTTCACAAATTAAAGAAACAATCTACATATCTATATATAGCATTAATTCGGACTCCTTTAACGAGAGCTCCCCATCCATTCATTTGATGAGGATTGTTCACTTAGGCATCTTGGGTAAACCCTTAACTAGTGATCGATCGTCTCTTCGAATCCCAACCTTATTGCATGTACAGATATTTTATTTAAATACATAATAATAAAACATTTTCTAATATTTTACTAATTATTAGTAACTATCAATCAACATGAGCATTTAGACCTACTAATCAACGTGAATTTTAGACCAACATTCTTACCCGTTTATATTTGACATATTTTCATCTTATTATTTGATCAAAAATATACAATTATATTAATATACAATAGATACGTCATGGAAAAATTTCATGATAAAGAAAAAGAAAAGGAAATATATGTATTAAATTGATAAAGTGAAAAATATAATATAACGTTATAAACACATTGAAAATATGAAAGTAAGAAAATTAGTTTCAATAAAATATTGGATTTCAACATTTTCTCTAAATTATTTTTCGAGTTCTGATTTCAAAATATTCCTCATAATTTGCATTTTCTTCATCCGATTGTAAAGTTCTTCATTATATATTCCGATGACAATCCACAATTTTTCATATAAAATTATTCTCCATTACCAGGGTTTATTGACATCTATATGATTACTGTAAAATTTCTGAATCCGATTTACATAATAGTGACTAAAATCATAAAGATGAAAAAATTTGTTAATAGTAAGTTCGTGATTGTGATTTATACAATATCAACAAAAAAAAAATTACAAGTCACTATAATATTTCTAAACTATATTTTATAAAAGAACCGCTAAAATATATAAAAACAGTCACCATGCAACGCGTGAGAATAAGATCAGTATTATCTTTTTATTTATTTTGTTTCTATTTTTGTTTTTCCCCCCTCAATTTGATGATCACGACCGTCTCAGAATGACATGGATCCGCTGGTGTAACCTCACTGTCCCTTGGACCTAAACAAGAACTCGACTTGCAGTTCCCCGAAACCCCCCATGCACATAACAAAAACAATCCCAAAAAAAAAAAATCCAAAAAAAAAAGGAGGCCAAAAACCATTAACAAATACTATAAATCCTTTCTCCCATGGATCTTCTCTTCTCCTTAACCCTTTACTCATCAACGAACCTTGTTCTTGAGTCCTTGACTGCGTGAAGATTCAATTGGAAGAAGCTTGAATAGGAAGAAATGGCGGAAGAGAACACAGCTGCAGTGATGAATGGCAGGGTCCACGGCATCGTCTCCGTTCTGTCTTCTCCCGACAGAGACTTCCTCGACCAGAACAACGGCGACCAGGTAACCATTTCCTGTCTGGAGTTTCTGTCAGACTCCCTGCTTTGGTGTTTTGAGTGTGATTTAGTTTCGAGATTGGTCCCAGGGAGATTCAAACTGAATTTGGGCTGTTCAAGACAGGGTTTCATATCGATTCAAGGTGAGGGGAATACCGGACCTTGTGATCATTGATGAAGCTGGCAGAGTTAGTCTCGATGGCGGAGTCGACTTTGCTCGACAGTATGGGGCTGAGGCATACCCTTTTACTTCGGAGAGGAAGGAGGAGTTGAT
Organism: Punica granatum; assembly: GCF_007655135.1. Classification (NCBI taxonomy): domain Eukaryota; kingdom Viridiplantae; phylum Streptophyta; class Magnoliopsida; order Myrtales; family Lythraceae; genus Punica; species Punica granatum. The sequence continues at coordinate 22,504,339 of NC_045132.1, forward strand.
GGATATGGAAGAAGAGGCACGGAAGAATCAAACTTTGAAATCGATTCTCGTCCATAGCTCGCAGGACTTTGTACTTTCATCGGATGGAAATAAGGTATAATTCTTCTCTTTGGTTGAACTGAAAATCATGAGAAATGGGTTAATAAGTTTCAGCGTACGCTTCCAGAATGTGTGTTTCTTAGTAACATGATGAAAGCTCATGTTTGTTTTATAAAAGAAGTGCCAAAAAAAATCCACCGAAAAGAAAACGATGGGCAAAAACAATCTTTGTATGCAGTAGGACAGAAAGCTGGAATTGTTATCCGAACGGGGTACCGCCGAGCTGTTTATTCAATTACTTTTCAGTCATCTTACATTAGTTGTATGCATGAATTAGGTGCCCGTTTCAGAACTTAAAGGAAAGATGGTCGGAATTTGTTTCTGGGCCTGTGAAAAGCTGCTTTGGTACTTCGAGCAATACATTCTGCCCGTATTGGTGATCATTGGGAGTTGTGGGAAGACTTTGCATTCTAATGTTGCCGAGGCGGTCGAGGAGTATGGAGTTTTGGCATATCCATTCACTCCCGAGAAGTTTGCTGAGCTCGCGGAGATAGAGAAGGCGAGAGAGGAAGCTCAGACCTTGGAGTCGGTTTTGGTCTCCAGCGACCTAGATTATGTTATTGGCAAAGAAGGGGCTTAGGTATTGCAGTTATCTCTAGCTAGCTTTATGTGAATCAATCCGTCAAGTCTTGATTCATTTTCACCGTTTTAGTTGCACAAAACCTGTGACTAGACTTCTTTGTTCAGCTTGGCTTGTTTGGTTCGAAAATTTTAGCCGAAGAGTAATGGCTGAAATTTTTTTGTTCCCCTAATTTCAGGTTCCGGGGGCTGGTCTTGTTGGGAAGAACAGCCTCCTCTACTTCTTGGCGCACTGGTATTCACCTGCCACGCTTTTCTCCCATAGCTTATTGAAGCTTATAGCGAGATCATTTCCAAGGATGATACTTTCGAAGGGATTTTTATTTCCATCGACCACGACCAGGCTTCCTTTGATGTTTTCTTCTCAGGAATGCCATGGCTGGCCCTTCCATTTGGTGAACCGAGGAAGTCTTCTGTGTCTCGCACGTTCAAGGTCCAGGGGATACCTAGGGTGGTCGCTCTGGGACCCACAGGCCGAACAGTCACGAAGGATGCCCAAGCCTGATAATGAACTATGGCGCCGATGCCTACCCCTTCACTGAGGAGCAAGTTAAGAAGCTTTAGGCCAAGTTTGAGGAGACGGTGAAGGGCTGGCCCAAGAAGCTGAAGCATTGGTCCCACGAGCACGAGCTAGAGCTAAGCAGTAGGATCTACATGTGCAACCTCTGCGAGGATGAGGGTCAGGCTTATTGGTCGTACTTTTGCGAGGAGCACGATTTCGATCTTCATCCTGAGTGTTCTTTCAAGGAAGAGAAGGAGGAAACCATAGAAGATGAGGCAAAATTCAAAGGAGGAAGAGAAACCTGTGGGCGTGCTTGTGGTAAAGATGTGTGCCATAGAGCTTGAGGCTCGGTTGGGTTGAGTTTGTTCATCTTTATGTCCTTGTTGTAAGGTTTGTGTCGACATCGATAGTCGGAAGTGGATTGCAACTGCAGGTACATACAGACACACCCCATCGAGAGATTAATTAAGTTAATAGCATCCTCATTATGATAAAATGAAATATTTTACCAATAATAAAAAAGCGATTTGTGCATAGATTGCCAGAGGCTTTGCTAGCTTGCAGACGACCCCTAATAATCCATTTGTCGCCATAAATGATAAGGGTGCTTGCTGTATTATAGTCATTTTATCCCATCATAGTTGAACATATTAGATCAAGTTACTAGTTAGCCTGAATTTGAGGTTAGATTAGGAAGGATTTAGCAGAGTTAAGAGTTAAAATGTGTTGAAGTTTAGAACCAAAATATCGACTTTTTTTACTCCACTATATATATTTGGATATCAGATTAAACTAGTCTAAAATGTCAAGTTAAACTTAGGAAGGATTCAGCAGAGTCAGAGTTAGAACCAAAATGTCAATAACATTCTACTCCACCATATTTGCACACTAGATTAAGTTAGCCTGAACATCAGGTTACAACTTAAGTAGGATTAAGCAAAGTGAGAGTTAGAATGTATTAAAGTTAAAAATGTCAATATTTCAGGAAAGGGCTTCACTCGTGCAAGTTTTCATAAGGCTGATGATCCTAACTCTACTATAAATAGGAGGCACGGATTTCCGATTTCGTTAATTCTCTCAACAGGTTAATCTCTATTGCCAATTTGTCTTAAGCGCATTAGAGGGTCAAATTGGACCTTCACCTCCGATTAAGAGCTCGTTTGGTTTGTGAGTATAATTTTAAAATCACAATTCTAACTTAATTCTACCCATTATAAAATAAAATAACTCATACAAATTCAAAGAGTGTATCCTATTTATACAACTTTTTTTCACAACAAAATAACATAACTTATACAAATTCAAAGGGTGAACCTTATTTATATCACTCTTTTTCAAAATCAAAATCTGATTTTAAAATTCTATTATGAAACCAAACGCAGCATAAATTTTTTTAACTCTCATCCACTTAACTCTAATTATTTACGAACACAATTATTATTTTTCTTCCTTTTTAAAATTATTTTAACTATTTAATTCAATTTTTAATACTAAATTCTTTTAATTATTCATTACTTTTTTCATAATTCAATAACACAATCATTACTTACTCTTAACTATTAATTACATTTTATACAATTCAACAACACAATTATTACTTTCTCTCAACTATTTATTAATTTTTCATAGTTTTTCTCATAATTCAACAATACATTACAAACCAATTAACTCAACTTTACTCCATTCTAAAATCAAATACAACTTATCATTTTAGTTTGCCCTCAAAAGCACAATAATCGACTAATTTAATTCGAACTAGGATCTTTAAAAAATAAATCTTTACCATTGCAAATTTTCTTCATTTGAGAGATGCGAAACCACTTAAATTAATCGACGTTGATGAAATAAAATAAAATTTTTTTTAAAAAAGGAAAGTTGCTTCTCTAATTTTTTAGGAAAAATGCTACTGCCCGTTGCGTGGACGGTTTAAGATATATCAATGACAATTAGATTACCATCCGAGGATGGACTCCGCATTGATCCAGGGGTGATAAGTCCTCACGAATCATTCATTATTTGGATGATAGAAGTTTTTGGGAGACTTATGGGAAAAAATTGAATGCAATCTATTATATTATTATAGGTATTTAATTTTGATTATAGGAGACTACCATTCATTCAAAAGAGTTTGACACGTGAGATTTTAAATTATTTCCTTGGCCCATGGTTGAATGTCTCTTCCGTTACCATTTTTAATAATTAATAGAGCAACCTGCATATAAATACATAAACAAAAAAATGTTGATTTAATAATAACAAAACGAATCAATTTGGCCCCGCAGGCCCTACACGAAAATACGAGAACAACAAAGATGATGATAATAAGAATATGTTGAACATAATTTGTACAAAAATGAGTTCAATATTAAAAAAATTAGAAAAGAAATTTTAAAATATTCAAATACTATGTTTTTTTTTAATAATTTTTTAGTAGGAGCAATTTTTTATTTCATTAATGGAGTAAAATAAAGCTTCTACTTTTATAATTTTGTGATAGACCTATGATTGATATTGAAATTTCAATATAGTTTATTTGTAGTAAATGCTTTACCGTACATGTTTTTTTTTTGGCAAATACTACACGGTTGAGAAAGTCGTAAAATATATCTCTCAATTAATTCTTCAAATTATTGAAATAATTAATTTCTTTGATTCTTTATGTGTCTTCTTTTTTATGAAAAGACATTGATTAGTCTACTGAAAAAATAATGCATAGACTCAAGGCCCATAGCTTTTAGGCTCCAATTGCTCCAAATATAATTAAGGCATCAACTTGGGACTAGAGGATGAATCTTCCTGTGGGCTGGTGTTTAGATTAGAAAAATTTGGACACCAGAAATTAAAGAAAAAAAAGGGGAAATTTCTCTGCACTTAATTTGAGCAAAATTCAATATTATGAAAGAAAAAATGTGAGTAGAGGGGTACAAATAAGGATCTGATTCACAAACGCCTTCTTTAACAAGGTATATTGTTTCCACAACTTAGAAAAGAGAGGCTGTAAAAACCTTTGTTATGTCCATACAAATTACCAGAAAAAAAATGATACATTTTAATAAAAATCAACAAAAAAAAAGAAAGAAAAAAGGAATCTTGTACGATGTTTTGTATTAGTAGTTTTTATTTATTATGCGTTGTCCCTTTGCCTTGTTATCTTGGTAAAGTGTAAGAATTAATTCCCACGATCGGATTGAAGAGGGAAAAAACTTCAGAGCACGTAAAGAAAATGATTTCAGAGACTAGAATTTCTTATACAAATACGTGAATGAAAAAGTTAGTTGTTTTTAATTATTGTTTAATTTCTGATGAAATTATTCATATTCCTTTTTTTTAATTAGAACAATTTATCTTCCTATTCTGTTCTTAACAATCCTCAATCTATTTAAATTCTATTCTCGTTCCTGATCATAATGATTAAGAATAAACTTTAATAATTGCAAAGTAGATATGCTGCTGACCGCCTTCATGAAGAGTGAAGTAGAAAGAATAAATGTTCACGTGTCTCGTGTACATATAAAGTACAATACAAGCATATATTATATGAGGAAAAAAAGAGCACCGTCCGATCATTGAAAAAAATCAACTTAACATCGTTTATTAATCCTTTTCCTTTTCTTGCTCGTTACAAAAGAGCATAATTTTTTTTTATGAATTTTGATATTCGAAAGTTCAATTAAATCCCGATTAATTCAATCGAATTAGATTAACTTACTAAAAAATAAAGTACACTCAACATAAATTTTTTATATTTATAAATATTCGAACTAGAGGCTATACAAAGAAGCGGAGCTTCTTCGCCAAGAAAGTGAAGAAGAAACTGACAATTGGAAAACGTTCAGGACAGCGAAAAAGGAGTATGCACACGTGTAGTTGATAGGGAGGGAGAGGGAGAAGGAAAAAGAAAAGAGGGGAGAAAAGAAAATGAACACTCCATTTGTTTTGTGAATTATATTTTAAAATTTTAATTTTATTTTTAACTTTACTTATTATATAATAAAAATTAATAATATAATTATTTTTTTTCCTTTTTAAAATTTTTTAATTATTTAATTTAAATTTTAATATTAAATTTTTTAACTATTAATTATTTTTTCTACAATTCAATAACATAATTATTACTTTCTCTCAATTATTCATTATTTTTTCACACTTTTTCTCATAATTCAATAACACAATAATTATAAACTAATTAAAATCAAAATTTAACTCTAAAATCAAATATACCGGAAAAGTGTGGTGATTATTGCTGTAAATTTGCAATCATGTTCTTAATTTAATAATTCTTATAAATGGAATTATGTGTGTATAAATATATTGGGTCTGTAAAAGTGAGATGACAGTTTTTTTTGTCTTTATAATAATAGAGAAAAAAGGATATATATATATATTATATATATCGAGAACTTAATTTTATTTTTGCCTTCAAAAATTGTAATATCACACCATATCTTTTAGATGAGGCCAAGATCAAATGAAATTTTTAGTATAAACAATAATAATAACTAGAAGAGTATTCAAAGAGATTTAACCTAGTGGTTAAAGAGATGTTCGTGTATTTACTTGATCTCGAGTCAAATTTTTGAAACCGTCAGAGCGCTTTTGACGTGATTACCTGCTTCATGTACCAGTCGGAGAGTCGCGAAGTTCCAGGGATTAGTTGGATGAAACCTGAACACTCCGATTGAGCAAAAGAAAAAAACAATAAGAGTAATGCTGCCCATTGAAAAAAGAGAGTAATGAATATTAAAGCAATATAAGCAAATAATAATTAATAATGATATAAAAAGCAGAGGAATGGAGTTTAGAATTGCGACACAAATTGCCAAATTGAGACCATGCGATTTTGAGTTGGTCTTCATCAGTGAAATTTTTGCGTCTTTTTTTCTTTTTTTTTTAACCAGATTATAAGCATTCCTTATAAACAGAATAAAATAATAGTAGTAGAAGTAGTAAAAACATAAAAAAAAAAAAAGAATAATAACGGCGGTATGAGTGATGGCGACAGAAAATAGCTAGTGCATGCTTCTACTGCAAGTATTAAGGAATGGGCTTGGTCTCATCAAAAGAATATTCTCAAAATATACTCTTAACTAGTTTCTTTGCCAAACATACATTTTATAAATACAATGAAATGACCCCTTCTTTTCTTTTTAATTCATATTTTACAAATAACCAAAGAGAATATTATGTGATTGACTATTGCAAAAACCAGACATAGACGAATTAAAATCAGTTTTGTGTTTTAATTGATGATTGTTAATGATGTCATGAGCGTTATTTACCACCAAATGATCTAAGAGCGGACTCGTGGACCGCAGAATGGTACCAAACCCAACCCCAGTTGATATCAATACTCATACAGAAAACCAAAGTGCAAAACTCACAAGTAATTACATGCTCATATTGATCGGCTTAGACTCTCCCTTCTCAATGGAGCCATTGTCCCTTTTTTTATTCAAAAAAAAAAATGTTTTGCCTTCTCTCAAGATTGAGCTAGCTACGAAAACCCTCATATGGAGAGATAGAGAGCATGGAGGTTGAATTTAATGATCGCAAAAAGCGAGGTAATCGAGGACTTTGATGACGGAATTCATCGCCCCTTCGTCAAGTTGGTCATGGAGATTTGTCGCATCGACCCCATTTTGGTCGGGGTGCTGGAAAGCTGATACCTTAATAAAGAAGGAAAGACTGCCAAAAGTTATATATATATATATATATATAGCGTGAATGAAAAGATGAATTTTTGTTTCATATTTATAAGGAATTCGATACATTAAACTTAAAAAAAATCACTTATCTCGAGAAATTTTTTCAAAATATCGAAATATCTTTTAATTTTTCAAAAAATTAATTATATATATTGTTACATATAATTAATATGAATAAATAATCAAAACATAGTAAAATTCATTAAATTGCAATTGAAAATTCAATCATTGTGAAGCGAATGGCTATTAAATGGACTAATTCGAACAAATAATAATATTTTATTAGGAATCGAGGGTTCTCAAATGAAATTCTCACACTCCCTCTTCGACTTTTATATATTATATATCGATATATTGATTAATTTTCTCATAATTGATTGATTAGCTTGATCAAGAGAATAGACTATCCACCATTCATGTGAAGAGTATGATACATCAATGTTGATTTTTCACAAAAGTAATTAATGGTGCCCTCTCAAAAGGGACACTTGTGTCCAAGTTTCTCCCTCCATTAAAGGCTCGAAATAATTGATCACCGATCTAACGCAATTGTTTCCCCATATATGATATTGAAATATCCTCTTTATTTATAAGCCATCCATAATCTCCACTCCTCGAAGTCTTGTGCAAATTCGTCGTCATGAATTGATATCAAATGTCCTAAATCGAGGATCATGATAGAAGGATTCCGATTATAAGGTTGTTTCTTTCAATGTGAATTCATGAATTTCAAATTCCGATTTAGAGACTTCACGATCAAGGAAATGGAGGATGACTTCTCAGCTCTGCCACTTAGGTTCTTCCCTCTTTTTAAATCAAATCAAACTAAAGGGCAGTTTTCTTTTTAAAATTTTTTTTACCCAAAATATAAAAGAAAAAAAAAAGAAAAATATCGCCAGGTCTTTAGTCGGTCAAATCAACAGAGGGCACGTGTCGATAAAATAATCCTGAGCTGGCTTTATATAATGTAGCTTAATCAACTTCGAGTGGACCTCCACCTCACCGACCTCTGTAAGGTTCATTTATTCTTTCCGTAAATTGAAAGCCGACCAAATCTTCAACATAATACGGCTATACATTTTAAAAACTAAACGGTCTGATAATCGTGACGGTCTGGGAATGACGTAGATCCGCTGACGTAACTTCTCTGTCCCTAAGCCGGACCTATAGAAGAACTCGACTTGCAGAAGGCAGAAGCTTCCAGAACCCCCAACAATGGAATCCCGGTCCAAAAAAAAAAAAAAACCATTAACGAATAATATTTTCCCGTTACGGTTTTCCCCAGTCCCCTGACACTTATAAATTCGCTTGCCTTTTCTCCTCACCCTTCACCCATCAACGAACCTTCTTGCTGTGAAGATTCCATTGGAAGAAAGCTTGAGGAGGAAGAAATGGCGGAAGTGAACTCAGCTGCGACGGCGAACGGCGTGGTCCACGACATCGTCTCCCTCCTGTCTTCTCCCGACAGAGACTTCCTCGTCCTCAACAACGGCGACCAGGTAACCGTTTCCTGTTTGCAGTTTCTGTCAATTTCCCTGGTTTGGTGTTGAAGTAGCCCGAAGAATTAGCAATAGATCGTGTCATCTCTCTGGGTTGTAAGGATTGGGTCTCATGTGAATTTGGTTGGGATTTAGTTTCAAGTTTGGTACAGGGGAGAGTCGTCTCATAGGATGAATGCGAATGATTGAAGTATTTGTTTGTTCGTTTTCAGGTGAAGATTGATGCCCTGAAAGGGAAGAAGGTCGGGCTGTACTTCTCGGCTTCGTGGTGCGGCCCGTGTCACCGGTTCACCCCTGTCTTGGCTGAAGTGTATAAGGAACTCCGGGCAAAGGGAGACTTCGAGGTCGTCTTCGTCTCGGCGGACGAGGATGATGAGTCCTTCAATGAGTACTTTTCGGAGATGCCGTGGCTCGCTATCCCGTTCTCTGATTCCGGTAAGCGAGATGGCTTGGACGCTTTATTCGAGGTGAGGGGAATCCCTCACCTCGTGATCATCGATGAAATTGGCAGAGTTACTTCCGATAGTGGAGTCGAGTTTGTTCGAGAGTATGGGGTTGAGGCGTACCCTTTTACTTCGGAGAGGATGAAGGAGCTGAAAGATAAGGAAGAAGATGCACGGAAGAATCAAACCTTGAAATCGATTCTCGTCCATAGCTCGCGTGACTTTGTTCTTTCATCCGATGGAAATAAGGTATAATTCATTCTTCTCTTCGGTTGAATATTATGGGAAACGGGTTAATGAGTTGCAGCGTACACTTTCAGATTGTGTGTTTCTTAATCTGGTCATGAAAGCTCATCTTTGTTTTATGAAGATAATGCAAAAGAACACTCTTTACATGGAATAGGACAGAGAACTGGAATTGTTATCTCAAACCATACAGGGCATTGCTGAACTGTTTATTTAATTAATTATTCCAGTCATCTTACATCAGTTGTATGCATGAATTAGGTGCCTGTTTCAGATCTTGAAGGGAAGATGGTCGGGATTTGTTTCTCAGTCTCTTCATACAAAGCGTGCATTAATTTCAATTCGAAGCTGCTCGAGGTTTACGAGAAACTGAAGGCCACGGGGGAGAGTTTTGAGGTTGTGCTGGTGCCTCTTGACAATGACGAAGAATCGTTTAGCGAAAGCTTTAAGTCATTGCCGTGGCTTTCCCTGCCAGTTAAAGATAAGACCTGTGAGAAGCTGGTTCGGTACTTTGATCTTGACACTCTGCCCACACTGGTGATCATTGGGAGTGATGGGAAGACACTCCATCCTAATGTTGCCGAGGCGATTGTGGAGCACGGAACTTTGGCATATCCATTCACTCCGGAGAAGTTTGCTGAGCTCGCGGAGATAGAGAAGGCGAGAGAGGAAGCTCAGACACTGGAGTCGCTTCTGGTCACAGGCGACCTAGATTATGTTATTGGCAAAGAAGGGGCTAAGGTAGTGCATGTGCAATCATCTCTAGCTTTATGTGGATCAGTCCATCATAGTCTCAATTCATTTTATACTGCTTTGATTGCACAGAACCTTTGTCTTCTTTCTTCGAATAGTATTGTTCGGCTGGAAATTTTAGCTAAAAAATTATGGCTGAATTTTTATTGTGGTTTCAATCTAATTTCAGGTTCCGGTGGCTGGTCTTGTTGGGAAGAACATTCTCCTCTACTTCTCTGCGCACTGGTGTCCTCCCTGCCGTGCTTTTCTCCCAAAGCTTATTGAAGCATATAGCGAGATCAAGTCCAAGGATGATGCTTTTGAAGTGATATTCATTTCCAGCGACCACGACCAGGCTTCCTTTGATGCTTTCTTCTCAGGGATGCCATGGCTGGCCCTTCCATTCGGTGACCCGAGGAAGTCTTCTCTGTCTCGCACATTCAAGGTCCAAGGGATACCTATGGTGGTCGCTCTGGGACCCACAGGCCGAACTGTCACGAAGGATGCCCGGGGCCTTATAATGAACTATGGCGCTGACGCCTACCCCTTCACCGAAGAGCATGTTAAGAAGCTTGTGGCCAAGTCTGAGGAGATGGTGAAGGGCTGGCCCGAGAAGCTGAAGCATGGGTCCCACGAACACGAGCTAGCGCTAAGCAGGAGGATGAGCTACACGTGCGACGTCTGCGAGGAGGGTGGTCAGACTTGGTCGTACTTGTGCGAGGAGTGCGATTTCGATCTTCATCCCAAGTGTGCTTTCAAGGAAGAGAAGGAGGGGACCAAGGAAGAGGAGGCAAACCCAAAGGAGGAAGAGAAACCCGAGGGGTTGGTGTGCGATGGAGACGTGTGCTATAGAGCTTGAGGCTCGGGTGGCTTGAGTTTGTACATGTTTATGTCCTTGTTGTAAGGTTTGTACCGACATCGACAGTCGGAAGTGGATTGCAATTGCTGCATCTGCATGTAGAGTGATGCTAATGGTGTGATGCGACTAGAATTTCCCTAGATGAATAAAACTGTACTGGGTCGTTTATGTGGTTATCAACTAGTCGGTTCTGCGAAATCAACCGAAATGTCGTTAGGATCTGTAATACATCCCATGTTCATGTTCTCGAATGCGACCATTTTCTTCGGAGTTGTTCCATTTTCAGCCGAGATACTTTATCTACCACTCTCTGGATTCATTCAGGGAAAATACGAATCGAATGAAACAGATAATCTTTAAGGATCGGAGTGCAGGTTCTTGCTGGGTAAAGAATGCTTTGGACTGAACATTATAATCCACATAAGAAATCCGAAAATGAACAGTAATTTTATTTTACGGAGAAAATTCACTAATTCAGTGGTCAATATCTGAGAATGAAGTGAAGGTAAATGTTTGATGTCAAATGTTTTTGGTATAATTGGATCATATAGCATAACGTTTGAAGAAATTTTTAATTCTAATTCTAATTTAATTTTTTACCTGAGATATTCCAACGTTGACGTGTTGATTTTACATATATCCCGACGCTAATTTTCAGTTCAAAATTGACGAAATTGCACACGTGATATGTTAATTTTGTAACAAGTGTCGGGAATAGATATGAAATTAATATGTCACGTGTGTAATTTCGTTAATTTTAGATGGAAAATTAGCGTTGGGATAGATGTGAAACCAACACGTCAACATTAAAATATTTCAGGTAAAAAATCAAATTTGAAGCTAGAATTGAAAATTTTTTCAAACGCTAGGTTATATGGCGCAATTAACGCCAATATTTTTTTATATGATATCACAAATATTTTCAGCCTATTTATGGGAACGATCCGAACTTTTAGGTCGGACTACTTTCCAAGGGTGCAATAATTTAGGCCCCATGAGATCTGCGCTGCCGTCCACCAAAGTGTTGGATAATTCGGACACGATAAGATCTGAGCTCCCATACCGTACTTGCATATCCACGAGCTCCACGTGCTTTTCTGGACACATCGGAAATGCTTCTTGAGCTTATAGTTCGTTTGGGAGTAAAACTGGGAGATTTTCTAATCACTTTTTTTTATAACTTTAAGTAAATTTGATGTTTGATTAGGATTTTTAAAATAATATTTTGGGTCGAAATTATGATTGCAAATGTAATTTTTTCAAACAAATTAATAAGTACTTAGAATATCGGTTTTCATTTATTCTTTATTATCTTTTATTTTTACTTTCACCAACTTTAAATTATTATATTTCAAATTCTTTTATTTATTCTAAAATTAATACTTATCTTTCAATGATTATACGTCAGTAATTATATTTCAACGACGCCACTCCCAATCCAAGCCTTTAACCAGTCGACAAAATTGACCGCACAAGTTTCGTTCTGCAATGAACTGCGAAAATTGCCTAACTTCAAAAGAAAGAGCAGAGCGAATTGGGAAGAAAAGCGATTTTGGCCTTTTCCGGGCGAATGACTGGTGAATGAGCCGTCCACATGCCGTGCTTTTCTCCTTCTACTATTTGTATTTGTTCAACTACGCCTCCTCAGCTCGGCAATCTGCTCGATTTCAGGTATTCCAGATCTCTCTTTCTCTCTCTCTCAGTTGCGAAGAGCTAGAGATTTCTGTTTCTGTTGTAAGGTTTCTGGTCATGCTTCGGTCGGCAGTCGGGTGATCGGTGTTCATCGGTAGTTTGGGTGCTTGCAAGGTGGATTTTGATGCGTCTGTCGGGTCAGTGTCTTTCTGTTATTCATCTTAGCTAAATTTCAGATTGGGACGCTGTAATTCATGGTTTTTTAGATTTTGCTCGAGTTTCGGAGCTGAAAGATGATAATGTTGAAGCACTGGAATGGTAAATTCGTAGGGTTCGGGGGGGAAGGCGGGATCAGGCATTTCATCACTGGCGCGTTACACGAAAATCTTTGTCCATTATAGCATGATTACAGCATTGGAGATGATATCAACTGCTCTTTTCCTGTTTTCACTGCTTCACGAATTGCGTGGGTGATAGATCAGTTGGTATTCACAGATGGGTGCCTCATTGATGTATTACGAGCTCCTTACCTTTCGGGTTAATGGCTTGCTAGTTTCACGTCTACCTTGTTAAAGATATTTAGTCATTTGGTTTCGCATGACATCTTGCTAAGGACTTTAAGTTGTTGTCAAGTCATATAAATTGGAACATTTACGTTCCTCATGGTCTATTTTGAACTCCACAGGGTTTTGGTCAAGACGAATAGAGTAAGATATGCTTTGGTATTTGGACATCTTGATTTTCCTTCAGTGAATGGACAAGTGCATTTTTCTCTGCTGCAGATTGTGAAGATCGAGGAGAAGCGAAGAACAGAACAATTATCTAAAACTTTGTGAAACACCGAAAGCATTCAGCTGTGTTTGAATGGGAGAAACCAAGTTGAGCAGTGCCGGCATAGACATTAGCAGCAAGAAGAGAAATTCCCCGAGGAAGGTGCTTGATCCTTCATTCTTTACACAGCTTCCTCGCAAGCTTCAGGACTGCGTGAAGGTTGGTATTATCATCCTACTGCCCTCATTAGTTTTAAATAATAGGAATTTCATCATAATGATATTGTTCCTATGTTTTTGGTGACAGTCACAGCTTAAGATATTCAGAGAGAAGAATGAGGGAATCAGTTTGCCTGGTTTCTTTCCAGTGAAGGAGAAGGTATTGTCAACAACAGATTACGAGGTCAATTTGGAGGAGCAACTGCAAGCTTGGAAAGAAAATCCAGTCTGGGTGGATCGGACTCCAGAAATAAAGGTAGGGAAATTACACTAGGATGACACTGTTTCTCGAGTGACCCAGAAATGAGAACTTCGATCCTCTGATGTCTTAGTACATAAAAAGAAGCGGATTGCTGGACGGATGGGGGGGTGGGGAAGAGGGGGAGAATGAATCGATTTATTTCTGGCACTTGTTGCTAAATAATTGGTGTAAGTACTTGTGAAGTGGAGAACTGTACTTACAGATGCTTCATTTGATAGTCGATGCAAATGCTTGGATCATTCTGTAGAGACAGAGACCTATATAATCAATCATGATGTTGGAATCTTTGGAATCTAAATGATGCTTTTGGCAGGTCAGTGTACCTAAAGGGTCTCTTTGCAACCTCGGAGTTAAAGTCGATGTTGGGTTACCCCCAGATGCAGTGTACAATATCGTGATTGATCCTGATAATAAGAGGGTGTTCAAGAATATCAAGGTAAGTTCGATGAATAGACTTGTGATGGTTGTTTTTCATTCATAAATGATATACATATAGGTCATTTCCCTCTCTTAATTTTGGCATTCTTCATGTCCGTTTAGGAAGTGATATCTAGAAAAGTGTTGGTCGATGAAGGTCTACGCCAGGTTGTTGAAGTGGAGCAGGCAGCCTTATGGAAGTTCCTCTGGTGGTCAGGGACTATATCCGTCCATGTTCTTGTGGATCAAAACAGACTTGACCACTCGGTGAGAAATTGATGTTGATTCTTGTCATTTATACCAGAACTTAACAGGTGGAAAGAAATGCTTAACGTTGTCACAAGATACTAAAGTGAGGTCTTCTTATTTTCTATTGTATCGTACCAGATGAAGTTCAAGCAAGTGAAGACGGGGTTCATGAAGAGATTTGAGGGCCACTGGAGAGTCGAGCCGCTGTTTGTTGACGAAGATATCTGCTCTCCTCTTAAGCCTTCTACATTGGAGGATTATAAATCATGTACTGGAGGCAAAGGAAGGGTCGCTTCAAGGGTGAGTTTGGACCAGCTGATCCAACCTGCCCTGGTCCCTCCCCCACCCATCTCGTGGTATCTGAGGGGAATAACAACCCGAACCACCGAGATGCTTATAAATGACTTGGTCGCTGAAGCAGTGAGAATAAGAGGAGATCTTAATGTCCTGAGGTCTGCCAACGAAGATAGAGACATGTCCGATGAGAATTTTGATGAGAGTATTCAGAAGACGAGTTGTATTAAAGAGAGGTGGGCGATGCGGCGGAGGAATGCAAAGCTACAGAATCGAAGGCTGTTGGGTGGCAAATGAGTTCCGAGACATGTCCCTTGAGCCGAGGACTTAGGCCATACTTGTGCTGGAGAATGCATCCGGAAGAGAATTTGCTATACAAAACCCACATTTTTGTATAGTGATTCCATCTTGTATTCGGTTTCCTTTTCTCCACGCCAGATATGAACTTGTAGAGGGCCATATATATCTTTTCATTGATAAACCAATGATAGGTTGATTGTATAATTATAGAGAGGTTGATTGCCTTATTGCAGAGGAATGTCGGGATGAGAAATTATATGGAACTCTCATCCTTCGATGCTGAAATATGTTACCCATACGAGCTACAGTGAATTCTATTTTCATGAGTTAAACAAGAATTACCGCTTGACGTGGTCATTCAGGCATGATTTGATTCCGTTTTCATTTCCGATTGCGGGTCGTATTTTGATTCCCTTTTCGTTTCCGATTCCGGGACGAGACAGAATGTGCTATATGTTACACAAGAATGCATAAAATTGAGCACAGGCAGAGACTGCCGGTGCAGCGCACAGCTCGTTCCTTATTGAATCCCATCTCCTTCAAACCATCATGCGTGGCGCGAACTATAGTTACACTGTGCACCCGGTGCATATGAGCCCAAACATATAATGGACGAAGGGCCCTTATGCACCGGGCTTATCCATTGCTGACGCTTCCTGCCGCGAGACCTATAAAATCGAACGACCTCACGCCATTTCCGTTCCCACAATTCGAATTAGCTCCGTAACGAAAGCAAGCAAAGGGGAACGCACCCTTCGACTGTTTCCTCTTCAGGGCTTGTCTGCTCTCTGCTCTCCGATGGACGCCGTCGACTCCGTTCAGAAGCTCTGTCACCGTGTCAGCTCCCACTCTTCTCTTCAGCTTCTTCTTCCGCCATTTCTGTCGTTAATAATATGCTTAGCATTTGCATTCGCAGTTGATATCATCCGCTTTCCAGAGATGCCGAGTTTCTGAACAACTCTGCAGGCTCTCAGTTGCGCTTAATGGATCTCGGCTCCGCGATCCTGCCGTCACTCTCATTTCAAGTGAGTCTCTCTCTCGTACCTCCGCATTATGATGTTTTATTGCATTAGGATCGTCTGTCCCGTTTTTGCCATGCATTGTGAATCCAGCAGAGCTATCAGATTTCATGAACTGGAATCACGATCCGTATCCGCACTCAGTGGAGTAGTTCGTTAGGCGTTGAAGATATATAGCTGCATGTCTGCAGATCATGCCTTTGCGTGGATGAATTGCAATAGTTTTAGCATTGTTGATGATGAAATTCTCCTTTCTTTCATGTGATCAGTTTCGGATACGGGCGTTGCCTGCTCATTGGGAGAATTTCAGGACTTAAAACTTCAAGGTGGATTAAGTGAAAAGTTGGGTAAGGAGTACGTTGATTTCGTTTTCTGTATGCACAATTTGCTCCTTATCCTGTGATCTTTGTTTTCGTAATTTTTTCCTTTCAAAGTTCATCACAATGATAACTCTTTCTGTATAAATTCTATAACAAGAGAGCACTTTGAATGCAGATGGAATGCTTTCTGTGAGAACTACTGGTGAGTTTCATCCTCGTATACCATCATGGAAATTTTCTGCATGATCAACTTGGATTTCCTTTAATGTCTTTGCCACGAAATTACTGTGTTCGGTAATAAAATCACATATAATAACATTAAAATGTTTGTACATTTCATGAATTCTTTTAATCTCTCCACGACTTGAAGTTGTTGGTGTTTCTGATTGTTTTTACGTTTAGAGTGAGCTTCATTTTATATTATAGCTTTTGAATGTGGATATTTCAGGCATCTGTGATGAGGAGATATCTAATCATCAGTTAAATCTAATGGAAGGAAACTCTGCTCATCGGCTGAATCGACTTCCTTCAATCTCGAAGAATGGCATGAGATTCAGGCATGCAATTTAGATTAAGCTACAGGTCATAAGTAATCCATTTTTATATTATGCTAACCTGCTGATGTTTTCCTTCAGTGGGACTGATGTCTGCTTAACTGTTGTGGAGAAATCAGAAGTTATTGTTGATGAAATCAGTCGCTTCTTCCAGAAGGTCCACTTAATATCATATGCTAGTAATAGCAACTCTCTGATGGGATATGGACAAAGTATCTTCAATGTTATGTAAACTCTATTTGCAGTTTCTGAAGCCTTTTGCTTTGTTGGTTTTGCAGATGCTCATTCTAAACATTCCTGTAAGTACAGCTGCACACAATTCTCGGCCTCTTCCCTTTTCATTTGTGGCGTTGAAGTCAACATCGTCTGCAAGGACAAATGAATTGACTTCTGCTTTTGCCACCATAGAAGAACGATTAGTTAGATAACTTCTGATGATCTTTCAAATAAGCTATAAAGATGAAATAAAGTGAAGTGATAGATCTTACCAGAGCGGTTTCCTTTTCTTTTGGCCGTTCTTTATCAACAGAATCAGTCACCATGATCACCATAATTAGCATTATATGAAAATATAAGTTTGCCTTATAAACAGCACAATCTGTTGTACTTTTTTTCTTTTGCTTGTCAGAGTATAGGATTTGAACTGCTGGTTCATCACGAGGATGCTTCTGGACCACATTATGAACGTGTTTTCCTCCCAAATGAGTGGAATGCTTTGCCCTTTTCAGCCTCCAATTTAGAACGTCTAAAGTGTGGCTTTGAGGATTATCTCTTAAAGCAAAGAAACTGTGTAACTGGAAACTGTGATTCTCGCTCGACCACTCTGTAAGTTCTCTGCATATGTTTTTCTTACTACTAAACTGTTTACCTATTGGTGATGGACTGTTTTGTAGTTTATAGCTGCCATGCATAATGCCCTGTAATCATGATGAGACAGTATATGGCAATGTTTTCTGCTACTTAATATTTCTCCCTCAGCCAAAAACAACCATCTCTTTCTCCTAGTGAATAAGTAGTATTTTCGCTTTCATTGCAATCTTGTTTCTTGAATGGACTCAATTAGAAATGTTATAGTCTATGTGTGTTTATGCCAAAAGAAGGAAACGGAGATGCGAGCTATGTTTTCATTGGGCGTTCTTTATACTATGATGCAAAGGAAGGAGGTACAAGCACCGTCTTGGTTATTCATTGTTTCATCTTCTCCTCCTAGGGAGCATCTAAAATCTGGAACTGGTACCGAGGACAGCTCAGAAAGCTCAAAAATTTCTGGATTAGTGATGGAAGCTGTAATTACTATTAGTGAATTTTCAGATCAGATGAGTCCATATTTGATGGAATGTGGCCCTAGAACAGAGGTTTGTATAGCCAGTTACTTTGATAATTCTGCTATTTAAAATAGTACAATGAAAGCTTATCGAGCATTTAGAATCCTTAGTAAGGGGTAGGCAAACATGTTAATGATCCAGAAGATCCAATAGATATATTTTTGCCGACAGTAAGTACATGCTGGTCCAAAAACGTAAAAAATAAATAATAAAAAACCCCTTGCTCTTATTGATTTGGGTTCTTTCTATGTGCCCTTCAGGTTCTCTACTTTAAGGATTTCTCACCTTCTCCAGTCTCCAAGTCATCTCTAAGCGGATTGCTGAAAATCGATTGGAAAAGTTATGGCTTGAAACTGGGAGGCATTGTGGACCAAGGTAGCTGCCTCTTTCTGGAATGGGAAAACTTGCCTCAGCATGTTGGCATTGATGTGGTTTTCCACTGTTATCAGAAGAAATATCCTTTGTATATTTTACTTTTTAAGTATCATAAATTATTGTGATGGATCTTTGACTTACACATTGTGCCCTTAATTCAATGCTAAGAACTCCTATCCACTTGTGAGGCAAAAGTCCTATTCTAACCAAGCTCTTCTGAAGAAAGCGGCTAAACTTGCCTTGGATGATTTGAAGGAAAAACACAGGGGATTTCTTCTGAGTGACCATGCCCTCAAGGTAATGCGCTCCCTCCCTCTTCCCTACACTAAAGGCATTTTCGAAGTGCGTCGGTTATAAGGTTGATAACACCTTTGAAGCATCTCTCTGTCTCAAGCTGAGCTTTTCATTGTTTAGACAAACTAAACTGCTTTCTTGATTGTTAGTTGATGTCAGAGAAGCACAATTTTTTTGCTGTAGACGTACTTGAAAGTTGTAGCGTTACACACTTACACGTTTTATGGGTTATGTTCTCAGAAAAGGAAAAGCTTGCAGAAAATCATTTTCAGAAATTCCATGGTTCGCTTGCATTGCTATTTCTATTTTAGCCAGGAAACTTGATTTGAATAGCGTGGATTCCTTCAATGCAATGAGGACGTTGAGGGTTGAAACAAAGAAAATTGCAAATTTTGTTACCACCATTATCGTTTGGATGCTTTTTCTTCACAGATTCGGAGCTATGCTCCTGATCTTGCGAAAACACTTGCCGGCTTGATTCTTTCCTCAAAGGACTTGGAATTCCAAGAAGAATGCCTATCTCTACTTGGCTTACCAACTGAGGAAGTTGGATACAAAAAAGTCGAAGAATGTATCAAGGACAAGATCGTTTCAGTGATTGAGCAGAATGATCGGAACCCTGAGAGATGCAAAGATGCTGTGCCCACCCTGTTTGAGTACGAGTGTCCCCCCAAAGTGGACTTAGAGGAAGAACACGAAGAAGGTGATGACTCATCAGACACTTTCAGTCTATTAAGGTAAGTTGGTCGTGATTTTGCATTATACTGAGTGCATACGGGACTGCACCTCCTTCCTCTCTTTTTTTTTTTTCCTTTTCTTTTTTAAGTATATATTCTGCCCACTAAGAACTAAATTTTGAAGAGGAAAAATAAAGTAGGTGATAAAAAACTCAGATCTTTTTTTTTTCTTTTTTTTCCGATGTAGACCTTCCATCCACGTAGTTCTTAGAACTTTTTAGCCTAAGATGGTATCAGGCTGGACTAGTTAGGGTAGGCAGTGAAAACTTCGATCTTTTTTGGTCAAAGAAGATTGTGAAAACTAGAACTTATAGGGTGGATGTATTATTTCTAGGCGCAAAAGTTACCGAATGAAAAGAAGTACAAAAAAGAAAAGAATGCCATGCGCAATTTAGTATAACATGTTATTGATTCAAATTGGGACCATGCGTGATAGCTTGTTGAGTCAGGCTAGAGTTTTTCTTTCGGAAGCTCGATATATGTCCGGGCTTCAGATGTATATTCAAGAGCACAATATTGTCTTATGCTGTCAGTCCATTAAAAAGAGAGCACATGTGTGTCGATCAATTATCATAGATAGAGTCTTAGTTGCTAAAAGTCTTGTTTGGTTTCAAAGTGTTTAACTTAATTTTACTCATAACAAAATAAAATAACTCATACAAAACAAAATAATTCATACAAATTCAAAAAGTAAATCTCATTTATACTACTCTTTTTCGAACGCAGCATAAATCTTTCCTTTTCTCCCCTTTATTCTTGATCTTATGATTCAAGTTCTTCGAAAATACTGTAAAATTCCAGAATGGATATGGGGTATCTCCATTAGATGCACTTAAAACGTTCGAGTTCAAGAATGACTGAAGTATCTCACCAGGAAAAAAAAAAAAAGAGAACAGGGAGAATCATTAAGTCGGGCTACAGAGATTAAAGAGGGCATCGAAAGCACGAGACCTTAGAAGAAGAATAAAGCACAGAATAACAAAAACCATACTTTAGGACCTGAACATGAGACACTATCATTAAGACCGTCACAGAACTGTATAGGTATGATCCTAAATATCGTTAAGACCTGAACATGAGACACTATCATGGCAAGAGAATATTACGGCATATCCGACGATCTTCAAAAGACACCAAACAGGCAAAAAGACTAGATAATATTCACCCCTGCATCCAGGATTCCCAATCCCTCCCATTCAACCGTTTCATGCCTGCAACACACACAATGAGCAACATTTATAAAGAAGCGCTTTTTGTAAAGAAAAAATCAAAGTCAAAGCTAGGACTAATAAATCGATTAGTGCCCAAGAAAGATAATTAAATAATTAACAGAGGATTATCCTTCACGTTTTCTTCTGTTCTTCAAAACTGTTTAAACATTTCATTTTTCTCATGGAAGAAAAAAAAAATTCCCATAATTGACCGAAGCAGTGAAGTCAAAAAACAATTCAAACATTTTCTGAAACATAAGGAAGTTTGAACATTTTCTGACAACTAAAGGTCGATGATCCACTTATTGATTTTATACTTATTGATTTTAACCTATAAAATATGTATATATATATATAATAATAATATAAATGACAAAACATTATTTATTGAGGTACATTGTTAGCAATGTTGTTAGAGAGCCAATCCAAGCCCTCATGAAGTCCCTCTCCTGATGTGGCACAGGTGCTCTGGATGTACCTGAAAGAGCAGGAAGCAGCGCAGTTGTCAAAAAGCCTCCAAAGGATGAGGAAAGATTCAACGGAACAGCAACAGAAGTCAACCGGTGAGACATGGCTCAGGAAGTCTTTACCAGTGACGCTGCCGCAGAGAGTGGAGTCCAAGCTTGTCCGTTATCTCAGCAGCATTCATCGCATTAGGGAGATCTTGCTTGTTTGCAAATACAAGCAGTACCGCATCTCTAAGCTCATCCTGCAATCAGCACACAGCAAAAACTAAGTCTTCTGACCCTACCACAGGCTGAACACAGCATTTGCATATTTACCAGCCAGAATGCTGTGAAACTCGATTGGGTGACTACCACTGGCTAAAGGCAGGAGATGGTTCTTAGATGTGTGGCGGAAGGATGTACAATTGGCCAAACTTTGTCTACTCCTAACTACGATTAACAGCTTTGCCAGAGCAACTTGTAAATTGTATAGCCAGAACTTGAACTATGATTAACACCTCGTCTTATAGAGCAACCCTATATTTGTTACAGGTTTATGCAGAGTCATGACTATTGTAAGATCCCGAGATCACATCAATTGTAACAATCGGGTTTTATTATTCTTCATACTAAAAAATATAAAAAAAAGAAGAGCTATTTCCCACACTTCATTATCTTCGAGCAAGAATGTCTTGTTACATGATGTGATTACTCATATTTAGGTCTAAAGGCCCTTCCACACTGTCCTTGTCAGCATGGTCTCTATATGCCTCTTCCAATTACAGACAATGACCAGAGGAAAGAATCGAGAACCATTTTGGTAAACGAGAATATTACCTCATTTAGCATCCTGTGCAATTCGTCCCTTGCCTCCACTATACGATCGCGGTCGTTGCTGTCCACCACAAATATGAGACCTTGGGTGTTCTGGAAGTAGTGCCTCCACAGAGGACGGATCTGTAAAAGCCAGCAGTTCATCAATGCTATGCTCGAGAAGGTAAAAAGGCAAAAAAAAGCAAATATATCACTGAAACAAACTCAAACCTTGTCTTGACCACCAACATCCCAAACGGTGAAGCTAATGTTTCTGTACTCCACTGTCTCCACATTAAAACCTGCACCAGCAGGTGGAGTTCACAACTCTAGGCTTATATACTATATCATGGAAGCGGAGGACAGCTATTTTGTATACATCCTTTCCAAGCCACATAGATAGCACATAATAAGAAAATATTTTCAATCTGATAAATCTTTAATGCGAGGACACGCAAACAGTTATCAGGCACAAGAATGCCAAAAACAGATCATGGTGAGTTCAGATGCAATGATAGATAGTCAAAGTTCCAAATTGCCATTTTCCGTATTTCTTATGCCCAGTAATCTGCTCAGAGTCAATGTAAATTGTAAAGACCCAAACAATGTACTAAAAATATGCTATGATACAAAAGCAACAGCTTTGCTCTATTCCATTCCACTAACTATTAAAACCATGTCTTTGTATTTCATGATCCCCCATAACAAAAACTTTTCTAAAGTCCCATCCACTTTGGGAGATACAGCAATTTTTATCTAGTCATGACCCTTAATTTAATCCTAAACCCCAGACACGCTAACATTCTCTTTTAGAACTATAAACACGATCTCCCATGTTCCACAATCTAATGTCCTACAAGTTGTGTACCACCTCTCCCAGAATATAAGCACATTCGATTGCAGCCCATCAATAGTAGATCATATGCGGAAACTGAAAAGACAACGTTCTTATGCATTTAGAAAATTCCAAGTACAAAAAAAAAAAACTTCACCGCTACAAAAATCTCTTTAACAATCATCTGTTGCCACTCTAGAGGCAATACCGTGACAAAGCCAGTTACAAAGTCTTGCAATTGGTTTAAGTTCGTCAAACTGATACCGATGAGACTTCGCAATCTAATTATTAAACATGATAAGGTTGCATGCAAGTTCAAGTGGCAGAAGGGCGACTTACCAATGGTAGGAATGGTAGTGACGATTTCTCCAAGCTTGAGCTTATACAGGATGGTGGTCTTACCAGCTGCATCAAGACCTACCATCAGAATGCGTATCTCCTTCTTGGCAAAGAGCCGGCTAAATAGTTTTGCGAAAGTCAATCCCATTCTCCCTGCTATCCGAGGATCCTACATTTATAAGTCATACCCACGGAGTTATTACTTGCATAAAGAGCTCGTAAACGCAATGATCTCAAGATCGACAGTCTCAGCTGAGATGATTTCATCAAAATCTCCATTAGTAGAGCTTGTAACCAGAGAACTAACACATATCCACCCCAAATGACGAACGCTCAGCGTACATCTCCACAGATCAAAGAGATCTAACGTTCATCCAAGCTTATATGCAAAAGATCAAGCTCATTATGAAGTCCAAGGACAAATGCATGAAGTCTCGAGCAAAATTTCTGGAAAACGAACCAACTAAGACCGACCCAAACAATTTCAGGGAGCAATCTGCGCAGATCATAACGACTACAAGCAGATTTGACGCGATTCAAAAACTCAAACAATCTCCAACACACTTAAGCAACCAACTAGCTCGGATTATGCGTAACGTTAGAGGTGAATGGCTCCACTACATGCAAATTCAGAGAATCGCGAGAATGATAAACCGGAAATTCCAACCTCGAATGAATCAAAATCGAATAACAGAGAGCGCGGATTGTAGAAGAGGATGATCCCGTCGCGAATCGAGCTCGTGCAAGCTGAAAATATCACGAAGAGCGCGAGAGAGAGAGGAAGTTCGAGGCGGAGATTACCTGCTGAGAGCTTCACGGAGGGATCGATCTATCTAGAGAGAGAAAACACAGAGGAGAGAGAAATGGATCAGAGAGAATGCTTGACACCAACGCGGTGGGCGCGAAGAACGAGAGCTCTTTTTTTCGTGGAGTAGAGGGTGTGAGACGGAGTGGGGCTTTTGAAGGGAGGACGGGCGGAAGGGGGGTACCCAGTTTATTTCAATTGTTGGATGTAATTACCGAATTGCCATCCGAGGGGTCGTGACTCCAGTCGGCCAATGGGATGCTGCCACTTCAGACGATTTGGGGGTGGTGCTCCAGCTTGTTTGTTTCTGGCCGGTTGGTTTGAATGACGATAATGACCCTACAGTGAAATATATATATATATATATATATATATAAAGAAAATGAAAATTATGCGTGCATGCTTTGCTTAGAAAGAAAAGAAAACGATGCAAGTTTGAAATTTGAATAATTCATTCTGAAGTGCTTATCAATGAAGTTTCCTTTCCTTGTGGGGACCGGACCCGTCCATGCATGCATGCAGGAGAAAAGAAATCTTCTCGATCGGGGGACTCATGAGCTCCTTGGAGCAGCTCATATATATGAATATATATCCTTCTATCTAATGATGGAGCCAGAGAGTTGCTTCGCTAGCTGAAAAGTTCCAATGCATCAAGCAACAGGACGTACGTGTGATGGGTGTTCGTCAGCTGGTTAAATCATCACTTTTGGAAGGACTTCTAGTCGTAATTAACTCGCTCTCCTCTTTTATCTTCCCTCTTGTGTTGGTTGATATGCAGGCTGCTTCATTGCACCTAAAATGCAGAATGAATGCTGATGGGAGGGAGGGAGTGAGGGAAGGAGGGAGGCCCAACTCACAGGAGCTGAGAAACCAGCTCGCGGACGCCGGAATCCAGGGCTAAGCACGTACCCTTTCACCACCTCCATGGAGGAGGTGGTGTTCCAGGCTTGGCAAGATCTATTGAATGAAGTCCCATACTGAATATCCTTTTCATTTCCTACTGTTCATCTCCAGTCGAATGAATATATGCGATCGTGTTCGGGGTGCAACCTTGCATGGCATCATTCATGATATGTTGCTGTCCATGTGGTTCTGAATCGTCATCGGTTGCAATGGAACGATACCATGAGAGCCACCTTGCGACTGTTCATCTATCCACTCCATGTAGAATGTAATTAATGTCTCCAAACATTTCATATCCGCTCCTTAACCTGTTCTGCATGGGCCACTAGTTAATGTCCCTTGGTTCGTCTTCGAACCTATTTTTTATGTTACTATCGAGTTTTGGACGATGCGGTACTTTCCTTTTTCTGGCTATAGCTAGCACGTGCATTTTCATTGCCCAAAAGGCAACATGTTCCATAAAACACGATTAACGGGACGTTCCGTGACTCTGGACCTCAAAGTGATTCCTCCTCCTGCATTATTAACAACAGTAATATTAGTCGATCTGTGATGTGTCTTTAAAAAGTTCCATATGTTCATCTTCTAATTTTGGTATTAATTCTTAAATTTTTTCCTCGTTCTGAAGGGTCCGATAGATGAAGAGATAAGAGACGGGTTTAACATCCCGGCATAAATAAGGAGCATGGAGGAAGTTGAGAGGGCAATGGCGAGGTTTGGTGGTTTCGAGATTGCTCGTTGAAAATGAAAAATATCATTTTATTTTATTGTTAGTAATCATTTTACATGGACATAATCTAAATGTATATCTATATATATAAACTTGTAGACATGCAATAGTGGCATAATTGTAATTATATATACAATTAATTGACATCACCAAATATTAGTTAAAAAAAACAAATAAGTTCATCTGCGTATATATATATATATATATAAATTTAAATTATGAATAGGCTAATTAACTTGACTCTCACCTTACTAACTAAATAGGTAAATTAGTAAATTCATAAAAATTAGTAAGTTCTTCTACATTTGAACTTGTCATTTATCCATCGTCCCTTATCACAACAGTTCTTCAAGCCTCCTTATTTAACAGGAACATCATCTGCTCATTAAACAGCGGAAGTAAATGTTTTAAGCCTCCTGCCTATAGAAGCATCCATCTCTCATCCAACAATGGAGGTCTATCTTTTAAGTCTCCTTGCTTATAGGAGCACCCGGTCAATCTTACGAGCCTCCTTATTTAACAGGAGCACTCTCTGCTTATTTAACAGCTGAGGTTTATCTATTGAGCCTCCTTACTTATGGAGGCACCCTTCGCTTTATCTAACGGTGAATGTTTAGTCTTTTTGCAAGTTTCCTGATTATGTCTTAGGACCATTTATCATGATGGCAATCGTGCGACGATGATCTATTCCCGCGACCTCTCGAAGCTCTAGCACACGAGAGTGGGGGGCTTATGTTCGGAACAAGAAAATTGGCCCGATTCGCTAGGCCCGACTTACCGTCCTGAGCCCACATCAACTTTTTTTTTTCTTTTGTAATTATGTACTCAATCTGTACCGTCTCGGTCAATATGGCGAGTATCATATGAAACAATAATGACCGACTATCTACATGAAGATTAGACTATCTTCATGAAAATCCCTCCATGTTGCGTAGCTTTAAATTGGACAGAAATCATTTTCGTTATTAAGCAAAAGCAGCCGAACTTTCCACGCACCACTATCCACGAATTTAAGATCCCTCCCCCCCCCCCCCAACTCCGGGATCCCGAGGAGAGCGGTTGCGAAACCGAACGACCGCTGTAGACACAAACCGAGCTTAGTACGTAAGCTCCGAGACATGAATACTTTCCTAAAAAGAAGCTCTTGCACATGGCGCACTTGCAAGGGTTTGATTAGTTTCATTGATTTTGACACTCCGCCTAGGATTAAATTAACCGTATACATTCCATATAACCTACGTAAGCTTTTATACATTACATAGATATATATACATATACATATAACACAGGTAGAAATAAATCAGTAATGTATCTCTCCAGGCCACCACCTAAGGGCATGTCAATAGGAGCACGTACATGTACCAGCTTCTTGCCGACATGCTCCAAGTAAAACCACTAAACTTCGAGTGCAGCTTTCGCTCAAGACTAGACAACAGCTACAGGAATAGACTAGTTGGTTGTGTGGACGCCGGAGGTTGATTTTGTACAAGGCAAGTCTTGTTACGCCAGCCCGGAATGATGACAGCTGCTCAAACGAGGATAACGGAGAAAGAGGAGAGCATTTTACTGGACCCGTCTCGAGCAAATGTAAAAGATAAGGATTGAAAAAAATCATACCAGCCTACTGGCAAAGGCGTTGGTGGCCCCTGAGTCGAAAAGAAATCACAATCATCGCCAGTATTGGGCCCAGCGATGAATGGTCTCCACCATTTGAGGGAATAGAGCGTTGACACTGTCGGTGATGAGACCCTGAAAGAAATGTATGCAGGCCTCATCGTCCAAGTCCAAATTGAACTTCTCTTGAAGCTGTTGGCATGAGAGAAGAAAACCAGTTAAGACAGAACCCATAACTGAAATCCGCTAAATTGAACTAATATCATACACCGTTGCACCTTCAGGATTCCCTTTTCAGGATCAGAAGCTATGTCAGGGATGTTGGAACCCGCCATGAGATAGAACAGGTTCAGAATTAGGTTGCTTGATTTTCGTAGAATGTTGTACGCTTCACAGCAGTATGTCTTGAATCTCGTGTAATACTGGCTGCAGAGGCATAAATGGTGTCAATTTTGAGTTTATAAGATCATAGTATAGAAATGACAAACATCAAAGAAGTATTCAATTAATATCAAGAATTTAAGACACCACCTCTCCATTCCACCCATAGCTTCCACCATTTCTTTGCAGAGTTTCATTGGTGGGGGAAAAGGCTTAGGATCTCGGCCTAGAATGAACCCAAAGTCGACATGGAAGAGACGTCCATCATCCCTAAGAAGAAGGTTGTCCAAATGTCTGGGAAGAAAGAAGAAGACGAGAGAGCTCAGAAGTAAGTTCTAAAACTCGACCATGAAACAAGTAATATATGTAGGTTATGAAAGAGATGACCTGCTCAGGAATTGTATATGATGTCATGAGACAATTGAAATCCAATCAACAACACAAAACAATGACATGAAAAATAACCAATTTCCATGGAACAAGCCAAGTCCAAAGAATCAGAGTAGGGAAGAAACAAGATTATCAGTTCCTGCATACAAGTTTACATAATCACCTGTCCCCAATGCCGAGTATATATGTGATCACAGAGTAGCCAGCGCAGCTTTTGATGAACGTATCTAGGCACGTTGCTGTAATCCCAAAAGGTCCATGCTCATCAGGATGAAACTTCTGCAGGTAGCTTACTATACTTCTATGCTCTGAGAGTATCTGGAAAAAGATAAAGAGAGGTCTCACTATCTCATTGAACTTCCTGATGTATGTATGTGCATAAGTATGTGTCTGTCTAAATATGCACATGGAATGCAAAGTTTAAGCTACCAGTGCCAGAGAACGCGAGGGGATGAACTCCAACATGCCTTCATCTTGCCCAGTAGCAAGCACTTGATACGGAGTCAAACACAAATCTAAATTCTCTGCTTTCAGCAACCGATCCATGAGAGAAACCATTTGAACAACCTAGAAGATCCAGAAGATGGAATACATTATAAATTTCTAAGTAGGAAATACAGGATCATATATTAATAATTAATAGACAAGTGACAGAGATATAAAGTAATTCATCAGCTAGCGCAACTTACCAATTGGTCTTGTCGAATATCATCTCCCTTCTTAAATATTATCTTGCAACTTCCTCCAGTAGCTGTCCGGAACGTTAGTCGCAGGGGATGGAGTGCACTTTTAAATATTGATGACTCTGATGGTTCAATACCAGTGATGAGGATATCGGGAGAAAGTGGTGATCGTATGGGCTAAATGACACAGAGAAAATCTTGTCAGAATAATCCCAATGAGGAAGGGACCAAAGAAACCCAACTTCAGTCCCAGTTCAACACGAGAGAGAATTACCTCCTCAAAGTATGTAAGCTCACTGAGAAGACCAGAAAGAAGCTGTCTCAGCTTCTCAATTTTCTTCTGGGTGTTGCCACGTACATTTCTTACATCTCTCATTATCGAACACAATTGGGCTGTCAGCTCAGTCTGTCTCACCAAACTTTGCCATAATTTGAAGCCATCTTCACTTCCATTCACGCTTGGTCCCAACTGTGAAGAAAAGTTCAGCATGATTACCACAGGGTAGAAGCTAGGTCCCATTTGGTACGTGAGAATGGAATGAAATGCTCATTTCTTCATTCCACTTCATTTTCTTATTATTGTCTCTTATGTAAGTTGGAAAGGGCATTCCCTCATTATCATCTTTTTCCTTCATTTTAATGGAATGAGAATTCCCCAAAAAAATGAAATGGAATGGTCATTCCCTCATTTCATGCTATATGGTGTGAACTATCATGTATGTTCCTTTAATTTCTATATCTAAGAATGTATATAACATGACATCTTGATAAATAAGTCTTAACATTATAATTATATTCATTCATTTTGTAATGGTCATTAAACAAAATCACATTTTTTCACTCAATACCATTACATTTCCCTATATAGAATCCATTCCTTTCCATTCCATTTCATTCCCGCGTACCAAACAGGACACTAGTATTTGATCAGGGACTTTAACCACTCTTGTTCACATCACCATCATTTACAGACTAGAAATAATAATGTCTTTAAGATAGAAATCAAACCTTCATCATATTCTCTTCCAAGATTTCGTAAGTACAATAGAAACGCTTCGCATACGTGGGATCATAAAGTTCGACTGCCACATACCACCGAAGAAAGCTGGCCAACTCAATGTTTCGCAACGCTGCCAAAGTTAAACGGTGTTATCCGAGTCCATGACAGAACTGACAACAATTTACTGTGATATAGGCAGCATTGAAATCTCAAGCTCAAACAGCAAAAAGCAAAAGAAAACTTACACCGTTGCACAAGAAACTGAGAAAGCCGAGATTTATCAGATCTCTCAAATCGAAGAGCCTGAACCAACTGTAGCAAGTAGCACTGCAGCTCCTCATCATCAGCTCGCTCAAGCACACTGACAGCATATGCACGTACCTGTAGAGAAAGAAATCACATGTACTTATAGTATCTCCTACAAATTTCAATTCTAATGATCAACAAAATAGAATATCTGCCTCCCTTTCCAGGGCTCTATATTCACTAAAATGTTATGTGATGCCCGTAGGTTTCACCTAGAAGTAAAAGAGGCATGCATCATAACATATCTGAAACAATACACCAGTAATCCAGGCATATGCACCCTCCCGATGAATTGAAAGAATAAATTAGCTACCCAAATAATGGACTAAAAAATGCATAATAACAGAATATCCAGGTCACGTCTTAAAAAATGCCTACCTCCTCGCTTTCAAAAACAGGGGACAGAAGCTCTAAGGCATCACATACATCAATTGTTTCCCACCTTCCCATCAATTCTAATGCCTGTTTAGCTTCCTGCAATAATCAAAAGACATGTATAGTGATAGATATAGAATATTATGGTAAGATAGTGAAGAAACTTTGTCCACCTAATTCCTAGGAAAATCAACTTATCAAATAAAACATGTACAAAATGAATCGGAAGCATTTGTACTGTCTAGAAAAGCACTAATTGTGATAAGATTGTCCAATTAACTCCACGACCAAATGTTACATAAGCGTCACTAGTACAAAAACAAGCAGAAAAAATACCAAAATGAAAACATAAAAAGAAGAGACAACATAGAAAAATGCTGAGCTCCAGCATCATAAGTAACCATGATGAGATGAGGAATAATAGTTGACCTGAATGTCACTCCATTCAACACATCGAAGAAACTTGGTGAGAGCTCTCTTTTCTGACATCAATGAAAATCTGAATTTCCACAGAAGCTGTCTCTCATCTCCACTTAAATTTCTAGTTGGAGGGTACTTGAGTATTCTCTGTATTGACCTAACAAGCAAAGAGCACAGCCTCAGCTAAAGGGCAGTAAAGAAAGAGATGAAAGCCATAAAAGAAATGCATTTGTAACAGAGATTGCAAAACTATTGGACAGATTATTCTTGTTAGTGTACACTCTGCACGATGAATGTAAATCACACTTATGTAAATCAATAGATATACTTCTAACATTATGTAAATCAAACTTACTTTCTCTCAGTAGAACTTGGTTTGAGATCCTTATCAATGATACCACGGGTCAAACTTCTCGCCAGCTTCAGTTGCTTGTGCTCGGATGGATTTGTCTTTCCCACTTCAGGATCCCAGACAATAACAAGTTCATTTGTTGTGACTATAGGAGGAGGCAGTAAGAAATTTGCTCCTGATTCCTACACATCACACTACTTTTACTTACAACAAAGCACAATCATGCATTGATAACGCCCATCAACTGCCCATGCAAATAACAAACAGAATTCTTCCACATCATCAAAAAATGAGCATAGTTCCTTTCAGCCAAACCAGAGATGATTAATGTTGTTTAAAACTATCATTCAGCTTCTAAACAGTGTACACCACATCATCATTAGCAAACGGTATTATTCGCTTGAATCAAGACAAATATATCTTGAACCATCTTTAACAATCAAACAGAGAATGAACTTGTGACTATGACAGTGCCTGTAGTTGCTCTTAGAGCACCATTTACAACATTACATTGTTTGTAACCACACACAGAGTAGGAAGTTCATGGTGATATGAAGATAAGCAAATCCAAGCATAACTGTTGAGTGAGATGTACCCTAACAATTAGGCCGAAAAAAAGAAAATAAATCAACCAGCAGAGACAAGTTATCAATAATAGCCAATACCTGAAAAACTACCCGATGCTCAAAACTACAGAAATCAACAACCAGGTATAGATGGGAATTTCCAACTCTGCTGCTCTCTCGTTCTTTGACGTTCTCAATAGATTTGAATGCAAGGCGGTCAAGCCAATCAATTTGCTGAATCTGCCCTCTTTCATATTTATTCATAAGCTTCTCCAGCCGCTCCAACTCACCACGTTCATTCCTAGGGACCTAGAAGAAATAAACCGCATGAATAATTTTCCTTCATAGATACCATAAATGCTAAGTTTTAAATGTCAAAACATGCTCATTTCTCAGCAGAGACCTTTCCAGGAGTAGACGTTGGAAATGATCCATCCGCTTCTTTACCTTGCCAAAGCCTAAGCTTCTGCTTCCCCGTTTTTAACTGCTTTTTGCTACTAAAGAGAAGAATTGTTGCCCCACCAATCAACCCATCTTCTTTTCCACATGAGACATCCCACACCTGAACTTTTGGTATGGTTAATTAAAATAAAAACCACATTCCACAAATTAAGAGAGACAACCACATTGTAGCATGGCCAATAAATATTCCTATACAACAAGCAGTAAGCCAGGTCCAGGGTTTGATTCTCTCGGGGGTCAGCATTTGGGGTTTAATGGCGGGCCCTAGGCCATACAATACACCGCCCAGTGGACTAGTTGTTTGCTGCGGCGCGAGACACCATCGACAGCAAAAAAATAAATAATAAATAAATAAATATTCCTATACCGTGAGAGCAAGTTGAGAGGCAGCAGTTAAATCTCGATATTTTGTACATAACGTGATGAGTTCATTCCAGCAGTATGGCGGCCCTGAAGATTCCAACCTGTCAAAGAGGATTTCAGCACCACGATAGCAAGATTCAACATGGCAAAAGGAAGAGAAAGCTTTCATTCGAAAAAACAAACTTCTGGGAAAAGATACATCATATGTATTTCCCTCTTTGCATATCTAGTATTGGAAGTTGGCACAGTGGACCCAAAATAATGTAATTCTGATCCAAAGACTACAAATTATCAATTTAATTAAAACTGGCAACTAGCGAAAAGAATGTTAACATTAACCTAGTTCTTGTAGGAAGACCAAATGGAGCACCGTCAATGTACAGTGCGCATTCCACGTAAAGCTCCGCATTCCTCTCCTCGGCAAGGTTTTCAACCTCTGCAGGAAAATTATGTATGTAATCTATATAGTATGCAGCGATCCCAGTAAGAACAAATTATTACCAAGCATAAAGCTAAAGATAGGCCAACTCTAGACCATACACAAACTCTCAACTGAAATAAAAGAAACAAAATCAACCAATTCCGATTGCTCAGTACTTATTGGTTTCTCGTTTTAATTCAGAGACACCCAACTCCACAAAGCTCAAACATTCCACATACACTAGAAAATAAAGTCCTCCCTGCAAGTATCACTTCATTGCCTGCTCGATTTACTCGTAAAAGTTCCATTCCTTCAGGTCAGCAAGCCTATCCACTTGCTAGCTGAGCACATGAGGCAACAGAAAACAATTCGATTCCGAACCTACTCCGAGGAAAATCCAGTTCTTAATTCTACCCACCAAGACATCATTGCAATAATGTCATTGAATAGAATCAATCCACGAAACTGGCTCCTTCATACAACCAGAAGCACTGACATGTGATATGATGCACCTCAGACAAGAATTAGCAACAAGAAGCTCATAAGGCAGAGATACGGCTACAAAATCGAATTCCACGACACGCACAGGAGACTAATTAATCGGAAACGATACTCTTCAAGCCATAAGGAACTATGACTGGAGACTTTACTTTCAGAGCACTCCAAAGCCAATGCTCAAAAGCTTATTCGACCATGCTGATCCATCGAAACCGAACGGAAATTAAACTCACCGGAGCTCGGAGTCTTGTTCCGAGGCAGAGCGCCTTCCAAGCTCTCCACACGGAAGGTCACGGGGAGATTGATGTCGCACGAGAGGAAGAATCGGAACTCGTTCCCGGTCATCTTCTGCGTGGAGTCAGAGCAGAGCACGAATCTCTTCCACCGGAGAGTGATCGGAGGGTATCATCAACGGCCGCGGGAAACGACCGGTCCAATGCGCAGATTACGACTGCTCTTCGGAGCTCCGACTTCCAAGTTCGGATTGGCCGAGCTTTGGATGTCTTCCAAGGAAGACTAGACGGAGACGGAGGGGAAGGAAAGGAGTGCCACGTAAGCATCTTATCCTCGTATAAATATCCATACACCCGGTTCACTGGTCCATTCTCGCCATGACATGTTCATCGGACGGTCTTGGCCCATATCATATGCCTCGGACGGTCTTGGGCCATATCATGTGCCTCCCCCTCTCCCTCTCCCTCTCCCTCTCCCTCTCCCTCTCCCTCTCCCCCTCTCCCTCCCTCCCTCCCTCTGTGCTCAGTGATGAAACTGTTAAGGGGGAAGGCATAGATCAAGCCCACGATATCATCCCTTTGAAAAAAATGTACAAAAATCCCCCTTGGATTTGAGCTTGACACATTAGACTATGCAATTTTTTCGGGGATAAATAACACCACGTGCTACCTCATCGATAATTTTTTCATCACTTTTGATCCTCAAATTTTTATTTTTTATCATTATTACTCTCAAACTTTCAACTTTTTTACAATTTGATCTTAAAATTCGAAGGGAAAAAAAAAGGGCTTGGGCCGCTGGTTAACGACCCCAACCCACCACCAAGGTTGCCGACAACCACAGACAACGTCGGAAACCTCGAGGGTGGGATCGGAGTCTCCAATTGGTGGCCCTAGTCCCCGAGTCGATCGGGATCTGGAGTTCGAGATCCCTATCAATTCGGGGGTAGGGCCACCAATACGCAGCCGTAACCCCATCTCCATGGTCGCCGACATCCTCTGTGGGTGTATGCGACCTCAGTGGTGGGGTTGGGGTCGCTGACCAACGGCCTCGGCTCCTTCCCCTTTTTTTTAGAATTTTAGGACCAAATTAAAAAAAAATTAGAAGTTTGAGAGTAAGTGGCAAAAAAAAGTTTGAGGACTAAAAGTGATGAAAAAATTAACGGTGAAGTTCATTATATCTCGTGAAGTGAATCACATTGTGTTATTTACCCCTTGAAAAACCATAGCGTAATTTGTTTCAAGTTCAAACTATAATGATGATTTTTGTACTTTTTCATATCTCTTTTCTTCCCTAGTAAGCATGGAGGCCCATTGGCTCGACAAGGGATTGGGTAAGGAGGAACTTATCGGGAAAATTGAAAATAAAGAAGTACATAAAGTTTCATTAATAAAAACCGACCACAAGAGTCATTGCATCTAATCCTATTTCTCGTATGAGTGCAAATCATCTAATAATTTGTCTTCTTGGTGAGAAATTATTAGATATCAAAAGTGAAAAGCTTGTCCCCACGCCACAACACAGTATAAAGGGTCTACCTAGACCGACTTGTGGAACATTAAAGTTGATTTTGTGGAACTAACTTCCAAGATGTTTTAATGTTCCTTTTTTTGGAATGTTCCATTCGTCCGAATGAGTAAATGGCTCGATGTAAGGTAGATGACAATGATCTATTAACGCAAGCATTTTTGTGTTTGAGTCGAGTTTTGATCCATTGACCTCCCCTTTAGAAGACGAAGTCTGTTACCAGTTGGGCTACCACCTTTGTAGTTAATGTTCCTTAGTCAAGTGCGTGTCGTGAGCCTTTAGATTGCTTTAGTTTTTTTTTTTCCTTAGAGTATTTAGGAGATAGTGTCTAGAGCGATCTTATTGGGTCCATAAATAGAGTGTATAGGCTTATTCGAGTACTGAGCGAGTAGCATCTA
Source organism: Punica granatum (assembly GCF_007655135.1). Taxonomy (NCBI): domain Eukaryota; kingdom Viridiplantae; phylum Streptophyta; class Magnoliopsida; order Myrtales; family Lythraceae; genus Punica; species Punica granatum. The sequence goes on from NC_045132.1 coordinate 22,539,842, forward strand.
CAACTTGTAATACACAAGTTGTGTAAGTGTCTTCCACAATCAATTATATTTAGAGTATGTGTTAATTATCTCTTGAGTTATCTCCACCTGTGTTGGTTATGCGGTCTTGGGCTAGTGCATTCGCACTACGCTTTTTAACATGTAGAGAAATCGTAGTGTGAAAGTATTAGCCCAAGGCAGTCCAACCAATACCGGTGGAGATAACTCAAGGGATGACACGTCCTCTAAATATAATTATGTGGAAGACACGAGGCTTGTGTATATTACAAATTGTGGATACTCCTCACTCACTATACATGTGAGGAAACTTACAAGCTCACTTTTCGAATAAACCAAGATACCCTATTTATAGACCCGTTAGGAACACTACTCTAAAATTCTCTAGAAAAACTAGACTATGCACGGCAATTAAAACTAAACTATGATGAGAACCGTTTGGTTTTACAATTCGTTTTTAATTCTACTCTATTTAACTCCACTTATCTTCAATTTAATAACACAATTATTATTTTTCTCTTTTTCTTCGATTTTTTAACCATTCAATTCAATTTTTAATATTAAATTCCTTCAATTATTCATTACTTTTTTCACAATTTAACAATACAATCATGTCAACTATTTATTACCTTTTCAACAATTCAATAATATAATCATTACTTTTTCTTAACTATTTATTACTTTTTTACACATTTTCTTATAATTCAACAATACAATCATTACAAACCAATTAAAATCAAAACTCAACTCTACTTAACCAAAACACAACAAGGACTCTTGAAAACCAAAACACACAACCGTCCACACGGTCAAAGATAATTTTTCCAACTTTAACATTCAACACGACTAACAAGACATTGATTCAGCCCGAATTCTTGTACACAAGGATTATGGATTCGAGCAATATGAAACATTGTTGTTGAATTTTGGAAATATATGAGAACGTAGGGGTGGATCCTAATTGCCGGAGAATCTTATTTAGTTAGGTCGAGCCAACTTAGGAATACCGTCAATTATCCACGGGTGGTTCGATAAAGATGGAGGGAAAAAAGAATTGAAACTTGCATCAAATTTGCAATCACTTGAGCACCAAAACATCAGTATTCCCATTTAATCTTCTTTGTCTTACAAATGAGGGAAAGAGAGAGGAAACGGTGGGTTTTCAAGTGCAACAAGCTAGGACAAGGCAATCAAGCTATACATATACATACATACATACATACATACATACATACATATATATATATATATATGTACACGTAGGTACATGTATATAGCCCGATGATTATTGGATCTCTGTAACTGGACCAACAACCCTGTAGCAATAGCACGAAGCTTATTCAAATTCCAATCTAAGCACCCCCTGAAGTACTAGCCCGGATAAAATTGGATCGTCACGGGAAGATTGCTCTAGGGCAGCCATGGGAATTTCGAGAAGTTAGGACGTGTTTTGTTCAAGTATGCATTCTTGCCCTCGTTCCCTTCCTCGGAACCATAGAACAGCAGGGTCGCGTTTCCAGCGAGTTCCTGACAGACACGAAAAGGAAATTAAGTTGCAACGCTGGGGAACTCAATTTACTTTTACTCGGTCGAGGAATAGTCCAGACATTCCTTTGAGCGGATTTTACCTGGAGTCCAGCGTGGCCATCGTCGACCGCATTAAGGGCCGACTTGCACATACGTACTGCAGTCGGGCTGTTCGTCAGGATCTCTCTGCACCACTGGACTGTTTCCTGCTCCAAGTTTGCTAGCTGCACGAGTTTTTCCATAAACATAATAACGTCCGTATGTCTTGATTGATCGTTTACCGAATCAATCAAACTCCCCTGATCGCCCGTATTTGTTTCCATGTCAAGCATCAAAACAAACATTATCTGATTCATTTTCACGAAATAATCATGGTACTCTTCCTTTCATTAACAAGAATATCATGATGAACTTCTTTCAGCATATGTGGTTTATATACTCCAATTTCTTAAGATTCCCGAAGCTGACTTGTTGGTTTAATGAGACTATACTTACCGGGACAACCTTGTTCACAAGTCCCATTTTGTCAGCCTCGGCGGCACTGTAGAACCTTGCCAGGTACCACATCTCGCGTGCTCTTTTCGGTCCAATCTGTTCGATGATATCATATGCTTTCAGTTCTCACTCGGTATGGGACATATGAGAGCAGTTGAAGGAGAAAGGGGCAACAAATGGAAGCCTAACTTGTACTCTTACCAAACGAGACATAATGGAACAACCATAACCAGCATCAAAGCTTCCAACCTACAGCAAAGTACGAATAAAAAGCAGTTATAACGCAAGGTTTGGACAAGGAAAACTGAAAAATGATCCATCTCGAAGGGAGTTAAGGTATGATATATGTCTGATTTGCTTTTATACCTTAGGACCGGTTTGGCCAAATACAGCATTGTCTGCAGCAATGGTAAGATCGCAGACCATATGGAGAATGTGCCCACCTCCGACAGCATATCCAGCAACCTGATATAACGAGAGCATAGTAATTCAGTGAAAACAGTAGACTGAACAAAAATTGGAAAATCAAACCACCAACACAGTGGGCAGAAAGAAGGAAACTATGCACCATTGCAATGACGGGCTTGGGAAGGCGCCTAATTTGGACCTGCCAATATATATGTTATCATCATTAGGGACTGAATATCAAGAAGGAATTAAAACGTGCCAAAGAAAGTATCCGCCGATTAGTCTACTCATACTAAGAATTAGGTGTCAAAGAGGATCTGTAAAGGCCAAATTCCTAAATGGATCTGCAACCTTCGCAATAAGCGGGCCAAAATCAGGCGATCAATATTTAGGGCCAGTTTTACCATAGTTTATCGTGGTCGGATACACCATGGTTATACTGTGTGAAAATTCCTAATTATATTAACATCCGGTTAAGTTCTTTCCATCATTGGGGATTGGTTTTCTGAAAACTATACCTGCAGGTCCAAGACATTTAGGCGGCCAACATCAGCAGGGTCAGCATAACCGCTCTTAGTCCTCACAGACTGGTCTCCACCGCTGCAGAATGCCTCGGTCCCCTGCAAAGGATCATGAGCACAAGACAGAAAGTCAGAAGAAAATATCCGGGTTTTCTTTTACTTGAAGCGCAAGAATCTCAACAAGGGACAAATACTAAAACTATTAACTAAGCAGTGTAACCGAAAAGAATAACTATGCAGAAGAAGGGCAGCACCTTCCCGGTGAAGATGATGACACCAATGGAGGTATCGTCCCTAGCATCAGCAAATGCACGCATCAGCTCCTTGATTGTCAGCGGCCTGAAGGCATTTCTCTTCTCGGGTCTGTTAATCGTGATCTGCACAGCGACCAAGTAGAAATCATTTATTTACCAAACATCACCGTCCTTCTGTATGGTGTGCCACTGCTAGTGCTAGCAGACAGAAAGACGATTACAACTAACTACAGTATCCGTATGTCCGATTCAGGACATTGCTGGCACACGGCACAGGTATAGGGCCTTAAGCAGGGGAGCGGTTCACAACAGTTTACTATTGCTATCACGCCATGGAAGTATCTGTTAACGACTTAACAGTTTGAGCTTAAGATGGGAGTCCTCAAATCATAGGCGCGTGTGCCTGCATTATACCTGTTATTAGTTCGTGGAGCATGTCAGACATGCCAAGTAGAAACAAGTGTGGGTCCCAAAAGACAGATTTCGACCCTTTATTGGTTTGTGAGAACCAGGTAATTTCCCCCTATATTCTGTTAAATCCAACAATAAATGCTATTGCCCCGCGGAGGTTGGAGTCCCCCGGCTGGACTATATATATGCCTTACAAGTCGATGCACTTACCTTAGCAATGCCTTCACCCACGGCCTTCTCGTAGATAATGTCAGTGAAGCCCTTCCCGGACTCATCGGGCACGGCCCTCCAAACGGGCAGGTGGCTGGGGACCTCACCATGCATCCGGTGGTAGCTGTCATTGAAGGAGGCAGACGTATTCCCGCGGCTGATGGGGGATGAGTCCGAGTCCGAGTCCGAGATCGAGACTGAGGTCGGGGCGATGTGGCCGGCCAGGGAGGCGAACCTCCTCGTCACGGCTTCCATGTCCTTCTGGGTCATCCTCCCTGCCGCTGCCATTTGTTGTAACTGAACTGAGGATGTTATCTCTTGTTAATTGATTTCTTCCGGGCCCTGTCCACTTCGATTGATGGCTTTTGATGGTAAGTATATCTGAGGTGCGGGTAATTTCGAGTGGTGGACGGTGAGGTGTGAAGCTGCCCATACTTTTATCTTTATATATAGTTGAATTACGATGTATTTTTATCAAGCGTGACTGGTCCAATCTATCTATAGCTGGTCCTGAACCACGCCTAAAGTTTGGAGAAGTTTTGACCTTGAATTTAGATTTGATATATAAAATAAAATGATCTTCTGGCTAAATACTATAAATATAAATTAAAATGATCTTGAAGGGAAGATGAGGGCAATGGGTGGTTGCCTTGGGGAGGCAAGGATTGATGCATAATGACCATTGGCCGATAATGGATAAGATAAGGGAGGATCGTGAAACGTCGTCGTAAGATGACAGTGAGAGTGTTTCTCTTTTTCTTTTTTCCTTTTTTTTTTAAATTTTTTTATGTACTTATGTTTTTGGTAATATCTTATATCATTTATTATTGACGTCGGCAATTGAGATCATCGTGAAGCATGCCTCAAAACTCCCACACCTGCTTCACACCTCATCATTCGTATGACCAAGAGAAAGGAATGACACAGCGGTGCACTTCTCGCCTAGTGACTAAAAGGTCTCAGGTTCGATATCTAGTGGAATTACCGGTACCCTTTTATTAAATATTTATTATTTCTATTTCAATACACTAGACTCGTGGATCTCCCTTGTAACCGAAAAAAAAACCTCATTATTCTTCCCGGCGGCTTAAGCTAGCACGGCATCTCCGCGTCATCGATCATAAGCTAAGGTCAGATCAAAATCGAGCCATACTTCTGGTTCATCCTTGTTAATTATTTTCCCAAGCCATTTTGTGCATTATGACCCATGATAGTTCACTCTGCGCATGTGTGATCGTACTGATCAGTAGAAGGGTCACTTGAACTTTTCACGAGTAATTTCTTATGGTTTTTCGTCACAATATTTGACAAGTTATTGGAGCGAGAATTCATAATTGTTATTGCCTTTTCATTTAGCCAGAACATTTTCCTTAAAACATTTAGAGAGAGAGAGAAAATTCCATTGATGCGGCCATGCAAATGCCTTGCGGTTGTATTCAAGTTATGGTTTTACTTGTAAAAAAAAAAGAAGAAAAGAAAGAAAAAAAAAGTTATGGTTTTACTAATGTGGCGAAGTACCAGCATGTGGGACCTAAGAACAAAAATTTCTCCTATACCTAGATAGCCAAATAAATCTGAAGGAACTATGATATAAGTATGATTCATGCATATACATAAAGTTATTTATAATACTACTCCACCATTCAATTGTACGTATACTCATGCATGCGCATATATATACTTTCTTCCGTATATATACATACAACTCCACCATTCAACCATTAATTGTTGAACTCTACTTTGCATAACTATAAAAAAAGAAAAAAGAAAAAAAAGAACTCTAGTTTGCATAAAAATACAAGAGTAACCGCACTCGCACTACGACTAGTATATCTATATCCTATATCTTAATATTTCTTGTCTTATGTTATACTATTATTTAAGTGAGAGTTTCGTCTTGTAATTTTTTCGGTTACAAAGGAGATTCAAGGCTAATATAATGAAAGAAAAAATATTAAATAATTAATAAAGAAGTCCCACTATGTATCGAACTTGCGATTTCTAAGTCAACAGGCGAGAGCATGAGCCATTGTGCTGCACCCCTTTTGAATTAGTTTTGTAATTATCTCCCAATATGTAAAGTGATTCAAAAGAAAAAAAAAATCCTTAAATAAACTAAATCTCTTACGCATTTCGCCATGTGACACTCCCATAATTTTTACAATACTAAGAAGGTCACGAGCTAGTGAACCTCAACCTAGAGATGCAGATACCAAACCTACTAAGATATGAATAATTGCTACCAGTGCTTCCAAAATTGGGTTCTGGCCGAACTCCAGTTTTGTATGATCTGCAATTCACGCCACTGATCAAGAGAGTTGTTTCATGATCGATCAACACATGTTGAGATTCGATCGGACTTTATCATATGTAGATGGCCTGCCTGCTTGCACATTGCAATCCATCTGCGGGGCCTTAGGTTGTGTCCACTCTCCAAAGACCTGCCAGCATAACGGCTTGTGGATGTGGCGATGGTGGCGGCCATGGCCCTTCTTCTGCTGCACGGGCTGCAGGTCTATGCCGTTGAGGGTGATGTCGGTGCATGGGATACTGTCGCTGCATGCAAATAGGATAGACATGTCTGTGTACGTTCCTCGAATATTCTCATAAGTGAGTCCCGATACCGCCACAGCTGAGGTTTGGTTGCTGCAGGGCCCCTTGCCTTTGTCACAGTAGTATTGGTCGACGATGATTGGGTATCGTACTCGGGACATTCGGATGTCCGAGAAGGTCACTCCTTGAACAGAGCCCATTCCTCCCTGGCTCAAGTCGGAATTTCCAAACAAATGATAAAAGCAGAGTTTTAAGAACTGATTTCTTGACTCTGAAATCTTAAATTTAGACAGTGCTTTTTACTGTGATTATGCTGAACGGAATCAATGGAATGCATTTGATTACCTGCCATGTCTTTATTCTGGCTCCATTTGTTGTGTCGTGCATATCAATATCCCGAACCATGATGTTAGAGACGCAGGCCTTGGAGTGGTTCGGGCCTAGGCTTCCGATGCTGATCCCATGCCCAGGTCCACACGTCACATTGTACACAGTCACATTGTGACATCCCTTTTGAATGGCGATACAGTCGTCTCCTGCTCATCATTTCACCGGAAAGAGCATGACGGATCTTAATCTCGAATCAGCTCAATTACATAACTGAATTCATGTGCCATTTAGATGAAATGGGATATAGCAATGTGCATGCGTTCGTTCCACCATATAATCAATGGAACTTACCACAAGCAAGAGTGCTGCTGTGGATCACCACATCTCTCGAGCGATGGACTTGTATTCCGTCTGTATTAGGGCTATCACCGGGCGAGGATACGCTAAAATTGTACACCTTAACTCCATTGCAGTTCATGATCTTCACGTGGCAGTTAGGACTGTTCTGAATTTTAATCCCTGTGAGGATCGCATTGTCGCTCCGATAGATTCTCAAGGCCTATATACCAACCAAAGAGCACGAAAATTCCGACTTATTAGATTGCAAGTTGTAAGCGAGTAACAGATACATTTGCAACCATTTGCTGTCTGACTGACTTACAGTTGGCTTGACACCCCGCTGAACTTTGGCAGTAACAGCAGTGTTTCGTCCTTCCTTTCAAGAAGAAAAGGAAATGGAAATGTTTAAGCAGAGTGCAATTATTTCGGATACGAGAAAAAGCAACAGCTGCAAGAAAATTTCTATATACATAGAAGGAAAATGTTACCTGCTCTGTCGGGTTATCTTCATCATCGTCATCGTCATCCTTGTCCTCGTCTAATAAGTCCACATTTGTCTCAGCATCCTCAATGGCTTCAAGATCATCGGATGAGGAGACATGCCACCAATCCGAGCCTCTGCCCTCGATTGTTCCTTTTCCCCGAACTGTGAGTCCCGTGACTCTTTTGAACACGATCCAATTGGACAGATCCCTGCCCCAATTCTCGCGATTCGTTGGTGCAACAATAGTTCCGTCCAGCTGAGAAAAAAAAAATTCCAACTCTCAAGATTTTATACTTCATGTTAGTCACAAGTTGAGGTTTCTTGTCGGCTAAGTTACCTGGAAAACGATGTTTTTTCTGCAGTGTCGACCTTCAAAAGAAATCGTTCCAACAAGGAATTCATATCCTTCGGGGATGAGCACTGTCGATGCCTCCACTTGACAAGCAGCGGCCCACGTGGACCGGAATACCTAAGATACAACAGACAATAAGCTTGGTCACATAATACGAATATGTATGATTAATCATAATGTTTTTTTTTTTTTATCTATCTCTTATCTGCAGTAGAATCCGAGTGTGAGCACAACTACAAGAACAATGTAGTGCGAACCCAATCGGACATATGCTATTACCGTCGTGTCATCGGTCTTTCCATCACCCCTCGCACCAAACTTTAGCACATTAAAGGTGGGTGACTTTCTGGTCTCGTGACCAGCATTGGCTGACGGTGGCGGTGGTGGATTAGACGATGGCGGATGAGGTGGCGGTAGCGGTGGGTTATGACTGTTCTTTGGCAGAGGAGGCAGTAGTGGCGGAGGGGGGTGGTCATTTTGCAGTGGTGGCAGTGACGGTGGTGACACAGACGGTGGCGGTAGCGGTGGGTTATGACTGTTCTTTGGCAGAGGAGGCAGTAGTGGCGGAGGGGGGTGGTCATTGTGCAGTGGTGGCAGTGACGGTGGTGACACAGACGGTGGTGACTGTGATGGCAATGGTGGTGGTGGTGGAGCCGGATGATTCGACCTGCCAAGGCGCATCCAAGGTGGTAACCACGGCCTCCAGTACCACTGGCCGAATCCTATGGCATGGCAAGAGTCTATACTCGATGAACAAACAAGAAAGGCGACGAGAATCGCCAATGTACTCGATCTCATCTTCGGTGCTGATTGTCGTAAGTAACAAAGCCATTGAGATTATTTATATATACCTGTTGAAGGTAAATCTCAACAGAATCTCACTATTATCTTCAACTCCATAGTCTACCTGATCCGATGTTGCTATAATCTTTTTCCTTCAAATTTAAGTTTTAAAAGTAAATCTCTTTAGTCAAATGCGGATTTCATTTATTCTCTCCTCTTCTCATAAGAGATATATAGGCAGATTCCGAACTTAAGCTCAGCCATTCGTTATTTTTCATGTAGATCTTATTTATATCGGTTAGCATTAGAAGTAACATCAGCGATCGAGATCTCCCGATGAACATACATATATATATATGGTAAGGATTTCAGTCACTTATTGTTCTCCATCACTAAATAAGAATCAGATCTTCGGTATCATGAAGAACATTGGGAAGATCCAATGAAACACGATCTCAGACCTCCTTAATCAGCAGCTTTAAATTAATCCAATCTTTATAATCCACTTTAGATATTTCTCATAACGGACCCCTTGGCAGAAGCAGGTTAAAATTGGCAATTAAAATTAAAACCCGTAAAAGCAGTCGGGTGGTGAAGCATAGCAAGTAGATAAAAGCATTAACCTCCGCATAATGCAATCTATTGCATATGAGATTTTTCTTATTGTATAACTTGCATCAGTTACTCACTTGTTACATCTCCAAATCACCTCTGCTTTTTCACTTCACGTACACATAAAATTAAAATACCCGCAATCTCCCTTGAAATTTGGCCCAGTCGCCGCAAACCTCCTCTAGCAAGCCTCTACATAATTGCTACCCCCTCAACTATCAGATTTCAGTAATGTATTTGTATATACTATGGCTATATCCCGAAGTTTGTTATGATATAGTTCTGAGCAGGGTTAGAGCTCGGTATGAACAATATGGTCCAGTTCAGGTTCAGTGGCCACAACACTCTTGATGACATCACTTGTAATACAACCCTTGTCTTGAGAACTGAGGCAATCGGCCGAAGGATGCACGACTCCGTACCCAAAACCTTCAGCAGAGTTGCAGTAAGTCTCTACTGTCCCGTCCTTCCTTTCGAGGTTAACATTGCTTAGGACGATGTTGCTGCATGGAACTGTATCGCTGCAGGCGAACTTGATGGCCTCCTCGCTTTTTGTGGTCCCAGTGATGTTCCGGTACATGATCTGGCTTATTTTAACAGCTGAAGTCTAATATTGTTGGCAACAAGAAGAAGAAAAAAGAAGTTAGTTTCCTATGACATGCGGAACAATTATATAGTGACAGATCATGCATAAGTTAGAAGCAGCTTTCAACTACTGTGGCAATTAGCACTCAAGGCAGTGGAATTCTACCTCCATATAAGATCCGTAGAATCGGGTTTTGAATCTTTTGATTCGCGATGCTAGGATTTCCTATGGGTCTAGTACCCCTGATTATCCCCCTTCAGAGTCAATGTCCATTGGCCCAAAACAGGGTGGGCTTTGATCTATTATCGACGGGAGGCCACCTGAATGGGCTTCATTAAGACCAAGACTTATCTGAATCCATACGCTTGCTTGGGGCTCATGGCCCTGGTGGGCGAGTCAAAGTATGACCGGTCTAGTAAGGAAATATAAGTGGGTTGTGGGAGTTTTACCTGATTCTGACATGCAGTCGGGGAGTCGCAGTAGAATTGATCAATAATGATAGGGTTAGCGACTTCTTGCAGCTGAACATTCTCAAACCGAACTGCTCGAACATACCCTGATCCACCCTAAAAGAGGCAATGGTGTCCAAGGCATCATATCATAGTTCACATACTCGTCACCCTCTTTGTTTCATCATAAAAGGAAAAAATATAAACAAAAACCAAACAAATCTTCCTCTTCACTTTAGTTTACTTTTATCTGTTTGAGCATGACATAATCCCATGATGCTGAGAACTGAGAAAAGGGAATCATTACCTGCCATGTCTTTATCCTGAGACCATTAGTAGTCTCCTTGAGGAATGCTGTGTCCAGGACCACCTTTGTGACGATGGCTGTCGTGTTGTCCTTCCCAAGGCTCCCAATACTGAGCAGCAGAATCCAATCACAAAAGAAGTAGGATGACATTATCAGATTATGGGTAGTCTAAAGAAGTTTAGGACCGCTATCTTCTTTTTTCCCTTTCGTACTTGTATTACATTGGAACGACTGATTAGTGATGAGTGTACCTTATTCCATGTCCAGGTCCGCAATAAATCCTCTTCATCTTGATGTTCGAACTTGCATTAACGATGGAGACACAATCATCCCCTGAAAATCAAGTAAAGAATCGCCACCACAATGAATTTGCGAGAAATTCCTCCCATACTTGAGCTAAGACTCTACTCGTTTGTGAGATCCTTTCTACATTAAAACTGGAACGAGAATAAAATGAAGATGAGTTTTGAGGACCTGTTCCGATCTTGGAGTCCTGCAGAACGACATTAGTTGACTCAGAAATGTGGATGCCATCAGTGTTGGGACTGTCCCCAGGGCATGAGACAAGCACTTCAGAGATCCGGACAGAGTTACACCTCGAGATCACAAAGTTCATCTGTTGGCTGTTTTGAATAGTAAGGCCTTTAACCTTCACAGATGAGCTCGAGTCTATGGTCAGTGCCTGCAACGAACTGTCTATTCAGATTTCAAGCTACAATGTAATGCGTTAATTCATTCAGATGACGGATCGTTACCGATGGAGCAGCTCTGCAAGGCTGTGAAAATGGAGCAAGAGAAGAAAGAGAATCAGAATTTTTTGTCTAATTGCAGAAAATTAACCAACACCCTTTAGAGATTAAGTTCAAGAAAGTACATTTGTTTTGTTCTTTTTGCAAGATGAAGCCCACCACTTGCCGCCTGATCCGTCAATTACCCCATTACCTTGGAATATGACTCCATTCAGTTTAGAAAAATCGAGCCAGATCCGTGGAAGCTGCGGATCCCAGTTACTGGGCTCATCTGGTGCTACAATAGTTCCATCAATCTGCAACTCCGGCAGACAATTTTGTAATATAATTGTTCATACCATCAAAAATCCATCAATGTGAAAACAAACAATGTGCATTTAGCAAGAAATGGAAAATATGCCAACATGAGAAAAGAGAAAAGAAATCAACGGCACTGTGTACTTTCATATTTACACATAATATCATGATGGCACTAGCAGCTTCATAACAATGGAAGATGTCCTTAGTTTCTCTCTCTTGCCAGTATAAATTTATTTCAATTTAATGGAGGATGAAGATTACCTGGATAATTAAATTGTCTGCACAGGGTCCCTTAAATCGTGTTGCATTCACTAGATAACGACGTCCTGGAGGAACCAAGAAGACAGAGTTTGATGTAGAGCAGGCTGTTTTCCAAGCTTTTAGAAAGGCCTGATGAACAGAAAAAAGGAAAAATCAGGAAAAGGTAAAAAAAAAAATTAAAAAAAAAATAGAGAGAGATATTAGAAAGGCAATAAGAAAACCATAATCTGTCGGAAGGATAATTGCTAATGGTAATGTTCTATTAGTTAAAGGGGGATATGTAGAGTCAGAATTGTGCAATATCCCTTTTCTACTCAGAAAAAAAGAAGAAGGAAAAAATAGAAAATGCTGGAAGCAGTAACCTCTGTATCATCAGATATTCCATCACCAGCTGCCCCGAAACTGTCCAAATTCACGAGAACCTTAGCGCTGCGTTCACTATCCCAGAAGGTGTTTGCAGAATCTTCCGCTTCATATTCATCTTCCACGTCCCAGCTTACAAGGTCTTCAACGATCCTCAGTTTATCATCCTCAGAGTACTCTGCCCGTCCATGTACTGCTAACAACAGTAAACTAAGGAACAAAACGAGGAACTTATCCATCTTTATCGGCTTAAGAGCTCTGCAAAGATTGGTTGATTTTGGGTAATTCTAGTGAGGGTCATTGAGTTTTAATTTATAAGGATGATTAGTTCAGGAAATGAGTAATGGGATTTTGGAGTTATTGGCTTGGCTTGGAAGTAGATGAAGGTGCTGCACTTTCTACACTTGAAGTACAAGGGAAACTGGTTTTCTTCCTTGCTTTACTCCTCAACTATTGCAGAAAAACTAAGTCAAAGTGTTCATGTGTATGTCTTTTTTGTGGCTCTTCTTATTGTGAAAAAAGACCAACTAAAATAGAATCAAGTTGCAGAAGCAATCATACTCTGAGGCAACATGAGTCTTTTTCGGTAGAGTGCCCTCCACCAAAATAAAATTACTGCCAAAAGGATCGCATGAAAATCTTAAGATCCCGAAACCCCAATTTTTTCATAGAAGAAAAGAAGAGCCCATTTTATAAATTTACACAATCGCATTGATGCTAAGTTTTAAAATGAAGAAGAAAATGCTAGTTGGTTAGTTGGGCATAAAAGGATCTGCAGCAAAAAGGAAGGTAAAAAACAAAAGACAAAAAGGGGCCGCCACAGAGGGAAATGACCAAGGAAAGTGCTTTTCAATTTCTCATGCATAGTAAAAGCTTGAAGACAAAGCATGCTTTCCCTACCAAATAAATCAATAGGATGCGGACCTCACAGGGGCGTATTCAGCTCCACACATAAAACTTAATTAAAATGCCCTTTGCTTAAACCGCCCATTTGGTGCCATCCCTATTGTTAGCAATTACTATTCTCGATTAAGCTGTGCCCGATCTCTCTCCTCACCTTTCGTGCCATGTTAACTTGCCTAGTATGCGTAGACATCTCAAACTCCCCGATTTCAGCAAAGAAGTTAGAAACTTGATGGCTGACTGCGGGGTCCTCGGATTCCAACTCCATCAACTTCCCAGCAGCTCTCCTCGCCACAGTCTCATTCCTGTGAATCCGACAGCTCCTCAACAGGGAGCTCCATGCCACAGAATCAGCCTCTTCTGGAGCCCAGAGGAGAAGCTCTTCGGCTTCAGAAACCATTCCTGCTCGCCCCAGAAGATCAACCATGCAAGAATAATGGCGCCGATCAGGGGGAACCCCGAAATGATGTTTCATGCTATGGAAAAGTGACCAGCCTTCTTCAACCAATCCTGAGTGGTTGCACCCATTTAACGCGGACAGGAAGGTCACTTCATCAGGCTTTAGGCCCATCTCCACCATCCGTTCAAGCATTCTGATGCTTTCTCTTCCTCTTCCATTTCGGGCATAAGCGCTGATGATTGAAGTGAAACAAATACAGTTCAGGGAAGAGAGGTTGTAGAAAACACGAGTCGATAGATCAATTTGACCGAATTTTGAATACGCATCTATCATGGAGGAAGAAACTGCAAGATCGGACTCAAAACCCGATTTTATTATACAACTGTGCAGCAATCTGCAGCTTAATAGACTTCCTGATGGAGAAATCGCTAGTGCTTTTAAGGAAGCTGACAGTGTCACTTCATCAAAACCGACACCCTCATCGACCATCAATCCAAACAATTCAATTACATCCCCTGTGATGCCACATCGTAATAAAGCTGTCATGAAGGAATTATAACATTCCAAACTCCTCTCAGGAAGGCCATCAAGAAAAGCAAATGAGAGTTCTATTTCACCACATTTCCCATACATATCTATAACAGCAGATTGAACATGAACATTGTTCTGATCGAAACCCGACTTCATGACATAGCAGTGGACCTGCTTCCCAAGCTGAATGTTCCGCGCTTTACTTGATGCGTTCAAGAACCCAACAAGGGACCTAACAGAAGGCCTCCTCCCCCAGAACTGCATTCTCGAGAACAGCTCACGGGCATCAGATAACAACCCACAGACAGAACAGACCCAAATGATGGAATTCCATGAGATGACATCCTCTGCTGGAATAGAATGAAATGACTGCCTTGCGTCAATTAAACTCCGGCAGGCCGAGTATAAGTCCACCAAAGAATTGTCCACAAACATATTAGATTTTTCCCACCCTGCCTTGATGACATGACAATGCAGCTGCTTTCCTTCATCTAAAAGCATCTCTTTACCACAACCACCAATCAAATAGCAAAAACTAAGCCCATTTGGCTCGAAGCCACCAGACTTCATCTCACCAAACAAGCTCAGGGCCTCTTCTGTCAGGTGCACTTCGCACAGTCCACGTAATACCAGATTCCACGTGGCGAGACTCCGATCAGCCAGCTCATCAAACAGAACCAGCGCCAAGTGAGTGAAGCCCATGTGCATATAAAGATCAATAAGGGAGCTGCCTATATAAGAATTTGAAGACAGTCCAAGAGAAATAACCCTGCACTGAACCTGCATTCCTTCGCCGAAGAAAGCCTCTCTTCTGCAAATACTCAATACGGAAGAGAACGTTCGCGGGCTTTCTCTAATTCCATCAGACACCATATTGGAGTATAACTGAAGGGCCTCTCCCGCGTGTCCATGCTGCGCCTGCCCGGAAATCAGCAAGTTGTACGTGACGACATCTCTGCTCGGCATTTTGTCAAACAGGGTCAGAGCAGATCTCAGGTTCCCTGCCCTGATGAAACCGTCGATGGAGAGATTCTTGAAGTAGACATCTGAACGAGGGTCGGTGTCTGATTCTGCAGAAACATTTGGTGGGCATAAGGGCATGTGCTCTGTAGCATAAGTAGTTATCCTTCTGACTGAAGAAAGCAACAACCTTTTTTTCATTTCTCATGAAAAAGAAACGGTTTTTGCTTCTTTCTTGCGGAGTTAGGACAACATAGGACAACGGGGAGAAATTATTGGAGACCACCACGTCATTTATAAACCAAGTCACTAAATGGGACGACACGTGTAAAGATGGACCCACAAAATATTTTAAGTAGCGCGCAAACTTTTATGCTGTGTTTGGTTTGGGAGTTGGATTTTGATTTTAATTGGTTGATTTTGATTTTAATTGAATTTTAATGATTGTGGCGTTGAATTATGAGGAAAAGTGCGAAAAAGTAATGAATAGTTAGAAGAATTTAATATTAAAAATTAAATTAAGTATAATGGAGTTATATGTGGGTTTATGTATGAGGCCCACCTTTTTTACTTTGAATAGATGATTTTTATTGTGTAGTGAGTATAATTAAAGTTAGTATTACAATTTTAAAATCAAATCCTGAAAACAAACGGAGCCTTAGTTCCTTTAAAATAGAATTAGGAATTAGGAGAGAGCGTGAGTGAGTTGGGGCCAATTTATAAAGAGACGAAAAATTATGGTTTTTTTGAAATATTTAATGGTATCGATTATATGTAGGTATTGATAGGCTGACTCCTTTGAGCTGATATATCTCGACGTCAACACCCGATGTTAGACCAAGAACATCGCCTAACGAGTCTAAAATGAAATCAGAATGCAACAGCCCGTCATCTTCAATCAACAGATTCTTATTAGGGAGGTAACTATCCATATAACTTGCATTTATCTCAAGGTCAAAATTTGGTCGCAGATGCGAGTCTTCCTATGATATCTGAATGGGTGACAATACGGGAAAGATATTTCCATGCATACAGGACGCTTGCCTTAGCCTAGTGCTACGTCTTACTCCGACTCTTCGCTATCCCCTTCCGCGACTATCTTTCCTTGCAGGGATTCCCCGATTCCATTCCTTTCTGGCTTGACAGTTACACTAGGAATAGTCTAACTGAAAGCAGTGTAGACTCGACCAATAAGCTAGGATACAGAATAAAGTTGCTTATCTCACTGACTGGAAAGCTGTTTTTTCGTTAGTCTGTATGGATTTACGGACAAGATAAAGTTTGCAAAAACTCATATTTGTTAAATGTTTCGGGTTCTAGTCGAAATGAACTGACCCAGAGAACCTGTTCGTTGCTCACAGAATCCACAGGTGGGATTCCTGACTCCAGGACTTTGTAAAGCATGGGAAGTGCCCCATTACCTGCAGCCTCAAGCACCGTGCAAGATCCGAGCATCACACTCGGTGGCAGCCCTTTCTTCTCGACGAAACTTCTCAGATTGTTAACTATAGTTTCTGTGGGGTTCCGGGGAACTCCTTGGAATTTCTTGAATCCAGTCACGTTGATTCTGACAGCCTTTGGCCCTTCGGAACCTGTCTCACTCTGAACGCGTTTGCAGTTCCCTATTTTTGATTAACTTTGTTACTAATCCTGTGAATAACCAATCCTTGACCCAGCCACAAATTGTCGGACTTGAAAACCCGAACAGGACATATGTAACACTATATATATATATATGTGTGTGTGTGTCAAGTCAGGAACTGCAACTATCAAACTCAAGCGGAAGGAATCAAGTCACTTTGCTCTGCTCATGATCCCAAATTAACTATAGTGCTCAACTTCAGCAAACGCTTCTTTAAGGCTTGATGTTCAGTTCGTTCAATCAATTTGATTCTCGCAAATCATCACTACTTCTTTCCTTTCTTTTTATTTCTTTTTCCCCTTTCCGAAGTACAGCCAGCAACGCTCCACCACTCCCCCATTGCCACTCCAACACCGCTGGCAGATCGACAGTAGCCGATCCATCCATTCCTCCATCGCTCATCCACTGACGCTACTTAACCGCCGCTCCTCCCGTGCCACACCTCTGGTCGCACCAGGCTCTCCTCGATTCGGGTCAAGCTCATGGCCAACCATCGTGTCCAGGTCGGACTTTAGGCTGGTATCTATTATTGTCACCGCCCTTCCGTTTAAGGCGAAAGAACTTTTGCTGTCTGGACGCTCACACGATTTATCGGCGTAGTCAGCTGGTACTCACCTGTTCTTTGCTATGCCCATCAATGCTCTATCCCCTCTGGTGTCCATATTAGGATATGGTCGATCTGACCGATTCGTGATTGGTTAGTTATGCAGAGTACGGAATTAGGTCCGACCTACTTGGGATCCATAGGGTGTGATCTGTTTTATTACGTTGCTTGTACTGTGGGCTTGGTTAATAAGGCATTCCACCGCTGACCCTTTGGTCGATAGTTGTCTTGGTTTCCTGGCTGGCTTACTGGCCAGCAGTGTCTTTGGCTAGCTTCGTGGCTGGCAGTGTCTTTGGCTGGCTGGTTATGTGACCGGCAGTCTAGGAGATTTTAATGGCCAGTGGCCTAGTTGACACCGCAATGTAAATTATGATTTGTTTAAATGAAATAGTCTTTCTACCAAAAAAAAAAAAGAAATGGAGAAAACAACAATTGGAGAACAAATGAATAAGAGACGGAACAATCTTCTCACAGGAGCAAAACAACAATCAGCAAGCATCAGACAACCTCTGTCTTTTATACAATTTACACTCCCAAGCAGATAGACAGGTGAAGAAAAGGAAATTGGGATGGGAATTGGAACAAACATTTCTAAAAACCATTATCAACAGCAAGCTGCAATAGCTTCCAAAAGAGTGGCTACAAAATTGATCTGAGTCTCTTCATTGATTCGGGCAAACAGAGGAACATGGACAAACAGGGATTTGTGACCCCTTTCTTCGGCGAACCGAAGGGAGTGGTAGTAGATGTAATTGCAAACAAAGCGGCCCGCGTTGTGAGAAATCGCCACGTCGTAGCCCTTCCTCTTCAGGAACTTCAAGATCGACTCCGTCGAGCAAGAACTCTAGAGCAAAAAATCGTGGTCAAATGATTATGAATGTTACAAAGCCCATAGAACAGAAGAAAATCTTTCATATTCTCGAGGAGAGCTTTTTCCAAAGCCATGTCAGATTCAGCCTGAAAAATAAAACAGTTCCGGACACAAAAAGCACTGTATAAAACAAGGTTGGTTAAATGGTGCTTGCATTCCCTTTCCGTTCCTCCAGGCCAAAGATGGACCTAACATTTTTAGTGCTCAGTGCAAGTTTTAGTGAACCGTGGAGGTTGCAACCTTAAAATGAAAAATATGAGCGAGCAATCTCTTTGAGGCCTATAATAATACAGGAGAGCATCGTGTGCTCTAAAGAAAAAAAATGGCAATACTTCCCTCCGAAACGAACTCACCACAAGGCATTAAACCCAAAGCTTTGAATGCCCATGCGACTCCATCCAGAATCACCTAATTCTATTCATTGTGCCAATCTGACTTCGAGTTCCAGTTAAAGAATTCCCTCCAAAACGAACTCACCACAAGGCATTAAACCCAAAGCTTTGAATGCCCATACGACTCCATCCAGAATCACCTAATTCTATTCATTGTGCCAATCTGACTTCGAGTTCCAGTTAAAGGGTCTCCGTAACTTCATCTTTGCAACCCTCAGACTAACTGACTACATCAGATTTGCATCTGAATGAATACATACTGCTCCGGATCTGATTCAAATGTAGGATGTGTTTCTACAATTCCCGAGTAACATAAGGAGCCTTTCTCAGCATTAATATAAATCAGCCACCCAATAGTTAAGCTGACAACCTTAGCTATGCAATTAGATTTATGGATCATATTGGCCACTGCATATTTTGATAATAAAAAATAACCAGAACAGAACAACAAATGAAGGAAGCCCAACCTGTCGTCTTCGAGAAATTTCACCATCTTCTGCTACAATTGGGGTTTGCTGAAAATAAGAGAAAGAGCTTATATGAGAATAAGATTCCAATACGGAAAGAAATTATTAGGAAACATAACAACCTGAGGTTGCCATCCCATCTCATCTGCACAACGAAAAGTGGCTTCATTCACCGCCCGCTGCTCAATCGCAAATTTAAGGGCGCCGCTATTGACCCCGAGATGAAGCTGTAGAAATGATCCTAAACCTTTTTAGACAATCCATAGCAAGCACAAGCCACAGTAATAGATTATAAGTAGGGATTCATATACTGACTCCTTTGAGCAGATACATCCTGATATGAACACCCAATGCCAGAACAGGAACATTGCCTTTGTAAAAGTTACAATAACGAGTCTAAAATGAAATCAGAATGCAATATCCCCTCATCTTCAATCAACAGATTCTTAATAACGAGGCAACTATCTGTACAACTTGTATATATCTCAAGGTCAAAATTTGGTTGCGGATGCAATATCTGAATGGCTAACAATACAGAAAATATATTTTCAGCTGATTGGACACTGAAAACCGACAAATTATTGAAGCAGACAGGATACAAAACAAAGTTGTTTATCTCAGTGACTGGAAAGCTGTTCTTTCATAAGTCGTATATATTTACAGACAAGACAAAGTTTGCAATTACTGATCATTGTGAAATATTTCAGCTTCCAAGTAAAAAATGGACTGACCCATATGACTTGTTCGTTGCTCACAGAATCCACAGGTGGGGTTCCCGATTCCAGGACTTTGTAAAGCATGGGAAGTGCCCCATCACCTGCAGCCTCAAGCACCGTGCAAGAACCGAGCGTCACACCAGGTGGCAGCCCTTTCTTCTCGACGAAATCTCTCAGATTGTTAACTATAGTCTCTGTGGGATTCTGGGAAACTCCTTGGAATTTCTCGAACCCAGTCACATTGATTCTGACAGCCTTTGGCCCTTCGGAACCCATCTCACTCTGAACACGTATGCAGTTCCCAATTTTCGACGAAATTTGTTACTAACCCTGTGAATACCCAATCCTTGACTCAGTCACAAATTCTCGGACTTGAAAACCCGAACAGAATATATGTAACCGTGAGTACACACACACACCAGAATGAACATAATTCATATTGAGGCTTCAAGCGCGAAAATTGCAACTATCAAGCTCAAGGGGAAAGAATCATTTCCCTTTTCACTGCTCATAATCCCAAGTTAACTAAAGTGCCCAACTTTAGCAAACGCTTCTTGAAAGCTTGATGTTCATTATATTTATCGAATTTGATTATCGCAAATCATCACTGCTCCCACAAATCATCAACTGCCTCCCATAATTCCAGCAAGCCCATCATGCTGTCTATTGAGCATTTCCTGTTCTATCAGCTGAAATGAAACCTCGTATGACCCAACAAAGTCTGAAGTTGAATAGGGACTTCAATTGTCGAACACAAGGCATGTCCACGAGCCGAGTAAGGATCGAGGGGGGATAGAAAAATGCAGACTTTGCAGTCTAATCGAGACAAGTGCGTCGAACCGTGGGAGAATTCAAAAGGCTAAAGAAGACAGAGCAGGGGAGTGGCAAGCAGAACAAGGGAGATTTGCCCGTCTGACAGGACACGGGCAAGAACAAAAATTGACTCAACACGACATCAGAAGCAGAACAACACGAAACTGAGCTTAGAGAGTACCCAACAAATGCAGCTTCTCTCTGCCGGCGACGGAGACGACAGCGCCTTTGACCCGTCGTCCAGCTCGATGTCGCACTTGCAGACGGATCGGTACTGTTCCAGAGAAGTAGAGAATTCGTTTGGGAATTTTCTTTTATCGCATTTTATTTTATTTTATTTTGGATGAAACCAGATAATAATGATAACAATAATTGACAGACTGTTTGATGAGGGATATTAAGCGGTAATGTACGTCACCGTCTCTAGTTAATTATTAAAAGTAGCGGTGTCCATTGTTCGGGTAGAAACGAAAACCCGAACCGACCCGATCTGGATATCCTTACATAATACGGTTCGGTTTTATCTTTTTAACCAGAACCGAAACCCGAAAAAAAAAATAGAGAGAGAGAGTGTGTATGAGAGCGAGAAAGAGAAGAAGGAATAGGGATTAGGGTTTGGGGATGTGAATTCAAAGGGAGAGGAGGAAGACGATGGACGGTGGACCAGGGAACAGGTTTTTTACATTCCGGGTTGTTTTGGCTCGAAATCAACCCGAACCGGCCTATCCGAAATTTCCTTTGAACAATATTTTTGCAGTCCGAACCGACCCGAACTTAGAAATGGAACCGAACCGAATCGAAAATGTCGGCTCAGGCAGGTTCGGGTTACCCAGTTGGGGATAGTCCTAATTATAAGGGTGGCGGCGGGGTCCACAAGGCATATACGTGGTATCATGTCATTGGATGCATGACAACGCATGAACAAACTCAAATTGGATGCATGAACAGAGTCAACTTCGTTACAAAACGTGCACCATGCGCGCACCGGTCCTTGTAGGCCCACGATCAGGTGGTAGATTATATGTCATCTTCCACCCTCCCCCAACAAAAGAGGCCTTAAAAGAGACGTCATAAATAACTAATAAATAAGCGCGGGTAATCTCAGTAAGTATCGAACTTACACCTCTAGGTCAACAAATAAGGACGTGCGTCACTGCGTTATGCTCTCTTTTTTTTTCTTTCCTTAATTTTGTTACCCGATAAAAAGAAGGATCGTGTTTATTGCAAAAGGATTCTGTCGGCACCGGCACTCAGATTTGATCTATATCATGATGCTTATGGACTGATAGTTATATCTGCATAGTTCTTTTTAAATTTCAAATTACTATAAAGTCCATTATATCCAAATCCAAATTAAATTCCAATCTTGGTGCCTAATGTGATCCTTTATTTAGGAATTTCAACCATATAAGATTTAAATGCAACAAAGCAAAACGCTATTAAAATGGTGGTGTAATCAATTAGTAGGATGATACATAGTTAGGCACATAGTAACGGGCAAAATGTCATATCAAGGCAATAGCAAGAGATTGCAAGTAGAATGGTTACCACTCCACAAATTTTTCTATTTACATTTTACTGTATATGTTTTAGTTTGTAACAAAATTTATATTTTCATCAACACTAAATACGAAAAATTGAAAAAATTTCCATCTCAGCCTCTCATTTCCCATCACAAGTCTCAATTTCATCTATTTGGTATGATGAACCCAATGGACCGACTTCTGTTTGTATGTGAAGGGAGTTCATAATCAAAGATCATAATATCTTTTATACGGTGCATGAAATATCTACAGAAACACAAAACAAATTGGAAACCGTAATGTATTGAACATGAGTTATACCCATCAAACAAGTTGGTGTGGACAACGAAATGGCCTAGACAACAATTGTTTGGAGTTTGCAGGACGCATTTTAACTGAGAAAGCAACATATTACTTCACAACTCCATCTTTGGTATAATAAGGTTGTTCTGACCATGTTTTCTTTCTTGAATTCCGATGACCATAATGTCACTTTGGGCTTACATTCAGCTGGTGCACAATAGAATCAATTCAAACTGAAAAGTGAAAAACGAGGAGATAACTGCGGCCCATGGGACTCGTGGGATAGACTAATGGGCTTCTGTAGGCCCAATCGGTAGCGCCGCGGTCGCGCCATTGCCCGCGGCCACAACCGTCCTCGGCCGCGCCAACATCGGTTCCGCTCGGCCCCTCTTCGTCGTCATTGGCTGGGGAGAAATCAGACTACACGTCGAAGGATCCTTCCCGAGCTCGCCGCCGCCGCCGTGAAATCGGCTCCTCACAGCTCAGGTCACCGAGGGAGCTGCACATCCTCGCCCATGTCCAGATATAAGGACAAGCCTCCCGCAGTTCGGGTGTATAGAGCCTGTGACGAATCGAGGTTGAACTTGAGCAGCTGAATGTTCGCCTCCAGCTTTATTTTCTTGCTCGGAGAAGACTGTTCTATGTCCGCTTATGCTGGTTGAATCTGTGACAGGTATCTGATCCCGAGGAGTGTCTTCAGTGGATGGGAGTTCATCACAGCAGAATCTTAGTCAGAAGAGGTCGCCTTTTCAAGTTCTACAATCAGTTTTCTCCTTGATTTTCTTTCGGGGAAAAGTTCCTCTCATGGTTGAAAAGATGATATTTAAAATCTTCTCTCTCTGTAGGGATTTGGGTGGATCACAGCCTATTGCTAATGCCTCAAGTTCCATAGTTACGAGGGTTTCCTCTGATCAGGTTTGTGTTCTTAAGTTATGCCGCTGGGGCATCGATAAATTGAGTCCTCTTCAACCTTTTTCTTTTACCCTGTTCATAATTTGCTTGTGGTTCGTTTCCAAGGTTTTTGGTTTCCTGGATGATTTCTGCCCTTAAAACTCAAACACATTCTCCGTAGCTCTAATCTTTGCCTATGGCTGAGAATCAAATGTATCTGATTTGGTGATGAGTGTCACTTAGATGCTTAAAACTTTGCTAAGATCACATATTCAACAAGAATAAATATTAAGGTGGCACCACCAAGTTTGCTTCTCCATCATTAGCCCTGCTTTGGGTGGAAAACCTGGACTGTTTTATTTTCCAAGGATGATGACGACACTGCATAGACTAATGTTCTTGGGCAGCTTCTGAGGCTTTAGGCTTAACCTAATTTTTGTGGCATATTCATTGAAAAACACTTCTGCTTTCCTCTTATGCCAACTGGAAGGTTATAGGTTGTCCTGTATGATTGTGCATCAAGCATCTGTAGGTGGCTTTTTAGATCCGCCATAAAATCCCTGGCCATTAGAATGTGCTCCATGGAATTTGATCATTTGCTGTCTGAATGGCTTCTGTGCATTTCCAAATTTTCAACTTCAGTATGTATGGACTTCTTTGATCCTCTAATTTGAATTGCTGTCAGGATTACTTTGCATCACAATTGATGAACCATACTGTTCGTTTGCTAAGAGAAAAGCTTGATAAGGTAATGAATTCAATTGAGAAAGTTTTACTGAGAAAAGAGATATTTCATTCTAACAGATTTTATTCTGATCTTAGATTCAATCAAGTGGTGAGCATCTTCGAGCTGCTGGACCTGCTGTTGAGGAAGCGCATCAGGACAATCGAAGAAAAATCTGAGTAATTATTGTTGGCTCTTATCTTATCGGCCTTTTATTCATATTTGTTCTGCTATTCCGGACCAGTCTGCTTTTCTCGATCATTGCTCCCGCTGAACCAACTACCGAAACGTGCTTGAAGAGTCCATTGGACGTCCAAGGTCAGACTTTCATGTTGTGGTTATAAAATGAGAGGGATTTTTTTAGCACCCAATTTCTCCATAAAATTGAATCAAAGGTAGTTTGAAATTGCCTAAAGTATAAGCTGAACGAGAGACTGAGAATAAGATAATATGGTGGTTCACTAGCCTCTTATATTGGTCAACATACCAATGGATCATGAAGTCTCTTCTTCTTCTAGTAGTTACTAGCAATTTGCAAGAGTATACATAAATTATCATTGAAGTGATGTAATTTACTTTTAACATCTCAGGACAAGTACACTGGGACACAATCAGTTACCATTAATCGGCACACGGGGCAGACGCTGACTAATCCATCGCAATTTTTACACAAGCACAAATGCCTGCAAGGCATCAACAGGACGGAAACCTCATAAAGCTTGCAGGCTTTGCAGACCATATGTTCCTTGAAGCCTCGGTCAGAGCTCATGGTGTTGTTATGAAGGTTGATGTATGAAGCTGCATCATCAACTTCACTGTCTCCAAACCCTTCCTTTCCCTGATCAGCTCCCATCGAGATCGCCTGTTGAAGATTGGTCTTGAGGACATTAGCTACTGACTCATTGTACTTAGCTCGGTATTGCCAGTTTTGAACTTCCATGGCAACCTGCTTTATTCTCTCCCCGAGCTCTCGGTTCCTCCGATTCATGTTCTCTATCTCCATGTCTTTTTCATGTAGCTTCTTGTTGACTTCTCTCTCTATGGCAGATAGGAAAGAAGCTATGTGCCTCTCCTTTATGTCTCTTACTCCCTTCATAAGGTACTCTTCCTGTTTTGACAATGTCAGCTAAAGTAAATTAACATTGCATTTGGTAATGAAATTAAGCTTAATTTAATTTGATTTAGATTGATTTGAGGAGATAAAGACAATAGTAGTTGGAAAAAGCATGTGTAAGAATTTGAAGAAGAAAATAAAAAAAAGTAAAGATTGTTTTGTTGAATTGAAAAGTAAATGCTGAAATTGAGGAAAAAGTATCAAATAATTAAAAGAATTTAATATTAAAAATTAATTTAAATAATATATAAGAAAAAGTATCAGGGTGAATTTGAAGAAAAAGATTTTTTTAAAAAAAAGCAATGATTGTGTTGTTGAATCGAGGGAAAAATAAAGTAAAGTAAAGGAAAGTTATATTTTGATCACTACTTTTGGCGTGTCGATGATCACTACTTTTGGCATGTTCAAGTATAGTTCATAACCATAGAAGCCCGAAAATCTAAGAAGGAATTAAAAAACAACTGATTCGAGGCCCTAGGCCACATTACAAGTGTTACAAGCACATGGTAAAGTCTGATATATCGAAGATGTCCAATGATGAGTTCAAGATTCTCCTACTTGGTCGATCAGGTATAACGGCAATTTAGTCGAGAAATAGGTTGTGTGATAGTGGGACGAATGCTTAGCCGGGGGGGGGGGGGGGGGGGGGGGGGGGGGGAGTTATACTGATAGATATAAACGATTAGTTAAGGACATACTTGCAACCTTTTGTTTAGTTAAGGAACAGTTTTTCCATATAGCAGACATAAAGGATGTTGTACCTGAAGTCTCATGAACCGATTGAATTCTTCGTTTTGGCGATCAAGCTCAGTCCTTATACGTTCATCAATGGACATAATGATGGATGGAGTTGCTGTCATGCTTCCACTAGCAGAAGTGATGGAAGAATTATGCTCATCATCATCGTAAGATAGCCTTAGTCCTGTAGATACAGGATTTGGAGGAGGAATAGCTGCTGCACGATCGAACTCGTCCCGGAGGTTGTGATTTAGGGAAAATTGGAGCTTTTGCTGTTGTGAGGCCTCGTCCACTTCTCTGCCTTGTTTACTCGCCTGAAGCATGGACATGATATTGTCCTTTGATACGTAATGTACGGGGTTGACGCTACATGTGGCAGGAACTGAAAACATGGGAGACAACTATGAGGGTAAAAAGGCCACAAAATGCCCGAGATTGAAAGAAAAGGAGTAGCATTGGCTTCGACAATGCATTGGAAAAAACCAATCGACCATTAAACATCGGCATATAAAGGAGGCAAGTGAAACCAGTGATACCATTTCAGGCTTATGTAAAACTTTGTTCAATGACTTAGTATTGGTCGGGCAAATAAGTGCAGTAGAACTTAAGCAGAACTTACCACTTTCAAATAGCTGCAGCTGATTTGATGCATTGTTCTGATACTGGTATCGATTATCATCGGCCAAAAACGGAAGCATGGGATTAACTTTGTTCCCTCCCAGCATTTCGTCAAGCCGAAACAGATCCCACTATGATAATGTGTCAGTCAATCAACTTAAACCTTGAATAAACAAAAGAGCCATTAAGTCCAAGTTAGCCATTTGAACTCATACTCCAACAAGCTTCCTATTGTCTGCAATCGAACAACATATAACCCAAGACCCTATGCAACATTTGGTAAGAAAGACTAGAAATGTTTCGTAGGGAATTTGCCATATAAAAAATTTGAAATATGGCAATGCAATTTATCTTTCAGATTCATCATACCAAACACGACCTTAGAAATACCCACCGGAAAAAAAAAATGACCTTAGAAATCAAATAGAGACGAATTTGTTAATAAAATGTCAAAACCACATCATCCGGAAATACCAATATCCTCTGAACCGGATTTCAGGGTAAAAGCTCTGCATTTGTGGGAGATGAGCCGTGCTCAAACTATTTCTAGTGCTCTTTGACAGC
The DNA here is from genome assembly GCF_007655135.1 of Punica granatum. NCBI lineage: Eukaryota > Viridiplantae > Streptophyta > Magnoliopsida > Myrtales > Lythraceae > Punica > Punica granatum. Next base: position 22,566,907 of record NC_045132.1, read on the forward strand.
CACGGCATTTAAATGCTGATATCAACTCAGGTTGTTCCTAAGGTCGTGTTAATTCCAGTATCAACAAAAATTGCACCTGATATCAACACAGGTTGTTCCTAAGGTCGTGTTCGAACCCGGTAAGTTTAGAGAGATGTTGTGCTGCGAACGCAGTGGAAATTCATTTTACGGTCTATTGCTTGTTCCTGTTATTCCATTCAATGACGTGACATGAACAATAACCAAAATACATATAACATTAATCCAACAAGCCGAAAATTTTACGAGCATCGCAGCAGAAAGCAGAGAACATATATTCGTAATGGCATAACTTCACCTGAAACTCTGCAGCAGCTGGCTCGATCCTCCGCCAGATGAAGAAATCACGCTTCAGTGTCTGATAGGGATAGCGAAAAACCATTAAAAAATAAATAAAAAATCAAGGGAGGCACAAACGTCAGATGATGAAACAAATGAGCTGCCGATGAAACGATCGATGAAGAAATAGGAGACATACATACCTCAGCATGGAATCAAATGGAAGGTGAAATGATCGGAGCGATCTCCAGATGATAAGAGAGCTGAGCTTTCTTCTTCTGAGAACAGTGGAAGAAAATGGGGTTGATGGGTAGAGAGAGAGAGAGAGAGAGAGAGAGTGTGATTTTGTAATAAATGGGGGGCATGGGAGCAGTTCGCTAGCGCAGAGGAATTTTTCTTTTTCTCTTCTGCTTTCCTTTCCCTTTTTTTTTGTAATTTTCGAGAAAAATGAAGAAAATGAAGAATGTATTTATTTGTTAATTAACTTATTTCAGAAGATAAATGAGACGAAAGCCCATAAGGAAATTACATATTACGAAGACATGATACAGTGCAGGGGCGAAACTAGGATTTCCATTTAGGGAGACAAACTAATACTTTTGAGGTAAAATTTAAAAAATTTAAAATTCATGGGGTAAAATACTAATTTTATATAGAAAATACATAATTTTAGGATAAAATTGAAAAAAAATCAATCGCCCCCTGCCATTACATTGGCTTCGCCCCTGATACGGTGGACCTATAATGTCGACTAGCAATAAAAAACTTAGCCGTTTTGTATCGAATGGGGAAAATGAACGTCCATTGAAAGAGAAACAATATACCTCGAGTTGGGTTTAGGATATGAACCTTTGAATTTCTCGTCAAGATATCCAAAGTGTCGCTAAACACAGGACAGAACGGAGGAGGGCAACTGTCCCGATTGATAATAAGCCAGTAAACCACCATTGAGTCCACCATGAGGATCAACCGTTGGCAACCTATCGACCATGCATGTTCCGAGTCAGAGAGCGCACCCCAAAGTTCAGCCGTTGTTAATTAATTAAATTATTAATTTAATATTCACCCAAAATAATTAATTATTTTTTCATTTTCTGGAATCTCTGCCAGCCATGTCCAGTGATAGTAGTGAGATGGAAGGAATCCATGAACGGACAGAGACCCAACTACACATGCAAAATAAATTCTTCTCATCATTTTCTTTTCTCACCGAAAAGCCACAAAAAAAAAAGAAGATAAAAAATCCTCTTATCCTTCCGCAAAGATGAATCCTCTCTTCCTTATTCCATTTGCTTGGAGGGGAAAAAAAAAGTCATTGTCAAGCTAAGAGACGGGCTGGAGAGACCCGCCCACTGGGGTAGCCGGTCTTCGTCTCTCGTTTGAGAGGTTGGTCTTTCAAATGAGAGACTGGTCCCTCAAACAAGACTCATTGGACGGTTATTGTGTGACAGTTGTGATCCTGCATAATAGCTGCAATTTTTTTTTTCTTTTTTCTTTTTTAAATTCAAATGTAGAATTCAATTAAAGACAAAAAAAAAATAGGGACTATACCTACAGTGGTAAGTCTCACTTTTTATTAAGTATGTCTCTGAATGATGTGACGATTATGTAGGAGTGAGAGTTCATTTCAGGTACACAAATTAGAGATTGTGGATGAAGATAGTTCGAGAAATAATTGACTTGGGAAATTTTACGGCATTGCTTAATTTATGCAAAACATATATGAATCCCCATTTTTCCCCGTCCTTTTTGGGTTCGTGAGGATAATTGGGAGTAGCGAGAAAATGGGGGAGAGCTGGTTGGTTTTGGTTGGGGTGAGACCCGCAGACACTTGCCATCCGCGCTGGCAGGTGATTTTGGCGGGTTAAGCAAAACGACGAGGCGTACGGCCGGAAGAAGGGAGAGCATGATTCCCGGGACGATGTCGTATTATTCGCATGCAATTATTGCGATTACCATGAAAACTGATTAATCGCATGATCAGACAAAATCGATAAGGATGATGAGTCGCCTAATTTGTCTAAAATTTTAATTTTATTTTAACTAAATCTTATTAAATAATCCCCCTCTTTTTTTTTCTCTCTCTCTCTCTTTTTGCCTAAAAGTCAAAATAAATAAATAACTTACTTCTTTTTTTTTTCCATTTAATCCATTAATTTAGAGTCATCAGCGGTTCTAATGGCCCCTTTTACTAGTGGTTATTAATACCATAACTTCTCCAGCAAGCCATCAACTCATAGCTTGTTCACAGTGGACCGCTACTCGTGTGTTTCGTAGGAAGTCTTTGGTCGAGATCAAACTAGAATGACGATGCCGTCACCGATCTACCCTGTGCGGCAATCTTCGTGGACAAATACATAATGAGCTATTTTCTCACCAGCAGCTCTTCGTGAACTGGCCCTATAACCGAGTGAGACAAGTTATAGTGAAATTGTCCATTTTATGGGACGGCTTTGAAATGTGGCGTAGCTGAACAAGACATTTGACAAATTACATGTAGTATTTTTGATAATTTCTAGTAGGGTTATTGACGCCAGGACCAAACCCAAGTATTTAAATTTTGACGAGGAGGGCAACTTGTTTATATGATTTTCCCTTACTTTTTACGTACACGGAACATCCTAACTTGCATTAGTATTTGTTACCCTTTCGATTAGAAATCTAGACATAGAGATTCCAAATCTTTAACAAAGCAAAAGGTGCATCACCAAGTCTAAATGTCCTTTTTTTCTCAAAGTGATTCCTCTCATCCTAATCTCAATTCTCGATGGGATCCTTTATTTGTAAAAGACGGCAACAAATGAGGGAAAACTCAAAATGCACCAGTTGTTCTCTTAATGCTATGTTCGGAGGTCGAGTTAATGAGTGGGATAGGGATGAAATAAATTGAGATTTAAAATCCCATCGATATTTAATGACTCGGTCTAGTATTTGGAATATATTTAAATTTGGGATTGGAATATGAGAGCGAAATAACAAATGTGCCCTTTTATTATCAATTTTTTAAAAATTATATAAAAAATTTATTTTTCAAAATTATTAAAGAAAATGAGGAACACGAATCTAACCACGCCATGTCAGGCCATGGTGGCTGGAATATCCGGCTACCACCGCCTCGGCGAGGTTGCCGAAGTACTTAGAGATCGTCAGCGACCTTGTTTGGACAGTGGTGGCTGCCGCTGTAGAATTTGCCCCATTTCTATCTATCATTGAAGTGAGACCTTGATTGGCTTTGGTGGTGGTCGGAATTGGGTCACCACCGTGCCCTCTACCTTCCTTCAATGATAGAGAGGGAGAGAAAGAAAGAAAGATGTTGCAGGTTGTGGGTGTCCTTTGGGATTGTCAGTGACCACGCCAGGGCGTCCAAGGCACCTCTCCATGCTTCTCCTTGACATTTTTCAAAAATCAAAAACAAAAATAGCGAAATTTCAATCCTTTCAGTGATAATTATATCTCAATATGGGTTTAATCCACTTGTCTTTGGGATTAGTTGCTTAATATTATATCCTAACATATCCCAATCTCGTCGCCACCAAAAACCAAATTAGGATTTTAGAAATTTTATCCTCCCTCTAATCCGGTCTAGATTTTTATGACAAGCTCATGGGCCTATTAACGATATATGGATTAAGGAAGGATAAATGAAGGAATAAGGAAATTCCTACTTATAATTAAAAAAAAATCCTTATTTCAGGTCGAGGATAACGTGGTTTCAATTTCGTTTTTTCAATAATATATATTAACATTTCTATTCCTGCATAAAATGTATTAAATAAAGAAAGATAGTGTAGTTATCAAAAAAAAGAAAGACAGTGTAGTACAATGCCGAACATCCTCGTCATTGCATGATAATTAAGAGATTTTAAATTCTATTTTCATTATGGGATTATTCGTACTTTTTTTTTATACTAAATCCATAGACGTTCTTAATAACGGTAAAAAAAAGGACGTATATTAAATAAATAAAGCCCAGGCCTACGACCGCTGCCCCCAGGGCCAATCCAAACCTTTATTAATGGGCCGAACATCCCAATGTAAATCGGAGCAAGTAAACAAACCGGGTCGGATCACTCCGACTTTTCAATATAAAAGGCCGACGCTGTTCTTTTCCTGTTTCTCTTTCCATAAAACTTGTCGGAAGCCTCTCGAGACAGAGCCTCTCGCTTCAAACCCGCCGATCAGAGGGACCGACAGAGGAAAGCCTCGGGCGAGCGAGCGAGTGAAGCATTACAAGATGATCATTCCGGTTCGTTGCTTTACCTGCGGAAAGGTACTCTTCTTCTTCTTCATCTTGGACCATCGTTTTCCTTGCTCTGCTTTGCTGATTCTAGGGTTTCGGCTTTTTTCGCATCGCGGTTCTAAGTGTTCTCTGTTCATTCTTTGTGGCTTGTAGGTGATTGGGAACAAGTGGGACCAATATCTCGATCTTCTTCAGGCTGACTACCCTGAAGGGTGAGAATCTTCTTCACATACTCGATATCTCCATTGTCGAACGCTTCTTTTTGGCATGTTATTAAAGGGTTCTAGGAGCTGAAAGCTGGGAATTTTCCGAGGACTGAGCTGAATTTTTACTGTTTGGATGAGACTTTGTTATTGGTTCTCGGGGCATTTAGGTCCTGGCATCCTGCTGCTAAGTAAGCTGTTGCCCAGTGTCGTGATTATATGCACTCAGTGCTATCTGACTTAGTGTATTTTAGGTCAAATTGCTGAACCTTCCTGTAGTCGGGCATATTTTTCTGTGTAGATTAGAGTTTTGTCCTTAGAAGGTGTCCGGGCAGTTGCTAACGCCGAACTGGACACGAGTTTCATGCGTCTCATGACAATCTTTGCTTGGGGGAGGGTAAATGCATGAGTTTAGACAATGTTGTAATACTGTATTCTCCTGTTCGTCCTTCATTGTTTACCGTCTTTTGTCAAGTTGTCCTGGCCTTGAAAGTTCTGAGGGAGGCAATGCATGCTACCTCCAGAATCTGCAAAAGCTATCGAAGTCTATATTTCGTTTGTAGTTCAGTCTATATATCATATGTAGTTCGGGATCAGGATCCTTGCTTTAATTCTAGAATGAACTGCTCTATGGCACATGGATAACCAATCTAACCCTACAATATTTGCCATGTGTAGTTTGGGTAGCTCTCATTTTTTCAGTAGGTAGAAAGTTGTCTTTATCCTTTAATCGACTTTCTTGGAGATCAGTGATGGTAATGCCCATGTGATTTGCAAGCAGTTTTTTGAAGTAAATTGATGGTATAATCTTGTCCTTCCGTTGGCTGCAGAGATGCGCTCGATGCATTGGGCTTGGTACGATATTGTTGTAGACGGATGCTGATGACTCATGTCGATCTCATTGAGAAGCTCCTGAACTACAACAGTAATCTCTCTCCCTCCCCCCCCCCCCCCCGCTAGTTACAATTAATTAATTCTCTTGTTGGCTTCTTATAATACAATGCTTCTACTGCAGCATTGGAGAAGTCTGACACCAGTTGAAGAAGCCTAGGTTGGAGTTGCACAAAGGAAGTTTGTGTGTTTGGTGTCTGCGCTAGTCCGTGGTGGTTAATCTGTTCATGATGAAGTTAGTATTGGTGGTGGTATTTTTCTCTGAGCATTAAGTGGTCCGTGATGAATTTTGTTGTCTAGGGGAACCTGCTGTGGAAACGGCAATGGTGAGGTTTGTTGCTTGGAACACGATAGTCTCCGTATATGTTTCAATGATTCAATCAGTTGTGATGATGACTAATTGAAAAGATTTCATAACATCTTGTGTTTTAAACTTACTCTATGTCTCCAATCATCACTTTCTCGGGTCTTTTAGTCATTGTTATGAGATGGCCTGCACTTGATACACGGTGAAACCCTTTGGATTTGTTCACGAAACACTAGCAGAGGGACCAGGTGTCTACGCCAGTTGGTTTTGGTTTGGTGTGGACATGAACCCTTTGCCGAGGCAGGGAATATTGGTTAATTCATCATCGGGACACATCTCCGGGATCATGCAATATGCGATTTCATAGGTGCATCATTGAAACAGTTCTTCGCCATATAATTTAGATAGAGGAAGAAGATCAGTAATGTAGCCAATGATCGAATGGCATCCCTATAGACAAGACTAAAGGCAAATTCCCCATCAGTAATGCTGCTAATGATCGAATTGCATTCCTATCAACAAGACTAAAGGCAAATTCTCGATCAGTAAAGCAGCTTATGATCGAACTGCATTCGTATCGACAAATTTAAAGGCAAATTTGTAATATCCATGGCGTAATCTCCACGAAATGCAAGTCCCTCCTGAACCAAGAAATTATACATTCGACAAGGAATGAAACCTACGAGGAGGCGACTATCAGGGAACTGAATCGTCCGACGATGTCAAATGCGAAAATTATAATTCCAAATCAAAAGTAAATATTTAAGGTCTGACAATACTAAGCCATCAAAACGATTAAACTGAGAGAGAGAGAGAGAGAGAGCAAAGCCTTAATCGCCACCGGCCTTCTGGTAAACGTACGTCAGGCCGCACTTGCCGCAGTAGTGGCGGTCGAAGTGGTTGGCCATGAAAGTCCCGGCACCGCACTCGCCGTTGGGGCACTCCTTCCTCAGCCGCTGCACCTTGCCGGAATCATCCACCTTGTAGAACTGCAGCACCGCGAGCTTCACCTTCTTCTTCTTGTGCTTGATCTTTTTGGGCTTGGTGTAGGTCTTCTTCTTCCTCTTCTTGGCGCCGCCCCGGAGCCGGAGCACGAGGTGGAGCGTCGACTCCTTCTGGATGTTGTAGTCGGCGAGTGTGCGGCCGTCCTCCAGCTGCTTGCCGGCAAAGATGAGCCTCTGCTGGTCCGGGGGGATCCCCTCCTTGTCCTGGATCTTCGCCTTCACATTGTCGATGGTGTCGCTGGACTCAACCTCGAGGGTTATCGTCTTCCCCGTGAGGGTCTTCACGAAGATCTGCATCTTTGCTTGAGCGCGGCGACGAAGCACTGACGAAGCTCTGAAAATGGAAGCGTATCGGCTCTTATATTGCAACAGACAAGGGGGAGGAACTCTGGGCCGAGGTTAGGGTTTCAGCCCAATATGGAGCCCAATATGGTTTGGGCCTCTATTGAGTCCAAGCCCGCAAACTCAGGCCCATTATTATTATTTACCAAAAATAACAAAAAATTAAAATTAAAATGAAAAAATCTCCCTTCTTTCTCCCTCGCTTATCAATGTCCTCTGCTTCTGCTTTGTCCTCTTCCATAGCTTCTTTGCTCAACTGAGCTGAAATTCACCATTTCCGCTCTCGACGGAGCTCCTTCAATGGCGATTCTTGCTCAACTCCCGAACCCCAACCTTTTCTCCTCCCTCCCATCAACTCCGCCGAAGGCCCAAGACGGCCACCCCAACGGTCCCGCCATTCCTCCCCCGCCCATCCCCATCCCCAAGTACCCACCCCCCCTCAGGTCCCAGAGACCCAAAGAGCCCCCGAATGCAAAACCGCCTCAAAACCCAGCCTTGAAGGCCGCCCACCGCAATACCAGGTACTACAAGCCGGTCCGAGACGGGGAGGAGATCGTCTCACCGGATGGTGACCGGTCGGTCTTAATCGGGGAGTCGGGCATGTCGTATCTCCTGCCTGGGGCCCCCTTCGAGTTCCAGTTTAGCTACTCGGAGACCCCCAAGGTAAAGCCAATCGCGTTAAGAGAGCCGGCTTTTCTGCCCTTTGCGCCACCCACCATGCCTAGGTAATGCAGGGCAATGAAATGTGCATATTGAACTGGAATCGAAACGGTATCCGAAATGGTATTCATTTGATCTTCGTTTGCTAGGCCATGGACGGGGAAGGCGCCACTGAAGTCTAAGCACGAGAAGGAGAAGAAGAAAAAGATTCCGCTTTTCGATTCGTTTAATCCACCGCCACCGGGGAAGAAAGGCGTGAAGTATGTGGAAATGCCTGGACCCTTTCCTTTCGGGAAGTACCCGAAGGAAGGAATATCGAGGGAGGAAGTCCTGGGGGAGCCTCTGAAGAAGTGGGAGATCAAGATGCTCGTTAAGCCTTACTTGTCCGATAATCGCCAGGTTAATCTTGGTCAGTCTCTCTCTCCTCTAGTAATTATTCGTATATCGAATGTTGAGTGGTTCTTGCTGGATGCCTATGGTAATTGCTGACTGTTCTTTCACATCTAAACGACTTGACCAGAACAGATAAGATTGATAGGGAGTAGCAAATAGGTGATTCATACTTGCTTGCTGTGATGTAAATTTTCAATTTTTACTGATTTAGGTAGAGATGGCCTGACACATAACATGTTGGAGCTCATACATTTGCACTGGAAGAGACGCAGAGTCTGTAAGGTTCGATGTAGAGGTGTCCCAACAGTTGATATGAATAATATCTGTCATCATCTCGAGGTACAGAATAAAAGATATGTAATATATGTGTGTGTGTGTGTGTGTGTGTGTATAAAGAACAATAATATATATATTGTTCTTTTTCCATGTAGAAGTATAGAAGATACATTCACGCTCACATGTTGAGTATAATTGTAGGAGAAGACTGGAGGAAAAGTTATATATAGAATTGGTGGTGTAGTGTACCTATTTCGAGGAAGAAACTACAACTACCAGACTCGTCCTCAGTATCCTGTGATGCTGTGGAAACCTGCTGCTCCAGTATACCCAAAGCTTATACAAGAAGCACCAGAAGGACTAACAAAAGAGGAAGCCGGTGAATTACGGAACAAAGGGAAAAAACTCACACCGATTTGTAAATTATGTGAGTCACCAATTGCCAAATTGGCCATCTCATATAATCATTTTAGTTCTTTGTCTTTAACTTGTTTGTTTACTCGGAATGTGAAGTCTGACATATAAATCAAGGATTTTCATGTCTTCAAAGCAAAGAACTAGTGATTATCTGCATGTTTCTCGTTTCTTCTTTCTGTCTTTGTCTTGCTTGCCGACTTGGTGAACAGTGGAATACCAAAAAGAGATTATTTATTCTTCATTACGATCAACAAGGGGTTGCTTCATCAGCTTAGTTCTGTTTCCAACTTCATTTTATATATTTATCAATTTCTGTGCCTTTGTTATGCAGCGAAAAATGGAATATATTTGACCCTTGTAAGGGATGTGCGGAATGCTTTTGAAGAGAGTCCGCTAGTGAAGGTTGACTGCAAGGGAATGCACGCCAGTGATTACAAGAAGTTGGGTGCTAAGCTTAAGGTCTGTCAGTATGTCCAATTTTATTGCATTATTTAAGTCACTGTGTCATTAAATTATGCAGAGTTTGCATTTCTATAAGAAAAAGTAGCTTTCCACAAGATTGAAAATTGAAGAAAAAGTTTCGAAGCAACTGACACAAAGTATGCAATTGGCTTCTTTGTTTTTCATCTGAGGGGTCAAGTTGTATGGTTTTGGAATGATTGACCAAGAAGCAATGCATTTCTTTGCTTATCGGGGTTGCATTTTTCTGTCTGAGTTAACTCGAAATGAGTTGATTTGCATCAGTTATCATGTCTCTTACATATGATTTGCCCTGTTTTGCACCTACATGCTGTGGCCTCTAACTTGTTACTGTTCGCGTCAAACAGGAATTGGTTCCGTGTGTCCTGCTTTCTTTTGATGACGAGCAAATATTGATGTGGAGGGGGCGAGATTGGAAATCCATGTATCCCGAACCTCCATCAGCTCATATACCTTTTCAAAGTGGTACAAATAGCTACATCTCTTTTCATTTTATATGTAAATCCTCGCCAACCCTTACATACGCATTCATGTTCTTGAGCTGAATTGCAGAAGAACCACTCGAAGAATGCAGCAATAATGACGGCAAGACAGTAATTTCGAGCCCCAAAATGATGTCTCTCTGGAAGCGTGCGCTTGAATCAAGCAAGGCCCTGTTGCTGGACGAGATCGATCTCAGTCTCGATGACCTTTTGAAGAGAGTGGAAGAGTTCGAGGGCGTTTCACAGGCCGCAGAGCATACCTTTCCCGCCTATGTATTGTCAAGCGAAAGAACCATTGGTAGTTCAGCTGAAGCTTCTGAAGATGGTTCTGAAACCGAATGCTTCAGTGAATTTGGAACCTCTAGTGGTGAAGAGGAATACGATGATGATAATTACGACTCTGATTTATTTGAAGAGGCCAAGTTCTCTCCTCCTTTAGGGGAGCTGCCGGTTGATCGGTTAGTGAATAAGCTCTTGGAGGAATAGGAAAGACTAAAAATTGCATGACACTCTATAGATGATGCTATCTGTATGTAGCTGATGGTTATAGAACAATGTGTTTACATTAAAACAAGTGTTGATATAATACGAATTAACTGCAATGAAGATTTGATCAAACTCCACCAAGCCAAAATATAAGCAAATGCAATTACTGAACAAGTAATATGATTCCCATAAATGGTTCAAAATGATACTAAAATCTAATCCGAAAAAAGCCATTCACAATTTGTTCTCTCGCGATCTAGACATAGTTGACAGATGATCACACTAAACATGCCTACAAAAGATGCTGGAATTCATCTCGCTCATGTCCCTCATCCTCCTCCTGTTTCTGTATTACTGATGAATGCTTGAGAATACCGATTCAGGATCTCTCGTAGAACCCAGCTAAGGTTTTACGTGTTCCCTGATGAACTCCTCCACCTGAGATATATCCCCCGTTAAACCGGAGGCTTCCGCCACTGTGACTCGGTTCTGACACTGAGAAAATGTGAATGCTGCTCCTGGCACACCGAGTGTGAAGTCGTTCGTAATGTCAGCTGCTGATACCACACTTCTTGACTGCCGTAACTTATCACTGCAGTGCAAATAAAAGGTTTATGGTCACAAACCTATGCCAATCCACATGGATGGATTTCCAAGAATCTATTCTCTCAAATATAAAGGAAAGAGCAGATATTTCCTGTAAATGGAGCAAAGAGCCTATTTTTGCACCACATTCATATTGAGTGATAAAAAGAAGGCAAAGCCATAGAGTGAAAATATGGCATACATTTCCTTCTCCATCTGTTTTCGGATGAAGTCCTTGGTATGTGCAGTCACTTTCTCTGTTTTGTTGCAGAGGATGAGTACAGGGATTTTCTTCTTGACAACATATGCATTAGTCAAAACATCGTACAAGTACCTTTACCAATAAAGAAATAAGCAGTCAGAAATATAAGGGACCTTCACAATGTTCAATCAGTTGAGTAAATCTAAACAGCGTTGTCAGGGCTTACTCAGAAACAGCACGGCAGTTTGGTAAGAAGTCCAAAGCATCTACAACAAACACTAGGCCAGCCGCTTGAGGCAAGAACTCCTCCAACTTGGGTCGTAGGCGAGAGTGTCCAGGAACATCAACGAGATGAACAGGCTTTATCTTTCCTTTCTACAAACAATAACCCGGAAAATTAGCACCAAAAGGCAACAATAGGGAACCCTACTGTACTGCCATGTAACAGACTTCCAGTAAAAGCAACAGATGATATAATGATGGTCTCCAATCCAACAGAATATGAGCGACTATTGGAGCATCAATGAGACACAACAGCTGTATCTGTACACAATGCCCAGAAACTTAAGACACCTAAGCACAAAGAAAATTAAACTGGGCACCTGGCTGGATCCACCTTACGCATACAAGCAAAAGAGAAGTACCTTGGTAGTTTCTGAACGTAGGATGAAAGTTCCCTCATTTGGTTCCATTGATGTCACAGTACCCTGATGGTAAGAGCCATCACGAAGCTGGCAAATGCAATACAAGTTAGTCTCATGAAAGCTGAGATGACCAGAACAGCCGAATTTCCAAGACCAATATCTCAATAGCGGCATGCGTAAGAGTGAAAACATCTATGGACTGATGAACAATGCTAACTCTAGACCAACAAGAATCTTAGAAGATCGATATTCGAAACGTATAAGCCTCCATATATAGCAGTTACCGCTTCAACTCCAACCCCTTGAAAAATCTATAGTTACCTGATAGAAGAGAACAGTCTTGCCGCCCCCGCTGAGTCCAGTGAGCACAATGGTGTTAGACTTCTTGCGCTTAAACAACGGAACTGCAGAGCAAAACACACAAAATTCAGGCTTTCCCATAAACGAACACAATTCCCATCGGAACGAGCACGGAAACAGCATCAGATGGACGAATTGATCAGATAACCGACGGAATTATCAGACCAGGTGAGCGAGCGAGAACTCACTTGACAGGAGGACGACAACCGTGAAAACCAAGACAGCGATGGCGACATAGAGCTGAGCCGGGGGAACCTGGTGAACCTGCTCGAGCAATTGACCCAGCAACTGGTTCAATTGATTGGTCCAGTTCTCCACCTGAACCTTCCACTGCTCCATGCCCTCCATCCTCGCCTTCCGAGGTACGAAATTTCAGCAAAAGGAACCCTAAGTCTGCAACAAGAACAGCGATTCGGAGATGGATCTTCCGAGGGAGGGAGATTTGAAGAGGGAATCTGCAAGCCCTAATGAGGAAGGAAAAGGCAAAAAATTCTCGTCCTTCCCGTTTCTTCTTCTCCTCTCCTTCCTCGGCAAGCAATGCAACAATTTCTCCGGTAAGACAAACTTGCTCCGGTTCTTCTTTTTCTTTTCCACGGTGCCCCTCGGAAAGGAACAAATTATATTTTAACCCACAAATTTTGGATATGTGCCATTGACACCCTAAAGTTCTTGTAGAGATCACACTTGGGCCCTCATATTAACATCCTCGGGATCACCATTGAATCACCGGAGTTCCTGCAGCGCCAACTACAACGTTCGATTGGTCTTCTTGAAATCCGATACTGTGAGAGAAGCAGAGTGAAAAATTACATCTTCATTGCACATGATGGTCTCGAAGCTCTTGGCAAACTAAAGTGATATGTGATATAGTTAGCAACGCCGGATAGTCTAGAATTTCGGAATTCGAGGGTGCGAATAAGTGCTGTGCAAACTCCAGGGTACAAATTGGTCTAGAAGAAAAGGTTGAACAGTAAAATGTAACTTTACGTTTTTTCAAAAAATATTATTATATCAGGCAGTTTCTTTAGAAAGCCCAAAAGGAAAAATTAAAATTGAAATGAAAATGAAAACTATAGAATATAGACCATAGACGGCCCAAGTAACGACCCATGAGACGACTAAATATTGAATGAGTATTACTCATTCATCGTAGATGAGTAATAATAAATGAAAATACTTGTGAATGAGAACTTATAAACTCGTTGTGGGGTTAATTCTCTATTTTCAGATATTCTGATTTGATGTTACATGGTTAAGTGGCTGAATAATATTTACCGAATATTTGCTTCTATGGACAGCATTTTCTGTCTTGCCAACTCAACATGAGCTAATTTCGCTTAGGTGGCCACGGTGAGACCTATTAAAAACCAAAATCGACATGGTCTAACAAGATTGAGTTGGATTCGGGAGGTCAGATCGAAAACCGATATGACCTTGCCCCGATCAAATGGGCCAAATCTGAACCGTGCCACATCAAACCAAGGTTTCTGAACACGCCCAGATCAACTGGCTCCATATTGGGAAGGACAAAATTAATCGGCTTCCATTCTGTAAGGACGAAACTGAGTAAGATCAGCCCTCAAAGCTACCATCTAACTGACCTGAACAAGGCCGTACACGGGCTAACCTGACCCGCCTACTTCAGGTGTCTCCTATGTGACCAAGGTGAGGTGAGACCAACCCCTCTGTGACCACGATGCGGTCTCCCCTCACTGAAGCTGATTTGACTTGGCGAGGTAGGCCAATATCTTGATCAAGAACTGCAGCATTGATAAACAAAACTTTGGTCTCAACGAAGTCGGTTTTGATGCCACCAACCTCATTCGTAGTCAAATCTATTAACACGCACAAATGCCGGTCATTATCGAGTCGCAATTGTAATGCAACAATTCCGATTGCAGCAACATGACTAATCACACTCAAAATATCAGTTCTTGCTCAGAAATTCTACACAGTTACGTGACAGTGACCTCGCAGACATTCAATTTGTTCTCTGTGACACCAAGCATCCTTTATAAGCATGGTTTTTGTACCTTATACTTCCTTATGCTTGTCTAGAGAAATGAAATGATTGGCTGCCTCCGGCGAAAAGGATCTACAAGCTTAAACATCGAGTAAGATAAGATCGGTTGAGCAGTACAAGCGTACGTAATAAGCATCGCCTATGCCAGATCTGATAAAAGCAATGAAATCGTTGCAGGGACTTGCTTTCATTGCAGGCAGTTCGTTGCTATGAACTGTCTCGATTTTAATCAGAATTCTATTTCCTTCAGGTTCTAACTTAACAAACTTAACTCCGACACCACTCAATTCATATCTGCAATGTCCATTCTCTGGTCGATAACGTCGTATGACTCGTATATTGAGCCAGTCTGATGCAGTATTACTCTATTCATTTTGATCATTTTTTTTTCCTTCTACGGCTCTAATCTAATTATGTACTAAATCAACTCCAACCCCTTGATTCAGACCTCGGGTCCATCCCTAGCCCTATCTCGAGTTGCATCCATTAACTGCGCGTCCCACTGGCGATACTCTTCTTAGTTTTCTCTAGGCTCAGAGGGGCCGCAACACAGATTTGTTGCGATCGCGAGTACGAAATATCTATGCAAGTTTTGTGTGGAGGAAATGAAGTGTGAGCAAGTTTTTATTAATGTGCGTCCACCAATTTGAGCTACATTTCTATGCTCCTCATGACTCCTTATCCATTGCAAGCTGATATGAAAAGGATACCTCCTAAGATAAAATGTCCATTTCAGATTTCAACTCGTGACACTGAAACCCAAGAAACAAAAGATATTCAAGAAAATATGATCGCGCTTTGGATGAAGTAGTTGAGGAGTTGTTGTCAGTGATTTCTTGCTCACAATATCCCGGTTTCGCACTAATTTCCCGACTTGAAGTAAACGTCGTGTTCATCCTCAAGCTCATGCAGATGGGAAACGCTCCGGTCAAGTCATCGGGGCTGCCAGGGATCTCCTTCGTTGCGCCACAAGGGTATGTGAATCGATAACGGCATAAATTACTACTAGGCATGTGTGTCCCGTGAGTTAGCTTAGCGCAAAAATTGCAATACCTTACCCAAGTTAATTGGAGTACGTTATTGATGATCAACAAGCTACCGGTAGAGCAAACGAGTACACATAATCCCCGAGCTCTATATTCCTTTGTGACTATTTATATTTGTCCGTATCTATTGTCATTTCAAATATTCTTGGAACTAAAAGAATGCTTGTAGATCAAGTTAATTTATTCACAATCTCTCTCGTAACTAAAGAAAAATTAATTATATATTAATATAAAGGGTAAAATTGTTTTTTACTATTTGCTTATGATAATTTTTTTTCCTATCATAAATAATTCATGATAAAATCTTAAACGGTCATTATTCACATTATAAAGGGCATATTTCATAGTGTCATATGAGTCTAATATAATGAAATAGAAATTATACTAACTAATATAAAGGGTCACGAATAGTCTCATAGTGAGTAACGAGTACGTACATATGAATAAATTAGTGTGCAAGACTTATTAAAAATGAAGATTCCGTTCATATGACACTAGCATTTGCTTGGAATTAAGAAATTTCGAGTTTACTCACATGTAAGGCTTTGATAACGGTTTCCTCGTGCGCGGAAAAAATGTAGATTTCACCAAAAAGAGGATTCTGTGGTATAATAACACTATTGACTCAAAAATTTTAATCCTAAGCTTGCCTCTTGAATGAGAAACTTTCACAGATCATTTATCTCTCTTTTCTTGATCCTTGATATCTTAATAGGATCATCGGTTTTGCCCAAAAATTACCCATAACACAATATGTTTGGATTTAGGAAATCAACTTGAATCATCTATGAGAAAAGGAAATCGACTTGAATCATCTATGAGAAAAGGAAATCGACTTGAATTTGGAGAACTGAGGACTCTAACTAAAGCTGTAACCGGGCTAAATAAAAGATTAAAAAAAAAGTCGGGGATCCATGTTAACCTCGTTGATAGATGTAACTTAAAATGCACTGGTGCACACACTCATTTAAAAATCAGGAAGTTACAAGTTCAATTTTTACTAATTTTCATATGTACGGAATCTTCACTCTTAAAAATATTTCATAGTATCATATCAGTCTAATATAATGAAATAGAATTGCTAATAACTGATATAAAGGGTCACGAATGGTCCCACAGTAAGTAACGGATCTTGATTACCAGACAAGAGAATGCACCAATGCGCTACGTCCTTGTTGGAATTTTTGATTTACCTGTGAGCCAACGACCTATGACTCTAACGAGGAGAGAATACAGTCAACATGAAAATTAGATAATCTATATATGGGGTTGTTGGGTAATTTTGGTCATCAGATCTGCATCTGCATCTCCTTCTTTTTCTTCTTTTTCTTTTTCCCCCTCCTATAATGGTCATCATATGTTTGATTGCAGACTGTTGGTGGGTACTTTAGGTTGGTGGCAATAGTAGGATTTGGACATCCAAACATGGAAGATCATCCGTCAAAGGAAGACAATGAAAATTAATTTAACTTTCTTTGATTTTTTATATAAACCTACAAAAATATATAATTTAAATTATTTATGCAGGGTTTACCCAAAAAAATTTATTTATGCAGGAATACATACATACATACATATATATATATATATATCATATAAAAATAGAGGTTAGAAACGTTCCTTCTCTTTGGTTTTTGTTTGACTTCAGAAACCGGCTGATACGGCTGACCACCGGCGAGAAGAAAACTTTCCGTTTGTTTTGCTATACAGATACTAATGGTGCGTTTGGTTTCAGAGTTAAAATAACTTTGATTTTAATTGTGAAAAATGATAAATAATTATGTAGTGTGTTGAGTTAAAGTTAAAGTTAAAATTTTTAACTTGAGAAATATGTATTTTTATTATGTAGTGTGTTGAGTTAAAGTTAAAATTAAATTTTTTGTGATTTTAACTGCGAAATCAAACGAGGCATAACCTTGTAACGCTCACGGCACGCGACTTCTCAGTTCTCACGAAGTTAAATATACTCAATATGAATGCAATGAGTTAGAGATAGAAAAGCAATATTTGTGAATACAGATTGAGAAGAGATCGATCTGCGGGTTCAAAATTAAATACTGAAACTAGCTATTTCGAATCTTTGATAAAGTTTGGGCCCGCTCCATCCAGTATTGAAAAGTCAATTTGTATGAAGACGTTGAACCGTAGTGAATCAGAAGCTCCAGAGAAATTTTAATGACATGTATCTAGTCGTCCTATTGGATATACATATATATATTTATTTATTTTTATTTTTTTCGAACAACCAGATAATGCATATACGTAGAAGGGACTCTCTCTGGTGAACTAAAACAATGTTTTACCACTGTACACCCGGTGGCCAAATGGCTTCCCCTCTTCAGCTCTCTTTTATATATTGATGAGGTACTTCTGAATTTAATGTCGACAAACTTAAGGCACCGAACAAGCTATCGAAAGACTTTTGTGCATTCTAAGTTTTGGCTATAAAATGAAGTGCTAATAACATAAATAGGCACTCGGTTTACTCAATTTCTCATATTTAGCACTTGTTAAATTTATATGATTACACAAAAGGACATGCAGTTTTAATTATATTTCAATTCTAGCATGACTGTAAAATGTTCATAAAAAATTCCAGTAAAATGCTCATGTAACATCTTTGCTTGCCCACCATAGCACGGGTGAAAACGTGCAACATAAGCATTTAACGGGCCCCATGGATATTGACGATCTTGCTAGAGTTGGGACGAAATTTAAACCACACGTCACTTGGCATAATTATATAAAAAGCGTGCTAATTTTGGTACCATGTGCTTGTTTATATTATCAACCCTAAAATATATATGTTAATGACATGCTTAAGAAAAATAAAAATATATTATATGTGAATTTCTTGGGCTCCTTATTTTACTTTTCTTTACTGCCCTTAAAGCTTCTATTGTAAATAAATAATAATAACAAGAAAGTTCATATTCTCATCTGTTGTAGTTACAATTATTTTTTGTTTTTACCCTTCTTTGGGTAAAATTGTTTTTAACTATTTGCTTATTATAATTTTTTCCTATCATGAATATTTCATGACAAAATTTTAAATGTTCATTATTCACGCTAATTTTATGAAGAATATTCAATGATTATAAAAAATAATAGCTCACTATTCATGTGACTATAAGCTCATTTACTCGTTTTATGTAATCTCATTGATACTCTCTTACGTCATATGGTGAAATAACCACCAAAAAAAAATCCCTCATATAATCCTAAGGTTGGTGGATCGATTAGATTAATCAATAAATTAATTGATGTGCACAAATGCTGGGAGACATCTCCCTGTCTAGTTAGGCAAAACTACGATATCGAATGATCATGATCATTTGACCTTGGAGACTTGGAGATTTGGGAGTCTCGAGAGACTTAAAGAACGATAAAGAAATCGACGAAGATGCTGGAGAGGGATTAGGGGAGTTGATCAGCGGTTCGGGGAATCATCTGTCCGTGCTGCAGCATCGCCTGAAGGAAGATTTATGGTTCTCTATCAGAGTCGTAGCATCACATTACGTGCTGCAGCATCGTCTGAGAGCTCAGTTGAAATATGGGTGAGCTCGGCCCGCGACCCAACTAGCTTTTCTTTGTGTTTTTCTACTCAAATTGACTAGGGTTTACCTCTTTTGACCTCGTTTAGGACTCCTTTATATCTCTTTGGCTTTCGCTTGTTTTGTAGTACATTTTGGGATGGCTAGGTTTTCTTTTGGGAGAACTGGCGGGGTTATATTTGAACCCAAGACATCCCCCGGCGTGTACTTGCCGTGGGAAGGAGCAAATGACAGTGAAATTTTCTTCTTTGTTATTTTCCTTATTTTGGTCGAAAATGAAATTGAAATACTCGTAATGTAATAATAATGGTGACAAAGACATTCCCCTTTATTCCATAAAAATAATTGAATTCATAAATTACTTGATAAACTTATCTCGGTGGTTCCAACTCCCCCATTGCCCCCTTATATATAAATTATTCAAATCAGTCGATCCGCCATGGAAGCTGACAGCAAATCAGAGAGAGAGGAAAGCAAAGAACGAATCGAAGAAGCACGAAGATGGCCGCTGACCAAGGATTCACCGGCGAGGTTCCCATTCACGGTGATGTCCTCGAGCTCTTGCTCTCGTACGTGCCGCTGGTCGACCTCGTCCCCGCCGCGCACGTGTCAAGGTCCTGGAGGCGCGCCGTCGCCGCCTCCCTCCGGCACTTCAAGCGCGCCAAGCCTTGGCTCCTGGTCCACACCCAGGGCCGCTGCTCTGGCTGCCCCTCCTCCACCTACGCCTACGACCCCCGCTCGGGGATATGGATTGAGGTGGTGGACGCATGGCGGCCGCCGGTGAACCTCGCCTCCGCCGTCCGGTCGTCGCACTCGACGCTCCTCTACGCGCTCTCCCCCTCGCGGTTCTCCTTCTCGTTCGACCCGCTCAACCTCAAGTGGCACCACGTGCAGGCCCCGGTGGTCTGGCGCACGGACCCCGTCGTGGCCCTGGTCGGCCACCACATCGTCGTGGCTGGCGGCGCATGCGACTTCGAGGACGACCCCCTCTCCGTTGAGACCTACGACCTGAGGACTGGCGCGTGGAGCGCGTGCCAGTCCATGCCCGCCATCCTCAAGGACTCCTGCTCGTCCGCGTGGCTCTCGGTCGCCGCGGACCGCCGCCGGATGTACGTCACCGAGAAGGTCTCCGGTTTGACCCACTCGTACCATCCCGAGGCGCGGGCCTGGTACGGGCCGTACTACCTGAGGCCCGACTCGAGTGTCTATTACTCCGTCATCGCTTTCTCCGGCCACCGGTTGATCCTGGTCGGCCTCATTGGGAGCTCGGAGAACTTCGAGAGCCTGAAACTGTGGGAAGTCAGCTCCGATCTGCAGGACATCGATGAGATTGCCGAGATTCCGGCGGAGCTCGGGGAGAAGCTGAAGGACCAGTACACCGGCGTGCCTTCGATAACGGTCCGTGCGGCGGGCAATTTCGTGTACATGCACAGCCCGGAGAGGCCGGAGAACGTGGTGTGGTGCGAGGTGGCGGCGCGCGGGGGGCGGAGCGAGTGGGGTTGGGGGAGGAACGCTGCAATTGGCGAGAAGAACTGGTTGGAGAGGATGGTGTTTACATGTGCAAGCGTCGGGGTGGCCGAGCTGGAGACGGCGGTAGCGGCGGGGAACCGGAGATTTCGGGTGAAGGAGACGCCGTCATCGATCTAATACTATGGCATGAAAGTCCGTTTCAGAAATAATTGTCTAATTTCGAAACGGGCCCACATGACAGAGTTCTACATTTGTTTACTGAATCCCCCAGCCGTTGATGAAATGATGAATAAAATGAGAAGCGACTCTTTTTTTGTTTTTTGTTTTTTGGGGTGAAAATGAGAAGTGATTCTAATCTTGCGTTTGGTTTCAAAATAGATTTTGATTTTGAAAAAAAATGATATAAATTGAGCTCGTCATTTGACTTTATATGAATTATTTTGTTTTGTTGTGAAAAAAAAAAGGTATAAATGGGGCTCACTCTTTAATTTTGTATAAGTTATTTTATTTTGTTTTTGATAGAATTAAGTTAAAATTGTGATTTTAAAATCACATTTACAAATCAAATAAGTCATAAAAGCTTTTTTTTATGTCAAAATTAAATTTTAAAATTTTAAAATTTTAACTTTAACACACTACACAACAAAACACACTCTTTTCAAGTCAAGTAGGTGGGCCCCACATATTATAAAACATACAATCCAATTATAATTAATTATCTACACAATCAAAACAGGTGGGGTCCACAACGATTAATTTTTATTTGTCATTTTTCACAATAAAAATCACAGTTACAAATTCAAAACTTCAACTCTAAAATCAAACGGATTGTGAATATTTCATTGAAGTGATTCTCATCGTCTTCGAATCAAATTCTGATTCTACATTGATTCCTTCTCTCCATTGAGCCACACATCCCCGCGAAATCAGTGGGAACGGAAAAGGCAGCATCAATGGTGAAGGTGGGATGTGTTCGATCTTATTTGGGTTTCTGGATTCGATATGGGTTAGATTTGATTTGGCTTCAATCTGAGTTGGATTTGACTTGGGTTCGATCAAGGTTTGATTTGATTTGGGTTTGATCAGGATTCAAGGGATGAAGTATGAGAAACAGGACTCCGATGGTGGTGTCGACGATGCCCAAAGTCATCAATGGCGATGGTTTGGGCGGCTGGGCAGTGTAGGTCAGTGGCAATGAACGGAGGCGGAGATGGGATTTTTTTTTTTTTGCTGAATATTAATTTAATTAATATAATATATATATGCGGGCCCTCATAAAATATTCCAAAAGAGAGATAAGCATTGAAATAGGAATCTCTATTTTTTTAAGGTGTCTATGATCTATGTGGCGCTTATGTGATAGTGTAGAGCTCAGTTCAGAAACACTAAAAAGAGATATCCATGAGAAGTTGTCTTAGTTATGAACATTTGACATGGGAACACAAGATGTTTTGTTCCCGCTCGTGCAAAATGTTCATCCATCATGTAAAAAGGGAATGTAGTGATTGAGTGACATGCACTCTCATTCAAGAATTAATAAATTTTATATTCGATTTTCAAATATTTATACTTATTTATTTAGATATTTATCATTTTGTACGAAGTTCATTGATTTCCCTTATAACTGAAAGAGGGAGAATTTTCTTTTGATTAATGCCGCCTCTTAGTTCTAGATTGAAAGATTTAAAAGATGAGGAATGTACTACATCAATCGAAAGATGAAACCTTGTTATCCACAATTTGAGTAGTGGCGCTTAAATGACAACACCACAACGGTCCATACTCTTTATGCATGGAAGGTTCTAGTTTGAAAGAATTTTAAGATATGGAATGTACTACCTCAGGGAAATCTTGTTCTAAATACAATCCACAATTTTAGTTATGGCGCTTCACTTACAAGACCACAACAGTTTGTATTCTTTCTTACTCGTTCACATTGATGCAGCGTGGATCACGGTTTCTCGCGCCTAAACCTGAATTTGGACTCGGAGAGAGTAGAACATGTCTAAAAATTAACACCCAAACGGGCCATGATAGAAGAGAAAAACTCTCATCTTGATTAACAAAATATTATCAATCTTCGTTATTCTTCCATGGCCATAGGCCTACAAGACTTTAATAGAATTTCTAACACGACTAATAAAAGGAAACTAGAATCCTAAAGATAACATAGTATCAAATCCTAAATATTTAAGATAATATCTCCTAATATCTTTCTGTAAAATATAGTAATTTAATTAAAACGATAATATTTCTGAATTACATATCAAGAGATCTCATCTATTCCTTTATTTTCACGAGAATCATTCCTTCATTAAACCAAAATATACTTATTTGAACTTCGAATTCTTGAATGGTAAACTTCCTACCTCCGTGTCACAGGCTCACTAGAGCATAAAAAGATAAAGAAGAAAGCAGAATGAAGAATGAGTCCATATATGTTGTAAAGCCCGGTTCAATGAGCTCAGTCGATTCTTTGAGGAAGATAAGAATCAACGAGGTGTTGTGTTCTTGTCAGTCTTATTTTGTGGCCCTCCTGTTTACTGATTCAAAGCCCATTTAACAGATAAGAGAAACAAAAAAGAACTCAAGTAAGCGAGAGCTACAAATGTAAAATAAGATAAAACGAGAAAAATTGAAAAATGAAGAAGACAAATTTAACAAAGATAGAGTACTAAAAGTATTATGAAAAAAAGAAGAAAAGAAATAACATATACAAAAAAATTACGAAAGGTTCATTAAAACAATCATAAAAAAGAAAAAGAATATAAAATCAATGAAAATGGAAAGGGTCGACATCTTTTGAGGCCTCAATGCAAGGCTAACACAAATATGATTTACTTATGGGGACATGCAATAACAATTCCATCAAAGAAATACATTTGAATAAAGGAGACAAAGGCATTTTTATACTTTATAACATATTTAAATACAAGCGAAATAGAGGGAAAAGAAGGGTAGGGAAGCATTCTCTCATTTATTTCTTTTTGTTTCCCTCGATCCAAATGAAGAATTAGGTGGTGTTTGATAAATTAAGTGCTTAAAATTAAGCACTTAATTAGTTTAGAGAAGAAATGTATAAGAAGAAGTGATGAATGAATAAGGATGAGAAAAAATTTTGTGAGAAATAAAAAAATCAATGGAAAATGAATTATTTTATTAAATCAAAATTTTCTACTTATTTTATTAAATGATTTTTTTACTTAATGATTAAATAGCTTAGATCCTTATCTCTCATATTTTCCTCTTTCTTATATTCGTTTTCTCTTATAACTAGCTTGAAACTAATTTTTAAACACTTATTTAATTAAGTTAAAATAAACACACTAAATCTTTCAATTTTTGGCATTTTTATCATTTTCATCTTATGCTTTTCTTTTTCTCATTCATGTCCTCAAAACTTTTACATTTTGTCCCTTTAATTTGAATCTCAAATTTTCCATTAACAGTGCTTAGTGGATATTTAATTTGATTTATTTCATTTATTTAAAAATTACTCTTCGGCAAACATTTTTTTTTTAAAAAAAGGGGGGCAATGAGCCCAATGGAAGAGCTAGAGGGGGCTATTGGCATTGGTCGACAACCAGCATCCCCCTCCAAGGTTGCCCACGTCCTCTCGAAGTAGAGATCTCGTTTCATTTGAGGGGCAGGTCGGGCCACTGACCTCGAGGGGTGAGGTGGGGATCACCGGCCAACTCCCCCATCCCTCTAGTCGACCGAGATCACTTTCAATTTGGGGCTGGGATCATTGGCCGGCAGTCACCATCCCCGTCTTCTCCAGCTATTCCCCTCCCCGTCCTTCATTTCATTTTTCACTTTTCTTTAAAATTTTATTCTTGTTCAAGGAACATGACAAGAGTTTGACATAAAATGATATGTAGCTCGTTTGTATTGGCTTCAAAATCCATGCCAATACATTGTTAAGGGTAAAATCAATGTCAGGACCAAAGTGGTAGAAACACCGAACGTTGAGAAAAAGAGTGACGATAAAGTCTAGGAATGGGCGACGTGGGTTAGTTCAAATGGTTCGGCGCTTGTTCCGCTTAAGTAAAGTTTCGAGTTGCAGTTCTTATGAATACGAAAAATCCATGTTGTGAGAGTTGTATCCCTTAGTGGGTCGATTCGGCTCGACTGAATTAATCGGGACCTAATCGGGCTTCCGAATATCATTGTTTACACTAAAAAAAAAGGTTTAGGAATGAAAAATAGCAAAATGGTTAATGTGGGTTGATTCAAGCGATTCGGTGCTTGTTTCTCTTAAGCGAGGTCTCGGGTTCGAATATTGTGAATGGAGAAAATTCATGTTGTGAGAGTTTTACATTTTTAGTGGATCGACTCGGCTCGAACTAGATTAGTCGAGACCCGTTGCACTTCCAGATATCACGATACTAAAAAAAAAAAAGTAGTTTTTTTTTCCACCAATAGTAGAATTTTTCATAAGAATTAAAAACAACTTATTAGCTGTAAATCTGTAATTCCTGAGCCCGGCCGAGTAACGTAGTCTGCCCGGCCCTCCCAGTTCAACGCATTGTGGTCCAACTGCAATTGTACAAGAAAACTCTTCAATATAGGCCCGCTTCATTTTGTCCAATGAAACCCAAAACCAAAGGAAAAGAACACCACATTGCTTAGCTTTTAACCGAAAAAATAAAAATAAAAATAAAGAAGAAGCGAATAGTGTTTCATATGCTTCCACGACAGAACGACTATCGGGAGTTATTTAGAGCCGCTGAATGAGTATGAATATCTCGGAGCCGGTAATCAGCTTGAGCTAATCTGACGTGAAAAAGCCGCTTATCATTCGAAGTCGCTCGAGTGGATCTGTCAAGTGACAGCCCCCGCCCAATTTCCGATTACAGACCCGAATGGGAAGGCGAGAATAATCAGAATTATATTAAGACTGAGGGTCAAGTATCCTCAAGATTAGTTACAACCATCCACCAATTGGAGACAATGAAATGGCAAGCTTGGGCCCACTTCGTTGTCATCCATTTGATTGGGATGGAGCCCACAGGCCCAATACAATACGCTGCCAAATTCCTCAATCATGATAATTTTATATTATTATTATCATTATTATTAAGCCGATTCCTCTTTATTTTTATTATTATTATATTATGCGTAAGGTCTTCAACTACACCAAAAATAGGAAAAAAAATACATATTTTTATATAATAGTAAGGAATGTGGATACATATGGAAAATATGTAGTAAATAACTAAGTGATCATCTGTCTCGAAATTCTTCATTAAAAAAGAAAATTTACGGTGTGATTTTCAACGTAGACGATGATAATTTCAAATATCTGAATATTCAAATTAATAGTTATCATGAAAAGGGTCATAATTTAATGCATGTTAATAGTCAAATCAAGATTTCTTTTCTTGGTCGAAGAAAAAGTAGGTCCGGTCCGACTATTTGCAGGTCAAACAATCGAAGATTTTGGCTGAATGGTAAAGTTCAAAGTTCAAACAATCCAAGTTAAATGGCGAATTAACACTCATATCGGCCTCTGTCCTTTGGAGCGAAACCTTCTTGGTGATGAACAATCCTTAAGCCGTTGGGAAAATTCTTTACACCTTTTTTGATTTAGTCTCTCTTTTTCTATCATCTTAAATGAAATATAAGAAAGAACGTAAAAACTGAATTGGATTCTTTGGATAAACATTATTAGTCTAATCATTTCGTTTAAAATCGGGTGTTGACTCTCAGTCGTGTTATTAACAACTCGCACTAAAGCGTGGAATAAAAAAATGAACTCACCAAATGAGTTGAAAACCCTTGTCTTGCTATGCTAGGACCTTTAGTGGTCTCTTTTTGTTGTTGTTGTGGTTTTTTTTTTTTTTTTTTTGGAGTAATTTGCAGTTCCTCTTTTCAATTCCAATTCTCAATTCCAATTCAAAGATGGCTTTTTCCCCGGTTTACTCTCCCATAATTGCACCGAAGGGAAAGCAAAAGTTCCAAAAAGACAAATACCAAATCATGCTATCTAGCATCTAATGTTTTTCTTTTGGACCATTCTTCACTCGCCACATTTTCCATTTTATCTTTTTTTTTTTTCCTCCGTTGTATCCTTTCAAATGTCATTTCAACCTCATGGGTTTGGTATCGGGCTTGGGCCCCCATAGACTTTTTTGCCTTTCATCCCACTTCGCTTGGGTCCTCTTCGTTCGTACTCGAATAAGACCCAGTTGCATGTTGCCCCGCTATATGAAACGTATGTTTTATGATGTATGGTATATCAATTTGTTAGGGATGCACTGGGGCATAGGGTCGGAGTCCCCATCCTGTCGCGGAATTCCATTTACAAGTCCACGTTCAACGGAGAAAATTATTAAAATTTTCGCAATCAGAAAATATTACAATACACATGGACCACCACAAGCTCTAGACCGTTAATGGATTTACTCGTATGCCGGATCCTCGATCACTTAAAGTTGATCAAACAGTGATTCATTGCGGGGGACAATGACGCTGGTGTCAAGTGGTTCTAGACGTTCCTGCACCAATCAACAAAAATGTTGTAGAAAATTGTTAAGTGTATCAATTCTATCAAGATTAGACGGTTTTTTCCTTAATCGACTAGTAACACCGGTAATTACGCTACACCGATACTTGAAAAATGAGATGATGTGAAAGTTGATATATACATTTGAACGAGACCTCCTATGATAATGTTAGTTGTTGAGGTTGAGGGGTCACTCCTGGAATGCATATATATCCATGCATGCTCTACGCATTCTTTCGTCTAATTGATTTATCAACGATTTGTAGAAATTTGCATATACATACTTTGCTCAAAATCCGACAAGGGAAATCACAATAAGTGAAGTAGAGCGTAAGTTACATGCAAATAATTAACCGAATCATAGATATTGATCATTAGATCTTTGAAGCATAGAAATACATTTATAGAAACAAGGGAAAAAAAGAAGAAGGATATGGTGGTAAATGACTGAGATTGTGAAGGCACCAAGCGTCCGGTCCAGTGGGCGTTGAACAGGTGAAGTCTTGAAACACCAATGAGAATAGGAGCACGTGAGTTAAAAGTAAACTCAACCATGGGAATCTACTTGCCTCGGATTTACCTCCGCTTTTGTTCGGATTAAGAAGGATAGATAGCAGTGAGTTGTCGAGGATTATTGTACAAATTCGATAATTTTTCATATCCCGCTCCTCCATAATCCTTCTTGATCTAGATCCAAACGAGCACTTAATGCAGAAAATCTAATTAAATCCTTAATTGATCATGTCTTTTTTTCCCCTTAAAATTTTTTAAATTATCACATAACGTGAAAATATTAAAAATTTTGCTTTAAATTATTTCTTTTAAGATTGTTGGATTGGAATTTCATTAATATCCGCTCCGTTGTCGACGTAAAGATGGCATTTTCATAGATATATATATATATATATATATATTTGTAAGTATTTTCAAATAGCTATCATTCGGTACTTGACCCAAGGTAAAAGCAAAGTCGGTTTTCTATCTCCATACGTTTTTCCCCTATGGATTTGGAAGGGTTAATGCATAATTTCGAGGGAAAATCAATATAGCAATTAGCAACCCATGCAGAATGTAACTAAAAAGGGTCTGAACCTCGCAGCGAAGTATTTTATTTGAGTTATAATTACATTAGGATTTATGGCTTAATGTTGTTATTGAGACTCTAATGGGGTTTCAAGGGAATGTCATCCGATTTTTTTTTCCTTGATAAATTAG
Source organism: Punica granatum (assembly GCF_007655135.1). Classification (NCBI taxonomy): domain Eukaryota; kingdom Viridiplantae; phylum Streptophyta; class Magnoliopsida; order Myrtales; family Lythraceae; genus Punica; species Punica granatum. The sequence goes on from NC_045132.1 coordinate 22,594,992, forward strand.
ATACTGACGATAAAATGAATTTCAATTTATATTTAACTAATTAATTAAGGTAAAAAAAAAAAAGTTCCCCTGACTAGAGGAGGAGCAGGCAGGTAAAATGGGAGAGGACTGTTCATTCTCTTCTCTCATCAAACGACACAAATGTCCCTTGGATTTAAGGTAAAAGTCTCGAGCACAGTTACTGGAAATTCTCTACTTATTAATTATAATAAATATAAATAATTAACATAATAAATTATTTATAATAACAATTAAAAATGATTTGTTTAATTTCCCTTAATCAAAACCTAAAGTAAAGCTTTGAGAATATTTCAGTTTTCCCAACGCGACAAAAATGCTCTAGGGGCTTGTGCCCACCATCTCTTTCCCCCCTCTCCTAGATAATGTCAAGACATAATAATAATCCCTTTAAACTATTCAAGATTTAAAATATATATATATACATATATATATACACACACTTATAATTATTTTTCAATTTTTTTAGTTTCCCATATTACCCCTATTCTATCCTCAAATTTACCAAGAATATTCCCAGGCCATCGGCAAGTAGATACAGCAGTGACTGCACTGTGTAGCGTCTAACTACTCTATCACTCCCCGTTTCTTGAAAGGCCTTGTCAACAATAATTTCTATCATGACTCATCGATGGCAACAAATTTATGTAAATTGATATTTCATTTGTTCCAAATCCTGATAGGTGATTAACGAATTTTACCTATTGAATTATGAGAAGGGTTTAAGGATAAGTTAAAACCTTATAGGGTTCGAGAAGGGTTTATGATTTTTACCTCAAAATCCGTCTTAAATCCGTTAAGCGTAAATTTACTAAATTTCATTTCATATTTATCATTTTATTTTTGTTTCCCTTTATTTTAATTTAAATTTTAAGTATTTGTAATACTTATTTAGTGTTATGAACTGAAAAGTGTCGTGGTTTATTATTTTTTAACATATTATGAATTTATAAGTGTCGCGATTCATTTTTCTCGAACATGTTATGAATTTACTAGTATTGTGATTTATTTTATTTAGTATAATTATTTGTTTGGAATTTATATTTCGTATTTGAATACTTTTTGTTATATCAAACCATTTTTCTATAGATAAGATGTTATAATAAGTTCATATAAACTTTTCTTGTAAACTTATTAATGGGTGAAAAATGGGTTCCCAGTGAATTTTCATTTAATTAGTGGGACGACTTTGGAAATTTTCTTTTAAAATATTAACGAGTTTGGGAAGGGTTTAAAAATGACTTTTCTTAATGGGTATGGGCATAAGATGGATATAGCCGTTCAAACCTCCCCAATGCCATCCTTAACTGATGTTGGCAGCTAATATTTAGTGAGGAGTACATCTATATATTTATCTATGCCCCACAACTCATTTTGCAAAACTTCCATGGGTTAGTAAATCTTGCTTCAAATTGAGATCCACAATGCGCAAAAATAAAAATAATAAGTTTCGATCTGAATCTCAAAATTTTACTACAAATTTTATTATCGGATGAATTGAAAATTCACGGAGAATTTCAGTCTTGTGAATTATATACAATGTCATGTTTCCACCGGTATACTTTGAGACATATATTTTGTGAGATTTTGAGATGACTACAGCTGTATAATCTAAAAGGTTAATATGAGTAGATAGGATGTGATTTAATTATTCATTCACTTACCCTTTATCATGGGTTGGCTATACATATGCATAGTATATCAAGTTTGCCCTATATGATATCATGTGAGATTTTGAGGTAATTGCGACCATCTAATTTAAATGATTAAATGTGTAGTTAAATCATTTATTTGCTTACAATTCCAAATTATCATATTTATAATTTTTTCTTCGGTGTGAACTATGTTATCCCGAAGTCCAATTAGGCTCACAACCAATTCAAGTCGAGCTAGGTCGGCTCATTAAGAGGTAAAGTTCTCATAGCGTGAATCTTTTTCCATTTACACGATTCAAACTTGAGAACTTATTTAAGGGAAATAAGTGCCGAACCGTTTGAATCAAGTAATGTTATTTATTTATAATTTATTTAACCACGTAAGATGTAATAAAAAATAAATGTACTACTAAAAGAAATTGATAGACACTTGCACTAATGATGTTTTATTGTAAGAACATAAATTGCATTGAATGAGCCAAACACTTTCCATTGAAGTTTTCAACTTTTTTTCTTTTTTTCCGGACATGTAAAGTTTTCCCTTTCTAAAGCTCTAGTAGTTAATTTTTCTCTTCCATGAAAGTTATTTGAATCAATGATTAAATTAATCTGTACCATGAATCTGCCCATATATATATATGTATGTATTTTTTTTGGCGGGAGGGGAAAAATGTAAAAATCAAAAGGAAAAGGAAAAGAGGGGAAGGGCAAATGTGGAAAATAAGAAAGATAACAAATAATAATGCATGCGGGGCTAAGCATGCGGCATGTGTCCCGGTGGGCGCATTTTAGATATTCTCTCTCTCTCTCTCTCAATCTCTCATCTCATATATTATTAATATTAATAATAATAATAATAATAATATTATTATTATTATTACATGCTACTAAGCACAGACACACACATTAACCAACACACACTGAGAATTTAACCTTTTGATGAGCTGAGAGAATTTAACCTTTTGGGTACAAAACCTAAAACCTACATCCCCCCCTTTTCCCGCACTCCCACCCCCCCCTCCTCAAATCAATATTTATTTATTACCATCGTTTTCTGTTAATTAATTATCGCCTCCATATTAAATATTCTCATAATTAATAAATTAATTAAATCTATGAGATCAAATCAAATCTAATAAACATCATCAGTTATAATTCTACCCCCATCGCATGCCCATACCCGTAGCTCGTTGCATAGCACCTAGAAATAAAAATACCCATTTGAGGACCTCCCAGACTCGATCTTTGAAATTATGCATTCAGAAGTAAGATCTTGCAATGTGAGATAACGAATTTTATTAGAAAGCGTTTGCTAATATGTTTAGTTACATAGCATATCATAATATCAAATATAATGTGCCTTTGTGTTGTGTTCAGTTGCTTCAGTCAATAGAAGTTGGAACACGATGGCCTTATTTCCCACTTTAAATTGATCGTATCGTGTATAATTTTACCCAAATAATTATTTATATCGGTACAATTAAAGAGGGTATTGTGTGAAATTTTGCTCAAATAACTACTTATATCGGTACAGTTGAAGATGATAACTTATACGTGATTCAAATCTAACCTAGTGGATTACCCCCAAAATGCAATTTTCATATTTTCATATTATGCTTGGTGTTCCTTTAAATTTCTCAAGAACATGGTTTGGAATACTCGGTCCCGGCGCATTGTAGCTTTTGGCAAAGACCTGCAGAAGGTCTCTTTTAACAGAATGTGATTATTATGCCCCTTTATTTCTATTTTCTTTTTTCATTTTCGAAAAGAGTTGAGCCAAAAATTGGAATTGAGGCTTACCCTCTCCTCCCCACCACCCCAAAAAAAGAAAAAGAAAAAAGGAATTGAGGCCGAAAGACAACAAAGCCACAGACAATCCAAGCACGTGACCTTCTGCCTTTTCATTTTCAAAAAGGGGGGAAAAAAAAAAACTCTGCTTCTTTGCTCATTTACTCTCCCCTTTCCCTCCCCTCTCGTATCTCTCCCTCTCTCTTGTCTGTGTCTGAATCTTTGATCAATCAATCCGGCAGCAGCACCACCCAACAATCCTTTCCTTTCGATCCAATCACCATGCTTTCTGCAAAAATGTCAAGAAGAAACAAAACCCAGAACGAGTAAAGGCAAATGCAAAGATATATAAGCTGCAATGGATTTAAAAAAATAAAAAATAAAAAGTTCGCTTTTTTTTTTTTTTTTAAAACCGAAGAGTGAAGTGCTTTCTCTGCTCTGGCTCTCGTCCTCCTCATCTGTGACCGTGTCGAATTTGGCAGTTTGTCTTGTCCCTTTGCAGAAAAGCCTGGTCCTTTCCCAGCGTGAGAAGTGAAATGGGATTGTTCTGATTTTCGCTTCACTCACTCATCCTTCACCTCCCCTCTCTCCCTCTCTCTCTTTGTGTCTCTGTCACTCACTTACTCGCTCACTCACACTGTGAAGATAATTGTAAGACTCTGAAGAGAGGAGGTGAATGGCAGATAGCAAAGAAACCTACAAGAGGATGCTCACAAGGAATCTATGGGGATCCCCCAAAGAATTCCCAGATCTCTAGGATCTCAGAATTTTAGGATTGAACCCCTTTTCCTGCTCATAATTCTTGCCCTTCATACTCTTCCCTTAGCTGCTTGTCTCGGCTCTTGGTTTTGATTCCGAGTGTCTGTTTCCGGGCTAGGTGTTATGTGCCCCAGCGATTTCAGCTTCTTCTGGGTATTTGGTTATATATAGCAGAGACCCATTTGGAGGCTTATTAGCTCTGTGAGGTCAGTCTCATTCTGGGCAAGTCTTTCTCAGACGGGAATGAGGCAAGAGAAGTTCAGTGGAAATGGATTGTGTTGATTTTGGCAAGTTGGTGGTGGGGAGGAGGTCAAGTTTCTGAAGTGGGGAATAGAGTCATGGAGAATACACTAAACAGAAGTCTGCTGTTGAGAGTGGTCTTGCTGGTTTTGGCATGGCTTGGGAGCTCCTCTGCTACTCTTTCCCCTACCGGGATCAACTATGAAGGTGCGTGTCTCCATGGGATCTCCAACATGGAATTGTATTGGTTTTCAATGGTCCTTGTGAGCATTTTTGGGATGTCATGCTATTGGAATCTCAATATCTTTTTCATGAATCATTCAGTGAAATATACTTGGTGGGCAATGGAAAAGATTCGACAGGAAATGTATTCACTCCTTTGATTCTTACAATATTGTATTCTTACATGGAACAGTGGTAGCTTTAATGGCCATAAAGAATGCTCTCCATGACCCATACAATGTTCTGGACTGGGACATGAACTCTGTAGATCCGTGTGGGTGGAGGATGGTAACTTGTACTTCAGATGGCTACGTTTCGGTCCTGTAAGTCCGCTTAAGAATCCATGGATATTGTTTTCCTTTTTTCTTTTTCAATTCCTCTGAAATGGCGGAATATTTTGCTGATGAGTGGTTCTTTATGGACAGTGGACTTCCTAGTCAGAGCCTCTCAGGGACCTTGTCTCCAGGGATTGGAAACCTCACCAACTTGCAATCTGTGTAAGCTTTTGTTTCGGTACTCATTTTCTGTTGAGCAATCGATTTCCTGGTTTGGGTCCGAAAGCTGATAAGGCACAATTTCTTTCATTCACAGGCTGCTTCAGAACAATGATATCTCAGGACCCATCCCTGCATCGATAGGTAGGTTGGAGAAGCTTCAGACGCTTGATCTCTCCAACAACACATTCAGCGGAGAAATTCCTAGTTCTCTTGGGGAACTCAGAAATCTCAATTACTTGTAATGTCCAAAACTGCAACAATGTTTTGATCATTTAGATTTCAACTCTTTATTGGTCGAATTCTCAGTGTGTGTATTTTCCATTATTTTTGCTCGAAGTCAGGCGGTTGAACAACAATAGTCTTACTGGTTCATGCCCCAACTCATTGTCTAACATCAAAGGCCTAAGCCTTGTGTAAGTCCTGGCTCTTTGTCTTTGGTTTGATTGCTTCAAACTAATTGCAATTGTGAAACTTTACATAGAAACTTCCTTTTTGTACTTATATTATTGAAATATCATTTGAAGAGCAATCTGTTTGCAGGGACCTCTCATATAACAATCTGAGTGGTTCTTTGCCGAAAATATCAGCACGGACTTTCAAGTGAGCTTCCTTTTCTTTGGAACATTCTAGCTTCGTTTTTGATGAATTCAGTACATATATTAATAACCAATGTTTGGCTGTTCTCTCCCCCTTACAGAATTGTCGGGAACCCTTTAATCTGCGGAGGGAATGCCAAAAACAACTGTACTTCTGTCTTACCTGAGCCACTTTCCTTCCCACCTGATGCTCTAAAAGGTATCTATTTGCTCGACTTCTTACTTCAATCAAACAATTGAATTTATAAAAGCTTAGCAGAACTTTGTTTCTCAGATGCACAAGACTCGGGAGGAAAAAACCATCACATGGCAATTGCTTTTGGAAGTAGCTTTGGAGGTGCTTTTTTCATCGTCATTGTTGTTGGGTTACTAATTTGGTGGCGGTATCGACACAACCAGCAGATTTTCTTTGATGTCAATGGTGATTCCCGCTCTATTTCCCCATTTCATACTGGTTTTGATAACCTGACAAGTATCCATTTTTCTTCTATTAAAGAAGAAACAGGAAAGAAACAAGGAAAAAATATTGCATTGAACTTACATTGTTTTTCACAATCTAATGTCTCTTCTTAAATGCTATTCTGCACAATTTTCTCTTTTATTCTCATCTTTTTCTTGGATAAGAGCAAGACAAGATAATGGAGAATTTTCACCGCAAACGAATCTCAAATGTGGAATTTCTTGTGCAGATCAATATGATCCTGAGGTTTGCTTGGGCCACTTGAGGAGGTACACTTTCAAGGAGCTGAGGGCAGCAACAGACCATTTCAGTTCAAAGAACATTTTAGGGAGAGGCGGGTTTGGTATCGTTTACAAGGGGTGCTTGAACGACAGGACTCTGGTAGCTGTGAAGAGGCTGAAGGACTATAATGCCGTCGGGGGTGAGATTCAATTCCAAACAGAAGTGGAGATGATAAGCTTGGCTATTCATCGGAATCTTCTGAGGCTCTGTGGTTTCTGCTCGACGGAAAGCGAGAGGCTGCTCGTCTACCCTTATATGCCGAATGGAAGTGTAGCATCCCGCCTAAAAGGTCAGTTAATGCGGATCGTCTTCTGACTTTCTAAAAAAAGGTTGTTTTCTGATTGAATAAAGCATATCTTTTTCATAAGCATAATTGTGAAAAATAAAATTTGAAAAGCTTTCCTTTTTCTTTTGAAAAAAAATGAGAAATTTAGGTTGAAATATATAACCAAGTTAGACCCTAATCCATGCCTATGCGAAAGCAGACTGACCATCCACAACAGGTAACTTTCCGGTAAAAGTTGCAGTTTTCTGGGCTAATGCCCAAGTCTATTCTCCCATCAGGAATTGTAAGTTTGAACAACTCTAACATCACTAGTAACTTTTGATTTGAATTTGCAGATCACATTCATGGAAAGCCAGCTTTAGACTGGTCAAGGCGAAAAAGGATAGCTTTAGGCACAGCAAGGGGATTAGTCTATCTACATGAGCAGTGCGACCCTAAAATCATCCATCGGGATGTAAAAGCAGCAAACATCTTGTTGGACGAGGATTTCGAGGCTGTTGTTGGAGATTTTGGGTTGGCGAAGCTTCTGGACCACAGGGATTCCCATGTGACCACAGCTGTTCGGGGGACTGTGGGCCACATTGCTCCGGAGTACCTGTCCACCGGTCAGTCCTCGGAGAAGACGGATGTGTTTGGGTTCGGAATCTTGCTCCTCGAGCTTATAACGGGGGAGAAAGCTTTGGATTTTGGGCGCGTAGCGAATCAGAAGGGCATAATGCTTGATTGGGTACTCTCCCTCGCGAATGGGCCTCTAATCATTTTAGGAAGAAAACATTCTGAGAATCAGCTAAAGCTGTTAGATCATGTCTTTATGCTCAACCCCGTTTGCTTTTTCCATGCGAGCCATCTGATATAAGCCGTGCTACTCTGTCCCGACCGTATCACCCTGTTTTGTTTTGCCACTCGCGTACTCGCTTAATAGTCTTCTCAGCACTTCCAGTATTGCTTGCTTGCAGGTGAACAAGCTCCACATGGAAGGAAAGCTGAACCAGATGGTAGACAAGGACCTGAAGGGCAATTTCGACCGCATCGAACTGGAAGAAATGGTCAAGGTTGCCCTTCTGTGTACGAGATTCAACCCTTTGGAGCGACCGAGGATGTCCGAGGTTGTCAGGATGTTGGAGGGGGACGGTCTTGCCGAGAAATGGGAGGCGTCTCAGAAGGTTGAGACACCGAGGTTCCGGTCATGCGAGAACCCTCCCCAGAGATACTCCGATTACATAGAAGACTCTTCTCTCGTCGTGGAGGCAATGGAGCTCTCGGGGCCCAGGTGACAGTAAACTCCGTATTTGCCCCCGAAGGCGTCGAAGCGGCCAAGAGAAGTGAAGGTGTTGATGCTGGGTGTCCAGTGAGTGTATCTATATCTGTATAAAAGGGTAAAAATGGAAAGAGATCGTGTATAAGCCATCTTCTATTCTTCGCTAGAAAATTCAAATTGCGCTGGTTGAGCCTTTTTGTTCCACCCAAAAAAATTTTGATGTGGCTTAACATTTTCTTTTTCAAGAAATTTCGCCTCTTATGTCTCGATGCTGATGAAGATCGCTAATCGATGCATGCCGACATGCCGACACGGCTTGGAGTTTACCAAAACTAGACAAGATCCGATTGCTTGAGACTCAGACTCTGTTGAATATGTTCTCGGATCCGTCTTAGAGGAGATCAAGATGTGTCCGATTTCTCCATGAAACTGCTTGCGCGAGGAAGGCCCATATCATCTCCAAGTTCATTGTTCGGCTGAAATGGCGTCGTTCGTTGGGTCGTTAGATGCTCCGACAGACAGCAGCATGCGCCGCTCAGCTTTGAGATCACTGGATGCACGAAAGCTGCAAACCTCTGCGGTCGGACCTCGCCACTTGTCGCGCCGGAGGGGGAGTCCGCATGTGGTTCGCCGTTCGCGCGTGCTATGGCTCGCCGACGACCCGGCAGCACGTGGCGCCAGCTTAACCTGATCGGGCAGTTCAACTCCGCAGGGTCATGGGCCCGCCACGTGTCCACTTGCATGGGCATGGGCCGATCCGAGACTCGTAGTGGTGAAGCCTTAGCAGATTTTTCCGGAACGTGGGCTGCTCTCGACGGTTGACGAAGGACAAAACATTGAGTATGATTTGACGAAATTACCCCTCATATGTTTTTTTTTAAAAAAAATAAATTTCTACCATGATCTCAGATCTGAATGATCAATGGCGATGACTTTCAATCAATCGAGATTCAAACTAAATCGGTCTACTAAGGATAAATCTCTTTCCAATTGTGATTTTTTTTTCCATTCACAAGATTTTGATATTGTTTAAGAACAAGAGGGTCGAATCAATCAATGTTTTTATTTTTTTCTCGTATTTATCTTATTTCGGTGAATGTTCTAACGTTAATGTTGTAATCCTAGACCGGAACGCCAGATGATAGTAAAAATTTAAAAAGCAGAACAAAAGAGAATGCAGCTTAATAATTGGGCTAGTGTGTCAACAAGAAACTATGTGGGCTAATTCCAAAGTGATTCAATTACGCACATCGAAAATACTTTAGGACAAGTGCCGGTCACGACCAAATACGGATCACTGGATCAAGCATATTGTTAAGCAAGATATTTTCAAAAATAGGAGTTTTGCCCTCAAGAAAAATTCGAAATCTTTCCATCAAGTAAGCAATCGAATGAAACGCGATTAAACTCATATTAGGCAAATGAAAAATTTTCGATTATATAGGATATTCGCAATCTCTCTATTTAAAAAAAAGAAACAGAGAGAGATTCCTGATCTAAAAGAAGATAGAGGAAAGGAAAACAATAGGAACATACGAAGTCCCACTAATGACAACTAATTTTGAGATATTTTAATCTAAGGTCAAAGGACAATATCATTGCTTGCCGTGAGCGCATTATTTAAAATTAGATAATATTTGCATATTATCTTAATAATAATTGGATGTGTATGCTAGTATGGGCAAAATCTTTATCGAAATAATTAAACTGTACTGTGCGTATGAATTTTTGTTTTCCTCGAGAACGCGATGATTAATTAGAGATCTCTTATGATAGAGTTAGCATTCGATTTCTAAAATTAGAAAGAATTCAAGGCTGTTTGGGTTCATATATGTTATGAAATATAAATATTTTAAAAAATGTTGAATCTCATAATCACTTATGTATCGAAAAAAAAAATATTGGATTTATACTCAAGTTTGTTGCGATCTAGAAATGCTATGTAACTTAGCATTTCATAAACCATCATATATGCGTTTTAACTCAATTAGTTCCGACCACGTTTGGGTTCGAGATCCGAACTGATGCATCTATGCCCCCTGCATAATGATACGATAGTAATATAAGAACAGATCAATGTTGTTATCTTTCCTAATCTAATCACAATCTCTGGAAAGCGGAAAGCCTCCAGATCAACGGGGAGGACAAGACCGTAATTTCAACAAGTTACAGTTCCCGTCGCCCTCTATCTCCTCGCCCCGAATAATGGCACAGTATCTCTTCCAACGGAGTTGCCTCTGCTTCTTCTCCTTCACTCACATTCGCATCTCTTCCTCCCTTCGAACATTTCCTCTTCGCACATCCTCGTAGTCCCCGAAGACAGTTTCCCCTGCAGGCGCTTCTGTTGGCATTCCACAGGAATAGATCCTTTCTGCACATTATGCATTTCTAGCTCTGACGTCCGATGGAGCCGATTGCCCTGCTGCCGGAGAGCTTCAGGAAGAGGAGAGTGGGGTCCCCTTTCTGCTTGGGAGCAGCAGCTTCCCTCATCTTCCTAGGTGTCTTCCTCCTCAGCGCCTCCTTAAAGCCCCCAAAGGTCTCTCCTTTGCTCCAGATTCCCTCTGTCGGTGGGTGGCCTTTCCCATTTTCAACCTCTCCCGCTTCTTCTTCTTCACCCTCTTACTCGAGTGTGGAAATTCCTCAAGATGGGATTTTGAACCAGACCCAGGAGCAGAATGTGTCTGTCGTTGCGAAGGTGGAAGAGAATGGCCAACACTTGGAAGCCAAGCGTGAAGAGGTTGTCTCCGAGAAGAAGGCCCCATTGCAGGACCCTGCTGAGTTCTCAAGCAATGGGAGTAAAATCTTTAGTCTTCCCAGTAAATCCCATGAAGGAAATGATTCTCGGGGGGAAAATATGCAAAGCAAAGTTAGTTTCAGTGTGAGGGACAATGGAAATGGCTCTCTGGGTGACTCTTCAATTATTAGGGATAACTCCTCAGCTCGGTTCGGAGGCGGCGAAGAGAGGCCTAGTCAGCTGGAGCATAACTCGGACGAGTATCGAAACCTCGATGGATGTGATATATTTGATGGGAGGTGGGCGAGGGATGACTCGAAGCCTTACTACCCAGCAGGGTCTTGCCCATACATTGATAGGGATTTCAATTGCCACCTCAATGGTAGGCCTGACGCCGAATTCGTCAAGTGGAGGTGGAAGCCTAATAAGTGCGACATCCCAAGGTAAAGATCCAAACTTGTTGCCTTTCTGGGAATCTTATGCTATTAAATGGTATCAAAATCCAATTGGGAATTGTTAACTATAGAAATGAGTGAGTCTGAGAGCTTTGGACCAATCACTTATAATGGAATACTACTTTTCGGGCTATTGTAGTTGTAGAGAGGATTCTGGCCCTTTCAATGTCCACCGCATAATTATCTGAGGACGAATATATGCTTATAATGTTTTTTGCACTTTATTTTATCAATTCAATCAAGTTTTTGTTTGGCATCATATGGTTAGATTGCCGTACTAGAGGCATGTATAAGCAACGTGATTGAGTGCTGATGTATTTATAATGAGAATGGCAGTTAAGTTCCGTAGTCCAAGTCTAGTCAGTGATTAAATAATGAGTATTCTAGGAAAATTTGAATGGAGTGGACTACTCTGGTCAAACTTTGTATTCCAAGTCTGCTCAGTGATTGGAGGATACGTATTTTGTTTTCTGGATTAATGTAAGCCAGTAGATGTGAAGGTTGGGAACTTACTTTTTTCTCAGCTTGAACTCGACTGATTTTCTCGAGAGACTACGAGGAAAAAAGCTTGTTTTTGTGGGCGACTCGTTAAACAGAAACATGTGGGAGTCTCTTGTTTGCATCCTCCGTCACAGTATCAGAAGCAAGAAGAGAGTCTTCGAGATATCAGGCAGGAAAGAGTTCAAGAAGAAAGGTTTCTATGCCTTCAGGTTTGAGGCAAGGTTTCAGAACTTTCGATCTCTTTTATTATGAAAAGTTTTCACTGCGGCGGAATCTCTCTCATTATCATGATGCTTATCTTTTCGTTTATAGGATTACAATTGTTCCGTGGACTTTGTTAGTGCTCCATTTATCGTTAGAGAATCATCTTTCAAAGGCATCAACGGGTCAATTGAGACATTGAGGTTGGATTTGATGGACCGCACAACCTCCATGTATCGCGATGCTGATATCATAGTCTTCAACACGGGTCATTGGTGGACCCACGAGAAAACTTCTCGAGGGTGAGTGCTTCCGTGATGTGTATTATTCCCGTGGCAAGAATTGTTCTTATTCACTTTGGCAGAATGTCAATATTATCAGTTCAACGACTAAAAGTTCTCATTCTTTTATTTGAGGTAGAGAGGACTATTACCAGGAAGGAAACCATGTACACCCAAGACTCAAGGTCTTGGAGGCGTACAAGAGGGCTCTTAATACATGGGCGAAATGGGTCGACAATAACATTAACAGCAATCGAACCAAAGTTTTCTTCAGAGGATATTCTGTCACTCATTTCAGGTAAATAAACCTTTTTCTCCTACTTCGCTTAGTTGCATACTATGTAGTCATGTTTCATTAGAAAATTGATTACCACTTGAGTAATGCTGTAGATGTCATTTGGTACCATCCGCTGTATTTTGAAAATCCACAGGCAGAAGAGGAACACTCTCTGGAGAACACGAATGAGTCACTTATGACATTTAGATTTAGCAACTAAGATTATCAAATTCTAATTATGAATTGAATTTCGATGCATTATTAACGGAGTGAAGTTAATTAGCTATTCTTTCCCATGCAAACTCAGTGAATCATCTTATGATAGAAATGCAATTTCTCTGTTGCAGAAAAGGGCAATGGAACTCGGGAGGGCAGTGCCACAAAGAATCCGAGCCTATTTTCGAGGAAAAATACTTGAAAAAGTACCCTTCGAAGATGAAAGTTTTGGAGCACGTCCTTCACGGGATGAAAACTCCGGTGACTTACTTAAACATAAGTAGACTTACTGCCTACAGAAAGGATGCACACCCTTCTATATACAGAATGTTATATAAGACGGATGAGGAGCGAGTTGCTGCTGAGAGGGCTCAAGATTGCAGCCACTGGTGCTTGCCAGGAGTACCCGACACTTGGAACGAATTGCTTTATGCTTCTCTCTTGCAGTCTTGTAAGGTGTCATGAAACAAAAGCTGTACAATGGTGATGTGCGATATCTATCACTTTCGAAGAATTTTTTCCCTTCGGGGTTGTACCGAGAGTAGGTTAAGTAGTTCAATAGGGTTGCTTTTTCTATCCAAGACTCGGTTCAATTGTGTATACCAACATGCCAAGTTACCTATAGAAAAGCATAATCCTGATACAAATTTATTATTTCATCAAAGATCTTGCTTGAAAATGCAGCTCTTGTTTTGTGGCTATTGTTTTGGGGGTTTCAATCCTGACGTGCAGCTGAAATGGCGTTGGCCTTGGTCACAGAGAATAATAGAGACGAGGGATTCCCCTATGGAAATCGATATTTGTAAATATCACTACTCATATTAGGAAGAACCAAAGACATTCACTCAATTGAGAAAACTGTCCTAGGTTATAAGATCTTCAAGAGCTTCGTCGAGTGTCTTATGTAAGTTTGCATCTTGTTCTTACAATCGGCGAAAATAGAGAACGTGAGATGCTTGTTTCCCAAAAGAAACTATCGTTATTCTGGGTTTGCGAATATGATCAGGGGTTCCACGAGACCAGTAGCTCGTTTGGGTCCACTGTTTAATTCTTCTTATGAAGCACAAACTATTTATTCCAAAACCTCAATCGAGAGCTACATTCGGTTCAGCAACACATCATCAGTAAGAAGAAGATGAAAAAGAAGAGAAGAAAAAAGTAAAAAAACCCGAACATATATATATATATATATATATGAAGAAGAAGCCTGCCAAGACTCTCGGAGTCCATTGCCGTTGTGTGACTTGCCGGTTCACCAGTGACCATCCAAGAATCTCCTCCTGATCACCACCCCGATGGCATCTCGCTTCCTTCGACTTTCCCGATTCGGTGTCTGTTGGACCAGCGGGAGGGAGTTTCATTGGGTAGGCACTGGCAAACTGTTTTTTTTTTTTTTTTTTGAGTGTTCTGTTGGAGAGAGCAGAGAGGGAAGAGGAACAATAGAAGGTAGTTTTTTTTTTTTTTTTTTTTGGGAGCTAAATGATTTTCCTCTCTTCAAACTCCAACTGAAATGGCTTTTCTGTTAAGACCCATGGAGGGATTCTTGCCAAAAGAACTCCATCCCCATCAGGAAGCAAAGAAACTGATAGGGGAGGATGGCCCTCTTTTGGGAAGTGATATCCAATGGGTTCTCACAAAAGCTTGAGTGGGAGAAGCTTGTTTTAGCAGATGACACCTTATATAGCCTCTCATCAAGAGCTTTATGAGATGGGTGATGTGCATGTACAAGTTATTGAAATCGCGAAATTCACCGCTTGTACTCGCCAAAATATTTTTACTGCCATCGAAATTCTCAATTTAACTGTGATTGACTCTGTTCGATATATCGCCCCGTACTTTGGAGAAACATAATAATATTTAGTTAATTGTTCTCTTCAGTATCCAAATCGTTCTTGGCCTTTTTTTTCCCCTAAAAAATTCCAACCCATTTGAAATTGGAAAGTTTGGAAATGATTTGTGGCAAAGTCACCCTCATGCCATGACCTTCTGGCTGTAGGGAGGGTTTAAGGAGAGGATATTAAGTCAAATTTCATGGTACTTTGCTGCTGCATAGGTTTTTTTATTTTTATTTTTTGGGGGTGTGATTTCAAGCTAATGGGGACATAGATGTCAAATGAAAAGGATGGGTACCCAAGATAACCTCTCTTTTTTTTTCCTTTTCCTTTTTTTCCCCTTATATAATTATATGTTATTGCTTTTGATAATTGTTGTGGGGGGGGGGGGGGGGGGGCTTGTGAACTTTTTGCCCCAAAGGATCCACTAACTCAACGCTCATCTCAAACGCAAATTCCCCACCTTTTTTTTTTTTTTGCCTTTTGTTTCAGTTCAATAGCTCCTCCCAATGTCCAACTAATCCATCTATTTCCTTTGGCTTTTATCTTTTTCGCTAGCCATAGATTAGCAGCTCCGGCTGGTCGATGCGAATCCAAGCTGAACTGCATCGAGAAGAAGTGTCATTTTCAAGCTATTGATAAGGAGGAACCATGCACCTTGTCATCTGTTGAATAAATAACAATTGACAAGTATAACGACATAAGTAAAATATTGTATGTCGGGATGAATTTCCTTTCAATAAACACGGTATCGAGCAATTAAACATATTCAATCTCGCTGTAATGACCTAGCTAGAGAGAATCGGTTCTTCCATACTAGGCTTTAAGAAAATAATTCATTCTTGGTTCCAAGTCCAGAAAGAAAACCGAACCGAGATGAAATGTGCCTCCCAAGTTTCAACCTATTCTAGCGTGAGTTCCTCCTCATGGAGGGGTGGGGGGGTAGAGGGAATTTTCCACATTACTCCATCAATTGACAAAGCAAAAGCAAAAAAATCGCGTCATCAACTGAATGGGCCATTAATTCTGAGGTGGAAAAGTAACGAACTTTTAAAATCATTGCTCTCTTTTTCTCTTCTTCCTTTCCTTTTACAACAATAGCACCAGATGTCCCTAGTTTATTCATTAAGATTAATTCCAACTCCATTATCGACTGGGAGGGCTTTTTGTGGTTTTTATATTTCCTACATTGTATGTAAAGTCTGTCTATACGAGACAATTTACTAACTATATCATATATCGCAATTATACTCTCTTTCTTTCATCTCGTGACCGCACATTCAAAAGATTGCAATTTCTATCGCTCTCTCTCTTCGTATCCTCCTTCTCTCGATTAGATTGAAATGGGATTTTCATGCAATTGAAAGGGTTGATCTCCTGCTAGGAATTGCACCCAATAATTAACAGTTAGACTATCCACTAACAATGTTGCCCTTTTCTTTAATCCAAAAAAAACCCCATCACATGTTCTTCTTTCTCCCCCTTTTATCGTTGAGAGAATCTCTCCTCTCTTTCGGAGGCTTGATTAATTAAATATGTAATTAATTAATTAATTAAAAATCTGCAATGGGTTGCTGTTATTGCAGTTGATGCTTGCATCGCATTAATAATTCGATAATAAAAATAAAAAGCAGGAATTCTCAATTATGGTAATGGAGAGTACAGGTGTCGCCACAATGATTACGTATTGGATATTAATTATGGAAGGGAATAGACCACTCCGGGTAAGTTGGACAAAAGGTGGGATGATTACGGTCCGTTTGATTTCAGAGTTAAAATAATTTTAATTTTAATTGTGAAAAAAGATAAAATGTTGTGTAGTGAGTTGAGTTAAAGTTAAAAGTTAAAATTTTTGTGATTTTAACCCTGAAAATAAACGAGTCATTAAAATTCAAACTTGTCCAATGAAATGACCCAACTCTCCTGCAGTCTTCTCGCACAACTGATTGAAATTTTAAGATGGAATCTCAATTAATAGAGAAATTCAACTAACGCATGATTTAAGCAATGCTACTTATAGTTTCTTTGAATAATTTCGAGTTTTAATCTTATAAAGAAAAAAAATCATGATTGAAAATTTTTTGACTCTTAGTTGGACCCACTCTGAGCAAACTATATTAGTCGAGGGTCATTGAGTTTTTAGATAGTAAGATCGCAAGGAGGGAAATAGAGAGAGTTATCATACTCATTCAGATTGATCGCATGAGATTATAATTATGCTTTTTATATTAGTTAATTCAGAAAATATATATATTTTTTGCGATTACAAAAGAGATTCATGAATAATGAAAGAGAAATTCTATTAGCTAATAAAGAGGCGCATGTAATAATATCGCGAAATATCAAACTTGAAATATCTTGGTTATCCAGACAAGGGTGTTCGTTTTTTTACTACACTCTCTTCAATTGTTAAAATATTTTCATATTTGTCATCCATGAAATCATGAGAACTCAACTAGGAATATCTGGATCAATATAAAGTATTTTGTTTTTCGATAAACAATTGTAACGGGTTGAAGTTTCCATAGTTTTCTTAGAATCAAGAAATATAGAAGCTTGAAGCAATAGTTAATTGTTACCGAATTTCCTCGGACTTTCCTTTTCTCCCCCCATGTTTTCCGATGAATGGAAAGATATGCGAAAAAGGTAACCGATACATTTTTTCTTGTTTGTTTTTCAAAACAGTTAGATGATTTCTCAGACAACAAGAAAGCTGGACATATAGTCCTGATTGCAAAAAGAAAAACTGTTTCGACGGAACACGAAAACTCGTCGATGTTCCCCGAAGATCTGAAGGAAGCTAAAATGCCATTGGCAATCGAATGTGGTACCCGAAAACCCGGATGGTTCAGAGAATTCCAAAGGTACATATGGCGAAACGCATGCGCATTCCCAAGAGTCGCATCCCGCACTCATTCATCACATGATGATTGAAAGTGAAAGCAGACGATGATATGTTCTTTACTGTGTTTGCCACATTTGGTGAGTCACCATGGCATCGACAATGATTTCTTGCCTTGAACATGGGAACGGAGTGAACGGGGAGACGGGGACCTCATCCAAATGATGCTCAGATTGACACCTACCGACAACACTGCTCAAATGAAAGGGAATTATATAAACCAGGCAAGCATGGCATTACTTACTCTTCAGCCGGTCCGCGTCTCATTGTTTGATACTGATTTTTGCCTTCGATAGGTTACTGGTCGTACCATGTGAATTCAAATACACATGGCTTGGGATGTTTAAGGTTCATTCAGAAGAATTCGATTGAATTCAGCTATTTGAATTACAGAAGATACAAGAATTAGATTAAAAATACAAGAATTGCATTGGATTTGGATTCGGGCCAAAATTAAGGATTTTTCAGATGAACTCGGATTTTCTACGTTTAACCATCGACATTTATTAAGTAATGTTACCAACAATAAAACTGGACATTATTTCTCCATCGAAAAAAAAATAAAATTTGATATATTCATTTGAAATATTTAGGATCTGGGCCCTCAATGGAATTAGACACACTCTTCGAATAGGTGTATCGATCAGAGTTTCATTCTGAATATTTGGGACCAAATTAAATGGGCCCAAGGGGTATAGCATCAGCCCCTTGTCAGCCCTTTGGGCCCAAATGGACTCTAAATAGCCCCATCTCAGTAAATATTAGAGCCCAAACAGAAGCCAGGCCCATGTTACATACTTCAATATCTAATTCCTCGCAGATCTGTGCATATATAGAGTTCGGCTATGGCAAAAATCGGGTCGAATGGAAAGATCCTCCAAAATCGAGGAAAATATATTATATATATATATTGTACGTGCAAGATGCCCCGACATATGAGATAATAATCCTTGAGATAAGGGAGAGCTAAGCACAGACTCTAATATATTCTACTTTGACTTCTCTTTTGTGGCTCTTACCAGGAATTATGATTGTTTCATTTTATTTCTTTTTCCCTTTCTGAAGAAAAATGTGAAAAATTTTCGGTCCCTATGACTATGAGCGCATGGTCGAACCCATTTTCCACCTCAAAAATTGCAAAGGATGGTGAACCCGATCATTTTTTTTTTTGATGTATGGGATTTCCTTTCTAATTTTTCGATATGAATATAACAACTTTAAATGACCATCCTCCTTAACAACGTGTGATTTTAATACTTTTTCACATGCCACGTAAACTTGTACAACTTACGATTACGAGGTAGGCTTCCTCTTACTTAGGTGATGGGAGATAATTGACTATATGTCAGATTTTCTCTTCCGCGCATGGACTTTTATTGACGGCCACGAGGTGGGTTTCCTCTTTGGCACTCGAACTAAATAGATCACAAATCACACGCTCAGATTAGGCTAACATGAGACGCACTTTAATTTCTCTAAACACTAAACTTAGCATGGTATGCTGACATGGATGCATAACCTGATTTTGATACTACATAAAATATTTAATGAAGCTCAAAAGTTTAAATTAATAGATAGTAAACGCAATCATCTCATCTATGAGTATATTTTTCTTTCTGATTTTTCGATGCAAGACACAACTGCTCTTAGCAATATGCGGATGTGTACATATTTATATAGTCAATCATGTAAAAATGCACGATTTTTGCACTTTTCTCTAAATATAACATGATATTTAGAAAATAACACAAAAATACATGACATTTACACTTTTTCCAAAATATAACAATACTTTTGAAAAATAACACAGAAATGCACGACATTTAGATTTTATCGCTATTCTAGCACGATATCAATTATTTCGTCAAATGTAACAGCAATAGCTAACAAAGAGCTAACAATAGCTGTCTCCGTTTAACGAAATAATTGACGCCGTGCTATATGCGCAACCAACCTAAAAGTCGTACATTTCTATGTTATTTTTCTAAGATTGTGCTATATTTATGAGAAATTACAAATGTTATGCCTTTATGTTTTATTTGTCAAAAGTCGTACTATATTTAAAAAAAAATACAAAAGTCATGCATTTTCGTAATATTTTTCTAAAGGTCGTCCTATATTAAAAAATAAAAGTATAAAAGTCATATTTTTTAGATGATTAATTCAATAATATATATGTGTTAAATATATTATTTAAAATATAATGTTGATGCGGGGGGGTTAGGTCAAAAGGTGAGGGGGGATCGATTTTGTGGAAGGGAATGTTGGTATGTGGGAACAGAGATATGGTATATCTTAAAAGCACCCAGCTAGCTAGAGCTCCCCCAGTTGATCTCGCACTTCCCATTCGTATATCTCTGTCTCCCTGTTTTCAATTAGAAAAATCATTACTTTTTTTTTTTGTATGCGCTTGTGATATTCAAAATTTCAATTCACGTTGATTAATTTAATTTGAACTTGATTGTCCACTAATAAAGACAAAGCTTTTCAAATATGAATTTTTTCAATTAACTACACTTAAACTGGAGATTTTATTTAAATTGAACAACACCAAATTTAAAAAAATCATTAATTCATTTATTTTATTAAAAAATTATATGAGATATTACTCTTATAATTTCGGAAGATCGAATATTAAAAGTCATTTTTTCTTCTAATAAATACACTTTTCAAGACTTGAACTTGTATTTTACTCCTTACGATAACTAGAGTCACTTGGTTCATTACTTTAATTTATCTCCAAAAAAAGCAATACATATATGGACTTTCCCTCCCTATATATCTATCTCCTTTTGACCTTCTCAAATTAACTTTTCCTCCATGGATCTAGCTGGCCTAACTATTGTCGTCGGGATCTAATGGTAGATCTAGCATTAGTTAAACTATGATTAAAGAGCATGTCCAAATATCGTTCATCATGAGGGTCAGAGATCAAGCAGAGAGTGAGAGGGTAATTAGCTTAACATTTTTCATGTGATCGAAGAAGAGAGACTACTCGGCATTCTATTAAAGCCACCCATGGAGAGAAAACTTATGATTAGATTCTTCATTGGTCATTCAGCTTTTAATTAAATAGCTATTGAGATTGAGCTGTAACATGTTATTAGGCTTAGCCCAGCTGTTTATATTAAATACTCTATGAGATGCCTGGACATTTTAAATAGTGAAAATGGCTTCAAACACAATCAACCGATGATTTGTCAAAATGATTTCATGATTAATTGCTGAGCAAATTTGGAAAAACCTGGTTAAATTAACTAATCGTGGACAATGCATTGTTTCATGACGACCCAAAAGTTCGATCATCATGTCATCTATATTTTACGCTAAAGCTCAACTGTATATGAGCATATGAGCTAGCACAACTAAACAACATTTACGCATAAATAACGACAAAAATCATATGACTAGAATCGAATGAAAATGGAAGCCTTGTCTATAAATCCACTATGAACTCTATATATTTACGATAGCCTTCCCTACATGCGTCCGTCTAAAACTCCATTGTGCATTATAGCCAACAAAAAGATATGAGACGCGCGCGCACACTCGCACACACACTTAAATGTATACATACACACAAATATATATACACACACAAATATATATACACACACACTAATTAAAGAATCTCTCAAACTCAGTGCTTATGCTCTACACTTTGGACGGAAGCCCTCAACAAAAGCTGGAAAGTGCTCGAAGATTGTCCGCAGTCAAACCCATTTTTATAATCCAAAAGAAAAGCATATAATTGTGTCTGCAATCAACATAATTCCCGATATATTTTTCTATGGTCGGCTGTTTGACCCATTTTACGTGGCCTAACGTCCCAATCCCCGCCCTCCAACTACATAAGTTGTCGACCAAAGTTCTGCATTAACACATCATTCTTATTATTAACATTAATCTTTGTCTCGATGGCTATGCTTGCTTTTGATCCTGATAAGATTTTCCGGAAGAATTGAATCTTATCAGGGTTTCTAATGCATTTCCTTTGGGACGTGGCTCAAGGTTGATCGTGGTATGTGCAAGGGAAAAAGGTCAACGGGGGTGGCAAAAATCAGAAAGTTAAACTATAATTAATTTGTCATTTGACTTGTGAATTAATGATTAATTAATCCCTCGATCGGTATAGTTTTTTCATCTGGGCCTTTTTGGTATCCGGTGAAAATGACAGAATGTGTCTATTTTGGATGCTGAATCCACATGAGACGAACACATAAGCATGTGTGGGTTTGACTTTGAATTTGTTCCAAAAGATCGCCCATAATTGGCTTTCTCAAAATGCACCATTTAAGGTTGTGGTCGCGGCCTTTTTCGCTTGCTAATCGGAAGATTGATGCCTCATCTGAGATAATATTTTCAATTGCAAATCAGTGGCTTAACTGCATCCCAGCTACTAAAGGTCTTAGTCTTCGCTACTTCTTGTTCATCCTGTTAAATTGCGCATTTCCCGAGCTTATTAGCTGACATCAATTCCTACTACGATGCATCGACTTGGCCTTACCTGGGAAGTACTTTTAGTGGGACTCTAGCTACTACACTGTACGTTGAAATCTCATAAAACATAATTTTCCAACTATATCACATTGGTCTCATCAATGATTAATTTTTTTATTTTTAAATGTATGGTTTATTATAAGGTTAAAGCAGCAAAAAAAACAAAGCTTCTTTTCCGGCCGCCCATGGACCACATAGTTTTCAACATAGTTAATTTAATTTGGCAAACAAGATCAGACAAGAAGTACTTACACCTTTCTATTTTCCCGGTGCATGGTCATCACATATACATGTTTATGTAAAATTCTCACTTGTACCTACACGAACTTGAACTCATCTGCAACCTAAAAGTTTAAACTGATAAATTACTGGAATTAAGCCTCATATAAGTTTTTGATTTTTTTCTAAATTTTTTCATGTGAAATAACGTATCTCGACGGTTAAAAAAAATCAGAAAACGAGACCACCCGAGGATTTCATGCAATCTTAGCTCCATCAATAAAAAATTCATAATAAATAATTAATAAGTTGTATTATTATTACTTTAGAAAGGTTTAAGAAGACAAATCAAAGGCACGTGCGTGGAGCGTTTGTGTATATGTGTGCATGTGTGCGTTTCACATGAAGAACGAAGCACATTTGATACTCAAAAAGTGAATTTTTGCTAATTAAGCTGTTGGGACCACTTCCTGATGGAGAGCCATACCGATGAATATTTTTTGTTTCAAAACTCCATGTACGGAATCTTGCTAATAGGCATAACTCGTTCTCGATTCTAAACTAAGAGGTTCTATTTTTATAGGAGAAAATTTATGTGTTCTTTTATTTATTTATTTATTTATTTCTATATCTTCTATTGTGTGATAATTGCTCTTAACCTTTTATAACTCAAATTAATTTAGTGCGGTACATATTTCCATTATTTGTTATAAAAATATACGGGAAAGAAGAAGATTGTTCATTTAAACATCTCAGTGAGCGTGAAAGGAAAACATTTGGTGGCTGGGGATTAAAAATTTAATTACAAAAATGGATGTTATACAAGGAAAAAAAGAAAAAAAGACGAAAATGGAAAAGATGAATATGGATGTTCCGAAGCTTTTTCTTTTTACAAAAATGGATGGATGGATGTTCTTTCGGGAAATAAACCGGCGTCTAATTATTATTATTATTATTATTATTTGGCTCAGTGTCAAATTATTTTTGTAACCCTATCGCCGTGTCCAGTGAAATAGTTTAATTAACACTTTTTTTGCTCATGTTTACTACAAAACCAAAAAATCTATAGTCCTCTTTCCCGATATCGGAAAAGTTTATCCAAAAAGTATTATCTACTTTGAGCGTGGTTCTCATAATTTTACTCTTTAAGAGCCACTCGTGAATGAGTACATGTGAATTGAGGGTATTAAAAAGAGAAATTAGAAATCTGATCGTCTGATACATAGTGTGTAGAAAACTTTTCATCATCCTGATATTATGGACAATCGGTACGCGTTTAAGTGGAGCAATTAGGCTATTACACCAGACAATTATTTAAATGTACAGGAGAGATCAGAGATCTATATAAAGGGGTCAGGACCGCATAAAGTGGCAACTTGATATTCCTCACAGCATACTAAACTCCCAGTCTCTCTCGCTCTCTTCCCCCTGCATTTGGCCTTCCAAATTTTGGTTGCTCTTCCTCAAAAAAAAAAAAAAAACCGATTCGTATATACCTTCCGATCCGAATACATTAATGCACTTCCCCCATCGACGCATGAACTTTCATGAGTTCAATTGGAGAGTATAAATCACGGGAATTCATCCTTGGAAGACATCTCTCGACCGGTAACTCGGTCTAATCTCTAGCTTCTATCCTTAATTCCTCCGCCTTATAGTTTGTTAGCCAACAACATGTCATAACATATTGTTAATTTGTTCTCTATCATGTTTGCATGTGACCTTGTGTTGTGTTTAAATTCTGTGATGGATTCTCCGAAATATATATAGCTTGAGTCATGTATAATTTGTTTTTAATTAGTATCAAATAGCAGATAGGTAAGAGCACTAAGATTTTATTTTTGTATTGTCGTGTTGAAGATATTTTTATTTGTATTCACAAATATGTTGTGGTCGTCCATTGTTGTGTAGTTTTTAACTGTGTCACATTTGAGCAATTACGTAACACATCAATTGATCCCGATCCTGCAACATAAGCCTCCAGACGCTGTGTGAGAAAATTCACAGTTGCAGTCGCACATGATGTATCGCCCGGTTTTATCAACTGAACCAATAAATTGACTGCCAAAATGACTATTATAAAATTTTCAATTAAAATCACGAGATTTCTCAAATAATTGATTGAAATTAACTAAACATCGGCTTACCATGATCAACAAATAAGTTACTAATTGATAGCTTCAACACGAGCTGATATTCTCTTGTAAGATGGTTTTTCTAGCATTAGAGACTAGAGTAATTGGGTCAATTCATCCGGAAAGAAAAACAAAAGGAAGAGAATTCTTGCAAAAGCATGTGCACTTAAATGGGAAATAGTATATTAATCATAGGTTGAATAATAGATTATAATCATCAAATTCAGGTCGTAGTAGGCCATATTTTGACGCATAACTTGTTTTTAAATAATCGTGTATTCCTCGTAATAGAAATTTTATCTTGTAAAATCGAGTGTAATGTAGTGACACGCATTATCGCATAGAAATAAAGAGATTTCAAGTTTAGTTCTCGTCAATAAAACAACTTAAGTCCCTTTATTTAGTTTTTCTTTCTTTGTATTAGACCACTGAGACATAAATATTTTTTATAATCGAAAGTTTTACCTTTTATTTTTCGTTAAACAAAAGGTTTACCTAGAATTAAAGAGAAAAAATTGAAAATAAGAGAGGAATTATTACCTCTTTGGATTGGCTTCAATGGTAGCTTTTATGATCACTCAAAGTCATAATATTTTGAACTTCTAGTAATCCATAGATTAATCCTTGAATCAATTCCCAAAAGCAAAGGACAGGTAATAACAAATGCTTTACGACTTAGTATTTCTTATGGATTTAGCTAAATGATTTAATTAGGATTAGTTTTTTCTCATGGGAACACGGGAAGTGCAATAAAATTGTAAAATTTTTCACATGCTTTTCACAGAAGTACGACCTGCTCCAAAAGCACCATTTACTTTATTATTTTAGTGATCGAGTAAAGCAAAGTTTTATTTTTGCGGGAAATTGTTATTATTATTATTATTATTATTTACCAATTTCCTGGCTTTGACATTATAGGCCCAACCAATTAGAATCAAAATCTTGAGTGCTTGGAAGAGTTCATCAATTACGAAGAGCAAAAAATTCAAAATATTCACATCCTCAAGAGCCAATATACTTATATATATATATATATATATAGATATATCACCAATTGTAATAGAATAGAATAATCTTCAAATAGGATATATTACAGCGTGGCATACCTTTGTTTGGTAATTAAGGGGTGTTTAGTTTGAGAGTTAAATTAAGTTTGATTTTGATTTTGATTTTGATTGTGAAAAAAGACAAATGAGATGATATTATAAATTTGACTTGGGAAACGTGTGTTTTTATTGTGTAGTGGGTAGAGTTAAAATCAAAATTATAATTTTAAAATTACATTATCAAACCAAACGAGCCCTAAGAGACTTAAAATTCGATACTCGTCGGGGATCACTAGCATCCTTTATGAACTAGTAAAATTTATATTTTAATATACTATATTAGTGAATCTTCCTATGTAACCCAAAGAAAAAGAATAGAATAATCTTAGCAAATATTCCAAATACCTTATTGATTAACTCTTATTAAAATAAGCGTGTCAAAGGCTAATCTATTATCGTGCAAAAATGGTGTTCCTTTCTTAGTGTCGATACCGCCTCCAGAACTGGAAGAAAGAACGGAAAAAAGAGATCCCACAGGTACCGCTCTAATAGACTGTAGTTTTTTTTTTTTAGTACTTTTACATAATCCTACAGTGCGTTTGATTTCAGAATTAAAATTTTGAATTTATAACCTTGATTTTGATTATGAAAAAAGACAAAAAAAATATAGGATCTGTGAACCCCACCAGTTTTGTTGTGTAGTGTATTGGGTAGTGTATGTGATTGTATATTGAATAATATATGGGACCCATCAGTTTGACTTTGGAAAAATATGTTTTGTTGTGTAGTATATTGAATTAAAGTTAAAGTTAAAATTTTAAATTTCGACTCTGAAACCAAACAGAGCGCTAGAATCCTATCCTTTCTCTCATGTTAAAAATTATTATCGAAAATTAAAATTCGACAAAAATTAGAAAACGATCAAATTGAAAAAAAAAACTCGGAAAGGACTCGCAGTGATAAGTCCATCAATCAATCAATCAGCCCACTAAAAGTTGCTTGCAAGGACCAAATTGGATGGTTTCTTGCCGGACAAATATTATGCATCACTTCTCGATGTAATTTCTCTTTTACTTTTGCTTATCAACAATCCCATGCTTCTTATTAATTAATTATCAATAATTTTGGTTTAATGAGATATAATAATTGCAAAATATTACCTTAACTGCACTCAATTTTTAAACCGAGGGGCCCCGCAGGTCGGACACGTAATTTCCTTATATATTTATTGAACCAACATTTAACAATTGGTGCACGTGCCTACGTCTATGACTGGTATTGGCACCATGAATAATCAACAGTTAATAATGATTGTACCTTTAATATGTAGTTTGAATTAATATGGTTTTTTATCCCCGTCCGCAATCTAGACACTTAATGCCACAAGCAAAATAAGGACTAGCTAGCTATATATTCTACAAATTCGCAACTTAGAAGTTTACAGGTATTCATTTATTGGCTTTGCCCGATTATATTGTTTTGGTTTTTCCTTAGGCATATTAATCCTATACATGAACTAATTATCTTCTCAGCAAAACATTTCTATACATGAACTTTTTAAACACGGTATGAGACGAGGGCACTGTTTTACAACTTTATGGAATATTGTTTCGTGGCTGAATTTTCAACTATTTTTGACCTAATTTTTCTTGTA
Source organism: Punica granatum (assembly GCF_007655135.1). Taxonomy (NCBI): domain Eukaryota; kingdom Viridiplantae; phylum Streptophyta; class Magnoliopsida; order Myrtales; family Lythraceae; genus Punica; species Punica granatum. The sequence continues at coordinate 22,622,006 of NC_045132.1, forward strand.
CGAAATTATTAAATTGAAATGTAAAACCTTTTCACACTTTAATTCAATATTTCGTATAGAAGAAGTTCCTTCAATACAAAAATTTTCGCGTTTTACTTTTAGTTTAATAATTTTTTAGAAAATGAATTATTTCAAATATAAAAATTGTCTTGTGCAAAAAATTTGCTTACTTAATTCAAAAACTTTGGCTTGAGTTTCCTCTTTTTCGCAAGAAGGAAATTTTCTAATTGCTTTGACCAAAAAAAGTACAATTATTTCGCATCTTTTAATTTTATAAAATTTTATTTTATTTTTTTATAATTTTATAAGTAATACTATACCTATTTTTATTTTTAAACACAATCAATAAATATGACATTTGAATTCCAAATATTAATTTACATATTCTAGAGAGACCGTAATAATATAAAGAAAAAATATGTGTGAGAATTTATTATTAAATAAAAAAAGAGAAAAATATAATAATTATGTTGTTGTATTGATGGAAGAGTGTATTTGAGTGAGGATATTTATTATTTAAAATAAATTGTAATAATTGTTAAGAAAAAATATGTGTGAAAATTTATTAGTAAATATGAAAAAAAGATAAAATAGTAATAATTATATTATTAAATTTGTAGAAAATGAAGTATAATAGAGTCCTAATGGAGTTAACTCCGTTACCGAACGGATATTGTCCCGTGGTGATTTAAGTAGATAAAAGGTACTATATGGGTTGTGAATAGAAAAGGAAAAATGAAAATGAAAAGTGACAAGTTGCATGCGTTTTTTTTTTCCCCTTGAAAGGTAATTCCTTACCGATGCTTGTGCAATGCTAGGGTAGACCTGATTAAATAGAAATTCATGTTAATTTTGTCGAGTATTAAAAGTTATGATATGTAAGGAAAATAATTAAGACATTTGCAATTTATTTGGTATCCAAATAAATTTTAATTTTAATTTTATCTCTACTTCACTTATCTTTAATTCAACAACATAATCATTACTTTATCTCAACTATTCATTACATTTTCACACATTTTCTCATAATTTAACAATACAATCATTAAAATTCAATTAAAATTAAAACTCAACTCTACTTAAAACTAAGATCAAACACAACATTCATTAATAAGAAAAAAAATAAAGAGAAAAAGAAAATAATTGTAATATAGTGGCACACATTTTCCCTCGATAGCAAAGCTTTGTTTGTTTTGGCAGCAAAGCATACTCCATTTAATTCAATTTTACATTTTCTTCAATTCAAAAATATAACCATTACTTTTTTATTTTTTTCAATTTAATAATAAATTCTCTTGCATGTTTTTTCTTAACTATTATTATAATTAATTTTTTAATATTAAATTATCCTAACTATTTATTACTTTTCCCTCAATTTAATAAGACAATTATTAATTTTTTTTATCTTTTTCTTCAATTTAAAAATAAATTATCTCATATTATTTTTCTTAATCATTATTACAACTAATTTTTAAAAAATAAATTCCCCAATTAAATTTCTCTTCATCCTGTAAATTTAAGTAGAGTTAAATTCTACTTCATTACCAAACGTCACCTAAAAATTCTAACTTTGATTCTCGTGGTAGGATTATTTGTATCTTTTCATTAGATTTTTTATCTTCGTGTTTTAGGACCCTAACCTCTCATATAATACAACGCCAATAAAAGAAAGTCGAGGATAAAAACGGTCTCAATCTCCTGAGAAATTAAAATTTTAACGGATTGACCTTCCATACAATTTTATCATGTGTAATATGTGAATTAGGTCTAACACTGTAAATCTTCTATCAATTGCTGCCTAGAAAATTTGCGAGAACCGCACAAGAATAAAATATGTGGAGCGAAATTCAACTTCAGTATTCTAAGTAACGAGTTACGGATTATGCCTAGAAGAAACTTTTCCCCAAAAGATGTTTATTCTTCATAATATTTGGTTCTTCACTTTAACGTCCTTAATAAATACAATAAGCGGGGGACATAAAATAATAATATAATAGTTCCTTTTTGGGCGTAAGACATTCTTTATCATATTTTTTCAATAGTAAAAGGTCGGAGTCCAAAATAAAAATTAAATTACACGCCAATTTCGCCCCCATATCTTACAAAAAATAATAAACTACACAAAATAACGGGATATTTTATTAGATATTTTATAATAATAATTGGTGATCAAGAACCTTGTGGAGATGATGAACTCGAATCTTTTATTACCAGAAATACAACAAGACAATCAGCACCCAAACTCTCCAAATTATAATTCTTGTTTTATTTACTTTTAGAAATTTCCAAGGGACGCTCGTGCAATTTCGTTGTCAGACAAAAGCATTCTGTGAAGGGTGCTTTACTTTGTCGTATAATTTCTTGGAGTTATTTATATATCTGGACCTGCAAAAATGTAGGGTATTTATTTTTGTCTAATTAATTGGGGAAAAAGGAGAGAGTACATTTTTCTTTTTCCTGAGAATGGGAGAGACTACATCATAGAATAGAAATCGGGTGGTTTTATAATTAAATTGTTATAAGGTTGGAGCAAGTTTTTTGGAAATCCACGAGTGAACTGATGATACAATAGGATGATGATATATCGTAATTTTGTTAAAAAAGTTATTCAACCGCAAATAGAAGAGATTTAGTGTAGTACACTTGTTATAAATACGGAAGCAAAACATTTCGTATTCAAATCTTATCAATTAAATTTATCATACTAATTAATTTTTCATTTTCTCATTGTAAATTCATAAACCTTCCTTGTAATTAATACAAATTAATAAAAAAATTGAATATTTCATTTAGGAGATGATGCCCTCATACATTGGCTTCCACAATGTAATAATAATTCAAAAATAAAAATATTATATTCTTTAAATGATATTTGTGAAAGAAGGAATTAAACAACGAAAGTAAGAAGGAATTCAATACAACAGACTTACTGTCATCTTGAAATCAATAGATTTTAGCATCAAATTAATTTTTGTAAGTGAGGCTTCCCTTGCTTATTCATTATTTTTCATTTTCCTGTCGCCGAATAGATTTACGGCTTCCACTTTCATAAGAAAAGAAATTATAGAGTTTTTACCAATATCTCATAGGAACGGAGAAAGAGGGTCTAATGTCGCATTGGTGCACGCAATCGTTTATTAATATTTATGTTTTCTTGTGCTGATCTTTTGAATTCTTTTGTAATTAAAAAAAAAACAATTCATAATATTACCAACAATTTTTTCTTGATATAAAAGCAATATGACTGGAATTTTAAGAGTTTATTTATTACTATTTATATTAAAAAGAAGTGAGTGGTGTAACATTCACTTTCCTACGGTGTCAATAAAAAATAATAAAGATAATTTTGAGCCATTAGATTTAGAATTAATAAATTTACACATTATCTCTAACTATTCACTAACACTTTCTTTCACAATTCTCCCACTGTCTCTCTCCAATCCATTATGTTTACTCTTTTTCAACTTCCTCTTCACAATATTTTTTTTAATGATTGCAAAATACAAAATAGAATTACGTCTAATAGCACGTAGCATGGGTACGGTCTAGTATTTATAAAACGGTAATTTTTGGATGAAGACTCGCTAGTGAGACGTACTGTGTGCCCTCTTATTTCACTTATATTATTTTTGGATAATTACATTGATGGTCCAAAAAGTTTCACTAATGTATCAAGTTGGTCCAAAAAGTTTTTTTTGCTACTTGATAGTACAAAATGTTTCAAAAGTGTAACATGATAGTACAAACCGTTATCTCACCATTGACACCGTCAAGCGAAACTGACGTGGCCGAAACGTGGTCGACACGTACCTCTGATATGTTTTTAGGAGTTGGTGAAACGTTACATAATGGTTCAAATTCTTTTGAAGTTGTCACTTAATGGTCCAAAATGTTTTACAGATGTAACATAATGGTACAAAATATTTCTTTAATTAACTTAAAGGTCCACCCATGTCAATGATGATATGACGACGTTAATGATGAGATAACGGTTTGTACTATCATGTTATAATTTTAAAACATTTTGTACCATCAAGTAGCAAAAAAAACTTTTTAGATCAACTTGATATATTAGTGAAACTTTTAGGATCACTAATGTAATTACCCCTTATTTTTATGTTGAACTCATAATCTCTCTTATAACCTTAATGAAAATAACTTATGGTCGAATAAATGATATTCCGAGGAGCCTATTAGCTTCACCAATAAACAATTTGAGAGGGGGCACAACAATTAAACGATACAATTTAAAAAGAAAAATAATAATTTGCAAGGATCATGTTAAATAAATTAACAATAAAAAAATTGGACAAAAACATTCTTAAGCATCCGATTAGCCTCTTCCTTCACTTCGCTTCATTCTCTCTCTCTCTCTTTGTGTCTCCGGTGATGAATGTGCGCTACAGTTCACACTCCCCAAGAACTCTATCTATCATCATCACTGTCTCTCTCTTTGCTCCCTTCTTCAAAGATCATCACCACCATAATCTTCCCCTTCTGCAGCTGCTGCGACGTTCCCATCTTCCCCTTTAGCTGCGATTCCTGCTTGATTCCTTGACCAAAGACCCGACTTTGGCAAGTGGGGTTTCGGTTTGGTTTCGATGGAAGAGATGTACGGGCTGTACTCCACAGGCGGCGGCGGGGATTGCTACTACTACGGCGGCGGGCCGGTGGAGGACGGGCCCCTCATGTCCCCGGAGGGCCTGCTCCCTCCGCCGCCTCCCCCGTTCCCCGAGTACAATTCGGGTTTCCTCTGCCCGTCCTCGGGAGGCGGCGGAGGGTTCCGAGACTACCGTGGCAGTTTCGCGGGGTACGACGTGTTCGGGTCCGATGAGTTGGCCTCGGCGATATCTGAGGCGGCCTCTATCAATATAAGTGATCATCATCATCATAATCATCAACTTCATCGGGAGGACGACGTCGTCGCGGAGAGCACCGTGAAGGGCAAAATTAAGTCCCACCCTTCGTACCCTCGTCTGCTCCAAGCGTACATCGACTGTCAAAAGGTTGAGAATTGCACATATTCGTTCGTGCATGTTTCAAATTCTCCTCACACGATCCTATCTTGCCATCAAGTGCTGGTTCGGGTCATGGCAGTAACCTATAAAAAGACATAGTTATGTGGAATTCAGCTCATCGCACATAGTTGCGGTGCGCTTGATCTTATTTCATGTATACAACTCCCTAGAGAGGACCGAAACCGTCGAGGCCTATATACATATGCGTATAACCTGTGTGCTATGTGCTATGTATAGGTCGGGGCGCCTCCGGAGATCGCGAGGCTGTTGGAAGAGATTCGGAGGGAGAACGACTACGCTTGCAAGCGATCATCAGATGAAGGCGTTCCCTCTTACAGCCTAGGAGTCGATCCCGAGCTCGACGAGTTCATGGTCTCTCTCTATCTATATATATATGTATATATCTGATCATCAGTTGCTAGCTAGCCCCGGATTATATTCTCATGTCATTGACTTAATATACATGTTGGGTTTGCCTTTTTGGGGGGTGTGAAGGAGACATACATTGATATGTTGGCGAAGTACAAATCCGATCTCGAGAGGCCATTTGATGAAGCAACCACCTTCCTTAACAAGATTGAGTTGCAGCTCAGCAACCTCTCCACGACAAGCCTTTCCGGTTAGTTCTCTCTTCATACGCACACACACATACATATGTATATATAAATGAATTTGTCGGGATATATTTCGAGATTAATTTCTTTTTAAATCTTTTGATGTCTCCGATGTGGTCGGGCTTATAATAATTGCTGGACGTTTCAAGATTTTTGTTACTTCTCTGTGTCTCCCCTCTTTGGTAATCCATCTCATCACTCATGAACGCTGTTCACTGTCACGGCGCATGGTAGCATGTCAGTGCGGCTCATATTAGCAAGAGGAGCCGACCCGCTGCATGTTGTTCTTGTCCCGTCCCTCGTAGCCCTCACCTTATCTTCTTGCTGTTACTCCCTAAAAACAGAAAAAAAGGAAAGGGGAAAAGCAAGAAGTCTACAGAGAGAGAAGAGAGAGAGACATATGAGTTGATGACTTACATGACATATATACTTAAAATAAATTATATATAAATGGCAGGCAGATGCATATAAAGAAGGAACCGAGAGAAAAACCCTAGAAATACAGTGAGAGTGTACTAGCGATGATCGGGCACTATGTCTTAGATTAATGACTGTGTCTCTCTCTCTGGCTGAGTTTCTGTTCTTCTCGTGTGTTGATAAAGCTTTGGTTGGATATGTTTGTGTGTCCACGTGCTGGTCGTGTCTTGAGTTCTGATTTCCTTTTGAAGTTTTTTTCTTTTTTTTTTGGGGGGGTAAATGAATTAGAATCCTGGGTAGCAGTGACTGTGATAGGGTATCTGGATATCTATAACATGCGGGGCGTTAGTATTGTGGCGCAATGAAGGATGGTAACGGAGCAGTGTGGTGATCGCCGTCCCCAGTAATGGTAAATGCGGGCTTTTAGTAAATTGAGTCTCAGTTTAGGGTTACATGGGGACACAACTTTGCTCCAGTTCCACTACTCCCTTTGCAGTGTCAGAGGAGAGGGGGGGAAAGAAGTTGGTTGCTTGAAAGTAAAACAGCTCCTCTCCAGATTCTGATTTTGACGTTTCAGAGGTAAGTTTTCTTGATGACATCCTCAATAGTAGTCTTGTGAGTTTGAAGTACTTTGCCTCGTGAAATTCTCCCATTTAGCTCTCTTTTTTCACCCAATAAATTATGTCTCTGGTAGGGTGTGAGGCTACTTGAGGTTTAGTATGTGGCAAAAAGTTTCGGTTCTATTGGTCAATCCCGTTGCAAACTTGTCCTCTCCACGCATTTCTTGTGTTCTTTTCTGGGTTATAAGGGAGGTCTACGATTCAAGCATGGAATAGGGGAAACGGAGATAGAGGAGTACGAGAAGTTCCATTGGTTAGAATCAAACTTTTATTTGGTAGTTTTGATCCTTGGGGTGATGGTTTTAGCAAAATTAGTATAATAAATGCCTTCAGCCAAAAAAAAAAAAAAGAAAACAGTATAATAAATGCCAAATATTGAAAGAATTCATTTCATAAAGTTTTTCTTGTGCTATATGGTGATATAATAAACAGTATTTTTCTTGGGATAAGTTCCACTAGATTCCTTCATGAAATATCCCGATGGACTCGATCCACGCCATTATAAAGACGGGATAAGTTCCAGTCTTATATAGTACGGTGATTGATAAACTTAGGTAGTCGACCCAATCTGGTAAAGGAAGGGCATTTTCATCTGTTTGTTGACATTTCCTGTTCAGCCTCACTCCTGTCAATAAATGGGGCTGCCTAGATGGCAACAACTCGATGTTGTTAATGTCTTGCAATGATGCCTGGTCTTATGTCTTCTTTTAATTAATAGAACTTCAAGTTCCAATGCAGCATGAACCATATAAGTGGTGGGAGAGATTGAAAAGGGTAAGGAAAAACAAAACTTGCACACATTGGGAACTGTCTATCTGCAGCCTCAGAACTATCCCCCGGTCATGACCTCAAGACACTTATCTTCATTTTTTTCGCAATCTCATCTCCTTCTTGATTTCTTTCACCCCATTTTTGTTGGATTATGGACCATGGAGTTGCTCGGTTCTTTGATAAAATGCTAAATCAATGTCTTTTGTTGAGTCTCTGACATGGTCATCGAGTAGTTGAAACCTAGCCAGGTGAATTACTTCCAATAGGTTAAATCAGTTGAAAACGGATGTGTACTTCATCATCCTGATCACCAACAAATAGGATTTCATGAGGATCTTTGCCCCACATGCCAATAGATCATAATACTACTTTAATATTGTTCTTTTGTCTTGTGAAGTTTTAGAGTATACATTTCTTTAAGGCTGTTTCTTTAGCTATCTCTCCAAATTATGTAAATAAAGCAGAAAACAAGAAGCATAAACCTCTGCAGAAATTAGCATTCCTTCGCATGATATGACTGTTTGCTTTTTGACCCTTTTTTTTTAAAAAAAAAATTCATGTCATTAGATCGTGTCAATCCGCAGTTGCATCTTAGGACTTTGCTCTTTTTAGGCATTTCCAGTTGCATTAGGGAAAAAGCTGCTGCCAGATTGATTTCCGTTTGCGCTTAGTGCAATTGGCATGTTTTGGAGCAGCCTTAAGCATGCAGAGGGGGCTGTTAATCATTAGAATAATGTGTACTTGCCCTCATAATATATTGAGTTAGAAGTGGGCAAAAGGTTCATCAGATCGTGCTTAATCAGGTTGGTTATACTTGGCAACTATTAATATTGTTTTAAATTATAGTATTTTGTTTTGGAAGTACAGGCCGCCTTTTCATTTTTTTTTTCTTTCTAATGGCTTCACTTTTGGATTCTTTAGCGATATATCCGATCCCCACGGGGCTGCATGAGATTATTTTAGTTGGATTAGGATCCTTTCGGATTGAAAGTATTTTAACCTCATTCTTATCTGCTTTATTTACACATGTCACGTTATATTATGTCTCTAATTTGGATTGGACAGCCGGTCATTTTGTGAAAGTGATGGTTGGGTACAAATATATTTTAACGCAGCAATCCAATGCTTGTTCAACTCTGCACGGTTTTGGGGAATAAAAATGATTGGTGAACCTCACATTACCGTGCTCTAAGATTTCACTATTTCATATTGTTCTTGGCCCATAGTTCTTAGTTTGTGCACATATTAATTGATGCTAGAAATGACGAGTCGCGCGATTGTTAGTTTTTGAGTTCTCATGGATTATTTTGTAGATGGGCAATTTTCATAAGGAGTTCCTTTATTGGTTTTAATATCTCTGGTAGCGTATGTTCGATATTCCTCAATTGCATTCTTTGGCTAATTGTCTATAAAACTAGGGATGTTCCTCCCTGGACTCAATCTAATCATACACTGGATTAAAATTAGCCATCGATTTGTGCGATTCGTGTGGTACGATGAGTTTGAGTCCAGGAGTCATATTTCTTAGATAGAGCTATCAAAAGCTGGCTTATTCCCCCACGGCTCATTTTCAGATTTCCTTTCGGTTTTCACTTGATGTGGTATTATGAAGTGCCGCATATCTGATAGCTGTGTTTGTTGTCACTGATTTTGGGGTTTTACATGGCAGTGCTGTGGCCTTTCCGATAGAAAAGTTCGATTTCTCAGAAGGCAGTCGTTATATTTAGTTGGCAAGAGTAGTAACATTTTTCTGCTGTTGATACGTGAAGCATAGAATTAGCACTAGGCTCCTAGCTGCATGTGTGGTTGTCATGATGTGTAGAGTTTTTGATCACGTTACATGACGTCTCGATGAAGATGAGCTGGCGAGGTCATTGATCTAGAGTTCATGGTTGCTTGTCAACTTAGGAACATAGGATTGTCTTTCACCAGCAGTGTTAAGTTATCATGTGGTGAGTAGGACAACTCCACGTGCCTCCAAAAAAACTAATTCTGTAGCTATTATCGTACGTGTATTAGCCATAGGAGGAGATGAATTAGTGATGAGTTGTAGAGGGTACAAGAACCATCTAAGGTGGTGGTTAATGTACCCTCATGTACAATGTCGCGGCTCGTGGGAAGAGCATAGGGCTCTCTTCTCCTTGTTTAAAGTTAGTGTCGCTTTGGGGCTCATGTACCGATCGGTTGATGGCATGCCCGAATTATTCGGGGGGTTCATATATATATATATATATATGTGTGTGTGTGTGTGTGTGTGTGTGTATGTGTATATATTGATGCATGTTATATATAAGGCGCGTGATTTTGTTTTGAGTCTTTTTCTTGGCTTCATTGAATTGATGATATGATATGGGTAATGGGGCAGAGCTACAGTTGAAACTTTGATCAGTGGGTGGGTAGTGCATGAATGGAGAAAGGAAAGAAAAGGAAAGCCCCGTGTCGAGCGGGTGGTCTGGTCGAGCCTCTCTCTCTCTCTCTCTCTCTCTCTCTCTCTCTCTAGAAGTCTTTGCCTTCCCAACAGTGCCTCTGAAGATTACTTCACATGGGACTCCCGCAGATTTCGCTGTTATTGTTTGCAGCTTTTGCCTTTGCCCCCCCCTCCTCTACGTTCACTTCCATTCCTTGGCTATCTGAGTCTCTCTCTACAAAAATTACGAATGCAAATTATAGTGCAGTGACGTGCCTTATCGTAAAGAATTCGGAGGTTTCTTTATTCATTTCTTGCCAGGAAAACTTTTCCCGTCTCGGATTCTTTTATTTGGCCGGTCGGCCTCTCTTGTAATCGGAGGAAAAGGCGGCTCTTATCACTCAATTCTTTTGCGTCATTTTCCTCATTGGACATTTTGCTCTCGGCTTTAGACTTGCCCAACAGTCGTTGGCCCTGCATGATGGGCCTTTGCCACGTGTCTGACTCCTACCCGATCGCCTGGCTTAGGCACCTGGTCCCACTTCCAGCATGATCAATTTCTGTAGTCCACTCCGTCTCCATAGATGTACATGTACATGTTACGACTTGCTGGTATTCTATTTTATATGCGCATGCTTTCCCTTCATTATGTGCAAATATGGGCCCCACGTATGGTTAGTCAGTAGTTATTTAGTTATATAATACTTTGATGACATGGGTTTATTACATTTTAGGACTTAGACGGCCCGCCGGCTTGCCAAAAATATGGGTGGGTTGGTCTAGGAATCCGGATTGGGGGACCGAAAATCCCCTAGAAGGTCAGATGCCTTTGTATTCTTCAAGTTTTACGGTTGATAATTGTTATAGAACGGTTACCCAACGAGTGAATTTTGATCAATAATTCGTTGGATCGGGAAATTAAATTTAAAGGCAAAAAAACTAGTGAAAGAATAAGTGTGGGGCCGGAATGTCATGTCTGCATTATTTTATCTGCCTTTTTCCTTGACTAGGTCCGACCACAGACCACACACACCCGTTTCTCTGCTCTGCTACGTTCTTACTTGTTTTATTAAGTTCTTTGTTGGGGGGGGGGCAATGGGCCCACAACTGGTGCGGCAAGTGGGCCCACTGAAGTAGCAGAAAGGCCGTGCCCACTGCTCCCACCATTATATGATTTGACGGCTGTACGTGCCGTCTTGTCTTCTCCTCCCTTCCACTATTACCCTTAGAACGACCCCGTTTTACACCTCACTGACATCTGATATAACCTTTCACTGCTGACTTTGTCTCCATTTTCTTAGAACGTAATGGATTTGTTGCTCTTTATCTTCGAGGTCATGATTTATGGATTCATCGGAAAATTTTACGGTCCGGGGCTGAACCTTCAGGGGTTCTGACACTTGTATGTTTGAATAGTCTCCCCCCTTGCTGTATGAAGTTTTTCCATCCAACAGTCCCGGAGAATTTACTCAGAACTACCTAGCTGCAGACTTTATGTTATTATGATGTGATTGTGCTTCAGTTCTTATAATCATGTGCAAATTGGTTGGCTGTAAAATTGAGAAGAAGAAGAAGAAGAAGAAAAAGGACTAACAATTGTAGCGGGGTAGTCGACGTAATTAGAGGGTCGGGTTTGAGGTCCTATGATGTCTCTCCGGTTTGATTGTTCTTGTTTATGTGCGTCGTCTACTTGGACATGGATTTCATGAAAGCCTCTCGGAGTTATGTACTTGAATTCGTGATCTTGATCCTGCTGAATGAGTGGTTCATGGACACTGGGCTCGGTACCCGGACTTCCCTTTATTCCGAAAAAGCTGAATTCGTATTGATTAATTTACACATGAACTAACAGTAGAAAAAGTGTGGTTCCACTGAATTCTTTGATCACATCCAACAGTTGCTTCTTGTCAGTTAATGTCGCGATTTTTTCTTTCGAGCCATCATTCACTCATTTCTTCTTTGAATAGGAAGAAAACCAGTGTCGTCTTCGATCAACTTGTCTAATTTCTCGAGCAATCTTTTTGTATTGGTTTGTCTTGTCAATTAAAATTGCTTGTTTTTAGAGAAAAAAAAGGTACTCGAAATTTTATTTAATTAACAGTTGTTAAACTTATATAAACCGCAAGTTTCATGCTGATAGTTGTTTTGTTTTAATGGTATGTTAAATGGAAAGGAAGTCTCGTAAAGTTATGTTGCCTATGTAACTAAATATTAACCATACATTTACCTATTCATCTTTCAATTAGTGTCCATATTGTTTGATGGGCAATGCTTCGTTTGTATGATATACCAATTGTTTTATTAATGGACGTCAGTATAACTAGTCGAATGGTGGGGGAGTTCAGACATGTCTTGCTCACAGTAGTTAACTCTCGTTGTCGATTCGATGGTATAATCTACGCTTGCAGTTCCTCTACAGTTAGTCCTCTCGCAATTTTAACCTTAGGTTTGATTGCATTTCCAGCATGGATTGTTTAGTGTAGAATTTTTGAAATGTTTGTTGTGTTTCTACTTAACTGCGAACTTTGTTTCGAGTAGATGAAGGGTTTGTATCCTCAGACGAGGAGTTCAGCGGAGGGGAGGTGGAGGCTTCGCTGGAAGCACAACCGAGGTCTATGGATCGTGGCCTCAAGGACCGGCTTCTACATAAATTTGGGAGTCACATTAGCTCGTTGAAGCTCGAATTCTCGAAGAAGAAAAAGAAAGGGAAGCTCCCAAAAGAAGCGAGGCAGACTCTGCTCGAATGGTGGAATGTTCACTACAAATGGCCTTACCCCACAGTAAGTCGACTCCTGCACACCCAGTCTAAATGGTACTTTTCATTTTTATTAACATTGTCAATCTCCATTGTGTCATTTTGGGTCGGTATAGGAAGCTGACAAGAAGATTCTCGCCGACTCGACCGGTCTCGACCAGAAACAGATCAACAATTGGTTCATAAACCAGCGGAAGCGTCACTGGAAGCCTTCCGAGAGCATGCAGTTTGGTCTCATGAACAATCAACCCGGGCAGTTCTACTCCGACGACTGAGGTGCATTTCGTATAGCCTCGAACATATTTGGCGATGAAAGTGCCGGAAATCATGCTTGCCTTCTGTCATCTGGGGCAAAATTCCTAGGGTCGGGGGGACGGAAAAAAAAAAGGAAGGGGGACTTATATTTATTAAACATTCAAATGCTCTCTACATAAGTGGAGACAATTATATTGGCATCATCATTTGTATATTTGAAATTCAAGCGAGAATGGTAATGAAATGTTTACAAGTAATATCGTCTGATCTCTCCCTCAATCTCACGGGCAGTCGAATTAGATTCCGAGGCCTTTGTGTAGTTTGTTGATGAATACCTCAGGGTCATCGCATCGACATGAAGCACATGATCAATATTCTCAAGGGGTACGTGAAAGTCAGGTTCATGGATCAGAGAACTTCCTCAGTTCGGTGAAGTTTAAATTATGGAGTGGAAAAAAGTTAATTGTTGTAAAATTTTCGATGTACGATCAAGTGGCTTTGTTTGGTTTTTAAATTGTAATTCAATTTTACTCAATTTAATTATATTTTTCTTCGAATTTAATAATATAATAATAATAATTTTTTTTCATTTAATAATACATTCTCACTCATTCTTTTTTATAATCATTTTTAAACTTTCATTTACTAATACTTTCTTGCTCATATTTTTTTCTGACAATTATTAAAATTTAACTTTTTAATAATAAATTTTTTATTCATTTTAACATCTATGTACGTACATATATATATCTCACATATCAATATATTTATCAACATTTGTAATTATTGTACAAAATCAAATTGAGTTGGATAAGTTATCCAACTCGAAAACCAAACCCAAGCTTGACTTTTGATTATCAACTTTAAGTAGCCATCTTTACGGACGAGCATTTTGTGTATATAGTTAGGTATAGTAGAAATTTCGTGCATAACTGGGTAATAAATTTGTGTTTAATTTTAATTATTTATATCTTAAATTACTTCACCGTTGATTTACAAGTTGCTTTTCTTTATAATGAAGATTTTTATTTTAACAGAAAATCTATCGGGGATAAAGTCAGAGAACAGAAAATCTTTTAAGATAAAGTTACAAACAGTAAACTCTCAAAGATTTGATATTCCTAATCTTTTTTTTCTCAGCGATATTATTAATCAAATTATTATCCATGCATATTTTTCATTTTATAACAAAAATTCAAAATAGAGTTGTTGTTATGATCAACCTAAAGATAGAGATTGGCAATTTACTCTTAAAAACTTGTGTGCGCGTCTTTTGTAGAATCTGTCGATCAACATGACGATAGGTTGGGCATCGAACCTACTACGCCTTATGGCAGCTCTGGCCATCGTTTCAACCTTGTACAACAGAGAATGTCTCCGCCTTGGATATGCCAGCATTAGTACCGGTCGTAGCACCAGCCCCGGGCTAAGGGACATTGTGTGAAGACATGGTCATGTCGAACATGATGGACTGTATCCCATTCATCAGCTCTGGGAACTCATCAGACAGCCCCGTGGGTACGTGCTGCTCAGGACTCGAGGCCGTGTTGGATTTTAATGGTGCATGTACCTGTGTCGGCTTTAGTATCAGCTCGCAGTTTGGGATCAAACTCAATATGACCCGAGTTGAGGAACTTCCTTTGATCCGCAAGCTTAAGCCATATCCTCTAGAAAAATGTGGCAGTGAGTTCATATTTTTTTAATATATATATATATATATCTAAAATATTGATATTATTCCAAGAATTTATTTTCTTCATTATAATTATTTAATTTTTCTGCGCGTTTGCAGTATCGAGTATATCTGGACCCTCCCCTGGTAATTTCTTGACCTCCTCCTTCAACTGAAAGAAAGGCAACATTTTCATGTGTATTGTATAGTGCGCGTACGTACTGAGCAGTAAGTAGTAAATATCAAATTATTTCATTTAATGCAGTTGAGCCACCGACGTCTCCAGCACCACCTAAATCGGCCACTCCAGCACCGGGAGCTTTTGTCCAAGGGAAGACACCAGCAGAACCCCCTACAAAGTCGGGATGCCATTCCCTTATTAGTTCTATTTCTACGACTCTCTTTAGCATTTCCCTTGTTATATGTTACTATCATATGACTGCGTAGCATAGTATTTCAATTATTTGACGTTTCGGGAATAAGTTGTTTGTTTGTTTGTTTTTTTCCCCCCTTTTTAGTCTATGATGATTGTATTTGATGTCTTCTAACTTTATCGTTGTAATCAGTTTGAGTTAATTTTCAGCATAGAATTATTGTGTAGAATTTAGCATAGAATTATCGAGTTAATTTTCAGCATAGAATTTAGTCTATGATGATTGTATTGAGTTAATTTTTAGCATAGAATTATTGTCTTCTAACTTTATCCCTTATTATACCGTTGCAATCAGTTCGAGAGAGCAATTTATATAGGGAGAATAGTTGATGTGAAAGAAGATAATCTTTGAAAACTTCTTACATATTACTTTTTAATGTTCCCTTAGAATTTCTTCGCTTTTTTTTTTTAAAAATTTCAGTAAGACTGACATGTTAATGATATAAATTTTTTTAAAAAAATCAGCTCAAATAAATTGCTTAACCTTAACTTCCCTCGTAATTACGCTAATTTGTATTAAATAAAATGTGATATGTCAAATGTTTTTCATTGATTGGCTATCATATGAATAGACACTCAATGTTAAGCCCCTTCATCCTATATGGTAGGAAGTATTTCGTCTTAGCTTTTAGTATTGTATATAGATGTATATATATACGTACATACATGTATGTATCTGTGTGTAAAAGATGGCGATGCCTTTAATTAGTTTAGGTCCTTTCGATTTTCACAAGTAATGTGGCAACATGACTTTCCATATAGCATATATTTTTATTCGTGGTAACTCGAAAAGTCACGTAACTAAACACTCTCAGTCTTTTCTATGTGGCAATTTCATATGCTTTGTTTTGGTTTTTATAATTGTATATAGATTTATTAATATCATAAAAGGCAATCTTCATTGACTGACCAAAAAGAATGTCAATTAGCAATTTATTAACTTGTCTTCCTGATATTATTTCTTCAATTAAGTTATATTATTCAATTAATCGATAGAGATCACTAATAACCATTTTTTTAAGTTATAAAATCCAACATTATCATTTTTATTTTTTTACTCTTATTTCTGGATTGTTAATAGAAACCAATAAAGAAGAAGCTGTTAGAGTGTGTATTGGAAAGAATGATGCAATAGCGATACAATCTCGGAGCAATTTCTTTATCAAAGAAGTGAATCATGAACTTCCACACCTATATTCTATTGTTATAACCTTTTGTTATCTCTATTTGTATTACCGTTCAATTTATACCTGGTAAAATGAAAGGCCTCATCATGCGATTTCACCTTTGGCCCTAATTTATCTTGGGCTGTGTCTTCCAACAGAGGAGGAAACCGGCTGTACCAGTCACAAACTAGGGAAATTATGGCGGGTGACACATACTTTGAATGCAGTAGATGATCAATTATACCTGGGACATCAAATGCAGCAGACGGCCTCGTCAGGGCTAGCAGAAGAAAAATAAGAAAGAACCATTGCCATTGGAAATAATCGATGACAGGAAGAATTGTGCACTTCGAAGAAATCAAAGCAACAAATACAGGCGGTAATATGGTCACTTCACGAAAAGAGCTATACGTGGATCATGGCTGACTGGCTGGCCATAATCTGTTGCTGACAAAAAAGTGAAGTATTTGAGTTTATTGTCACGTACTTTATTTTCTCTTATTCAAAGTTTATTCTTAGTGGCAGTATATATCTATATCTATACCTGTATTATATATAAACCGTCCATCACCAATAGGTAGTAATTTAGTGGTCAGTAAGAAATATATACGTAGTGAACTTGCAGAATGGCCGAGCAAGAACCACCATCTCTAGTTGCACTGTGTCTTTTCTTTAAGAAATAATCCTCAAAGCCACCACTTTAGACGTTCTAAGTTGGAGGCAGAAAAGGATTGCACTCGTTTGGGAGGAAAACATGTTCATAACGTGGTCCGGAAGCATCACCACGAGGAATTAAACCAGCAGTCCAAGTCCAATGTGCTGTCAAGCCAAAAGCAAATAAGTTAAAAGGGTACTCCAGATTGCGCTTATAATCTATATATATATAATGTTATATTCCCATAAGAAATAGGATTAAAATTGTAAATTTATGTATGGTATAAGATCATGAAGGTAAATGTCTAAATAAACAATTATAAATGTACATACAATTAGGACTAAATTAGTAAATGCATATAAATCATTAAATACTTAGTAATTTTATTATACAAGCACATTCTTGATTTAAAATAAATACTTATAAAACCTTTTCAAAATAATTATAATTAAAATTAAAATATATCATATGCAATAAGTACGTTAAATATAGAGCACTTTTGAAATAGTAAAATAGATAAATGTATTTAAAAATTATCAAAAATAGATTATATGCACTTCTTTTTTTTTATTATAAAATACATGGAGGTCATTAATAACAATTTTTGGAATATGATATTTATGAAAATGTAAGATGTTTTTTAAGAAATATCATTTTCTTTATCCATATTTGATATTATAATTCATGTTCAATTATTCTGAATTTGTTATTGTAAACACTAGTATTTGAATTCTTTCAATTTAAGAATATATATATATATATAACTTAATGAAAAATTCAATTGTGATGTTAAAATTTCTAAAAATCCATCTAAAAATAATCATTCTAAAATAACTCGTGCATCGCACGGGTAAAAAAGCTAGTTATAAGGTAAACGTGTCTAGCCAAATATGCGAATTATGGTGATTATGATCTCTGATTTTGTTGATAAAGAACAGCCAAAAAGGAAAAATAACCGCTTTGGTGATTCACTTCACTGCATTTCAATTTTATATAGCTTACTTGCAAGATTAATCAGAAGTTTTCCACTGTTTTCCGACTCATCATTCTTCAGTGATGGCAAAAGCAAAAGTCAATTCATTAGTCCTTTGACTTCATTGCCACAAATGGAAAGGAAAGAATCCGAAAATTGTCTGTGGATTTCCTATATATATATAAAAACACTATTTGATGGGATCAAGCCCCTTTTGTGCACTTATCGTGCATCGGAAGATGACATAACAATACAGTTAACGAGATTATTGTTGCTATTCACAAGAAGTTGTTTTAGATGATAAGAGAGTTTGCACTTTACTCCTTTTTCCGAGATATCGAGTCTGAATATTGTCGAGCCAAGGATCAAATCTTTTATTACAAATACGGTAAGCCAGCCGTATATGACTTGCTTTCACCAGCCCAAAAGTTAGGTAAGTCTTAAGTTCATGAAATCGTGATGGTTGCACTCCAAAAAATAGGTTGTCAACTATACCTATTCGGGTCTCTTGATATACCTATTCGAGTCTCCGGTCTTGCTCATTCTACTATGTCTGATTGGATTGAATTTCTCACTGGCATTGACAAATGTTTGAACATCTCCAGTAACATTCAACACGGGTTCCTGCTTCAGTCTATGGTATGCCTGGACTACTTATGGCAGCTTCGGAACAGTTTACGAATCACATAATTAAGACAGCGCTGACTGATCCACGACGACGAGCTTCAGCTGAAATATGCAGAAGATCGAAGGCCTACGAAGAGGCTTGGTTACACATCTCTTCTTCCTTGAAGGCCCCTCCGCAGAAGCTTCCTTCACAGCTTCTGGTTTGCTCCTTTGATGTGGCTGTTAGACACAATGCTTCACATCTTGCGATTGCTTGTACTGATGGCAGGGGCAATCTCAGATATGCTTGGTGCTTCCAAACTCAGCAGGGTGACCCAACTATCAGGGACGCAGAGGCAGCTCTCAAAGCTATCAGGTGTGCCCAATCTCTACATATCAGTCAACTTCTCCTACTAGGTGTCTCTCGGGACATCATCGACCCTCGACAGTATGAACTCCTCATTTGCATCACCACCTACTGGGACAGAATCACTCTTTTTGGACATGGACTGCGTGGTATATAAATGGGGCCCGAAAACTTTATCGCCCACAATTAGCCCGCGGGGCATCTCTCTCTGTAATTTTGATGGGCCAATCAGCATCTCCTCCATTCCCGCCTCTGTTCTTGTTAGGGATGAGGAGATGTAAATTGGCACATTGACCCTTTATTTCTCTGCTTTAATGAAGTATCGTTCCAGAGAGAGAGAGAGAGAGAGAGAGAGAAGAGACAGAGGGCTATTTCGGTCATTTCATCCCCCAAACCAACCGCCTATAACTACCTACGGGGAAGAAGAATAGAAGAAAGCAGCTTCACAGCTCTTTCTTCTATTGGAAACTAACACTGCAATCACAAACAATGAAGCAAAACGAGAGCCGAACCCTTTTGTGCCTTCTCTGCATTCTTCTCATTGCCCTGCTGCTAACAACGCAATACTTAGCCCCAGTCGAGGCTAAGGGGAGTCATGGGGAGAAGGCTCCCAAGTCTCACAAGCCCCCGAAGCATAAAGGCCGCCACAATGCCGATCATGGTGCCACGACAGGCCCTGCCACAGCACCTCCAGATGAGCCAAGCATTTTCGATGTCCTCTCTTACGGAGCCAAGGGTGATGGGGAGTCGGACGATTCCAAGGTCAGTGCTGAATCTGTGTCATATCTTCGCTATGTTAATACATATAACGAGTTTGTATATACTGCAAGTGTAAGTCTGATTGGGGGAATTGATTAATGTTGAACGGGAAATAGGCGCTTGTTGCTGCTTGGCAAGCGGCGTGCAAGGTTCCCTCGTCCACTTTGAGAAACCCGCCGGAGCTCAAGTTCCTGATCAAGCCAGCTGTAACTCTTCAGGGCCCTTGTGCCTCTGGTCATGTTCTGCAGGTGATTTGCTACCGTTCTCTTTTATTCGTATCGGGCATATTCGGTCGAGTCCACTGATATCAGCTTGGAACATAGTATCATGATTTATGAGCTTATAGAACAGTGAGGGAAGAACTGACGATATATGTTATTGAATGATTGACAACAGATAGATGGGACATCGCTTAGCACCTCCAAAAGTTGGCTCGTGGACAAAGCCGACCTGGTTCCAGTGGGCTGAACTTCAAGTGGGTCGAAAACTTCACCATCCAAGGTGCTGGCACCGGCGATGGTCAGGGCTCCAAATGGTGGAATCTCTCCGATCAAGTGCACTACATTCAGGTTCGATTTATGTACAACATTCTTTTTTCCGACTTAGGCCCAATTAACGATTTCAGGAAGATTATTATCCAATACTTAATTCAGTTGTGCGCTTACCTTCTATAAATTAGTAAGTTCGAGCCGATATTTGGTATGGGAAAAGACGTCATTATACATCAAGTATAGACAATAATGGCTCTGTAGTCTAATCTACATACATCATTAGTTTAATACTTTTGCTATTTGTTGATGAATTATAGAAAATACTAAACACTTCAACCGTAATACTAAACCCTTAAATTGGAAGTAAAAGTAAAAAAATACTGATACTAATCACGATTAATAAAAGTACTAAACACTTGAATTTAAATACTAAATGCTTGAACTAAAAATTTCAAATGTGTTACGGTGACTCGATGTTATGCTAGAAACGCTCGTAAAGTAATCCATAATTGCTTAATTTATTAATTTTGAATTAAACAATTTACCGACTTTTTCAATGGAAAAGTAAAATCTCCATCTTTATGCTGAAGGAGAGTGTCAAATGCACTCCCCCCAGCTATCCACGTCTCCATAAGAGATATCCAAAAATTGTGAAAATAAAATTAAAAAAATAATTAACTGAAGAATCGATTAACTGACACACGCCCGTTTAAGATTATCGGCAGCAAACATCGACGGTCTCTTTCATCATACTGGAAGGAAGGAAGAGACAGATGGTGGGAGAAAGGAGATTTCGGCAACAAAAAATAATTGACCCTGTGGTTGAACCGTTTGACCCTCGACCCAATGTAGAGGCCGGGTTAATGCCCGGCCGGGTTTGAAAACATCGATGTAAGGAGGACTTCCAGTATATTTTGTTTCCATTGTGCATTTAATAATTGTATTTTGGGTGAGGTCCTCAATAGTTTAGGATTCAAAATAACCATCCATTTTGTCATATGCTACTGTCTTTATATTTGTAGATATCTTCATATAGCTTTTGGATGATGATTCAAATATAGTATATTGTTATAATTATAAATTAAATTGTGTACATGTCTTTGAACATACCTAATGTAACATCGATTCAATTAAATCCTTATAACCGCAGCGAAGCGGGGCGGATCCACACTAATGAGATTAAAATGAGAGTACTCTGTACGGTCCTAAGAATCAAGACATGACTGGTAAATTAATAATATTATTTTCATTTTTATTTATTTTGTTTTCAACATTACCCGAGTTGAGGAAGTTCCTTTGATCTGCAAGCACAAGCCATATCCTCTTCAAAAATGTGGCAGTAAGTTCATATTTTTTTACTATATATAATATATATCTCTAAAATATTAATATTATTCAAAGAATTTATTTTCTTCTTTATAATTTTATTTTATTTTTCTATGTGTTTGCAGTCTCGGGTATATCTGGACCTTCCCCTAGTAATTTATTGACCTCCTTCGACTGAAAGAAAGGCGACATTTTCATGTGTATTGTATAGTGCGAGTGCGTACTGATCAGCAAGTAGTAAATATCAAATTATTTCATTTGATGCAGTTGAGCCGCCGATGTCTCCGGCTCCAGCACCACCGAAATCAGGCACTCCAGCACCATTGCCGCATGAGTCGGAAAGCTCCAGCACCGGGAGCCTCTGCCGGAAGGAAGACACCGGCAGAAGCCCCTAAAAAGTCGGGAAGCCATTCACTTATTAGGTCTATTTCTGCGGCTCTCTTTAGCATTTCCCTTTTATACGCTACCATCATATGCTTGCGTAGCGGAGTATTTCAATTGTTTGACGTTTCGGGAATAAGTTGTTTGTTTGTTTGTTCCTTTTTAGGCTATGTTGATTGTATTTGATATCTTCTAACTTCGTCTTTGTAATTAGTTTCATATTGTCAATTTAGTCCATCAGTTTCTGTAAACTTGCTAATGCTATCTAACTCGGCGTTTGGTATATTACCAATTGAGATTATAGGTAATTTTTTCGGTGTTAACCGTGATATGCGAGAGCTTAATTGTTCCGAATAATCCAGTCAAACTGGGTCGACCCACTAAGAATAAAACTCTCATAGCATGAATTTTTTGAATTTAAATCCTTTTGAAATTATGGGTAATGATCATTACCATGTTTGAAATGGACTGATAGTTTTATACATTACTGGTAATCTTGCTAGTAAATAAGATAAGTCAGCATTCTTACTGAGAAATTATATTACTAGCTAATTCGGAAAGTAGATTACCTTGGATATCAAGATCACTAGCAATATACTTCAGCCGAACAAAGTAATTTAGCGGACCTAGAGAACTTAATTCCCAATAATCCATATGGATTATCTCGCACCAAACGCCCTCTCAAGGGTAAATATTAATAATAGATAAATATATAAATGCAGTTGGGCTAATATCGAATTTACTAAAACTAGAGTGGCCGAATTGAAATTAACCTAACTAAATAGGTCCACACTTCCGCTCTAATTTCCCCGGCAGCGGATGAAAGGAGATCTGCTGTCAATGGCTTCACTTCAGCTCTCTCCGACCAATTTTCCCAGTTGCTGGCCGGCCCCTGTCCGGCGCCGGTGCCAGCCGGTACGCTGCGCCGCGGGAGAAAGGCAGGCGCTCTTTGACCGAATTGCTCCTGTCTATGATAATGTGCGCCTCATCCTTATCACTCTTCGGTCTCTTCAATTCTTTCATATTCTTCTGAATTCCATCCGTTCTGAAGTGCAGCTGAACGATCTGCTGAGCTTGGGGCAGCACCGGATATGGAAGCGCATGACCATTTCCTGGAGCGGGTAACAGAACTCTACTTCTTCTTTCTGCTAAAGATTTGAACTTTCGGTCGTCGATTGCCAGTTTTTCGGTTGTTGGTTTTTGGGGAACCTATCTTTACGTTTTGGAGCTAACGGAGCAGAGCCAAACTGGGGGATCGTGTGTTGGACTTGTGCTGTGGAAGTGGGGACTTGACCTTTCTCTTGTCGGAAAAAGTCGGTTCCAGTGGCAAGGTCTGTTCTGCTTTGGTTTCATCCGCGTGTTTCGTTTTGTACGATGATGCATGTTTATACTGATGTAGAGGCTGAAGCACGATTTACGGGTTGACATTTTTCTAGGTGTTTGGTTTGGATTTCTCGAAGGAGCAGCTGTCGGTGGCTTCATCTCGGCAAAGTCTGCGTGCAAGACCATGTTTCGAGAACATTGAGTGAGCACCACGAACGCAGTGTGCATTGGAAAGCCATGAATTTACATGGCAGATAGCAGAATCCATGATGATTCCTTCGCTACATTAGCTCATGGAATGGTCATCCTAATTCAGGGCCTATGTTGACTGATAATAAGTGATCATATGCTATCATTTCTTGTTACATGAAGCCTGATGTTCTGGTGCGCATGTGCTAGGTGGATTGAAGGCGATGCGCTCGATTTGCCATTTCCCGACAGCTACTTTGATGCCATCACTATGGGGTATGGGCTAAGAAATGTTGTAGATAGAGAAAAGAGTATGCGGGAGATGCTTCGAGTGGTGAACTCAGGTGTGTGATGTGCTTCTCCAAAATAAAGAAAATGCAAAACCGATATGTGTCTCTGATAATAATATATCTCCTGTTTCTCTTTGTTTGGTTTCTTCAGGATCCAGAATATCGGTTCTCGACTTCAATAAATCCTTGCAGCCACTTTCCTCCTCATTTCGGGTAAAACTTTAAATGGAAAAAAAGAATCTCGAGTTAAGCAGAAAAAGGTTGAAGCTGAATGGTTTACTGAGTGGTTAATTGGCAATTCGTTCTCGGTTCACTGCATTGTACTTTTGCGCCATTCCCCGAACTCGAGAAGAAATTGATACTAGCTTGATATACACTTGTTTCGCTTGATTTTCTTGCCACTATAAGAAATTACAAGCATTATAATTTGAGGTTTGCCATAATTTTCCAGGACTGGATGATTGACAATGCGATTGTCCCAGTAGCATCAAGCTATGGTCTTGCCGAGGATTATGCATATTTGAAAAGCTCAATCAATGATTTCTTAACGGGTCTGTTTGTTCTTGACAATTGATCACATCTGCCTTTTCTCTTTAGCTACATTGATAATTGACTGATATCATCTGTTTCTATCTTAGCTCATCGAAAAATCTGTTACTGAATGCAGGTGCAGAGTTGGAAAAACTCGCATTGGATGCAGGGTTTTCGAATGCTCAATATTACGAGATTGGAGCCGGCCTCATGGGGAACTTAGTTGCTACACGGTAGACAGGAATGGTCTGTGCTGGCATAACTTTCACCTTCTTCTGAAGGTTCAAATAAGATCAGTTCATAAACGTATATACCGGTGTTTGTTTCTGAGGGGAGGGAAAGCCATCCTTGTGTCTGTACGCATGTCCTTTGTTTCGTTACTGTACGATTCTTGGGGTGAATATCTTGAGACAAAAACGAAGATTTCTAGAAATCAATAATTGTTGTAGTATTGCATTTGTATCCTCTGACACTGGGCCACATTCATTATAATATATATACAAAACTTATCTAAATCCCGAATCGCAACTGTTTGTACAAATAACTCGATTGCAGAATCAGAAACTCGCCGTCTACTTCTACTAATAGGAGGCTGAACTTTGTCAAGCTGCACACCTGCAACCTCATATCTGGGTCTTTTCTGCCGATGCATCAATGGTTTCTCCCTTCTCTCCTTTTAATTCTTCATCCATTTTATCATAGCTCTGTTAGACGAAGTAGATGCCATTCAAAGTGGAACAGATGAGGAAATGATCACCTAGGGTAGAAAGAACTGGTGGAGATGGTAGCAACAGAGTCGGAAGCGTTTTTGTTTGGGTGATAAGAGTGGTCCTCGTAGGAGTCATTAAGTTCCATGGTCTTCTCATCTATAAAGGGTGGGTTTGAGGGCGCTGGGAGCTCGTCGTCCTTCTTTGTCAGCATCAGCAGAACTCTAGACATCGTAGGTCGCAAGGTAGGAGCTTCTTGGGTGCAGAGCAATCCTATGTGGATCACTCTTAGAACCTCGTTCTTGATGCTTCTGCTGTTGTGGTAGTTGTTTAACATTAGGTTCGGGTCGTAGAGTTCCTCCACTGTACCGGCTTGGAAATGGTTCCATGTCTGCAAACCCCCAGAAAGGAAAAATCAAGATGTAACTAAGATTACAGAGGTTTCGACGCCATGAAATTCCGGGTGTTGCTATCGAATTTACATACAGAGCAGTTGAAACTTACGATAGTGATGATGCTGTCCGAGTATTCAGCATTTTTGCCTCTGTTGTTTTGCCTTCCTGTTACTGTCTCTAACAGTAGCACACCGAAGCTGTAGACATCTGCCTTCTCCGTCAATTGACCGTGAGCAAGGTACTCTGGAGCCATATAACCCCTGTTCATCTCGACGGGTCAGCTTGGGCAGCAAGTTAACAGATTCGGAAAGAGCAAGTTCGCTGCGGATTTATACTCACAGAGTTCCTGCAATTGCTGTGCTGGTGTGGCTCTTGTCTTGTTGGAATGATCTTGCCAGCCCGAAATCGGCTATTTTAGCCCGGAGCCTTGAATCAAGCAAGATGTTACTCGCCTTTATGTCCCGATGAATGATCTTGATCTTCGGATTCTCGTGGAGACAGACTAAACCCTCCGCTGTCCCCATCATTATCTCTAGTCTCTTCTCCCAGTTCAACGCCTTCCCTCGGTTTACATCTGACCATTTTTAATTCGGACATATGACCTCTCCTCTCGAAAAATCGAAAACATTCTTAGCACACGCACAGATGAAGGTTCAGGCAGTTACCGAAAATGAAACGATCGAGACTCTTGTTAGGCAAAAACTCATAGACGAGAAGGCTTTCGGGTCCGGAACAGCTGCAGCCCAACAACCGCACGAGGTTTCTGTGTTCCACGCTGCTAATGATGTTCACCTCATTGTAGAAGTCCTCTGCTCGGTGTCTGTTGTTGACGAAGAGCCTCTTAACAGCGATCTCCCTACCATCAGCAAGAACTCCCTGAAACAGCAAAAAGAATATCGGATTGCTCAGTCGGGCGAACTCTGAAAGAATCTTTAGAACATTCTGAAAGGACTCAACTACCTTGTAAACTGTCCCGAACCCGCCTTGCCCGAGTTTGTTGGCACCGTCGAAAGATCCTGTTGCCTTCTCGAGCACAGAGTACTTAAAGTTCAAGCTGCTGTCGTGAAGTATCTTCACCAGCCTTTTCGCATTGTCCGGGCCTAGTAATTGAAGAAACATAGGCGAATCAGCGATCGAACTGGTATATGATATTCGCTTCATCAATTTGGATGGCTCTGCAGACTAGAGCATCTCACCTTTCCTTTTCTTCTGGATGTATCTCTGCTTCCAGATGAAAACTCCGATCGTTATTCCGACTGCCAAGACCACGAGGGAGCTAACGACCGACACCACGATCACGATTATAGTCCCTGAGCAATTGTTAACAAGGAATCCAATCAAAACGAACCCCGGAAATGAAAATCTTTTTCCATGGGTTTCCAAGAAAAGAGTCATTGCCGATCAACGTAAAAGTTCAAATTCAGATGAAGTGCAGCAACTACCTCTGTTGCTCCCCTTTCCGGGTTCCTTATTGAGGAAGTTCGTGTCCGAGTACCTCATGAAGCAGCCGGTGTTCAGTGCCCGCCCCTCGGACCAGGGCAAGCACTTGAGTATCGAAGCGGACGCGTTCTCCAGGCAAGCCCTGCACGAACTCGGGTCCAGTGTCCTCCAGCAATCGGCGAGCACGTAGGCCGACTCATTTACACCACCAGACCTGGCCAACTCTGTCCTGGCATAACCATTATTGCCTGGTGCGTCTGCCACAGCGCGGGCCACAGCCTGCCTCGCGGAATTCTCAAATGAAGAACTCTTCCTCGTCTGGTTCCCGCATACAACCGTGTCATTGGGTCCGGTGTACTCCTGAAAGAAGCTGTAGTTCTCGGCCCGCATGAAGCATCCGTCCAGGAATATCCGTCCCCCATTGTATGGATAGCACTGGGGGAGGAGGGAACGTGCCTCGGCATAGCAGAGGACGCAGTCGAGAAGCGAGAGGTCCCCATAGCACTGGGAGAGCCCGTAGTTGGCGTCGGGGCCGGAGCCTATAATCGACTGTCCGTAGCCTTTGGTCCTCATCTGTCCGCTTATGTTCTCCATGACGGCGACAAAGTTGGGCACGAAGATGGTGGTGTTGTGCTCGAGTTGGTTGGAGCAAATCATCTTGACCGTCTGCGTCCTCGGATCTCCTTCCGCTGGTTCATACACCAATATCGCGGCCGCGATGAGGACCATGAGGTGGAGAGAAGCTGACGTTCGGACCATCGTCGTCATCATAATCTTCTTCTCCGGAGTCTTTTCTCGGGCTGGTCAAGAAGCAATTAACATGTTACTAGTTGATCGTCACGCAGTGCATTCGATATGCTGGTCCTAATTCCCGAATTCACGCGGATCAGTAGGAAAATGTCGCTATAGTGGATTTGATTCAACTTAGACTTTTCGTGTGTGAAATTAGGAATTAGATATTGTCGTGATCATATAATATAATCCATTAATGCGGCTAATTACAAGGATGGAACGAGGGAGAGCTGCTGTCACCAACAACACATTCAACTCTTTCCTCTTCAAAGTCTAAGACCGATTAAACGTGTCCACACATGAACAGTGTCTGAGAGGGCAGGCAGGGCACCGGGGGGGCGGGGGGAAATTTGTAGGCCCAACCGAAAGTATGGTTGGTTGTCCTCGAGAAATAATATGCTTGCATTATTTCGTGTTTTGTATGAGCTTCCTTTGTGATCGGAAAAAGAAAATGCCGGCATATAAATTGCAGTGTCCTGATTTGCATTCCCTTTCCTCACCGACGCTGCTTAAATTGCATCCGAGAGTGGGCCCCAGTGTGGCCCACGCGAAAAGCCCATCGCCAGCCCGCCCAATTACTCCCCATGTGGTCGTCCCCCCCCCCCCCCCCCCCCCCTCCATCATCAATTTGTTATTACCCTTTCATGACTATCAGTATACCTTAATGCATTTCGTAGTCAGGGTCAATTCGACCTCGAACGAGACTATTTATTAACTCAAGCTGATCCCCCGTGATAAAATCGGAAAAAAAGAAGAAGAAGGAGAGATATTTACTGATAATCTTCTCACTAAAAAGAATTTAAAAAATGCGCTTGAATCTCGTAATTAGAAGTCGGCATGGCACTTGGGAGCGAAAACTGATCTCAACTTAACAAATAGAATAAGAAAATATTACTACCAAAATATAGACTATGAATATATTTTCTTTCAAATGAAGGGGGAAAAAAAAAAGCCCAGAAGAGGGAAAAAGAAAAAGAAAATTCCATTTCTTCCAAGGAAAACTGAGCAGAAGAAGATCAGTAGAAGACTTTTGGAAACTATGAAATTCTGAATCTGGGAGAATTGGAACAGAACAGAGAGCTGAGGAAAGGAAACAGAAGTTTTTCTTTGATCGACCCAGATGACTGTTTAGCGATCACTAATAAATTACTAGAGAGAAAAGCTTCATGGAAATTCAAGAATATTGATTGTTGAGGGGCAGAGTGAGATCAGAGCCTCGTAACATACCTGGAGAAAGATCCAGTCTTCAAGAGAGACAGAGAAGGAGAGGAAGATCGGGGGTAGCTCAATTTTGATTCCTTATTTAAAATGGGAACAAGGAGAGAGAGAGGAGGGAGAGAGATAAAATGGGGGGTTGATGCAGGTGCAGAAGTCAAAGGTACGGCTGTGGAAAAATCAAGGAAAAGAACGAGGAGGAGGAGAGGAGAAGAGAAAATCTGCCCCAAAAGCCATTCCATTTTTTGTCTTCCGTCGACTTCCCAGTCAACGACCGCGTTTAATCCCTAAAACGCGGTTTAGTTTAGTGCTGAGCTGAGTGGAGTGGACGAAGAAAAATGGAAAGACAGACCCCCGGCCAGCCCTGATGATGATGGATTAATGGAATGGAATGGAATGAAATGAAATTTCTTCTTCTTCTTCGTCTTCTGCTGCGGTGAGGCGTGGTGTGCTGCTATGGTCTTCTTCCTCCGTGATTAAATTTGACTGGCGATGTCGATGATGATGACGACTGATTAACTGCGGAAATTGGGTTTGATTTACTAATTATGAAGAAGGAGAAGAAGAAAATGCAGAGGGAGGGAGATGGTATATTTGGCGTAGAGCACAAGTCATTAGTATATTGATTATTAATCCATGGGTGCAATTTCATGAGGTTTGACCCTCACACCTCGGCGGGACCCAGTAGGGATGAATGAAATAGAATGGAATCGAGCCAACTTGTCTTGAGTTGAGATCAACTTTATCTTTCTAGAACCGATTGATTTCGGAACAGCTTTTCTTTTTTTCTTTTTTCTTTTTAATGAAAAAATGTTCAATCATTGACCGGCAGTGATCGGTGAGAGTCCGCAGCCGGTGATCGAGAGGTATTAACGATGACCAAAGGGGAGCCACTGAGATCAAGACTATCAACGCGACGGCTAATTTTCCAGGGACTCGATTTGATAATTGTTCGCTAAAAATATGCATGGAGATCATGAATGGGGTGCTATGCATCGGTGAATTTATTACCGGTAAATTTCGATAATATCCCTCATAATTTAGTAAATAATCAACAATACCCCATCATTTCAAAATTAATCGTATATCATCTTTCTTTTGTAAATGTGACGCCAAGAATGTTTAATCGTTGCTACGTGGATGTTGTGTCATTATGCTTCGTAGACTAACATGATATATCTGACTTTATGGAACCGAGTGACACAACGTCCACATGGCGACCATTAAGTACTCCCGGAGCCACATCATGAGAAGGAGAGGTGGCTTGTGGTTAATTATGAAAAGATGGGGTGTTGCTGATTATTTACTAAATTATAAGGGGTATCGTCGAAATTTACTCATTTACTTAAATATTTAGTTCAAAGGTAACCTTCTAACATGACAAAGAGTTATGGTAACATGTTAATTGCTTTAAATTCAAATGTTTAGTATTTCAATTCACATATTATATGCTTTTTATTATTCGTGATTGATACAGATATTTATTATTTATATTTTAAATTTAAATGTTCAGTACATCAACTCAATTCAAGTGTTCAGCATTTTGTAATAAATACTTACTCTGAAATATTAAATGTATCTCATGCCCCTAGTTACACTAGAATCTCCTAGTCCAAAATATTGGCAATTTTCAAATGTCAATTCAAATCCAATGCATAAAGCATTAGATTAGATATAACTAATCCAACCAACTAATTATGGTTAATTTTATTTCAGTGGGGTCCAATTTCTTCTTTATTTGTGCTTAAAGAATGACTTTGGAGATGACCCCTCTAATTGGACTCGCAATCCGTGTGATGACCCAAATAACTGCCCTTAGCGTGTACGCACATGGCAGATCGAGTTCATATCGGATCAAAATTGGGATTCAAACATTCAGTTTCATTCAACTGTTAGGAAGCAAACTCGATCTCAAAATTTCATTGCATAGGAATATACGATTCATTACGATTTCAAAGACCGTTATCGTTATAAGAGAATGTCTCACTAATCACAATTAAAGTGCTGAGTATTGAGATAAATCTTTTTTTAATCATTATTTTCAAAGAAATCGTGTTTGACTTGGAAGAATGGTCGCATTGTCTTAATTAGCAGGAGTAGCAGCTGTATATATTAAAATTCTGATTAAATTCAGTTAAGTTGAATTTGAATTTCAATCTATTGATAGCAAGAAATGGCCATTTCATGAAGTTCTAAGGAGGAAAATTAGGAGAATTTGATTAACACAGACCTGCAGGAAAAGAGTTAGAAAACTGATTCAGCAGCTCGCACCAAATCAGAAAGCATCGGGGCCGAATCGGATCAGGATGAACATACACATAGCTCGGTTCGTTAATGAAGTTTCTCTAGCTGGAATCACACATTTTTAGGGAACATATGCTCTCACCTAGTATGGTGCAGACTGCATGGCGTGCAGCAATAGCGTGGTATGCCATATCACACGGATAGTGATGAACATTCGCGAGGCAGTAGCGTGAAAAGGCCGTGGAAAGCCGAGTTAATCCCGACATGCCGATCGGGGACTGCCCCGTTGGGCTTCAGTGGCCCGACCGATCTCTCCTTCTGGACCCGGTGAGGACCCAGCCCAAAACATGTAGAATGGGGATTTACTTAAAAGATTTGCCGCAATTACAAGCCATCATAAATTATGTGACCAATAAAAGGAAAATCATTTGCGTTGCGTAGGAAATATGAATATACATATGTAATTGCTATTCGTACTTTGATGAAATTGCCATGGTTCGAAAACCATGAAAATTGAAATAGTATTCCACACTACGAGATGTCAAAAGTCCTCCAACCAAGTACTTTTTTTTTTTATAATGTAATTACGAGATATTCTCAACCTATTAACTAGTATTTAATCCAAACATCAATTCGTGCTGTTGATAGAATATTTTGGCAGGGGAAATGCAGTATTCCACGGAAGGGAAGGGCCTGGCCCACTAGATGGCCCACGGCGTGCTACAAGAAATGTCCATAAATGGAATCGATCATAATGAGCTCGAAAGTTACTGTGGGCCCATACAGCTGAGCTGAGGCTATAAAAGAATTCTCTTCCTCTTTCTAGGCCTTTTGGAACATGCGACCCACTAATATTAATAATTAATATTAATAATCTCAATTAAAACTCACAAAAGGAAAAATGCCACAAACATTTTTCTCAAAATTTGAACATGAAAAAGAAAAAAAAAGAAATTAAATCATCCTATGGTCTCTTTTCCTTCTTTTGTGGTACTCAGATGAAAGGTCGACGCCTCGCGTTCGGCTAGTTTGGAAGCTCTCGAGTGCTTCTCTTAGTAAGGATATTCTTAACAAGAAAATCTTTTCTATTCATATCGAGAGAAGATGAATGATCCGTTTTTGTATCGTACTGATCTCGAGTGTCCCTTGAAAGAGAAAGAAGCACTGATATTTGGATAAATCTAGGGCATCAATTGTACCTTTTTTTTGTCGAAATATATGTTTAAGTGATGATTAAAGGAGAGTTTAATTAATTGAAAAAAGTGGAAATGGGCGACTCTCATTTGTCTGGAACTAAAAACCTAGGACCACCTAACCTTCCAACTAAGGGTGTTTTTGGGGCAGTGGATGATTTGTGTACATATACTTTGTTTTTTCACTCTCTTGGTAACAATTTTTTAATGAAATTTTTTTAAAAATAAAAGTGTATGCTTTTGGGGTGGATAAGCTTGTTAATTAATAATAATGGGGTATGAGTTTGCGAGATTTAATTAGATAAGGGTATGAAATTAGGAAAAGCTCACCCGTGCACAACATAATAGAGACATTCTATTTATCAAGAATATAATAGACATTCTTTTCATGAAGCTGTCCTCTGTCCGTGTTCTGTTTTTTTTTTCCCTAACTGAGGAAAAGGTGAGGGCAAATGAATTTTTTTTTGTTTAATTATGAGAAATATTGGTCCCACAATTCAAGAAAATCGAGTATTAAATGTCAGTTTTTCTCTCAAAAATTGCGTTTTCCAGGACTTGAATCGAAATGTATTCTTCTCCTTATGAAAATTGAAGTTACTAACCATTCAATCAATATTTTATTGGTGCAAGAAATGATTTTGGTGTAAGCCATCTCGCACCTCATATTCATTAATTCTAGTTTGCAGCATCACTGTTCTAGTATAGATTATAATCCGGTGGAATGATGAGGCTCTCCATCGGGTGGCCGGTGGTCCTTGTGTAGTCTTTGAAATTCTACTTCTATGCATGAGCAGATTCCCACTTCATAGTGCATCGGTAGGAAGACATGATAAGACAGTTAACGAGATCATTGTTGCAATGCATAAGATAAGGGGGTCTCCTCCTCTTTCAAAGTATCAAATTTGAACAATATCGAGCAACTGCGGAAAACAACTCTTAATTACAAATATGATCAGCCATAACTTTATGACTTGTTTAAGCCAGTCCGAAAATTAGGTAAGTCTTAAGCTCATGAAATCGCCATGGTTGCACTCCAAAAAAATAGATTGTCGACTTCTTTCCAAAAAAAAAAAGAAAAAAAGAAAAAGAAAAACAAACCTATGAAACAAAAAATGATTATGTAAGGACACATCTTATATTCCAAAGCACTAACCGGCCAAAAAGAGAAAAGAGGCAGAGGGCTATTTCAGTCATTTCATCCCCCAGGCCAACCGCCTATAACTACCTGGAAGAAGAATAGTAGAAAGCGGCTCGAGGTTCTTTCTTCTAGCGGAAACTAATATTGCAATCACAAACAATGAAGCAAAACAAGAGCCCAACTCTACTGCACCTTCTCTGCATTCTTCTCATTGCCGTGCTGCTAACAATGCACTACGTAGCCCCGATCGAGGCTAAGAGGGGTCACGGGAAGAAGGCTGCCAAGCCTCACAAGCCCTCAAAGCATAGAGGCCGCCACAAGGCCGATCATGGTCCCTCGACGGGCCCTGCCATGGCACCTCCAGATAAGCCAAGCATTTTCGATGTCCTCTCTTATGGAGCCAAGGGTGATGGAGAGTCGGATGATTCTAAGGTCGGTATAAAATCCTTCTCATATCTTAGCCATGTTAATAGATAATGAGTTTGTATATAGTGCAAATTTGATCGGTGGAACTGATTAATGTTGAATGAGAAACAGGCACTCGTGGCTGCGTGGAAAGTGGCTTGCAAGGTCCCCTCGTCTACCTTGAGAATCCCACCAGAGCTCAAGTTCCTGATCAAGCCCGTCACTCTTCAGGGCCCTTGTGCCTCTGATCTTGTTCTGCTGGTGATTTGCTACTGCTCTTTTCAATTCCTGTGTGGTACATTACATTAGGTCGTGTCCATTGATATCAGCTTCGAATGTAAATCGGGTGTCATGTTTTATGTGCTTATAGGACAGGGAAGAACTGACCGTATATGTCATTGAATAATTGCCAACAGATAGATGGGACATTGTTAGCACCTCCGAAAGTTGGCTCATGGCCAAAGTCGAGCTGGTTCCAGTGGCTGAACTTCAAGTGGGTCCAAAACTTCACCATCCGTGGCACTGGTATGGTCGATGGTCAGGGCTCCAACTGGTGGAGTCTCTCCGATCAAGTGCAGCACATTCAGGTTCAATTTATGTACAACAATTTTTTTCGACTCAGGCTCAATTAACTGTTTCAGGAAGATTATTATCCGTCCTTATTTCAGTTGCGCACTCACCTTCTATAAATTAGTAAGTTCGGAGCCGACATTCGGTATGGGAAAGGACCTAATAATACATAAATTATAGACAATAATGGCTCTGTAGTCTAATCTACATATATACACCATTAGTTTCTAAGTTAAGTTTTTTCTACTCTTTTTTTTTTCCTGCAGAGGAAATTAAAACATGTTCCTCATATGAAACCTACGGTATGTCCAGCCCCTCGTACTCCTATTTTACATTGTGCAGCCGTAGTTTTAAGCTCTACAGCAACCTCACGTGTCGATGCATAACTCATTTCTAGCCTATCTGAGACAGGCCGTGAGATTTTATTCGAGCTACAATGTGACAGTCAGAGACATCAGCATCGTCAACAGTCCACTGTGCCATCTTAAGTTCGATAACTCTGCAGGTGTTAAGGTCACGAATGTTACAATCTCATCACCTGGTGACAGCCCTAACACGGACGGCATCCACCTGCAGAACACACGGGATGCCGAAATCGAACACTCAAACATCGGCTGTGGTAAGTGACCGATCAATTATGAATAATGAAATGCAATTTGCGTCTTGGTACATTTAATTTTACTGATTAGTTGTCGGTGTGTAGGAGATGACTGTGTATCCATACAGACTGGTTGCGCCAACGTACATGTTCATCATATAAACTGTGGCCCTGGACATGGGATAAGGTAATCCATTATTGATTAATTTATTAATTTTTCATTAAACAATTTACTGACTTTTCCAAAGGAAAAGTAAAGAGATTAAAAGGATCCCATCACTCCTCAGGAGTGATAATATAATATTTTAATTTGAATTAGCTAAATAAAAAGCTGATAATTTCTTTAACTATCTCTTGAAAATTGAAGGGCTTGAAATTAGTTACTCATCTTTTTTGGAGTTACGTACAGCTTAGGAGGACTGGGCAAAGATAAAAGCGTTGCATGTGTGTCGAATATCACCGTTGAGAACAGTTCATTGCAGAGTACTATGTACGGTCTAAGGATCAAGACATGGCAGGTAAATTAATAATACCAATAAGCTATAGGACATAATTTTTCATTAAAATCACGGATATTTTCTAATATAATGGTTGGGACTAATCTTGTACATACATTACTTTGATAATATACATGTATGTAATCGAAGTTATGGTCCTATCCTTGAAGGGAGGGCTTGGATCTGTCGAGAACGTATCGTTCTCGAACGTGCAAGTCTCCAATGTGAAGGTCCCAATCGCGATAGACCAATACTATTGTGACAAGGTCTACTGCAGAAACCAGTCGAAAGCTGTCGCGATCACTGGCGTGAAGTTTGACCAGATCGTGGGTACCTATGCAGTCCAACCCATCTACCTCGCATGCAGTCGCAATGTCCCATGCACTGACGTGAACCTCATAGGTGTCCAGTTGAAGCCTTCCCCACGGTCCGAAGTGGGCTTGCGGCAGACACTGTGCTACAACTCGTATGGGAAGTCGACGTCTCCACTGCTTCCTTCGAGCATTGATGGATGCTTGAGGAGCGAGAGCGGCTCCATTAAGAGGACGTTGAGGTCTCACGAGATATTGTGCCGGTGACTAAACGTGCACACTGACTTTAAGAGATCCACTCTGAATTCTGATTTCTTTTTTGGAAGTCCTTTTTTTGTTTTTGTTTTAAATAGAAGGAATGATTCCCTTCCTGCCGCCATTTTTTGAATGCAGGAAGGTGATGTATGTTGTAGATTCTGCGTTTTCCTTATCTTATCCATGTTCTAATAACATTTCATAATCCATCCATCCATCCATAATCATATATATAAGTAAATAAATACCCTCTCATTAATGAAAAAAATTATTTAAATAATATATTAAAAATTTAAAAGAATTGGTTTAATCAAATCAAGCCCAATTATAAAAACCCAATATCTTGTCGACTTATTAGAAATGGCCCAATTTAAAAATTAAGTGACAATTAAGTATACTAAAAATTAATTATTTAATTACATATTAACCTAATTTTTATTATTATAAGGGTGAAATTATTGTAATATGTGAAATTATGGTAATATAAAAAATAAAAAATAAATATTGTCATCCAATTTTGTATTTAAAAAATACGTAACTAGTTTTGTTTGAATATCTAGAAAAATATGTATGTTGTGCAATTATTAGATAAATACATAATGCATCGAGACCGTTAGTTAGAAAATATTTGTAGAACCATTGAAAATTAGTCTAATTTTATTGCATGATTATAGAATGAAGTTTCGAATTAACTCCAAGCATATTTTATTATAAGGGGTCAAATTATTGTAATATAAAAAACAAAAAATATATATTTGAAATAAGAATGTCATCAAATTTTTGTATTTAAAAAACACGTACACAATTTTGTTTGAATATCAATAAAAATATGCATATCATACATTGATCGATTAGTTATATATATAATGTATTGAGACCATTAGTTAAAAGATATTTATCAAACCATTCAAAATTAGTCTAATTTTATTACTTGATTATCGAATGAAACTTCAAATTAACTTTCAACATATTTTATCGTGTTAAAGAGTAAATATATGTTTCAAAAATTAGAATAATTTTATAAGAAAGAATATATATAAAAATGTGTGTGTGTGTGTGCGCGCGCGCGCGCGTTAAAAATGAACATATATATAAATACCAAATGATTTAAATACTAAGAAAAGAATTGATGGTATATATATATATATATATATATATATATATATGAAATTTCTAAAATTATCATGATTCTATGAAAGAACAAATTTAT
Source organism: Punica granatum (assembly GCF_007655135.1). Classification (NCBI taxonomy): domain Eukaryota; kingdom Viridiplantae; phylum Streptophyta; class Magnoliopsida; order Myrtales; family Lythraceae; genus Punica; species Punica granatum. Next base: position 22,658,995 of record NC_045132.1, read on the forward strand.
AACATGATACTATTAACTGATAAAAAGTAAAAATAAAATATAAAGAAAAAGGACGTTATTAACAATGTTTTAAAAATATAAATTTATATTCTATTTATAAAACTTAATATATGTGATAAATTCATAGTAACGATTAATTTAAAAATGTGATGCATATTAATTGAATAGAAATTATTATTATAATAAGTTTTATTAAAAAAATTATTGAAGATTATTATATATATTAAAATTAAAAATCGAAAATTATTATTATTTTGTATAAAATAATTAATGTTTAAAAATATGAATAATTATGATAAAAATGATATAGAGATATATGAATATGAACACGTGAAATGCACGAAAAAAAAAAGAACTAGTTGTCAGTAATTTCCTTTCCTTTTTCCTTTTTCAGTACCTAATTTCTTCCAATAACTAAAAAATAAAAGAAAAATAATATATTTTTATGTCCTGTTGGGATATTTTATAAGTAAGAATAGAGAAAAAGTTTATGAAAGAGTAGGAAACACGTCATACATCCACTCATCCAATAGTATTCTTCCATTTGTTCTCTGCACAATTTGCAATCTGCACTGTCAGTATTTAGTGTCCCATAAATTAATTAATTAGTTAACTAGTTAATTAATTAGTGAGTTAATTGATTAATTAATTACTTAATTAAATGTTCTCTCACCTTACTGAAGCATATTGTCCGCCCACAGATCAATGGCTAGATCATACACTTGACCATTGATGGGTCATTTGCTATTTTCTTCCTAAAGAAACCTCAAACAGATACAATTAAGAACACCTCGCAAACCTCTGGTATTGTGACAATCGTTCGCGAGTCGGAATGACTCGTTCTTGAGTCGGAATGTTGCAAAGCGCTAGAAGAAAGCTGTTGCGGTCCCGACTTTGCTTCAGCAGATTATGCAACTTGTGAAGAGGGTTCGATCAATTCCCAAGCGGGAACTAAACGGGAAGTTTCACTTGCTACAAAGGGTTTTATGTAAATGTCTTAGTCTTGAAGTTTCTTTCTAGCTGTTAATTCTTAGTTGATGATTGTTCATGATAAGTGAACATTGTACATACTTTTGGCTAGAAATGCCTAGGATACAGAGTCAGCTTAAAAATGCACTTTTACTGAAGCTTCGAAAAAAAATATATTATTATTTAGCAAGGTAACTTACTATTTAACAACAAGTTTGTTGTATTTAAAATAATAAATTTATTACAGTATAAAAAGTTTTTTATGATTTAATAAATATTTTATTATATTCAAAAACAATAAGTTTATTATTAAATAATAAATGTCTTACTATTTAACAAGTTTTTTATTATTTCATCACCGGTAATCACCCGATAACTTGTGACGTGACAATCTCTGATTGGCCTCGACAAAATCCTCCTGTTAAGGAGGCACCAGAGAGAAATTTATCTCCTTTTGGTTTAATGGAAGAGCATAAACACTTATCCAAAAAAACAAAAAGCGCTAGACTGCCACGCCAATAAGAATTATATGTGGCACCTAATCAACTGCCACTTCAGCAAAAGAAAAAAAAAGGGGAATATCCTATTTTGAATTGAAAGGAGTAGACGTTATTATCCTTGCAAAATTACAAGTATGATTTCTGGAATTTACCTTTCATAAAAATATTAAACCATTAGACGACTACGAGGGATAGCAAGCTTCGCAAGTTGATTGATTAATGATAGTATTCGGATGAGTAATACCAAATAAAAATGCATATAAATGAAAAATTGAGCCAAAAAGAATCTGTGAATACTCACTTACAAGTTATAACTATTTCGATTAATTATCATTCATTTACGGTAGATGAATAATTATTCATTTACCTTTCTTTTCGTGTTTGTTTTTTTTTTCTCTAGTTTAATCTACAAAGATGCGTTCTGTTCCCATTCTCGTGTCCTCTGAAACAATGTTGTTGTCAACACATATTTGTCCTTTTCGCCACTAAATTCCACGTATTGAAGCTGAAAGAAGATAAAGTTGGTACCCTTAAAATTTTATATGTTTGTGATATTTTTAAAAATTACTAAGAATCGGTTATTTTAAAGTATTGTGATTTTGCCACGTGAATTTCGTTATGTATAATCGTTATATATAAGATTTTTTCATTAAAGAAGGTATAAAACAGTGACGCATGCCCTTACCTGGTGATCAAGAGGTTCCAAATTCAATACTCATGTAGGACTATTCGCGTCTCTTTATTAGATATGTAGGATTTTCATTTCATTCTATTAGATCCATGAGCCTCTATTGTAGCGAAAAAAAAGTTCCAACTAATTATGTATGGATCACTTAATCTAACTCGCAAATTCACCCAAAGATAAAAGAAAAAGAATTAGCTCAAAATACCAACAAAAATAAAAAGGGACCAAAAAGAGGAGGATGAGAGATTTGGTTTGATCACGTACGAACTCTTCGATTCATGCATTACCCCTAATTCCATACAACTCAACTGAACACATAATAATAATAATAATAATAATAATAATATAAAAGAGCAGCAGAACTTAGAATTTCACACTAATAATCACAAGACAATACAATTCTTAATTATATACGTTCTAGGTTCTTATTATTATTATTATTATTATTATTATTATTATTATTATTATTATTATTATTTATCTCTGTGAAATGCTTACGAATTCGGGTTTCTTAGTAGTTATCTTCGACCTGGGAGGCCGCAACAGGTCCTCCCCTGCTGCCCCGCTCGCTTCTGCTGTTATCGGCGAACTTCATGCTCTGGAGATGGTACCCTTGGCTCTGCTCCTCCTCGCTCCACTCGCCTTGTAGTAGTGCTCCTCGGTCGCTTCTTTCTTCAACGATGGCCCGCAGAACATTCCACCCCACTGCGGGAAGTATATGAACATAATGGGGATAGTGCAGGCTATGATCACCACTCCCATCAGCGTGATCCCCGTTTCCTTCGAGTATTTCGACCCTTTGAAGAAGATCAGCTGCGTGAGCACTGCTCCCACGTTGCCTTCTCCTCCAGTCATGCCCGAGATCACCCTCAGCGACCTGAAATATCAATAGGATAGTTGGAAGTTCATTCCTTGATACGGAACTTTGTGCTCCGACGCTGTATATGCATGTTGGGAGATTTACTATACAGATACAATTATACCCAACGTACCTTGGGGAGACAAAAGGGACAACCCCGGATGTGAGACAGCAGGCGGCCTGAATTTAGGATAGTATGGATAATACGGATTCTATACTACCCATACTTTTATTTTTTTCTATATATTCTAATGAATAAATAATAAACTTTAATTGATTTTATCATATTTACTTAGTTGAAAGTTAAACAATATACAAATTTCAAATCATTTTCCACAAACATGACAACTCCACTGCAAATTAAAATGATAGACACTATGTAAGCTTTAGGTGTAAAGGATGGGACTATGGGAAGGAAGAATTGGCAATAGGAGGAAGCAAGAAAATGATGGCAATTGAAGGAAGCAACAGATGCCTTCACTTTATTTGCTCTCTCTCTCTCTCTCTCTCTATATATATATATATACATATATACATTTTTCATAAACAGCATCGACTCAAATTTGTAGACTCAATTTGAGCATGCTCTTCATATCATATATATGTGTGCGTGTGTGCGTGTGTGCATCTGTGCGTAAAGCTTACCTTTTTTATTTTTCTTTTCTTACTTTTCTTTTTATTTGAGGACAACAAGAGCTGAATAGAAGAAAGCCTCAATTCAAGCCTTCAAGGAATTGTCCATACTTCGGATGATGCTATTAAAAGTAAGCGCCGATCTTCATTTTCCATTTAAAGGAGTATGAACAAGCTACAAGAACTTAGATAGATAGAAAGATCTAAATGTAATATTCCTTCTTTTGTGCTCAATTTGAGAGTGCTGTTCATATATATAAATGTGTGTGTGTGTGTAAAGCTTACCTTATTTATGCTTCTTTTCTAACTTTTTTTTTTTGATTTGTGCTCAGTGAGGACAACAAGAGGTGAGTTGAAGAAGGCCTCAATTCAAGCCTTCAAGGAATTGTCCATGCTTCGAATGATGCTGTCAAAAGTAAGGCCGATCTTTATTCGCCATTTGAAGGATCTAAACGTAATATTCCTTCTTTTGACGATGAAGCCAGTAGTTCTGAAAATATGCATCCAATATGACAAGCATGTGAAGCAGGGAAAACAGCGAGTTTGATATATCGAGTAGGGGAGACTCAGAGGATGCCATGCTTTCAACCATGTTGGTTATAAGTTGAAGGCAAGTTGTTCAATCATTTTTTCTCTTTTGGGAGATGAAATTCTTTTTTTCCCATCTTCTCTCTTGATTTTGCAGGAGGAAGAAGCTCCCTATCCACGGAGATGAAGATCAGTGATGCCCGCTGGAACAAGATGGATGGAACCTGTTACGATCGTAGTGATGTATAAAGTTGAATTACTTTTAATTTTACTGTACAAATTATTCTCTTATCATGTTTTCATTTCAATATTCAATGCTTCTTCCCATTGTAATTTAGATTTACATGAACCTACCCAACAAAATAGATTTACATGAACCTTACTTGAATATATCAAATTTACATTTTTTTATATTATAAATTAGTATAATTTTCATGCCATCATATTTCCTATTTATGTTCTGTACAAGCTACATTTTATAAAACCTCAATAATATCCAGAGTATTATAATCGTTGATCCATAAATAATGTTTTTTTTTCCATAAATAATATCCATAAATAATGTTTTTTCCTCTTACCAGTGCCCACAAATAATGTCGTCCGTGCATCTGCTCGAGCCAAGCTTCCTAGTTTTATATACAATTCTACATACGTAATTAAAATATAAAAAAGGATAAATTACGCCATATATCCTATGGTTTCACTTTTTTTAAAAAATCTATCATATACTTTTAAAATTATAAAAAATATCACATGGTTTACATTTTTTTCCAAATCTATCCCACTGTTATATCTTCCGTCAACATTTAACGGTCTTGCCACTGTGACCCTTGACCTGTGATAGGTTTGAGAAAAAAATTAAAACTATGGGATACATTTGGAATCTACTTACATTTTATTAACGAATATAATGCCTGAATAGATTTGGAAAAAAAATGTAAACCATGAGATATTTTTGATAATTTTAAAAGTATAGGATAGATTTAAAAAAAGGTGAAACAATGGGATATATGGGGTAAAAATCTATAAAAATGCTACTGATAAAACTAAATATGATGGTTCATTAAACAAATATTATATAGTATAAATACGATGATTAATTAAACGAACATTATATAGTTATTCTACAATAAACAACAAATTATTTTATTATACAACAATACAAATGGGTTCTCATATTATATGTACAATTTCACGTATAAAGTTGAAAATAAATTACTCCAAGTCACTCATATAGGTCAATGAAAGTGAGATAAATCAAAACGACCTAGAAATAAGAAGAGTCTCTGGATTGAAATCCACAAATGTAATTCACGGTGGTTTTAATTTTTACTATGCATTATACATAAAATATGTCCTAAAATGTGCAAATATATATATATATATGTATATATATTTATAGTGGAATGTAATATCAGTTCATAAACGTCTATACCGATGTTTGTTTCTCAGGGGAGAGGAAGCCATCCTTGTGTCTGTACACATGTCCGTTGTTTCATTACTGTCCGATTCTTGTGGTGAATATCTCGAGAAAAAAACGAAGAATTCTAGAAGTCAATCATTGTTGCAGTGTTGCATTTGTATCCTCTGACACTGGGCCACATTCATTATAATATATAGATATATTATAGTAGACTACCATTGTTGCCCTCAACTTATGCTATTGTCACAATTTTTATTCCTGACATATTTTTGTCTTCACTTGGTCCCAAACATTGGCATTCCGTCTATCCATTTTGCCCCTCCATTTCCCCCCTTGACAGAAAGATGACTTGGCGTTAACGCCGTTGTTGACAATTATTTTTTAATTGTAGGTGAAGGCCAGTCGCAGACGATGTCACATTGGTCTTCTGCAATTGCGGGGTAAGAGCTGCGAAGATGACTTCTCACACTAAAGCAAACCATGGAAGAGCATTCTACCCAAGGTTGTCAGAATCGTGATTCAACCTAGAATCGGTCGAGGGTCATGGAATCGTGAATCGTAGAATCGAATCGCGAATCGTAAGATTCTACCTGTAATTAAAAAAATAGCATATATATATATATATACACACACTAAATCCCATGTCAGAAATAGTTGAAGTAAATATCAAATGATAAATCCTGCTGCCTCCTACTTCGTTTATCAAAATCATATGGTACTTAGTTTTTACAAGAGAGCGCTTCCAATATAACAACTTCCAATGAAAATTGATATAGTACCGTGGTCACGGATCCTGTAGGCAAAATTGCTTTTCCTCCTTAACTTCTTCTTGGTCTGTCCCTTCTTAGAATCATCTACACTTAAAAAAGTCGAAAAAAATTCCAGCCTAAATCATCTCAAACCAGGCGGAAATCAAGAAACGGCCGAAACCCAATTCAAAGCATTTCCAAAAACTTTCTAGGTCCCTATCACTTACAGCCAAGAGGCAAGTTTCAAACTTTTCATAAAATAAAAGAACCAATGAGCAATACTGTCGCACAATGAGAGAGATGATGAGGGAGTGAGAGGAGGCATACGACTTTGGGTTGAAATCAGAATCATAGAATCCGATTCTACGATTCTGCGATTCGAATCGCGATTCAGTCACGATTCTACCGTCTCGATTCATGCCATAAAATCGGAATCGCTAGCTACCCCTTGAATCGTAAAATCGTAACAACCATGATTCTACCGATGCCCATTTAAGAAGAACGAGATAAGGAGCTATGGATACTTCGAATGGGAAGATCTGCTTGGGAGCTCATCCATGGTTTCTGAGGAGCAGAGGTTGATTAGTCGTATGAGGAGGATGAATATCTCCAATGAGAAACTGCCGAATAGACTTAGAATTGTTTGTTGGATTTTAGGAATATTGGTTGTGTTTATGGGTTTGGTGATTGTTTTGATAGTGCGAGTGAAGTACGATATGAGAGTGATATAAGATTGGTTGTTCTGAAGTTGCTTTACATTTTGATATTCTTGTTTGAAACAACTCCTATAGTGTGTGTATCAAATGATGAATCCAGCAATGAAAGTCCTGTTATTCTACGAGAATGTTCTTACTTTGTCATATCTGTAAAATTGCTTCAAAACCATATACAACTGCAGAGAAATTAAGTACTTGTGCTTCACAGCTGCTTTAACTTTGGCATTTCATTAAAAGTGCTTCAGAACCATACACAACTGCTTCATTGATGTGCTTGTGCTTCACAACTGCTTTACTATGTTGTTTTTAATAGGCAGTGTGCTCGACAGAGCTATACATTGATATACATTTCTGGAATATGCATTACCAACATTCTTACCCAAAAAAGAACTCCCACTAATTAAGTTGCTTTAAAACAAATATGCATACTGGAATCCCTACTCAAAAGAACACCTACTAATGAAGTTGTTTCACGACTGGTTGTTGGAGTTGGGTGATGAAGCCATCTTCTTTGACATAGCCCTTGTGACCCTGGTTGATGGCTGCACAGATTCACTTATCACGCGATTATGCCCCTTGATGTCAAATTGTGCAAGGGTGATTATTGGAAAATCATGTTGAACAGGTGGTGGAGGAGATGGATTTAGTGTCTGAAAGGGACTCCTTAACTGTTGTCTCATCTGAACAGGTGGTGGAGGGGATCGAAATGGATTTTGCATGCTTGGCCTGCGAGGTGGGGGTCTCACTGCTGATGTACTTGCCATGGTTGATCTCATTGCTGATGTACTTGGCATGCTTGGTCTCACTGTTGATGTACTTGTCATGGTTAGTCGGGGTGGTGCATATACATATGGCCTACTTGGAGCCATCCCCCATCCATTGGTCCAATTTTTCTGTAATTCATTGCACAATACAATATGTTACTGTGAATTTTACAACTAAACCAATATGATATAGTGGATTTTAGTATGCATACCTGTACTTGATTAGAAATGGTTAGAGTTGGTATAAATAGTAGAACATCTTCAGGTCGGGTATCCTACAAAAATGATATAAGAATACCATTTTAACTATGAAAGATCGAAATAACTATTTTGAATTGAATGAGCTACTCAGTACCTAAACTTGAATGGATAAGGGAGATGCATCACTGCTACTATTCTTGGGTTGTTATTTTGGCCCTTCACCATTTCTGCTACTGCCCTGACCTTGACCATTCCTACTGTTCCCCTATCCTTCACATTTTTTCCTGGTCGTTTGTCCTTGAGCAGTTGTGCTGGCCCTCTGTCCTTCAGCCTTGATTGTTGTGCCATGCACAATAAGAAATGTGAAATTCTCATTACAAACATCCTTATTATTTCTTTTTAATACTCAATTATTCAAGTGATGAAACTACCTTGCCATTTGCAAAAGTCTTGGCCTTCTTTGATGGTCTTTCTTTCTTTATAGTTCTCCTGCACAATCTAATGTTATGACCTTTCCCACCACACTTTTCTCATGTGAATGTCTTCAGTTTTCTTTTTGCCTTGAATGGATTATCAAGCAAATCATTGGCTCTGCTTCTTTTCTTCTTAGGCCTCCCTCCACCCTTGCAATATTTAGGAGGCTGAATAAGATCATCTACATTATGTTTCCATTGGTCAAATCCTCTCACTAGGTGGATGTATGGCATGTACATTTTCTCCCATATTTCCTTCGAGTAATACTCATTGACAAAAAGCTCAGGTTGAAGGTCATTATGACCCATACAAGTTACTACATGAGCACATGGGATCCCACTAAGTTGCCACTCTCTGCAAGAGCAAGTGCACTCTTTAATGTCTACAGTATACTACTCATTCAATCTCACTACATGTTGTACTCGAACACTGAGATATTTTCATCTCCTACCCATAGTGGAATCCATGAATTGCTCATTTGCTTGGCAACCTCAAGCTTGGTCTGTGCAGCAGGAGTGGTTGGACCCCTATATTGTGTCAACTGCTTCCTGATTTTGTTCATCTTGTTCATAAGATATACCCTTATTTCTTCCAACATTGAAATGATGTGTTTACCTCTCATTTTCACTATAGCTACATTGAATTGCTCTGACATATTGTTGGTCAAAGCATAGTTCTTGCTTGTAGTACTGAATACAGCTCTTGTCCAGTTGTGATGTTGTAAATTATTAAGATATGTCCATGCATGCATACTTAGCTCCTTCAGTTCCAAAAACTTCTTTTCAAATTCTGGCATTGTCAGGCATCGAGCACAGTCCCACAACATGTTTCTTAACTCTGCAATTCTCTAATATTTCCATATACTGCCCTCTAAGTGTCTCAAACAGAACCTATGCTTTGTTCCTGGAGCTAACTCTTCCATAGCTGGTAGAAGACCCTACAAAACAATTAAAAGTTGGTCATTAAACTGCATCAAACATTGTACATGTCAATTAACACAATGTTTTACAGTAAAAGACCTCAGTACCTTTTACATGCCCGAAATAAATTCCCAATCTTGATCTTTTGGATGTCCTATATCTTCGAAAAGTCGAGTAAGGAACGAACTCCATGTGTCCTTGGTCTCTTGGCCAACAATGGTATATGCAATGACATAAAATGAATGGTTTCTATCTTGACTGACAACTACTAACAGGGTGCCTCCATAGTAACATTTAAGGAAACACCCAACTAAACCTATAAGAGGTTGGCAACCAGACAATACTCCTTTTTTACATGCATCAAAGCAACAATATAGCCTATCAAACATCGCTGGAAAAGATAGGTCTGGTCTCTCAACATGTATCTCTACAGTTGAGCCAGCATTGCTTGTCAAAAGCTCCATACAATTCATCAATCTTGCATACTATTCATTCTCAAAACCTTCAATAACTTCCCTAGCAATGCACATAGCTCTGTAAATCTTCATGTCAGCCAATCGAACTTGGAATGTGCTAGCCATGTACTTAAAGGCATCAGTAACAGTCATGTTTGGAACTTGCCGCATGAATTCGACAAGCTTGTCTGCAACCCATTTACTAGTAGCTTGATGGTTTTTCAACTTCCTGCTACATGTATGAGTGAGATTGAAAGTCTTGATATGATAACTCCCATGAACTTCTGCTCAAGAACAAAATATGCTCCAGTCGCAACCTTGTTCACATATATACCTGCATCTCCCTTTGTCAGTCTTCACTAGTTTCACTGACCTCCCTAATGCTATTGTGTAGTCCTTCACAACTTGTTTAAACATTTTCAATGTTGGAAAAAACATATATAACTGCAAATCGACCTGTCAAAATGGTGCTCCTTCATTGAATTGTGGAGGCTTAATCTCATCTCGTCCTTCATCATCACTGTCCCCTCTAATGCTTTCCATATGATCAGAATGGTAACCCCCTTCATCATCATCAACTATCTTTCTTGCCTCATGGGGCCTCTGAACATCCTCAACATTTGGATACATAGGCCTACCATTACATGCCCTCCACTTTTGTTTCTTTGGCTTCTTTGGATTACCAGAACATCCTGGGTTGTCACTTCCAGTATCTACAACAATTTCATCCTCATCATCTTCATCATCCTCATCATCTGCATCATTCTCATCATCATCATTGTCTCCACCCTCATCTTTATGTCTTGGTTTATAAGCATTATCTTCACTGTCTCCACAGTCATCATCTTCACTATCTCCATCAATAACTTTCACTTCATCCTCATTATGCTCTACAACATTCTCACTACTGGCAGCATCCTCTACCATGTCATCCTCATGCTCAAAATATAAATGTATTTCTCTGTTTTGAGCTTTTTCACGAATAGTAGAGTAAAGCATTCTAACGTCCATGTCATTTTCAAGAGGTCTTAGCCCATCATTTACTTCTAAACCTGGATCCAACCAATAAACTGTCTTGTATTTGGCATTGTCTCCATACAAAGCTCTTCAAACCTCCACTCAACAAATGAAATTGATATACGATCAATGTCCACATAGTCCCATGAATCAATTTGTCCCCCAATGTACTCCATCTGGGGTTCAGACACAAGCAAGCCCCCATGATGGAAAACGATAGTATAATAGTCATCTTCAATCATACTGTGAATAAACAAATGATTAAGCCAAAAATCACAATCATTATGCCAAAAACAACAAACATAACAAAGATAAGAGGGATCACATTGAACAAACTGAAAAAGAAAAAGCCAACAGCAACTCAAGAAAACAAACTGAAGGCTTTTTAACCAACAAACAGTCAAAACCACATGAAGAAAACAAAAGCCAACAACAACTTCAATGCTCCAGCATAATGACAAAAGCAGGGGACCACAACCAGAACAAAGAATAAGGGGACCACATCGAACAAACTGAAAAGAAGAAAGAAAAAGCTTTTCCTCACCTTGATTGCTCCAATGCGTGGAAAGAACCTCAGAGAATCTTCCACAGTTCCTCACTAACTAGTCTTCATTCAAATGTATCAAAAGATAGACAAAAGGGTTTTAGAATTTTTCAGAAAATTGGGCGTAAGTGTCAGATTGGCGCCAACAATAGGGGAAGGAACTGATCAGTTGGGGGGGTGGGGGTGCCAACGACGTCGTCTGCGACTAGCCTTCACTTGTGATTAAAAAATAATTGTCAACAACGGCGTTAACGCCAAGTCAGACGCCGAGTCATCTTTCTGTCAAGGGGGAAAATGGAGGGGCAAAATTGGTAGACGTAACGCCCACGTTTGAGGCCAAGTGGTGGCAAAAATATGTCTGGGATAAAAACGGTGACAATGGCATAAATTGAGGGCGATAGTGGTAGTCTACTCTAATATATATACAAAAATTATCTAAATCCCATGTCAACACCCTTTTTGATCTATCGGTGCTCGGAAACTATCAAAGAGGACCCAATCACATTTTCCATTTATCTAGGAAGTTGTCTCTAACTATCCCTTGATACATTCATTGCTTTTTAACTCTAATTTTGTATTTTCAGAAAAAATACTCTACGTGACATTTTCGGCCTTTACATGCATCAAGTTTGATTTTCAAAATCTGGAACAAAACTCGAGGCTGAAAAATAATTTTCCACATAATATTGGTTCTCGAATTTTTTTGAACGCAATTGTGATTCCGGATTATTTTTCGGATAACTGACTAAAAAGACGAGAATTTTAGGCCTCACGTGCATTAATTTCAATTTTCAAAATTCGGGACGATACTCAGGCTTGAAAAATATTTTTTTTTTGTATAATATCGATCCTCGAAATCTTTTGAACACAATGGTAGTCCCAAAATTTTTTCGGATATCTGATTTTAAATATTGAATTTCGAAAATCATCTAGCAATTACGACTGGCATATTGCGAAGGGCCGATATCGATTTTTATTGAGATCAATCTCCGTCGATGTCAATTGGAATTCTCATTAAGCCGATTATTTTTCGAATTTCTCAATTTTAAAGTTTTCATTCCGAAATTGTCAACGAATCCCAAGAAATCGAATTTAGCCCAAAAGACGCTCGTACGAAAAAAATAAAAATTTTTAAAAATTTACTGATGGCAGAGAGGTCGGCCAAATGGCCAACTTGGCCGACTCCTATACCAGATTTGTTCATTTTTCTTTCTTTTCTTTTCCTTTTTCTTCTGCTTATTCTTCTTGCTTCTTTTCGATTTTGCAGGCAAGTGGGGCAGCATGATCTTCTGCTCTACAGCCTACACTTTGCTTCCTTCCTGCGACTGATCACGCCCATTGCTTGCACCCTCCGATGATTTCTTTCCATTCCTCTTTCCTTCCTTTTTCTTTTCTTTTCATCTCAGGAACCAACAGCTTTCGAGTCTTCAGTTCAGCAAGTTTAGGGCCATGCCCCGCAGCTTCCTGCAACAGCCTTTCTCTGCTCCTGACACATTCATATGCTTCTACTCCTCCTCAGCAACACATATTCCATTAGAAAAACCATTAACTTTCCTCCTTCTCCTGAGCTCTCAGCAGCTCTCTCTCTTCTCCTGGCTAAAACATAGACAACACTGGCCCTTCCCATCAACAAGAGCTCACCATCACTGCTTGTAACCATCAGCTCCTTGCTCCTCTCCTTATCTTCATCTTTGCTCCATCAGCATCACCATCTTCACCGACTGGGTTCTTCTTTTTTCCGACTGTTCTCTGCTGTCTAACACTGCAGCAATGAGCCCCCTCATCCACACCTTCCTTCTCTCCTCCTTGCTCAGAAGGATTCATGACCAGCTCTTCCATTTGACTTCTCTCCCTCTCTAACGATGTCTCACTCGATTCTCTTTCTTTCACCCCATCGCAATCTCAAAACCATCCCGATCATCATCATCATCTCAGCTCATCTCCAGTTCACTCACTCTTTTCTCCCTTCTCGGTCACGATTAGCTCAAAACCATCCAGATCATTATCATCATTTTAGCTCACTTACTCTTTTCTCCCCTCTCGATCCCCACAAGCTCAAAACCAGCCTGATCATCATCTTATGTTCGGTGTATGTTGCTGCCACTATGCTGTGCTCCTTCTAAGGCTTTCCCTCAGCTCCCGAAGTCATTACTGCTGTTGTTGGACCTCTTCTCCAAAGCTCCCTGAACCGCTGAGCCCACTAACTCCACCCCTTGTCGTTGCCTCTTCTTTGTTTCTCCTTTTGCAGGAGCTGTTCTGCAGTGTCGGTGGCGTTCTCAGCTGTTGTTTGGCTCCTTTGGGTAACTGCAACTATAGCCGCGTTATAGCTCACTGCTCGGGCCTTCTCTGACTCACTGAGTTCAGCCATTGTTGCCTCTTACCCCGAGCCTTTGCTGTGAGGTGGTGGTAAGCTTGATCAGCTTATAGCTTCCCTAGTTTGTGACTAAGTCGAAGTTCAAGTCGTTCCTCTTGACATTAGCTCGGGACAGGTACAAAACTCGAGCTTAGTATTACGTATAGGGCTCGTCTTTTTATTTGATTAAGTGCTTGCATGAATGAGAGCTATGTGAAATGCGTAGTTTGATTGAAAAGAAGCACGAACCGATTTGTTAATCCAAGTCGACTCTAAAACTTGGAAGGGAGTGTGATCTTGAGATTCGACAGAGCTGATCTTGATGCCCTGCCCAAAAATTACCAGAGCTGATCCACCTCCGCCATGTGCACCATCGCTGCTCACTGCCACGCCAAGATCTGCCCCTTCTCTCCCCGATTTTGAGTCAACCGCCCCAGATCTGCCCCTTCTCTCCCAGATCTGTAGCAGTTCTTCCACTCGGAACTCTGTCACTCCCCGGAGAGCTCCCGATCCTCTTCCAGATCCTCATCGTCCTCGTCGTCTACGTCAACGGATGCCGCCGCAGCTGCCGCGACCTCCGAGTAGTTCCTCCTGAAGTAGGAATCATCCGCTCTCTCGGCCGGCCTCTTATGCGGCGGAGCAGCCGTATCTGCTGAGAAATGTCGAATCCAGCCCCTCAATCGTCGATGATCTCTGTCAATCCTGATCCGACTTCAATTTCAGGTGAGAAATCGACTCCTAAGGGCCCTCTCAACTGGAAGAAAGTCTTCCCGAAAGTAAATCAAAATCTTGAATATTTTGAAGGCGCTGAGCATAGCAATGTGAAGCCTCCTTCGGAGTTTCTACAGTTTGGTGTTGATCAATGGTGTTTTACACTAATTGGAAGATTTTTGGGCAAAGCCCCTGACTTTGGAAAGGTTGCCTCGGTGGTCAATGGTTTATGGGGAAAACACGGGAGGGTGACAGTGAGTACACTGGGAGATTTGTTCATCTTCCAGTTCCCGTCTGAAGCAGTAATGTCTTGAGTTCTGGAGACGGGACCATGGCATGTAGAGAGAAAGTTCTTAATTTTGTAGAAATGGAGCCCTCATTTCACTGAGGAGGAACTAAACATGAGGAAAATGCCAATCTGGGTTCAATTGCGGAAAATTCCTCTGCAGTACTTCCATCCCAAGGGCATTAGCTACTTAGCGAGTGCCATTGGTAAGCCTCTTTTCATGGACAGAGCTACTGCTCTCCGATCAAGATTGGAATATGCAAAGGTATGTATTGAATTGGATGTTGATAAGGAAATCCCGGAGTTTCTGAATGTTGATTTGGGTAATAATCGCTCAGCAGAAGTTCTAGTGGACATTCCTTGGTTGCCAGACAAATGTGACCACTGCAAGGTCTTTGGTCATCGATGCAATAGCTCAACGGAGGTACCACCAGTAGCTGAGATAACTCCAAACGTTCAGCCTGCTGAGGAGAACTGTCCTACTGTAGAAGCTACATCCCCTGCCAGCCCAACTACTGTAGAAGAGACTCGGGCTGCTGAGACAACATCTCGACCTGCTGGCAAGGCCCGAGAGAGATGTATCGCTACTGAGAAAGCTTCCCCTGCTGTTGTCACAACTCTCACTGACCAGAATGAGTTCCTGGGAGACTTGATTAGTGAAAAGGGTAAGGTCCCTTTATCGTTTGAACTAGGCGAGGATGAGGAAGGCCGTAAGGGGGTCACCAGCTCTGATGATGACCGGGAAATCGCTACAATAGTTAAAGAGGCTCGGCCGGGGGAACAGCGGCAACCTAGAAGTGCATCGAAAGGAGTAGTCCAGGCAGTCTTGAAAGTGCAAGGATCAAGGAAGTCAAGGTTGGGTAAGGGTGGTAAACCTCCCAAATGAACCCAATGATTATAGCCTCGTGGAATGTTAGAGGGCTAAATGACCCTCTTAAATAGAAAATGGTTTATAAGTTTGCTCAGGACAATGACTTGGGGATTTTTGCTATCATTGAAACTCGGGTGAAGGAGGTGAACTGTAAAAAAATTGCAGATGGATGGAAAGGTTGGTAAATGTTTGAGAATTATCAGTTTGCCGGAAATGGTAGGTTGTGGTTAATGGTGCGCGAGGATTTGCAAGTTCAAATGCTAAGCAAGTCTGCTCAATTTATTCATCTTCTGCTCAATGTGCCTAAAGGAGTTGGCTGGATTGCGGTAACTTTTGTCTATGCTTCAAATGATATGATGGGGAGAAGGTTGTTATGGCATGATCTGCAGGTCGTCGCCGGAAGCATGAGTCACAGTTGGGTGTTGTTAGGAGATTTCAATGCTGTAAAGGATATAAAAGAGGTCAAAGCAGATGGGAGGGAAATTGCCATGGATCAAAGCATGCGGGATTTTGCGAACTTCATGAATTCAGCCGAACTCACTGACCATACCTCCATTGGATGCTACTATACGTGGAGCAACAAGAGACAAGAGGGTTTCCAAGCAAGGAAGATTGATAGAGTCTTGGTTAATGGAAAGTGGCTTCAAGGGCAAATAGCCTCCACCGTTGAATTCCTCCCTCCTGGTATCTCTGACCATTGCCCAGCTATGTTGAAATTTGGTGATAAGGAGAGTGCCGGCCCTAAGCCATTCAAATTCTTTCATTTCTGGACTGAACATCCAGAGTATATGGCACTAGTCAGGCGAGTCTGGACAGAGGCTCAGGAAGGTACTCCAATGGAAGTGCTTTACAAAAAGCTGAGGAGCCTCAAGATGCATCTAAAGGATTTCAACAGAACTGAATTTGGGAATGTACATACACGGATAAATGATTTGCAGTCTGAGCTCGCCCAGGTTCAAGCTACGTTGCTGGATAGTGATTGTATGCCTCCTGAATTGATCAAAAAGGAGGTGGACTTGCGGGTAAAGCTCCTAGAAGCAATCAACAGGGAGGAGAAGTTTTTCAGGCAAAAGTCTAGAGTAGCATGGCTAAAAGAGGGAGACCAGAACACCTCTTTTTTCCACAAAGCAGTAAAAGGTAGACATGCTCGAACTACCATACGAGCCCTATACTCTGCTTATGGCGCCAAGTTAGAAGGAGTGCAGGAAATTAAGGACGAAGCAATAAATTTCTATCAAGGCCTCCTGGGGAAAAAGGATGATTGTATTGAGGGGATCTCGACATCTCAGCTTTCTTCCATACTTAAACGGAAGGTTCCCCACTCAAAACGTCAAATGCATATGCTGCCTATTGCAGATGAGGAGATTAAAGCTGCCTTGTTCTCGATGGGGAATGACAAGTCACCAGGGCCTGACGGCTACACAGCATATTTCTTTAAACATGCTTGGCAAATTGTTCAGAAGGACTTCACTAATGCTGTGCAACACTTCTTCTCCTCAGGAAAGCTTCGAAGAGAGGTAAATTCAACGATTATAGCTCTTGTTCCAAAGAAGGAAAAAGCAAACTGCATGAGAGATTTCCGACCCATTTCTTGTTGCAATGTCGTCTACAAATGTATTTCAAAGGTGTTGGCAAATAGACTGAAGGAAGTGCTCCCAGATATTATCAGCTTAAACCAGACAGCATTTGTGCAGGGTAGAAAAATTTCAGATAATGTATTACTTGCTCACGAGCTTGTGAGGAATTATCACAGACAAGGAATATCCCCACGTTGTGCCATAAAGATCGATCTTATGAAGGCCTTCGACTCTTTAAGCTGGGAGTTCATTCTCAATAGTTTGGAAGCCTTAGATTTCCCGCCCTGCTTTCTCTGGTGGATTAAGGGATGTATCACCTCCCCTTATTTCTCTGTGGCTATCAACGGGACTCTAGCTGGTTACTTCCCTGGTGAGCGTGGAGTGAGACAAGGTGATCCGATATCCCCATATCTATTTGTCATTGCCATGGAGGCGTTCTCCCTCATCATGGATTTGGCTGCAGCTGAGGGTAAAGTCGGCTATCATCCAAGATGTAAGTCACTCCGTTTAACCCATCTCTGTTTTGCGGATGACTTGCTCTTATTCACTAATGCTTCCAAGGACTCCCTCGTTGCTATCCTTGATGTATTGAATACCTTCTATCATTGGTCTGGTCTGAAGTTGAACCCTGACAAATCTGAGATTTTTACGGGAAGTCTGAGGACTCTGTTTTTGACTTGGTGACTTGCTCTGATTTAAAAGAGGCTTACTACCTGTGAGATACCTAGGCCTTCCTCTTATTTCCGGGAAACTCTCTTCAAAGAATTGTGAAGCTCTTACCGAGAGAATCGTGGAAAGAATCAAGAGTTGGACTGTGCAGTATTTATCTTATGCAGGAAGGGTGCAGTTGATCAACTCTGTGCTCTTTAGTATGGCCAGCTATTGGTGTTATCACTTTATCCTCCAAAAAAAAGTCATCAAACTTGTCCAGCAGAAGTGTCGATCCTTCCTCTGGAAAGGTCTCGAGCAATTTGCAGGTGGGGGCAAGATCAGTTGGGAAACCATTTGCCTCCCAAAAGCTGAGGGAGGTCTTGGTATCAAGGACTTAACTCTGTGGAACAAGGTGTGCGTGTTGAAGAACTTATGGTCTCTCCTTATAAATTCGGGCTCTCTCTGGGTGGCTTGGGAAAACAAATACTTAACAAAAGGCAGTAGTCTTTGGTCTTTACGGATGCCTGGAGACTGCTCATGGAATTGGAGGAAATTAATGCAGATCAAAGCTCTTATGTTCCCTTATATTAGATACAAGGTTGGTTCAGGCAAAACTGTGTCTTTTTGGTACGATACCTGGCTAACTGTTGGCCCGTTGATCAAATATTGTTACAGAGGACTTCAGTGCTTCCCCTCACTCAGGGAGCATGCAACAGTTAGTGCAGTTCTGGTGGAAGGGCAATGGCACTGGCCGAGGAGTTCGGACCCACAAGCTACTTGTATTCGGGATTTGGCCACAGCTCTCGAATCTTCAAACCAGGACAGAGTCTTATGGACCCCTCAGAAATCTGGGCAATTCTCTATTGCAAATGCCTGGCAGTGTCTTAGATCGAGAGGCCCTAAAGTGGAATGGGGAAGTGCAATATGGTTTGATGGACATTTTCCTCGCTCTTCTTTTATTAGCTGGCTCAGTGTTCATAATAAACTAGCTACTAAAGATCGGCTATCAAAATGGGGGATTCAGCTTGCGTCAACTGAGTGCGAATTTTGCAGTATGCAGAGGGAGACTCCTGATCATCTTTTTTTTGAATGTCTTGTTACCCAAGAAATTTGGAAAAGTTTGCTAGCTCGAATCGGTTTACACCGAACTACGGTGAGTTGGAATACGGAAATCAACTGGATTGCTTCCCTTCGAGGGAAGAAGCTTGATGTCATTTGCCTCAAGCTTCTTTGGACTCACTACATATACTGTACATGGCGAGAGAGGAATGTCAGAATTTACCAAAAGCATATCTCTCCTCCAGCGGCAATAGTTCAGAAGGTCTTTGCAGATGTGAAAGCGAAGCGAAGTGTTTACCCCCGTTTTTCACAAAAAATTGTAAATGCTACGTTAGTCGGTCACATGTTTAACTCTTCTGATTTTGGTCACAACTATTTAGTTCCCTTTTTGGGGTAGAGTTTGGGGCTTAGTCTCTCATGTTGTACTGGGTTAATGGCCTCAGATGTAATCACTTTGATTAATGAAATTCGCCATTCATAAAAAAAAATCCAAGTCGACTCTTTAAAATCGGGACGTGTAATGGAAAAATCGATCCAAACACGAACATTGATATTTAAAGTATCGGCCTTAAAATTTGTTCTTTGAAACGAGAATGAACTCACACGAATTAATCTCATGCTCACTCGGCTTTAAGGGATAAAATCAATCAAATACACAAAAACTGGTTTAGTTGATCACTCAGACATAAAATTGACAAATTAAATTTTATTATGATCTTAGGATCATGATTTGTGTGTTTTGGGATGTTTGAATGCACTAATCAAAACCTCACACGAACTTGGTTAATGACGTAAAGTTGGTTTAAAAATCAGATTTTATTTCGAGACGATCGAGAATTAGAGCTCTTTCGAACGGTCCATCAATAGTCGGTTCAACAGCACGGAACTCAGGAACTAAAGCATTCGACATTTTCCTTAATCTAATTAATCTCACACACATAGTAAATTGGGACGATTCACTAGGCTAATTAACTCACTAGACATTTAAAATAGTTGCATGAACCGACTAATAATTTGTAAGGGAGTCAATAGAACATGAACTAATTATTGTACCCTTTTCTAAACCCACAATAGAACATGAACTAATGAGACGTGTGGTCCGTGTAGCATGAATATCTAGGAAGGACCCACGTGTCATGACTCGAGTCCTGACCCGATTTGAGGCGGCTCAGGTCGGAATGCGGGAGTTTTTCTTTGACCACTTCTGGGCAGACCGACCGGTCTTCTGGCTCCTTCAGGGTTTACACACGACCCTAGTGGATCTAGGGGATTGGTCGATACCGACTACCGGCCAAGGTGGTCCGCATCACGCAGTCTCATTTTTGCAAAATAATTTTTCCGTCTCAAGGGAAAAATTATTAGTTTATGATTTATCGAAAACCCTAGGGTTAGAGTGATCGAAACACTCCAAGCCACGAGTAAAGGCGGGTAGTCCGTGTAGGCACATGTCTTATCTGTAATGCCCTCTTTACTCGATCGGGGTGTTTTTGTCATTTTGACTTCGATTCGGGCACTTAGGAGCGTGCACCAGAGATGAGAGCGGGGACGGCCCAGAAAGGTTGTTAGGTCCTTCATAGGGCACGGGCAGAGACCTCGGCACTCCCGTGGTGTTTCGTGTTCCCATTTCCCTAAGTTTGTGCTTAGATTAGGTTTGTATGTAGTAAAACACGAAACCGAACTAATCACACACTCGACACATCAAACACAGGGGAATAGTTAGGCAAAACCCTACGTTTCAGGTTTTAAGCAAAAACACACTTCTGTCATAATTTGTTAATCTGTTAGTGTCACAAAATAGAACAACTTAAAATAAACCCACACACTTGGAGCTTGACAGTAGACATCATATCTGTCAAGTCCTTTTTGAGTAAAGCCGAATGCTACATGCCCTTTCAGGGCAGCCCATGGTCGATTTTCATCACATGTGTCCTCTTTGTTTTTGTCTGTCTAGGATAGAGACATGTATAATAAGCAACCTCGTTTATAATCTGATAATTCACATCACTTATCTGTTTTATCTGTTTTTATCTGTTTCTAACTATTTTTGTCTATTTTTATATGTTTTTATCAGTTTTGTCTGTTTTGTGACGGTTTCAGCTTGAACCAATAGGATACGGTTCACACGGGGTCCAACGCCTCAGCCATCGATCACGGAGTCCAATGCCCCCCTCACATTGAGTGCGTGCGACCCAGGCTCAGTATGTGGTCTAGCCAATCACCCGGGAGCTCGATCGGTCCCACGGCTATCTCGATGACCATTTAGTCCTCTTGGGATCCGTTAGTTCAATCGGGCTTGACCTCCAGCTCTTACGAGCCCGCGTCCCATTAATTTCGGTTTCGATCTTTCTAACCTCACGGTGAGCAGGAGAGGAATATTGGTCGATCATGAGTCGACCGTGATCAATTTGTTATAATTTATATTTATTATTCGAGAGCATAGTGCGAGGCATTTATTTGTACATTCATTCATGTAACGATCTTGGTCGACAAGCGAGAGGTTCGAGAGTCGAAACCCGTCGAGTCGGTTTATGGGTCCTTGAGATAAGCGGGACCACACGAATCAAGGGCCTGGTCCACACGGTGAACCGGTCATCATGGTTTGGTTAGCTGAGATGCGAGGGTGGTAGACCAATCCCCTGACCTAAGGATCCGTTCCTCTTTTGGTCTCATAGTGCGAATCGATTGCTTATTCGAATTTATGGTGTCAAATCGGGTAAGATGAGTGTAACCTAATCAAGCGGTACATAAACTAAAAATGGCAAATCTTACAAAAACTAGAGTACCGAAAGGGCGTTGGGATCCTGCACGTAACAGAATCTCCGAATTCGGAGCTCCTTGTTCGGCAAGATCATATGCCTTAGTAAACTAGGTGTATTCTTACCCCTAGACCCCGGGCAACTCACCGGTCCTCGACCTTCGGGTCGTAAACAGATAGTGACAACTCATTCTCATGCATGTCCATCGCACGTCTCCCGGGAAGGTGGACACTCCCTAGCCGTGCGATCAGTGCACGCATGCAGGCCCTGACATTATGAAATTCGGGTCTGCAGATCCCGATTTGCACCTGTTTGTACAAATAACTTGATTCCAGAATCATAAACTCGCCTCCTACTTCTACTTATAGGATGCTTAACTTTGTCAAGCTGCACACCTGCAACCTCATATCTGGGTCTTTTCTACCGATGCATCAACGGTTTCTCCCTTTTCTCCTTTTAATTCTTCATCCATTTTATCATAGCTCTGCTAGACGAAGTAGATGCTGTTCAAAGTGGGACAGATGAGGAAACGATCACCTAGGGTGGAAAGAACTGGTAGAGATGGTAGCAACAGAGTCGGAAGCTTTTTTGTTTGGGTTATAAGAGTGGTCATCGTAGATGTCATTAAGTTCCATGGTCTTCTCATCTGTGAAGGGTGGGTTTGAGGGCGCTGGGAGCTCTTCGTCCTTCTTTGTCAGCATCAGCAGAACTCTAGACATCGTAGGTCGCAAGGTAGGAGCTTGTTGGGTGCAGAGCAATCCTATGTGGATCACTCTTAGGACCTCGTTCTTGATGCTACTGCTGTTGTGGTAGTTGTGTAACATTAGGTTCGGGTCGTAGAGTTCCTCCACTGTACCGGCTTGAAAATGGTTCCATGTCTGCAAACCCCAGAAAGGAAAAATCAAGATGTAACAAATATTACGGAGGTTTCCACGCCATGAAATTCCGGTGTTGCTATCGAATTTACATACAGAGCAGTTGAAACTTACGATAGTGACGATGCTGTCCGAGTATTCAGCATTTTTGCCTCCGTTGTTTTGCCTTCCCGTGACAGTCTCTAACAGTAGCACACCAAAGCCGTAGACATCTGCCTTCTCCGTCAATTGACCGTAAGCAAGGTACTCTGGAGCCATATAACCCCTGTTCATCTCGATGGGTTAGCTTGGGCAGCAAGTTAACAGATTCAGAATGACCAAGTTCACTGTGGATTTATACTCACAGAGTTCCTGCAATTGCTGTGCTGATGTGGCTCTTGTCTTGTTGGAATGATCTCGCCAGCCCAAAATCGGCTATTTTAGCCCGGAGCCTCAAGTCAAGCAAGATGTTGCTCGACTTTATGTCCCGGTGAATGATCTTGATCTTCGGGTTCTCATGGAGACAGACTAAACCCTCTGCTGTCCCAATCATTATCTCTAGTCTCTTCTCCCAGTTCAGTGCCTTCCCTCGGTTTACATCTGACCATTTTTAATTCGGACATATGACCTCTCCTCTCGAAAAACCGAAAACATTCTTAGCACAGGCACAGATGAAGGTTCAGGCAGTTACCAAAAATGAAACGATCAAGACTCTTGTTAGGCAAAAACTCGTAGACAAGAAGGCTTTCGGGTCCCGAACAGCTGCAGCCCAACAACCGCACCAGGTTTTTGTGTTCCACGCTGCTAATGATGTTCACCTCATTGTAGAAGTCCTCTGCTCGGTGTCTGTTGTTGACGAAGAGCCTCTTAACAGCAATCTCCCTTCCATCAGCAAGAACTCCCTGAAACAGCAAAAAGAATATTGGATTGCTCAGTCGGGCGAACTCTGTAAGAATCTTTAGAACATTCTTAAAGGACTCAACTACCTTGTAAACTGTCCCGAACCCGCCTTGCCCGAGTTTGTTGGCACTGTCAAAAGATCCTGTTGCCTTCTCGAGCACAGAGTACTTAAAGTTCAAGCTGCTGTCGTGAAGTATCTTCACCAGCCTTTTTGCATCGTCTGGGCCTAGTAATCGAAGAAACATAGGCGAATCAGCGATCGAACTGGTATATGATATTCGTTTCATCACTTTGGATTGCTCGGCAGACTAGAGCATCTCACCTTTCCTTTTCTTCCTGATGTATCTCTGCTTCCAGATGAAAATTCCGATCGTTATTCCGACCGCCAAGACCACAAGGGAGCAAACGACTGACACCACGGTCATGATTATAGTCCCTGAGCAATTATTAACAAGGAATCCAATCAAAACGAACCCCGGAAATGAATATCTTTTTCCATGTGCTTCCAAGAAAAGAGTCATTGCCGATTGATGTAGAAGTTTAAATTCAGATGAAGTGCAGCAACTACCTCTGTTGCTCCCCTTTCCGGGTTCCTTATTGAGGAAGTTTGTGTCTGAGTACCTCATGAAGCAGCCGGTGTTCAGTGCCCGCCCCTCAGACCAGGGCAAGCACTTGAGTATTGAAGCGGACGCGTTCTCCAGGCAAGCCCTGCATGAACTCCGGTCCAGTGTCTTCCAGCAATTGGCGAGCACATAGGCTGACTCATTTACAGCACCAGACACGGCCAACTCTGCCCTGGCATAACCATTATTGCCTGGCGCATCTGCCACAGCCCGGGCCACAGCCTGCCTCGCAAAATTCTCAAACGAAGAACTCTTCCTCGTCTGGTTCCCGCATACAACCGTGTCATTGGGTCCGGTGTACTCCTGAAAGAAGCTGTAGTTCTGAGCCCGAAAGAAGCATCCGTCAAGGAATATCTGTCCCCCATTGTATGGATAGCACCGGGGGAATAAGGAACGTGCCTCGGCATAGCAGAAGTCGCAGTCAGACAGCGAGAGGTCCCCATAGCACTGGGAGAGCCCGTAGTTGGCATCGGGGCCGGAGCCTACAATCAATTTTCCGTAGCCTTTGGTCCTCATCTGTAGGCTTATGCTCTCCATGACGGCGACAAAGTTGGGGATGAAGATGGTGGTGTTGTGCTGGAGTTGTTTGGCGCAAATCATCTTGACCGTCTGCTTCCTCGGATCTCCTTCTGCTGGTTCATACACGAATATCGCCGCTGTGATGAGGACCATGAGGCAGAGGGAAGCTGACGTTCGAACCATCGTCGTCGTCGTCATCTCCGGAGTCTTTCTCTGGCTGGTCAAGAAGCAATTAACGTGTTATTAGTGGTAAGAATAAAAGAAAAGGAGATATTTACTGATAATCTTCTCACTGAAAAGAATTAAAAAAAAATCGCATGAATCTCGTAATTAGAAGTCGGCATGGCACTTGGGAGCGGAAACTGATCTCAACTTAACAAATAGACTAAGAAAACATTACTACCAAAAAATAGATTATGAGTACATTTTTTTCTTTTAAATGAACTAAAAAGAAGAAAAACCCAGGAGAGGGAAAAAGAAAAAGAAAATAATTTCCATTTCTTCTGAGAAAAACTGAGCAGAAGAAGATCAGTAGAAGACTTTTTGGAAACAATGAAAATCTGAATCTGCGAGAATTGGAACAGAACAGAGAGCTCAGGAAAAGAAACAGAGGTTTTTTTGGATCGACCCAGATGATTAATTAGCGATCGCTAATAAATTACTAGAGAGAAAAGCTCCATGGAAATTCAAGAATAATGATTGTTGAGGGACAGAGTGAGATCAGAGCCTCGTAACATACCTGGAGAAAGGTCCAGCCTTCAAGAGACACAGAGAAGGAGAGGAAGAGCGGGAGTAGCTCAATTTTGATTCCTTATTTAAAATGGGAACAAGGAGAGAGAGAGGAGGGAGAGAGATAAAATGGGGGTTGATAAAAGAATAAGGAGGAGAAGAAGAGAAAATCTGCCCAAAAAGCCAAGCCATTTTTTTTTGTCTTCCTTCGACTTCCCAGTCAACGACCGTGTTTAATCCCCAAAACACGGTTTAGTTTAGTGCTGAGTGGAGTGGAGTGGAGTGATGATGATGGATTAAGGGAATGGAATTTCTTCTTCTTCTTCTTCTTCTTCTTCTTCCTCCTCTGTGATTAAATTTGACTGGGAATGTCGATGATGATGACTGATTAACAGTGGAAATTGGGTTTGATTTACTAATTATGAAGAAGAAGAAGAAAAAGCAGAGAGAGACAGAGAGAGAGATGGTATATTTGGCTTAGACCACAAGAGTCATTAGCATATTGATTATTATTCCATGGGTGCAATTTCATGAGGTTTGACCCTCCCACTTCGGAGGGACCCTTGAGTAGAGGTCAACTTTATCTTTCCAGAACAGATTGATTTCGGAACAGCTCTTCTTTTTTTTTTTTTTTTGAAAGAATGTTCAATCATAGATCGGCAGTGACCGGTGAGAGTCCGGAGCCGGTGATCGACAGGTATTAACGATGACCAGAGGGGAGCCACTGAGATCAAGACTATGGACGCCACGGCTCATTTCTAGGGAATCGATTTGATAATTCTTCGCTAAGAATATGCATGGAGATCACGAATGGGGTGCAATGCGTTGGTGAGTTTATTGCGGATAAATTTCGACGATACCCCTTACAATTTAGTAAATAGTCAGCGACGCCCCATCCTTTAAAAATTAACCACACACCACCCATTCTTCCGCAATTGTGGAACTAAGAGTGCTTAATCGTCGCCACGTGGATATTGTGTCACTGTACTCCATAAAGTCGGATATATCCGGTCAGTCTATGGAGCACAATGACTCATCGTCCACATGGCGACGATTAAGCACTCGAGGTGCCATATCAGCGGAATGAGAGGTGGTGTGCGGTTAATTATAAAAAGGGGGTGTTACTGACTATTTACTAAATTATATGGGGCATCGTCGAAATTTACTCATTTACTTGAATATTTAGTTCAAAGGAGTTATGGGACCTCCTAACATAACAATGAGTTATGGTAACACGTTAATTGCTTTCAATTTAAGTGTTTAGTATTTCAACTAACATATTTAATGCTTTTTATTATTCGTGATTAATATAAGTATTTATTATTTATATCCTCAATTTAAATATTTAGTACATCAATTCAACTGTTTAACATTAGATTAGATATAGCTAATCCAACCAACTAATTATAGTTAATTTTATTTCAGTGGGGTCCAATTTCTTCTTTATTTGTGCTTAAAGAATGACTTTGGAGATGACCCTTATAATTGGACTCGCAATCAGTGTGATGACCCGAATAATTGCCCTTAGCATGTACGTGCATGGCAGATCGAGTTCATATCGGATCAAAATTGGGATTCAAACATTTAGCTCGAATCACACATTTTTAGCGAACGTACGCTCTCACAGAGTATGGTGCAGTTTGTCGCACAACTTAATCATCTCGGAACATTACTGGTATTGCCTAAGGCAGGCTTTCGTGCTGGAATGGAACTATGTTGGTTAGGTACGAATGGCGACCATATTTATATCCATGAGATGCATGGTGTGCAGCAATAGCGTGGTATGCTATATCACGTGGACAGGGATGAACATTCGCAAGGTGGTAGCGTGAAAAGGCTGTGGAAAGCCGAGTTAATCCCAACATGTCGATCGGGGACCGCCCCGTTGGGCTTCAGTGGCGCAACCGCTCTCTCCTTCTCGACCCGGTGAGGACCCAGCCCAAAACATGTAGAATGGGGATTTACTTAAAAGATTTGCCGCAATTACAAGCCATCATAAATTATGTGACCAATAAAAGGAAAATCATTTGCGTTGCGTAGGAAATATGAATATACATATGTAATTGCTATTCGTACTTCGATGAAATCGCCATGGTTCGAAAACCACGAAAACTGAAATAGTATTCCTCAATACGAAATGTCAAAAGTCTATCAGGTGGAATGATGAGGCTCTCCATCGGGTGGCCGGTGGTCCTTGTGTAGTCTTTGAAATTCTACTTCTATGCATGAGCAGATTCCCACTTCGTAGTGCATCGGGAAGAAGTCATGATAATATAGTTAACGAGATTATTGTTGCAGGTCATGAGATAAGGTGGTGGTTTCCTCCTCTTTCAAAGTATCAAATTTGAACAATATCAAGCTATTGCGGAAATCAATTCTTAATTACAAATACGATCAATCGGTAGTTTATAACTTATTTAAACCAGCCTGAATATTAGGTGAGTCTTCAGCTCATGAAATCTCCCATGGTTGCACTCCAAAAAATAGATTGTCTACTTTTTTCCCAAAAAAGAAAAAGAAAAAGAAAAAGAAGAAGAGCAAACCTAAGAAACAAAAAATGATTATATAAGGACACATCTTATATTGCGAAGCACTAACCGGCCAAAAAGAGAAAAGATGCAGAGGGCTATTTCAGTCATTTCATCCCCAAAGCCAACCGCCTATAACTGCCTGGAAGAAGAATAGTAGAAAGCACCATGAGGTTCTTTCTCCTATCGGAAACTAACATTGCAACCACAAACAAAGAAGCAAAACGAGGGCCCAACTCTGCCTGCACCTTCTCTGCGTTCTTCTCATTGCCCTGCAGCTAACAACGCACTATGTAGCCCTGATCGAGGCTAAGAGGCGTCACGGGAAGAAGGCCCCCAAGTCTCACAAGCCCCCAAAGCATAGAGGCCGCCACAAGGCCGATCATGGTCCCTCGAAGGGCCCTGCCATGGCACCTCCAGATGAGCCAAGCATTTTCGATGTCCTCTCTTATGGAGCCAAGGGTGATGGAGAGTCGGACGATTCTAAGGTCGGTATAAAATCCTTGTCATATCTTCACTGTGTTAATAGATAATGAGTTTGTATATAGTGAAAATTTGATCGGTGGAACTGATTAATGTTGAATGAGAAACAGGCGCTCGTGGCTGCGTGGAAAGCGGCTTGCAAGGTCCCCTCGTCTACCTTGAGAATCCCACCAGAGCTCAAGTTCACTCTTCAGGGCCCTTGTGCCTCTGATCTTGTTCTGCAGGTGATTTGCTACTGCTCTTTTCAATTCCTGTGTGGCACATTACATTCGGTCGTGACCATTGATATCAGCTTGGAACATAAATCGAGTATCATGTTTTATGTGCTTATAGAACAGGGAAGAACTGACCGTATATGTAATTGAATAATTGCCAACAGATAGATGGGACATTGTTAGCACCTCCGAAAGTTGGCTCATGGCCAAAGTCGAGCTGGTTCCAGTGGCTGAATTTCAAGTGGGTCCAAAACTTCACAATCCGTGGCACTGGTATGGTCGATGGTCAGGGCTCCAACTGGTGGAGTCTCTCCGATCAAGTGCAACACATCCAGGTTCGATTTATGTACAACAATTTCTTTTCGACTTAGGCTCAATTAACTATTTCAGGAAGATTATTATCCGTCCTTATTTCAGTTGCGCACTCACCTTTATAAATTCGTAAGTTCGGAGCCGACATTGGGAATGGGAAAGGACCTAATAATGCATAAATTATAGATAATAATGGCTCTGTAGTCTAATCTACATATATACACCATTAGTTTCTAAGTTAAGTTTTTTCTACTCTTTTTTTTTTTTTTTCCTGCAGAGGAAATTAAAACATGTTCCTGATATGAAACCTACGGTATGTCCAGCCCCTCGTACTCCTATTTTACATTGTGCAGCCGTAGTTTTAAGCTCTACAGCAACCTCACGTGTCGATGCATCTCATTTCTAGCCTATCTGAGACAGGCCGTGAGATTTTATTCGAGCTACAATGTGACAGTCAGAGACATCAGCATCGTCAACAGTCCACTGTGCCATCTTAAGTTCGATAACTCTGCAGGTGTTAAGGTCACGAATGTTACAATCTCATCACCTGGTGACAGCCCTAACACGGACGGCATCCACCTGCAGAACACACGGGATACCGAAATCGAACACTCAAACATCGGCTGTGGTAAGTGACCGATTAATTATGAATAATGAAATGCAATTTGCGCCTTAGTACATTTAATTTTACTGATTAGTTGTCGGTGTGTAGGAGATGACTGTGTATCCATACAGACTGGTTGCGCCAACGTACATGTTCATCATATAAACTGCGGCCCTGGACATGGGATAAGGTAATCCATTATTGATTAATTTATTAATTTTTCATTAAACAATTTACTGACTTTTCCAAAGGAAAAGTAAAGAGATTAAAAGGATCCCATCACTCCTCAGGAGTGATAATGTAATATTTTAATTTGAATTAGCTAAATAAAAAGCTAATAATTTCTTTAACTATCTCTTGAAAATTGAAGGGCTTGAAATTAATTAATTAAATTAATTACTTATCTTTTTTGGAGTTACGTACAGCTTAGGAGGACTGGGCAAAGATAAAAGCGTTGCATGTGTGTCGAATATCACCGTTGAGAACAGTTCATTGCAGAGTACTATGTACGGTCTAAGGATCAAGACATAGCAGGTAAATTAATAATACCAATAAGCTATAGGACATAATTTTTTTATTAAAATCACGGATATTTTCTAATATAATGGTTGGGACTAATCTTGTACATACATTACTTTGACAATATACATGTATGTAATCGAAGTTATGGTCCTATCCTTGAAGGGAGGGCTTGGATTTGTCGAGAACGTATCGTTCTCGAACGTGCAAGTCTCCAATGTGAAGGTCCCAATCGCGATCGACCAATACTATTGTGACAAGGTCTACTGCAGAAACCAGTCGAAAGCTGTCGCGATCACTGGCGTGAAGTTTGACCAGATCGTGGGTACCTATGCAGTCTAACCCATCTACCTCGCATGCAGTCGCAATGTCCCATGCACTGACGTGAACCTCATAGGTGTCCAGTTGAAGCCTTCCCCACGGTCCGAAGTGGCCTTGCGGCAGACACTGTGCTACAACTCGTATGGGAAGTCGACGTCTCCACTGCTTCCTTCGAGCATTGATGGATGCTTGAGGAACGAGAGCGGCTCCATTAAGAGGACGTTGAGGTCTCACGAGATGTTATGTCGGTGACTAAACGTGCGCACTGACTTAAAGGGTGCATTTGATTTTAGAATTAAAGTGAGTTTGATTTTGATTTTGATTTTGATTTTGATTGTAGAAAATGACAAATGAGATGAGATTATAAATTTGACTTGAGAAACGTGTATTTTTGTTATGTAGTGTGTTGAGTTAAAATCAAAATCATGATTCTAAAATCAAACTTACAAATCAACGTCCGCCCTGAATTCTGATTTCCTTTTTGGAAGTCCTTTTTTTGTTTTTTTTTTAAATAGAAGGAATGATTCCCTTCCTGCCGCCATTTTTTGAATGCAGGAAGGTGATGTATGTTGTAGATTCTGCGTTTTCCTTATCTTATCCATGTTCTAATAACATTTCATAATCCATCCATCCATCCATCCATATCCATATATAAGTAAATAAATACCCTCTCATTAATGAAAAAAATTATTTAAATAATATATTAAAAATTTAAAAGAATTGGTTTAATCAAATCAAGCCCAATTATAAAAACCTAATATCTTGTCGACTTATTAGAAATGGCCCAATTTAAAAATTAAGTGACAATTAAGTATACTAAAAATTAATTATTTAATTACGTATTAACCTAATTTTTATTATTATAAGGGTGAAATTATTGTAATATGTGAAATTATGGTAATATAAAAAATAAAAAATGAAAAATAAAAAATAAATATTGTCATCCAATTTTGTATTTAAAAAATACGTAACTAGTTTTGTTTGAATATCTCGAAAAATATGTATGTTGTGCAATTATTAGATAAATACATAATGCATTGAGACCGTTAGTTAGAAAATATTTGTAGAACCATTGAAAATTAGTCTAATTTTATTGCATGATTATAGAATGAAGTTTCGAATTAACTCCAAGCATATTTTATTATAAGGGTCAAATTGTTGTAATATAAAAAACAAAAAATATATATTCGAAATAAGAATGTCATCAAATTTTTGTATTTAAAAAACACATACACAATTTTGTTTGAATATCAATAAAAATATGCATATTATACATTGATCGATTAGTTATATATATAATGTATTGAGACCATTAGTTAAAAGATATTTATCAAACCATTCAAAATTAGTATAATTTTATTACTTGATTATCGAATGAAATTTCAAATTAACTTTCAACATATTTTATCGTGTTAAAGAGTAAATATATGTTTCAAAAATTAGAATAATTTTATAAGAAAGAATATATATATATATAGATATATATATATGTGTGTGAGTGTGTGTGCGCGTGTTAAAAATGAACATATATATAAACACCAAATGATTTAAATACTAAGAAAAGAATTGATGATATATATATATATATATATATGGAATTTCTAAAATTATCATGATCCTATGAAAGAACAAATTTATAACATAATACTATTAACTGATAAAAAGTAAAAATAAAATATAAAGAAAAAGGACATTATAAACAATGTTTTAAAAATACAAATTTATATTCTATTTATAAAAATTAATATATGTGATAAATTTATAGTAACGGTTAATTTAAAAATGTGATGCATATTAATTGAATAGAAATTATTATTATAATAAGTTTTATTAAAAAAATTATTGAAGATTATTATATATATTAAAATTAAAAATTGAAAATTATTATTATTTTGTATAAAATAATTAATGTTTAAAAATATGAATAATTATGATAAAAATGATATAGAGATATATGAATATGAACACGTGAAATGCACGAAAAAAAAAAAGAACTAGTTGTCAGTAATTTCCTTTCCTTTTTCCTTTTTCAGTACCTAATTTCTTCCAATAACTAAAAATAAAAGAAAAAATAATATATTTTTATGTCCTGTTGGGATATTTTATAAGTAAGAATAGAGAAAAAGTTTATGAAAGAGTAGGAAACACGTCATACATCCACTCATCCAATAGTATTCTTCCATTTGTTCTCTGCACAATTTGCAATCTGCACTGTCAGTATTTAGTGTCCCATAAATTAATTAATTAGTTAACTAGTTAATTAATTAGTGAGTTAATTGATTAATTAATTACTTAATTAAATGTTCTCTCACCTTACTGAAGCATATTGTCCGCCCACAGATCAATGGCTAGATCATACACTTGACCATTGATGGGTCATTTGCTATTTTCTTCCTAAAGAAACCTCAAACAGATACAATTAAGAACATCTCGCAAACCTCTGGTATTGTGACAATCGTTCGCGAGTCGGAATGACTCGTTCTTGAGTCGGAATGTTGCAAAGCGCTAGAAGAAAGCTGTTGCGGTCCCGACTCTGCTTCAGCAGATTATGCAACTTGTGAAGAGGGTTCGATCAATTCCTAAGCGGGAACTAAACGGGAAGTTTCACTTGCTACAAAGAGTTTTATGTAAATGTCTTAGTCTTGAAGTTTCTTTCTAGCTGTTAATTCTTAGCTGATGATTGTTCATGATAAGTGAACATTGTACATACTTTTGGTTAGAAATGCCTAGAATATAGAGTCTGCTTAAAAATGCACTTTTACTGAGGCTTCAAAAAAAATATTTCGTATTATTTAGCAAGGTAACTTACTATTTAACAACAAACTTATTGTATTTAAAATAATAAATTTCTTACAAAATAAAAAGTTTTTTATGATTTAATAAATATTTTATTATATTTAAAAACAATAAGTTTATTATTAAATAATAAATATCTTGCTATTTAACAAGGATTTTTTATTTTATCACCGGTAATTATCCGATAACTTATGACGTGACAGTCTCTGATTGGACTCAACAAAATCCTCCTGTTAAGGAGGCAACAGAGAGAAATTTATCTCCTTTTGGTTTAATGGAAGAGCATACACACTTATCCAAAAAAACAAAAAGCGCTAGACTGCCACGCCAATAAGAACTGTATGTGGCCCTAATCAACTGCCGCTTCAGCAAAAGGCAAAAAAAAAAGAAGGGAATATCCTATTTTGAAAGGTGTAAATGTTATTATCCTTGCAAAATTACAAGTATGGTTTCTGGAATTTACCTTTCATAAAAATATTAAGCCATTAGACGACTACGAGGGATAGCAAGCTCGAAAAGTCGATTGATTAATGATAGTATTCGGATGAGTAACACCAAATAAAAATGCATATAAATGAAAAATTGAGCCAAAAAGAATTTATGAATTCTCACTTACAAGTTATAATTATTTCGATTAATTATCATTCATTTACGGTAGATAGAACAATTATTCATTTACCTTTCTTTTCGTGTTTGTTTTTTTTTCTCTAGTTTAATCTCCAAAGATGCGTTCTGTTCCCTTTCTCGTGTCCTCTTAAACAACGTTGTTGTCAACACATTTTTGTCCTTTTCGCCACTAAATTCCACGTATTGAAGCTGAAAGAAGATAAAGTTGGTACCCTTAAAATTTCCTATGTGTGTGATATTTTTAAAAATTAATAAGAATCGGATATTTTATGACCTGTTTGTTTTCAAAGTTAAAATTATAAAAATTTTAAATTTAACTTTAACTCAACACACTACACAACAAAAATACATATTTTTCAAGTAAAAAATTTTAACTTTAACTTTAACTCAACACACTACACAATATTTGTCAATTTTCACGATCAAAATCAAAATTACTTTAACTCTGAAATCAAACACACTGTTAATGTCTTTGTGATTTTACCATGTGAACTTCGTTACATATAATCGTTATATATAAGACTTTTTCATCAAAGAATGTATAGAACAGTGATGTATGCCTTTGTTCGGTGACCAAGAGATCCCAGATTCAATATTCATGTAGGACTCTTTGTTCGGTGACCAAGAGTCTCATTTGTAACAAAAAAAAAAGTCCAACTAATTCTGTATGGATCACTTAATAGAACTCGCGAATTCACCCAAAGATAAAAGAAAAAGAATAGCTCAAAATACCAACAAAAATAAAAAGGGACCAAAAAGAGGAGGATGAGAGCTTTGGTTTGATCACGTACGAACTCTTCGATTCATGCATTACCCCTAACTCCATACAACTCAACTGAACACATAATAATAATAATAATAATAATAATAATAATAATATGAAAGAGCAGCAGAACTTACAATTTCACACTAACAATCACAAGACAATACAATTCAAAATTATATACGTTCT
Source organism: Punica granatum (assembly GCF_007655135.1). Lineage (NCBI taxonomy): Eukaryota > Viridiplantae > Streptophyta > Magnoliopsida > Myrtales > Lythraceae > Punica > Punica granatum. Next base: position 22,693,678 of record NC_045132.1, read on the forward strand.
AGGTTCTTATTATTATTTATCTCTGTGACATGCTTACGAATTCGGGTTTCTTAGTAGTTATCTTCGACCTGGGAGGCCGCAACAGGTCCTCCCCTGCTGCCCCGCTCGCTCCTGCTGTTATTGGCGAACTTCATGCTCTGGAGATGGTACCCTTGGCTCTGCTCCTCCTCGCTCCACTCTGCCTTGTAGTAGTGCTCCTCGGTCGCTTCTTTCTTCGACGATGGCCCGCAGAACATTCCACCCCACTGCGGGAAGTATATGAACATAATGGGGATAGTGCAGGCTATGATCATAACTCCCATCAGCGTGATCCCCGTTTCCTTCGAGTATTTCGACCCTTTGAAGAAGATCAGCTGCGTGAGCACTGCTCCCACGTTGCCTCCTCCCCCAGTCATGCCCGAGATCACCCCCAGCGACCTGAAATATCAATAGGATACTTGGATACGGAACTTTGTGCTACGATGCTATATATGCATGTTGGGAGATTTGCTGTACAGATACAATTATACCCAGCGTACCTTCGGGAGACAAAAGGGACAACCCCGAAAGTGAGACCACAGGCGGCCTGGACGAATATAGAGAATAAGATCATGACGAAGATCGATGCCCAAAGGGAGCTCACTACACCGAGAATGATGCAGAAGACGCCTCCCAGGGTCTGCACGATCCACAGAGCCCAAAGCCTTCCCCTCATCCCGAACTTCCTTGCCATCATGTCAGAGAAGATCCCTCCTCCCGGCCTAGAGAAGAAGTTCGCGAGACCAAACGAGGCTGCAATCAGTCCTGCAGAGTGGAGCTTGAGGTTGAACCGATCGTAGAAGTACTCTGCAATGATGTTGTCTATGGTGAGCTCGACCCCGAAGCAATACCCATAGGTGAGTGCGAAGATCCATGCCCGGTAGTTCGTGACTCCGTGGTAGAACACCTTGGAGAACTTGTCCTTGGCCTTTTCCCCGGCCTTCTCAAGCTTGTGAAAGTTGCCATCAGGCATGTCCTGCCCGAAGAGCACGACGGCGAAGGCGGACAAGGTCTGGAATAGGGCCGGTATGAAGAATGCTATCCTCCAGGCAGTGAACTTGACGGCCCCAATGTCCCGGATCAACACAAACACAAGGGGCATGATGAGCTGCGTTGCCCCGCCTCCAAGGTTACCCCACCCGGCTGCCACCCCGTTCGCAGACCCCACCACACGAGGAGAGAACATTGAGCTCATCCAGAACTGGGTCGACACGAACGTGGCCAAGGAGAAACCCACGAAGAACCGGACCAGGAGGAAGGAGACGGCGGAGTTGGCCACGGCAAAACAGTACATTGCTGGGGCTGTGAGTAGGCACAGGCAGGCAGAGGCCAGCCGGGGACCAAAGAGGTCGCAGGCCGTCCCCATTGCCACACGAGCGAATACTGCCCCCGACACCGAGGCAATCCCAGCGTTCCCGATGTCAGTGGCGGTCAGGCTGAGGTTGTCCCTTATCACGGGAAGCAGGGGCGGCGCCGCAAACGTGGAGACGAAGCACGCGAAGAAGGAGACCCACGACAGGTGGAACGCTCTCATGTGGGGCTTCGCAAACGAGAAGAGCGGAAACACCGTTGCCTTGTGCTCAGAGTCCACGGGCAGGGCGAACTTCGTATCCCGCTGGGACTCGACATTGATGCTCGAAACCTCCATGGATGGCATAAAATTAGTTCAGTCAGTTCTGGGATTGAGAAAAGACTCTCCCCTGATGAACTTTATATAGTGCCTAAGTTCCTATCTAGGGGATTTCATTGCCCGTGAGCTATTGGACTTATCCAATGTAAACGTTCGAGCTTGTAGTTGTAGTGGAGCTGATAGGATACTATCTGCATAATATATGAAACAATAATAACAGCCCTAAATATCTCTATTAAGTGGAAACTATCTTCCTTTTTTTTAACCTTTCCAAGGAAAAGAAAAAGTACCTAATTTTTCATAAATTTGTGATTTTCTATTTATTTTTCCATATAAGATTTTAATTCTATCGTTCGCTCACACGACGCAACATATGTTCTTCTACACTTGTCATCACGTGACATTTGTCCTTATGCTCTTGTCCTTAATAACTGATTATGAGCCGAACTTTCTTTTATTATTATTTTTCATATTAGAGCACGGGAGCACAAACTGACCACCATTGGTCAGGCTTACTCTTCTGCGCTCGGACCTACCAGCCACGAGTTCCGCACACTCAGGCTAAGACAAACCACACGAGGTGCACTTTGATCGCCCTCGCATTGGGTCTGACTTGGTGTGAGCGCATGTGGTGTCAATTCACATTGATGCATTGTTGACACCTAAAAAGTTTGAGTTTATAGTGTATCGTGCAAGTTTTAAAACTTTTCACTTGATTTATAAGCAACTAGACCCATATTTAACCTAAAATTAGTTCAAGGTTATAATTAGTGGTACACAATTTCCCTTCTAATTTTGTGATTTTTCATATATTTTTTCAGGTGAACTTCTTACTATAACTGAAAAATGCAGTAGCTACTTGCCAATTAAAATATGGTTGTGGCTAGAGGAACATATCGAAGCAACACTGCCTGTCTTTTGAAGGTTAGCAGAAATCAAATGATCGACAGCTGGGATAATGTCAACGTGGGAATTGGAAAATCGGGAGGGTGAGAGTGGCTTTCTGGCCGAAAAGAAAGGCAAACAAGGAATCAAATTCCGCCGAGTCGCAGGAAACTGTACGGAAGACTAATTGATATTCAAACGTTTGTGATGGTGAAGTGCTAATATTCAATGAGATGCTGTGGGAGCGAAGCAAGAATATTAATGTTAAATTTGCAAGTTGGCTGCAAACGAAGCATTGACTTCGATTCGCGATTGACACACGGAGCGTCATGTTCGTTTCCGATACGTTAGATGTAACGGCACGTCGGTTTCAGATACTTTTCTCGAATCTGATAGGTGTGGTCCGTTAAAGTCCCTTGCATGTACGGCGCAGAAGACCACTCAGCAGTAAGTACACTAGTTTTGGAGTTCGCCCGTCGAAGAACATGCATGAATTCTAGAAGACGAATTATGTCGAGCTGTGGCAAGCGTAACTTGCCAAGATTGTTTTAAATTATGTTTAGAGAGCTCGCATGATTAGACATGTCTCGAGCAGAATCAAAAGTTCCAATTATTGTTATCATATATACAAGTTCTAGCACGACTTATCTCTTCATGAGCCGTATCGGTTTTAACAACACATGAGGAAGATCACGAACGGTATAAAGTACGAGGGTAAACATCAACATCTTCCCCACTTTCGTATGTGTGATAAGTTTCGTCTTCTATTCAATTGGTATAGCTAGATGGCACGACTTAGAGATCTCGCGTTTCATGCTTTGTGATCACCAAACATGGGCGACCGCATAGAATCCTAAGGTTGCGTTTGGTTTCATAGTAAAATTTTAAAATCAGATTTTGATTTTGATTTTGAGTGGTATAAATGGGGCTCACCTTTGACTTTGTATGTGTTATGTTGTTTTGTTGTGGAAAAAAGTGGTATAAATGGGGCTCACTCTTTGAATTTGTATGAATTATTTTGTTTTGTAGTGGGTAGAGTTAAAATTAGAATTGTGATTTTAAAATACTATCTTGAAACCAAACAGGCCCTTAATTAACTAGAATCTCCCAAAGTCAACTACTGGGCAATTCGAATATTATATTTCTTTTTTTCCTCAATAATTCGAATCTTATATTTCAAAGGAATATCCCAATTGGAGGATTATATGATTTTATATAATCTGAATCTTATAGTTTGTGAAAGAAAGATGGATGGAAATGGGAAATACCCTTCCGGTTATAATAAAGGTTTATAAATTTACTATAATAAAACAAAACGTTAAATAAAATGGTATAATTAGTGTTATCGAAGATAATTGAACTAGAGATCTCTTAATTTCTAATTCAAGTGTGTCACTGTATTATATCTCTTTTTCGAGTTTAAGAACATGCGACTCATTATTTTATTAAAAAATGGGTGATCTAGGTGAGAAATATTCAATGGTGATTAGAGAATCCTCAACTATGAAATTCTCGAGAATATTCATTGCCAGTCGTTGAGTATTTATATTTATATATATATATTGATGCCTTCGCTTTCGGCACTTAATTTTGCATATATGTCTACGCCAATTGCCATCCTTGAGGAGCCGGAGATAATTTGCCATTGTTCATCTTCGGAGCACTGGAAAATTGGAATCAACTGACTGCCCTGCAAAGTGATTATGGTTGCGTTTGGTTTCATAATAGAATTTTAAAATCAGATTTTGATTTTGATTTTGAGTGGAAAAAATGAGCCCACCCTTTGACTTTGTATGAATTATGTTGTTTTGTTGTGAAAAAAGTGGTATAAATGGGGCTCACTCTTTGACTTTGTATGAGTTATTTTGTTTTGTAGTGGATAGAGTTAAGTTAGAATTGTGATTTTAAAATAAAATCTCGAAACCAAACATGCCCTAATGCCCACGTTTGAATTGTAAAAGTAATTTTAGAATCATGATTTTGATTTTAACTTAACACACTATACAACAAAAATTCACGTTTCTCAAGTCAAATTTATAATACTATCTCATTTGTCTTTTCCATAATTAAAATCAAAATCAAAATCAAAATCAAAATCATGATTGTAAAATCACACAAACAATTCAAACGCAGCATAAATACATGGTATTTACAGTTGAAATACATATATTGAGTTGACAAAAAGGGGTAAGGTGTAATCATTTTAAAATTATTGCACAGTGTATATAAAGTAAATTACATAAATTTTTAATAAATTAGTTCAATATTAAATAAATTACGCGTAGTTGAGTAAGTTATATGTATTTTAAAGAAAATTAATTGGAATAAATTACTTACCATTGAAATAGATTATATGGATTTCGAACAATTTTACTTACGTTGTTGGTAAATTAAATGGGATTTGAGGGAGTTTATTCGAACTTTAAAAAAAATTAATATCCTATCACTAGTTGTAGTGATTGCATCATTAAATTTTCTAGAATTAGCATCCGCCTTCACAAAAATTCACCTGGTGAGACTGTGATTCTTGTGATCCCAAGATATTCTTCTTCACTTGCCACACAACTAGCTCAACTGGCCAAACTAATCCATCTATTTCTATATATTGTAATTTAAGTTACTCTCACGACATCCGTTCGTATAAGTTTTTTTGTAAACCTCCAGTTCCTCGTAAAACATCCTTCCAAAATCTTGCATTAAAATATATACATGAATCTCAAATCAAATTATATTTTTTTTCATTTTTATCCCATTTCTTTTTCTCACATGTTTTAATGAATTAAATATTATCATTTTCATTCTATTTTTTTCCTCACCAGCCCACGCAAAGGGTGGGCAAAAAAGACTAGTAATCTAAGCTATGCCAAGTGATATATGTCCGTAATAACTAGTACTAAAAATCTAAAAGTAAATATTATAGTTCATCTAAAAAAAGAATAAATAAGTATGTATTATACAATAATTTAGTTCTCATATCTATACATCTATATCTATATCTATACATAAGAAAGCTGAGCTATTTCAATTGATGTCAGAGATAGTACGATTCGAATTCCGTATTCTCGCGACTATGATTCGTTTTCGTTTATTTTTTATTATATTTTTAATAAATTTATTTTATTTATAATATATTATATGCGACTTTCTATGAATAAACAAATTAAAACAATAAAATACCTTCGCATTATTATTTCGTTCTATTAGACAAATAAATTTCTTAATAATGAAGTAAATAATAATATTATAAAATAATATAATAATCAATAGGTTATTTAACGAGGAAGTAAATAATAATATTATAAAAAAATATATTAATATATTTGTTTAATTAACGTGGAGTAAATTATATTAATATGTATATATATATTTTCAATAAGTTTTAAAACAAATTAATCTTCATAAATTTCTTCGTAAAATTGATTGGTAGTATGCTCAATCAAGCGGATGATTTTTTCACATATTACGGATCTCACTCAACCCCTTCTGGGGCAAGTGTTTAAATTTATCATGACATAGTGTTTTAGGATTTTTGGGTTTAGAGTAGTATGGGTAGTACGAATTCTATATTACCCATACTTTTATTTTTATATATATATTTTAATGGATAAAATAATAAATTTTAATTGATTTTATTATATTTACTTAGTTGAAAGTTAAATAATGTATAAATTTCAAATTATTTTTCGCAAACGGACAACTCCGCTGCAAATTAAAATGATAGACACTATGTAAGCTTGAGGTGTAAAGGATGTGACAATGGGAAGGAAGAGGTGGCAATAGGAGGAAGCAATAGATGCCTTCACTTTATTTGCTCTCTCTCTTTATATATATACATATATACATTTTTCATACGACAACACCGACTCAAATTTGTAGACTCAATTTGAGCATGCTCTTCATATCATATATATATATATGTATGTATGTATGATGTGCTTGTGTGTGTCTGTGTGTAAAGCTTACCTTTTTTATTTTTTCTTTTCCAAATTTTTTTTAATTGTACTTTTACAAATTATTCTCTTATCATGTTTTCATTTCAATATTCAAAGCTTCTTCCCATTGTAATTTAGATTTACATGAACCTACCCACCAAAATAGATTTACATGAACCTGACTTGAATATATCAAATTTACATTATTTTGAACTATAGATGAGTATAATTTTCACACCATCGTATTTCTTGTTTATGTTCTGTACATACTACATCTCATAAAACCTCAATAATATCCAGATTATTATAATTACGTACGCTGATGATATAATGTCCATAAATATTTTTTTTCCTCTTTCCAATGTCCATAAATAATGTCGCACGGGCCAAGCTCCCTAGTTTTATATACAATTCCACATACATAATTAAAATATAAAAAATGCTACTAATAAAATTAAATACGATGGTTCGTTAAACGAATATTATATAGTATAAATACGATGGTTCATTAAACGATAATTATATAGTTAATCTACAATAAACAACAAATGATTTTATTATACAACAATACAAATGGGTTCTCATATTATATGTACAATTTCACGTATAAAGTTGAAAATAAATTACTCCAAGTCACTCATATAGATCAATGCAAGTGAAATAAATTAAAACAACCAGAAAGATTGAAATCTACAATTGTAATTCACGGTGGTTTTAATTTTTACTACACATTATATATATAATATTTCCTAAAATGTGCATTTAAATATTTTATTTTTTTATAGTGGAATGTAATATACTCGAGCCTATATAATATAGTCAAAATTTCATTTTAAACTTTACAAATCATAAAATCTTCTACATTATGTTAGTGATCTCAAATTACCACCATACATATTTTTTTATTTAAAATACCTACAACATAAAATTGAGTTTTGATATCAATTATAAGTAAATAAAACCAAATATTAATTTATATAGTATTTATTTATCTATTTGTATATCAAAATGCGTATAATTTATATATGAAAAGAAATCTGTGCAACTTAAGGTCAGAAAACTAATGTATAAGAAATAAAACTAATTATGTATAGGAAGTCGATCAATTAGTTCGGTTTGGTTTCCTCCATAGTTAAGCAGTATTTATAATTGAAACTAACATATATGAAATGGCAATTTTCAAGTTATCTTTGACCAACGGAATAGCTATTAAGATCGGACAGTGTTTTTGTGATTTTGAAAGAATTTCTCTTCACTTGCCACACGACTAGCTTAGTCGGTGAAGGAAGTTGATCAATTAATTCGGGTTATTTCCTCCATACGTACCGTAGCTTCTCTCTCTTTTTTTTTCTTTTTTTTTTTTAATAAAAAATTCATATTTTAATTCATTGTTTTGTGATAATAACTACATAAATATCAAACAAACATTAGAAGAACAAATCAAAGGAACATTTATGGGTTGGATCTTGGGCTGGGCCTGAGAATCAGTTATTAACGTTGGGCCCAAACGATGGGAATACAACGTTCGGCATCAAATAGAATATTTGCGGTTTCGGAACGAACGCAATATTCGTCAGATCTACTTTTCGGCCGTTTTTCGTATTGTATAAGTAAGCACAATTTACACGAGATTCTTTTTTTTCGCTCTTTTTCAATTCAAATTATTTTTTTAATTCCTTTTCTGATTTTAATTTAAAAAATCAACTAATAAAATTGTCTTTGATGTAGAATATGTAGCGGACCGAAGAGTCCAAAAGGGTATCAATCATAGATAGAGCTAGTAAGGTAATTGTCTGAGCATAAATTTTTCTTGAATTTCCAATTTTCCACGTGGAAATTTGCACGGTTTATTATCGTCTCCCTTTTGTTTGTCATATAAGCTTGGCCATAGATTTTCAAAGATTCCTTTCGTCGTTCTTCACCTTCACCCTGTGATCGGCTTTTTAAGTTCCTTCACTGTGTTTAGATCTCCCTTTCTTTTGTAAAGTGCTCGGACAGTGTGTTCTTTGTAATATCACGAGCTTTTCACTAATTCTTATTCGAGTACGATTATTTTTAGTAAATTTTGGATTCCGGTGTTATAGACATATAGAATGCATTTTTGGTAAGGTGTCACTTTTTTGGTTTAGTACTATCACTTTTTTCTACTTTCACAAAAAAAAAATCATTGGCACTAAATAATCAACAATTTTAGTTATTAAATACGATTCTTTAGCAAATTAATCATCATTACATCGCTAAAGTTTATCTTTAACAAATAAAATATTTCTCAACCATACATATTAATATTGGTCATAAGAAAACCAGACACATAAATAGTTGTTAAACTCTATATTTACGGAGTTCGACAATTTATGGACAACTAGACCATGTTCTTTAGCAAGTAAATTTAAAGGGTTTCGTTGCTAAATTATTTATTTGTTCTTGCGATTAAAGAAATGGTGGCCTGCATAAATAAGTAATTATACGAGAAAGTTGGCTCATTTTCCTAATTATATATATTTATAAATGTGTTTATATATAATGATATATAGCTGATCTCGTCCTTCATATATATTTTATTATTGCAACTCGTGTTTGATGTAACATTTAACAATATAAATATCAACGTTTATAAATATCTAAAGCTCGAGTGAGGCTACCAAATCGCATAAAAACAAAATTCTCAATGGGAGAGAAAAGACCAACCAATGAATATTCATTCAAAGACATAATTAATAATAATTAACAGGAAAAAATCCGAACCTCGTCCATATTAGCTGCCTTCACGTCCCGCCAAAGCGTTCAGAAAGCAATGGTCTGAATTTCTCTTCACTAACTTTTAAAAAATATCAGAATTCAAGAAAGAAAATATCTGCATAAAATATCGGAAAGGAGAAAAGGAGCCGGTCGACCAGAGTGTGCTAACCAATTGCAAGTCGGTAATCACATACTAAACTATTGCTCTATTCATTGCACCTATTATTCGTGTGCAACGTATGACGACTATTTATTAGCAAAGACAAGAATATCACAATCATCCGTTTCGGTTAATTTTTAATTCTAAAAATTTATTTGGATAGAAAGAATTTTATGAAACCAATTCACCAAAACCAAAAAAAAAAAAAAGAATTCAAAAATATATACTTGTAAAAAAAATGCTATTTAATTATTTATTTCTAGAAAAATATTAAGGAAGTCTGTTCGCATTTTGCTTTTTCTTTCTATTCACGGACCCGACCAGCCCCCGAACCGTTCGGATCTCCCGCTCTTTCTTTTAGCGTCCCCGACGCATCGCACGTGACCGCTGCCTCTCATCCGAGCTTCCTTCCGGCTTACGTGGCCCTGTAGAAAACCGCCACGTGTTCCATTGCAATCATGAATCCCCACCTCCGTACCTTCCCTTCAACGGACAGCTCGGCTCACCGAAGAAGAAGAAGAAGAAGAAGAAGAAGAAGAGAGAAAGCTGAGCAGAGTCCGTCACTCGAGAAGCTCTGTGAAGCTTCGATCATCTCTCTCTCTCTCTCTCTCTCTCTCTCTCTCTCTCTCTCTGCATCGCCGTCTGCTGACATCTTCCATCGAGCTTGAAGGTAAGCTCACTCCCCGATCTGTCGTTGTTGCTTGGGAGCTGAGAATGCGTCGGGGAGGAAAAAGAACCGATTCCCGCGCATTCCTCAGTCGATCAAACTGGAATAAGATTCATCAGCAATGAGGAATCCGTACTCGGAACGTTAATCTGTCGTGTGCATTTCTGTGTGGCTGAGCCTGAGCCCGTTTGATTTGAATTCTGATCGGGAAAGCTTATTCTTGGTGGTTTTCTTTAGGGGTAAGGAGTGCATCTAGGAACATGAGTAATAGCGTGAGCCAAAACTTGCTTCAGCTGAGCTTGCTTCGTCCCGTAGTCTTAGAGCATCAAAGCAAACTAAATTCTTCCTCAATCCCCACCAATACTTTATTTCAATCCACGGGGTCGAAGACTGCCAACAATAGGAAGTCGCAACTGTCCTCGAAGTTCCTCGGGAAGAGCCTGAGTGTGAGGAGAGGGAAGCAAAGTATGGGACTGGGACGTGGTGGCGCAGACATTACGCGTGCTGTCTTGACTTCTGATCCTACTTCCCCGGTAAGCTTTCGGTTATCCTAATTAATTATTAATATGCTATAATTGAATGGTGTATTTATTTGGACTGTAATGATATCTTTCTTTGAGGAGTAAACTGACATGATCGCGTGATATTTTAAATTCTGGATATATATGGCAGCTTCTCTCTCCGAAAGGAGCTGTCCACTGGCTAGTTGGTACATGGTAGACACGCTGATAAACTAATTGGAAGTAAATATTCTGTGGGACATGCATTCTTGTAGCTTGCATACTTCGGCTTTGATATTTTTCTAGCATTTGTTGATTTGTCTTTAGCATTATCTCGGCTTGAAACATGCTTGTTGGTTTCAATAGCAGTGGTCTTTAGTAGACAGTCCACATTGCAGGTCTCAAACTCACATGTCTCGGTGTGGTTGAAGCCGAGAAAGCCTAGGAACATGCTTCAGTTCATACAGCTACCCATGCTGCTATTACTTCAGAATTTAAAGAAATTGATTGAATTCCCTATGTTAATTTTCATGTGATTTTGCAGGCCTGAAGAGGGAAAGAAATATTAACCTGTTCTGCTCCCGAGATAGAAGATTGGATAATATTGCTTGATAGATTTAGTTTTCATCTTAGAGCTCTCTTATCCACATTTTCGATTTATATCACATTAAGAGTTTTTTCCTTTTTCCGTACTCATAAAAAAAGTCTGAACTTGGTAAATGGCCCCCCCCCCCCCCCCCCCCAACCAACACTTTTTATTCAAAACGCTGACTCTGAGTTTTGCAAGAATACTTGGCTGTAGAAAATGTACTCTTAGCTCATTAGATTCTCCCAGTAAATATTATTTTACTGCGATTTTCATATATAAATCTGAATCCAATCTCTTCTGTGACTTAATTATCAAACTTAGATAGAGTTGTTGCCACGGGGCTTGAAAGATAATCATGGTGTCTCCTTGATTAATTTTCTGAATGCATGCGTGGCATTATCAATATTGCATGACTGAATAGTTGCTTCTTAATATTCATATTCTGATGGAATATTTCACCTCCTGGCAGCTCTTGGGGAAATTCAACCTTGATGGAAATATTGAGCTGAAGGTATTCATTTGTTAATCCATTAGGTTTGATTTTAGCTTTATACAGAGATTGTATCTGGCGCTTAATAGAGCTGTGCTGATGGGGCTATATCACTAACACCTTGCAGGTTGCTGTCAGTGCTCCAACTTCAGGAGCAACTACACAAGTAGAAATTCAAGTTACAAATAGTAGTGAATCTTTAGTTTTACACTGGGGTGGACTTCGCGACAGAATAGAGTGAGTTGGCATTGTTGTGGGAAAAGAAGAAAACCTACACCTTTGAGATACTTCTACTGTCAGTCTTTTGACTTTTGCATTTTTACAGGTAATAGTGCTATGTTTCTGATTTTCCTGTTCTTTCTCCGTCTCAGAAAATGGGTGTTACCTTCACGCCGTCCACATGGCACCAAAGTTTATAAGAATAAAGCCTTGAGAACTCCATTTGTCAAAGTAAGTTTTTCAAGGCATATAATGATGTTGTCATCGTTTGTTATATAAGAGATCAACAACAATACTAAATTTGGTTGTTCCTCCAGTCTGGTTCCGATTCCTTCCTCAAAATTGAGATTGATGATCCCACTATACAAGCCTTGGAGTTTCTCATACTTGATGAAGCCCAGAATAAATGGTGAGCCTTGCTCTTGTTATCTTCTGTTCATGACCTAGTATGTCTGTACATTAAACTGGCTTCACCTTTCTCTTATCTATTAATTTCAATGTCCATCAGGTTCAAAAACAATGGTGCAAACTTTCATGTAAAGTTGCCTTCGAGAGAGAAGTCGGAAACAAGCGTATCAGTTCCTGAAGAGTTGGAAACAAGTGTATCAGTTCCTGAAGAGTCGAAAACAAGTATATCAGTTCCTGAAGATCTGGTACAAATCCAAGCATATCTTAGATGGGAAAGAAAGGGGAAACAAATGTACACTCCAGAGCAAGAAAAGGTACTACTTTTTGTGCCAAAACAATCCTTTCAGATGTTATTTATGTTCTTCCCATGCCACCTAGTTGCTTTCTCCTGCTCTCTGAGCAGAGGGATTAACTTCAGTATGTACGGTCAGTGAGGATGGAAGGAAGACGACTATATATCCATTTTTTCTTAGGGTAGTAAGATTGACCATTCATTACGTTCAGAATAAATTTTAAAAGATAGAAGTGAACGGAACACAAATAATATGATCAAAGAAGTTAATGTCTGTTTCTCCTTATGATCAAGAGTGATTTGAATTTTAATGAGGAACAAATGTTTGCAGCATTCTCCGCATAATTACACCCTGCGACTTTTGACAACGGAACTTCCTAATTTTGTGGTAACATGTAAAAGTTTCCAAGATGGAAATCATCAAAGATAGATATTGATAAATACCTTATGAAGCTACCGATCTTGGGCATTGGCTTGCTTTCATAGTCATTGTGGGCCATCAGATTCTTCTATACGTATTAAGGCTGTTCTTCATGAGAGTGGAGACTATAACTTTTCCAGTATTGATAACTGAATTTAAGCTCAAAGAGAGGCATGGAATTACTTGTCACCTTGAACTGAGCTAAAAAAAGTTTTTGCATTTTGACAGTTTTGTTGCCAACAGTCCATGCACTATTTGCAGTTGCACATATGAATTTTTCTTCTCCTTGCTGCTATAATTATTTACATGAACTTCATAGGTTAAGGGCTTGACAGTGTTGACTTCTAAATGTACATGGATGGTAAAAGCAAAGTAATCAAAAGAATTGGTTAATTTTCCTCTTCATTTATAAAAGAGCAAAAAAGCTCTGAGTTCTGGGCAAGCTCATTTACTAACATGGAGTGATAAAATGTTGTCACAGGAGGAATATGAAGCAGCACGAATGGAGCTGTTGGAAGAGATTGCAAGGGGGACTTCTATCAAGGATCTCCGAACAAAACTTGCAAAGAAAAATGATGGCGGTGAAACTATGGAGCCAAGCCGCTCAGAAACTAAAAACAAGATTCCTGATGATCTTGTCCAGATACAAGCTTATGTTCGTTGGGAAAAAGCAGGAAAACCTAATTATTCTCCAGAACAACAATTGGTACATCTTTTGAAAATTTGTTTCAATACTACTTTAAAGTGTTATGCATCTGGAAATTCACATTTGCTTACAAGTTTCATCTTTATTTATCAGTTTTTAACTATGCTGTGTGGGCCTTTATACCATTTGATGGGGCCATACATTCAAAAGTGGGGCACATTTGTTTTTCTTTTTTAGATAATTTTTCACTCAGTGGATGTGTCTGACAGTCCTATTTTTTTTTCTTTATTTTTTTTCCTGCAATATCCTTATCCTTGCTAGACATAATCTTTGAGTTGAATGGTATATCAAAGAAGTTTTCAGCTCTAATTTATACTATTGATGTAATTGATATTTCTATTAATAGAGGGAATTTGAGGAAGCAAGGAAAGAATTGCAAGTTGAACTTCAAAAGGGTTCGACCATTGATGAAATCAGGAAAAAGATTGCCAAAGGGGGGATAGAAACTAAGGTTGTAAAGCAGCTGGAGAGTAGAAAAAGTTTCAGAATTGAGAGAATTCAGCGGAAGAAAACAGACGTTATGCAGCTACTAAACAAACATCGAGCTAAATCTGCAGAAGAAAAGGTGCTTGTTGAAGCTGAACCAAAAGCCCTGACAGCTTTGGAGCTTTTCGCTAAGGCAATGGAGGAACATGAAGGAATTGTTGTTAACAGCAAGAAGCTTTACAAGCTTGGTGATAAAGAGCTTCTGGTAAAAAATGCAGTGTAGATTTAATTAAAGTTTCGTAATTCATTGAGCCTTGTAAGGAGCCTCATTAAGGAATACTCTCACGTTTACTTCCTGCATTTTAGGTACTTCTATCAAAGCCTCCTGGTAAGATGAAGGTTTATCTCGCTACAGACTTCAATGAGCCACTGACCCTTCACTGGGCTTTGTCGAGAACAAATGCTGGAGAGTGGGCGGTTAGATTCTCAATTCGTTTAAGTGCTATAGCATATGCAAGATATCTGCTGATATGTATATTTCGTAAACATATTATATATTATTTATCCTGCTTGTCATTTACATTTGAAAGATGGACATCTTTCAGGAACCTCCTCCAAGTGTGCTGCCGCCAGGAACAGTTTCTCAGACTGGAGCCTCTGAAACTCCATTTTCTTGTGTGACTTCTGATGATCCTTCTTACAAGGCATGTGCAGTATATGTGCTAATAATATTTCTGTACACCTTAAAGAGTAGGCTGAGTTCTTTTAATTCAATGACATCACCAAAAATGTTTTTTCTCGGTTCAATATCCAGGTCCAGTGTTTGGAAATAGAGCTTGAAGAGGACAGGTTCATTGGCATGCCATTTGTATTTCGTTCTGATGGAAAGTGGATAAAAAATAAAGGTTCAGATTTTTATGTTGACTTCAGTGCTGGATCTAAGCAAGCCCAGAAGGTTGATCTCTATTATTGGCTCTCTTGCAGCTCTTATGTACTCCTTTTTTCTCGCTTTGACACCCTGATGTAATTGTATAGGATATCTTCTCATCCAAGGCTGCTGGTGATGGCAGAGGTACTGCCAAAAGTTTGCTTGATAAAATTGCAGCAATGGAGGGTGAGGCGCAGAAGTCCTTTATGCATAGGTCTGTGAACTCTCAGAACTTTGATGATTTTACCTTAATCACTGTGAAACTGCAATAAGCTTTATGCTATGTTTATGCATTTTCTTGGTTAAGCGCCAGTTGCTTTTCTTAACTAGAGTATGGTAGTGAATTTTCTAGCCGTCACCAATGCAGAGGGTTGACACTCTCATGGAGAGAACATTGAGTTCCAGGAATTTTGTACTATAACCAGCATTTTGAATTTCCAAGTTTTTCCTTAGAAAAAAAAATATATTAAGTTTATCACTATGGCTGATGATTTCTCCAACTAGAGCGTTACAATTAGTCTCTTATGCATCTTTAGAATTACACAAGCAATGCTTTCTTCAAAAACAATATTAAAGCAATGAAATTATGATCCACTTACTGTATTAGTAAGAACAAGCATCAAATCTAGAGAGAACTGGTTGCCCTTGGTGCACTGTCCTTGTGTGCCATTCATTCATCTCTTAATGGACTACAGCTGAACACAACATATATTTGGGCAACCACAATCATTATTTTGAATGGTAAGGCAAAGAAGGGAACAATATCGTAGTTGATCTATCATAATTTTCCTTTTGTATGCAGACTCCATGCTCCCAAAATATAAAAGAGTTAAGAGTGATTATTATTCTATTGATGACAACACATGAAGGAGCCTCTTTTCCCCCCGAGGTGTTTGTAAAATAGATCTTTCTTCCATTTGTTCTCTTCTAAGCTGCACAATTCAATGGCAGAATTTGTGCTTGCTTTTATTTATCCAAAAAAACAGAAAGAGAAAGAATTTGTGCTTGTAGTTTAAACATTGGTTTGATGAAGTTTGAAATTGTGCTGTACTTGCTGGTTATGTTATTATGACTATGAGACTAGGGAAATCCTCCTAAATTGTATTATCTATTTAATATGTCAATGAAAGTCCTAATTTCACTTGAGTTTCGATCTAGTCTTTCTAATGATGGTGTCTTTTTTCGGTTAGATTTAATATTGCAGCTGATTTGATGGATCAAGCCAAAAATGCTGGTGAAGTGGGTCTTGCTGGAATTTTGGTGTGGATGAGGTTTATGGCTACAAGACAGCTCATTTGGAACAAAAACTATAATGTAAAGCCTCGGTGAGTCTAAAAATAGAACTACTTTCACCATCAATACGTAGCTCTTATTGTTGGTGACTTTATCATTAATTTCAAATTCCACTAATTTTTTCAGTTATTACATATTTGGAATGTGACATTGGCCTCACTAATCTCTGTCCACATCTCATGTAATTGTAGATTTCCTATAACAGTTCTCTTGTGCAGTAACCACTGATTATCCTGTTGCAGTGAAATCAGCAAAGCTCAGGATAGACTTACGGACATGCTCCAGAATGTATATATAAATCATCCAGAGTATCGAGAACTTCTTCGGATGATTATGTCTACTGTTGGTCGTGGAGGTGAAGGGGATGTTGGACAGAGAATCCGTGACGAAATTTTGGTTATCCAGGTGATAACTTGTTTCAATATCTCTTGCCAACCAGTTTGTTTTCGCAAGTCCAATTTCTTTGGGCAGAAGCAATTGGATTAATTATGATTTTCATTGGCCTCAGAGGCACAATGACTGCAAGGGTGGAATGATGGAGGAATGGCATCAGAAGTTGCATAATAACACGAGTCCAGATGATGTCGTAATCTGTCAGGTAATTGATGTTTCTTTAGGTGGAGGATGATTAACTAACTGATTGGAGTTCTTCACTGATACTTATTTTATACATTTTATCCTACAGGCCCTAATAGACTACGTAAAGAGTGACTTTGACGTTAGTGTATACTGGAAAACTTTGAGTGAAAATGGAATAACCAAAGAACGCCTTCTTAGTTATGATCGTGCAATCCATTCTGAACCAAATTTCAGAAGAGATCAGAAAGGAGGTCTTCTGCGTGACCTGGGAAACTACATGAGAACTCTGAAGGTAGGGTTCTTATTGTTTGTTGTTGCGGTATCACAAGTTACCTATCTAGTATATTCTTTCATATATTTCTCCATGCATATAGCTGATATACTCCTTACTGTGTGGTTCTATACTTAAAAGTTTTGCCTCCTACCAGAAGGTTTGTCATGGACCACTTGAAAAGCAATTAATTATTGAACTTTCATGGGAAAAAGTGTAAATTTCATAGCACAGGCTTATGTATGCAGATGTGTGTTGTTTTTGTGCCCTCCTGTCTTTCCATTTCACTTTCTCTGCTGGGGAGATGCAATTAGCAGCAGTAGGCATGACGTACACTAACCACGATAATTGAATGACAATTTTGGCCCAATATTTTCTTTTGCAGGCTGTTCATTCAGGTGCAGATCTTGAGTCTGCCATCTCAAATTGTATGGGTTACAGAGCTGAGGTACTAAGCATGAACTTGTCACTGCTACTGTCTTAAGAAATTTCAAGTCCTGACATCTTAAGAATGCAAATTCTTTTCAGGGACAAGGTTTTATGGTTGGTGTGCACATAAATCCAGTACCAGGCCTGCCATCCCGATTCCCTGTAATTTTCTGAACTGAGTACTTCCATGTCCTTTTCCTTTTCCTGTGAGAACTATAGCTGCTAAAATTCTTTTTCCATTTGATGAGGTATGTGCTAATTGCGAAATCTACTAAACAGGAATTGCTTCAATTCATTATGGGTCATATTGAAGATAAAAATGTGGAGGCCCTCCTTGAGGTAAGTGAAGCTTTCTATCAGGTTTATCTTTCTGATTCATACATATAACTTAGCTATCCCTTTTTTTTTTGGTGGTATTTTGTAACGCAGGGTCTACTGGAGGCGCGTCAGGAACTTCGACCATTGCTATTGAAATCTCAGGCTCGCTTGAAAGACCTTTTGTTTTTGGATATTGCCCTGGATTCTACTGTTAGGACAGCGATTGAGAGGGGTTATGAGGAACTGAACAATGCTGGCCCAGAGGTATATATGAAAAATCGTGGTTTCTCTTTATAGAACTTGTATATCTAAAAGTGCTTCTCCATGCAGAAAATTATGTACTTTATCACTCTGGTTCTCGAGAACCTTGTACTGTCATCAGATGACAATGCGGACCTCGTCTACTGCTGGAAGGTAACTTTTGACTTTCATACCTGAATGAGCAAAATGTAATTATTGGACTTATCTTCAAATCTGTTTACCCGAAATAGTTATGGTGAATGCTAAAGAAGCTCCAATTATTTTTGGGATCTCAAGTTGGATAGCTTATTCTCAATTGGTTTATACTTGCTTTACGGGAGGAGTTATTGCCAAATGCAGGTTTGCAGTAATTACAGGAGAAATCTAGTCTCAAGGAATTCTATCTGCTTGAGCTGTTTCCTGCTTTGAGACCATAAAAGCTTAAAATAAACAGCTTCCTTGAGATACTACTTATTGGAAAATAAATTTTAAAGAGTTTACATTTTATTTATTTGTGGTTTGTTTTGATAAATTTTATCAGTAACCATACTAAGCCTTGATGATCATGAAGGGATGGAATCATGCCATGGAGATGTGCAAGAATAGAAGTGCTCACTGGGCATTGTACGCGAAGTCAGCCCTAGACAGAACTCGTCTTTCGCTTTCGCACAAGGCAGAATGGTACCAGCAAGTTTTGCAGCCATCTGCAGAACATCTTGGGTCATTGCTTGGAGTTGACCAGTGGGCTGTATGTACCAAATTTGTTATGAGGAATGACGACAGTTGATTTCTTTTCAGCAAGCACTTTCTCACTGATTCTTTTGATTGCTTCTGATGTTTTGCAGGTGAACATATTCACCGAGGAAATCATCCGTGCTGGATCGGCTGCATCGTTGTCCTCCCTCCTAAATAGACTAGATCCGGTTCTTCGGAAGACTGCAAATCTTGGAAGGTTGGATTTTATATATATATATATATATATATATATAGTGGAATCCCAACCCATTGTACTGCTCCCCGGTTAGAGTTTCTGTTCGACCTTCTGATGCTTTACTGTCCATGCAGTTGGCAAGTTATCAGCCCAGTGGAAGTTGTAGGATACGTTACTGTTGTCAATGAGCTGCTTGCTGTTCAGGATAAATCTTATGACCGACCAACTATCTTGGTAGCAAAAAGTGTGAAGGGAGAGGAAGAAATTCCTGATGGTACAGTTGCTGTTGTCACTCCTGACATGCCAGATGTCCTGTCTCATGTTTCTGTGCGAGCAAGAAATAGCAAGGTGATGATTAATCATCAAGTTTTTCATGTCTGTTTTTTATTTATGTGTTTTATAAGCATCAAGTTTATGTGCAGGTATGCTTTGCAACCTGTTTTGATCCAAACATTCTGGATGATCTCCAAAGAAATGAAGGGAAATTGTTGCGTCTGAAGCCATCATCTGCCGGGGTACAATACAGGTGACTCACATCTGCTCGGCTCATAGGTTGCTCATTCATGCTTTATACATATAATGGGCAGGAGATTGAATTCAAATTTATGGTTATCAACATTTTATGGTGGTTCGCCGGAGAGAAATAACGCCGGAAGTATTTTGGTTTTAGTGAGGTGAAAGAAGGTGAGCTGGAAAGTGCAAGTTCTGTCCAGGCAAAGGAGGATGGAGTCTCATCCTTAAGTCTAGTAAAAAAGCAGTTTAGTGGGAGATATGCTATTTCATCTGATGAGTTCACGAATGACTTGGTTAGTCTAGCAGAATCCCAATTCTTGATATATATTGCAAGTATTCCTAGTCCTACTGTACATATGATATCTGCATGTTTTGCTTGGACGTATCACTTTCAGGTTGGAGCTAAGTCACGTAACATATCCTATCTGAAAAGAAAGGTCCCATCTTGGATTGGAATTCCTACATCAGTAGCCATACCTTTCGGCGCATTTGAGGAGGTTCTTTCAGATAGTATTAATAAGGTTTCATTCATCTCAGATCTTGAACATGAACTCCCATTCACATTCTGATAATTTAGGCTGTTCGTATGGGAAAAGATACAGTTCTAATGACCATGCACCTACCTCTCTCGTCCACAGGTGATTGCTGGTAAGCTGCAAAGCCTAAAGAGAAGACTTGGAAAAGGGGATTTCAGTGCCCTCAAAGAGATACGAACAACAGTTTTAGAGCTTCAAGCACCAAAGCAATTGGTATGATTTTTCAGTATCCAATACTGAAATATATCGTGTTTTACCCATTCAGAGATGGCAGAGATGAATGTAGTTGTTCGTGCATATGTCTCCCCGTCTTACATAAAATCTCGACCATTGACCTAAAACAGAAGTTCCCGATCGAAATTTTAGATTACAAGATGCTATGCTTGAGACAAGGGAGGAAATGCATACATGATACCCTGCATGAAAATAAGTTACTTGTTGCTTGGAGCTTCTCTCTCGAAGGTATCCATAGTGAAAACTTGGAGTCGTTGAATGAAGAGTTGATCTTACATAAAATTATTATTATTATTATTATTATTATGCACTGGCAAGGCCAAATTGACCATAGGCAGGATAGCAAACTAGTCTCTATGCATTTCATTGGAAGGAAAATTATTTAGAAAAGCAAAAAAAAAAAAGAGCGCTCCTGTCAATGCTTAATGGTAGCACTTACTTATAGGTGGAAGAACTGAAGTCTGAGATGAAACGTTCCCAAATGCCTTGGCCTGGTGATGAAGGCGAACAGAGATGGCAGCAAGCATGGACGGCTATAAAGAAGGTACTGCATTCCCAGCACTGCTCCATGACCCTATTATTGTGTTCTTCCCTCTTACATAAAGAGATGAAGCTTAGCCTATCCACATATTATGACTTCCAACAACTTCAGAAATCATACTTCTTCAACTGTGACAGTTATTTTGAAATTACTTACGTGAGGAGGACAATATGGATGCGAGTCATATCTATTTTCTGCCTCCTGCAAAATTTTCACTTCAATTCGCCTAGCTTGTCCTTCAATTGGTGCATCTTTCTGTTCTCTTTGCATAGCTAACTATAGATTTGCATCATCAATTCTTCATAAAACAGAGAAAAAAAAAATTCTCATCATCGCTGGTCATATTTGACTCTGGAATTGAAACATCTGGTCTGGTCCAGGTGTGGGCTTCGAAGTGGAATGAGAGAGCCTACTTCAGCACCAGGAAAATCAAAGTCGACCATGAATACCTTTGCATGGCTGTTTTGGTACAGGAGATAATAAATGCTGATTATGCATTTGTTATCCATACCACGAATCCATCTTCTGGGGACTCGTCAGAGATTTATACTGAGGTACTTATAGTTGTATAACTTGATGTCTATGCCTGTCATCCACAAGACAGAATAATTTGATCAGAGTCTTCTTTCTCATGAAAAGGTTGTTAAGGGACTTGGTGAAACTCTAGTTGGAGCATATCCCGGGCGTGCCTTGAGCTTTGTCTGCAAGAAGAGTGATATCAACTCCCCGCAGGTAAATAGATTTACTCTCCATTATACAACATGTCATTAAGGTTGATAAGGGAGAAGCAGCTGATGCTATTGCAAAATTTGATTGGATAATTTTTTTCCCCCAAGGTTTTGGGTTACCCGAGCAAACCCATTGGCCTCTTTATTAGACCATCCATTATCTTCCGATCCGATTCAAATGGTGAAGATCTGGAAGGTTATGCCGGTGCAGGCCTCTATGATAGGTAAATTCTTATGCGAACTGATTGGTGCAAATGCGATTCTAGTGCACAATGAGATACTTCTGGATGATATGACGTTGTCTTTCGCCCTTAAATTTTTCTCATACAATTGGCCCTCTATCTGCAGTGTACCGATGGATGAAGAGGAAGAGATCGTGCTCGATTACACATCAGACAAATTGATGGTTGACGAGAACTTCCAGAAGTCAATACTCTCGAGTATTGCCCAAGCAGGAAAGGAGATCGAGGACTTATACGGCTCTCCTCAGGACATCGAGGGAGTCGTTAAGGAGGGGAAGATATATGTCGTCCAGACTAGGCCCCAGATGTGATCCCGCCCACGGTACATTATTAAGTTTCCGCTTGGTGGAGGTTAGTAAGAGGAGACAGCAATATAGAAGCAAATTTAAGATATATACAGAGAATAAATATAAGAAAATACGAAAGAGAGCCAAAGAAAGAAGGGGAATAGGATATCAATAACATGAACTGGCCAAAGAAAAGTTTACTCTTCCTATATATATGTATGAATGTGTAATTTCGATGTCAGCATCGGCATCTAATCTAGTATCCATTCTGTATTCCTCATGTCAAATGTTCATTTGCTTGTTTGTTGCCTATTTACTGTTTGAACTCGACACTTATAAGACCAACCAAAGAGAGGAAACTGGGAAATCTAAGACCAATCTCGGGCATGTAAAGGCCATATCGACTTTGAAAAATTACTCTCCTTCAGAGGAGGAGATGAATCGAGAGTTGGCGTGTGTCAAAAGCTGTCAAAACTCTTCCAAGTCTAGGCTTTTGTTTCTGAGTTCTCTTTATTTCATCAGCATCTTACTTTTATCCTGTTGGTTGTCTCGATCCCCCATCTCAACCCGAAAAAAACACCGATATATACAAATTAAACATGTTCAACTTGATTGTTTATGTAGTTCGCCGATTCGAACATGGCGTGGAAACCGTGGTTTTCCTTGCTTCTCTCCTTCATTCAAAGGCTTTAGGTACCGATGCGCAAGATTCGTACCCTCGTATTCTAAAACCGTCTCCTCAGAAAATGGAAGGGACAACTCCACCTTGTCCCCTCAAAGCCCCATCCTAAGTTGTCTCCCGTGGAGGAGGGAACCAGAACTCCCAATCTCGAAAAGGTCAAAGACCCGGTCAACCCAAAAAAAAAAAAGAAAAAAAAGAGGAGTTTCGGTGATAATTTTTAATGGCTCGAAATTCTCTGTATATTCTAATTAATCTTCGATATGTACCAGATCATGCATGCTTAGTGCCAGACGGCTCTCGAAAGATTTCGGAATGACAACTTAACCTCCGACAAATCACCTACCGAGATGACACGCATAGGATGCTGTAAAATCGTTATATGTTTAGGTGTCTCAGCTCTATATGCTACTGCTAGACAATATGAAGTTAGCATGCAAATTTTTTGGCATCATGTTGTCTCGTGATGAAGACATTCAGTTGATCCTAGAGTTAGATAAATAGATAGATAGCACAGGCGGGCTTTTTCAAATGATCTCAGACTTTGGCACGGGCCGGTAGGAAGGCCCACTGCAGTCAGTTCCTGCTGAGGGACTGGTGAGCATGTCTTTTCCTCTTTTCTTGTCCATGCCTTTAACACTACTATATATCTTTACTAGCGAATTGATTCAAATGATTCGATATCTCATTTGTTAAATAAAGTCTCCGGCAGGTTGGCTCCTGACCAATCCAATTTCGAGTTGGATCAGTCCGCTAAACGGTGAATTTCTCAATCGTGGATTTTCTCTATTCACAAAACTCAAACTCGATGTCTTATTTAAGAAGAATATGCGTCCAACCACCTAAACCAATTTATACTGGTAGAACATAATTTGCCTTAGATTTCTAATACTGGCCCTCCCTAACTCCACTAGTTCATCTCATTTGCACCCCACAAATCTTGCCCGCTTTGTCCAAAAATCTTGAATCCATAAGAGTCCAGCAATATGATTATCGTATTTGTGCAAAATATTTTTGGGTGTTGGCATGAGATATCATTGGATCAAATCTTAAAATTCTGGCCCCCTTCAAAACTTGAATGGCTGCGTTAATATTCACATGACTAGGAAGCCATCGAATGTGGGAGAAAATACGTACCGAAGCAGAAGCCAAATCATATAATATGCATGGACAAAGCATCATTAACCATTATGACAAAGCCATCAAATGTGGGAGAAAATACGTACTGAAATAGAAGCCAAAGTCATATATATGCATGGACAAAGCATCATTAACCATCATCATCATCATCATGATGCTCTTCCATTCCTCCACAGCTTAGCAACTTTGAACTAAGGGGGGCCAACGCAACTCAAATTCGTGTCCTTTCATTGGTTAACATGACCAGCATCATATGATGGTCGTGGGGGAATCACCACGCATGATGAGATGTAAACACACTCACATGTATAAACAGGGTGATTGCCCCCAGCTTACAATGGCATGTACATATATGATGATGGCTGCTTTGAGCATGACCGCCCTCTATAACTCCAAACAAAAGAAAAAAGTTATAATAATTAAAATATACGGTATTCATTGGTTTTCAGTAATTCTGTACATCTTCAATTGCTAAAGTGCATTTTTGTTTGATCTTATGTGTGAATCTATATATATATATATATATATATATAATGTGATTAAAAAAAACGAGTGAAGGACTGTCATCCATAGTGGATTTGGTGGCAGTATTTGCATAATTAAGTTATTCAGATTCAGTTTTTTTTTTTTTGCATTTGTAATTGTAATTTAATTAGTAATATTAATTAACCAACTAGGAAAGCTGATCAACCATGCCTCTCTTAGACAAAATCATTGCACTAACATCTCCATGCATGCTTTTGGAAGCTTTTCTCTCATGTTCCCCCTTTTGCCCATTTCAAGAGCCTTTCACTCACAGACACATCATTTTTTTAACATGACAATTTTAACTATAAAATATATACATGGAATATTACATGTCATGTATGAATGCAAATCACAGAGACGGATAGACCGATCAATTTTTAAAAAAAAATTAAAAGTTTCGTTTATTTTTTCTTTATTTCCTGAGTACTGAACAGTATCTTCGAAAAGGGAAAAAATGTTTTGCAGTGTGGCTCTGGATCTCTATAAGTTTATAATTTTATAATCTTATAATTTAATATATATATATATATATAATATCAATGCCATTTTAATTCTTTTTCTCATGATTCTGTTCTCTTCTTTTAATGCGTCAGCTCTAAGTGGGATTCGCTTTAATGTACTAAAAATAAATACAAATATTCCACTTTCTTTTTCTTTTAACAAAAAATCTGGGATATATTTTGAAAGATGCTTTTGTTCTTATCAACAAGAATTGCTGCCTCTGTGTTCATTTTGAAAAGCAATCATGAATTCCCTAGTTTGCCGAAAAGATGGAATTTTGGATTTTGTCGGTTTTGTGTTTTGTAAAAGAAACATAAAACAACGCTGCCAACTTTACCAAATCGGTCTTAAGAATAAAGCTTAAGGGGAAACCTACTGCTAAATAATACAGAAGAGTTACAGCATGACTATTTTAATTTGGGTGTGCATACTTAACGATTTTTTTCACTCCATAATAGTTCGTCGATTGCAGGTAGTCGTTGATTTATGCTTTTATTACATTCGCTTCTAGGAGGAAGATTGGTTGGGGGAAGTGTGTCACTACTCTTCAAGGATCAATGCCCGTTTCATGGTATATATATATATATATATATATATATATGTGTGTGTGTGTGTGTGTTTCAATGTAGGCTCTCGAGACAAGCGACAATGGTAGATATAGAGGTGATCATAAATATGCATTTTTAGATTACAAAAGAGGTTCATATGCGCATTATAAAAAGAAAATTTAATTAAAGGGACTAATAATTTTACTGACGAGAATTGAATTTGAATTCTCTTTGTTCTCAGATAATAATGTGTGTCACTGGATATTACGCCCATTTTTCTAATGATAAACATGCATTTTAATGGTTATAATAAATTAACACTATCAGATATTGATCAATATATTTTCTAATTGATAAGAATGGTAATCCTGAAAATCATGCAAAAGGCTTCCATATG
The DNA here is from genome assembly GCF_007655135.1 of Punica granatum. NCBI lineage: Eukaryota > Viridiplantae > Streptophyta > Magnoliopsida > Myrtales > Lythraceae > Punica > Punica granatum. The sequence goes on from NC_045132.1 coordinate 22,719,623, forward strand.
AATATGAATATGAATTTGGTCAATGCATCGACACTATTCTCATCATTACAGTCTGCTAAATTTTGTTTCCCATGAAATAGAGTGTGTATGTGCGGCATATAATCAATTAAACCCTACCACCCACATAATACATACATACATACATATACATATATACACATATATATGTTGTGGTGGCAAGCCTAACTAAAACTTTTAATTGTGGTCAGACACTGCAAAGCACTCAATGTTTTTCGATGCTTCCTTGAATTATGAGAGCCCTTGAAAAAGCTCGCCTTTGTTATCTTTTGGGTGTCCATAATTAGTGGATTCTTCCTTGACCCTTATGTCCACCATACGAATAAAACCATAGTCACATGGTCAACTGGGGCTTTTGGGTCTCTTGTTGTCTTCGTTAAATGATCAATCTCATTATCTTTTCACAAGGACAACTCGGGGACAAAGCACAACATATGTCATGATGGCGCCAAAACTGTTGGAATCTCTCGTCCCGACCCCTCTTTTTTATTAGCTTACTATTGATAAAACTAGTTTGCATGTAGATCTATCCCGAATCATCAATTGAATTACTAGTCGATAAGAGTCAAGAATCAGAAGTCATTTTGCGATGCTAGCTGCTAGCTACTAGCTAGAATAAGCATACTAACTCCTATTACACTCACATTTATATATATAGCATAATAATAGAACCGTCTCGAAATTTCAGTGACGACAAGCCTATAGCAAATACATTAAAATTAGTCTCAAGGGAAAGCACAACTCATTTGTGCATCTACATAAAATTCGTGCTTCAACTTTCAGTTAATCTCTTAGTGAAATGCAACGATGAACCTTACATAGATTCATGTCTAGTGTTGCGTGGTATTGATGATAGAGATTGAAAAGTTTAGCTAATTAAAAGCGTCATTGGACATGCATTACGGTACGTGCTGCTTTGTTCTCTGGTTATATCATACACCGTGCATGCATGCGATATTTTTGTATTGTGTTCCTCCCCCTTCCCTTTATGTGCAAATTCTTACAGTTGGACGGTCTCAGACCTTTTTGGCTCTCACGAGAATGATAGAGAGAAAGGGGACACACTAATTAAACACAAACATAACATCACGTGGTAATTTGTTTCTTTTTATACCTTAGGAATTATTCCATACCCCCCAAAATTCCCTCTCAAAAGGCCTAATAAATATAAATTCTTCAACGATATACCTAGCTTGAAAAAATCAGATCCGACAACTGTGGAGGTGTCGATGATTATAGTCGTGCAATAGGAGAATTTCAATACATGTGCACGATATATTTACTATGAGAGCGCCGGCCTGGTGCATGTATACGTACAACACGAATATATAAGGGGGCGTTTGGTTTCAAAGTTAAAGTAACTTTGATTTTGATTTTGATTTTGATTTTGATTGTGAAAAAAGACAAATGAGATGGTATTATAAATTTGACTTGGGAAAAGTGTGTTTTTGTTGTTTAGTGAGTAGAGTTAAAATCAAAATTATGATTCTAAAATCATTTTATGAAATCAAACAAGCCCCTAGACTTTGGCAAGTGAATGGGGTGGTCCCGGGCTCTTTGAATTACATACATGCATGGACTTTGTGTGTTTTCTTTAGTGAGAGTGTTCTTGCTTTAGGTTTGCGATAGTATACCTCTGCACTAGTCAGGGTAATGTTTTTGTCCCCTTATAAACCTGTCAATTTCTAGTAGTGTCATTCCCAAGTCTTCATATATATTGACCCAACATATATATACATGCATGTACTATAATATGCATATAAAAAAATATATTTATTTGTTCTATGCAATATGGAACTCCTTTGAATATTGTTTTTATAAAGTTATAGGTGAGTTTGGAATTTAAATGATAAAGTTACTGAGCCAGATAATTTGGGACCAATATACATCTTCCTTTTGGGATTTCATATTTTCTTATGGCTAAAACATGCACAATAAACGTTATTGAAAATTAACTTTAAGCTGCCGGCCGAAGCTAGGATCGCTATATATGAGGCTTATCGCGATAAGGTTCCTTGATGAGAGCCGGCTCCCAACTTCTCGAACACGATAATAATCCAATTTATTAATAACATTAATGGATAAGCATCCGACAGCATTTGGTTAATAGGCAACAACAAATCCAGGAGATTGCTAGATTTAGGGGGCATTTTTCCTCTGCCACCCATTGGAGAATCTGAGAAATTAATCTAATTGTATCCCGATCAAAAATCAATTAAGATTTACTTTGCTCTCTTTCTTCCATATGAGAGGCCATGTTGATGGAGAGGGGGGTCCTTTTAGGGTAACTTGTTGTGGGCATATATATGGATTGGTAATGAGAGTGACATACATAATTAAAGTGGGACCAAACATTCCTGAGATGCTTTCCATTTTCAATAGGATTTGGATGAAAATGAGTGAAAAGCTTCAATTGGGTATCATAGATAAAAAAAAATGGCAATATAAATTGATGGCCTTAGCTTAATTATTTACTTATATATTTATATTTTTTTGGTGCAATATTCATATTTATATATATAAGGAATGAAAAAGTGGGTGCTGGGGCAGTAGCAGGCATCATTGCCAGTGCCCTTAAAAAGGAGAACTTACTATTAGGAAGAATACATATATTGAATAAATGAGGCCAACCCCACCTCTTGGAGCCATCATAGTAATTCATTGCATTACATTAATTCATATTGTTCTACACGAAATAGATTGGCACATTTTAAAAGAAGGTTCCAGCAAAAAAAAATAAATTAAAAGAAGGTATTAGATATATGAGAATTCGATTAAATTCGGTTTTCTCGACATTATTGTTTTTGATAACACCGTGTTCTTGATTGCCGACTTTTTCCCATTTTATACCCGCAATAAGTAGAAAAACAGAATTTGAAAGCAAGAATGGATTTTGAAATTCACTTACTTGAACGCGCTTCATAGTCCACATAAATCGAGTTAGTCTCTACGCGGAGAGAATATATATGGAGGTGGAAAAAATTTATTGAATTTATTAACATAAATCTGAAAAATCGATTTTAATAATATTATTACCATTACTTCTAACGTGATCCACGGGAATATGATGCCTAGTGGGTCAATAGTACATCATGGTCAAAAATATGTAAATTTATGGGTCCCCCGCTTCCTATGTTTGATTTAGGCATTGTCATGGGTGACGTCACTTTCAGCTTACACTAACGTCATAATTAATTGATCCATAAGGAGGAGATCCCTGCAGGCAGCATAAGTGGAATTAAAAATCTTTCTAAACTAGTATTCTATTATGTGCGTTGGGTAGATTCACTTTCTTATGACAATTATTCGTATTTTTTTTATTTGCTTTTTAAGTATCATAACTATTTTTGGTTTTTCCCAATTTCAAATAGAAATTTTTTATTAAAATTGATAAAATTTTGAATAGCAAGTAAATACTTTACAACTAAAAGATTGAATTAACAATTCAGCGAAAAAAAAAGATTGAGTTAATGTTAATTCATTGCATATTCATAACTCACAAATAATTTAAATAAATTCATTATATTATTTAGTTCATATATTTATTATAGTAACTCGATTTACATATTTCTCTCAAACTAATTTTTTGTGACATTCTCAGTTTCAAATATTTATTTTTTATTTTTCAATATTATCATAAGTTCATAGAATTACTAGATTATATTGATAATTTATTATTGAAATCTATTCATAAAAAAATTATTTTTTTAAGTCTTTTATATGCGATGAATTAATTATTACATGTAATTAATTATTTTTTTGGTACATATAAATTAATCATAATAATCATAACTAGAGTAATTATTACACTTATTAAACATTATTACATGGCATGGGTTTGTTTCTATATTGTGATTATTCACATTTTTATAGATAAATAAATTTATTTCTTAATAGAGAATAGGGACCTTCAACAATTAGTTTCAAATTTTGAACAATGGTCTCTAACATATTAGGCTAATTTAAAATACTTTAGTAATCGTTCTGCAACTAATTCTTTTATTTAATACGCTTGTGCATTTATTTAATTGTTAATAAATTATGCAGGTACATTTCTATTATTAAATTGAATATACCTAACTTGGTTTCGCTCTTTTTAGAAAATTTTTGTATTCTTACTTTCAAATGTATAATCGTTATTTTTAAGTGACCATAATCTCATATAATTAGTATCTTGTGATAATTATTCAGAAAAAAGTATATTCTGATCATATTATTTGAAGAAATATCTGAATATGTTCAATTACTGTTTTCTAAAAAAAACTATGTTTTTCCGAGTAATTATTTATTTAATACACATTGCAAATTTATTTAACCGCAACCCGTATTCCAGTTGTTCAATTCAACAAATAAGTTCCATTTGGAACATTTTTTAAACGAATTCAAAGCTTAAATTCTTTTTTATAACGACTTTAAAAAAATCATTTTTTTTATATATCAACATAAACTCATATTGATAGTATTTATTAGAATCTTTTATTACGTGTCATAGATCATTTTATTTCAGAGGATCGAATGAAAATTTGATAATTTACTGTAAATTGTAATTTTTTAGGATAATTTTCACTTATGAATTTTTTTTAATGGCTAAAGTCTATTCCAACAAAAATAATACTTCAAATTCATTCTACATTTTCATGCCATTACGACTCGATGCATCTTTCCTGCACAATTGTGCACGCATAGGTGTCTGCAAGAGATCCGCGTCAAGAGGGGATCGATCCTTTGACTTCTCTAAGTTTACAATTTGAGGGAAGTCGTTAAATTACAAAATTCAACATCAAGTTATATCAAGTTCATTTCAAAATTGGTCGAACAAATTATATCCCTCTAAGTTGGATTTATAGATTTGACGTATTTCACGTATATGATATACAAAGAATGGCCCTAATAGATCATAGAATAATGTATGCCTAATCAGGAAGAAAATTTATCTGGATTTCTAGAAGAGTAATATGCAGTTTGTCATCTCACCTTTGGTTCTCATTGCAAAGTGCTCCCTAACCTTTGAAAAATTACATGATACCACATGACCTATTAAAAATAAGCACCATACACTCTCGATTCAAATTCCGGCCACTTTTCTGGCCAAAACAAGTCACATGCATGTCATGTGACTTTTTAAGGGTGGAAAAGTTTATAGATAATCGATTGAAGTGAATAAAAAATTTATTAAAAAAAAAAAAACCGAAGGTCAGGGGCATGGCGACACCACCACCTCCGACTCCTCCATGACCATTCTCTCCTGGTCCACCTTCTCCTGAATGTCCTTACTCCTTACCGCCCCATTGCAAGAAATGTTGAACCACACAAGAAATTGAGATTCGGAGAATTAGAATGGGGAATCTCAGTAAATATTTTTCTAGTGATGCTGTTGCAATCATATGTATATACAAGAAGTCTCAATATAGATACAAGAGAGAATACAATCAGAATTGGCAAAAGGAAAAAAATTAAAGAGCAGATTACAAGAAGTATTATTATTCTTGGTTGAGTTGCAACTCCTATGATCTGAACATAATTTGTCGGATGACGATTCATGAGGAGAATCAGTTGGATAATCCTTCCTCCGGTTTGTTTTCTCAATAACCATAGCCAGAAATGCCATGAATAGATGGAGACTTGAGTTTCAAACCAACTGAACAGAAAATATCAACTAATGGTCACGTTGTTCCTCACTATTAAGTGCGCCGCGTGGGCCAAGAAAATTACGATAAATATTTACCAGAAAGGCCACAGAAAGAGTTTTAATTTTGTAGAAAATAGTACACCAACTTATAATATAGGATATATATTTTCTGATTTTCCTTTTTGGTAATTTAGCAATTTCCCTTTTCTTTTTCTCCCCTAGTGGTGTTTGCAAAGTCAATCAAATCAAAGTCCAGATAAATTAATCAAAGAGAAGTGTCGTACGGTGGCGCACATTCTTGTTTATTAACCAATAGATTCCGGGTTTGATACTCAAGTGGGACTACTCGTGCCTCATTATTAAATTTTTAGAATTTCTATTTCATTGTATCAGACCTACGGACCTTTCTTGTAAGTAAAAAAAAAAAGTCCAGTGAAATGGTGAAACATAAACCATCGATTAGTTGGGATGTAGTTCCACACCATATTTCAAAGTAGAAATAATAGAAATAAAATTTCTAGAATTATAGAAAACCATAGAGTTTTTTTTTAATGCTCAGAGTCCGAACTAATTCCTCAATAGGTCAATTTAAACATGTCTTCTACGACAAAACCAGCAAATTCATGAATTTCAAGGCTTTTCAAATGAGATTTAAATCTGAGATTTCAAAGAAATGAACAAATTTTCTTATCATAGTGACTCTTTTTTAGGTAGAGATTTTTGTTAACTTTCATTTTGAGAAAATGAAAATAAGCAGAGGTAAAAAAAAAAGGGTAAGAAAAAGAAAGAAATAATAGAGAAGCTGACACACAAAGAACATCTAGGGAAGGGAGAAAGAGAAACCCCACAAAGCAATGCAAAAAACTTTGGATAACCAGAGAATCAAAAAAGAAATAACAAAAGGAAGAACAGAATCATCAACCAAGTCTCTTAATTCCTATCTGTCCTTCATCAACAAAGTAAAGAATATATATACATTTACATATATATCAATAATAACCACTATATATATATATATATATTTACTTTTGTTTCCCCAATACTTTGCCCCTCATTATAATAATCAACACAAAAGCTAAAGTTGTGCAGTCCTTGTATTGAAGACTGGGGACACTCTCTCCCTCTCTCTCACCCTCTCAAAAACCTCAAAAAAAAAAATTTCTTTAAATTTTCAATATACATATATATATATATATTGCCATGATTTCATCACTACACTACTGTCTATTTATTTGCCCCCCACACCCACATGCCCAAAACTTTAATAAGCAAAACCATTCCTTAGCCTTGGAGTCCCCAAAGCCCTGTCAGAATCATCAAAACCATCAAAGAATGGAAGAATAGAAATTGCTATGTGAAGCTGTTTGTTTGGAGAAATTCAACAAAGAAGAAAGAAGAAGAAAGAGAATTGATCCTTCTTGGTTTGGCCGAATGGTGTCTGCTCAGCTCAAGGCATTGGAAATGGTGAGGTCACAGTGAGGATTTAGAAGAAAGGAGAGGAGACGACCCCAGTTGGTTCTTTTCTTCTGGGTCTGCTTAACATGGTCAGAGTGTGCCATTCGAGTTCTAGAAAATCTAGGAAGATCAACATTAACAAATGTTGGTGTTGGCCTCCTCCTCCTTGTTCTTGTTCTTGTTCTCATGCAACAGAGATTTTCTTATTAGCAGCAAGGAAAACGACACGCAGAAGAAATTTCTCAGATATGGCTTTTCCCACTTCCTCTTCTTCTTCCAATCCTAGTCCTAGATGCTATGCTGATGACAAGATCTCATCGCGTTCGTCATCATCGTCGTTCTCAATCATTCCCATTTTCGTCTGGTTCCTACTTGTCTCTTCCTCGGCCGTTCATCCTGCCTACGCCACGGAAACCGCTGGTTTCCGGGCCGAGAACCAGACATTCCGGCCAGGGGAAGAGCTCCAGAAGCTCAAGTACATCCGGGCCCGCCTCAGCAAGATCAACAAGCCTCCTGTCAAGACAATCCAGGCACTTCAAGATTCACTTCACCTCTGTTTTCCAAGTTCTACTACTACATATGCATTGTTGTTTGCTCCTTTCTCATTTCTCTCTCTCTCTGTTTTTTCTTTTCCCTCTCTTGTAATGTTTCAGAGTCCCGACGGGGATGTCATAGACTGCGTTTTATTACACCAGCAGCCGGCTTTCGATCATCCTCAGTTGAAAGGGAAGAAGCCATTGGTAAATCTCTTGCCTTCCTATATGTCCTGAAAAACTGCCGAGAAAACAAGAGCTTTGCTTCTAAATTTTTAATGATGTTTTGTCCTTCCCGAATGTGCGCAGGACCCGCCCGAGAGGCCGAAAGGGCACAGTCATCACAGAATGATCACAGAGAATTTTCAGCTGTGGAGCGCGTCGGGCGAGTCGTGCCCCGAGGGGACGATCCCAATCCGGAGAACGACCGAACAGGACATGCTGAGGGCTAGCTCGGTCAGGAAATTCGGCCGGAAAGTTGCAAGACACGTTCGAAGGGACACTTCTAGCAACGGCCACGAGGTAATTATATGCTCGAAAAACCGGATTCGATCGCCATAGATTTCTTCACCCGTAATTCCTCTGTCTTCTGAAAACATAAGACACCATCTCTACGTTCTTCTGTCCCAGAAAAGGAACATAAAGTAGTCAACGAAACTATGTGAGATACAGACAAATGAGACTTCATGTCCCTTTGTTCTCTTTACTCTCCTTGTAATTCTCCTGTCCAGTCAATTCTCAAGTAACTTTAATGTTTCACTCGAACTTACCAAGTGTGACACCGGGATTGGATCGCGCAGCATGCAGTCGGGTATGTGAGCGGAGACCAGTACTACGGCGCGAAGGCAAGCATAAACGTGTGGGCCCCCCGGGTCTCGAACCAGTACGAGTTCAGCCTGTCGCAGATGTGGGTCATCTCGGGCTCGTTTGGCGACGACCTCAATACCATCGAGGCCGGGTGGCAGGCAAGTTGAACTGCTCTCTCCATTTGACCATCTTCTTCCATGATCAATGCGTAAGCTGTGCATGACATTTCAGGACAGGATGATTTATTGTCCAAACATTGTTTTTGGTATGGAAGAGCTGTCAATTGCAGAAATCCATCAGCTTTCCTGATATTATTATTCATACGAATTTCAACTAATCATTATTATCTACTGCCCCATTCAAAAGAAGTTATTGTGGCTCAACTACTTTCTAAGTCAGAAGACTCAGAACACGAGATGTTTTTACCTTACTAACCGAGACTAATTCTCCATCAGACATCGGTTTTTTTTTTTTTACTCGTTTCTATTGTTCATAATTGGTTTTTCTTTTCCCGCACTGCAGGTTAGTCCGGAACTATACGGGGACAGCTATCCGAGATTCTTCACTTACTGGACGGTAAGTATCGTTGTAAAATTCCCATTCAGACTGAGTGAATCGCAACTTTCAGACCCACATATGGGGCGGCTCATATTATAATTCAATTATTGAATTTCATTTCTTCATGAAAGCTAACTAGTCCATTTGATGACTGCAGACGGATGCATACCAGACGACGGGATGCTATAACCTGTTATGCTCGGGTTTCGTTCAGACAAACAGCCGGATAGCCATCGGAGCGGCTATCTCCCCGACATCTTCCTACAATGGAGGACAATTCGACATCAGCATATTGGTTTGGAAGGTAATTAATTTTTCCTTAATCAACAAGTTGATGACTACATATTTTAGATAACTATTGTTTACATTTAAAAGAACCCTTTTTCTTCCAATTAAAACACATAATATAAGATAATTCTTAGTTATCATTAATTATATGATGAATTTGCGATTAATATAAAATTCTAATGAGTGTAAAGGTATTCTTTCCTTACAAGGTACATTTGCTAGCTATAATTATTCAGCCACAACCGAGAGCAATTAGTGGGGTTCAATGGGTTCTATGCTTTCACACATAATGGAGCTTTTGCACGGGTGGCTTTTATCATTATCCAGTCATTAATTAGCTCGGTTCAAGTTGCAATTTTAATATTAAGAGTCGGGCGAACGGCGAGGTATTTATAGGGTCCGCTTTGCAGTTCGAAACTGAGCAGAATAGGATATGAAAGATGGAGAGATATTTAGAAACAAATGTCCAAATCATTCCTTCACCCAACCCGAACCTTTTACCATGAAATGGAAGGGAATATGAGAAAGAAGACGAGGGGGTGTCCGGAACGAATCGAGGAACAGTTGCTTTCGATTCGATTCGAAAGGGAGAGGGAGGGGGACGCATTAGTTGAAAGGCATGCACCAACCAACAAGACAAGCTTGCACGTAAAGCACAATAGGATAGAATAGAAGAGGCCCAAGGCAATGTTTGTGTCTGAGCTATTACACTGTCATGCGCCACTTTGAGACATATTGCCGCGCGTGCGCCTTCGAATTGGAATAATGACTCTGATCATTTCCACTTTGTTCCCTTTATGCTCTCCTTAAATTTCCCTCCCCAAATCTTCCCCCTTCAAGACATAATTTTGATATTTGAGACTTTAGCTAGTGTGTAATCGTGTATTTTGTAGCGTCAGTATGTACGGTAAGATCGACAATATTGTCTATTAGATGATTATACTAAATTCCACTTCCAGTCGAGACAGTCGTCTTTACTTAAAAAAAAAAAGAAAAATAAAAAAAATGAGAGAGAGAGTAAATCTTCTGTAATCTCTCTTATTCTCGGTCGACGACGATGATGGTCGGCTCGTTTTCCCTTGCACTAATTAGTCATACCTAGAGGACTTAATTCATCTTTCCCCATTTGGTCCCTATGTTTTGGCAATATATATTCTGATATTATATTTAACTTGGAAGGCATGCACATGGGCTGCACATAATAGGAAGCTTCATGCATGGATTCTTTTTGCATATTAAAGCTTATTTAGTGCTTGGATTTGATTTGAGTGCAAAAGAAGCATTTCCATTACAAAGTTGTTGATGAGAGATTCTTTGCTTATTCCATATGATATGTTTAGGATCCAAAGCATGGGAACTGGTGGCTCGAATTTGGATCCGGCATCCTCGTCGGATACTGGCCCTCATTCCTCTTCACCCACCTTAGGGACCACGCGAGCATGGTGCAGTTCGGCGGCGAGGTCGTGAACTCCCGGTCATCCAGCTCTCACACATCGACCCAGATGGGCAGCGGCCATTTCGCGGGCGAAGGTTTTGGGAAGGCTTCCTACTTCCGGAACCTGCAGATTGTCGACTGGGACAACAACCTGATCCCATTGCCGAACCTCCGGGTCCTAGCGGATCACCCGAACTGCTACGACATACAAGGAGGGATCAACCGGGTCTGGGGAAATTACTTCTACTACGGAGGGCCGGGGCGAAACGTAAGGTGTCCTTAAAAATTAGGGTCGACGCGTACGTACAGGATGAAAATTAAATTCTTTGGTTTTCCAGTAATTTCTCATGAATTTTTTTCCCTCAAAATGTATAAGTTTTATTCCTTTTGTAAATTTTTTTTCCCTTAATCTTATTGGTGGTTTGGGCTTCGTCTCGAGATCTTTTAAATGATCAAAGTGTGGGATTTTACTCTTTTTTATTTTTAGCTAATTGGTGTTAAATTACACCACCTTTCTAGGGTCTAATGTATATTTTTTTGGGGGGAGGAAATTAAAATGAATTAATAGTGAATATATTCTACCGTTTGTGACGTTGGTTTATTGTCCCTATCAACAAAAAAATTCACTAATTTTAGGTTCATCTTAAAATATAATTGGAAGGCTGGTGATTAAGACGATATAAATGCTATGGACAGAGTATAGAAAGACAATCCCTTTAAACTTTTAGTAGAATGCATGAAAATTTTTGATATTTTTATTTTATCATGTGACATTCTTATTTTATCATGTGACGTGACAAAATATTAATAAAATATTATAAAAAAAATAGATGAATGAGTTTGTTAAAAGTTAAATGTGCAATAATGGGCTATGGATTCGTGCAATTAAATGGTTGGTTGATTTTTTATTATCACATCAATATATATGACGAATATGATTATTTTAAAATTTTGTCAGACCACACCAGCTTCAATATCTAAGAATAATTGATTCTTCTGAATCATGTCGAGTTCCCCTTCTTGCTATATCAGAAGAATTATTACTTTTAATAAGTAAATAATTGTTTTTATAAAGATTCCATTTTAGGAATCGAGGAATTCTTCATGATCTATCAGAATTTTGAATGTGTAAAATTAATGCACATATAATTAATCGAGGATGGGGCAGCTAGCGTTTCGTCGGGGTTACGTTGATCAAACCTGAATTAAATAATTTCACCAACTTCAACTAATTAATTAATGCAAAAGTTGTGGGCATCATCAATTATATCATGCACGTCTAATATATTCTTTTCTTATTTTTTTTTCTGGCTGAATAATAAAGAATGTAATACAACTCGGATACTGTCGGGACCCCTTGGAATTGGATATGCCGCAGTCCGCATGCAATTTATTGTCTTGCAGCTTCTTAAACTAATTATCATAAGCTAATTATTTATTTGTCAAAAGAATAATTAGATAGCTGTACGTAGGTCCAAATTAACTTAAATATGCAGTTTTAGGTTCAATTCTCTCGTAAAAATCAACACCAAATTTTTCTTATTATAATGGATCGGAAGCTTCAATATACCAAATTTTTTTCATTTGGCAAACGAGAATTAACCTTGACTCGAACCCTTTCTCTTTAAATCCCTCCATCCACAGTCTTTGAACCGAGCATCTCGACCAATATAAAAAAACTCTCATAAAATTAATGTAATGCACGGAGGCTTTCATAAAAGCAAGCCAAAGAAATAAAAAAAAAATGCGAAGACTTACACTAATGTCCGTATAAACTAATTAGATTCCGTACGTTGGAAAGTAAATTAATCTCAGCCAATAGGTTTAGGTTGATGACATCAATCTCCATAGTCTCATTGGGAAAAGAAAGAAAAAAAAAAAACAATGGAGTTCCATAAATCATTAAATTGAAGTCAAACCTTGCATGTATATATAGAATGTAAAGTCTGAATTAGAAGCGCAAGCGGGTGCGTCGGACTTGGATCAAACTATAGAAATATTTATAAGAAAAACCAAATCAGACGAGCTGACTTTATAGCTATATCCATGTGTATTATTAAACCTAACAACTGTCACAGAATCAACTGAATTGAATATGACATGGTCTCGACATGTAAGGACGACCAACATAAGCTCCTTGGACGATCTAACAGCTAAATTTATCACTTGCTTTCGGACTTGTTAATTGCGTGGGGAGTTTTACATTAATATAGCTGTTGGATGAGTGCATAATCGGTTGGCTGCTGTGCCTCCTGATGGCAGAGGCGTTTGAGTTCCTCAGGTAACACTCGCGAATTACCACAGTCGATTAGGGATTAGACGTGTTTAGGGTGTAAACACCGAAATTTCAGACGACATTTGAGCTATAAGTTCGAGTGGAGTTGGATAGTATGCTGAGGGGACCGCAATCTTTATGGCATGAGTGGTGCAATAAGTGCAGATATACCCCCGAAATGTCGATGTGATCGATGGTGATAGATGATTGAGAGGGAATAGCATGATAATGGCATGGCATGCCAGTCCCAACTGTTGCCATTAAATGAATTAGATAGATGGATTACAGTCGATTCGAAGAACAATTGTTTCATGCGCTTTCGGGTATTTATAACTCGTGATCATCATGTAACACAAGATTTTGGCCCGCCGGAGAAAACCGTGAGTTACACAGATCTGATGGTTCGTAATTGTTATGGCCTAATGCTTTTAAGGCGTGCCTAATGTTTTTCAATGAAAGCCCAATGGGCCAAAACAGTATCTGACCAATTGATGCAAATAAGGCTGCTTATAATGTGTTAATGGCTTCATTAGACCGCTAATCGATATCGGGTTGTCGAATATTTCATCGAAGAACTGAACTAAACTACCGGAAAATATCAAAGTACCATTGAGAATTACAATTGAAAAAACTGCTATTGAAATCAAATGGCGATGAAAGTTCGATGAGAAGTAAAACTCCCGACATCTGAAGAACAAGGGGATCAGGGAGAATTGTCATTCCTAATAGATTCGGTTGATAGTGATAATCCCAACATCAGCAATTGCCGATATAACTCTACAAGGAGGCATTCTCCTATAAGATCATGGCTGTCACGAGCTAGAGTAAAACATCAAGACACCAGTGCCTGGTACCGAAACATTTACGAGTTGTCTTCGCTCGAGCAGAACAATATGCAGGATTCTCCTTCGATAATGCTATGCCATTCTGAGAAAACTCGGGGGTAGGACATTCATTATTACAAGAAAAGAAAAGCAAAGGAACCTCTTCAGTCGATTCATGTGTAACTCGCTTCAAAAGAAATGTCAAAGTTCGAACTCACTCCACGCATATCACATCAAGCAGCTTCTTGGTTGCCTCCGTTATTTCCACGTTCTCCATCTTTAGCCGCCGGCGCATCACAGGGCTCGTCCTTCCTGCTGCAGCATAGGTTCTTATCAATGATTCAAACACTTCGGCCCCCACCTCATCAACAGCCTTCTTCAGAATCTCGACGAACTCTTCAGCACCATCAACATCCTTCTCTCTCTCAAAATGCCCCATCAGAGTCCGAACAGTCTCAGGAGGTGGAACCCACTTCTTGCCGTCCCCTCTACCTATCGATACTGCATTGGCAATACATTCAACTGCTGATTTTATCTGCCCGTTTTGCATATAGTACTCCGAGAAGATCTCCCAGGTCTTAGCATTAGGCTTGGCCCCTCTCCTACGGGCTTGCTCCTTGAGATCTTCAGCCTTCTCCAACTTCCCTTCTTTAGTATAGGCTCCTATCAGAGCGTTTGCAATGCGAATATCATAGTTTGGGTTCCCAGATTCCCATTCTCTGAAGCATTTCTCAGCACCGGGTAGATCTTTCAACTTAACCAGGGTCTGAATCATGTTGAGGTAGCTAATGTTGCCAGTTTTTGGAAAAGCCAGCCTCAAGGAACGCCAAACTCGATAAACCTCAAGCAAGTTCCCTGTCCGCCCATACAGCGTTATGAGAAAATGGTAAGCCGAGAGATCTTTACATGCATTTATCTTCTCCAGCTCCTTAAGAGCCTGCTCCACCTTCTCGGGCATGCCTGCATCAGCATATATCGAGGCTAAGTTGCTATAAGTTGTCCAATCTGCAGTAACTCGACCAAACTTCTTCATCTCTTCGACAACCCTTTCAACCCCAGAAATGTCGTTCATAGCAGCAAGGGCCCTCATCCATACATTGTAGGTGTAACTGTCAGGCGATATTTGTGCAGACTTCATTTCCTGTATCAATGTCGGAACATTCTCAGGTTGTCCCATCTTGGTGTAAAGGGTCATCAGGCTGTTGTATGGCATAGATGTCAACTCCAAGTTGAGTTCTTTCATCTTCTCCAACAGATCTTCAGCTTCTTCAGTCATCAATTCCTTGCAGTAGCAGTTCAGGAGGGCCCCGTACGTCAGGTGGTTTTTTGACGTCTCAGGCAGATTTACGAAGTAGCTCTCAGCAGCTGCAATTCCCCGAGCTTTGGCGAGCAAATCAAGATGTATAGCCTGATCACTCACTGTCTTGTTCATGCCCCTTTCCGTCATAGCCTGAGACAGCTGCAATCGAGAAACTTCATAACTAACAGCTCAACACAGATCGAAACAACAAAAGATATAACATTTTGACTTCGCCCCAAACAATCGGAGCACACTCTAGACATTCGATGCGATATTATCGACAATGTTTAACTCAGTTCCTGCTTAATTAAGCAATCAAATAATGCCCGAGAAAGTCGTGGAAGGATCGAAATGGCGATCTCCAATGGTCTCAATCACTCACATACTCTACTTAGGTTTCAGCTCAGTCTCACATAGATGCATTGCTCTGCTGATCAAAGTTCTACCATGAACAAATCACATCAAGGAGCTCGAAAACTGGGAAAGTCAGATTCAGACACACTCAAAGATCACGGAGCTCCGGCAAGCACCTTCAAGGCAGGGTAGTAGAGGCCGCGCTCGCGGAGCTTCCTAAGAGTGTCGCCGACCTCCCATTTGTAGACCCGCTTGGAGCTCTTGAGGAACTGGTTCAGGTTCTGCCGGACGCTGACCTCCGAGGTCCCTTCCTTGAACAGCCTATGAAACAGCGCCTCCTCCAAGTACTTCTTGGACCGCCTCGCTATGTTCTTCGTCCGCCCTAACGGCTGAAACGCCATTTCCCCGTCCCTCTCGCGCTAGGCTCCGCTCCGTCGGAAGGGTTTAAAGGGCGGGGCTTGCTTGCTCCTCGTCGACAGATTCAAAAACCCTACCGCTGCTCCGCTCTCCTTCCCGAAGGAGACGGTGGGGGAACTGGAGGGAGCTTAATTTGGGCTGGGCCGGCTGATTCATGGGACTCAGCCCATTGATAAATGGGCCTAATGGGCCCAGTACAGGCCCAACACAGCATACTTAACGCACGTTCTTAAGGTGGGAAAAGTTAATAGCGTATGCATGATTAGTCAAATGACGTGATTGACTTGGCCGACATTATTCCTTTTGCTCCATGGTAAAACACACGTCTGCAATCCTCTGGAAGGTTCCCCACGCGGCCCAAGACTTTTTGAGGTGGTCCACACGAGAGATTCGTGGCCAAGGCACTTGTACTATTCGGATACCGACTTCGCACCGATCCTGACATAATATTTTCGAATCATTAGATAAAGAAAGGCCAGGGGACACGGACTGATCCATTTGTTTCTCGGTTTTCTATGGAGTATGGGGGTCGATAGGGTGTGGAGCTGCAGCTTGAACTGAGAAAACATTATCCGATCGTTCGGGTATTAAGAATATGGGCATTTAATATTAGCCATGTTTGGATTATTATTACTAGAGGGGGCCAGGCAAGGTAAGGGCTACGTGATTAATAACGGGATAGGGTTGACTATGTTCTTTTCTCTGGGTCTAGAAAGAAACGCCCAGAAGGACATGGAGAAGAAGATTCGGCATCATCTGAAGACGCCATTGCTGGTTTACTAAGAAATGCCCGCACTGAGTAAATGGCAAATGGAGGAGAAACAAAGGACGAGGTGGTTTGGCACCATGTGGACCCACCGGGCCCCACCCAGTATGGCTAGACTTGTGGAAAGCGGTTATCTCTATAACACGTGTCTCCATCGCCAGTCACCAGAATCGGGTGAATTCCCGGTAGGGCCTCCGATTGGCTGCGGAGTTGCTGCTGGGCGAGAAAATCGTGGTGGGAGGAGGAGGAGGACACCAACAAGAACAAGAATCCACCATTTTCAAGCTCGGCAGAAGATACCCTTCTAGCTTTTCGACTGTCTGATATAAAAATGGAACATTTTTCTTGATGAAGAGAGAAAGAGAGAGATTGAGTAACGGAGCTGTCTTCATTGCGGAGACCCTCTCTTCAGTTCTTTTTCTCTCCGAGCTTGCAGGAGGAGGAGGTGGAGGGCGAAGATGATAAGGCTTTGGGTGCTGGGGCTGCAGCTGGCGGAGCTGCTTGTGAGCTCTGCCGTGCATTTGCTCTACGCGCTTTACATATTCAGTTCGGCCGTCGCCGGCGACCTCTCGCAGGCCCTCGGCGGCTGCCTCTTCAGGCAGAGTGTGGACGTTCAGGTGAAAGCAGAGGAGCCCGAAAGGAAGAGCACCGCGACCAATGACGTCCCTCCGATCGTGCTCGTTCACGGAATCTTCGGCTTCGGGAAAGGGGTATTGCTTGCCGGAACTCCATCTTAGTGCTTGAGCTCGGATTCTCGTATAGTCTGGAATCTTAACATGGCGTTTTCTTCTCTCTTTTGCTTTTGGGAATTGGGATTCCACTTCCTGGTTTTCCAATTTGTTAGAGATTGGGAGGCTTATCGTATTTTGCGGGTGCAGAGAAGAAAGACGAGAGAGTTCTTGTGCCCGACCTGGGGTCTTTAACCAGCATACACGACAGGTTCGTATCGTGTTGCTATGAAAAACTTAGCTTTTCCGGATGTGAATATGGTAGAAATCTTGTGCTTCAATCATTGAAAATGATGATTTGTTCAATCAGTGAAATGCTCAAGATTTCCTGCACTTCCCGTGTTGTATATCCGGTTTTGAGCTATTGGTGAATGGACTACCTTTCTGGGTTCTCAGGGCTCGAGAACTGTTCTATTACTTAAAAGGAGGGCAAGTAGATTATGGTGAGGAACATAGCAAGGCCAGTGGTCACTCACAGTTCGGGCGGATTTACGAGCAAGGTTTGACATAATATACATATGGAGTTCTTTGACTCGATGATGCTCCGCATTTCAGCTACCTACTGTTGAATGAAAGACTCAAGAGTGGCTCTTTTGTTTAACTGAAATCAGGGCATTATCCCGAGTGGGATGACGATCACCCGATTCACTTTGTGGGGCATTCAGCTGGGGCTCAGGTGGTTCGGGTTTTGCAGCAGATGCTTGCTGATAAGGTCAGTCTTTCCTTTACGGACTATTGGATCTAGGGAGAGCTGATCTTTAATGTACTAAATTGATGTGATGATTTCAATTTTCAGGCTTTTGAGGGCCATGAGAATACTTCCGAAAACTGGGTATTGAGTATTACTTCGCTGTCCGGAGCATTCAACGGGACTACAAGAACCTATTTAGATGGAATGCAGTAAGTTTTCTTGACATATTCACGTATGATCTTACTTTCCTGCTTGAATTAATCGAATGACAAAACTTATTTCCCTTTATATTCTTGTTTTCCTGGTTTGTTTGGGAAATCTTCATGTAGGTTTCTACAGATTTTTGCATAGGTTCCCGTAGTTGTTCAACTTCATGCTGCATCCTTAAATTTTCTGTTTGAGAAAAACTGCAACCCCGAGTTTTTCAAGTGGATTCTCTGAATATACGTGCATTAATGTGTTGAATTATTTCAGGCCCGATGACTGGAGGTCTCTCAAACCCCTTTCCCTGCTTCAAGTTTGCCGCATCGGAGTGATCATCTATGACTGGTTTGACATCCCTTGGCTCAAATCCTACTACAGCTTCGGGTTTGACCACTTCGACATTTCATGGAAGAAAACAGGCCTGTCAGGCCTCGTCGATTGCCTCTTGGGTAACACAGGCCCGTTTGCTTCTGGGGACTGGATACTTCCTGACCTCACGATTCAAGGGTCAATACAACTCAACAACCATCTCCAAACCTTCCCCCGTACATACTACTTCAGTTATGCCACAAAACGCACTACGAAAGTGATGGGGGTCACTGTCCCTTCTAGCATTCTTGGAATCCATCCTCTGCTCTTCATTAGGGTCCTGCAGATGAGCCAGTGGAGGCATCCTCCCGATGTTCCCCCTCCGTACAAAGGCTACAGGTACATCCAAGTCGGGCATTTCGACCAATGTAATAGTTCAGACATAGTAGATGAATTCATATTCATACATATACTACTTAACGATATAAGCATGTCGATAACAGGGATGAGGATTGGCACGACAATGATGGAGCATTGAACACCATATCAATGACGCACCCTCGCCTCCCAATCGAGCACCCGAGTTGTCCTGTTGTGAATGACAATGACTGTGGGCCACTCCAGCCCGGGATCTGGTTAGTTATGTCATCACTTACATGGTCCATGATCACTGAACCCTCCTGAATGAAGATAAATTGTCTTGATCCGATTGATTCTCAGGATCGAGTGGTTCTAAATAACTAGCTGCTACTGATGTTTGGTCTGCAATCTTGCATGGGTATGGTCATTGTGAGTTGCAGGTATTACAAGATCGTGGAAGCGGATCACATATTCTTCATTATAAATCGGGAGAGAGCGGGAGTGCAGTTCGATCTCATGTACGATGGAATCTTCGCACGCTGCAGGAAGCATGTCTTCAGGAGAACTCCTCCAACACTCCCCAACCAAGCCCATCAGTAGTTCCAAAACCGGAACCTGCAGTACATAGAATGAGGAGAAATTCTGTATTCTTCATTTGGGGACGGAAAATTCCTTCCAGTCTTGGCAATTATACATGGGGAGGGTCCATGATTTGGTCCTCCAAGAACATATAATGCACTGACAACATATGAAAAACCTCGAATTTGGTCCTCCAAGAACATATAATGGGGAGGGTCCATGATTTCTGTCAATCCCAATTGTATTGCAAACGAGCACGTATGGGCTGAATAGGCTCAGTCATGGGCCTCTCGGAACCCGTAACCGGGCCTCGACGAGGAGAAGACAATGGGCGCATACAAGTAAAAACTCTTATGCAACGCATGACAACAATATCACAATATCAATTCAGTTGAGTTCATTGATGTTTTCTGCCTATCATTGTCCGTCCCGATCCTCCCCCACGTGAGGGGGGATCCAAGTCCACCGGTCATCGAAGACATTGGCTGACTTTGGCGCCATACGCATGCCTCTGTTTGTCCCCCTGGGTGTCTCTCTTCCCCCGAAGACAGAGCTGTCGAATTTCTCCCGATGTTTTCTGCTGAGAAATCGTTCGCAGATTTGGACGGGAAAATGGGGGGATGAAAGATCCTCCGGCACGTGCTCACATGCTCTTTCTCTTCTCATCAAGCTCGCCCATATGCCCTAATCATTTGCTCTTCATCAGGATTCGTTCATGGTTCTGTTCCTCTCTGTTATGGACCAGTCAACGATCCTATGGAATGCCTCATCCTCAGATTATCATTTTTTCCTGTTTTATTTTTCGATTTAGTTAGGACTAGCGGACGGTTATTGTCGCTAGAAACGAGCCGGTGCAATGCGCGGAAAAGTTTCTGAACGGTAGATAGTAATATATGGACATGAGTATGATTCAATTAGAATGTTGAACTATAATATGCTAACATAACTACTACATAGTATGTACTTCTTGAGTAGCTCAACCTTTATATGCAAAAATAGATTTGAGCGAAACTATTGAAGTAGAATATCGAATGACAGATGAAATTTTGAGTAAACTATGGTTTCGCCGTACTAGAATTCGTTTCCACTTCTTAGGCAGAGCAAGTTGGATCATAATAAATTCATAAACATCTGCCTGGTAAAGGTTTTGGCCAGCATGTTGTTATCAATAGTTGTTACATTTCTTTAATGGATTGGATCGTGTCACGTTGAACTCTTCCTAATCGCCCCCGCACGTTGTTATTGCACGAGTGAAGCCGTAATTCTTTTCTTACTTTTGTCACATCTAGTGTCTCATCAATGTTTATAAATCATAACAAATCCAATGTACCATTTTCTTAGATTAATACATTCATCAACGGACTGAAATACCATCCCGATCAGATGCATAACCTAAACATTTGAACAAGTAATGACGCATGATTGAAATAAATCTTAATTATCACGTGATAGGCCATGATAAAGCCTAATGATTTGTTAGCCATTCAATCCTCTGGGACGAATTTACAAGCCTTGAAACGGAACAGGTGCGGCGGTGCCGCTCGTGGTTTAAGCACAGAATCAATCACGCCCTAATACAATGGGTTAGAACATCCTTCATAGAAGAATCCCGCAGAGTACAATTAATAACCGAACAAGTGACATCACGCTACGTTGTTTGCATTATTGTAAATGGTACTGATATCTGATTAAGTGATCCGCTTGTCGAAAACCTAATGATGCTCGCCAGCCATCCAAATTTGATGCGGTGCTTTTTGTTCTAACGAGTAGGAAAAAAACAATGATCAAATTTTCTCGTTTGCGTTAAATCTACTGTAATCAAATGGATGTGAAGCTGGAGTCCAAAACGCGAAGTCCTGACCTTGGACGCGCTTCATTTTACTTAATCTCCCGAGATTAATAGCATGATCAGTGGATAAGACTTGCTTCTTTTGCGCCGTTGATTAGCTGTTAATCATAATGCAGCCCTTTGGGGTCTGGACCCATTTTCCAGCTCTAAGCTGCTCCCTCTACAAGTCCAACTTTCATGTAAAGCCGATATATACAGAATATAATTACAACTTGAGAAATTATTTCTTAGAAAACAGTGGGAATATATTCACTAAAAATAATTTTAAAAAATCGTCTAGAACTTAATAATAATGAATATAATAGTAATAATCTGTTTAAAAATACGCAAAGGACTATGACTTCTTTTTTTCTTTTTCCTTTTTTTTTTCCCACTAAGGACACGTTTAGTTAATGTAAAACAGGGCAA
This sequence comes from Punica granatum, assembly GCF_007655135.1. NCBI lineage: Eukaryota > Viridiplantae > Streptophyta > Magnoliopsida > Myrtales > Lythraceae > Punica > Punica granatum. Next base: position 22,741,410 of record NC_045132.1, read on the forward strand.
ATCCGGATCGGAATATAAAGCATTTCGATTGAAGGTGCGTGGATTAGGGGAACTGGACCAATTCTCTTATATAGGAGAATAATACCCTGTCATGGGAAATCACCGATCGATCCCTGGGTCCTACAAAGTCTAAAGTCCAAAGTCCAAAGAATGAGAACGGGCGGGAATAAACATTAATTTGATCTAATTCATTTTATTTTATTTTTAATTCAATTTTAATAAAAAAATTCGATTAGAAACTGAAAAGGAAATATCTTTTTTTTTTATATCGTAAGTGGTCAATGAACGACAAATTGATGAAAAAATAGTTGTTCCCGGGATCAACAAACACAATCAACAAATATAGCCAACAAATTAATCAGTAGGAGTATCTCATCAATACAAAATTCCACAAAACACACTGAACAAATTCAAGATCATGTAATTATATGAATAACTATTGAACCGCATAGATACTTGTTAATTGTATGCTTGAAATATTACTAATAATTATCAAAATTAAAATTTAATTTTAATACCGTATATAATAAATCATATTACTGAGCCAATCGTTAGTTGAGACACATGTAAAAATGTCCCATTATACCGATTAGCCCCGGCCGTTTCTTTATAATCGATGATATAATATAATTTTACATGTGTACGTATCAACTAATGTTCGATTTAGTTCTCCATTTGCTGCAGAGGGCTAAGTTCAATCATGTAATAATTTGCCTGGTGTTAACCATTTGCTATGGCAATTGCCAGGCGGGGAAAATAAAAAGATAAGCACAAGAATACAATATAAATAAGTGAACGATTAATAAAACAAAATCCTTTATTAAGAATCAATTTCAAAAGGGAAAAAGACAAAAATTCCCCTTATCTTTTGGGATTAAGACAAATCGCACCATGTTCTTTGCTCCGTCAGACATAGGGGGTTAGAGCGTCAAATTATTTTTCATTTTCAGTCCTCAATCTTTAACCTTTTAGGCCATGTTTGGATTGAGAGTAAACAGATTTTAATTTTAACTTTAACTCAAGACACTACACAACAAAAATACACATTTCCCAATTCAAAAATTTTAACTTTAACTCAACACACTACACAACAAAAACACATGTTTCCCAAGTCAAATTTATAATTACATCTCATTTGTCCTTTTCCACAATCAAAATCAAAATCAAAATCAAAGTAATTTTAATTCTGAATCCAAATGGCCCCATCATTTTGGTTTTAAATATTTTTCTTTTATCATTCATATCCTAAACTTTCTATTTTGTTTCATTTTAATCCAAAATGAAAATCGAAAGGGGAGGAGGGGTCGGGGCCGCCAATCGGCGACCCCGAACCCCGAATCGAACGAGGACAAGTTGGAGGTCCCCGGTCGATTCGGGGTTCTGGGTTGCCAATCGGTGACCCAGACCCCTCCATCGAGGTCGTCGGCACCCACAGAGGACGTCGGCGACCTCGATGGAGGGGTCGGGGTCGCCGATTGGCGGCCCCGAACCCCGAATCGACCGGGGACAAGTCGAAAGTCCCCGGTCGATTCGGAGTTCGAGGCCGCCAATCGGCGACCCCGACCCCTCCACTGAGGTCGCTGGCACTCATAGAGGACGTCACCCACAGAGGACGCCAGTGATCTCGGTAGAGGGGTTGGGGTCGCTGATTGGTAGCCCGAACCCCGAATCGACTGGGGACCTCCGAATTGTCCCCATTCGATTCGGGGCTCGGGGCCGCCGATCCTCCCACCCTTTCGATTTCCGTTTAGGACTAAAATGAAACAAAATAGAAAGTTTAGGATAGGAATGATAAACAAAAAAGATTTAGAACCAAAATGATTAAAAGGCTAAAGATTGAGGATTAAAAATGAAAAATAATTTGACGCCGTAATCCCTTATGTCTGACGAAGCAAAGAACATGGTGCGATTTGTCCCAAACGAAATAACATTGTGCGATTTGTCTCAACCCCAACGCACAATGGGGGTTTTTATCTTTTTCCCATTTCGAAAATATTTGAACTTTTCCAAATATTTACTGCAATATGCTCCTACCATGAACGGTAAATGCATTACACGGGTTATTGGGTTAAGTTACAAGTAAAATCATTAGTTGATGTTAATAAACGTAAAAACTCACGGTAAATGTATTACACAGGTTATTGGGTTAAATTGCAAGTCAAATCATTAGTTGATGTTAATAAACGTAAAAACTCTCGGAACTTTTCCCACATTTTTATTGAACTTTTAACCGGTAAGGTGTCGTTTAATATATGTACAAACAATAGGGTTTCATGTGCTCTTTCCCTGCGCTCCACCCGAAGGCCCTTCCCTCTTCAATAGATAAGGTTGGGATTAGGTGACATACCAAACCATATACCATATAGTTCTTAATTTCCATTTTTGATTATAGCCTCGTGGCAGTGTTAGTTGTTACTTGCCAAATTACATACAAGAAAGATAAAATACACAAACGAAAAGATAAATATTTCATAATTTTTCCTTGTATGAAGATAAATAAAACAAAGAAATAAGGAGGTGGGGTAGGGGGGGTGGTTGAAGTCACCCCAATCTGCAATTACTGCCATAGATATCATCCTCATAATTACACAGCCTTGTATGGAAGGCATCCCTTCCTTTCTGGAGCTCCAAATAATTAATGCTCCATTTGGTTTCAAAATAAAATTTTAAAATTAAATTTTAATTTTTAAAAAAAGTGATATAAATAATTATGTATGAGATTCACCATTTTATTTTGTATGAGTTATTTTGTTTTGTAGTGGAAAAAAGAGTGGTATAAATGAGACTCATTTTTTGATTTTGTTTGAATTATTTTGTTTTATTATGGGTATAATTAAGTTAAAGTGTGATTTTAAAATCACATTTTGAAACCAAACAAGCCATAACAAACTGTCAAAAGTGTCAATACTGATAAATATTACATTAAAATTTTTGGTTCACGCACCTAATTTCCCCATTTTTTCTATTTTCCCTTTTTATTTTTCTAATTTCCCCTTTTTTCCATAAGGGAAAAAAAACTGTTTTTTTCGTGTCTTTTTTTTGGGTGAGAATGTTCGCATCATTTCGTTTGTCTGTAGGTTCGTGTATAAATACATCAACTGTGGGACGAGAAGAGAAGCAATTTGAGAATTGTGTTAAGACATCAGAAGATTAGAAGAGAAGATGGGTGGCACCGAGAACACAACCACCCGCGTTGGCAAGGCCAACTTCGGAGTCTCCAAATGCACCCGGCCTGCTGGAGCTGGCCTCTCGCCCGACTCCCCCGTCAACCTCGACCAGTAAGTAGTGTTTATTCTCCTTTTGTGACGGTTTTGTGCTGGTACTTTCCCGTTTCATGGGAATAACTCGGAGCCAGGCCAAGCGTTTTTCTCCGAGTTCCCTGGAAAATATCCCCCGCCACCTTTTTCATTTGTACCGTTTCGTTTGTTATTATTGTAGTTGTGATTTGAAATCCCCGCACTCAGGCGGTAAAAAGGCCCGCGCTCTTTTTCAAGTTTTCGAGTTTTCGAGTTTCGGTTTTACATTTTTCGTTAGAGTCTAACTAAACCGAATGATCGTTCCTCTTCTTTTGGTGGTGCAGGGGGGATCCGACAATGTTCGAGGAATACTGGAGGAAGAATAAGGAGAGTTGCGACGTGGTGATTGGGGGAAGCGAGTTGATGAGTTACTTCAGCAACCCCCATATCATGTGCTGGTACCTTCTGCCGGAACTCGAGGACTCCATCCGCCGCCTCCACAGCCTCGTTGGGAATGTCTCGACGGAGGGCCGCCATATCATTGTGGGGAACGGCTCCACCCAACTCCTCCAGGCGACGCTCTATGCGCTCTCAGCCGACTCGCCTCAGCCTGTCAGCGTCGTCTGCGCAGCCCCCTACTACTCGGTGAGTCCTATACTACGTACTCTCTTTATCATTTAACCATCAGCCTATCATTCTTTTGCCCTAGGATTAGTTATCACTCCGAACGTCCAACCCTATGCATGTAATATATCGATTATGTGATATTACACACACTTTGAATGGTATAGTACATGTTTCATATTTAATTATACTAATCCAACGATATGATTGCACTTATTTTTCATTCTGAAGGAAAAAATGAGTGAGCCGATTCATTAGATTATACTACAAATTATTGAAATAAAATAATGATTTTATATAATTAAAAAAATGCCAGCGGGGCATGGGGGGTGGCCAACGATTCAGGGGGTGGTGAGTGGGCAGAGGCGTGTCTGCTGGCGAGTGCGCGTTTCGGCGCACTTCGTGGGCCGGTGGGATCGGGCCAACGGCCTCTGTTCTTCTTCTTCTTGTTTTTTTTTTTTGCTAATTAATTTTCATCAAATTTTGGCTGGCAAATAGTTATTAAAAGGTAATCTCAGAATAAAATTGGATGTTCTTTTTATAAATTTCTGCAATCATTTGCTTAGTTACTTGTGACATTGTGCCACTACCACTTTAACAAAGTGCGGTATCATATCATGCCCACATTAATTTACTGTCCATTTTCTTAATTAATAATTAATTAGTTGTACATGGTAAATCTAATAATCTAATCCATTTTTCTAAATTTACTTCATTAATTGCCCACGATTCCCACTTCTAATGGTATAAAATCTTAGTAACCCCTTTTATCAAAATAGAGTCGGAATGAGTTCTCATTTCTTTTTTTTTTTTTGTGTAAGTTAAGGAAATTGTGTCAGTCTATTATAGAGTTTCCTTTTACTTGTGATGAAATTTAACACTGATCCGTCTCCAAGTAGTTACAATTATTTGTCTTATGGGGTAGTGGCATGTAATTAATGTGCACATTGGTTAGGATTTATTTGTTCATGGAAGTGAGTCAAAATGTTTTTGAATGGTTGACTTTAATTAATTAATAAATTTCTATTTTAATGAAAGGGAGGAGCTTAGAGTAATAAATAGACAGACAAAAGTGGACAGACATGTTCCTCAAGACGCACAAACAAATTGTTTTCCTCTGAAGAACAAACATGCATAGGTTACAACATCGGTGGACATAGTAACATGGTCACGTGCATTTATTTATCGCCATTTTCTCCTATACAAATCGAAACAATAATTCGAACTCTACGGGTGAGTTAAGTAACTGCGATATAGATCAGACCGAAGAATATGATGAAACGATTGATAGTTGTATGTATGATTATCTTTTTATGTGTTGCGTTACGCTAATGATTCCCGAGATCGTGGATGGGGTCTTTCTTAAGAATCCTAGATCTCGTCTTTAGGGTCGGGAAGAGTTTTCGATAGGGTGGCATGCCAATGGAAACCATTTGTTTATGCGAGTACATTCATTGATCAAAGTACGCTTTCTTGGGTGAAGGATTAATGCATATGGGGCAAGCAATAATGTCTAATTATTCATCATCCACATGCATTGCATGTTATGATGTTGTCCGCTGTCATCTACACATTCATTGCTCATCTTCCTTGAACATATTGCCCTGTCCCTCTTCCCGGGTTCAAGGGTCTTAACATGCGCGGTTATTTCCCAATCCTTGGATGAAATTCTCGTGCACGATGATTTACCGTTGAGTGATATCATATTTCGATTTTGCAGTGCTATCCGGAATTGGCGGATTTGCTCAAGTCTGGATTGTACAAGTGGGAGGGCGATGCGTACGACTTTGACAAGGAGGGCCCGTATATAGAGCTGGTGACATCGCCTAACAACCCGGACGGTTCTATCCGTGGACCGGTGGTGAACCGGGGGGATGGGAAGGTGGTCTATGACTTGGCCTACTACTGGCCCCAATACACTGCTATCACCCACCAACTTGACCATGACCTCATGCTGTTTACTTTCTCAAAGAGCACTGGTCACGCCGGTTCTCGTATCGGGTAATTAAAGCACCTAATCCTTTTTTTCCCGTTAATCGATCTCAGTGGAATTCTAGTCAAACATTTGCAAAATCCTTGTGATATTCGTATGTTATGCTTATTTCTTGTTTGATTCTGTCGAAGGTGGGCCATCGTGAAGGACGAGAAGGTGGCTAGGAAGATGCTCAAGTTCATGGAGGTGATGTCGATTGGGGTATCAAAGGAAGCCCAATTTCGAGCAGCGAAGATCTTAGGAGCAATATGTGATGGATATGAGGGCTTTCGTCCCATAGATACGGAGAATTTCTTTGAGTACTCCAAGCGTCTCATGATCGAAAGGTGGGAGAGGCTGAGAGAAGTCGTGAACCAGAGCGAGATCTTCAGCCTTCCCAAGTTCTCTCAGGAGTACTGCCTCTTCTCCTCCGAGTTCACCGAGACTCACCCCTGTAATTAACCTCTCAAACCACATTAAATTCTGCGCCTTATTGATATTTCTTGGGCGGCAAGTTAACTCTGACTTCACTTCGTCTTCTTGGCATTTTGATTTTTTGACAGCATTCGCGTGGCTGAAGTGCAAAGAGGAGTTGAAGGATGCACAGAGTGTGTTGAGAGGGCAAAAGATACTCGCTAGGAGCGGGACGAAGTTCGGGGTCGACCCCACTTTCGCAAGGGTAAGCATGGTGAGCCGAGAAGACGTGTTCAATGCCTTCCTTGAGAGGTTATCAGCCCCTAAAGGAGCCGTCAGCAATGGGAATCAGGCATAGATGTGAAGCTCGGGAATCGGAAAGTTGCTTTAGTAGTTTAGTTAAGCTTCGCAAATAATATAATTGTTATATGAAGCTAGTAAAGATGTAACCCCGGGGATCATTCCTTCTGGTTAAGCTATATGACACAGTTAACTCATGAGTTATATGAATCCCATAGAAATGTCAGGAATACACTGTTTCTTTCATCTTCCTAACAGGCCACTGAAAACTTGGCTATTCCCTCCCAAGGAAGCTTCCCACTCGACCGAGGATGTCATGATCTGAGATATAGTCTGTACAACCTCGCGCATTTCGGGTCGGTTCGCTGGATCTTCACTCAAACACCACTAAGCTATTTCTGCCATCTGCATAAAAGAAGTGACCCAAGTCGGTCAGATATCTGAATCCTGAAGTATATAGTGGAATCCAGAACTTCAGATTTTACCTTATGGACATCCTCCATGGGATAGCTTCCCCGAAGGTTCCCATCCACCACAGCTTCTAAAGCATATTCTGGGTCCTCTTGTCGGAAAATCTTATTTACCTGGCAGATTCATGAACTGAAACCTTTCAACAGTGACATGTATACTTCTCGGGTTTTGCAGTATACTTCTCGAGTTTTGGTTTCATGTATTGAGCTTGAGGCTTCCCACTGTGATTAGTGATTTCAATTTGGGGGACTCATTATTGTCTCGAGTCAGTGCTCTCTGACCCGTTATTAGCTCTGCCAAAACGACACCAAATGCAAACACGTCGGTTTTGGGAGTCACCTGGAGCATGATTTATGTATTTGAATAATTCATTTTATGAAAATAAAGTTTATTCTATTATCCATATATTGTCTATGTTTATTAAAATAAATTCCTTAAAATGTTTTGAATGCTTCATTCTTAAGAGTTAAGAATATGAGTGACGAAATAATTCGGTAAGAATATCTTTAAACTGTTCACGATCGTAAGAGACTTAACTGGACATTATTGCTCCAGATAGATCGTCACCTCTGTCTGTTTCCATGATTAATATACAGATACTAATGAATATGGAGTAGCGAGTCTCACACTATTTGATAACTGTTATCAAGACAAATATGTGGATACTTATATGATAAGTAGTCGAATGTGACGTGCAGATAATATTCATACGGTAATTTACTAATGTCAATGAATATTATCTGGATCGTATTAGTGCATATAGTCCTTAGACTTGACATGGAATGCTATCTCAAGTATAGGTGATTAGGATTTGCTACTACTAATGTATTTGTGCTTAGCATGAATATTTGACGGATAGTGGTCCTAGTTAGTTATACTTGGAGTTAGGTGTCCGATCAAAACGAGATTCGCTAACTTGAGTAAACAGGGAAAAGATCCTATGGATATGAGTTTTTTTCTGGATCGAGAAATCCTCGGTCGGGGTAGATAGGCTCGAATAGAAAAGAGTTTCTGTTCAAGTACTACAAATATAAGAATGAAATCAGAGAGTGCATATGATCGGGTATAGAGTTTGACATTTACCGTAACTCTGGCTAGATCGGGATCTTGTAGTGAAGGGATTCAATGCATGGTATATACGATCAGAGGTTCATCAGAATGTTTTAATTAAACATTCGTCATCATTTGGATTGTCACGATATGCTGCTAGGTGTCACTCGTGAACTTTGGGAATCAATGGCATTTTGGGAATGAAGCTTTTGGTTACAAAAAGTGTTTCTGGTGGTGTCAAATGAGTTGATACTATAATCCCATTGCCATTTGATGATGAACCTAGTTAGTCACACACATTGAACGTGTTTAAATCGAGAAAAGAATTAATTCTAATTAAGGAAGTTAATTTGGAATTAATTATCGAACGAGTCTTGTAATGTGGTTGCAACGGTGCTAGCACATCCTATTGCCGAGTTCAATATCAAGGATAAATTTAATTAAGGAAATACGATAGTTTCCTTATTTGGAGAGTTTTTATAAATAGATTGTCTATTGATGGAAACTCGTGTCAATGACTTGTTTGATCTTTCTTTCTTACAACAAGGGCAAGTCATTGGATGACTTAAGTGTGAGGACTCATTTGTGTGAATTAATTAATAATTACATTTTAGTCCCTAGGGTAAAGATATATATAGATATGTTCTTACAGATAACCCAAGAACGCATTCGATCAATAAGACCCGATATTAGAGAGAAAGAGAGTGGTTTTCCGCTGAGAAATTACAGCAGTTCAGCCGCACAAATTCCAAGGCTGAGGAGTTCTTCTCGGCACCGGTTTGGCGTTTCGATGTTGTCCTTGACGTCCTTGAAGAGATCCTATCATTCAGTGACGATTCCGTTTGAGACCGGTGACCTAGATCGGAGTGTACGGGTAGAGAGGAACTCAATCTCGGCGGAGACGTGCTCGTGTGGACAAACTAGAGGCTGGACACTTGGACGGTTAGTTTGATCGCCTCGAATCGACAACGTTAGTATAAAAGTCTAAAATTTTCTTGTGGATTCGATAGGTAATGTTATCTATTAGTTTAAAAGGCGATTCTTATATCAAGATATGATCTTGAAGTTTTTGATTAAACGAGCACGTGATGAAAATTTGATTTTTACCGTAATTAACTTTTCCGCTGCTACCGTGCTCGGTTTTCTAACAGTGGTATCAGAGCCTTCCTTCTATTCGATTAGATACATAATTTGTGCCTAATTTTGGTTTTGATTGTGATTTATTAAAGTGTTTAATAATTCGGTATCGAATTGGGTACAAGAAATTGTTTCTCGTAACTGGCCCTACAGAATTCAAAACGGTCGATTCTCTTGGTTGATGAACAGCCCGAGATGGTCTTCATAGGCTATGTACAGCCGCAGCTAGCGGCTGCTGGATGCACCTGGGATGGTCTCAAGTGGTTTTCTGGTCGCTGGTCGTTGTTTCAGTTCAGCCAATGTTGGCTGCTGGCCGCAACTGGACGCAATTGTGAGCGGCTGGACGCGACTGGGCACTCAGCTGGGCGCGACTGGGCGCTCGGCTGGATGCGACTGGGTGCGCGGTTGGACGCCACTGGACGCGACTGACTGTGCGCTATTGTATATGGTTGTCCCGACCCGGTGATCATCGCGTAGTGGGCAATTTCGATATTTTCGAAAATAAGATTTTTGAAACAATTAATTGCCAAAATTGTTTTTTTAAATTTGATTTTATGAAATTGGATATTTGATATCCTATTCTAATGAAATTAGAAATTTTGATATTTGATATCAAAAGTATTTGGAAGATACACTAGATGTATGATATCTTGTATATTTTTCAAAATTGGAAATTTCCTAATATGTGATATTTGGATATTTTGTAAAGAGTTACGAAATTGGCATGAAATTTATTTTCCTATTATGCTATTAGTTTCTTTTTATGAATTTCGAGCATGGTGTGTGATTATGGACTTTATGAAATTTTGCTTAATTCTTGTGGCTTTAGGATTAAGCTAAGAGTAAGTCCATGATCATGTTTTTATCGATTCCGAATATATATTTATGCATGTGATGTGTGAATACGGATAATGTGCAAAGTGAAACCAAATATTAATTACTAATTAGGTCACCGAATAGAAAATCTTCCAAATTTAAAATATTAAGTCGGGAATGGCATGAGGTTGCGAACCTCTATCATGGCTCTCCACCAAAACATTCTCCAAAGAGTTTTAGTTTGTTTCGCTGTCAGTCGTGGATACACGGGGGCACGAGACAGACTAAGGGATTTTTTCGCATGAATGTTTTAAAACATGTGATGTTTTAGATTGTCGGTTGCCAATAACGGCAGACACCGGAGGTAGCTGACATCTAGGGTTTGGTGGGTTAGACTTGGCTATGTATGATGGACCAATAATGGCAGGCACCTGAGGTCCAGAGTACTAGAAGCCGAATTGATTGAGCCATACATAGAGATGTACTGAACAAGGAGTTGTTCGCTTATAGAGTGCTTGTTTCCAATAATGGTAGGTACCTGAGGAAATTAGTATTCTATGAGAATTCAATCACCCGCTAGGAATCTTTCCCGATTAGGATTCCCGTTTCCTATTTTGGAAGTGTAATTCGAAAAGATAGTGGGAGACCATTTTGATTGAAAGTCCATGGTCATTATGGTTATATATACATAAATTCATTAATTTAATCTTGTTATTTTCTGCAGTCATGATAAGTATGAAATTAGTGAATCCTCTCACGAGTATACTAAGTGATAATAGGCTCACTGGGTCTAACTTTTCGAACTGGCTCCGTAACCTGAACATTGTCCTGAGCATGGAGGCTCTGGGATACATCCCGGAGACTCAGGAGATTGAACTCCCTGGCGGGGATGCTACGAGTGATCAGCAGGACGCATATGATCTGTGGTTTACTGATGACACGAATGTCCGCTGCTATATGCTTGCCTCGATGAGCAATGAGTTGCAGAAGCAGCATGAGAACATGAGGAGTTCTCGTGAGATTTTGAAGAATCTCAGGGAGCTCTATGGGGAGAATAGCAAGATCGCACGTTATGAGATATCGAATGAATTGTTCCGTGTAAGAATGCAGGAGGGAACTGAAATCGCAGCTCATGTGCAAAAGATGATCAAGCTGATTCAGCAACTTAAGAAACTTGAGTTTCAGATGGAAAAAGAACTTCATTGTGAACTTTCACATGAACAAGTTATCATGTTCGTTGTCTGAGCTGCTGAACATGTTGGTCACTGTATAGAATGCTATGAACAACTAAAGGAAGGATAAGGAAGTCGTTCTTGTGGCTGGTACTTCTTCTAGTAAGACTGGGAAGAAGAAGAAGAAGTTAAAGAAAGGCTATGTTTCTCAGCAGTCAGCAGGGGTGTCCAAGAATAAGGGCAAGGCAAAGGTTGCTGCGAAAAAGGGAACTTGCTTCTATTGCGGCAAGGATGGACATTGGAAGAGGAACTGTTAGCAGTACCTCGCCTTGTTGAAGGCAAATAAGGGAAAGAAACTTTTAGAAGGTATGTTTATCTCTTGTTATGTTAGTTCCAATGGTTCATATAGCTCATCTACAGCTTGGGTTCTTGATACTGGTGCAAGCTCACACGTTTGTACCTCTATGCAGGGGCTAGCAAGCAGTAGGATCCTTGGAAGGAATGAGGTTTGCCTAAAGATCGGCAATGGAGCAAGTGTTGCGGCCAAAGTTGTGGGGTCGACTTCATTACATATGGTTGGACATGTTTTATTTCTAGATCGCGTGTTACTTACTTAACAGGATTCCAAGGAAGTTGGTCTCTACCACTTCATATGAGATATGAAATGGTAGGACACCTAGTCTTAAGTACGTTAAGATTTGGGGTTGTCATGCATTCGTTAAGAAGCAGAAGACCAATAAGCTGGAAACCCAGTCCGAGAAAGGCAGGTTTGTATGTTATCTAAGTGACAGCCTTGGATATTATTTTTATTTCCAGACTGAGCAAAAGGGTTTATTAGTAGATATGCGATCTTTTTGGAGAAACAATTTGTCTAGGAAGGTGGCATGGGAAGGCAGAGAGTACTTGATGAGGAGTCATCAGTGCCACAGACCGATCAAGCGCCCATTTCAATGGACACTGATAAACCAGTTGAGATACCTATTCAGATTGAGAATGTCACGAAACCTTGAAGGTCGGGTAGGGTAAATCGTACTCTCGCGAGATTCCTTAATCTCCATGAGAATGTACAAGAGTTGTTCGTTCATGGAGATAATGATCCTTCCACTTATGAGGAAGCTATATCATATATAGATTCTTCTAAATGGCTACAGGCCATGAACTCAGAGATAGACTCCATGAGCGAGAACCAAGTCTGGGATCTTGTTGACCCTCTTGAAGGTATAGTACCTATAGGGAACAAATGGATTTTCAAGAGGAAGATTAGTGCTGATGGAAAGGTAGAGATCTATAAAGCTAGGCTAGTGGCGAAGGGTTATCGCCAGAAGTAGGGAGTCGACTATGAGGAGACTTTCTCGCCTGCAGCCATGCTGAAGTCCATCAGAATAATGTTAGTTGTTGTTGCGCACTATGATTATGAGGTTTGGCAAATGGATGTCAAGTCCGCCTTCCTCAACGAATACATTGAGGAAGACATATTCATGGACCAACCCAAGGGTTTTGAATCCAAGGATAAGGCCAAGGTGTGCAAGCTTAAAAGATCCATTTATGGTCTTAAGCAGGCTTCAAGGAGCTGGAATCGACGTTTTGATGAGGTCATAAAGTCCTTTGGCTTCATCAAGAACGAAGATGAACCATGTGTGTATAAAAAGGCTAGTGGGAGCATGATCGCCTTTCTTGTATTATACGTGATGACATTCTGCTGATGGGTAATGATGCTGGTATGCTCACTTCTGTAAAGATCTGGTTGTCCAATACTTTCTCCATGAAGAATTTGGGAGAAGCGACCTATATTCTGAGTATTCAGATTTATAGAGATAGACCAAAATGATTGATAGGTCTATCCCAAGCCCTGTATCTGGATAAGGTGTTGAAGAGGTTTCAACATGCAAGATTCTAGAAGAGGATTGCTCCCTGTGAGACACAATATCCATCTCTCTAAAGTGATGTCTCCCAAGACTCCTAAGGAGAGAGAAAAGATGGCACAGGTGCCTTATGCTTCGGCTATAGGTAGCATGATGTATGGTATTCTGTGTACAAGGCCGAATATCACGTATGTTGTTAGTGTGACTAGCAGGTATCAATCAACCCAGGACCTGATCATTGGACTGCTGTCAAGAATATCATTAAGTACTTTAGAAGAACTAAGGATATGGTTCTGGTATATGGAGGTGAGTTGAGACTAAACGGGTTTATAGATTCTGATTTTCAGTCAGATGTGAATGATAGAAAGTCTATCTCCGGTTACATATTCTTCTGTAATGGAGGTGCAGTTAGCTGGAAGAGTTCTAAGCAAGAGACGACTGCAGATTCCACTACAGAGACTGAGTATATTGCTGCATCTGATGCAGCAAAAGAAGCAGTTTGGATTCAGAAGTTTGTGATTGAACTCGATGTTATTCCCTCCATATCGTCACCAGTAAAGCTATACTGTGATAATACTGAAGCGATTGCTCAGGTAAAGAAACCAAGGTCACATCAGAAGTCCAAAAACATTGAGAAGAGATATCATATTATCATGGAGATTATCGAGAGAGACGATGTAGCCGTGCAGAAAGTAGCTTCAGCGGATAATGTCGCTGATCCACCCACGAAGGCCATGACGCAGCAGCAGCTAGAGAAAATCTTGAGAAGATAGGTCTTAGATACTGTACAGAGTGGCTCTAGTGCAAGTGAGAGATTGTTAGTGATATGCCCTGGAGCCATATTTATGTATTTGGATAATTCCTTTTATGGCAATAAAGTTTATTCTATTATTCGTATATTGTCTATTTTTATTAGAATAAAGTCCTTAAGATATTTTGAATTTTTCATTCTTAAGAGTTAAGAATGTAAGTGATGAAGTAATTCGGTAAGAATATATTTAAACCGTTCACGATCGTAGGAGACTTAACTGGACATTATTTCTCCAGCTAGATCGTCACCTCTATTTGTTTCCATGATTAGTATACAGATACTAATGAAGATGGAGTAGTGAATCTCATACTATCTGATAACTGTTATCATGACAAATATGTGGATACTTATATGATAAGTAGTCGAATGTGACGTGCAGATAATATTCATACGGTAATTTACTAATGTCAATGAATATTATCTGGATCGTATTAGTGCATATAGTCTTTAGACCTGAGATGGAACGTTATCTCAAGTATAGGTGACTAGGATTTGCTACTGCTAATGTATTTGTGTTTAGTATGAGTATTCGACAGATAGTGGTCCTAGTTAGTTATACTTGGAGTTAGGTGTCCGATCAAGACGGGATTCGCTAACCTGAGTAAACAGGGAAAATGTCCTAACTCCTAACTCCTATTGATATGAGTTTTGTTCTAGATCGAGAAATTCTTGGCCGGGGTAGATAGACTCGAATAGAAAAGAGTTTATGTTCAAGTACTACAGATCTAAGAATGAAATCAGAGAATCCATATGATCAGGTATAGAGTTTGATATTTACCGTAGTTCTGGCTAGATCGGAATCTTGTAGTGAAGGGATTCAATGCATGGCATATACGATCAGAGGTTCATTAGAATGTTTCAATTATACATTCGTCATCATTTGGATTGTCACGATATGCTGCTAAGTGTCACTGGTGAACTTTGGGAACCAATGGCATTTTGGGAATTATGTTTTTGGTTACAAAAAGAGTTTCCGGTAGTGTCAAATGAGTTGATACTATAATTCCATTGCCATTTGATGATGAACCTAGTTAGTCACACACATTGAACGTGTCTAAACCGAGAAAAGAATTAATTCTAATTAAGGAAGTTAATTGGGAATTAATTATCGAACGAGGCTTGCAATGTGGTTGCAAGGGTGCTAGCACATCCTGAAACTGAGTTCAATATCAAGGATAAATCTAATTAAGGAAATACGATAGTTTCCTTATTTGGAGAGTTTCTATAAATAGATTGTCTATTGATGGAAACTCATGTCAAGGACTTGTTTGATCTTTCTTTCTTACAACAAGGGCAAGTCATTGGATGATTTAAGTGTGGGGACTCATTTGTGATTTATTAATTAATGTGGATTAATTAATAATTACATTTTAGTTCCTAGGGTAAAGATATATATAGATATGTTCTTACAAATAACCCTAGAACGCAATTGATCAATAAGACCCGATCTTAGAGACAAAGAGAGTGGTTTTCGGCCGAGAAATTACAGCAGCTCAGCCGCACTAATCCCAAGGCTGATCGGAGTTCGTCTCGGCTCCGGTTTGGCGTTTCGGTGTTGTCCTTGACGTCCTTGAAGAGATCCTTTCATTCCGTGACGATTCCGTTCGAGACCGGTGGCCTAGATCAGAGTATACGGGTAGAGAGGAACTAAAGGCCGGACACTTGGACTGTTAGTTTGATCGACACTAATCGACAAAGTTAGTATACAAGTCTAAACTTTTATTGTGGATTCGATAGGTGATGTTATCTATTCGTTTAGAAGGCGATTCTTATGTCGAGATATGATTTTAAAATTTTTGATTAAATGAGCACGCGATGAAAATTTGATTTTTACCGTAATTAACTTTTCCGCTGCTACCGTGCTCAGTTTGTTATTCATTTAGAAGGCGATTCTTATGTCAAGATATGATCTTGAAGTTTTTGATTAAACAAGCATGCGGTGAAAATTTGACATTTACCGTAATTAACTTTTCCGCTGCTACCGTGCTCAGTTTACTCGAGAGGAAGATATCTTGGTGTGCCGACGAGTCGTGTAGCAATGAGATCTTCCTCATTTGTTCTCCCCACAAGCTTTGCCAATCCTAAATCTGCTACCTGTATCATCGAACATGTCGCGTCAAATAGGATGGAGTAAATGCAATCGAGTTCTCATATGCGATATATAGAATCCATAAGTCAAAAACTCTCTTTCTGTGTTTGCGATGGTACCTTTGCTCTTAGCCCCTCATCAAGTAGAATGTTGCTCGTCTTTAGAGCGATTTGAGTTCTAGCAGTCCAAGAGTGAGGCTGATGGCCTGTTCAGGACTTCGTCGATGAATATTATTGTTGTCATCGTCATAATTACGTTTCAGTATAAGAACAGAACCCTACAAATGTGATATCTAAAGTACCTTTAAGCAAGGGATCATGAAGATGGTCGTTGAGAGACCCGTTCTGAACATACTCGTAAACTAAGTAAAGGTGATCTTCTCTGCTAGCATATCCTAACAGCTCCACCTGAACCGACAGACACTCTGCTTGGTACTTTTGTTCACATGATTTGGGAAAATGAGTTCGATTGCGAAAAGCTTAATGTACTTACTACATTTATGTGATGGATCTTGGCCAAGTCTTTAAGCTCTGCAAGGAACTCCTTGGACTTGCTCGATCTCATCTTCTTTATCGCTACCTCCTGATGAAAAGTGAAACAAAGATATCTGTTCAGTTTTCGATGATAAGTCGAGGATGATGCATAACGGTCGAGAGCTATTATACTACACCTGCCCTCCTACTAGTACTCCAAAGTAGACGCTCCCGTATCCTCCCTCTCCAATCTTCTTGCTCTCAGCAAAGTCACTAGTGGCATCCTCGATCTCCTCAAGGGTAAATACTATTGGCCTTTCCGATCCAAAAGCAGATAAATCTGCACATTTGAGTTCCGATTCAAACACAGGCAAATATACAAGCAGGAAGTTCCAAAAAATTTAATGCTTAATCTGATTAATCTTTATTGCCGTCTATGTCATCTTTTTTCAGGTGCGGCGTTTGCCACGTTTGTCTCTTCCCGCCCAATCCCCTGCCTTCCCGTCCATTCCCGCGTTTGCCCTGTTTCTTCTGCCTTTCACTTTGCCCCTTCTGCAAATCACTCCCAATCTCCCTGTCTGTTTCTTTTCCACCGAAAATTGGAGAGAGCTTTTGCAATTAGGGTGTGGTTGCATTGATCGGTTCAGGATTGTGTTTGCTTGGTGTGCCATGGAGGACGAATTTGGGAGTCGTTTTGAGGGACTCAAAACTTTCTTCTCCGCACGCTTGACTGAAATTCTTGTAAAGCTTCCTGTGTCTGCACCAGGCTGTTTTTAACAGAGCTGCATAAGTCCAAGAGTCCGAGAGAACTGTCCAGAAGCTCGGAGTCGGGGAGGCACGAGGAATCTCATCCACTGCGATGTCTGCATATCACTGCGATGTCTGCATTGTCTCCTCAGCTCTGTTTAGTTTGGAGAACCTAGGAAATTTCGTAGTTTTCCATTTTCTCGATGTTTGAAATGTGCATTCTGTTCTTCATCTTCCTATATGAGAAGAAAAACGAAAAATTGGTAAAGCGCCAAGTAAAGCACCAAAACGAAAAATTTTGTCGTCCACGGCACACTTAAGTCATCCAATGACTTGCCCTTGTTGTAAGAAAGAAAGATCAAGCAAGTCTTTGACACGAGTTTCCATTAATAGACAATCTATTTATATAAACTCTCCAAATAAGGAAACTATCGTATTTTCTTAATTAGATTTATCATAGGTATTAAACTTGGCTTCAGGATGTGCTAACACCCTTGCAATCACATTGCAAGCCTCGTTCGATAATTAATTCCTAATTAACTTCCTTAATTAGAATTAATTCTTTTTTCGGTTTAGACACGGTCAATGTGTGTGACTAACTAGGTTCATCTTCAAATGGCAATGGGATTATAGTATCAAATCATTTGACACTACCATAAACTCTTTCTGTAACAAAAAGCAAAATTCCCAAAATGTCATTGGTTCCCAAAATTCACGAGGGACACGTAGCAGCATATCGTGAGGTCCTGCTATTCTCCCTTGAGATTCTTCAAGATCTCACGAGAATTCTTCAAGTTCTCATGCTGCTTCTGCAACTCATTGCTCATGGAAGCATGCATATAGCAGCGGACCTTCGTGTCATCAGCAGACCACAAATCATATGCGTCCTGCTGATCATTCGTAGCATCCCCGCTAGAGAGTTCAATCTCCTGAGTCTCCAGGATGTATCCCAAAGCTTCCATGTTCAGGTTACAGAGCCAGTCCAAAAAGTTAGGCCCAGTGAGCCTATCATCACTGCAGAAAATAACAATATTAAATTAATGAATTTATGTATATATAACCATAATAACCATGGACTTTCAATCAAAATGGTCTCCCACTATCTTTTCGAATCCTACACTTCAAAAATAGGAAACAAGAATCCTAATCAGGAAAGATTCCTAGCGGGTGATTGAATTCTCATAGAATACTAATTTCCTCAGGTACCTACCATTATTGGAAACAAGCACTCTACAAGCGAACAACTCCTTGTTCAGTACATCTCTATGTACGGCTCAATCAATTCGACTTCTAGCACTCTAGACCTCAGGTGCCTGCCATTATTGGTCCATCATACATAGTTAAGTCTGACCCACCAAACCCTAGATGTTAGCTACCTCGGGTGCCTGCCGTTATTGGAAACTGACGATCTAAAACATCACATGTTTTAAAACATTCATGCAAAAAGATCTCTTAGTCTGTCTCGTGCCCCCATGTGTCCACGACCGACAGCGAAACAAACTAAAACTCTTTGGAGAATGCTTTGGTGGAGAGCCATGACAGAGGTTCGCAACCTCGTGCCAATCCCAACTTCATATTTTAAATTTGGAAGATTTTCTATTCGGTGACCTAATTACTATTTGGTTTCACTTTGCACATTATCCGTATTCACACATCACATGCATAAATATATATTCGGAATCGATAAAAACATGATCATGGACTTACTCTTAGCTTAATCCTAAAGCCACAAGAATTAAGCAAAATTTCCTAAAGTCCATAATCACACACCATGCTCGAACTTCATAAAAGGAAACTAATAGCATAAAAGGAAAATAAATTTCGTGCTAATTTTGTAACTCTTTACAAAATATCCAAATATCACATATTAGGAAATTTCCAATTTTGAAAAATATACAATATATCATATATCTAGTGTATCTTCCAAATCCCTTTGATATCAAATATCAAAATTTCTAATCTCATTAGAATAGGATATCAAATATCCAATTTCATAAAATCAAATTTTACAAAAAAAAAATATCGGTATTTAATTGTTTCAAAAATCTTATTTTTGAAAATATCGAAATTGCCCACTACGCGACGATCACCGGGTCGGGATAGTCGCGTCCAACCGCGCGCCCAGTCGCGTCCAGTCGCATCCAGCCGAGCGCCCAGTCGCGTCCAGTCACGTCCAGTCGAGTTCCTAGTCACGTTCAGCCGCGCTCCCAATCACATCCAGTCGCAGCCAGCAGCCAACATTGGCTGAGCTGAAACAACAACCAGAGACCAGAAAACCACCTGAGACCATCCCAAGTGCATCCAGCAGCCGCTAGTTGCGGCTGTACGTAGCCTATGATGACCATCTCGGGCTGTTCATCAACCAAGAGAATCGACCGGTTTGAATTCTCTAGGGCCGGTTACGAGAAACAATTTCTCGTACCCAATTCGATACCGAATTATTAAACACTTTAATAAATCACAATCAAAACCAAAATTAGGCACAAATTATTTATCTAATCGAATAGATGGAAGGCTCTGATACCACTGTTAGAAAACCGAGCACGGTAGCAGCGGAAAAATTAATTACGGTAAAAATCAAATTTTCATCGCGTGCTAATTTAATCAAAAACTTCAAGATCATATCTTGACATAAGAATCGCCTTTTACACAAATAGATAACATCACCTATCGAATCCACAAGAAAAGTTTAGACTTTTATACTAACCTTGTCGATTCGAGTCAATCAAACTAACCGTCCAAGTGTCCGGCCTCTAGTTTGTCCACACGAGCACGTCTCCACCGAGATTGAGTTCCTCTCTACCTGTACACTCCAATCTAGGTCACCGGTCTCAAACGGAATCCTCACGGAATGAAAGGATCTCTACAAGGACGTCGAGGACAACATCGAAACGCCAAACCGGAGCCGAGAAGAACCCCAATCAGCCTTGGGATTTGTGCGGCTGAGCTACGGTAATTTCTCATCCAAAAACCACTCTCTTTCTCTCTAATATTGGGTCTTATTGAACGATTGCTTTCTAGGGTTATATGTAAGAACATATATATATATATATATATCTTTATCTTAGGGACTAAAATGCAATTATTAATTAATCCACATTAATTAATAAATCACAAATGAGTCATCACACTTAAGTCATCCAATGACTTGCCCTTGTTGTAAGAAAGAAAGATCAAACAAGTCCTTGACGCGAGTTTCCATCAATAGACAATCTATTTAAGGGAACTATCCAAATAAAGAAACTCTTCAAATAAAGAAACTATCGCATTTACTTAATTAGATTTATCATTGATATTGAACTCGGCTTCAGGATGTGCTAGCACCCTTGCTACCATATTGCAAGCCTCGTTCGATAGTTAATTCCTAATTAACTTCCTTAATTATAATTAATTCTTTTCTCAATTTAGACACGTTCAATGTGTGTGACTAACTAAATTCATCATTAAATGGCAATGAGATTATGGTATCAACTCATTTGACACTACCAGAAACTCTTTTTGTAAGCAAAAGCATAATTCACAAAATGCCATTGGTTCCCAAAGTTCACGAGTGACACCTAGCAGCATATCGTAACAATCCAAATGATGACGAATGTATAATTGAAACATTCTGATGAACCTCTGATTGTATATGCCATGCATTGAATCCCTTCACTACAAGATCCCGATCTAGCTAGAGTTACGGTAAATGCCAAACTCTACACCCGATCACATGGACTCTCTGATTTCATTCTTAGATCTGTAATACTTGAACAGAAACTCTTTTCTATTCGAGTCTATCTACCCCGGCCGAGGATTTCTCGATCCAAAACAAAACTCATATCCATAGGACCTTTTTCCTGTTTATTCAGGTTAGCGAATCCCGTCTTGATCGGACACCTAACTCCAAGTATAACAAACTAGGACCACTATCTGTCGAATACTCATGTTAAGCACAAATACATTAGCAGTAGCAAATCCTAATCGCCTATACTTGAGATAGCATTCCATGTCAGGTCTAAGGATTATATGCACTTATACGATTCAAATAATATTCATTAATATTAGTAAATTACCGTATGAATATTATCTGCACATCACATTCGACTACTTATCATATAAGTATCCACATATTTGTCCTGATAACAGTTATCAGATAGCATGAGACTCCCTACTCCATATTCATTAGTATCTGTATATTAATAATGGAAACAGACAGAGGTGACGATCTATCTGGAGCAATAATGTCCAGTGAAGTCTCTTACGATCGTGAACAGTTTAAAGATATTCTTACCGAATTACTTCGTCACTCATATTCTTAACTCTTAAGAATGAAGCATTAAAAATATCTTAAGGAAATTATTTTAATAAACATAGACAATATACGAATAATAGAATAAACTTTATTGTCATAAAATGAATTATTCAGATACATAAATCATGCTCTAGGGCATATCACTAACAGGTAGCGGATTTTGGATTGGCAAAGCTTGTGGGGAGAACAAACGAGGAAGATCTCATTGCTACACGACTCGTCGGCACACCAGGATATCTTCCTCCCGAGTAAACTCAGAAGCCAGTGATAATACTTGTAGAAAAACTGAAATCGTTCTCAGCCGCAAGATGTTATAACCCGCAATTTCGGTTTCAAAATTACAGGTCCGTGAAGGAACTCCAGGTGACTCCCAAAACCGACGTGTTTGCATTTGGAGTCGTTTTGGCAGAGCTAATAACGGGTCAGAGAGCACTGACTCGAGACAATAATGAGCCCCCCAAATTGAAATCACTAATCACAGTGGTAAGCCTCAAGCTCAATACATGAAACCAAAACCCGAGAAGTATACTGCAGAACAACAATTTTAATCAGAGAGTTTCTTGTGAGCATTACATGTCACTGTTGAAACTTTTAAGGTTTCAGTTCATGAATCTGCCAGGTAAATAAGATTTTTCGAGAAGAGGACCCAGAATCCGCTTTAGAAGCTGTGGTGGATGGGAACCTTCGGGGAAGCTATCCCATGGAGGATGTCTGTAAGGTAAAATCTGAAGTTCTAGATCCCACTATATACTTCAGGATTCAGATATCTGACCGACTTGGGTCACTTCTTTTATGCAGATGGCAGAAATAGCTGAGTGGTGTTTGAGTGAAGATCCAGTGAACCGACCCGAAATGCGCGAGGTCGTACAGACTATATCTCAGATCATGACATCCTCGGTCGAGTGGGAAGCTTCCTTGGGAGGGAATAGCCAAGTTTTCAGTGGCCTGTTAGGAAGATGAAAGAAACAGTGTAATCCTGACATTTCTATGGGATTCATATAACTCATGAGTTAACTGTGTCATATAGCTTAATTTTTTGATTCATTGAGTAGGTTTTGCATTTTGAAATGTCCATGAGTCTTTTTGCAAACCCCCAACTTATCGTGGTAAGGTTTCTTAATCATCGAATAACTTGCTTTCGCGGAAAGATGTTTTTTCATCATTTGGGATCAAAACAATAAAACCAAAGAGAACAGAGCAACTCTGCCGTGAATATGGATTTTCCTGATATATTTAGTAGCAGGACCTAAACCACCAGAAGGAATGATCCCCGGGGTTACATCTTTACTAGCTTCATATAACAATTATATTATTTGCGAAGCTTAACTAAACTACTAAAGCAACTTTCCGATTCCCGAGCTTCACATCTATGCCATATTCCCATTGCTGACGGCTCCTTTAGTGGCTGATAACCTCTCAAGGAAGGCATTGAACACGTCTTCTCGGCTCACCATGCTTACCCTTGCGAAAGTGGGGTCGACCCCGAACTTCGTCCCGCTCCTAGCGAGTATCTTTTGCCCTCTCAACACACTCTGTGCATCCTTCAACTCCTCCTTGCACTTCAGCCATGCGAATGCTGTCAGAAAATCAAAATGCCAAGAAGACGAAGTGAAGTCAGAGTTAACTTGCCGCCCAAGAAATATCATTAAGGTGCAGAATTTAAGCTTAATGTGGTTTGAGAGGTTAATTACAGGGGTGATTCTCGGTGAACTCGGAGGAGAAGAGGCAGTACTCCTGAGAGAACTTGGGCAGGCTGAAGATCTCGCTCTGGTTCACGACTTCTCTCAGCCTCTCCCACCTTTCGATCATGAGACGCTTGGAGTACTCAAAGAAGTTCTCCGTATCTATGGGACGAAAGCCCTCATATCCATCACATATTGCTCCTAAGATCTTCGCTGCTCGAAATTGGGCTTCCTTTGATACCCCAATCGACATCACCTCCATGAACTTGAGCATCTTCCTAGCCACCTTCTCGTCCTTCACGATGGCCCACCTTCGACAGAATCAAACAAGAAATAAGCATAACATACGAATATCACAAGGATTTTGCAAATGTTTGACTAGAATTCCATTGAGATCGATTAACGGGAAAAAAAGGATTAGGTGCTTTAATTACCCGATACGAGAACCGGCGTGACCAGTGCTCTTTGAGAAAGTAAACAGCATGATGTCATGGTCAAGTTGGTGGGTGATAGCAGTGTATTGGGGCCAGTAGTAGGCCAAGTCATAGACCACCTTCCCATCCCCCCGGTTCACCACCGGTCCACGGGTATAACCGTCCGGGTTGTTAGGCGATGTCACCAGCTCTATATACGGGCCCTCCTTGTCAAAGTTGTACGCATCGCCCTCCCACTTGTACAATCCAGACTTGAGCAAATCCGCCAACTCCGGATAGCACTGCAAAATCGAAATATGATATCACTCAACGATAAATCATCGTGCACGAGAATTTCATCCAAGGATTGGGAAATAACCGCGCATGTTAAGACCCTTGAACCCGGGAAGAGGGACAGGGCAATATGTTCAAGGAAGATGAGCAATGAATGTGTAGATGACAGCGGAGCATGTTATGATGAATAATTAGACATTATTGCTTGCCCCATATGCATTAATCCTTCACCCAAAAAAGCGTACTTTGATCAATGAATGTACTCGCATAAACAAATGGTTTCCATTGGCATGCCACCCTATGGAAAACTCTTCCCGACCCTAAAGACGAGATCTAGGATTCTTAAGAAAGACCCCATCCACGATCTCGGGAATCATTAGCGTAACGCAACACATAAAAAGATAATCATACATACAACTATCAATCGTTTCATCATATTCTTCGGTCTGATCTATATCGCCGTTACTTAATTCACCCGTAGAGTTCGAATTATTGTTTCGATTTGTATAGGAGAAAATGGCGATAAATAAATGCACGTGACCATGTTACTATGTCCACCGATGTTGTAACCTATGCATGTTTGTTCTTCAGAGGAAAGCAATTTGTTTGTGCGTCTTGAGGAACATGTCTGTCCACTTTTGTCTGTCTATTTATTACTCTAAGCTCCTCCCTTTCATTAAAATAGAAATTTATTAACTAATTAAAGTCAACCATTCAAAAACATTTTGACTCACTTCCATGAACAAATAAATCCTAACCAATGTGCACATTAATTACATGCCACTACCCCATAAGACAAATAATTGTAACTACTTGGAGACGGATCAGTGTTAAATTTCATCACAAGTAAAAGGAAACTCTATAATAGACTGACACAATTTCCTTAAGTTACACAAAAAAAAAATTTAGAAATGAGAACTCATTCCGACTCTATTTTGATAAAAGGGGTTACTAAGATTTTATACCATTAGAAGTGGGAATCGTGGGCAATTAATGAAGTAAATTTAGAAAAATGGATTAGATTATTAGATTTACCATGTACAACTAATTAATTATTAATTAAGAAAATGGACAGTAAATTAATGTGGGCATGATATGATACCGCACTTTGTTAAAGTGGTAGTGGCACAATGTCACAAGTAACTAAGCAAATGATTGCAGAAATTTATAAAAAGAACATCCAATTTTATTCTGAAATTACCTTTTAATAACTATTTGCCAGCCAAAATTTGATGAAAATTAATTAGCAAAAAAAAAAAAGAAGAACAGAGGCCGTCGGCCCGATCCCACCGGCCCACGAAGTGAGCCGAAACGCCCACTCACCACCCCCCGCATCGTTGACCACCCCCCAATGCCCCGTTGACATTTTTTTAATTATATTAAATCATTATTTTATTTCAATAATTTGTCGTATAATCTAATGAATCGGCTCACTCATTTTTTTTTTCCTTCAGAATGAAAAATAAGTGCAATCATATCGTTGGATTAGTATAATTAGATATGAAACATGTACTATACCATTCAAAGTGTGTATGATATCTCATAGTCGATGTATCACATTCGTAGGGTTGGACATTCGGAGTGATAACTAATCCTAGGGGCAAAAGAATGATAGGCCGATGGTTAAATGATAAATAGAGTACGTAGTATATGACTCACCGAGTAGTAGGGGGCTGCGCAGACGACGCTGACGGGCTGAGGCGAGTTGGCCGAGAGTGCATAGAGCGTTGCTTGGAGGAGTTGGGTGGAGCCGCTCCCCACAATGATATGGCGGCCCTCCGTCGAGACATTCCCGACGAGGCTGTGGAGGCGGTGGATGGAGTCCTCGAGTTCCGGCAGAAGGTACCAGCACATGATATGGGGGTTGCTGAAGTAACTCATCAACTCGCTTCCCCCGATCACCACGTCGCAACTCTCCTTATTCTTCCTCCAGTATTCCTCGAACATTGTCGGATCCCCCCTGCACCACCAAAAGAAGAGGAACGATCATTCGGTTTAGTTAGACTCTAACGAAAAATAATAACAAACGAAACGGTACAAATGGAAAAGGTGGCGGGGGATATTTTCCAGGAAACTCGGAGAAAAACGCTTGGCCTGGCTCCAAGTTATTCCCATGAAACGGGAAAGTACCAGCACAAAACCGTCACAAAAGGAGAATAAACACTACTTACTGGTCGAGGTTGACGGGGGAGTCGGGTTTGAGGCCAGCTCTGGCAGGCCGGGTGCATTTGGAGACGCCGAAGCTGGCCTTGCCGACGCGGGTGGTTGTGTTCTTGGTGCCACCCATCTTCTCTTCTAATCTTCTGATGTCTCAACACAATTCTCAAATTGCTTCTCTCTCTGTCTCTCTGTTCTATCTCTCACTGTCGGGTCTTCTCGTCCCACAGTGAGTTGATGTATTTATACACGAACCAACAGACACAAACGAAATGACACGAACATTCACCCAAAAAAAAAGACACGAAAAAAACAGTTTTTTTTTTCCTTATGGAAAAAAGGGGAATTTAGAAAAATAAAAAAGGAAAATAGAAAAAATGGGGAAATTAGGTGCGTGATATGAGGCTGGGTAATTATTCCGAGCTCCCAAAAGAAAGGGATATCTTCCATACAAGGTAATTATGAGGATGATATCCTGGGTAATTATATGGTTTGGTATGTCACCTAATCCAAACCTTATCCATTGAAGAGGGAAGGGCCTTCGGGTGGAGCGCAGGGAAAGAGCACATGAAACCCTATTGTTTGTACATATATTAAACGACACCATACCGGTTAAAAGTTCAATAAAAATGTGGGAAAAGTCCCGAGAGTTTTTACTTTTATTAACATCAACTAATGATTTTACTTGTAACTTAACCCAATAACCTGTGTAATACATTTACCGTGAATTTTTACGATTATTAACATCAACTAATGATTTTACTTGTGACTTAACCCAATAACCCGTGTAATCCATTTACCGTCAATGGTAGGAGCGTTTTGCAGTAAATATTTGGAAAAGTTCAAATATTTTCGAAATTGATTCTTAATAAAGGATTTTATTTTATTAATTGTTCATTTATTTATATTGTATTCTTGTGCTCATCTTTTTTTTTTTCCCCGCCTGGCAATTGCCATAGCAAATGGTCAACACCAGGCAAATTATTACCTGATTGAACTTAGCCCTCTGCAGCAAATGGAGAACTAAATCGAACATTAGTTGATACACATGTAAAATTATGTTATATCATCGACCCGAAGGCCCTTCCCTCTTCAATAGATAAGGTTGGGATTAGGTGACATACCAGACCATATACCATATAGTTCTTAATTTCCATTTTTGATTATAGCCTCGTGGCAGTGTTAGTTGTTACTTGCCAAATTACATACAAGAAAGATAAAATACACAAACGAAAAGATAAATATTTCATAATTTTTCCTCATATCAAGATAAATAAAACAAAGAAATAAGGGGGGGGGGGGGGGTTGAAGTCACCCGAATCTGCAATTACCGCCATAGATATCATCCTCATAATTACACAGCCTTGTATGGAAGGCATCCCTTCCTTTCCGGAGCTCCAAACAATTAATACTGCATTTGGTTTTAAAATAAAATTTTAAAATTAGATTTTAATTTTGAAAAAAAGTGGTATAAATAATTATGTATAGAGTCCACCCTTTTACTTTGTATGAGTTATTTTGTTTTGTAGTGGAAAAAAGAGTGGTATAAATGAGATTCATTCTTTGACTTTGTATGAGTTATTTTGTTTTATTATGAGTATAATTAAGTTAAAGTGTGATTTTAAAATCAAATTTTGAAACCAAACAAGCCATAAGAAACTGTCAAAAGTGTCAATACTGATAAATGTTATATCATCGACCGTAACCTTTCTTTCGATCCTCACATTGATCATCATTGTCAAACTACATTGGTCCCATCAGGACAGCGAAGAAGACCCGAAAATCAGATCAAGAAGCATGAGTGCAAACAAAGCCGCTTCATTTCAAACGCAGCACCTGAAAAAAGATGGCATGGACGGCAATAAAGATTAATCAGATTAAGCATTAAATTTTTTGGAACTTCCTGCTTGTATATTTGCCTGTGTTTGAATCGGAACTCAAATGTGCAGATTTATCTGCTTTTGGATCGGAAAGGCCAAATAGTATTTACCCTTGAGGAGATCGAGGATGCCACTAGTGACTTTTCTGAGAGCAAGAAGATTGGAGAGGGAGGATACGGGAGCGTCTACTTTGGAGTACTAGTAGGAGGGCAGGTGTAGTATAATAGCTCTCGACCGTTATGCATCATCCTCGACTTATCATCGAAAATTGAACAGATATCTTTGTTTCACTTTCCATCAGGAGGTAGCGGTAAAGAAGATGAGATCGAGCAAGTCCAAGGAGTTCCTTGCAGAGCTTAAAGTCTTGGCCAAGATCCATCACATAAATGTAGTAAGTACATTAAGCTTTTCGCAATCGAACTCATTTTCCCAAATCATGTGAACAGAAAGTACCAAGCAGAGTGTCTGTCGGTTCAGGTGGAGCTGTTAGGATATGCTAGCGGAGAAGATCACCTTTACTTAGTTTACGAGTATGTTCAGAACGGGTCTCTCAACGACCATCTTCATGATCCCTTGCTTAAAGGTACTTTAGATATCACATTTGTAGGGTTCTGTTCTTATACTGAAACGTAATTATGACGATGACAACAATAATATTCATCGACGAGGTCCTAAACAGGCCATCAGCCTCACTCTTGGACTGCTAGAACTCAAATCGCTCTTGATGCTGCAAAAGGTATTGAGGATATCCATGATCACACCAAGGCTCGTTATGTGCACCGTGATATAAAGACGAGCAACATTCTACTTGATGAGGGGCTAAGAGCAAAGGTACCATCGCAAACACATAAAGAGAGTTTTTGACTTATGGCTATATCTCGCATATGAGAACTCGATTGCATTTACTCCATCCTATTTGACGCGACATGTTAGATGATACAGGTAGCAGATTTTGGATTGGCAAAGCTTGTGGGGAGAACAAATGAGGAAGATCTCATTGCTACATGACTCGTCGGCACACAAAGATATCTTCCTCTCGAGTAAACCGAGCACGGTAGCAGCGGAAAAGTTAATTACGGTAAATATCAAATTTTCACAGCGTGCTTGTTTAATCAAAAACTTCAAGATCATATCTTGACAAAAAAATCACCATCTAAACGAATAACAAACCGAGCACGGTAGCAGCGGAAAAGTTAATTACGGTAAAAATCAAATTTTCATAGCGTGCTCGTTTAATCAAAAACTTCAAGATCATATCTTGACATAAAAATCGCCTTCTACATGAATAGATAACATCACCTATCGAATCCACAAGAAAATTTTAGACTTTTATACTACCCTTGTCGATTCGAATCGCCTTCGTGCCAATTTTGTAACTCTTTACAAAATATCCAAATATCACATATTAGGAAATTTCCAATTTTGAAAAATATACAAGGTATCATTGTGGGGAGCGGCTCCACCCAACTCCTCCAGGCAATGCTCTATGCATTCTCGGCCAACTCGCCTCAACCCGTCAGTGTCGTCTGCGCAGCCCCTACTACTCGGTGAGTCCTATACTGCGTACTCTATTTACATTAGTTGATGTTAATAAAAGTAAAAACTCTCGGGACTTTTCCCACATTTTTATTGAACTTTTAACCGGTATGGTGTCGTTTAATATATGTACAAACAATAGGGTTTCATGTGCTCTTTCCCTGCGCTCCACCCGAAGGCCCTTCCCTCTTCAATAGATAAGGTTGGGATTAGGTGACATACCAAACCATATACCATATAGTTCTTAATTTCCAATGTAGTTTGACAATGATGATCAATGTGAGGATCGAAAGAAAGGTTACGGTCGATGATATAATATAATTTTACATGTGTATCAACTAATGTTCGATTTAGTTCTCCATTTGCTGCAGAGGGCTAAGTTCAATCAGGTAATAATTTGCCTGGTGTTGACCATTTGCTATGGCAATTGCCAGGCGGGGGAAAAAAAAAGATGAGCACAAGAATACAATATAAATAAATGAACAATTAATAAAATAAAATCCTTTATTAAGAATCAATTTCGAAAATATTTGAACTTTTCCAAATATTTACTGCAAAACGCTCCTACCATTGACGGTAAATGGATTACACGGGTTATTGGGTTAAGTCACAAGTAAAATCATTAGTTGATGTTAATAATCGTAAAAATTCACGGTAAATGTATTACACAGGTTATTGGGTTAAGTTACAAGTAAAATCATTAGTTGATGTTAATAAAAGTAAAAACTCTCGGGACTTTTCCCACATTTTTATTGAACTTTTAACCGGTATGGTGTCGTTTAATATATGTACAAACAATAGGGTTTCATGTGCTCTTTTCCTGCGCTCCACCCGAAGGCCCTTCCCTCTTCAATGGATAAGGTTTGGATTAGGTGACATACCAAACCATATAATTACCCAGGATATCATCCTCATAATTACCTTGTATGGAAGATATCCCTTTCTTTTGGGAGCTCGGAATAATTACCCAGCCTCATATCACGCACCTAATTTCCCCATTTTTTCTATTTTCCTTTTTTATTTTTCTAAATTCCCCTTTTTTCCATAAGGAAAAAAAAACTGTTTTTTTCGTGTCTTTTTTTTTGGGTGAATGTTCGTGTCATTTCGTTTGTGTCTGTTGGTTCGTGTATAAATACATCAACTCACTGTGGGACGAGAAGACCCGACAGTGAGAGATAGAACAGAGAGACAGAGAGAGAAGCAATTTGAGAATTGTGTTGAGACATCAGAAGATTAGAAGAGAAGATGGGTGGCACCAAGAACACAACCACCCGCGTCGGCAAGGCCAGCTTCGGCGTCTCCAAATGCACCCGGCCTGCCAGAGCTGGCCTCAAACCCGACTCCCCCGTCAACCTCGACCAGTAAGTAGTGTTTATTCTCCTTTTGTGACGGTTTTGTGCTGGTACTTTCCCGTTTCATGGGAATAACTTGGAGCCAGGCCAAGCGTTTTTCTCCGAGTTTCCTGGAAAATATCCCCCGCCACCTTTTCCATTTGTACCGTTTCGTTTGTTATTATTTTTCGTTAGAGTCTAACTAAACCGAATGATCGTTCCTCTTCTTTTGGTGGTGCAGGGGGGATCCGACAATGTTCGAGGAATACTGGAGGAAGAATAAGGAGAGTTGCGACGTGGTGATCGGGGGAAGCGAGTTGATGAGTTACTTCAGCAACCCCCATATCATGTGCTGGTACCTTCTGCCGGAACTCGAGGACTCCATCCACCGCCTCCACAGCCTCGTCGGGAATGTCTCGACGGAGGGCCGCCATATCATTGTGGGGAGCGGCTCCACCCAACTCCTCCAAGCAACGCTCTATGCACTCTCGGCCAACTCGCCTCAGCCCGTCAGCGTCGTCTGCGCAGCCCCCTACTACTCGGTGAGTCATATACTACGTACTCTATTTATCATTTAACCATCGGCCTATCATTCTTTTGCCCCTAGGATTAGTTATCACTCCGAATGTCCAACCCTACGAATGTGATACATCGACTATGAGATATCATACACACTTTGAATGGTATAGTACATGTTTCATATCTAATTATACTAATCCAACGATATGATTGCACTTATTTTTCATTCTGAAGGAAAAAAAAAATGAGTGAGCCGATTCATTAGATTATACGACAAATTATTGAAATAAAATAATGATTTAATATAATTAAAAAAATGTCAACGGGGCATTGGGGGGTGGTCAACGATGCGGGGGGTGGTGAGTGGGCGTTTCGGCTCACTTCGTGGGCCGGTGGGATCGGGCCGACGGCCTCTGTTCTTCTTTTTTTTTTTTGCTAATTAATTTTCATCAAATTTTGGCTGGCAAATAGTTATTAAAAGGTAATTTCAGAATAAAATTGGATGTTCTTTTTATAAATTTCTGCAATCATTTGCTTAGTTACTTGTGACATTGTGCCACTACCACTTTAACAAAGTGCGGTATCATATCATGCCCACATTAATTTACTGTCCATTTTCTTAATTAATAATTAATTAGTTGTACATGGTAAATCTAATAATCTAATCCATTTTTCTAAATTTACTTCATTAATTGCCCACGATTCCCACTTCTAATGGTATAAAATCTTAGTAACCCCTTTTATCAAAATAGAGTCGGAATGAGTTCTCATTTCTAAATTTTTTTTTTGTGTAACTTAAGAAAATTGTGTCAGTCTATTATAGAGTTTCCTTTTACTTGTGATGAAATTTAACACTGATCCGTCTCCAAGTAGTTACAATTATTTGTCTTATGGGGTAGTGGCATGTAATTAATGTGCACATTGGTTAGGATTTATTTGTTCATGGAAGTGAGTCAAAATGTTTTTGAATGGTTGACTTTAATTAGTTAATAAATTTCTATTTTAATGAAAGGGAGGAGCTTAGAGTAATAAATAGACAGACAAAAGTGGACAGACATGTTCCTCAAGACGCACAAACAAATTGCTTTCCTCTGAAGAACAAACATGCATAGGTTACAACATCGGTGGACATAGTAACATGGTCACGTGCATTTATTTATCGCCATTTTCTCCTATACAAATCGAAACAATAATTCGAACTCTACGGGTGAATTAAGTAACGGCGATATAGATCAGACCGAAGAATATGATGAAACGATTGATAGTTGTATGTATGATTATCTTTTTATGTGTTGCGTTACGCTAATGATTCCCGAGATCGTGGATGGGGTCTTTCTTAAGAATCCTAGATCTCGTCTTTAGGGTCGGGAAGAGTTTTCCATAGGGTGGCATGCCAATGGAAACCATTTGTTTATGCGAGTACATTCATTGATCAAAGTACGCTTTTTTGGGTGAAGGATTAATGCATATGGGGCAAGCAATAATGTCTAATTATTCATCATAACATGCTCCGCTGTCATCTACACATTCATTGCTCATCTTCCTTGAACATATTGCCCTGTCCCTCTTCCCGGGTTCAAGGGTCTTAACATGCGCGGTTATTTCCCAATCCTTGGATGAAATTCTCGTGCACGATGATTTATCGTTGAGTGATATCATATTTCGATTTTGCAGTGCTATCCGGAGTTGGCGGATTTGCTCAAGTCTGGATTGTACAAGTGGGAGGGCGATGCGTACAACTTTGACAAGGAGGGCCCGTATATAGAGCTGGTGACATCGCCTAACAACCCGGACGGTTATATCCGTGGACCGGTGGTGAACCGGGGGGATGGGAAGGTGGTCTATGACTTGGCCTACTACTGGCCCCAATACACTGCTATCACCCACCAACTTGACCATGACATCATGCTGTTTACTTTCTCAAAGAGCACTGGTCACGCCGGTTCTCGTATCGGGTAATTAAAGCACCTAATCCTTTTTTTCCCGTTAATCGATCTCAATGGAATTCTAGTCAAACATTTGCAAAATCCTTGTGATATTCGTATGTTATGCTTATTTCTTGTTTGATTCTGTCGAAGGTGGGCCATCGTGAAGGACGAGAAGGTGGCTAGGAAGATGCTCAAGTTCATGGAGGTGATGTCGATTGGGGTATCAAAGGAAGCCCAATTTCGAGCAGCGAAGATCTTAGGAGCAATATGTGATGGATATGAGGGCTTTCGTCCCATAGATACGGAGAATTTCTTTGAGTACTCCAAGCGTCTCATGATCGAAAGGTGGGAGAGGCTGAGAGAAGTCGTGAACCAGAGCGAGATCTTCAGCCTTCCCAAGTTCTCTCAGGAGTACTGCCTCTTCTCCTCCGAGTTCACCGAGACTCACCCCTGTAATTAACCTCTCAAACCACATTAAATTCTGCGCCTTATTGATATTTCTTGGGCGGCAAGTTAACTCTGACTTCACTTCGTCTTCTTGGCATTTTGATTTTTGACAGCATTCGCGTGGCTGAAGTGCAAAGAGGAGTTGAAGGATGCACAGAGTGTGTTGAGAGGGCAAAAGATACTCGCTAGGAGCGGGACGAAGTTCGGGGTCGACCCCACTTTCGCAAGGGTAAGCATGGTGAGCCGAGAAGACGTGTTCAATGCCTTCCTTGAGAGGTTATCAGCCCCTAAAGGAGCCGTCAGCAATGGGAATCAGGCATAGATGTGAAGCTCGGGAATCGGAAAGTTGCTTTAGTAGTTTAGTTAAGCTTCGCAAATAATATAATTGTTATATGAAGCTAGTAAAGATGTAACCCCGGGGATCATTCCTTCTGGTGGTTTAGGTCCTGCTACTAAATATATCAGGAAAATCCATATTCACGGCAGAGTTGCTCTGTTCTCTTTGGTTTTATTGTTTTGATCCCAAATGATGAAAAAACATCTTTCCGCGAAAGCAAGTTATTCGATGATTAAGAAACCTTACCACGATAAGTTGGGGGGTTTGCAAAAAGACTCATGGACATTTCGAAATGCAGAACCTACTCAATGAATCAAAAAATTAAGCTATATGACACAGTTAACTCATGAGTTATATGAATCCCATAAAAATGTCAGGATTACACTGTTTCTTTCATCTTCCTAACAGGCCACTGAAAACTTGGCTATTCCCTCCCAAGGAAGCTTCCCACTCGACCGAGGATGTCATGATCTGAGATATAGTCTGTACGACCTCGCGCATTTCGGGTCGGTTCGCTGGATCTTCACTCAAACACCACTCAGCTATTTCTGCCATCTGCATAAAAGAAGTGACCCAAGTCGGTCAGATATCTGAATCCTGAAGTATATAGTGGGATCTAGAACTTCAGATTTTACCTTACAGACATCCTCCATGGGATAGCTTCCCCGAAGGTTCCCATCCACCACAGCTTCTAAAGCGGATTCTGGGTCCTCTTCTCGAAAAATCTTATTTACCTGGCAGATTCATGAACTGAAACCTTAAAAGTTTCAACAGTGACATGTAATGCTCACAAGAAACTCTCTGATTAAAATTGTTGTTCTGCAGTATACTTCTCGGGTTTTGGTTTCATGTATTGAGGTTGAGGCTTACCACTGTGATTAGTGATTTCAATTTGGGGGGCTCATTATTGTCTCGAGTCAGTGCTCTCTGACCCGTTATTAGCTCTGCCAAAACGACTCCAAATGCAAACACGTCGGTTTTGGGAGTCACCTGGAGTTCCTTCACGGACCTGTAATTTTGAAACCGAAATTGCGGGTTATAACATCTTGCGGCTGAGAACGATTTCAGTTTTTCTACAAGTATTATCACTGGCTTCTGAGTTTACTCGGGAGGAAGATATCCTGGTGTGCCGACGAGTCGTGTAGCAATGAGATCTTCCTCGTTTGTTCTCCCCACAAGCTTTGCCAATCCAAAATCTGCTACCTGTATCATCAAACATGTCGCGTCAAATAGGATGGAGTAAATGCAATCGAGTTCTCATATGCGTAATATAGAATCCATAAGTCAAAAACTCTCTTTCTGTGTTTGCGATGGTACCTTTGCTCTTAGCCCCTCATCAAGTAGAATGTTGCTCGTCTTTATATCACGGTGCACATAACGAGCCTTGGTGTGATCATGGATATACTCAATACCTTTTGCAGCATCAAGAGCGATTTGAGTTCTAGCAGTCCAAGAGAGAGGCTGATGGCCTGTTCAGGACCTCGTCGATGAATATTATTGTTGTCATTGTCATAATTACGTTTCAGTATAACAACAGAACCCTACAAATGTGATATCTAAAGTACCTTTAAGCAAGGGATCATGAAGATGGTCGTTGAGAGACCCGTTCTGAACATACTCGTAAACTAAGTAAAGGTGATCTTCTCCGCTAGCATATCCTAACAGCTCCACCTGAACCGACAGACACTCTGCTTGGTACTTCTGTTCACATGATTTGGGAAAATGAGTTCGATTGCGAAAAGCTTAATGTACTTACCACATTTATGTGATGGATCTTGACCAAGACTTTAAGCTCTGCAAGGAACTCCTTGGACTTGCTCGATCTCATCTTCTTTACCGCTACCTCCTGATGGAAAGTGAAACAAAGATATCTGTTCAATTTTCTATGATAAGTCGAGGATGATGCATAATGGTCGAGAGCTATTCTATACACCTGCCCTCCTACTAGTACTCCAAAGTAGACGCTCCCGTATCCTCCCTCTCCAATCTTCTTGCTCTCAGCAAAGTCACTAGTGGCATCCTCGATCTCCTCAAGGGTAAATACTATTGGCCTTTCAGATCCAAAAGCGGATAAATCTGCACATTTGAGTTCCGATTCAAACACAGGCAAATATACAAGCAGGAAGTTCCAAAAATTTAATGCTTAATCTGCTTAATCTTTATTGCCGTCCATGCCATCTTTTTTCAGATGCTGCGTTTGAAATGAAGCGGCTTTGTTGGCAGTCATGCTTCTTGATCTGATTTTCGGGTCTTCTTCGCTGTCCTGATGGGACCGACGTAGTTTGACAATGATGATCAATGTGAGGATCGAAAGAAAGGTTACGGTCGATAAAATGGCTGTTATTATCACCCACTTGTGGGTCATCGCTCCTGACAACAACAAAAGGAGGCAAAGGAAAGAGTTCCTGTCAGATGTACTTCATCTTGATCCATTTCCAAAATTAATCACTAGCAAAGTTCCAACAATTTAAGGTTCTGTATCTTCAGAAAGAGCGCTAGCGATAATTGTTAAACAAAACAGAAACATGAACAGATCAAATGAAAAGATCAAACTGCTACTCGGACTCCTAACTAAGAAATGGTACAGTGATATTCAACTGATTTTCTTGAAAGTTCAAGCTTGCATGATGATGCACAAACAGCTGTCTATCAGAGTCAGGGTTACAGGAAGAGAAGAGGTGGCGAGAGATTTCGCTTGCCTTTCTTTGGAGGAGGGAGACCCTTTAGCTCCATCGGCACGAATAACACCCAACCAGGGAGGATAAAATTCTGGTCCTCATTAAAATTGAGGATCCGGCTCAAGCTCTGGATGTTGCTCATTACTGAGGACAGCATACTTGCAATGGTCAATAGCGTGTCCGACGGCTGAACCGTGTAGGTCACAACCTCCTGGTCATCATTCTTGATACACCCGCACATGAGATAAATTGTGACCACTGCATTCACGTTGAATATCTTCTGTTCGTCTCCTTCCTCATAAGCCTGACCATTGTACTTCTTGGACGACACGTTGTAGAACGTGTCCCCATCTAGGATGGTGTAGGACGTGTTATAGAAGTACCCCTTGATCCCGTCAACAGTTTGGCAAGAGCAGGGCACTTGGATGAGGTAGTCCTGCTTGTTCTGGTGCGTGAAGTTTGATATCTGCGACAGCTTGACAGAGTAGAGGGATGCGATCTCATCTGTGGAGAGACCGTTGCTGCTGTAATAGAGGGATGCATTACAGCTCTGGATCTTATCTGAGCAGAAGGCATACATATCGGTCGTGTTGGCAGGTGAGGCTTCCGAGTTTGAAACCTGAGCAAGGAAAGAAGCCAATAGAGCGAGGAGGAGGGAGAGAGACGACTGGGGGATCCGAAAAGCCATGCCTGCAGAGGGAGAGGAACAGCTGAATGGAAGAAGCTTGGGAGGTGATGATGATGATGGTGAAGCTTTATTTGTCATGGCATATTTGGTGGCATGGTCATTGTTAATTGCATGGAAAACTGCCCTCATTTTTTTGTCGAGAAGGGAGATTGGAAGCATCCCTATACGAGTCAAGACATTTGTTCATGTTTCGTAGTTTCCAATGTTGAGCAATACGGATTACAAATCCTACAGTCGATGGATACAAGTCACTGACAGCGACGATATCTTGGAGCACTTTATGGCATTCGCATCGAACTTACCATGAACTAAGTCACCCTACCATACCCGTAGTCAGATCAATGAATATGAAACGTTATCATTGTCGCCCAGCATGACCCGAGGATTTACCAACGTAGTGCCTTGGTTGTTTCATAGGTTGCTCATGGAATCCAGTGATGCTTCAGGGGGGACTCCTCCATTGTGGGTGACGACTAAAATTCAATGACAATTCAGTTCCAAGGAGAACAAATAATATTCTAAATGCAGGACAGGAGGATCTCTTGTTCATTAGCTCTTGAACTCGTATGGCACCAAGCTTTACAGGAAAGTGCATGCACTCCTATGTTATCGCCTTGGTTAAACGCTTAACCCCGCCATAAACTCGTGTTGTTTGGTCCGAAGGAGTAGAATCATAGTCGAACGAAGTTGCCTCATAAATACGGCGTGTCATTACTTTGCATTCCATTCAAGTCTTCCGTGAACATGAACAGAACATACAAGGAAGCTTTTCAAGCCGAACATTTGGCTGTTTGCCATCTTGAGATCGCGAAGGTGGAGGGTCACGGAACATAGGAAGGGCCTCACAACTGCGTCCCCTTGAAAGCAATTGAAAGAACTCATTTGTCAATTCGCCGGCTAAGAGGCGTCCTTCCATTACCATACATTTCATAAGGAAAAAAAATTAAATTTTTTATTTTTTTATTTCGGCTAATTGGGCATCTCTATAGGAGGGTCGGCCGGATCACAGTGAGAGTCGTAATCCTTTTTTTAAAATTACATTTTTATTCTTTTTTATTATTTACGAAGTAGACTCCATTGGGTGCCAGGTGGCATATATATGTCACCCATTAGACACCAATTACCAGTTTTATTACCATTGAAACCTACAAGGCAAAAAAGGCTCAAGAGAATGAGCTAAGCTACAGCAGATCAATGATCCATCTTCTCCAACCGGGTTCAAGGGCTCTCAATGCTAACTGGTCGAACCTAACTCGTAAATTATTAATACCTCGACACAAACTCCTACAGCATGATATGAGACAGATCCAGCAGCACTCATTTCAACCTGATTTTAGAAAAAAATTTAGATGTCTCGGCGACCTTCCATACCATATTTGTCTCAATGTGAAAACCAATATATCTTTGTAAGAATCGTCAAGTGAACTTTCCTAGTCATCTGTTGACAACTCCCCCACCCATTCATGGATCTGTCGTAGTTGGCATGTCCTTTGCCTTTTGCCCCTTCGGACAAATTTCTTTAGCTAGATAATCTCTTGATCTAATGAAAGATATGAGCGGAAGGTGACAGGCAGCAGAGAGGGGGAGAGAGAGTAAGAGAACACCAAGCTATTTAATTGCATTGGAGCACTTAACCAGACGAGCTAGAGGCCTGGATTTCTCTGCAGAATACAGTTTGGTTTTTCTGTAGCTTATGAGTGAAGAGTAGAGACTAAAAAGATGACTGACCATCTGCATTGCTCGAGTTGCTTATCTCCTGGGATTGTCCTATATTATGCTAAGAGGGAAATGGCCACCAAGCAGTATGCAAGGGTGTGAACGATTACAGTGCCAAGTCTCCTCCCAATTCTTCAATAACTTTTTCGACGGTTATCAACATGTCTGAGGAATGACAGAGAGTTCAAAAAAAAAAAATCAGCAAATTCAGCAGCATAGATAATAAACGGAAATATAGAAACAAGTATAACTTATTTATATTGTTTCAGATTCCTTTGTGAGTTTTATCATTGTTGAGCATTTCCTTTTGTCCGGTTCCTCGGATGGGAGCAAGCAGGAAGCAACACAAATTAGAGGAGTGGCTAAGTGCATTGTGCACACATCGCAACATTGACTTACCTTGAAAAGCAGAATCTTCCATGTACATCTGCAGATACAGATATTACATCAGTGAAGAGGCGAAGAACTGGAAATCAGTTATCACCCTCAGATGGCACTATATCAGTAAACAAACAAATGAACTCAACAGGGGCATGGAGTAAAATAATCACGTAAGAACTTTAAAGGAAGTATACCATGATTTGGGATCTGATGCGCTCTTCTTTAGAGGAAGTTGGCTGGGCCGTCACTGCAAAATTTTAATCAGAAAATCATTCAGCTTGTGGACTCCCATGCAAATGCAACAACCAGAGTAATCCATAATCCACATACCTTTTCCTGCCTCAGACTGACAGCTGGTCAATAATGTTGTGAAGCTCGGAGGATAAGCTGCAAGGGAGACTTCAGCATTGTGATTATGCAAGGTTTCTTGGTGATTCCCACATTGCTGAGCTTCAGGCTCCAGCTTGGCAGCAGGGGCAGCGTCAACTTCCTCTTGGCATCTGCAAGCATAGAAGAAGCACTAAGTGCATATGCCTAATATTGATTGAACATAAAAATTGCATCTGTTAGTAAGGCTGGATAATATATCAGGCAGAGGCAGTAATTGTCTTCCACCTGTGAGGGGGTGTACTGGATGACACAAACTCGGAATGTGACACTATTTCAGATGCTAAGGGGGGAATGGGAGGGTCGATTTCTGCTGCACTGTTCATGTTACACATACTTTCCTGCAGGAAAATAAGACATCAAACTCACTGAATTCTGAATGTAAATCACAGGAGTCCATTATAGAGAATTTCAGCAAGGATGGTTTACTATCAAAGCATTTGTGAATGCCTCGGCTTCACAATTTGTCCCGAAACGTAGAGCAAACTTCTGGACCTGCAATATAGGAAGAATTCAGCCAACACATGGGATACATACTTTCTGTTTTCGTATACGAGCAGATTTATAATGTAATGCTTCACAGGGCATACTCCGCTAGTCTATGAATGCAAACTCGGGTTTATTCTTCAACCTCCCTGCTTCAAATTACAGTAGCAATTTCGGGCTCATCTTGTAAGATAATCAAAACTAAACAATGTCGAAGTCATCTTTACATAGTGAGTCACCTCATCTGCACAATCACGGTAGCTGACAAGGACAACTCTGCTACCCCTAGCAGGAAACCCAGACACGCATGTCACCTGAGGCCATGTGAAGTGCAACTTGGAAATGAAGTGTTCTTCCTGAAATCGATTCGTATTTCGAGCTCAATTAGATTTCCTCATCAGACATGACGCAAAATTAAAATCAAATTGACGGAACTTTGATCTTGAACTTTGATCAGCGTTATCTAACTTATGGCGAATAACATCGTTGTACATACAGGATAAATTAGCCTGCTGCTTAGAGCGAGAAGCATGCGTAACTAAGCATATTGAGCACATCATGTCAGTTCAATCGAAAGTGAAACATGTCTACTTAGCTTACTCTAAATCCAGCTAACATGCACCGCAAAATTGATTGCCGATGCAGAGAAACTGATGCTCTCGGTGAAATCGTGCTTGCATTTTCCAACGCTATCACGTGCACTTCGTGCTTCAATCTTTCAATTCCAGTCCTAATCCTACTTATCCAAAATGACCTAATCAAACACTAACTTAAGAACTGCCAAAATCAGCAGAAGAACGGAAGCAGCGGACTATTGGATTGGATGATCAACGAACACACCATTCTCTTCTCTCCCAAGTAAACCGCGAGGATCGCATCTCCCTCGGAGCCGCAATCGATGAGCTGCAGAGAAGCTGGTGAAGTGGAGGACAGCCAGGTGCCAATGCGGCGGATCGTCTTCCCGGAAGTGCAGCTGCTCCGACGAGGGACGAGATCGGGACACGTTGAGGAGGGCGGAGGAGTGCGGTGGATGAGGAAGCGAGAGAAGTGGACCTCCCAATGGCCTCGAGTGGGAGGCGCCGAGCAGGGCGACGGCTTGCTCTGGAAGGCCACAATCTGCAGAGAACCCGCCATTGCTGCTCTCTGTCGCGGGGAGGAGGGAGACTGCCTAAAAATTTAAATCTATTGGTTGAGTGAAAAGTACAATAACTGAAATTATATTTAGATAAGTATTCACTACTTTAATTTCTTTTCACTTTTGCCAATAGCTTATTTCATCTTTTAAAAATAAATTTAGAAAATTCAAGAAAAAATCGCAAAAAAAAAGAAGAAGAAGAGGGAGGGGCAATGGTGGGCCCCGATTTCGGCCACCACCGTTGTAATCGAGATCGCCGGCAACGTTAGAGGTCGCCGACGACCTCGCTTGAGTAGTGGTGGTTGGGATCATAGCCACCACCGCTCGGGAATCGAGTTCAATACCTCGTCTCTCTCTTCGATTTGAGAGGGGTTGAGCCCCGATTCGTGAGCAGTGATGGCTTCAATCCCAGCCACCACTGCTTAGGCGAGATTGTCGGCGACCTCTGACATCGTTGACGACCTCAATTATGGTGGTAGTGGTCGGAATTGGGGACCATCATCCCCCCTTACATTCGAGCCAGCTTCGTCCCTCCCCCTTTCTCTCCCTCTCTCTCTTACAGTCAGATCGAAATCTGGAAATGGAATCATATTTACAAAAGCCAAAAAGTTCAAGGACACCGTTGCAAAGAAGCAAAAAAGTAATCCCTGCTAAGCGAGTCAACAAAAAAGAATTGATGCATTAAGTGCATTTTTCACTACTTACTCAGTTAGCATTTTTTTGATTGACTCTTTAAATTAAGTCACTCTTCATTTTGTATTATCAAAAAAGCTTAATTCTCTTAAGTGCTGAAATTTAATTGGAGTTATCAAGCATAATCTTAGAAAAGAGTGGCAATACTTTTTATTTATTTATTCATTTTTTTTTCTTTCAGTGATATACTTTTTTCCATTTCGTTATTATTCTTTTTTTATTCTTTTTGGTGTGAAATAGGGCGAGATTCCCGTACTACATAGATAGAGTAAGAAGGCACCAATCATATCGCAAAATAATAGGGGTTTGATTTCTGTCGGAGGGTTGCGATAAAGCGCGCTTAGCCAACCCGTCGGCACACGAATTTCCCTTGCTGGATGTATGCAATACTTCAAATGTTCAGTGGAAAAATTAATTTTTTTCGGTCAAATATTTCAGAAAAACATTATTTTCATAATTTCATAGACAGAGCATGTAAGGTTAGTTTCCTCCCAACAAGTGAGTTTTCCAATGCTCGAACTTATGTTCTTTGTTGATATTGCGCGCTTTTCGATCAATAATTCAGTGATTGAATATACTAATTAAAAAAATCAAATATTTTATACTTTTAAAGCGTTATCTAATTTAGTTTAAAGCTTTTTTTCATTATCTACACTTTTCTTCTCTCGTTAGCCAAAATCAGTTATGTGAGACGAATCCATCCCATGGCATAGAGGGTGTATGTCTATACCAACCTAAGTTCAAGACTAACACCCTAAAACGCTAAAATAAACAATGAAGTGATAGTTTGTTTTTCAAATCATCTTCTAACAAAATAAAAATAATAATAATTTGTGTATTTACCAAAATCTGTGTTTGATGAACATAGCTAGATCTTGTAAGTTTTTTCTTTAGATTATATGAACTAATTGATATGACAAAAATTATGGGAGTCCGATCAAGTATTTGTCAATTATCAGCAAAGATGAGCGGATTGTCTTGCGAACTTTATCCTCGTTTCCTTTCGAAATTCGTAGATTTAGTTCTGCAAGCTAGGCTTGATCTTCAACTATTTACGACGAGGGTTTTTAATGCTTCGCTATTATATTGCTCATCTTTTATTATAAATAATATCGCGCTTTGGCCTCGTATTGCATCCAAAGAAT
The DNA here is from genome assembly GCF_007655135.1 of Punica granatum. NCBI lineage: Eukaryota > Viridiplantae > Streptophyta > Magnoliopsida > Myrtales > Lythraceae > Punica > Punica granatum. The sequence goes on from NC_045132.1 coordinate 22,784,711, forward strand.
CTTATGGCTATTTCAGAATGCCTTCAATGATTTTTTTTATACTAAATTATAGAGTTTATGACCTACCTATATGTATTGGATATGACCTACATTATTATTATTATTATTATTATTATTAGCATTATTACTACTATTATTCTATTACTACTACTACTATTGTTTTTTTGAGATGCAATCAGTTATGCCCTTTATTTTTTTTCGGTGAGAACCCGATATTCGGAAACCCAATTGGATCTCGACTAATCTAGTAAAACTCTCACAATATGGATTTTCTGCATTCACAAGAACTCGAATCTAAGATTTTACTTAAGCGGAATAAACGTCGAGTCGCTTGAATCAATCTGTAATGGTAGTTATGCCCTTTGTTAATAACAAAACAATCCATATTCCATGAACAGAGCCCAAGAATGGGCCCTCACCCACAAAGACCCAACATCAAGGCCCACCCATACAAAACAATAGCCCACCCACCAATTGAAAACCTTCAAACCCCAATCAAAATGAAAATGAGAGGGCTACGATTATCAGTAAACTACAGAGAGACATAAAAGTTTTCCTCTACACCCCGGGCATGCACCAGCTGCTTTTGGCAACCATTGCTAACTTTCCTTTCAAGATTCTTGATGCCTAGTATCCTCCCTTGAACAGCATTACGAATAGAACTCTAAATCATATCAGGAGTAGATGAGAAAATATCGGGTGAGTAATATACAACCACTTGACTGTGTAAAACTTTATCACTGAATGATAAGTGTCCCATTGGACAACCCTCTCTTTTTCTTACTTTACATGTGTCATTCGGGGGTGGAATCTTACATAGTCACTCAACTGTGTATTACTCACCAAATATTTTCTCGGAGTATATGCTTAAGCATTATGAACCTTGTCATTTCTGGTAGATATAGGCATGCCAAGCCAACTTCAAAAGGATGACCTGAATAGATCTACCTTTGAGATGCTTAACAGCCCAAGAAAATTCAAAATCCCAGTCACCCTCATTCCTGTGAATATTATTCTTCTGCAGCACCTTCCCCCATATTTCCTACTTGCAGATGAAAAAAAGACGGTTCCTGCTTTCCTGTTCTTCACAGCAGAAACAACTTGTTGTGTCCATTCCAACTTCCCAATGAGCAACTCTATCGAGCGTGGCTAGTCTATTATTGATAACCAACCAACTGATAAAGCTACACCTTGGGATATATTCCTCCAAGCATAAGAGCATCCATTGGGGATATTTAGGTTCGAGAAGCTCCTGCCCTTGATAAGATATTCATTAACCCAGGCTATCCAAAGTGATCCAGCCTTATTGAAGAGCAACCGAACAAATTTCAGATTACAAGCTATGTTCCAAGTACTAAGATCCTCGACACCCAGCCCGCCTTCTCTTCTTGGTCTACAAACCATCTCCCAATTAACCTTAGCTCCTTTGGCATCACCACTTGTCCCTTTCCATAAAAAAGCCTGGCACTTTTATTCCACAGCCTTGATGACTTTCTTTGGCAATACAAACGCACTACACCAGAAATTTACCAAATAATGTATGACTGACTGCACCAGCATGCATAAGAGAGCTTTTTAAATGCCCAGCTGTCAATTCTGCATATTATCTTCTCAATAAGAGGCCTATGGTCTCTGTCAGTGAGCCTTCCAGGAATTAAAGGCACCCCTAGGTATCGAACAGGAAGTAATCCTCTCTTAAAGCCACTCAGCTGAACCATTTCTTGACTAACAGCTCGATCCATTCCTCCACAAAACAACTCTGTTTTCCTGGGATTCAGCTTAAGACCAGAAATGCTATAGAAAAACATGAAGATCTCAAGGACAGTCTTGAAAGAGTCAATATCACCTTTGAGGAAGATCATGAGGTCGTCTGCAAAGCCAAGATGGGTAAGCTTGACTTTCTTGCAAGTTGGATGATAGGATATTCTTCCTTGAGCAGCAGTTTTGTTGAATAGCATTGACAAAACCTCAATAGCCATCACAAAGAGGTATGGGGAGAGAGGGTCTCCCTGCCTTAAGCCTTTAGCACCCTTGAAGCATCCTTCCAAACCTCCATTGATGGATATAGAAAATTTGGGACCTGTAATGCATTCCTCAATCCATCTTGTGAATTGGGCAGGGACATCAATAGCTTTAAGGACATTAGTGATAAACTTCCAATTTACAGAATCGAAGGCTTTCATGATATCAGCCTTGATGACACGGCGAGGGCTGATATTATCATTTTGATATCCCTTTACAAGCTCATGAGCCATCAATATGTTCTCCCCTATACTTCTACCTTTACAAATGCACTTTGAATAGGAAAAATAAATTCGGGCAGAAAACTTTTGAGTCTATTGGCCAATATTACTACTATTGTTACTATTATTACTATTATTATTACTATTATTGTTACTATTATTACTGTTATTACTATTACTATCATTATTATTACTGTTACCATCACTATTATTATTACTATTATCATTACTAATGTTATTATAATTATTATTACTACTACTATTTATCATCATCATCATCATCTATGTAAAGTGGAAGAATTTCGAAAGTTTTAACGAAGGGTACGTTTACGTTCGATTTTCATATTCTTGCAAATGGATTTGATTTTTTCAATAAAAAAAATTGACATATAAAACAACAACAACAACAACAACAACAACAACAACAACAACAACAACAACAATAATAATAATAATAATAATAATAATATTATTATTATTATTATTATTATTATATATACAATTTACTAAACCATAACGATAAAGTTTACTTAGCAACGAAGCAAGTTTTGCTTAGCTACGAAGAAAGTAAAAATAAAGTCTAATTTGGCTTGTAGAATTAATGAGGGGTGAACATTTTGTCTATTATAATTCAATCATATATCGCAGTGGAAAAAAAATTTTAATAGGAAGTACTAATCCTAAATTTCAAATGAGACAATTAAATAAAATATATATAATATTAAACATAACATAAAGTAAATATTATAAGCATTAAAAAATTTAAATAAAAAATAAAACTCTTTCACAAAAACAAAATAACAAAAAAATAAAAAATTGTTTTAAATAGACAAATAAAATTAAAATCAAAATATTAAAATAAAATATATTAAAAAATTAAACTGTCAGAACTGAAATTACAAATAATGAAATTAAAGAGAAAAAGGTGATCATAAAAGTGCTAGGGACGCTCCTGTCAACTACCATTTCAATATGAGCCACTTTAGCAAAATTTCAGTTAACTCGAAAGTAATTCTTTGTCTAATATGTATAAAAATTATTGCAATTTTATTTTTCATACCAAAGTGTTACCTTTTTTATCAAATATCATAATGTTACTTTAATAAAAGATTGTATTAACTTCATTACCATTCTAAATATTAATATATATATTTAAGTGAGGTTGTAATGATGACAAGGAAAAAGACATGTGTGAGAATTTATTATTAAATAGGAGAAAAAAAGAAAATAATAATAATTATAATGTTGAATTGATGGAAGAATGAAGGGGAATGAGGAATTTATTATTAAAAATTAATTGTAATAATAATTAAGAAAAAATATGTGTGAGAATTTATTATAAAATAAGAAAAAACGACAAGATAGTAATGATTATGTTATTAAATTTGAAAAAATAATGGAGTGTAATGGCGTTGCTATGGAGTTAAATTCCATTACCAAACGGTTGGATTTTTGAGTTCTCTAACAGGTTTAACGAATTACAAAAAATTGTTGGACCAATAATTTATATTTCAAACTAATATATTATCAATAGTTTATATCTGAACCAATATTTACTTGATTGGGAAAATATACTTGATATTTGTATTCCTAAAGATTTTGATTGGATAAAGTTTCTCACTGGACTTGGTGGAGAATTGGTTTTGATCTTTCTAGGATACTACGTAAGATTTTGTACAACGCTTTACAAATCAAATGTATCGCACATAAATTTTGATTAGTCCAACTCTCAAAAAAGAGTTGCTTCTAAAAAAATACGTTATCATTAAGCACGAGTGCGAATTCTTCAATTTTCCTTTTCTTTTTTGTCACTTATTTATAACGGATAATTTTAGAACTTCCAGATTCATAAATGAAGCTTTGTGATGCAACCACAAAGTGAGAATATGAGAAAATTATGTTGTGGAGTACTTTTCTCATCATACTCTCCAATTTTTATATATATGATATATATATATATACATATATTATATTAAGATATAGATTTAATTTATTCAAATCGGTTTTTTTTATATTATTATTATCATTATTATTATTATTACTACTAGAAATGGAAATGACGACGTCCTTAATTGCAAGACTACAAGCTAAGCTACGTTCTCCTATTTGCTTGTGTACTAAGCTCATGCTCATGCGCCTCCATAGCGACCAAAATCCACTGCCGCCGCAGCCCCTGAGTGAGGCACTTGTGTTGGTCCCCGATTTTGGCGTTTTAATATTGTTCCTCGCAATGTTTATGTGTTTCCAGTGCTTGGTCGATGACGATCTGCCCTGGAATCACGACCCTGAACGCGCTGCTGACTCACGATCGACCACGAGTTCTCCTCATCTGACTAACAGGACAGGAGTAAGCAATTCTCTGCCAGTGACGGTAGAAAGGATTAGAGTTATCGCACCTCCTCCTCCTCCTCCCCCCTCGATGGGCCCCCATCGCCGACAACTGATCCTCTGCCCCTGCCACCGAAGGAGGTTGTAACCTTTATGGAGTGCCACAGCAAGATTGCCTGCTACGGTAAGGAAAGCGCGTCGATGGAAATAAGCTGCAGCAAGTGCGCCATATGCTTGGATGATTTCATGGGAGGCGATCAGTGCCGGGTGCTTGCACACTGCAGGCACGCCTTCCACCGAGCCTGCGTAGAGAAGTGGCTGCTGCTGAGTGATCTGCATTGTCCAATTTGCCGCCGGCACTTCCCTAGACGTCAGGTTGAGCTCCAGGAGTACACTGCCAGGGACGAGAACGTGGTATTATTTTAGATATATATATTCATATTGGAGATCTATTGCTCTTATTGTTATTAGGAAACATTATATATGTCCTATACTTGGTCGGTTTAAATTTTGAATATTTCGGTAAGACCCTTTCCGTGGTTGCTTCGACCCTTTCCATGGCAGGCCATGTCACCCTCGTGGTATTATACAATGCAAGTTATGCAGTTGCCCGCGAGTGAGCTTCATAAACTTTGCAGAGACTTCATATGGGATCATGTTTTGGACCGTCACATGATTCATCTCGTCGGATGGGATACTGTTACAAGACCGAGAAATCTTGGAGGGTTGGGTATTCTAAGGTTCAGGGAGTTCAATACAGCGCTTCTGGGTAAATTGGGATGGGGTTTACTGACCCGACCCTCTTCCATTTGATCCCAGGTATTACGATACAAGTATGTTAATGGGGAAGGCCGTGATCATTCTTTAATTGTTCGTTCTACTGATTCTTGGTTGTGGAAGACGATTGCCCGCGCTTGGAACGAAGTCTTCCATGGGGTTGGGTGGATAACCGGCGATGAGAGTCGAGCACGATTCTGGGAAGATCAGTGGATACCAGGACACGATCCGCTTGTGAATACCGTCCTTAACATCCAGGCCGATTCTCGGGAACGAGTGGTGCGTGATTTTGTGGCTGATAATGGGAACTGGCATTTGATGTGCCTAATGATGTGCTTCAGATTGCAGCCCAACATGTATTCGAATTTTCGAGTCCAAAAGCGTATTCTAGAAGACTCAAGAACAAGAATTTGGCTTAATTAGATATTAAGTTTCCTATATTACTATGATATAGTTTCCCTTAATTACATATTAAGTTTCCTATAACTATGATATAGTTTCCCTTAATTAGATATTATTTCCTATATAGCTTGAGTTAGTAATCTTAAGTTTCTTATTTTAGATTGTTTTCTTATTATATTTTAGGAAAGTAATCTGAAAAATATTAGATGCTAGTTTCCTATTCTAGAGTCAAGAGGGGTGTCTTTCCTCTATATAAATATGCACCTATTGTAAGAGGCGAAAGAGACGACTTTGATGAATTTTTGAATGAAATTGCTTAGAGTGTTTCTTATCTTTTCTTATCTAAACAAGTTCATTGTTTAGTGGCGAAAACCCCGATTCTTATCGTTCATCCTTGAGCGTGGCGAATCAAAACGACTTTTCTTACTTGTGGCGAGTCATCTTATCGAGTGAGTTTAGTTGGTTCTACCCTCCACCCTTCTTTCTTACCCAGTTCTAGTTCGTGATCCTATCATTTGGTATCACAGCTTAAGGTTCTGTTCTTGTTGGCCGAGTGAAACACGTGAAGGAGTGTATACACGAGTGTTTAGTGAGGAATTATTCTGGGAAACACAATGGATGAGGAAAACGTTCATCAGGTTCCGAGGGGACTCACACTCGAGCAAGCCCAGTTCCTTGGGCTTCAGCGGGGGCAAGAGGAGCTCTCTGCACGGCTCGATGTGGTGATCCAGGCTCTTGATCAAATGGCTGTGGCGCCTGCTCCTCTGCAACGTGCACATCGAGTTCCGAGACGGAATGTTCGAGTGGAAGATGAAGCTGACTTGGAGGATGAACTTCCTGAAGAAGAAGAGCAGCCGGTTCCACGAAGGCAGCAAAGGGGAGTCGGTAACAATCTCAAGTTAAAGATTTCGCAATTCAAAGGCACGAGTTCCCCTGAAGAGTACCTCGAGTGGGTCCTGCGCGTCGATAAGGTGTTCGAATGTTATGAGTACTCCGAAGCCCAGAAGTGCCAACTTGCTGCCCTCGAGTTCACCGATTATGCGAATCTGTGGTGGGAAAACTTGAAGGCGCAGCGAAGAAGAGATAGGGAAGATGGGATTCGTAGTTGGCGGGAGATGAAGCACATCAGCATTAGGAGAGTTTTGCACACCTTCTCGATCATTCGTCCCTCCTTCGTATCGCAGGTGCTGGTCTCCCCCAATCTAATGCTTGTTGTGGCTCAATTTTTCCGACACTTTCTTCTTTGGGAGATTATACTGTCTTCTCAGCCTATGATATGATCACGGGGATTTTCTCATCAGCCTATGGATCCCATATGGAAAACTATCTGGCAATGGCCTGGACCTCAACGAGTCCGTCAATTCATGTGGCTTGTTGCACATGACCGACTCCTCACCAATGCATATTGTGTCTCTCTCCCTCCTATTTCTTCTCTCTCACTCTCATCCCCATTTTCCATCTCTTCCCTTTACTCTCCCTTGGGTTTGAATAAATTAATAACATTGTCGTAAATTTTTCCTCTTTGTTATTACTATAATTTAAAATTTAATTACTCTTAATTAAATGCTTTTTAATCCCTATAAAGAAAATGATAAATTTCACATATAAGACGTAACGCAAAAGCATGCTAATTTACACGTCAAATGACATTATTTGACATCGTGAATCTTTCTCTAGTTATTACTATATTGAAGAAGGGTGTAGTGAAGTAACATGTGCTTTTTCAAAGTATTAATAACAATCACTAAAGTAAGGTTATAATAGTAAAAACCAAAAATAAATAAACAATTATGGTTGAAAGCGGGAGATGATCATAACACCAAACTTTTCCGTGCAAAGATAGTTATCCCCAAGCACCTTAAGACAGGGCCGTTTGATTTCGCAATCTGATTTTAAGATTTTAACTCTACTTACTACACAATAAAAGTCAACAACACAATTATTATTTTTAAATTTTTTTCAATTTTTTTAACCATTCAATTCAATTTTTAATAATAAATTCTCTCAATTATTCCTTACTTTTTCCACAATTCAACAATACAATCATTACTTTTTTTACTTTTTCACTTTTTTTCATAATTCAACATTACAATCATTATAAACAAAATAAAATCAAAATTCAACTTAACTCAACTCTAAAACCAAACACACTAACAATAGAAGAAAACTAAGGGATAATGTTTTCCCTTCAAATCCCTCGTTTTCCCTCCACACTCCCTCAAATAGATCCACCAAACAAGGAAAACACTCTTCCTTCAAATCCTCTCCCTCTATATCCAACTCCCAAACACACCCTTACTCAAGAACTCAATCAATGGAAATCAATGAATTCCTAAGTGATGTCAATGGAGCTGAGGAAAGAAAGAGAGGGCGGAGGAGTGTACAGAACTCACAAACTTGGCAAACTGATTAGGGTTTGTTCATTTAGGATTTTTTTAAGAAGAATTTCGAGTCATTTCGGGTACCTGACTGGTTGATCAAGTCGGTTTGACTTTTGAACCGAGAACCAATAAGGGTGGTACAACCCGCCCCGAATTTGATAATGGATTTTCATGGTCGAGCCTAATCGGACCGATTTGGTTTTGCTTACACCCCAACTTATTAATATGTTCATCAAATCTTGCCCGTGCATTGCATGTGCCTTTCATGTAGTTTATATAGTTTCTGACTACCTTCTCCACCTCTTCTCCTATAATCTCTCTCTCCCTCCTATTTCTTCTCTCTCACTCTTATCTCCATTTTCCATCTCTCTTCCCTTTACTTGTAAGTGAAATTTCTTTATTAATTAATTTTTAATTAAATTCATATTGGTTAATTAATTTGAAAAAAATCATAGCATTATTGATAATCTACACTAAAATCTTCTTTTACCCAAAGTTATATTATTAATTTTAAAATTAGCAATCAACAATCCGAGTTCATATTTTAACTTTAATTTTAATTTTAACTCAACACACTACACAACAAAAACACACATTTCCCAAGTCAAAAATTTTAACTTTAACTTTAACTCAATACACTACACAACAAAAACACACGTTTCCCAAGTCAAATTTATAATCACATCTCATTTGTCATTTTCCACAATCAAAATCAAAATCAAAATCATAATTACTTTAACTCTGAATCCAAACACACCCATAAATACTGGGCTTAGCGCGGGTATGTACCGAGGTAATCACAATTTACTGAAGTCCATCCGAAATGGGCCACCTAAAATCTCAGAGGGCATGCAGGCCCAGCCCAATGGGCCTCGAAATAAAATAAAATAAAATAAAATAATATTTTCCTTTCCGTCATCTCTCTCACGCTGACCGGCTCAGAGCTCCCTCTTTTTCAAGGGACCGCCCGAAGCTCAATCCTCGTCTCTGCAAGCTAAAGAACCGCCATGAAAGCTCTCCTCAACCCTCAATACTCTCTCCTGTCAACCTCTCCGGCTCACTTCTCCCGGCGTCGGAACCTCACGCGCTCACGTACCTCGGCATGCATCGGTACCCCGGTATATCACCCAGGCCGTCTGGTTCGGCGGATGCATCCGTTGACCGTGAGGGCGGCTGCTCTGGACTCGGCGCTGGTCGATCAGCTCGGGCTCTCCGACGCTGAGATCATAAATCCTTCTGTTTCTTCATCGTATAGGAGCAGCAAACTGCGGAAGCCGAATCAGACGGTGCTGGATGCTCAGGCTAGGGTATGCACCGGCCCTACCCAGACCAGGCCGCTCTCCGAGGAGCAGGCCTTTAAGGTTCTGGACACGATACTAAGATCTGGTGAGGGAATTTCACGTTGTTGTGATTTGGTGCGTCCGTCAAGTCTCTTCCTTTTTCATCACTGTCATTGAAAGTGGTTTTATCTGGTGCTTGATCAATAGCTAATGGGGAGCTTGGGAATGAGGAGCAAGTATCGAAAGCTCAAATGGGTGCTTTCTTCGCTGCGATGACAATCCGGGCGAATGCTTTCCCGGAAGCAACTCAGTGGAGTGAAGGGGAAAGGCATGCCATGAACACATTCTGGCCTCTCTTAGTTCGGGCGCTGCCGCCCGATGTGATATTTTTGGCTGATCCTGAGGGCTCGATAATGGGGGCAGGGAGTTCGATCGGGCCAATGTACACTGGCAATGGTACTAGTGAAATGAGATTGGTTGGTGCATTAAGGGAAATTTTAGCTGGGGGCCATCTTGGATATGAGGAAGTCCAAGGTGTCCTGAAAGATGTTCTTCCCCTAGAAGCTGAAGATCCGATATCTGCTGGAGTAAGTCAGTCATTGCTTTCGGCATTTTTAATAGGTCAACGTATGAACAGGGAAACAGACCGTGAGTTAAAAGCATACTGCCTTGCATTTGATGATGAACTGGGTACATAATTTAATTTGTTCTGATTTGTCAATTGATATTGACATCCTTTTACATGGATGTTTCAAAATTAATACTGTCTTGTGGTTGATGTATCCAGTCACTGATTGGCAGGTCCTCCTCCTGTAGCTGATGTTAGATCTTTGACTCATTACGGGGAACCCTATGATGGAAACACTAGATATTTCAGGAGCACGTTATTTGTTGCTGCAGTTAGATCTTGTTATGGTGAATCCAGCCTGCTCCATGGTGTGGAATGGATGCCACCCAAGGTGAGGTTTCGGGAAATTATTCATCTTGTTATGAACTTTGTTTTTCATCGCTGGCCATTTATATAATCTCAGAATTGTTGTTAGAATAGATTATGACATAATGAAAGCTTCTTGATAAAACTATCGCACAATTTGTTCCCATATAGTTCTTCAGTTATACAACTGTATATGTCAGTGCTTTTATGTGGTAATTCTGACTTTATACTGCCAAGAGTCACTCCAAGTTTCTTTGCATCTTTAGGGAGGTGTGACTGAAGAGCAAATGTTGAGGTTCATGGGGGCAAATACAAGGCTATCTGTCTCGCAGGCAAAAGAACTTCTCGAGGTCAATGGTGTTTCTCGTATTAAAATTCCCCGAGGGCATTACTATTCATCTGCATTTGTTTTGTTATGTTGAAACTCACTTTATATCATTTTTCAGGCTGACGAAGTTGGTTTTGCATACGTAAGTCAGCGTGAAGCTCGCCCATCTCTGTATGTGTCCTGTTTCTTGTTTTCTATTCATTTACATGTTCGTTATTCTTTCAATTGTGAGAAATGGATGCTTTCTTTTTTCTTTCTTGCTATTTTGATGCAAGTATTGTCCTAATAAAGGAAAAAAATAATGAGTTAAAGCAGTAAAAGTAATATTTTCTATTCGAATATCTAAAAGATAACTGTTAGTGAAAGTGTTGCATCCCCACATAAAAGTTACCGCAATGATGAAATATTCATTTTACCCATTCATAATGGTATTAGCACATCATCAATTGTTTGTTATGTTTATAACTTTTTTAGCGGTCATTCACAATGAGAAAACCTCTGAACAGTATTCTCACATTTGACTGTGATTTACAGATATTCGCTGATTGGTTTGAGAGAGCATATTAAAAAGCGTCCTCCTCTGGCAACTACTGAAAAGGTTCAGCAACTTGTTCGGGTGAGGCATTAAAGTTCCTGCTTTTTTTTTTTTTTGACAAAAGAATTATTATAGCCACTTGCTTTCTTGTCTAAACTGCTTGAGGCTACATGAAGCGATCTGTTCAGAGCCAGAACTCAATTGGGACAAATGCTTTTCCATACCCTCTTGTTAGATTGGACAATGTTTTTTAATTAATAACCCAACTTTACTCAACTTAACTCTATTCTTCTCCAATTTTAATAATATAATCATTACTATTTTGTCTTATTTATTTATTTAATAATAATTTCTCACTCATACTTTTTCCTAACTTTTTCTATAATCAATTTTTTAATAATAAATTTTCTATCTACTTTCACATCTATATATACATACATATATATTATCATACATTAATAAATTTGTCAACACTTGCAATCATTACACAAAATCAAATTGAGTTGGATCGCTAATCCAGCTCGAAAACCAAACGCTAGGTAAATAATTTGCTATTTACTGTTTAACATTATCATACTTAAACTTGAAGTGCATTTAATTTATATTCGCAACAGGCTAGGGGAAGGGAAGCAATCGTTACTGGATTTTATCATGAAGGCTACGAGGAACCCATGTTGATGCTTATGAAAAGAAGAGGCGTTTATTCTGGATTAGTGGTCAAGGTCAGAGAGGCAATTCTTTTTCTTCTTTCCTATTTTCCCTCTTCCCAGCAAAAGTTTTGTGAACTGTAGCTGTAGGTGTAGGACTAGAAATTGTGTATCAGAGGAACACTATGAAAATATGAGATGTGAATAAGCACTTTATCCGGATAAGACTGGTTTAGGCAAGGAACTGCTTTTCTTTTGGGGGTGAACTTTTTGAAATGAAATTGGACTGCTTTTCTTGTAGGGGGAGGAAGGAGCCCTGTCCATGACAACTAGAGTTCGCTCGGGAAATGTCTCTAAGGGACTCCCAGTGAACTACTGCTCAGGGTTCCGTTCAGTGAGCACAGTGTCTGCTATTGAACTAGATGGTTTGTTCTACTATATACTCCTCATTTTGATCCTGTCGTATATTGTTATGTCAAATTACAATTCTCATCATTCAGCAACGATGTCCATTAGGTAGAAGTAGCAACAAGATTTTTGCTGATTAACAATAACTTGTGCTTATTTGCAATTCCAGGTGTTTCTAGGCAGAACTTCAGTCTTGAGGTTAATGCTAAAGATTATGGTTTTGAGCCTACGGAAACACCGAGAACTGATAGATCGGTAGAGTTTCTCAGACCTGCTCTGATTTCCTATATATTGCTAGAATTATATATATATATATATAGGTTCGTGACATTGAACTTGAAAAGTGACTGGATAGAGTGGGAGTACATTACAAGGAATTTGTAGACATTACGATGAAGTCTCTTGAATTCATGACAACATGAGCTGATATATGAAGCTATAATTATTTTAGTTCTTTCCAATCTTTTTCTTTTAACGGGACTTCGAAGGAAAAAGGTGCTTTTTCTCATGGATCATGACATTGCCACTTGGCCAAGAAAGAAAAGTTGTTACCATTGTCCCTTTGGAGATAATGGTGCTACTAAATGCATCTTTGGCGAAAAATCTTACCGGACCAAACCCCACCATTACTGATTTTCGAACTCAAAAATCTTGGTGTGCGGACGCAGGTCTCGAAGAACATAGAGTTGGGATTGGCAGCTCTTCGTGGCCAAAAAGGCCCAGCATATGACCGGATTGTCTTAAATGCTGGGATGGTTGACCACTTGCTGGGATGCGAGGGTGCTGAAGATGTCTCTGCTGCTTTCGACCGGGCGAGAGAGGCCATCAACAGCGGCAGAGCCCTCAAGAGACTCTTAACCTATATCAAGATCTCTCAGAAGCTGAAGCAAGATAGGAATTAGCCAATTCAGCAAAAAAAAAGATAGGAATTAGCCAGAATTGCTTCCAGGTTTTGGTCCTTTTTGTTGAGGAATGTGCAATAAATTACAGGTCGAAAGGTATTTGACTTTCTGTTTCCTGGCCCCCCTTTTGCTCAGGGAATCAAATTGTTTCATATTCCCCCCCGCCTTCTTCTCTCCAACTTATCGACAGAATGTTGTATTGTTTGTATCCCTGTTCATACGAACGTTATTGTTACTCAACATTGTTAGTTAGAAGAGAAAAGTACAAGACATTCGGGAGAGTTCGAATTAGCCTTGATATTGTTGTCTGTTTCTGTTGCCACAAATATTTGTTGCAATAGAAGCTCAGTCTTCTCGTGATTTGACTATGATTTTCTCATACATCTGCGTGAGGAAGAGACTGGCTTTTGCACCTTTGAGCTGGGAAAGCCATTGCGATAAAGAAGCTCGGGTAGTTTATCGAGACTGCATCATTTTCCTAAAAGCCTGTGGATTCCGAGATAATCTTCTTATGAACTAGGATGACTGTTCCTTCTCCATCTAGCTGTGCAAAAATTTACATGACTGAACCAAGATAACAAATAAATAGGCACACCAATCAAACTAAGCCTTTCTGCTGCAACTCGGACATTCTCGGTCTTGACAGGACTAGGTTCATTTTTCCTCTCAAATGACTACGGAGGCATTAGCCGGGGATCCAAGCCTCCAACTCTGCTCTTATATTAGGAGGCTGGCTGCTATGGAATTAGCAAGGCTGAGTACTTCGAATGGAGGTTTGTTCATTACTTCGTTCACTGTCTGAGGACAGGAGTCCGTGATCCAAAAGTAGGTCATACCATCCTCGGGATTCCCTGCATGAATTTAACATTGTCAGATTGAAACCAATACTTGCAGCCTCATCCCAATATTTTCAGGCTATTTCCGGAAAACAAGCATGTGATGTGGGGTAGTTACACAGAAATATTGCATAAGGCCACAGAAGTGACATCCTACAGGGCTATGGTAAACAGTATTGTGGCCGCCCCAGCTTCTCGTGAACTCTTATTATGGAATGAGATGGAAACGTTGTCGTATTCCAGAGATGTACAAGGTTAACTACATGAGTATTACCTCCATTGTCATGTTTAAAACGTTCCCATGACTTGTGAGGAAAAATCCCATGTGTCACGTAGGCACTAATTTTTGCTGCTCCGTGTGCAGCCAAAACTTTCTGAAATAATTGGACAAGTACAAGGTCAACAACAGCTTTTGACAAGATAACAAAGAGCACAAACATTCCGCATCAAAACTATGTGCATGCAGAAGCAGTAAGCTGACAGAGCTGAAGGACGTATTGTATCGTACGGAGAACTTAAAGGGACTATTCCCCCTTTGCATATGGTATCAACAGCATCTCACACTATTATATCGCTCTTGTCGATGACATACAGGGGCAACATGTGTCGGCCCAGATTCCACAAGATGTATCTAACTAGAGTTTCTGTCAGAGTGCCACCTGAGCTGTAGTTTTCTAGTAACTACTGGGGGCAGAATGAGTGTGGCTGACTAATCCATAAGCACAGGTAAGATGGAAAGTGGATCGGCTTACCTGGCATTCTATTAGAGTGCCACCTGATTGGACCAGATCATCAACTATAACAACATGCCTTCCTTTGGGATCCCCCTCCTTAAGGCGCACAATGCGTTGATTACCTTCCCGAACTTTAGCGCAAACAATCTACAAGGACGCGATGGGACAGGTTATGCAGCAGCAAGGACAATACAAAAGCAAGAATGTCTGATCTTTGCTGATAGGCATAGACTTCATCTGACAGAACGCCAGATTATAACTATACTAGAGAACCAAAAATTTGACAAGTAAAAAGAAAATTAGACATACCGTTGGAAAATGCTGTAGTTGATTGTGAAAACGTTTCCATGCACCATCATCAGGAAAGGCAATAGATATCTGAGCATGGACAGTCCACACAGTTTGTTACGAAGAATTCCAGCTTGAGAAGCCAATGCATTACATCACATATAGAACCTCTTCAATTAGCAGAATCATTTTGACTAGGAACATAAACAATGTAGAGGTAGGTTACTAGTATTACTATTATCAGTATCACTTAAAATCATGAGCCAAACAATAATACCAAATCACAGTATCTTACATTGTCAGAATCAGGGAGCTGCTGGAGTCTATTTTTAAGCAAGGGTATCCCACTCTCGAAGCATGGCAAAATGTTGTCACCGAAGTAGAATCTCTCCTGTGAACCACAGACAAGTAGGGAAGTAATCATTTCAGGTACATATATATGTATACGCTACACAGACACGGAGAAAGCACAAGTTCGATAATATAAGCATGAACCTGCAAGGCATGGATATCAAAGGTAACTAAACTAGTAGGCCCTCCTCTAGATATTGGAACGTTCGACAATATCCTTGCTAGTGTAAAAGCTGTTGCTACATCTCCCTCGTCCTCCATACGCTCAGAAGTGCCCGTGGGGAAAAACGGAAGCACGAGCGTGAATGAAGACACAAATAACTTTGGTAATGCATAGATGATAGAGAGCTGCTCAAAGATCACCCTCGGGGAGCTAAACGATGCCAGAAAAGCGACATGCTGCCCTCGAATCCCCTGAGCGTTGGGTATGAACAAGTTGGGGAATCCATCATCAAATGTCCTGTAAAGTGCCATCAGCAGAATACAATTAGCACTCCATCACATGAAAAAGGGACGGCATTGTCGGACATTCAGAGACGGCTAAGTAATCTCGTTTCTCGACAAGTGATCGTAAAATCACGAAGGTACATAGAAGTGTATCTGCAGAGAAGATCGGAAAATGGAAATCGTGACAAAATTTTGTTCAATTACGTCCATACCGAAAGAACTGCATTGATGATTCATCAGCCGCGATCAATCAAATCATTTGCACTCACTAAAACCATGGAAGCACGCTCACGCACACGGATCAAGAAATGTCGCGAAATGCCGTTAGAACTAGTGATAGGAAACGGAACAAGAGAGAACCTCCAGTTGATGCTGCGGAGCTCAATGTAGTCCGACTGAGCGGCGACTCTCTCGGCGAGCGGCTTGGTCTCGGCGCAGTAGAAGAGACAGACCTTCTTGGCTCCCTTCGCGGCGGAATCCAGCCCGGCGCTCGCAGCCATTGGGATCGAAGCAGCAGAAGACGACCCGTGGATGACGTGGATAGGATCAACGCTGGGGAAATAGTCGACGGTTATCCAGTTCTGCGAGTCATCGAAGCTCCGGAGCTGGGACCTGCATGCGAGGCGGAGGCAGCCGGAGGGAGGAGGGCTATGGAGGGATGGAATCTTGGAGAAGAGGAGGTTCGATGGGGTTCTGAGGGAGGCGGAGGAGCGGGTTCCGAGAGAGGAGGGCGGAGGTGCCGCCGCCGCCATGCGTAATCAGTTGCGGGGCTCTGACCAGTCTACGCGCCGACGGTTTCGTGCTGCGATGTCAGTGGGCATTTTTGTCCTCTTGATAGGAATGCTGTGTGGTCCGGGCGCACCACGTCAGATGTAGTAAGATGACTAGAAGCTTGCCAATCATCTTGTTTTCCACGTGTTACTATGAATTTTTTCGACTGCGCAAGTAGAACGGATTTTGACCGGACTAAGGTGTTTGGTTCGAGAATTGACAGCCTCAGGATGGTTGGTTCGAGAATTGTTAAATTACATGAAAAATTTTAATTAAAAAACTGAAATATTCATTTACCATTCAATATGAAATTAGAGAGATTGGAATGTAAACTCAATATACTTGGTAAATAAATGTGTAAAATTACGGTGAATATATACGGTAATTTTCTTTTGGTGAATCAGCATAGATGATGATTTAATAAATTCACTGAAAATTATAATATTGCAGAATTTCCCTTTTTTGATAATCAAACATCTTTTTAAAGATGATTGATTGAGGAATTATGCATTCACCTAATCCCAAAATCTTCTGCTGCATCAATTCTCATTGCCTCTCAAATTGTAGATAGCATGTCCCAAATTTTGTAACTAAGCTTGATAGTTTTCATTTTACCAAATGTTTAAAAAAAAAATTCCAACTCAATGAGGAATTGCGCACATATGAACCTCACCGATATCATTTTGTTGAGATGTGAGCGGACGGATCTAGATCCATATTATCTTTGAAAATGAATCGAGAAAGAATCTTACCATAGATAACTTATAAATAATCACATGCTACTTTCTTTTTCGACAAATAACTAGTTTTTATCGGCTTCACGGTTTTTCTAGAAATCAATCGAACCACGATAAGATTAGGGATTTACTATCCCGAAGATCTAATTACGAGTGATAATATTCACCGAACATTTTCCTTCCAGCCATAATCTGATACATAATGTGGGAGGTCGGATATGCTCATAGGCCATGTACGTGTACTCATTTTGAACATTAGCTCATCTTGTCAGGTTAATAGTCTAGAAATCGTTAGCCGATATTAACGGAAACGGTACCGAAAAAACGCATCTTCATCGAGATACAATTAAATCAACATCCTCTCTGGGATTCGGGTGGCGGATTCAACTCGCTCTTCTTACTAAACGAACGACACTCTCACGACAGTGTAACTTCGAGAACCCTCTGCTTTGACATGCTAGTTGACTTAGCCTTCTCCCCTTCCCGGAATCAAAGTAATCGCGCCGAAACTCGACCGTCCAAGGTGCTAACAGTCTTCCACCGGTCGCATCCAGCCCAACACCCCATAATCTCATCGAACCGGGCCCGACCGAACAAAAAAGCAGGCCCAAGTCCACTAGCAAATCTGTAAATGCAAGAAGACAGCCGACGATGCAATAATAGACTCGCGGTCGATGTCGACCGCAATGCGGTCCCTGAAACCGACCGGAGCGAGTGAAACTTAGTGAGATATATACGCCCAAATGGATACAAGCTATCTGTACTTGGAGCCAACAGAATCAAACGCATCCTCCTCGTCCTCAATTGTCGACCAAGAACTCTCCGGTTGAAGCTGCACCACACTTCCCCAACTTTTTATCCTCTCCGAGCTCGGAATTCCCCTCACGAAGTCGCGCAGAATAATCCAAATCTAATCCAACCCCTTCGACACAAATTTCAGTGGCTCTCGTGATCCAACCTCCTTGCCCGCATGACACGACATTCACATCTCATAAGCCCCACTTTAAACATATTCTCTCTCTCTCTCTCTCTGGATGAGACAAAACGACACTGAGCTTGTGAGTGAATCTCTCTGAACGCCTCTCTGAAGTCTGAACAGCGCCCTGCTACGTGGGGGAGGCTAACTGGTAGCTCAGAGGTAAACGGCTTCGACCTTCGATGGCTGGCTGGTGGCAGCCTCCGCTTGCGCTTTGCGTCTCCGTTTTACTCGAGGATATTCTGATTCGATGCCCACCTGCATGTTTGTGGCAGACACCGAGTTCTGTCAAGTGGGTCTTGTTTTGTTTCTCTCGTCGGGCTGTCGGTCGATGTTGTTCGTCTTGCTCTTCTTGTGCTTCCTCGTGATCGTTTTGATTGTAAAGTTTGTGACACCTGATTGGTTATTGGGTGCTGGCCAGTATTCTCGTTCAATCAGTGTTTGTGTCTGCATGGAGTTTTGTATCTATTGGGCATTGCCAGACGACCTACGGACTGTTTCCTTCTGCTGATTATGTGTTTTCTCATCGAGTTGGCCGGTGTTGCTCCTGTATGACTTGTCTAACCCCGGGTCACTGAGTTTTTGGTTGTTCTGGGATGATGTTCATCTGTAATTTGTCTGCTGATTGTTAGTTTCTACAGTATGTTGAGTTTCAGTTTTCACGGTTCATTTTGTTCTCCATCGGATGCTATTTATGTTGAATTTGGTCCTATGTTGATTCTCAATCGCACTGTTTCATATAGTTTTCTAGATGTGCTTGACGGATAGTTTAGCATGTCCAATGATGTTCAGAGTATGGTCGGAAAAAAAAGCGTTTGCAGGATGTCGTCGATACTGCAACCCGCTATTCGTTCAACTTCCTGTTTTTTTTCAAGAGATTTGAAACTTCTCTTTTTGATCTGAGGATTAAGGGAACCTTGGACCATGAAAATGTGGAATATTAATTTCAATTTATTGGTCCAGTTATGTATTGTCCTCTCGATCATTATACTCCCTGTACTATATGAATCTAGTTGGAAATTTGAAGCTTATATTTCTTCTGCAATTTCTGTTCCTGTCTAGTAGAGGGTTGACTTCCGGTTGAAGTGAATAGCCCCATCATGTCGCCGAAGGCATTGGACTATGAGTCGCTGAACGAAAATGTCAAGAAGGTCCAGTACGCTGTTAGAGGCGAGTTGTATCTCCGAGCCTCGGAGCTTCAAAAGGAAGGGAAGAAGGTATTCTATTGTATCATGATTGAGTTTCACTTCTTAGTTGGATTTCTGGATGTGAACTGAATGATGATCTTTTTCCATTGCAGATTATCTTCACCAATGTCGGGAACCCTCATGCTCTGGGACAGAAGCCGCTGACCTTTCCTCGCCAGGTAAAAGAGGTTTCCAGATGTTCAATCTCTCTATCAAGGCCGACATGCCTGTTAATACTGTAGTATTGTTAGATTTGGGCCTGTAATTTTTCCGTAGTTATTGACATATGAAGCGCGTAAAAGTTAGGGAGATGGGGAGTAGATTTAACATCTCATCAAAGTTTCGGAGTCCGATTGAGTCAAGAGTACTTCTTCCTAAGTAGATTCATATCTGCATCTACTTAATAATCTGCTTAAGAAGTCTCTGGCATCCCATCGTGTCTCTTCTCCACCTTCTTTTACCTCTTTTCGGATGATCTCATTATTGAGTAAATCTTAAGAACTCAATCTGTTAAGCTTATTAAACTAGTCCTAGTCTTTGAACTTTGTAATGAGTCGAGTGAACACTTTGTCGCAGGTGGTTGCCTTGTGCCAGGCTCCTTTTCTACTGGACGACCCCAATGTAGGGTTGCTCTTCCCGGCTGATGCTATTGCAAGAGCCAAGCACTATCTCTCACTTACCTCGGGTGGTCTAGGTATGTTATATCCGCAGCATTTCACTTGGTGTAGCCAATGAAACGGAATGTTCACTAGGGTATAATGGCTTGAAGGAGTCCTCCATCAACTCTTGTGGTATTCCCTTTATGGACTTGGGACTACTGTCAGTTTATTCTCAAACTCAATTTTGAATGGTCTTTATTCTTTCGAACAGGGGCTTACAGCGATTCTCGTGGTCTTCCGGGGGTCAGGAAGGAAGTGGCAGATTTCATTGGAAGGCGTGATGGTTACCCAAGGTGATATGGCTAGAATTTCTGGACTTCTCCCTCCTCCTCCATTTCCTGCTTCAGTTCTACATACTTACAAAATGGCCTTAAATGCTTGATGTTTCTTGCTTGATTGGCAGTGACCCAGAACTAATATTTCTCACTGATGGTGCAAGCAAAGGTGTGATGCAAATCCTCAATGCAATTATTCGCGGTGAAGGAGATGGGGTGAATTCTTTTTCCCTCCATGCAACATTCTTTTTCTTGCCTTTGCATTCCTTTTGACATCCTGGACTTTCAGTGATCGTTCTCTTTCTACTTTCAAGTACATAAAATATTTCTGCTTCCGTTTGTGAATTTATTCCACCGTGACTATTCCCAGGTTCTGGTGCCAGTCCCACAGTACCCACTTTATTCTGCTGCAATAGCTCTCTTTGGCGGCTCTCTTGTCCCATATTACCTTGAGGAGACTGCCAACTGGGGCCTTGACGTAGCTGACCTTCGCCAATCAGTTGCACAGGCTCGCCGGAAAGGGATAACAGTGAGTATACATTTTTTTGGGTAGTATATCTATATTATAGGGTGGATTGAATCCAGTAAACCTGGAAAGCTTTGGACTTTGAAAACTTATGGGAAATAATTCCTAACAATGAACAGATCATTTGTTTCCTTTTTCGGTTAGTTCAGTACCTCCTATGTGGCTTTTGATTTTATTGTATCCTGGGATATGACCAGGTTAGAGCTATGGTTATTATAAACCCTGGAAACCCAACTGGGCAGTGCCTCAGTGCAGCAAACCTGAGAGAAATTCTGCAGTTCTGTTACCAAGAGAACCTCGTCTTGCTCGGAGATGAGGTATATCAGCAGAACATATACCAGGACGAGCGTCCCTTCATCAGTGTCAAGAAGGTATTATTTTCTCTTCCTATTGTTTTGTTATCACTATAATAGTTTTAAAAAGTGGATTGGACTAGTTGAAAATCAGACCCCCGACCAGTATGATCTTGGAAAACTAGACCTTTAAGTAAACCAATCGGGTCTTTGTCTTGAACCGATCCTTTTTTCCTTATATTTTCCTTTTTTGATTGAGTTTCTATACTATTCTGTTTATTGAGCCAGCTGAACCATGAATTGATTGTTCGGTTGGTTCACTGTCCCTTCCTTCAAAAAACCCAGGCTTTAAGCATTTTTGGTGAATATGCTCATATCTTCTTTGCTGCTCAAAGGTGTTGATGGACATGGGTGGGCCTATGAGCAAGGAAGTGCAGCTTGTTTCTTTCCACTCAGTGTCAAAAGGTTACTGGGGTGAGTGTGGACAGAGGGGAGGATACTTCGAGATGACTAACATTCCTCCGAGGGTACTGGGCCAATATATTACAATTTCCAGCTCGTTTCTTTCTACCTATGGGTATTATTTCACAGATGTAAACCATAACTATGCCCTATTAAAGTTCATCTTCGTGTTCTGATGTTGCAGACTGTTGACGAGATCTACAAGATTGCTTCCATATCACTTAGCCCCAACGTTCCCGCCATGATCTTTGTGAGTACGATCTTCGTGTTCTAAAGTTCCCTGTGTTGTCTCGGACTTGGCTTTAATATTGAGATTCATTCACACCTTTTTCATACAGTTGGGATTGATGGTTAACCCTCCAAAACCTGGGGATATTTCGTATGACCAGTTTGTACGGGAAAGGTACGCCATCTAACAAATACATTGGTTGCTATATCAATGTGAGGCCATTTCCTCGGTAATATATAACGGTGAACTATTTTGTAAAACAGCAAAGAGATCCTTGAATCGCTCAGGAGAAGAGCTAGGATTATGACGGATGGGTTCAACAGCTGCAGGAATGTTGTTTGCAACTTCACTGAAGGTCTGGGAGTCATTACCTTCAGAACATATTTTCGCATCCCTTTAATTTACCATGAAGTTATCAACTGGTCTTCTGCATAGGTGCCATGTATTCGTTCCCTCAAATACGTTTGCCGCCGAGAGCAATAGAAGCCGCCAAGAAAGCCGGGAAGGTCCCTGACGTCTTCTACTGCCTCAAGCTTCTGGAAGCTACCGGCATCTCCACCGTGCCAGGTTCAGGATTCGGACAGAAAGAAGGGTAAGAATGCAAACTCAAATATTTATCTCATCCAATTAAGAAATGATTTTGGGGAATTAAGCTGAGGTTATTATCATATTATGCAATGTCATTGCTATATATAGGGTGTTCCACTTGAGGACGACCATCTTGCCCGCCGAAGAGGACATGCCTGCGATCATGGCGAGTTTCAAGAAGTTCAACGACGAGTTCATGGAGCAGTACGAAGACCATCGAGGTTACTCGAGGATGTGAAAAGGTTGCCCTGAATTTCAGGAAATCAAGTTGTATGTAATATTCAAAT
Organism: Punica granatum; assembly: GCF_007655135.1. Lineage (NCBI taxonomy): Eukaryota > Viridiplantae > Streptophyta > Magnoliopsida > Myrtales > Lythraceae > Punica > Punica granatum. The sequence goes on from NC_045132.1 coordinate 22,807,522, forward strand.
CTTTTCTCGTTGTCTCTACAATCTTTTTGGAGGAATTGTGCTCACATTCTGATTGTTCGAATTTGGATCGATAAACTTTATGCTGTTGAAGATTCGACATGATAGGATATTTAATCTGTGCACTGCACTATCCATCAAAGTACATCGTGAATGCTGGTTCCTAATTCAGTTAGATTCTGTGGTTGCACTTTCGTAAGTTCTGAGCAATGAACTGGCTGCGGAGTTGTCCTTTTTCCTAATTGATCTCGTGTGAATGCGTAATCGAACCGACCCCGTGTACAAGTCGTTCAGAGATGTCGTACACTGGCACGCTTATTCGATAGAGAAGGGCAAGTAAGTAACTCTGAGTTACTTGAGGGACCGAATTCCTTATTTCATGGGTCATGGAATGTACCTGCAAATGGGAACTACTCCACATTGTTCTTGGCAACCAAACAATTTCGTTGAGCCGATCGTCCGTCTTCTTATGGCAAATTTTGACCATTCAAACATTGATCGATTCCGATCAAACGCTTTGATGAAATTTTCATTTTCACTACTGTCTCAATCATACTCTACATTAGAACTCGCCTAAAAGTATTTATCATTGCTTATGTGTCCGCGATTATAAAGACGTGCCAAAGCTCATTGTCAACTTCGATTCCGATTTCGACGGTCATGGCAATGGAAAGATAAGGGGTGTGATTACTAAATATGTGAAATATTAGGGTCGTTACGTCACTTTCAAAAACTTCAGGGGGAACGTGTAATTAATTCAGGGAGAACAAAATCTCGAGTGTCCCCCTTCCCGTCTCCTCAGCTGGAGAAACGACGGGACCGATGAGGCGGAGGACACCGCGCCACCAGCCGGACGGCTCTCGCGTCTTACCCCTTCTGCGACCCATCTCCGGCGACAATAAGCTCTCCCGGTTCAACTTCACTGGCCGCCGTCACCAGGACATGCCCAACCGCGATAGTTGCAGCTCGAAGCTGCCAGCATCGCCCTATTCTTCTACGTCCCAACGCCGGGACTTCGCCGCCCTTCCGTACGATCTGCTCCAGAAGATCGCGGGGTCGTTCTCGCACCCGAACCTCCAGTCGGCGTCGCTGGTGTGCCGCGCGTGGAGGGACGCTCTCCAGCCGCTGAGGGAGGCGATGCTGTTCCTCCGGTGGGGAAAGCGGTTCAAGCACGGGCGCCGGGGAGTGCGGCAGAACCCGGCCAAGGCGCTCGACTCGTTCCTGAAGGGCGCTGCTCGTGGCTCCACGCTCGCGATGGTCGATGCGGGGCTCATATATTGGGAGATGGGGAAGAAGGACAAGGCGATTCAGCTGTACCAGAGGGCGGCAGCATTAGGAGATCCTGCTGGACAGTGCAATTTGGGGATTTCATATCTTCAAGGTCCGTAATTGAATTGAAATCTGGGGTTTAGGGTTCTGATCCTGTTTGGCTTGATTATATCAATTTGGCACCTTGGATCATCAGTCGCATTTGCTTGTATGATTGATATGCTTCTGCTGGTTATCTTCCCGCTTTTCATGTTCGATTTACTTGACAATGAATTTGGCAATAGCTGTGTGCTGTCCAAGGCTGTTGGGCTTCTAGCTTGAGCTGATAGAAGTGATGGAGTGTAGAATCGGTTACCTCAAGGATTTCTCTGATCTCCGCAATTGGGCCAAAATTTCATACTTCAGTTTAGATTGATCCTGATGTAAAGTATCCATTGGTTTTTGCGGAGTGTCACTCAATATTAGTTCATTATAATTTCAATTTGTTTCTTGAAAGATTTCGACCTCGATATGATTCATTAAAGGTTTCACAGTTTCGTGAAGGCGAAAGGAATCTAAGCATGAGGTGGGGGAAGGATAAGTTAGTAGTCATTCGGATTTATGCTTGCGGGCCATTCTAATTGATTAGTACATGCTGTATAAAAAGCAAACAGAACTTGCGAGACAGTTTTGTTGTTGCATCAACTTATTTCGAGGGTATTTATTGTGAGAGATTTAAGGAGGTTAACTTTGTTTCACTGGGTGGACAGGTTCCACGAGTCTTCGGTTGGTCAACTTTCATTTGCTGCATTCTTACGGTTACGCTGATGCTTGCAGCTGAACCTCCGCAGCCTGAAGAAGCCGTTCATTGGCTAAATCTTGCTTCAAAGGCTGGCCATGTACGAGCACGGTACCAATTGGCGCTTTGCCTTCATCAGGGATGTGGTGTGGATCGGAATCTACAAGAAGCTGTACGTAACTTCTTTCCCTTCTTGTCATTTCCTTATGCCTGTAATTTTTTTTCCTTATCTCATTTTCTTACAAGTTTTTCTATCTAATAGGCGAAATGGTATTTAAAAGCGGCTGAAGGAGGCTATGTGCGAGCAATGTATAATGTTGCTCTGTGCTACTCCTTTGGAGAAGGTTTTGCCCACAATAACCGACAGTCAAGAAACTGGATGAGGCGAGCAGCTGATCGTGGTCACAGTAAAGCTCAATTCGAGCATGGGCTCAGACTTTTCTCTGTAAGTATACCCTAGGCTATCTCTTGAACTCAATATCTAGTATCATTTCATTATTCATACTTCCTTTTTGTGTGCATTTTCTCCTGTTTATCTATTGGACTACCCGGAGTAAGGGAATGGGACAGTTTTTAAGGGAACCGAATCTCCAAGGTTCATTTCGAAGAGAGTTGGGTGGAGTTGGGTCAGTTTTGAGGGTACCAAATGTCCTCGTATTGAGTGTTCTTGCATTTCTGCATGTGGAAGAACTTATATTGCGTTCTGCTGATCTTCTCTTCTTTTTTTTTTTTTTCCTTTGACATCCAAATTGATTTCTGAATTTGGGCTCCTCCCCGGGTTACATTTGCAACCATTCATCATCGATGAAATCCTATTGACAATTGGCTCATTCGGGGAAAAAGTTGTTTATGATTGTATCCTTCTTTCTTATTTTTACTTGTCCTGGATTTATCTTGTGTTAAGGAAACAGTGTCTGATTGACTTCTTGTATTGTTTCGGCAGGAGGGAGAGATGATGAAAGCTGTGGTTTACTTGGAACTCGCGACTCGTGCCGGAGAAACAGCGGCATCTCATGTCAAGAATGTAATCCTCCAACAACTGTCAGCTACATCACGAGATCGTGTGATGTTCCTCGCCGACAATTGGCGTGCCTTGCCATGAGCATGATGAGACATGTTCAGTTGGTTGTCGTATTTATTCGAGGCATATTCTTCTGAGTATGTATAGTATAGGATTGGTCACTCTGTGTAGGAGCACAAGCATAGACTGTCCTACATCCTGATGCTTGTATATTGTGTCTCAGAATTATACAGATCTATATTCCTGAAGTTGTAAGACCAAATCAAATGTATCTGGTTTGTGTTTCGTAGCAGTATAGAGATCGGAAATTCAATGGAATCCGAATAAAAACTGGGCAATGAATCACAATATCCGGAAGATAAATAATGGAGAGATGATATTTTGTTCATACGAGATTAAAACTTTAAACTGTGCTTTCAAGGTATCACTACCAGTCTCACTCTAAGCTCCTTTGCTGTTCTTTCTATTGACAATCCTGTCTACTTCTATATGGACAATTGTTTATATACCTCACCGGAAATAGGATTTCTAAGGAGGATAAGACAGCCTCTGAGAATGCCCGACAGAATGATACATCTTGAGGTGGTACATAGCCTTCACGATCAGCTCCTTCAGCTCGGGATGCTGTGCCGCCACGGACCGGTCCGCCCCCTCCAGAGCCGTGAGGACCCTGGCCTGGTCCAGCCTCTCGTTGTGCCCAGAATGCAGAGCGAGGTAGCAGAGCAGGCCCAGCCCGTGAAACTGTGCCCTCTCACTACTCCTCAGAAGCCTCATCAGTCCTGGGACTGCATCGAGCTCGATGATCGTCCTTGAATGCTCCGTGCAAAGGAAATTGGCAGGGCAAGCAAACTTCCCGAGAGCGATTGCAGCCTCGGTCGCCACATCAGGATCCCAATGACCGAGGCGATCCACGAGTGGCACTATCACGCGGGTCTCCCTTGCAGGGAATGTCCTCGCCAGCGACCCGATTGATCTGATTGCAGGAATCTGCAATAATTTGTCCTCTGCTTCCTTAATCACCCTCAGGAGCTGCTCAACCACGGCTTTTGCGGCAGGGGAGTTGGTCTTAAAAGCCGCCTGCCTGAGATCAACACTCGACTCGGCTGCAGAGGTGATCTCCATCACTGCCATTAGGCAGTTGTACTGCAACTCGCCTCGTTCTCTCTCGATCAACTTTGCCAAACAGAGCAGTCCCTTTGTCTCAGTAATCCTACGACTGTTGGATATACTCCCCGCCGATAACATCCACAGAGCCCTCGCGCAGTTCGTCTTAAGCTTCAGCTTGACCTCGTAAGTCTCATTCTCCCACTCCCTCCTATGGCTCCCTGCTCTAGAACTGCCATCCCATGTCGGATACGAGTACGAATTCAGATGACGAAGACTGTTATGAGGATTACCCAATTTCGAGCTTTCGCCCCTTCTCCTGTTCATCTCAAGAATGGAGTGGATGCTCGCCTTGCCATTCTCCTGAGCCCTCCTATCATCACCTATGATCATGTCGAATGCGAGCAATGTGACAAGCGGCCGAATAGCATTCTCACACGCGAAATCCTCCTGTGCCAGTGGGTTGTGCTCGGCCATTTTCGCCACCAGATTAGCCACCAGAATCTGAACCCTCATCGGGGATTCACCGAGCACCTGGACGATGATCGGGACCCCAAGCTCCTTCACGATCGCCCAGACTCTATCCTGGTCGTTCGATATGCTGATGAGGGCTGTAGCAGCTGCGATTTGCCCCTCCGGGTCGGAGCCTTCTTTCAAGAGCTTCAGCAGCGGGGGAATCCCGCCTTCTTCTACAATCATCTGCTTGTTCCGATCATTGTCCTTTGCCAGCGAGGCCAACTCGTTGGCCGCCTCGACACGGTCGCTGGACTCGCCGTAGTGAATCGAGGCGATGAAGGACCAAACCCAGGAGAGGATCGGGTCGTTGCTCGCGATCGGGGGCAGGGAGAGCTCAATCCCGCCGTCCCCGTCAGCCCGGAAGATGCTCAGCAGCCACTTCATGTCCCCCACGGAGGCGTCCAGAAGGTTCTGGACCTTCCTGAAATCGGCGGCGCTGGTGATGGTGACGACCCGGCGGAGGAAGTTCTGCCGCCTGCAGCGGCGGGCCAGGGCCAGGGCCCGGTCGAGGACGTCGCATATGTCGGAGAGGATCCGCCGGACGGGACGGTCGTAGAGGGAGGAAGAGGAGGCGAAACGGACGAGGGAGCGGAGTGTCGGGGAGAGGCGGTCGACCTGCTTGCGGAGCTCGGAGCAGTCGGACTTGAAGGACTCGGCGTGCTCGGCCGCCGACCGGACGCGCTCGGAGAGGAGGATCGCATAGGACAGGGCGTCCTCCACGCTCCTCTCATCGTCAACAGCCGCGGCGGCGTCCATTGGTCCTCACTGACGGCGGGGCGCTGACCTCAGTCCGAGTCTTCTTCTCTTCCCTTCCCTTGCGTTCCGATCGATCGATCGATCGAATTTGGATCCGACGAGCTGACGTGCGAACGTGGGGAATGTTCAATGACACAATCTGCTTCGCATGTTTTCGTGTCGAATCCAATCGAATCAAACGAGGAGAAGAGATGAATGAATGGTTTCTTCTGCTGGTCGAAAGCGCGTGGGAGAGTCAGCGCTTCAGTCAGAAACTAACCTTTACTTCCGTAACGCAGACGTCCACTCACGTGATGCGTACTTGCTCAGAAGGCGCGTGGGGCTTTTATCTCACCTTATTATTTATAAAAAGAATAATTAGATTTAATAATAATCATTTTATTTTGTGGCTGAAGAAAAACATGCGACATAATTTTACTAGGGCGACTGTCATGGACGATTCGTCAAACACGAAAGGTCCCCATTACCTCGCCAAATTTGCCGGAATCAAAGAACTGTGGCTTTCCTGCGTTTGCAAGTCAACTGGGACAGTTTATACAACTTCTTTGGATATTCGAGACGCGGGTCGGGATTTTATAATGTGCGCTGTCGTATCGCTCCATAGTGAAGTGCCGAGAAGGCGAGTGACCCGGAAGTTGCTTGAGTGATGGGATGGGATGGGACAAGAGGACGTATCGTATCGAGAGAGATCTACACCGTTTCGCGTGATCCAGCAGCTAGCGGAAGCTTAGGAACATAGTCAAGTACACCCTCTTCACGGCTCACGCAAACATCCAAAACTACGCCAGTGGTACAGCTCCCTATCATTGCAAACGATCAAGAATTTTTGGGGATACTGGCACTTGACTCCAAAAAAACCAGCCTAAAAGTGCCTCAAATCATGAAACATATGCAGAAAGTGGAGTAGGGTCCGGAAAATTCGAGGGATGAGTACTGGAGCCCACTGCTGCATTCGGGGTCGTGACCAGGAAGACACCCGCACCGGGGAAGATATTAATATTCAAAGATCAGAGCCTGGCAACAAGAAGCTCGAGAGAAGATGGACAGCTTTCCAATGTGGGGGTAGCAAAGACACATTCTTGCACTAACGATATCAAATAAAATGAGCACACAAGAGGTGAGTTTCAATTGACAGGACAACAAAATGGACCTCGATGTCGATTAACTTAAGATGCAAGATCCAAAGACAAGGTAAGTGTAAGAGAAGGTAAAGTGTGCCATTGCTAACGTTTGGATGAGACGATATATGCAAAACCACCGGAGACTGCTCTACTACTTTCAGGCATTCATCTGCAAAGAAAATGGAGAATTGATATCCTACAGGGTGGTCTGATCAACACATCAGGGATTGACAAAACCGGGCATTGGCTGGGTATAATAGCACATAAGCAATGACCAATCATCGGGCCCAACCATATAGCTGGAAACAGAAACTTGATATTACAGACCATGAGCATTGAGAATGCATCAGAAGCACTATAACAGTCGATACCCGAAATCCCAATAAAAGAACTGAACTTAGATCAGCAAATGCCGATAAGGAAACAATATCTAATCTCAGTTCCCGAAACCACCCGCTTCAAAGAAGCACGAAACATGGATTGCCTTCATGATGCTCATATAGTGTTCTACCATTAAACCCCAACTGAAACTCCAGCTCAAAGCACAATTCAATCACAAAGCTACGGCCTTTAACAGTCAAATTGAACTGCTGTATGATCAGAATGATCGGAACGAAATCAGCAAATGGTTGAAGGAACAATGTATACTCATACTCAACAGTGAAGCTCCAGAGTCGCAGGATATATTTTATGGCAAATTATATAAAAAGCTAACACGACAAGTTCATCAGAGCACCAAAAATCTTCTAAAAACAGTCAAATGCATAAAAATCGATACTTTAAGCGGTGAGGATGACGGCTCCGCCAGCCTCCTTGATCTTCTTCTCCGCAATCTTGGAGATGAGCTTGGCCTTCACGACGATGGGCTGCTGCTCCGGCAACACCCCCTTGCCGAGGACCTTGAAGTAGCCGAACTGGGTGACGTCGACGACGGGGGCGGCGTCCTTGGTGGCCTTGTCCTTGACCTCCTGGGGGACGAGGGACCAGAGCTTGTCGAGGTTGACGATGGGGCAGTAGAACTTGTTCCGTAGCTTGTGGAAGTACCGCATCCCGACCTTGCCGAAATACCCAGGGTGGTACTTGTCGAAGAGGATCCGGTGGTGGTGCATCCCTCCGGCGTTACCCCGCCCTCCCGGGTGCTTCCGGTGCTTCCCAATGCGGCCATGCCCGGCACTCACGTGGCCCCTCTTCTTCCGGTTCTTCTTGAATCTGGTCGTCATCGGGTCTCTCTCTCGCTGCCGGTGACTAGGGTTTGACGGGAAGTCGACGGAGAGACAAGAGAGTCAAGCGTCCCGCTTCGGCGGATTTTATACGCGCCTTCTGCTGGGTTCCCTCGGCTCGGCGGCTAGGGTTTGCAGAGATTAGAGGCTAATTGGGCCTAATTTTGGGCCCATTCTGGGATGTGGGCCTAAAAACAAGAGCCCAATTACCGGCCCATAAGCTTAGAATCTATCTGTTTTCAACTTTTGCCCCTTTCATAATTTCCGAGGATGCTATAAATGTCGAGATTTGTGTAATCCAGCGAGATTTGTGCTCGAACCTTGTCATTAGGTTCGATCTAGCACGTATGCATTGTGCAATTGTTAATGTCTACGAACCAACCGACAAAGGCTGCCTCTCCATTACAGGCCAAAGCCAAGGCTGCTTTGCTGGCTATCTCATTAGCTCTTGACCTTGGTTGGAGAAAGGTTTGGATCCACACTGATACTCTCTTCTACTAGCGGATGCTTTACATAGAACTCATCCTCCCCCTCGGACATTAGAACTATTACGTCGGATATTGTTAGCATACTTTCACTTTTCTCGGATTGGAAATGTACTTTGATCCGCCACGTTCTGATAACTCTCTTGCTCACGACTTAGGATAATACGGCCTCGACTCGAATTTTCACTCTTTTTGTATGCTTGAGGGTTATCCGACTTTTGATTTACCTCCAGTTTATTAGCAATATATTATCTATCTTACCTATTAAAAAAAGAGAGAAAATGTTAATGTTTATGGCACCATGTTAAGTAGTTTTGCTATGACTTTTTTACATTGATCTCGCTCATGCATCAGGCCAATCGATGCCATCACTGACCCTCATCTAACATATGCTGATTAAACCCTCAAAATGCACGTAAAATTTTGTATATTAACTAATCTCCGGTCAACTCCCCAACCCATGGAACAACTCCTTAACCAGACAGTCACATCGCCTCTGCAACTAGGAACACCACCGGACATCATGGGACTCAATTGGTGCACTGTCTCCTCAGACGCAGCCTGGAACAACAGTAGTTCATGTCTTGCTATAGATTTGGTGCACAACAGAATAGCCAAATCAATTTTTCCTGGTTTCAAGTTTCAATCAGCAGATTCCACACCTCTCCAAAGCTGAGGCATGGGCAGCACTACTTGCTTTATCCATGACTGTTAATAGAGGTTGGAGGAAGATCTGGCTTTGTTCTGATGCTATGTTACTAGTTGAAGCCATTTTACATCCCCATAACTCGTCATGGGAGATTAAGAGTTTTTAGTTTTCTTAGTATATGTTCAAACTGGTCATGTACATGGATTCCGAGGTCGGCCTCGTCCATGACTTTGGGGCAACACGGACCTTTGTCAAAATTTTGTGGTCTTTGTACTTTTGAGGGATGTCCGATCGATTATGTAAGTTCAATTCAATAATGATATATCATATTATTCATAAAAAAAAAATCTCTTGTCAATACTGAATCATTTTCTAGTTTTTTTTTTTAAACCAAACACAAATCAAATGACATTGCCAAAAGGGGAATTCTATGATCTCCTAATGGCACTACGTCATCTCGCTCTTGATATCGTTAGATAGATCGACCAAAAAGTGAGTAAATGATCTATTAGTTTGGATTTATAAGAAGACGTTAGACACCAGAAACACCAACATATTATTTATTCATTTCATCAGTTGGAGGTTTTTTGAGATTTGAGAGCCGGTGAGCCCATGGCTCCTTTCTCTCGAAATTATCTTCTATTTTTCCTAAAAGATGGAGCTAATCGGTTTTGAGGGGTTTGGGACTCCCATCATATCCCTCCCCTCTATAAAAATGGATGCTCAAATATTGGTTATATCCCTCCGTCCCCCACCGCAATCCAACCCTCTAAGAGTGTATTTGGATTGAGAGTTGAGTTAAGTTGAGTTTTAGTTTTAATTGTTTTGTAATGATTGTATTGTTGAATTATGAGAAAAAGTGTGAAAACGTAATAAATAATTGAGGGAAAATAATGATTAAGTAATAATTGTGTTATTGAATCGTGAAAAAGTAATGAATAGTTGAGAAAATTTAATATTAAAAATTGAATTGAATGATTAAAAAAAATTTAAAAATAAAAAAAGTAATGATTGTGATGTTGAATTGAAAATAAGTGGAGTCGAGTTGAATATTGTTGGGAAAACAAACATACCCTAATTCTTTCTAACTCCTCAATTCAAACATACCAGTAAATTTGGTAGAACTATTCTCGATGGCATAGGTTGTAAGCCGTAACGTGCATTTTTACCGACTGCGCACAGAGACTTTTTACTTAGGTGGTATGACCACAATCCACAGTCACGACTGTATCTTATGCAGTATATTCTTATTCTTATTTATGGTCGTTGATATTGATATATGTATCCTTTCCTGGTATGGTATGTTCCGTTTCTTCCCTCGTTCTTTTGTTGGGGGGGGGGGGGGGGGGGGGGGAAGAAAAGAATGAATAATGAAAATGGAGGTGTCGTGTCGTGTCGTGCCGTGGAAGTTAGGTACTGCTGCTGACGGTCGGTCTTTGAACATCACCCAAAGCATCGAATGGTCCTGAAGCTCTCCCGGCCAGAGGCAGCTGTCCGTCCCGCCTCTGCTCCCCTCCATTACAGCTAACCACCGGAACGGACGGAGCAGTCCCGCACTCCTCCTTCTGCCCCCCCCGACTGCTCCATTCGGTCCCCCTTCCCATGGCTCTGCTCCACCTCTGCGACCCACCTCGCCGTCTCCTCCTCACCCCTTTCCACCACCCCATCCCCCTCCTCTCCAAGCCTGCCACCGCCACCCCTCGCCGCCGGGACTTCCCCTCCGGCACCATCATCCCCTCTTCTTCTCATCGCCTGTACACTCGGCGTCGGTTGCTCCGACCCTGTCGCTGCGCCTTGCCCGTCAACGGAGCCATCGTGCAGGACGTCTCGGAGCCTCTCGAGAAACGTTTCGTAGGAGATAAGGAGGATGCCCAGCTCCTCGAGAAGCTCCGAAGACTGCTGCATCTTGCCAGGTCTCTGCTTCCCGGCGGCAGCTGGTGGGATTTGTCGGAGGAGGAGGTCGACGTCAGACTCCTCGCGAAGCCCGTCACCGTGTGGCGGGCGCTGACGCGGATGTGGGAGCTGGTCGCGCAGGACAGATGGGTCATCTTCGCCGCCTTCTCCGCTCTCATCCTCGCAGCGGTCAGTGAGCTTAAGAACCAGTCAATCTGTGAACTAGGCTAATGTTGACTGTGAGATTGACACTACCGTCCTGTTCTGTCTACTGATGCACATGCCTCTTCTTTCTTGTCCAGCTCTCGGAGATTTCGATACCCCATTACTTGACAGCATCGATATTCTCTGCACAGAGTGCTAACATTGCCGTTTTCCACCGGAACGTGCGCCTCTTGATTCTCTTCTGTGTTATCGCGGGCATATGCAGGTTAAAATCTTGTACGGGCCGAAGCTTCCTTCTTCTTTCGGCAGCCAGCAGTTGATGATCATCCTTTATATTATAATTCCGTTTTAGTTGGTGTTCTTGATACCACTGTTCGGTTGATATTGGCCTCTCGCATATCCAGTGGTGTCCTGTCACTTCTCTGAAAGATAATGCTTTTCTTGCCATGAACTGTGTACATGTGTTGTGAAAGAGTATTGTCTTTTTGAATGTATACTGTTCCTTTCTATGCATTATAAGCATATTGAGTGAGTTTCTGATGTGCTTACTCCATTTACTTGTCATTCAGCGGACTGCGTGGATGCTGTTTTGGCATAGCAAACATGATCCTTGTAAGTTTCGCAGCATCATTTTGTCAATCTGTTTACAATGGCTGAACTGATCCCAAACCTCTTCTATTCGAGCTTGCTTAAAAGATGATTCTTTGATCACGTTCAGGTTAAAAGAATGAGGGAGACCTTGTACTCTTCTCTTCTTTCTCAGGTATTAAGATATTTTTACAGCAATGTCTGTTTCTGATGCATAAATCTTTCAATCAATAATTTTCCTGTCGCCATGATTTTCTTAATGCTTATTGATAATTCCTTAATCACAGGATATATCTTTCTTCGATGGTGAAACAGTTGGTGATTTGACAAGCAGACTGGGTGCCGACTGTCAGCAAGTATCACGTGTCATTGGGAACGATCTTAATCTGATACTACGCAACTTGCTGCAGGTTCTCCTCTGTATTACATTTTGTAATATTTAGTCTTGAAAGTTCCAACAGTGCTCACAATTTCATTAATGTTATTGTTCCTGTGATGTAGGGGACAGGCTCGTTGATCTACTTGCTGATCCTGTCTTTGCCCCTGGGCCTATGCACGCTTGCTGTATGTTTGACTCTAGCAGCAGTAATGCTGACCTATGGCCAGTAATGTTCTATGCCTTCTATCTAAGATTTCTCTGTTATAGGTTTGAGATTGTATTGGACCAACTTTCTCTTTCATATGCATGTTGAGGCCGTTTCCCTTCATTTTCTGCTTAAATTGTGTAAGCACCGTGAAAGCTTTCCTTACCTTAACTTCTACATTCTGTAAAACAGGTACCAGAAGAAGTCAGCAAAGCTAATTCAAGAGTTCACTGCATCTGCCAATCAAGTAGAATTTCACTAAGCAATATATTCAGAATGTTTTATCTAAGTTGCTTTGTGGTCTGTTTACTGTGTCTTGCATTTGTCTTATATTAGGTTGCACAAGAGACCTTCTCTCTTGTGAGAACTATTCGCGTTTATGGAACAGAAAATCAAGAAATTCAGAGGTGATCGGCGAATATTTTCCCCTTAATTGAGGAATTCCTTTTCTCTTATGCATATTAACAGAGTGCTCAAAAGATACTCTATGATACTTTCAGTATTTCAACTTCCATTCAACCTTTTTGTGGTTAAAAGGTACAAGAACTGGCTGGATAAATTAGCGAATATAAGCTTGCGCCAGAGTGCTGCTTATGGATTTTGGAACTTTAGCTTCAACACTCTTTATCACTCAATGCAGGTCTGCCTCATCTTTTTATTTACATCCATTATACGAGATTTTCACTTGAATCGAATTAAATGCTACCTTGTTCACGTACATTATTAAAGATGAGAGTTCAGTTGTTTGTATTATATGTCTGAAAGCACATCACATTAGTTCAATGAGTGAAGAGTTGGCAGAGTTTGTCATCTGTGGTTGCTTGATTTTGATAGTTGAAATTAATTTGTCGAGTTTGTAAGCAATCCAGACTACTGACTTTGCAGTGATAACCTTGTGTTTCGAAGGAAACAACTACATGTTTTGCTCTTCACCTTGTTGTCTTGATCAGTTTCTCACATACATCATCATTCATGAAAAAGAAGAGGAAAAGATAGGACCTTCAATTAAGGAGTTGTGTGCTTCTCATTTAGATTTTATATAACAGTTTCTCTGTGAAGTGGCTTAGTTAACTTCTGTAAAAAATGCAATTCTTTTCAAAGAAATTTCAGTGAGTAAGTTCTTTGTTTTATTCCATGGCTTGGTTTTATACCGTGCTGCAAACAGGAGCTCTTTGCATCAAAATTTTAATTATTAAGTGTTTTTTTTTTGGGGTGAAATGTAAGAGCTAGATGATGACTTGCACTTTAATGGGCAGATTTCGATTTTATAGGTTATTGCTGTGCTGGTAGGAGGGATATCTATTCTGAGTGGTCGTATAACAACAGAGCAACTCACCAAGTTCATATTGTACAGTGAGTGGCTAATTTTTTCAACATGGTGGGTAGGGGACAACCTCTCGTCCCTGATGCAATCTGTTGGGGCAAGTGAAAAAGTCTTCCAACTGATGGATCTCCGAGCTAGTGATCAATTCACCTCTAAAGGCAAGCCTTTAGTCTACCTGACGAAAATAACAAATTCTTGCCCTCTTATATCTCCTGAACTTCCCCTGCTAACCTTTGGGTAGAAAGAAGTAGGAAGAACAGTTCTCATCGCTTTTATTTAATTCTCTATTTTTTTCTATTTTTCTTCTTTCTTTGGGATCAGGTTCCAAGCTTCAAAGGCTTTTGGGACGCATCGAGTTTGTGGACGTTTCCTTCCACTATCCTTCTAGGGAAATGGTATGCAAGCTTTCTTCTCCCAAATAGAAGCTGCAAATGCTTTTGACCATAGACTTTAGGAAGTTGTGGCCTCATCTACTGCATCAAGTTCTGCTTTCCATCGATGGCATATGTAGATATTATAATGTCTTCTTTTTCTTCGTTGTTTCTTGTTGTTTACATCAATAGAAATGCTCACCAGAAATTTCAACAGGTGCCAGTGTTGCAGCATGTAAACCTTTCCATAAATCCCGGTGAAGTTGTTGCCATTGTAAGGCAGCCTTTTGGCCTTTATTTTTTCTCATTTTCATTGCAGTAACTATACCCACCATCAAAATTGGTTACTGATGTTAAATTATATCCAGGTTGGTCTTAGTGGTAGTGGAAAGAGCACACTCGTGAGTCTCTTGCTTCGCCTTTATGAGCCCACATACGGTCAGGTAAATTTCTTTAGCTGTTATGAGTTCATTATCTCTACTATAATTGTTTACTTCTTTAATTTGTAAAAGTAACTGATAACAAAATATTTATAAATATAAAAATGCTGATCTCGGAGATTCTTATAATACATGCCAGATTCTTGTATGTCTAAATTTTGGGGGACAGGATTGAAAAAACTCTCTTTTTGGTGATTCAGTGATAGTCAAGTCAGTTGATCTGTATTTGTTAATTTTGTTAAATGGCTACTCCCTGAAATCATGCTAAAGCTTTCTCATCTGTTAATGGTTATCGTTAAATTTATCTTTGACAATGCAGGTCCTAATTGATGGCATTCCGATCAAAGAATTGGACATCAAGTGGTTGAGGGAAAGAACTGGATTTGTGGGACAGGTTGTCCTTGATCAACCTCAGAAATTGTGATTTATTTTTCAACTGAATTCACGATTATGCTTCTGACTCTGACTCTGCATTAGGAGCCACGCCTATTTCGAATGGACATTAGTTCAAATATAAAATATGGGTGTCCCCGAGATGTTAAGCAGGAGGATGTGGAGCAGGCAGCCAAACTTGCCTATGCTCACGACTTCATTTGTGCCCTCCCGAATGCATACCAAACTATTGTGGACGATGATTTGCTCAGTGGAGGGCAGAAGCAAAGGATTGCCATTGCTCGGGCTATTCTAAGAGATCCATCAATCTTAGTTCTCGATGAGGCGACAAGCGCGCTTGATGCGGAGAGTGAGCACAATGTTAAGGTTGGTCCCCTATAAACGCGATCTCTTTTTTCAGTTACACAAATTTTTT
Organism: Punica granatum; assembly: GCF_007655135.1. Lineage (NCBI taxonomy): Eukaryota > Viridiplantae > Streptophyta > Magnoliopsida > Myrtales > Lythraceae > Punica > Punica granatum. The sequence goes on from NC_045132.1 coordinate 22,822,611, forward strand.
CATGTTCAAGAGGGTCTCCCTTAAAGGAAACATGCCTGACCCTGGGTCACCTCTTCCTCTCGAGCAAGCCTGGGCCCATTCACACTCCATTAGGGCAGATAATCAAAGCTGAGGCCTGGTTTCACGTCTTATTCCACTCCTATTGCCTAATAAATTATTCTGCAAGGATTATCTCAATTTCTGTGCTTTCATAGCATCATATCCATTTTTTCGTACTTAAGATTATTCTTTTCTTGCAGGGTGTTCTCCGAGCTGTGAGAAGTGACTTGATGATGAGGAGAACTGTTATAGTTATTGCGCACAGGTGAGATAATCTACCACTGTCAGTATCGTCCTTCTTAAGCATCTCATTAGCAAGTATTGGTGTTTAGCGCACGAGAATTTCCGCAGGCTTTCTACGATACAAGCTGCTGACCGCATTGTGGTGATGGATGGTGGCCGAATAGCTGAGGTTCGTTTTCTGGCAATCTTTTCTCAGTTTGTGTCTCCAGTTGCTTCTGGAGAACTTCAAAAAATTCGGTAATGGAGAATATAGTGAAATAAAACATGCTAGGTTGCTCGATGAACTACATAGGGCTTCAGCTTCACTACATTTTTCTTCCCTCTTATCATTAATTCACATGTATAAGGCTTAGACGTCCGGCTTACTCTGTATGGGGCATGTTCCGTTAATCTGGGTTAGATTTTAAATTTGTGTAGATGGGAACTCACAAAGAGCTTCTACTCAAGGATGGCCTGTACGCTCGACTGACAAGAAGACAGGCTGATGCTGTGGCTTGATCTTTCCAAGCTCTACTGATTTGCTTTACTTTTCAAATTTTCTGCCGAATGAGTTCTCCATTCGGTATAAAGTTTGAGCAGAGAGGTTAGACAGCCAACAAACTCATCTACACATTAGTCGATGATGAGTAGCCACAGCGGTTGCTCTTTCTAATCAAGTTCATAGGCTGTTTACTGAATCAGTTGCTGATGCTACCTCGTTCTGTCTGAAGCTGCTGTGGGAATTCCTGATGAAGTATACAGAATGTTCTCTCTCTCTTTCATTGCCATTTACAACATCGGTATTGTCAACGTAACTTGTAACTGCACCATGCATGCAGCAATCATACAGAAATGTTAAACAGATGAGTACAGTTCAGAAATTGAAATGAAATACTTCGAACACTATGATTTGCATTGTTTTATCTTCAGTTGATCGGTGTGCATAGCATCTTACCATTATCAGTAACAAGAAGGTCCATATCAACAGTGATAAATATGCCTGGAGTCGTGTTGGGGTTAGGGATGTACTCAACCAAACAATAACGCAGCGATTAATCTTCCTCCCCTTCTAGTGTAATCGAGATAGGAACTATTCAAATCAACCAACAAGCAGTAAAGTAAAACAACACCAAGAATTTTACGTGGAAAACCCCAATGTGGGGAAAAACCACGGGACCAACTCCGAATCAACGATCCACTATGAAGGTTATACAATGTCTTTCATCAAGGGTAAACCCTTGGATCACCAAACTCAAGAGAAACACTCTCTTGGATCACCCAAATACTAAATTCGTCACCCACACCGGGTGGTTCACAAAATCAGCTGAAACAGCACCTACAGAGCTCGAATAGAAATTCTGACCGTTCAGAAGTTAGCCCCACGTGTTGTGAAGCTGCTGTCAAAATTTCGTCCCAATCGGAGTTCGTTTGATGTCCCGATCGAGGTTTGATCTCCAGCTGCGCGCTGCCCCTGCTCTTCGAATTTTGCTGTCTGCTCTTCCCTGGTTTTGTGCTGCTATGCTGCTGCACTTCTGCCGCTCTACACTAATCTGCAGCTGTTCTGCTGCTATTTATACCTCAGCTGATTTGCTGAAACAAAAACCCTAATAAAATGGGTTCTTGGGCTTATTAAGGCCCGATAAAAGCCCAATACAATTTGAGCCCAACTTCCTCCAAATTGGAGGGATACCCAACAAACTCCCCCTCCCGACTATTTGGAGGCTTCAAGCATACCGGCTATACTTCGGCAAACATGAAGTTTCTCCCTAGCGAGAGGTTTTGTCATCATATCAGCTCCATTCTCATCAGTGTGTACTTTGTCTAGCTTCACCAGCTTAGACTCCAACACATCTCTAATCCAATGAAACTTGATATCGATATGCTTCGACCTCGAATGGAAAGTGGGATTCTTGCAAAGATGAATGGCGCTTTGACTATCACAGTGTAGAACATACCTTTCTTGCTTCAAGCTCAACTCCTGCAAAAACTTTTGCAACCATAACATCTCCTTGCAACCTTCGGTCACCGCAATGTATTCGGCTTCCGTTGTAGACAAAGCGATGCACTTTTGAAGCCTTGACTGCCATGAGATAGCTCCCCCTGCAAAAGTCATCAAGTATCCCGAAGTGGATTTCCGGGAATCAATATCTCCTGCCATATCCGCATCCGTATAGCCCACTAACTCCGGCTTACCAGTGCCAAAGTGTAAACACACCTTGGATGTTCCTCTAAGATACCTCAGAATCCACTTAACTGCATTCCAATGCTCTTTCCCCGGATTGGAGAGAAAACGACTAACCACACCAACAGAATGAGCGATATCTGGTCTTGTACAGACCATGGCATACATCAAACTTCCTACAGCTGATGAGTAAGGAACTTTCTTCATCTCTTCTTTCTCCTTCTCACTTGTAGGACATTGCTTCGAGCTAAGTTTGAAATGAGAAGCAAGTGGTGATGAAACTGGTTTAGCATTACCCATGTTGAACCGATCCAAAATCTTCTCGATGTACTTCTCTTGAGAAAGCCAAAGTTTTCCACTTGATCTGTCACGAGAAATATGCATCCCAAGGATCTGCTTTGCCGGTCCCAAATCCTTCATGGCAAAGGACTTGTTGAGCTCCTTCTTCAACTCTGTAATCTTGCTCATATCATGACCAACAAGTAGCATATCATCCACATATAACAGTAAAATGATAAAATCACCATTCGAGAATTGTTTCACGAACACACAATGATCTGAAGTTGTCCGTGTGTAGCCATGGCTCAACATGAAAGAGTCAAACTTTTTTATACCACTGCCGAGGTGCTTGCTTAAGCCCATACAAGCTCTTCCTCAGCCTGCACACCAAATGCTCCTTACCTTTAACTCGGAATCCTTCAGGCTGCTCCATATATATTTCTTCCTCCAAGTCACCATGTAGGAAAGCTGTTTTTACATCGAGCTGCTCGATCTCCAAATTTAGACTAGCTGCCAGTGCGAGAACAACTCGGATCGATGACATCTTGACAACAGGCGAGAAGATCTCCTCGAAGTCAACTCCTTTCTTCTGGTTGAAACCTTTCACTACCAGCCGAGCTTTGTATCGAGGTCGCGAGTTCTCTGTCTTCAACCTGTAGACCCATTTGTTCTTCAATGCTCTTTTACGTTGCGGTAGCTTCACTAGGTCATACGTGTGATTTTCAGACAAGGAGTTCATCTCCTCATTCATCGCCTTCAACCAGTGCTCCTTGTACTCATGTGCCACAGCTTCATCATAGCACTCAGGTTCTCCCCCGTCAGTCAGTAGCACATATTCATGAGGCGGATATCTTGTAGATGATCGTCTTATTCTATCAGATTGTCTAGGTAGATCTGCAGGCTCTAACTGTAACTGCGAGCCTGTATCATCCGTAGTCACATCATCATCTACCTGAGGAATCTCACCCCCAGTCGTGGTTTCTTCATACTCACCAGGTACCTCTTCCATTGGATGCTCTACATCAACCGGTACAGGAATAAAGATCTCGTGAGGATTGCCTACACTGGCATTCTCTAACTTTTGCAAATCCTCGATTGTCTGGTCCTCAAAGAAGACAACATCCCTGCTCCTGATGATCTTCTTGCTATCAGGGTCCCAAAGCCTGTACCCGAACTCTTCATGTGCATAACCCAAGAAGATGCACTGTTTTGCCTTGGCATCAAGTTTTGATCTTTCATCTCGAGGAATGTGAACAGATGCCCTGCACCCGAATACTCTGAGATGCTTGTATGATACTTTCTTGCCGGTCCACACCTGCTGGGGTACATCTCCATCAAGTGCAACTGACGGTGTAAGATTAATAAGATCAACCGCTGACCTCATTGCCTCGCCCCAGAAAGGCTTAGACAGTTTCGCCTGAGAAAGCATACAACGAACTCTCTCAACAATTGTGCGGTTCATTCTCTCTGCAAGCCCGTTCTGCTGTGGTGTCTTCGGTACCGTCTTCTCAAGTTTGATACCGTGAGTCCTGCAATAGTTCTCGAAAGGACCCCTATACTCACCACCATTATCAGCTCTGACACATTTCAGATTCATGCCTGTTTCTCTTTCCACTGCTACATGGAAGTTCTTAAAAATCTCAGTCACCTGATCTTTAGTTCTCATAGGGTAAGCCCAAACTTTCCTGGTGTGATCATCTATAAAGGTCACAAAATAGAGAGCACCACCAAGAGATCTATCCGACATAAAACAAACATCAGTATGCACAAGATCAAGTATATGATGGCATCTAGAGGGACGACTTCTAACAAAAGAAACTCTCCTCTGCTTACCAGCTAAACAGTGATCACAAGTGCTCAAGTGCATACCTTTAACGGGCAAAGACTGCTTTCTAGCAAGAATTTGAATACCTTTCTCACTGATATGCCCAAGTCTCCTATGCCATAGCTCGATAGGATAATCCTCAACAACATTAACCTGACCGGAGTTGTGTCTGGCACGCAGCCTGTAGAGAGTGTCGGTCTTCTGACCCCGTGCCACAATCAACGAACCCTTGGAGAGCTTCCATCTCCCATTGCTGAATTCATTACTGTAGCCTTCATCATCAAGTTGACCCGTCGAGATTAGGTTAAGGCGAATTTCTGGAACATGCCTCACCTTCTCCAAAAACAACTTGCAGCCAAGCTCGGTCTCTAGACAGACATCACCAATACCGACAATCTTGCATGACTGTCCATTCCCCATTCTCACATAACCATAGTCTCTGGTAGTGTAAGATGAGAAGAAATCCCGATGAGGAGTGACATGAAACGAGGCACCTGTATCTGCAACCCAGGTAGAGTCCTGACATGTGAAATTCACATAGGCTTCATCACAAATGATGTAGGTCTCTCCATCAGATGCCACTGCTGTAGTACCTTCTTCCTTCTTGCTCTCACCGTTGCCATTCTGATTTTTCTTCAGAGCTCTACACTCCCTTTTGTAGTGTCCCTCCTTTCCACAGTGATAGCAAGTGACCACTTTCCTCGTCTTCGACTTTGATCTACCCCTCGATTTGCCACGTGAGTTACTATGCTTGGAAGAGAAATTTCTGCTTTGACTTCTCCCCCGTTGTTCAGTAACCAAAGCTTCAGACTGAATGGAAATCCCCGAGCCTTTCCTTCTAGTCTCCTCATTAAATAAACTGTCTGTCACCGTGGCCAACGATAGCTTCCCGTTTGGCGCAGAATTGCTTAATGCAACCACAAGTGTGTCCCAATTATCCGGTAGAGTCCCTAAAAGTAGACAGGCCTGCAACTCATCGGGTAATATTATCTCCAGGTTCGTCAACTGGTTAATAATATCCTGGAAATTACTCATGTGCGCAGCCATATCACCTCCATCCTGGAAACGAAGATGAACCAGCTTCTTCACGAGGAATGCCTTATTTTGTGGTGTCTTCCTCGCATAGAGATTTGTCAATTTATCCCACAAAGCTTTCGCATTTGTCTCCTGAGCAACATGATGATAAATACTATTGTCTATCCACTGCCGAATCAAACCAATAGTCTTCCGATTTGTGCGTTCCCAAGCCTTGTCATCCTTATCTTTGGGTTTCGCGGAATCCCCTTCAATAGGATCGTACAAATCCCTGCAAAATAGAAGATCCTCCATCCGAGACTTCCATATAGAGTAGTTGGTTGCATTCAACTTGAACATGGATCCTGTAGACTCCTCCATCTCGAAAACACCGAAAAAAACTCAAACTTCTCTAACCCGAGGCTCTGATACCACTTGTTGGGGTTAGGGATGTACTCAACCAAACAATAACGCAGCGATTAATCTTCCTCCCCTTCTAGTGTAATCGAGATAGGAACTATTCAAATCAACCAACAAGCAGTAAAGTAAAACAACACCAAGAATTTTACGTGGAAAACCCCAATGTGGGGAAAAACCACGGGACCAACTCCGAATCAACGATCCACTATGAAGGTTATACAATGTCTTTCATCAAGGGTAAACCCTTGGATCACCAAACTCAAGAGAAACACTCTCTTGGATCACCCAAATACTAAATTCGTCACCCACACCGGGTGGTTCACAAAATCAGCTGAAACAGCACCTACAGAGCTCGAATAGAAATTCTGACCGTTCAGAAGTTAGCCCCACGTGTTGTGAAGCTGCTGTCAAAATTTCGTCCCAATCGGAGTTCGTTTGATGTCCCGATCGAGGTTTGATCTCCAGCTGCGCGCTGCCCCTGCTCTTCGAATTTTGCTGTCTGCTCTTCCCTGGTTTTGTGCTGCTATGCTGCTGCACTTCTGCCGCTCTACACTAATCTGCAGCTGTTCTGCTGCTATTTATACCTCAGCTGATTTGCTGAAACAAAAACCCTAATAAAATGGGTTCTTGGGCTTATTAAGGCCCGATAAAAGCCCAATACAATTTGAGCCCAACTTCCTCCAAATTGGAGGGATACCCAACAAGTCGAGAGGGCAAAGTTTCGGAATTTTTGAACCACTCAACTATCCGGTCAGACTACAAACTGACAATCTATTTTCTGACTACGTTCCGATCAACTTTCATTTTGTGATCGAAGGACATGCTTTATATGAATCCCTTCTCCTTGAAACTCTCGACAGTGTACTTCAGAGTGACCTCCAAGGGAGTGAATTCCAAGCCTAAACCCTTTGCTTTCTCTTTCGATACTTGATACATTTGTGACCCGAAAACCTTGTCATCTTGACATCTGCATTAAGAGAATGCAATGTGTTATTTTTATGGACATTCAATCCCATTCCAGTGAACTATTTTTTCAGACGCGCATATATATGGCTTGAAAGATATGATATGGTATGATAGTCCGAACTATATGCGTCTCCTGATGACTTACTTCTCAGGAAGCTGCAATGTGGGGTGGAGTTTGCGGAGAATGTCTAATGAGTCACGACAGTGTGTAACTTGTCCTGCTATCTGCCACTGGCCGAAGGATTCTCGAAGGCCAGAATATGAGCATTCGCTACATCTCTTACATCGACGTATCTGTGAGTCGAGTTGGGATATGTTTCTGATCCTGCAACAATACACCGATATTTGGACGGACTTTCTTCGAGCAAAGCAAATATACTTTAACCAATTGATATAGTTCTACTTCAAGCAGAGAGATCAATCTAGCTATCCGCTGCAAAGAGGATACCATTGACTAGTTTGAAGATCATCTCGATGGTGGTGTTGAGTGTGGGCTGCAAGATTGGATCGATCACGTAGCCCGGGTTTATGGTGACCAAGTCGATCCCGTTTTCCTTTGTGAATTTCCAAGCCTCCTGCTCCGCTAATGTTTTTGAAAGCATATACCACAGCTGAATGTAAAAGCAAAGACACCTGTTATGAAACAGAAGGCAGTCTTCCTTACTTGGGGCTTGCTGTTCTGCGAGCAGATGGACACAAACCTCGGACTTCTCACAGAAAGCAGGGTCAGAGAGCCGAGTCTCATCGACCACGACATCAGGGCTGAGAGGCCTTCCGCTGTAGAACACTGCCGCCATGGAAGAAGTTATAACCACTCGCTTGACAGCAGGCACCTTCGCGCACGAACCGAGAACATTGAGGGTGCTCTTCACAGCAGGGTGGATCAGGTCGGCCTGCAGCAAGCAGCAGAACACTAATAAGCTATCAGTATCAGTTCTCCATAATCTAAAGTCCACAAACCCGACAATGGTATCCGCGGAGCGCCATTACAAGCCCGAATATGTCTTAGATATCTCTTTTTTCACCAAGTCATCATGTCGCACCCTCGTTATCAAATTCCTGGACGGAATTCTACCTCAAGAAGTGTACCTGAGGGTCAGCAGAGGAGAAAAAGATCGGGGAGGCGGCCTGGAAGGCGCCATGGCATCCCTCCGATTAAAGGAACCTTCTTCCAGTAGCTCTGCTCTGAACAGATGAGCTCCCTCCAGCGCCATTAGGTGCTCCGTCTTCTTCGGCCTTGACAAATTAGATTGCAAATTCAATGGCTTATTTTTTTGATTAATTATTCGTATAATCGCGTAATTAATGAAGGAAATCAAAATTTTGAATTTAATATATATATATATATGTATAAATGTGCATATATATATATATATATGTATATGTATAATGGTCAAGTTCTTTGTGCCTTTGCCTTATGCGGAACAATATCAATGATTGTGAAGGACACAAGTAGTTATAATTTTGGAACGAACGGTCATTTGACTTAATGTTAAATTAACTAATTAATAAAAAGTTTCTTTGTAAGATATGTCCCAAATAAAATACACGTCTTTTCTACCCGATGGTGCCTCATTGAACATGTATAAATAGAGACTTTTGTGCCAAAAGTCACTATAGTCAGTATGGTTGATTAATCAAAATAATTACAAATATTGAGTGAGAGAGTTAGGGTATTCTATTGTAGAGCACACAAAGGGTTTATCATCGAAAAGACTCGCCATAAACCTAATAGAAACTTCATGTAGGGGCGAATAACTTTTTTCGAAAATAGTTGACCCGTGCCTCGAAGCAATAGTTAATTGAAGATCGTGTTTGTTATCTTCTTAGACTCCGAGTTCGTGATCGACATTGTCGTCTTCGACAGTCGCCGAAGTTCCCCTTCTCCGAATCCCCAACGGTCAGATCATCTGCGAACCATAAGTCAGACAACCCCCAAAGTAGTAATCCAGAAATATGTTCAAGGGAGGTTCTGTTCTGTCCCATTACTCGGGTCGCGGACGGTGCCTTTGACAGTGTAGCTGCGCTGGAGCAGGAGCTTGACGATCCAAGAAGCTATGTACCCGGAAGCTCCCGTCAAGCACGCCACCTACTTCTCCTCCTCACAGCTCATCTCTTGTCCCTTCTTCTTCTTCCTCCTTCTTGGTGGGGTATTAGATGATGATATGACTCTTCGGAGCGACTGAGATGCTTCTAGGGCGGATGATGAGTAAGGCTTTAAGGAATGAGCATCTGTCTGTCTGAACTTCAATGGCCACTTGAGCGGCCAAAATCGGAACGATCGTCATCCCTGTCGGCATTAAACCAAGAACTGTGGAGGATCAAAACGTACGTACGATGATAACTGCAACCAAACAGTAACGGTCATCACATCCGACATTGCATCAGTGACGAAATGGGCCTTAATGGGCCGCGCCCATATAGAAGCGAGCTCAAGGCCCAGCCCATGTACGATTTCGCGGGAGAAGCATTGGAGGCTGTAATCTCCCGCAGCGGGTATCACCGAGACTCCCCTGCTCCCCTCACCCAACCCACCTGAAAGAAGAGAAGCCTGCGGTCCCCAGCTTCCCACACTCCGATCGCCACCGTCACTGCCATGGACGCTTACCGCTCTTACATGAGGCCGCCAGCGCCGCCTCCTCCTCCTCCGTCGTCGGCGGCGGATCCTCAGTACCACCAATTCCAGCAGCATGCAGGAACGCCTCCGAGGCCTCCGCAGGGCCCGTGGTTCCCCAATCAATTCCAGTATCATAACCCCTCCTCCCAGTCCCCTTCCGCCCCTCCTCCCCCGTCCTGGGCTCCGCCGCCTCCTCCTCCTCCTCCTCCTCCTCCTCAGTCCGATCATGTTCAGCCTCCTGGTTTTCCCGCTCCTACGCATCCTTATCCTCCTCACCACGCTCAGCTCCCGCCCCGGCCTTACCTGCCTCCTCCTCATCACCTCAACCCCTACCCTCCGCAGGTTAGTCAGCTGATTTCATCTGTTCTTTTGGTCGAATCTTGTAATCTCTTAGCTCCTTTGCCTTGTTCGGACCAAATTCAGCTTGGTAGCATATGCTGTTCGGATGAACTTCAATTGCTGGATTCACTCTGGGCAGCTGCTGTTCCATTAATTTTCGTGTTCCTGATTCTTGATGTAAACTTGTGCAGGATTGGAACAGTCCAAATTGGGGCTATCAGCAGGGTTGGAATCACCAAGGTATGTTATTCTGTTATCGATAAACAAGGGTTTTGATGCTTGTTTCAGTGGGCTCGCTCGGATTTTTGTCGAGGAATCACTTTCCTCTTGCTGTTGTTTCTACTGAAGTTCACGTAGTATTGAATCGTCGTATGTCTGTTAAGTTTCGAAAATTTGAGAAAACTAATTATAAGAGGTACGTAACAGCACAAAGCGATGCGGAAGATTGGGCTGCCAGGGCTAAAGCTTGGGCAAGTGCCAAGGCTGCTATGGAGAATCAGTATCCGCAAGCACATTATCAAAACCAGTATCCTCAGGCTGTTGAATCTCAGGAATACGCGTTTTCAGCTGTGCCTCCAAACGGGCAGCCTGTTCATTTGCAGGAGAATCCATCAATTGGTTCCAGACCTGCCTCCTATCTTCCAGATGGACGCATGTCGTACTCAGCTAAAGATGGGCCTCTGAGTGGAGACCCAAGTGCTGTGTTTCACCCTCAAGAGCATCTGCCTGCCAGTCAATCTGTTCATCAGCAGGAGGTACCTTCTAGTTATTCTTCTGTTTCAGGTAATATTTACTTAACATACAATTTGCATGTGAATAGTGCTGAAAGAGCACTTCTTAAAACTTGCTCATCGTCTTAATATGTCTTGTATGGCAGCAATTAGAATACTTTCATAATAGTTTAGAGTCTCTTCGGCTGCCCTTTCTGACTTGTGATATTATTTGTTATGGTATATATGTAAATTTTTTAAGATTAGGAGATTATTCAGTTTAAATCTTCTTTCCTCTTAATTGGTCAACATCTACCAACATTTACATGCTGATGGCCAACCCATCCATATGTGATGAAAATGAGCTAAAAATTGCTGTGGCTTGTATTAGCAATTGCGAGACTAAAATTAATGAACCAGGCGTTATAGCTCTTAGCAGTGGCACATTCTAGAGAGACTCCTTCTACTTTACTTTCATTCTCATCACAATAGACTTCCTTAATACAATTTTGACTCTGTTGAGGATTTTGACAAGATCAGTTCATATGTTAGATTTTGCAGATGTTTGTGTGTGTGTGTGCGTGTGTGTGTGGTTGGAATTACAGGGAAATGTTCCTCAAAAGGGTTCTTAGTTGAGTGTAGGTTAATCTGCACGTGATTAATATGGTCATGACATGGGTATGGGGTGGACAAATGCTCTCATGCCTGAAAAATAAGAAATAGTTCTTGTTGGTAGCTTTCCAGTATTACGAGAGATGTTATTTGATTTTGTCAATTAGGGTATTCCACAGCTATGTCTAGACAAGTGGGCAAACATTACGGGCTTTTATTTGGGTGGACAAGAGGAAGCAGTCATACAGGATGTCTAGGTGCTGCAACCAAGAATTTATTATTATTATTTTTTTTTGGGCTTGGATAGCTTAACATTTAGGTCCAGCAGATGAAGATGTGATGTTTAGTGACAATCGGCTCCGCATTAGCATTCATGTATCTGGACGTTGAATTTCTTGATGACTTGTTCTTTTGACTCCTTGCTTGTTCTTTGTAGGCAAAGAAGAGAGTAGGGATCAGAGTGAGAAGCTACTGCATCTGCCCGGTTCTGCAGCTCAGGAAGGAATGGGCCACCTACAAGCACCAATGCCTGCTGCTGATGGATCGGTTGTTCCATATGGCAATCCATATACTGATCCCATTGCAAATCCTGCTGATCAACCCCTGGAGTTTGCTTCTAGGTTTAGCCGTGATCAGGATCTACTAGCACAATCTGTTTATGCTCATCAGGATTCCACTGGGCCTTTAAGAGGAATTGACCCCGTTGTCCCCATGGTATCTGTTAATACATGGACCTCATCCATGACTCCTGATGTAGCTTACCCTTCTTTACCTGTGGTGCTTCCTTCAGGTTCACAGGTTGTAAGCTTTGATGTTCTTTTTTTCAATGCCCCTCTCCGACCCCACAAAAATATATAAACCAGAGAGAAATGGATGAAGTTGGCATTTGAATCTTGCAATTCATTAATTTTCTCTCTTTTGCAGCATGATCATTCCATTCCTATCCCGCCTCCTGTCTCCGGGCATGCAACGCCATCATTTCCTAGGTTTTCTGGACCAAGCTTTCAGGCAACAATTCAACCACCTGGTGGGCCCTTTGCTCTGAGTGCAGGACCCCCGCTGCCTCCAATGGGAGGCTTTTCTGCTGATTCTTATGGTCTTCCGGGCAGTGCTGAGCGTCCTAAAAAGGTAGAATGTTTTTCCTGTAGCCTTGTATAGATGCAAGGGACCGGTATGCCCATGATTGACTTACCTCTTTCAAACATATATCAGGCTCCGGTACCTAATTGGCTTAGAGAGGAGATCATTAAGACGAAAGCTAGCATTGTCAGTTCTTCTCTGGGGCATCCTAAAGATGGAGCTCAGTCTGTTGAGGATGACGGCACTGATAAGTCTTTTGAAAAAGGCGACCAGGCAGACAGTAAAAGCATCGATTCGTCTAAATCAACTGAGGATGATGATGATGATGAGGTTTCTATACTAATGCATGCGTGAATTTTTTATGTATCTACTTCCAGCCTATGCATGGCTTCCAGTCTATGGCATAGGCTATTGTTTTACATTTTTGATTATACAATTTGTGATATTTTAGGTACACTTACTCAGATTTAATTATGAGAATCAACAAATATATGATTTGCTTTGTGTAGGATTATGTGGAAGCTGCAAGAACTGCTGCAATAAATCAGGAGATTAAACGTGTTTTAACTGAAGTCTTGTTGAAGGTGAAAGTGGTTTCAAAGCTGCTTTTTTTCTCCATCAAAGTCTTGGCTTGCTGCTTTAATATAATAATGTTCTTGAACAGGTGACTGATGAACTTTTTGATGAAATTGCAACGAAAGTTCTCAACGAAGATGATCAGGCTGAAGGTAATGATTGACAGCAATTGTTTTTTTCCCTACCCGGTTGGAGTAGCAAAGCTTGTTTTACATTAGTTATTGTGAGCTTGTGCAGTGATATGTCCTCATGAAGCTTGCTAATTTTTGTAATTTTTCCTTGTCTCCAGATAACCACAAACCACTTGCTTCAGATCGTATGGCTTCACCAACTTCTCATGCTCCTGCAGACAATAGAGCTTCTGCAAAGGCTCTTGTTTCTGTTGAAACTAAGGACTTAGATAACGAAGATGTCAGCGAAAAATCTAGTTCAGGCGCTGGTGGGAATATATTGGGTCTGGCAAATTATGCATCCGATGATGAAGATGATGAAACCCAAACCTCTATGAAATTGAATAGTAAAAGTCCACATGATGCAAATGATGCGGCTGACAATGGAGCACATCCAGTGGAAGGTGAAGAACATGTCAGTGCTCAAGCACATTCTGATACGGGTCACCCAAGGACCAGTTTACTTCGGGGTAATTCAGGCAACAATGAACTGAACAGGACTGGTACTATGACATCCCCTAAGGTGTCTCCTATAGGTGACCAGATTAAGTTAAATGGTAAAATGGTGGATGGTCCAAGTGCATCTGTTTCAAAGGAGACACCTGAAGAGAAGGTTCGTAGGAAGTCAAAACTGCTTGATGAAGAGGTTGACATGAGAAAATCAGTGAGGGCTGATACTAGAGATGTGGAGACCAGAGTGAGGCCCATCGTCACCGATCGAGATGGCAATAAGAGGACCTCTGGGGGTGATTCTTCAGAGGGACCTCTGAGAGGTAAGGTCAAGGTTGATGATGAAAATCATAGAAGTAAAGATGAAAGACAGCTAAGGAAGGAGAAAGCGGAAAGAGATGAGTCAAAAGAGGCGAAGGACCATGTGAAATATGGAGAAAAGAGGAAGGAATCCGAGGGAAGGAAAAGGCCAGGCCATTCTGATATCAAGGAGGACAAGAACAAAGAGAGACCATGGAGAGAGAGTGCTAAAGATGACAGCAGGAGAATTGAGCAGTCAAGGGAGAAGGAAGAAGATAGATTGCATCGTAAGGCTTCACGCGAGCTGAGCAGACATAAGAGAAGGCGCTCCTCTTCACCGAGCAGCAGAGATCGAAATAGTAGAGACAGCTTTTCTACTCATGGAAAAGATTCAAGTGATGAAGATTCAGACTATTCTAGAAGGTTTGTTCATTGAGAAGTTCTCTCCCTTTTCTGACACTCTCTCTGCTCATTTGATAGGAAGGTATCTCATATTATGTTGTGCACTTCAGGAAATTGCATTCGAAGAAACGTAATTCATCACCATCACCATCCTCCATAAGGTCCAGAAGAAGGTAATTATTCGTCGTTGCTAGATAATGTCTCATATACCATCTGCACACTTCTCACAGGCATAACTGAAGGCAGCCGCAGCCCAAAAATTAGAAACCATCAAGTCCTCGGATGTAAAATCGAAGTTGACATATCTTAATGTGAGGGTTTGCTAAGTCACTGACAACATGATTTTAAGTCTCTTCACTTGGCAAACTGAAAAATAAGGAATGTATTATATAGCTTTCTCTGCTTTCAAGAATTCCCCCTCCTCTGATTTGCCGTTCTATCTCTGAACCTTGAACTCATCAATAGAAAGGTACAATGTTTCGAAGATGTTTGCGGTTGTTATCCTTGTTTTGCATTATATCATGTTTGATACTTCAGAGCAATGAAGAGGGGCATATGTTATTGATTTGCAAATTTGAGATCATGATATAGTTAGGTGAAGTTCGTAATTTATTAGCTCTATGATGCCTGATTTGTTCTGATCTATTCGTAGCACTCTTAGATCCTTTTTGCTAAATGCGTCGTGCAAGAAGGGGATTTAGCAATTCAGCACTTAGACTGGTGTTCTTTCTTTGCTGCTTCTAAGTTTTGGTCAATGTTACTTGGATGGGATATTTTCATTTTTCAATTACTTTAGCTAGCAGAATATGGATGCAAACAGGCTATATCATGTAGAGTTTGATGCGCACACACAAGGTTAGGTATCTCTACTAAATTATGCGAATTTATTCAACTCACCGAACGAGTATGGTGGATATTTTCGTTTCTAGACATTCGCGGTCTCCACATAGCAAGCATTCTCAGCGCAGGCATTCTCCCTACTCTTCTTTTGAGGGGTCCAGGTATGTTTTCTGGGAATCATTAAATGCATAATTATATTTTTGAAAGATAAGCCATTCGTCTAAGCAAAATCAGGTGAAGCCAGCCACTTGATTATGTATGTGTTTCGATCGAGATCTTCTCAATGTATACCCTTTTATCTTCTCATGCAGGGAGAGGAGGAGATCAAGGTCGAGATCACCTGTGAGGAGGCACAGATGATGAAAAGAGGAGGCCTACATATTTGGCTTGAGAAGCTTTGACGATATCAGTTGCTGTACATGTAGCTCATCTTCGAGATACAACAAAGAAGGGAGGACCGACACCGGCATCAGTCTCTGAGCAATAACCATTGGCGATCCGAGAAGTAATCGTTTTTCGATATGCATGTGAGCCTTTACATGGGCCTCGCACTGTTTGTAGAACTAGACTGCATGCTAAAATATCTGGAGGTATTGGTGCGTTGATCGAGTTTATGTCTGTCTTGTCTGAGCACATCTCTTGAGGTTGTACTGCTATTTTCAGTTGTAATTAATATTGTGAAAGGTTCAGTGATCTCTTTCCAGATTTTAGCCCGTCAAGCTCAAATTTGGTCATCCCCGGTGCACTAAACCGAGACGAAACCCGTCATAATCGTGAGTAGCATCTTGCGGTATGGATCACGACAATGGAGAAGAGTAGTTTTTGTAAATTACCCACTAAGCAAGAGGAAGAAGACATGATTATTAGATTATTCCACGGAAGAATGCCAATATTCCTTAGGTCACTACGATAGATTATTTCTCAGAATATCTGACTGTCACTTGGTTTCCACGGTTAACCACATGTTGTAACAACTGACAATGGGAAGAAAACATCCTCAGTGGCCGCGACTGCTCGTCAGTTTGAGACATCACCCTAATTCGAAGTCAGGCTGTTTTAGTTAGCCGGTAAAGTGATGAAGCTTAAGAATGTCGTTCGGTTTCTTGGCCAATCCCGGCACCGAAGTGCTGGTTCTAGGTACTCAACAAAAGATGCTTATGTGAGGGTAATCCATGCAGGTGGCCGAGAGGAGCAGTACAGGAGCCCCATCCCTGCGTCTCAGCTGATGAACAAGTACCCCGGAATGTGGGTGGCCCTCCCGCAGGTCTTCAGCAGGCCCCATGAGTCTATCCTGTGTCCTGACGAGAGGTTGGTTCTCGGGCAGAAGTATTACATGATTCCATCAACCACTGCCAACAAACTGAAGAGGAAGTTCCGGGCCAGGCCGGGACCCTTGGAAAGGAAGAGCACGGGGGTCGGCAGTTTCAGCAAGGAGATGCCGGAGGAGAAACCATTTGAGTCCTCTAATCATGAAACTGGAATTAGGTTTCTTACAAGGAAGAATGGGCTGGGAAAGAAGAAACCTTTTGTGCCTCCGATTTCGAAGGAGAGGTCCTGCAGGTCAATAGGGTGGGAGCCGAGCCTAAGCTCAGTGCAAGAGCTCTCCCCGTGAAATCTGCTTGACGCATTTTCCTCCAACGGCTATTCTGTTCGACTCCGTGGATTTCAAACAACTGATGCCATAATAACATTCTCGAGTTTGCTCTTCTTTCTGATCCCCAACCCGGACGCCTGTTTCATGTTTGCCTTTCCACAATTTGGAAGTAGATTACTATTATTTTGTATCAAAAGCTCTGCCTATGTATCACGGAAAATGTTGTCTTGATGATTCTCAGTTACCAATGAATGATATTATGCATTGCAAATGACTAAAGAAACTAATTCCGGAACAGATAACCGATGCATATGCACTGCAGTGACGAAACCTCTTGATTTACTATATGTGACTGATCACTTGTCCAAATAATTAATAGAGGTGATGGATTTCCAGCCTAAGGAAATCTCCACCCTCAGCTCCAAGGCAACAAAAATTATCCCACAAGCCAATCGGCTCGAGCCGTGGGCAAGAATTGTCCTCCAGTATCGTCATTGTCATTAAGCTAATGAGACGAGAATCGAATTTATCTTTTGAAGAAGAAGAAGAAGAAGAAGAAGAAGAAAAAGATGTACACTCACGAAATGTAGGACAAGAGCTTGGTCAGTATCCATGTGTAGATAACCGAGAACATGGCCCCGACCGGAATTGTCACAGCCCAAGATGTCACGATCTCCCTGACCGTCTCGGCCCTGACGCTGTTTAGCCCGCGGGCAAAGCCTACCCCCATGACTGCCCCGACTAGCGTGTGAGTGGCTGAAATGGGTAGCCCGAGCTTTGACGCAAACAGGACCACCGAAGCTGCTGCAAATTCCGCTGCGAACCCTCGGGTTGGGGTTAGTTCGGTGATCTTCTTCCCGATTGTAGCGATCACTCTGTAGCCCCAAATCATGAGGCCTGCCACAATCCCGAATCCGCCCCAAGCAAGGACATCGGTTGGGATCACAATCTCAGCTGAACCGGTCCCTCCGTGAAGAATGGACAGTGCAGCAGCTAAGGGCCCGATTGCATTCGACACATCATTCCCCCCATGAGCAAAGGACATGAAGCAAGCTGATAAGATCTGCATGTACCCGAACACACCGTAGACTATCTCAAGCTGCGTCCCCTTGGGGCCAGCAATGTCGGCAAGGAACCCAATGTTCTTGTTGAGGGCGGAATCTTTGTGCTCGGCTTGTGAGGTGGCAGAGTCGTTAGCTTTGATCAGGAGGTGGCCTAGCTGTTTCCGGATAATTCGGTATACTAGGACAGCGCCGGCAGTCCCAGCGGCTAGGGCCTGAGCTAGAGCAACAGGGAAGGTCTTGCTGAGTGGGAAGGCTGCAAAGGAGATAGCCGTTACACCAATGAAGACGGCAATTGGAGCTGCGGCTGCTGCAGCTTGTCCTGGATTCGGAGCACTGTACACAAACTGGACAAAGTAAAAGGTTGCTTGAAAGTTAGAACTCGGATTACATGCGCGAGAAATGTTAAATTACGACTATGATTCTTCCCTACACAGAGAGACAGGGTCACTGCCAATGCATCTGAAAGTCAGCCAATGATGGCTATGTTCGTTCGCAGGATGATGGCAATTATTAAAGAACCGAACCGAATGACAATTAAATTATGAATTGCATTCCTTTTCCATTTCTGCAATCAAACATTCTAGAGGAGCACTATTCAGCGTTATATGTGTCGTAAATTACCCTTCGGATGCATTTGTAGACAAGGAACGAGGCCAGTGCACCCATTAACGGTGAGATGACCCACGAAGATGTCACCCGTGCGAGCGAGCTCCAGAAGACGGCTCCAGGTCCTCCATAAACAAGACCAAACCCAACCATTGATCCTACGATACAGTGCGTGGTGGAGACTGGCCACCCATAGTATGATGCAACCTATCCACCAAAATGAGCATGTTGATCGCCATTGTTAACCAAATTATCTCCAAGCACAGAACGAAGACATTAGAGGATACAAATATTGCTTGGAACAGCGTCCCAAGGAACCTTAACATTTGCTAGCCTCGAGCGTTAGACTTCTCATGTTCGAAATTCTTATCCAGATGATCTTGCTTTCCAGCATAGCCGTGGAAATTCCATATCAAGAATCCTCCTAAAGGGTTATCTATCAAACATATATTTCTAGACTGATGCAATCTTAATTGGTCCTATTTCCGCGTGTCTTAATACTCATTTACTCATTGGGCATTTCTACCGGCCTTGTTGAATAACTAATAAAAACTACCAAGGGATATAGGAAACACATATTGTTCCTCAGACCTGAAGCCAAGTGCCGGCGGCAGCGAGGGAGGAGAGTAGGCCTGCAAAGAGGAGGGTGTCCTTGCCATGGAAGACGTTGGCCACAAGGATGCCCTTCTGCATAGTGCTGGTGACGTGGGTCCCCATCAGCAGCGCCCCAGAAAACTCCAGCACTGCCGCCATCAGCACCGCCTGCCTCAGCGTTAGCGCCCCAGACCCAACCGAGGTCCCCATCGCATTCGCCACGTCGTTCGCCCCGATGTTCCATGCCATATAGAAACCAAACAGCAGAGTCACGTAGGACAGAACCCGCGTCCTGATCCCTAGTGCCGCAGGGCCCGGCCCCGCCAGCGACTTCATGAGCAGGGGGAGGCAGAGGGCTGCGAAGGCAATCAGCACTGAAATGGCCGAGGCGGTCCCGGATGATATGTTGAAGGCCTGGGCCATCCCTGGGACCTCTCCACTATCCTCCTTAGCCTTGGGTTCCTCCTGCACTTGCCGCTCTCCATCTCCCGAGTCGGCAAAGGAAGGGATGCTCGCGAAGGGCGGCGCAAGCTTCTTGTTTTGGGGGAGAGGAAGAGGATGCTGGGTCAGCGGAGGAAGGAGGAAAGGAGAAGGAGGAGGACTAGGAAGTCTCCTCTGGTTTTGAAGGAGTGGGGGGAGCAAAGAAGGGAAGCGGGAGTAGTTGGCGAGGTGGAAGGATTGAGGAGTTATGGTGTTCCTAATAGAGGAGAGGCAGTAAGAGGAAGACATGACTTGAAATAAAACAATGGCGGAAGAGAAAGAGAGGTAGAGAGATGGAAAAGAATAATGGAAGGATTGCTCAAGTGGGATTCTTGTTCTTGGCCATGGCTGAGTGTGAGTGTTTGTGAGTGAAGGGACGAAGAGGAGGAGAGGGAGTTAGGTGGTTTGGTGGCGTTGGAAAGAGCTCACCAAGTCGAAGGGACTTTTTTCAGGTTGTCTTCCAGTTCTCGTTACTCGTGAGTTGGTCGGGTAGATTCTTGCATTCGACCAAGTTTCAGAGAATCAGAAGATAAACAAGACCGTTAACAGTCGTACCTTTTATGATGATCATGTAATTAGCGGTTGTCATCGATTCGGCTTTCCGGATCTCTTAAGGAATTTAAGAAAGGGAAATGGAAATGGAAAGGAGGATGAGAGATGGGGATTTCGGATTGTGTTTTTTTGGCTTTGGGTAGGGGATTGGAATGAGTGGTGAGAGTTCATCCTCTTGGAGGGAAGGGGCCTCCTCTGTCATACACACCTCACATGATTTTCTTTTATTTGTCCAAAAAATTAGGCACCATGTCCATTCTTTTTTGTGTTGAATATACTGCTCATCCATAAATGGTTTTCTTGCCCAAGTTGTCCCCTTTTACCTACTGGGACCCAAATACAGACTGGGAGAAAATTGAGCACTACAAGGCATTGCTCATGTTTGTTTAGTTGGGTCTGAGTAGTTGGTAACTTGGTAATTCGACCAACCTGGGAAGAAACTCTGCTTAACTGTAGGTCAACATATGTATGTACCATGGTTCGGTGGGTGCGAATTGTGCCGGTTGCACTTTACGATGCTCATCAATTCGATGTAAGATTTCGTACCCCAAAAAACTGTGTGCATGGAATCACTTGTTACTTAGATTATGAGAAATGGTTTTTCTAGATTAGAGGACATATGTAGGCTTTCCCTGTGTTACTTTACTGTTAGATCAGAAGCGTCAAGAAAGTGTGTCTTGGTGATTTTCGTGCTTCCTAGACCGTGTTTGATATTACGTTATTCTTTGAATCGGGTTCAAACTCAACTTGAGCTAAAATGTCAAGGTAATATGGTAATCTTAGAAGAGGTTTCGAGCTCAGGAGTTACGGCACTCCTACTTTGCATTATGTTTCTCTCGGTTCTATGTTATTCTTGGTTCTGCGTCTATACGTGTCAAGCTTGGCATGCATGTTTCAAGCTTGACGCTTGTACGTTCTTGATACATATATGATACCGGTGTGCTGTCGTTCGTGCTTAAGCGCAATTGGTATTAGTGTAGCCTTAAGATGCAAAACGAAAATGAAAACTGTCGAGTAACTTTAAAATGAAACTCTATAACTTCGTTCTTGGTTTAGAAAGTTTAAAAGATAACGCAAAAAATGAAGAATTATTCGAAACATAATTGGCCCAAAGTCTGAAGCTCATATTATTAATTTCCAGGCTGATTATGAATTGGACCTTTGCTGTTTAGATCGACCCAGTTTCGGTTTTTGGCAGTACAATTATTCGAAACCTCTAAACGGGACAGCGAGCTCAAGAAATGGTACTCAGCAGAGTTCCAAGCCCACGAACATGCTGAAGATTAGGCATGTAAGAGCCCATCTCTTAGCCCTCTGGGCTTAGGACAGTCCTTTGCTCCTTGCTGTAATTTGATTCGTAGATGGCATAGCCATCAATTTGGAAATATTGGAATAAACATCCTAAAAAGTGTAATTCGTTTATAGACAAAACAGAAATTGAAGGGTCAGCACAGGCAAACAAACGAAATAAAAGGCATAACTACAAGATAAAATGGTTAACGTTCTGTACATCAAACTCATATCTTTTTCTTGATCGGTAAGTTCAGAGATATCATCCACGTCAGATCTGATGAATATGTAATATGCATTATCTTCAAAAAGATAATGTCCATGCACATCTAACGTGGAAAAGCGAAAAAGGACGATTCCGGCTTCCGAACACGGAGAAGGAGCCATTGGAAAAACAACAAAAATAAGGGAGAAAAGAGAGGCGTATCCAAAGATACAAAGGCCACTAGAAGTTCATGAAAGAACAAGTTCCTCTTTCTACTCCGCTCCTTTGGAGTTTGCAGTGTAAATGTCAAAGAGCCAATGGAAAATCAAATTATGAAACACATGTGGGTAAATGTGTGTGTGTATATATATATCCCTAAAGAGCATCTCTCCTCTTTGATTGAAACATTAGTTAAATTCAAAGTACATTGAGATTGGAGAATCAATTCCTTCTGATGATGTCCTCACAATATATACATATACATATATATATATATATATATATATCGTTGTATAATAACTATTCCTCTGGAAACTCTATTTGTTCTAAAGAATAAAGGGAGATCTTGAAATTTCAAGTTTCAAGGTCCACTTCCGTTGTGGGGTCCGACTCCTGAACATTGAAACCAACTGAATATCAAAAACTTGCGCAATTGGAAGAAAAATCCCCATGGACCACTTGCCAATTCATATATAATAACTGGCATGAAGTGAAAGATCAAAGTAATTGCGTGCATGTGGTCCTCGACGCTTCAATGTCTATTCATCTGTATATGCATCTACAGAGGGATTGGACTTTTCTGCTCGGGATCACTGACCAGCTAGAGAAATCACTCGAAACCCACCAAGCCCTAAAGAAAGATTGAGGAGAGAAAACAAGATATCTTTCTTGTGAGGTATGTTGTACACGCAAAACCGTCGATAAATTGCGTGTTTGATGAGACCTTGGTCCTTGTATCTTTGATACAAGTGGTTGCGATGGCAGCGCAAGGAACGGCCATATATGAAAAGAGTTTGTATGGCGGGGAATTTAAAGTGCATATCCCCCACATGAAAAATGGAAAATTCCTTTCTGCATGAAAATTACTGAAAAAAAGAGAGAAATTTCCAACGCGAGGAAATCGTGGAAAGTATCATTTATGGGGACGAGATGATAGAATAGAAATCAAGTTGTTTAGGTATACAAACACATTGGTTGGTCAGCATATATTCGAGGATTTTCCTTATATAAGAGTTGAAAAATATATATGCTCATGTATATATATATATATAAACGTTTATGTCCAACGTTGAAGCATACATAATATTTCTTTCGAAGTGCTAATTGGATGTGCAATGAGACCGTGATGCGAAATGTTGAACCTCTACCCGTAAAATCGCTAGGATTTGGGGTCCGGGAGATATTTAATTCGAATAGGTTTTCTTAATGCCAAGAGGTGAATTTTGAAATCAAGTCAATAAGAGATGGAGAATGCAGGACCACATGGACACTTGGCTGGTGACCCAACGGGATGGACCCCGATCAATAAATGACTGATTATTCCATATGGACCCGGTCCATTATATATGCTATCTTTTGTCACATAAGAATCAAAATGTTTACTTCTATGCGACACCATAGCCATTAGTACTGGACCATCCACGACCTTTGATGCTGCGCTCAAAACAAACAATCGTCATTGAAGACAGAGTGACATAGTTTTATCAATCTTGACGCTCGTCCAACAGGGCGATTTGGCCCGAACAACCTCTGGTCTCTGAATGAACACCCAAGCACAACTGTAGTTTCCAATATAATTCTTGTTCTGCCAGCTGAAGTTTTTAGTTAATTTAATTTTTACAAGGAACAGATGCCTATGTTGCCAACTTGAGGGCAGAAGAATGCCATTTTCTCTTCTTTTTGTTTTTCCCACGTCTTGTGTCTCGCGGTGTTTTGGTTGTTAGCCGTTGGTAGTTGCTCTCCTCTTTCTCCTCCAACCGGTTTAAAAGGCATCTTCCCCTCCTTTCGCTTTACATCTAAGTCCAAAATTGAACCAACAATGCAAAACATGTCAGAAAAGAATCGAAAGAAAAGTTAGTATTAGATAGGGAAATCGGGTACGGCATTCCATCTATATTTTACATCACAATTGGATCTAATTGAATTGTGAAGTTTATACCTTCCAAGATTTTACGGGTTTGAGTCGGTAACTCAATTTACGTCTGAAGCAAGTTTTGGGGCTATGGTTAAATCTTGAAAGTTTGATAATGGGTATGAGATTTGGATGTTCAAGTAAACATCCATAAGATTGTTCAAACTTCAGATAGTTCTCTGGCCGGAAATTTTGGAAAACTGAAATCTGTTTCCTGTCACTAGGATATGTTAGGGAACATTCTTCTCCATATTGAATTAAAAGGGAACTGTTTGTTTTCCTTTTACTGCGCGTAGATGACATCTTAAGCTTAGGAGAACGGGCCCACAATATCTCTTTCCTTGCGCTATATAAATCGAGACCCAACTTAGCTAGGAAGTATCCTCTTCAGAGCACTCTTCCTTCTCTTCCCTAGTAGCATGGAGGTCAGACCTTCCCGGAGCCACCGAGCTGTCAATGCTGACCACATCTTGAAAACCACCTCTGCCAAGTTCCTATGCAGCTATGGCGGAAAGATCCTTCCCCGTTATCCTGATGGCAAGCTCCGTTACCATGGTGGTGAAACTCGTGTCCTCTCTGTGGATCGATCCATCTCCTTTGCAGGTCAGTACTAGCCCCCTTACGACTTCCCCTAGTTTCTTTCCCGTTTCCTAGTTCGACTTCCCCCAGTTTCTTTCCCGTTTCCTAGTTCAGTTAATTCAACATAAAGCCGATAGCACATGTATTAGGACACATCGATTCTGATTCAGCTAATCAGTAGGTGGAGTAATTTGCAATCTCACAGCACATGCTCGATGGAAATAGAAAGACTAACGGATAGTTTTTGACTTGATGTGAACAGATGATATTATTGAGCAAGTGAGATTAATAATCATAATTTGTATGGAGCAGATCTGCTGTTGAAAATCCAAGAGTTGTGTGGAGTGAGCGTGGTTCTCCGCTGCCAACTGCCATTGGAGGATCTAGACTCCCTTGTGTCAATAACCACGGATGAGGACCTCAGCAATTTGATCGAGGAATATGACCATGCAAGTTCCCCTTCAACGCCAGCGGAAACGTCTTTAAAGATCAGGGCCTTCCTTTCAATCCCCAAACCCACCAAGAAGGCTACGTCCAGCCCTTCTCCTTCTATAACCTCATCATCTGCTTCTTCTTCTTCTTCTTCTTCTTCTTCACCGACTTTGAGGTCCCCGATGCCTGTTGTGGGACCTAGGGGACCTACTGTACCTACTCGGTGCCTCCACCACCAGGTTTTAAAGCTACAGATGTTTGCGAGGAGGAAACCTGATCAATGGAGGGTTCCCCTGCCATACTACTACCACTCTGGTGGCTACTATGCCGGTGACAATCATGGCAGTCATATCTACCCCATTCACCATGGGAACTACTGGCAATAACCCAAGTTTTATGTGCAATACAAAATCTGGACTGTATGTATGCAAAAGTCAAAGATATATACATTAAAGATATATACCTTTTTCTTCGAGCCTCTTTGGACATCCATGCTAAATGGATTTCCCTATGGATCGAAATTCTGTAGTTCTGACCTTTGCTGGTCCGAACTTTTTGATACAATCATAGTAATTAAGTCTTCAAAATTATGTCCGCAGCACTATACATGTTATGTTCCATCCCGAACTGCAGCTATGCATCCTCTATTCGGAATATTCCATTTTAAATGACCTTGAGACAGAGGAGATGCATGGCACTGATTCCAGAACGCATGTATACGACTCTTCATATCTTTGTCACAATAACAGAAAGTATCCCCCGGAAACTGATAGCGACTGACAGATTGCCTATAATCTAGTAATTGGACAGCAGAGGTGCCTATCTCTCGGGCAGAAGGGCCTCCAATCCAATTTCATTCCGCCCCAGTGCACAAATGGCCTGGAGATAGCTTCAAGGGAGCCAGAGAACTGCAGTGTCAAATTTCATCTCCCTGTCTTCAGAGTTCAGTTCCTCCGGAAGGTTTTGACATCTATGGCTTTGTTTGCCGGAACTGATAACTTATGTAGTGTCTGGCCAACATGTAAAAGAACTGGTGGCGGCTGCTTCAAAAAGATCGCGACATCCGTCAGCAATTGCAATTGAACAGAGAACATATCAGTGACCATCGGACTTATCCATAAACTCGAGCTTAAACTTTGATGGAAGATTTATGCAGTAAGGACTGCCTGGCCCTTAAGGAATCGAACTGGTCCATGCCATAACCTTTAATTACCGTCTGTACTCACATAGAATACATGATGCATTGTTCAATATAATTGGAGCTAATTAAGGTAATCCACCGCAAAGAAATGCAGGCAGTTGAACTAGGTCCCACTTACCCTCACTCAGGTTCCGGTTCCGATTCCCACCTGAGGTCTCCCATGCACCTCACATCCTATCTGTACTGCGGTCCTTTAAATCCGATAAAATGTTGTCCAGCACAAACATCAACGGTTATAGTCCACAAATCATCGGCCTGATAGAAGGGCAATGGATCTGTAATGAAATGTGAAATGGGCTCAAAAGAAACGAACTGGAAAAGAAAAAATCCTCACCAACCTTTCTTGGCTCAAAAGAAACAAACTGACTGGTTGGTCCCTCGTCTATGGCCTTTCCCTTGCGAGCCAGTTCCCAGGCCCAACCCACTCTCACGATGATACTTTTTGATATATCAACGGCCTCGTCTTTTTCCCCTTCCGCGGGGTGTTTCCAATCTGTTTGGTTTGAGACTGATTTCTACCCGGCTGTCAGCTTACCTTGCCTAGAGTGTGATTCTAGTGGACTTGAAGCCCTGCACTATAAGCACAATTCACTCATCAATAGCGTAGTTTACCCAACTGTTACCGGGTTGGCGAACACTTCTTTTTACCGGTGAAGTTTAAAATTATGAGAGGTACTTGCGAGAGCAAGTACCGGGGATATATAATCCCCTGCTCAACAAGTGTATTTTTGGAATTCGAACTCGTCCTCTTTTCCTCATGGTGTAATATTGCCTACCAATAATTTTTTGGTGGCGGCTCCATCTTTTGGCTGAAGCAAAAGAGGTTTCTTCTTGCTGTAGGACCCGCGTGTCGATGCAATAATTTGCAACGAGTCAATCTTCTCATCAGATTGAAGTATTCTATGAGCCCGGAGCATGCTCCTTTGGTTTCTCATTGAGAGGTTATTGTAGGAGAGGGAGCATGCTCCTGGTGCTGCGAATAGTTTCCTAGCCGCCCGCCAACCCTGGCCAATAAATCCAAGCCAATATTATGTCTTCTCGTATGTTCCATTTGACCACTAGGCCTTCCCGCAACATATAACTTACCTACCTTTCAAGTGTATTGAACTTTGCGATCAAATTACCCAGAAACCGGTACACTCGACGGAGATGGAGAAATACCCCTTCACTATCCCTGATGTTTTGCTGAGCTCCAACGCCCCCGGAGCCCGTCCCATGCCGGTGATTGGCCTGGGCACGTCCGCAGACCCGCTTGACCCCGTGGCAATGAAGTTGTCGGTGATTGAGGCCATTAGGCTGGGATACAGGCACTTCGATACGGCCCCCTTGTACGGTTCGGAGGTGCCCCTTGGTGAGGTCCTAGCTGAAGCCATCCGGCTTGGCCTCGTCGCGTCCCGTGAGGAGCTATTTATCACCACGAAGCTCTGGTGCAGCGACAACCATGTGGACCGTGTCATTCCTGCCATCCAAAATTCCATTAGGTAACGACTAGTTGATACCATTAAATTCCCCAATCGCGCGAGTGTTGACTTGGAATTCTGATTTTGAGCTACTGGAATGATTGTCATGACAATTTCAGTCATTGTTCTTATATGGCTAAGACAAGGATCTGTGATATCTTAAACATCCTAATAAAATTTCCATTGCTATATGATCACATAATCGCCATGGTTTTAGCTTCACAAATGAGATGCACGGCTCGGCTTAGCTGGTTCTGGTTTTGTATCGTGCATTAAGTCTTATGTTCAGCTCCCGGAGGTACGCCTGGGAATGCTTATTTTGTTCTTGCAATCGATTGCCGTGTGTACATGTTCCCCTAGAGAGTCCAGCCTGGTGTCATGATATATTGGGAATGCCACCTTTCTGTGATTTATGTGTCCTACAGAATCGGAACTTTTGAAACAGAGGAACTTCAAATGCTTATTCTGGTATATAATAATCCTAAGGCATTGACTTTGAAGTGAACTGGATGATCCGTTTTGGCAGGAATCTTCAGTTGGGACGGCTCGGGGTAGTTGGTTTGGCTTCCGTATCATGCTTTTAAGTCTTGTGTTTGGCACCGGGTATTGGGGAGGGTCGACAGCCTCGAGGTGCTGAGTTTGTACTGGCAAAAGTGATTGCACAATGCATGGGTTTACTGTAGGGAGCCCAATTTGGTCCATGATAAATTGGGAATGTGATATTTCAGTGACTTTCGTGTACCGTAGAGTAGGAACTTCGGGAAGAGAGGAACTTCAGTCTCTCCAAGTTTTCTGATAATCATACGGCATTGTCTGTGAAGCCAACTGGGTGATCTGTTTTGGCAGGAATCTTCAGTTAGATTATCTCGACCTGTATCTCATTCACTGGCCGATCAGCTGTAAGCCGGGGACGTATGCCTACCCAGTGGATGAAGAAGATCTCATGCCCATGGACTTCAAGGCGGTGTGGGCTGCGATGGAGGAGTGCCAGAGGCTGGGCCTCACCAAGTCCATTGGAGTCAGCAACTTCTCCTGCAAGAAGCTCGAAACAATCCTCGGTTTCGCCACCATCCCACCGTCAGTCAATCAAGTAAGCACAGTTCTCTCTCAGCTTCCACCATTCTATGAAAGTTCCTGCAGGTAATCACTTAATGAAACACATTTGGGCGGCATTTATCGACCCAGGTGGAGATGAACCCGGTATGGCAGCAAAAGAAGCTGAGAGAGTTCTGCCTAGCAAACAATATATTTATCACTGCTTTCTCGCCTCTAGGCGGGAGCGGGACTAGTTGGGGAACGAACCTAGTCATGGAGAATGAGATTCTTCGGGAGATTGCTAAAGCTCAAGAGAAGACAATTGCTCAGGTACCATAACAAAGCTATAGCTCATAGCCTCATTATCACTACTGCCATCTAATCTTTCTATAATCACTTAGCATTAACTAGCAGCACATTCTGGGCCTGGGTCAAGTAGATTTTGTTAGTACGCAGGCGGTAAGCTTATACTAGTTGATAGATTATTCGAAACCTGAACCATCAGCAAGGAATAGCTAATCCAAAATATTTACGTCAGTTGCGCACCGGTAATATCTATGATGTATCTCAAGAGTACCTTCTGCTGGCATGTGTAGTATACTTGCCAAGTAAGCTAAGTGGGCATGTTTGCTTGATTTCATATTTGGTCGATAACTGGGGTTGACGGAAGTTCTGCGTCTCCATTGGCAGAGAAGAATGATCCCGTCATGCTTAGGAGTAAACTAAATGCTTGTTTAATTTCTGCTGCAGATTTGTCTTAGGTGGCTGTACGAGCAGGGGGTAACGTTCGTGGTGAAGAGCTTCAATAAGGAAAGGCTGAGGGAGAATCTGGAGATCTTCGACTGGGAGTTGAGCGAGGATGATCACGAAAAGATCAGCCGTATCCCACAGAAGAAGACGATGCTCATGGAAAAATTCGCCTCGCCCAAGGGGCCTTACAAGTCCGTCGAAGAATTATGGGATGGGGAGATCTAATGTTGTCATGCCACATAATGAACTGCAAAATCAGTCCTTCAAGCGGTCAGTGCTTGGATTGATGTTCTATGCTCTATATTGACTATATTGTTTTTAACATATTTCCCCATGTGTGTCGGTGTGAATTTGACCCTGGATTTGATTGTAAGTATATATATTTTTATAAAGTTTGAGATGTGGGATGAAATGCGGAAACTGATATCAAATACATCCATACAAGTATGGCCATCGTCATGGTAAATTACACTGATGGTACAAAATGTTTGCGAAATGTAACAGTGCGATACAAAAATTTTTTCTGGTTACAATTTGATACAAAGAATTTAGATTTGGTTGCAATTAAGTGTATTCCGTCGTATTCTCCTTGATGTCGTTTGCTTGTACTGACGTAGTGCATCCTATGTGATACTTTTGTCACGTGAAACCAATCATAGCTAGCAATGTTGTTAATGGAGATATAAAATCTGAAATATTCAAATAAAAATACAAAAAAATAATAATAATGTAAAAAAATCTTATAAATTTCAAAGAAATTTTAAAAAATTATCAATATCTACAATAAATTTTAGAAAAACTTATAAATTTTAAAAATTAAAGATTCAAGAAAAATTAATAAAAAGTAATAATAATGCAGAAAAATTTAAAATGCAGAAAAGTATTTAAAATGTTAAAAAGTTTACAAAGTTTAACGAAATTAAGAAAAAAAATCAATACCCCCAGTAAAGTTTAGAAAAAACATTAACATTAGAAACTAAGGAAATCAAGAAAATATTCAAAGAATTTGAAAAATTCAATCTAAAAATAAAAAAATTTATAAAAAAAATGTCGTCAAGATTCCAACAAACTCTTTTCAGCATAAGAATTAAGATCATCGGTTGACATCATGATTCAATCTTTGCTTTTTATTTTTCATAGTTCATTTCCAAATCATGCTCATCTTATCCCTACCACAAGAATGGTTGTGGTGCAAGCGAGTCATGGCGTGGAACCGCCACTAAATCCAAGGCAAAAACGATCAATCTCTGCAACAATGACAAGTGATGGGAAGTTGTTTAGAGACCTTGATAATACAGTGAAATCAAGAGTGAGAATTCGGAATGGAGAGAACTGAGAGGTGAAAGGTAAAGGGACTGTAGCAATAGAGAGTTGTGCTAGAATTAAGCTGGTTTCTAATGTGATGTATGTGCCTGAGATTGATCAAAATTTGCTGAGTATGGGGCAGTTGATAGAGAAGGGATTTAAGGTGATATTTGAATAGGGGAAGTGTTTGATCTTTGATTCCAGTGGTCAGGAGTTGTTCATGATAAAGATGCAGCAGAAGAGTTAGGTGGCATTCAAGTGTGAGGCAAGTGATTCAGAGATATGGCACAAGAGGTTGGAGCACTTTCATCACAAAGGATTGTTGTATATGTAGAGGAGTGACATGGCAAGTGGCCTGCCACCTCTGGAAGAGGAATTCCCAAGATGTAAAGCATGTTTGATGGGCAAGCAAATCGGAATTCCATTCAATCAGTCGACTTGGAGGGCCAATGAGAAGCTAAAATTAATTCACACAGATGTGTGTGGTCCACGGGCAACTTCATCACTGAAAGGTAATAGGTAATTCATTATTTTAATTGATGATTATACAAGAATATGATGGATTTACTTCATGAAACAAAAGTTAGAAGTTACTGAAGTATTTTGAAGTTTAAGAGAGATTGAGAATCAAAGTGGCTGCAAGATTCAGGTCATCAGATCTGACAATGGAATAGAATACACTTCACAGGGGTTTAATTCTTTCTGTGGGGAAGTTGGAATTGAGCATCAACACACTATTCCTTATTCTCCACAGCAAAATGGAGTTAGTGAGAGGAAGAATAGAACCATAATGGAGATGACCAGGTGTTTATTGCATGAGAAGAACCTACCAAAGATTTTTTGGGTAAAAGCAACAAATTCAATAGTTTTTCTACTGAACAGACTACCTACAAGGGCATCGGAGAAAAAGACACCTTTTGAAGCTAGATTTGGTTTCAAGCCAACTCTGAAAAATCTGAAAGTGTTTGGTTATCTGTGTTTTTCTCATATTCCACAGGTCAAGAGAAACAAGCTGGAAAAGAAGGTTGAACCTGGTGTGTTTATTGGCTACAACCTTGTGTCAAAAGCCTATTGAATTTATCAATCAAAGACTGGAAAAGTAATCACAAGCATGGATGTTCAGTTCCTGGAAGAAGAAAAGTGGAATTGGGTTGGTGACACTCAGAATAAACCACATATGGTGTCCTTGGAGTCAAATGAATTGGTCGATGACATTCTAGTTAGAGGCACCAATTCTTTGGCTAATGTATATCAGGGGTGCAGTGTGGTTGTTCTGGAGCCAGTAGGATTTGAAGAAGCCAAGAATGATTAGAGAAGGATGAGTGCAAAGAAATAGGAGTTGGCTATGATAGAGAAAAACCATGCTTGAAAGCTAGTGGAGAAGCCTAAAGACAGGAAGATCATTGGGCTAAAGTGGGTCTTCAAGACTAAACTTAATCCTGATGGCTTAGTAAACAAGCATAAGGCCAGGTTTGTGGTGAAAGATTATGCACAGGTTTGGAGAGTAGATTTCTCTGAAACATTTGCAACTGTAGCAAGGTTAGATACGATCAAACTAATTCTTGCCTTAGCAGCTCAAAATTGGTGGAAGGTGTATCAATTAGATGTCAAATCTGCATTTTTTAATGGAGTTTAGTTGGAAGACATTTATGTTGAGCAACCAGAGGGATTCATCGTACTAGGTTAGGAGGAGAAGGTCTACTTGCTGAAAAAGGCTTTATATGGCTTGAAGCAAGCTCCTAGAGCATGGTACAGCAAGATGGATGGGCATTTGTTGAGTTTAGGCTTCGAAAAAAAGCTCGAGTGAATCCACTCTGTATGTTAAGAAGTCTGATTCTGACTTAGTTATCGTATCTCTCTATGTGGATGATTTGCTGGTAATAGAAGGCAATGAAGCTCAGATCACTGCTTTGAAGCAGAACATGATGAAGATGTTTGAAATGACTGATTTGTGTGAGATGTTCTACTTTCTTGGCATGGAGATCAAACAAGCTCTTGCCATAGGAAGCACTTGAAGGAGATCTTGAAGAGATTTGATACTGAGGAGTGCAAAAGTGTGACTACTCCAATGAGTAAGAAAGAGAGGCTGCAGAAGAATGATGATACAGATTCTGCAGATGAAGGTCTTTCTATGAGCTTAATTGGTTGCCTAATGTATCTCGTTGCAATCAGGTCAGACATCATGTTTCCGATAAGTTAAGTGTCTTGTCTAGATTTCTTAATTGTGCAAGTGAGTTGCATATGGTAGTTGCAAATAGGGTGCTGAGGTACTTGAAGGGTACTCTTTCGTATGGAATTAAGTTCTGTAGAGTTCAGGAGTTTAAGTTGCAGGGGCATTCTGACAGTGATTGGGCTAGATCAGTGGAATACATGAGAAATACTTTTGGGCATTGCTTCACATTTGGATTATGATTTTTTTTCTTGGTGTTCGAAGAAGCAGGAGTTGGTGGTTCAATTAACTGCAGAAGCTGAGTTTACTGCAGCGTCTGTAGCTGTGAATTAAGCAATATGGTTGAAAAAGCTGATGGATGATTTGCATTTTCAGCAAGAGGATAGCATAGAGGTCTTTGTGGACAACCAAGCAACTCTGATGATTTCACATAATCCAGTTTTTCATGGAAGAACAAAGCATTTCAAAGTTAAGTATTACTTCTTAAGGGAGGTGCAAAGATCGGGTGAAGCAAAGCTAGTATATTGCAGTTAAGACAACTAACTTGCAGATATATTTACTAAGTCATTTCATGTTGGTCGTTTTGAAGCTCTTAGAGACAAGTTGGGTGTGTGTGCAGCTCATAATTCAGGAGGAAAATGTTAATAAATTAAGAGCTATTGTTTTTACTGCTGTTTTATTGCTATCCTTGTTCTATTTTATTGAGTCCTAGTCCTTAGGAGTGACTAGCCGTTGTGACTATTTTTTAGGATGTTAGTTGCTGTTTTCTGGTCAAGCAAGGTAGTTAGTAACATGTCTCTGTGAGTTGCAATGTTTAGGAATTCAGTTATTAGTCATTTTGTATTTATTCTGCTCAAAGATTAATGAAGTGATCCTTTCAGCTCTATTCCTTTGTCTGTCTCTTCTCCAACTTTAAAACATCAAATCTGATCTGCCCATCCCGTCTCTCCTTGCATTTTACTGATTGTTCTTCATAGATGGTCATCCTTCCACTGGCATCGGTCCTGGAGTGCCAATATAAATAACTGAATTTCCTTACGTTAACTGCACCGGTGGTCTTTCTCTTGTAACTTACTCTTAGATAAACGCAATCTCTAATCTCCGATTCCTACTTGGGGGGGACCCCTGCCATTACCTCTTGATATTTTTGGTGAGCAGTCTTGATCACCAAGCCAGATTGGGGGACATCATTATACTTTTTGATATATAAACGGCCTCGTCTTTTTCCCCATCTGCGGGGTGTTTCCAACATGTTTGGTTTGAGACTGATTTCTATCCGGCTGTCGGCTTACCTTGCCTGGACTGTGATTCCAGTGGACTTGGAGCCCTGCACTATAAGCACAATTAGCTCATTAATAGCGTAGTTTACCCAACTATGACTGGGTAGGCGACCACTTTTTTCTACCGACGAAGTTTAAAATTATGATAGGTATTACTCTTGCAATAACGATGATATATAATCCCCAGCTAAACAGGTGTATTTTTGGAATTCGAACTCGCCCTCTTTTCCTCATGGTGTAGTGTTGCTTACCAATAATTTTTTGGTGGCGGCTCCATCTTTTGGCTGCAGCAAAAGTGGTTTCTTCTTGGAGTAGGATCCGTGTGGGGATGCAATAATTGTTGCGTCCAGTCAATCTTCTTATCAGATAAAGGACGAGAAAGAATTCTATGAGCCAGAAGCATGCTCGTTTGGTTTCTCATTGAGAGGTTATTGTAGGAGAGGGAGCATGCTCCTGGCGCAGCGAATAGTTTCATAGCCTCCCCGCCAACCCTGGCCAATAAATCCAAGCCATTATTATGTCTTCTCGCATGTTCCATTTGACCCCGAGGCATTCCCGCTACATATAACTACCTTCCTTTTTAAGTGTATTGAACTTTGCGATCAGATTACCCAGAAACCGGTGCACTCGACGGAGATGAAGACATCCCCCTTCACTATCCCTGATGTTTTGCTGAGCTCCGCCGCCCCCGGAGCCCGTCCCATGCCGGTGATTGGCCTGGGCACGGCCGCAGACCCACTTGACCCCGTGGCCATGAAGTTAGCGGTGATCGAGGCCATTAAGCTGGGATACAGACACTTCGATACGGCCTCAATGTACGGTTCGGAGGTGCCCCTTGGTGAGGTCCTAGCTGAAGCCATCAGGCTTGGCCTCGTCGCGTCCCGTGAGGAGCTATTCATCACCACGAAGCTCTGGTGCAGCGACACCCACGTCGACCGTGTCATTCCTGCCATCCAAAATTCCATTAGGTAACGACTAGTTAATACCATTAAATTCTCCTATCGTGTAATGTTGACTTGGAATACTGATTTTGAACTACTGGACTGAATGTCATGACAATTTCAGTCATTGTTCTTACATGGCTAAGACAGAGATCTGTGATATCTTAACCTTCCTAATAAAATTTCCATTGCTATATGATCACATAATCACCATAGTTTTAGCTTCACAAATGAGATGCACGGCTTGGCTTAGCTGGTTCTGGTTTTGTATCGTGCATTAGGCCTTATGTTCAGCTCCCGGCTGTACGCCTGGAAATGCTTATTTAGTTCTTGCAATCGATTGCCGTGTGCATATGTTCCCCTAAAGAGTCCAGCCCGGTGTCATGATATATTGGGAATGCCACCTTTCTGTGATTTATGTGTCCTACAGAATAGGAACTTTTGAAACAGAGGAACTTCAAATGCTTATTCTGGTATAATCCTATGGCATTGACTTTGAAGCGAACAGGATGATCCGTTTTGGCAGGAATCTTCAGTTGGGACGGCTTGGGGTAGTTGGTTTGGCTTCTGTATCATGCTTTTAAGTCTTATGTTTGGCACCTGGTATTGGGGAGGATTGACAGCCTCGAGGTACCGAGTTTGTACTGGCAAAAGTGATTGCACAATGCATGGGTTTACTGTAGGGAGCCCAATTTGGTCCATGATTAATTGGGAATGTGATATTTCAGTGACTTTCGTATACTGTAGAGTAGGAACTTCGGGAAGAGAGGAACTTCAGTCTCTCCAAGTTTTCGGATAATCATACGGTATTGTCTGTGAAGCCAACTGGATGATCTGTTTTGGCAGGAATCTTCAGTTAGATTATCTCGACCTGTATCTCATTCACTGGCCGATCAGCTGTAAGCCGGGGACATATGCCCACCCAGTGGATGAAGAAGATCTCATGCCCATGGACTTCAAGGCGGTGTGGGCGGCGATGGAGGAGTGCCAGAGGCGGGGCCTCACCAAGTCCATTGGAGTCAGCAACTTCTCCTGCAAGAAGCTCGAAACAATCCTCAGTTTTGCCACCATCCCACCGTCAGTCAATCAAGTAAGCACAGTTCTCTCTCAGCTTCCACCGTTCTATGAAAGTTCCTGTGGATAATCACTTAATAAAACACATTTGGGTGGCATTTATCGACCCAGGTGGAGATGAACCCAGTATGGCGGCAAAAGAAACTGAGAGAGTTCTGCCTAGCAAACAGTATATTTATCACTGCTTTCTCACCTCTAGGCGCGAGCGGGACTAATTGGGGAACGAACCTAGTCGTGGAGAATGAGATTCTTCAGGAGATCGCTAAGGCTCGAGAGAAGACAATTGCTCAGGTACCATAACCAAGCTTATAGCTCATAGCTTCATTATCACTACTGTCATCTAATCTTTCTATAACCACTTAGCATTAACTGCAGCACTCTCCGGGCCTGGGTCAAGTAGATTTTGTTAGTACGCAGGCGGTAAGCTTATACTAGTTGATAGATTATTCGAAACCTGAACCATCAGCAAGGAATAGCTAGTAGGATAACTGATCCAAAATATTTACATCAGTTGCGCACCAGTAATATCTATGGTGCATCTCAAAAGTACCTTCTGCTGGCATGTGTAGTATACTTGCCAAGTAAGCTAAGTGGGCATGTTTGCTTGATTTCATATTTGGTCGATAACTGGGGTTGACGGAAGTTCTGCGTCTCCATTGGCAGAGAAGAATGATCCCGTCATGCTTAGGAGTAAACTAAATGCTTGTTTAATTTCTGCTGCAGATTTGTCTTAGGTGGGCTGTACGAGCAGGGGGTAACGTTCGTGGTGAAGAGCTTCAATAAGGAAAGGCTGAGGGAGAATCTGGAGATCTTCGACTGGGAGTTGAGTGAGGATGATCACGAAAAGATCAGCCGTATCCCACAGAAGAAGATGATGCTCAAGGAAGAATTCGTCTCGCCCGAGGGGCCTTACAAGTCCGTCGAAGAATTATGGGACGGGGAGATCTAATGTTGTCATGCCACATAAAACTGCAAAATCAGTCCTTCAAGCGGTCAGTGCTTGGATTGATGTTTTATGCTCTATATTGACTATATTGTTTTAACATATTTCCCAATGTGTGTCGGTGTGCATTTGATCCTGGATTTGATTGTAAGTATATATATTTTTATAAAGTTTGAGATATGGGATGATATGCAGTTACTGATATCAAATACGGCCATACATACATTTCTACCAAAAAAAAAACGTCCATATAAGTATTGATAAATTACAAGGATGGTACAAAATGTTTGCGAAATGTAACGGTGACAAAAAGTTTATCCAGTTACAATTTGATACAACAAAGAGTTTTGGTTTGGTTGCAATCAAGTATATTTCGTCATATCCTTCTTGATATCGTTAGCTTTTACTGACGTAGCGCGTTTTATGTGACACTTTTGTCTTGTGAAACCAGTCATAGCTTGTCACGTTATTAATGGAGATATAACATCTGAAATATTCAAATAAAAATACAAAAAATAATTAAAATGCATAAAAGTATTAAAAATGTAAAAAAATCTTATAAATTTCAAGGAAATTAAGAAAAATATCAATATCCACAATAAATTTTAGAAAAACTAGTAAATTTTAAAATTTAAAGAAATCAAGAAAAATTCAAATAAATAATAAATGCAGAAAAGTAAAAAATTTACAAAGTTCAAAGAAATATAGAAAAAAAATCAATACCCACAATAAAGTTTAGAAAAAATATTAACATTAGAAATTAAGGAAATCAAGAAAATATTCAAAGAATATGAAAAATTCAATCTAAAAATACAAATATATATATATATATATATAATGTTGTTGGGATTCCGACATGCTCTTTTCAACATAAGTAAGATCATCGGTTGACCTGATGATTCAATCTTCCCTTTTTATTTTTCACCGTTCGTTTCCAAATCATGCTCATCTTATTCCTACCATAAGAATGGTTGTGGTGCGTGCAAGTCATGGTATGGAACTGCCACTAAATCCAAGGCAAAAACGATCAATCTCTGCAACAATCCATGACCAAGGAACCAAAGAGGTTGTCAGAGTAGCTCCAAATTGACTCCCTGAGAGATCAAGCCCCACATTTTTTTTTTGACAATTTCAAGTGAATCGGGGTTAAGATGCCCTCACCGGCAACTCCGCCCCTTGACCAAGGTCTCCGGTTGGTGACCTAGGTTGGGGAGGGTCGCTAGAGATGTCCAAACTCACGACTCACTGAGTCAGATCTCTCGAGTTGTAGAGAGATCTGTTTGGAGATCTCTTTGAGTAGGGGGCTTGAGAGGAAGGGAGAGTTTATTTTTCATTTTATTTTTATTTTAATATTTTCTTCGGGTAATATGTTATATGACACATTACTTGTCATGTCAGAAATTTTAAATGACGTTAAGAAGGAATTGACGGAATATACTTTATTGCAATAAAATTAAAATTTCTTGTATCAAATTGTAACCAAAATTTTTTTTTATATCACATTGTTATATTTTGCAAACTTTTTGTATCAAGGGTGTAATTTACCCATTGCCGTCGTATGATCATAATGTTCCAATATTTACACGCACTGCTCGCTTCACTTAGCAGAAACTCGGGCTTCATCGAACTGAGATAAGTGGGCATTCATATATTACATGAAGGAGGCCCAGATGACACCTTCAACTGGGCCTCGTTCAATGGCCCTAATAACTACTTGAACCCAATTCGTCTTTGTCTTATATTTATTGTAAAATAAAAATAAAAATAAACTAAATTAA
This sequence comes from Punica granatum, assembly GCF_007655135.1. Taxonomy (NCBI): domain Eukaryota; kingdom Viridiplantae; phylum Streptophyta; class Magnoliopsida; order Myrtales; family Lythraceae; genus Punica; species Punica granatum. The sequence goes on from NC_045132.1 coordinate 22,861,118, forward strand.
TCCAGCAAAAAATAAAATAAAATAAACTAATATTTAAAGGAAGAAGGAAAATAAAAAAACAAATAAATTTGGAAAAGCTGCCAAAATTTTATTAAAAAATAGAAAGAGACAAATTACAAATCCAAATGTCAGGGACAAAATCTGAGCTCTCTCTCCCCATTTTTTCGAAAAAAAAGTTTTATATATAGTGATATTATAATATAATGTCAAGTTAATAAGGCATTATCATTTAAATTTTTAATATATATAAAAAAGTCTATTATTAATAAAAATAATTCGTTATTTATAAAAATAATATTTTTTATGTATCTTATAATATAATTTTACATGATACAATTACTGTACACAAAACATTCTCCATTTCTCGAGGCGGAAAAGGAAAAGTTTCTGCGTTTCACAGAAAGTCAAACGTCCTGTCATCATTTTGTTACATCCCAAGTCTCATCAACCTTTTTAATCTGCAGGATAAATTCAGATATTTCTTTTGATAGCTAAAATTAAAATAAATGTATATGGATATGGTTCATCAAGAGCGACGTTGAGTCTCGATGACATAGTTATTATTTTTTATTCAAGGGTTTAGATTTTGCACTTTTCATCATAAATAATAAAACTATTGCTATTAAATAATTGGACTAAGATATAAGCAATTGAATTGAAAATATTGAATGTGTTTCTGTAACACAATCTCACACACACACACATCTATATATATATATATATATATTTGTAAATAATGTTTTTTTGTTTTAAATATATACATGTAATTCCATTCTAGAGAAAGAGAATTTTTTTTTATCAGTAGAGAAAAGAGAATATATGTGTGTGTATATGCTTGCGTATGTATTATTGTGTATACTCGGAGACGGAGCCAGTTAATTAGCAGGGGGCAAATTCCCCCGTACTTTGGATTTTTTTTAAAATTTTATCCCAAAATTATATAAAATTAGTATTTTATCTTTTCTGAAAAAAAATATTTATATACTATTTATATTAAGTAATATTTTTGCCCCCTTAATGAAAATATAGATTCTGCTCCTGTGTATACTATTCCATACCAAGAAACAAAATAATGTGCTCAAATATGAAAAATACTAAAAATACATAATAGCAGATAACTCGTATAATGAGGCAACCTTTATGATCTAAAATTGCCGAAATTGGATATCATTTGTTGACATATACAGCTTGATATACGCAGTACTCTGAAACAGAAATTGTTTTCATAAAATCAAAACTAGTAATGCTGTAAACATTATGTTCCAAAACCAAGTCGAAAACTAATAATTTATGGCTCTAAATAATAATAATAATAATATTGATTTAACCTAGCTAGCATGTGGCGGAAGTTCACTACCAACTCTTTCCATGCACATCCTCTCTCATACTCGGTGTGACTAAGCCTCGTGATTTCGCATGACTCCCGAATGCTTCACTCCATTATATGTGTCTCAGGACTGATTAGCTGTTGATATGCTGCGAACACTTTCATTCAATTCGTAAGGATTTACTTGTCCTTTATATTCGGTACGATTTTGAGGTTTTGTTTATCTAAGGACGTGTTAAGTGCATCCTTAATTTGTACACTAAGGAAAGTTAATTGATTTCAAATTACATGCATGGAGGAATAGGTAGATTATAATTTTACACACGACATGGACAGGGACAGCTCATTGGTATATAGGTGGCATGAACGCATATATGTAAGCGATGATCAAGTTAAAACCCTAACAAAGCTACTGTCTCTCTCGGCCTGTTAAGAAAAAGCAGAGTTTCCCAGACAACGTATTAACTCACTGGCATATATCAATTATTACCGAATTATCAGACATTACCCACCGAGAAAAAACCGGACGGTAAACTATTTGTCGATGAGACCTAATTAATTAATTTAGTTTGAAATATAAGAGCTCCATAACAATGATGAGAGAGAAAAATGAACAAGGATTTGGTACAAGGGTAACTTATTGAACTTTCAGTGAGCAATCTTTATGTAACATATAAGTTCAAAATCCATTGAAAGTATATGGTGATTAGTATCAAGCATATATTCAATAATTCAGTCGAAAATACACATAATTTTACTGAAAATGAAAAACCAGAATTTTAGGTTCACGCTAGTTTATTAGTAACTTGTCCCGGTCATTACGACATTCAATATTTTAATTTTGGAATGCTTCCTTTTGAAAGAAAATTGTTAACATTTCAATATCATACCAAATACTTATTGAGAAAAACTACAATCACTTTGTACTAATGGGTAGATGATATACAAACTTGGTATAGTTTATCAGAAGATCCATGTTGAATATCATGGGAGTAAAAAAAAAAAGAATCAAAATGTGAAAATGTAATGTCAAGTGCGTGAAATACATTAGTCTTATATATCAAGGTGTATATATAGTTGATAAAGTACAAAAATTTACACATTTCCTCAACTCTAACGGGTGTGTTAGGCACCGAGGTATTCACCTACAACGCCCCTAGATCAGTCCACATTATAGATCATACGATAACTACTCGCACCTGAGCTCCGTAGTACCAATAGCATGCAATTAGCAATAGACCAACAAAAAACAACCGTGCCTCGTTTCTTTTTCTTACAATAATTTTTCTGTCCTTTTGGACATCGAAAACACGTGTTCACAGGGGAGTGACTCTTCATGTATATGTATACATACATATACATATATATATATATATATATGATCGAAGCCGACAAAGTATCTTGCCTCGGGAGATGGTGAGATCCTTGTGTCTTGTCGACGAGCTTTTCTTTTTTCTTGGTGGTTAATTATTACATACTCATAATAATTATTCTATAATTTTATTTCTTTTCTTTTGATCTTTTGGCCATAGGATTTTTCGGTGGGTTTTTTCGATTAATTACACTCCCCACATTCCAAGAAAAAGCAAAGGATGTTACAGTGGGCTTTCGTGCCAACGTAACATCTTGTTTGGCGGCGATGTTTGTGCCTTTGCATTTAATTGGCTTGCTTAATTAACTTGTGGATTTTTCGCATTTTCACAACTAACATCCATAAAACTTTTTTTTTTCTAATCATAATATCATTGAAAAAACAACCAAGAACTTCCGATTCTCTTTTCCTAGATCTTCACCTGAACGACTGGCGGTCTTTGCAAAGGTGAAAGGACGTACACCTGATTTTGCACTGGAATTTAAATGGAAGCTCCCGTTTTCATATTGATATAGCTACTGCACGAAATATGAAAATTACCGCAATCGCGCTTAGCATGGTCATAATTAATGAGTCAAATTCTAGTCCATTCCCCAGGGTGTACAAAGATCCTTCATGCCTGAGATTCCACGGATAGGCCCAGGATAGTCTACATTGGATAAGCTTAATAATAATGATGCATATGTATCCATCTTCCGGAGGAATGACCTGAGCGAGGCCGGCTTGTTTATGCAGAGTGCAATGTAATTCTACAACATGCATTAGTACGTACTTGTTCGAGAGACATGTATGGATGTATCTGGCCGACTAGTTTTCTGTTCATTTTTCCTCTAATATAAATACAGATAATAATAGTCAGCACAAAATAATTATAAATAATACTCTTCTCATCTCAGCTGATAATTATAAAGGATGTCAAAAAATATGGAAGAGACAATAAATAAAGTATAGGAGTCTACGAGGGATGAGAACAAGAAAGCTGAGTGTCGACAATCGTATAAAAGCACGCATGGTATATGGGTCAGATCAGAGACCAGATCGAGGGACAGATATATATATATATATATATACACACATACTTACATGTAAATTTCTGTATCCATAATAATTGCAGTAAATAAAAATAAATTAAAGAAATTAAATTACTATATATAAATTGTGCTCATTAATTTTACCAGAAAAGGGCAAACGCTACCAGCGTCTAGGGTTTCTTTCCTCAAGCCTTTTACTCCCAGCAGTCAGAAAGAAGAGAAGAGAACAGAGAGAGAGAGAGAGCGAGGGGGGGGGGGGGGGGGGGGGAGGAAGCGGGCCTTCAGGTCAGATAGAAAATTATACAGTGAGCGCATGCACGGCCATGGGAAGAGGCGAAGAGTTAAATGCTGTCATATATAAAGCATATTATTTATTTATTTATTTATTTATTAATAATCAACTAACATAATAATAAAATATAATAACAATAACAAATATAATATAATACAAAAACGGAAAAATGTCAAATTTGATTCTCAACCTTTAACTCTTTTTCTATCTTAGTCTTAAACATTTTTTTTGTCTGGATTTCGTTTTCAATCTTTTTCGCTTGATATGAGTTCAATCCTTCCGTTCAAAATTCAGTTCATTTTCCCTAACATGTATATTCGTCAAATGAGAGTGCGCCATGTGCGCGACAAATCACTGCTATTCTAAACTAGTTGTTATAGAGCAAATTCGATTTTTTTTAATCAGATCCGTAAATCAGACTAAGATATTTCCAATTCTTTTAGAATTCCAGCCATCGCTTCTCTTTCATTGTCTCACGCACCGGCAGATGGCTGTAATCCTAAAAGAACCGAAAATATCTTAGTCCAGTTTACGGGTTTGATTAAAAAAAATTGGATTTGCTCTTTAACAACCGGTTTAGAGTAGCAGTGATTTGTCGCTCACATGGCGTACTCTCATTTGACGAGTATACAAGTCAGGGGAAATTAACGGAATTTGGACGGAATGACTAAACTCATACCGTGCGAAAAAGATTGAGGATGAAATCCAGTCAAAAAAAAGGTTTAGGACTAAAATAAAAAAAAAAGTTAAAGGTTAAGGACCAAATTTGATATTCTCCCTACAAAAACGCATACTTTCGCTTGGTAATCAAATAAATTTCAGGTTTCATACTCATTGAGCAATTATTCGTATTTTTTTATGAATTATTTAAAATTCTTATTTTATTATACAGGATAGACATTCGTTGTAAATAAAAAAAGAATAATAACAATAATAATGATAACAGAGACAATAACAACTATATATATATATATATATATATATATTTGGTGTTGATGGGGGAGGGAGACCACAACTGATGACAAGTCTTTCTGCAAACCCCAGAACTGCCAGTTTTTACGAGGCAAAGGCCTTCTCCCCACCGCCCCCCCAACCCCACGCCGTGGCCACCTCTTAATAATTATTAATTAATAATCAGTTCAATAGGACGTACTTATGTACACATAATATATTCAGCAAAAAAAAAATGTACACATAATATATATTAGTTGGCCTCCAATCAATATTTAGTTTCCAAATCCATCAGTACATTACGATCTCCTAACCGAATATAAATCATCGCAACCTTTTGAGATCATTGACAGAGATCAGTCAAAAGTAATTTTTAGATACGTGCCTAACGTATAACAAGTATTTCGATCTTATCTTGATGTCACATTAATTTGTTTGAGTTGTTATTCTTTATCTGACTACCTTCATGCATTCATGATATTTCCTATGTCGTGCTTTGTCCGGTTTTAGATATATTTGTTGACTCGGGTTAAACTTGGTGGCCGCTTGGAGCGCATAATCCTAGCAGCATATATATAGCAAGCCAAATCGTGAGGTGGTTATATGTCAACTTCGCAAATGACCCGGTCAACTGCATTATCGTAAAACCCTAATGATATGTTTGCTATCATTGCAAATATAATAATAGCATGCTGAATGTATTTTCGTGTAAAGTCTTGGACTCGAGGATTATGAATAAAAAAATATAAATTGAGAGAGTTCTACTTTTTAATGAGCCGATCTGTCAACTTAAATCTAATTTAGTTGAAACTCACTGTGTTATCATATATCATATGGGTATAGCCAAATAAAAAAAAAATTGCCGCATGAGAGAAGACTTGGTTTTTGTGTGGCTTATATATATATATATATATATATATCACCCGAGGGGACGTAGCCAAGTGACCACAGAGGACACTACCCTAGCAATTATTTTTGCTATTAAATCCATAATTAATTAATTTTAACAATTTGTTGTAGTAAAAGTACGACCCCATGTATTATTCTGACCTATACAGACTCTTCATTAATGAAGTTGCTCCCCCTTTAGGAGAAATCCCGGAATTATGTTATCCTAACCATACACGTCTCCTCAATAACTTCCCATTTGTTTTGGCAATAATCACAACTAGCTACATAGGCACCGCCCATAATTAGTATTAGTTTAGTGATATAATTAAGAATATATATTAAAAAAGAAATTGTACATGTATATTTATATGTACAATAAAAAGATGTGGTGACTAACACTATATATTCACTGATATACTAAAGAGATTTGCCTAGCTAATTTATATCTAAGATCCGATTGAAATATATATATATATATATATATATATCTAAGATCACTGTTTCCATTTCCGTATGTATTACGACATTATCAACGTGCCATGTGCCATATATGAAAAAACAAATTATACACAGGGTACTGACGAACAACTAGCTAGGTTCATATATTCAAGTAAATTCGGGTGAGCCCTTGATTATATCAATTCTTAAACTCGTAGAGTTTACAAGCTAGGCAATTTTGGGAATGGAATAATCAATTAAATAAATTTCAAATTCATAAGTAAAGGAGATATCCAAACCGACTCATCTTATTCATGTCACTTTCACATCCATAATCATTGGTGATTACTATATCCATCATGCAGTTTATCGAATACGCAGAAAAAGAACCCTAATTTCTAAGGTATTCAAGATATCATTTTAATTTCTTTTTTGGCCAGAGATATCATTCTTTTTTAAAACAGTGCTACTTTGTTGTTTTATTAGTTGAGCTGCTTGGGCACGTAGCACGTGGGTTTGACTTGCTAATATATGTGTGTGTGCGTGTGTGTATACCGTCCATCACATTTAGAGTTTGATGTCGAATATACTTTATTCCACTCTTATAGACACTTAAACTCATATGACTTTATGAATGATTCTAGAGTTTGATAATTAACCATATTGATAGTTATTATGGAGGCTTGCCTATGTAATTATGCCGGTGATTCTTGAGAGATTAATGTGTTCGGTAGAAATCTTAGCTCCATAATCGCATAAATGGGATTTATATATATTTAGGTAAGTTGACTTTTGATTTCTGGAGTATCTTAATTAGTAGCGATTATCAAATTTGGTCATAGTTCTTTCTCCAGATGTATAAAGACAAAATTGGAAAATAGATATATCATTCATCATACCATTAGTGGTTTTTTTTTTTTCCAGTGTGTAGATCGGAGCCGAAGCTCAAGAGGAAGGAAAAAATGCAACGAAAAACAAAAATTATACTAAGCAAAATCGGAATAGAGGCCCCAACAATGTGGCCAATGAGCAGTGATGAAATACCATTTGTGAGAATCCCTTTTAACCCACAAACCAAAAGAAAAAGTCATTCTTATTGAATATAAAGCACGAGTTTTTTTTTTACCTTGCAAACTAGCTAATTTTCACAAATATTTGTAATATTTCTAATTTATATTGTGTGATAAATTTGTGAAATTAATGACAAATTAAAATAATAAATTAGTACAAGGAGTCGAAAGGTTGGTGAACTAAAAACTTTAAGATTACAAAATAATTGATATGGCAGATAATTCTCCTTACACTAATAAAGAGTTTTCTCGTCAAAAATTCATAATAACCGAGCAAGTCTACTTTAATTATCTATGGTAGATATACAAACAATTATAATATTGCATTACCATAGATATTTCAATTATCGACACCGATCTCATTATTGTAACACTCGGAAATCCTAGCATTTGCCAAAATACCGCGGATGCATGACTTCTACCAAATGTCACTTTGGTCCAAGGGTAGCATCGTAGGATAATTCGTCAAAAGCACATATAAGAGGACAAAGTTTCGTGGAGTTATGTACTCTATATTGCTGGTTAAGACCCAAAGAGTAGTTAGGACAACGAGACTTGCAAGACATACTAGGCAATTATAACCCGCGCCATGTTGCATGATGAAGTATCATGTGGGTTAAAATTAGCAATATTTATAAGCCTGCGTGATAAATCCCGATTCAATGTAATGACCTTCTAATTTAGAACTAGAAGATCCTTATAAAACATTACTATTTTTTTGTCTGAATTCTCACATTACTATAAATCCTGATTCTGTCTAAATTTCCACATTACTATTTTTTTTCTCTCGTTTTCCTGTTTTATAAAACTCTCTGCTCGAAATTTTCCTTGCCAAGTAGAATTAGAAAAATGATATATAATTTAAAATAAGAGGGAAATTTTTGAAGGATGTGAATTAAGAAAATGAAAGTTCGAAATAGAATTTATAAGAAATTTTTTTGATAAAATTTAAAAATTGAGATAAAACTTTTTTATCTGTATTCTGGTATCCATAAGTCTAATATAGTCATAACTAATATAGCTCGACTCATTAGGGGGTTATATGTCTCCCATCATGGATTTTCATCAATCACAAGACACGAATGTGAGACATTATTTAAGAAGAATAAAAAAAAAACACATATCTTCCACCCTTAACCTCATAAATGTTATAAAAAATGAAGAATTACAATATATTGATTAAGGTGGTTCGCTCCGTATTCCCCTTAACCAGGGTGTCAAATTCGAATCTTTTGAATATAGAAAATTCATGATTTTGAGAGTTTTATTCTGTAGTGGAACTAACCAGGGTCAAAATTCAATTAGCGGGGACTCATTAAACCATTGTTATCAGAATCGGACCGGACCGGCCGGATCGGGAACCGGCACCATGTCCGGTCCGTTCTGTTGGAAAACCCAAGTTGCAGAAACAAACCGTTAGACCTATTGAACTGGCCGGTTTTTGAGAAAAACTCCATTGAATCGGCCGGTTTTATGAGTTTCCACTTTTTTTTTAATATAAAAATTATTAGGTTGTGTGAGGATTTGAACCCACGACCTCTTACTTCCCATACTAGCGTGCTAGTAACCAAGCCATCACTAATTTCTTGTTCTTTTAACTTCATTTTAATGTACTTATTAAAATCCAACATTTATTTTAGAGTAAGAAATATTAAATATATACATTTTCTTACATTATTCTTATATTTATTTGAAATCATCATACTTCTATCATAATTATTATAATTTTTTTAAATAATATGAATACTTATTTTATTTTAATTAAACATGCGATTCGACCCATCGAACCCCTGGTTGGACCCATAAACCCATGAACCCATACCCATTCCGGTTCATCATCCGATCCGGTTCTGATAACACTGCATTAAACTCTCGAATGCTAAATAGTCGCACCGAAAAAAATAAAAAATAAGCGAGATATTGAGTTTGAATCTTATGAATACACAAAATCTATAATTAATAGAGTTTTATTATTTAGTGGGCCCATCCATATTGAAATTGAATTAGTCATATCCATTAACATTCAAATAGTAAGCAAACTGGAAAAATTAAAGATTGAATTAAAAAAAAATAAAAAGGAGAGGATGGGTCCCGCTGTTGGGAAAATCCACCCCTCTCACATCTTCCTTCTAGGAAGGGTTTATCATCTGGAGAGTCTTATTATTTAGTAGAGCTGATCTGGATTGAAATTAAATTAGTTGAGATTACATTGACTCAGAATCAATAAGTATATCAGAAAAAAATTTTAAAAAGGAAAAATTTAAAAATTTAAAAGATAAGAGGCTAGCGATCTCTATGCTTGATAAAAGAATAGTTTTAGTTTTGTTTAATGATGATACTTTCGGATCATTTCATATTTATTTTCCGATATATATATATATATATATATAAATGTTGTACATATGAGAAATAATGTGTATATATATATACATATATATATATATGTATGTAATTAGGGGGCAGATTTGCAGAGAGAGTACAACTCACAAACACAGTTATGCCTTTTATGCTCCCACACGGGCCATACATATACATTAACCCTAAGAACCCTAACACCAACCCTAGTTTTTCAGACAACTCCATGTGACACTTTTTGCCCTTTTTTCTTGCCCTAACCCTAATCACCCTGCTCTTCATCAAAAACCTAACCGTCACCTATATAATAAATTGTATATGATGGAAAAAAAAAGTTCAGATATTGAAAAGCATGCAAGTCGGAATCGATTGTACGAGACTACGAGTGTGTGTACCGAGAGGCGAGATTGTTAATTATTTTAACATGATGCGAATCTCAGTTTTTAAGATTACACAATTCAAATGATTTATATATATGTATATTGCCATCATCGGTTTGATTGAAACAACAATATATTAGTAAATTCATTTGGGGTGGATGATTGGGATATTGTCATAAATTTTTATTTCAAACCGATTATAAAATATGTAACCCTGATTATTTCCTTTGTAATTGGCTACTCCTGCACTTCTGTCATTCTTCTCTGACGTGGATCGTTTGGCTAACAAATTCATGGACAGGGTTGATTGACAGAAGCCCAAGAGGAAGGTCCATCGCTAGAATCGAGCTATTTTCTATTTTAGTAATTTCCATTAATTTCCTAGTATTCTTATTTTTGACAACTAAGATATTTATTTGCTAAAGTACCTTCTTTTTTTTGATAAATGCTAAAGTACCTTATTGTTATACTTAATGTTGGAAGACTACGTTTTGGATTATTATGCATTGAAGATTAAAGGTTTAAGAGATTTTTTTCTCTATTGTATTCTATCATTTTGTGACCATTACGTCATTCTTTTTGATATATTATTGTCAAAGACTTGATTTTTAACTCTTAGAATTTTGTGATTTTACTTTTCATGACAAGTCAATTAGTGATGGGAACTTCAATTTAATGGACTCGTGAAAAAAATGCAAGATCATTCAGTAAAAATCATATATTAGAAATTAGTTGAGTTCATCAAGTCAAAAGTTGAACTAATTTATTACCATTTTTAATCTATGTAAGGGCAATTAAACGATTTATACTTGGTTAAAAAGAATTGTAATTTGCCGGAACATTGGCATAGCAATAAATATTTAATTATTTTATTTAATTAAAAATGGTGTATATATTAATTTAATAACTTTGGAGGGGAGAAAATCAGAGAAAGGCAAAGGGGAACAGTGGGAAACCGAAGAGATGGGGGGGAAGAAGGAACAAGTTCTGACTCTGGGCAGCCGCCGGTGTAATCATTCTGAAAACGATAATCAAAACCAGAAAGGACCAGAGAGTATGTATCCCTCCTCCTCTCCTGGGCTGATCTTCATTTTCCCAAAAAAAAAAGTTAAATAAATTAATAATATTTAAAAAATAGCAAAGAATTAATTTTCGGTATGATAATTTTACATCTTAATGGACTGATCGAACTAAACTGAATTGATCGGAACTTATTGAATTTCCAAATATTCGAGTACACAATCTAAACAATAGTACATAATTTATATATTGAAGAAATAGCTTTTTTTTTTTTTAATATACTTGCCCGAAAATCCGGTCTCTCTCTCTCTCTCTCTCTCTCTCTCTCTCTCTCTCTCTCAGTGTTACCGCTGCATGCTCGATCGAGACTTGTTGATGCTGACCCATTTTCAGATATGTCGTTCCATTGAATTCCTGTTTATTATTATTATTATTATTGTCGTTATTTTTCAGCTTTCAATTCTTCGATGGTCAGGTGCAATATAAATCAAAACAAGAAAAAAAGAAAAGAAAAGAAAAGAAAAGAAGATGGTAATAAGCTATGATTGATTTTTGGACGATGGCCAAAGTTTGTCATGCTTGGTATTTTTTGCTGGATTCTCTTTGTTAGTTGAAGATTTGATTGAAAGTATGTACAATTATTATATGAGTCTGTTGAAAAAAGAAAGAAACTTATCTCGTGTCTGTAAAAATTTTGTTGTGCATGTCAAAGGCTGATCAAATTTCAATTGCGCAGAGGAACCAAATTCATGCCAGTACTTTCGACAGGATTATGTTTATCATCGTGAGTTCGAGTTAAGAGGTTTTATTACTAAATGTTTGTGATATCGAATCGCTTCCAATCATAGGTATGTATGTAGTAAGGCATATATCTCATGGAAGAACAACTTTAAAGACACCAAAAATATCGTCGGGAGATTCACCTGACAAACAATACGTAGTTGTCAATATCACTCTCCTTCCATAACCATAATTTGCTGTTCTTCGAGAACAGTAGAGTGAGTTGTAGAAGACGTAATATTTCACTGGCAAAATTTAATGCCTTAGCTGGCACGGAAAATTAACCCAATAATATAAATTGGCAGGCCATGGACATCATCATGAAACCTTCATTAACTGACTAACAACAGAGTTGAATTCTTGCACAGAGAATTTCACCCGGCCCTTTCATGGTCTGCACTGCAGAGGAAATTTCATTTTATTATTATTATTATTTACTCTTTTTTTTTAACGTATAAATAGGTCCATGGTCTCTCTGCTGATCAGAATATGCTTTACTGTGTGCAACCCTATATATATATATATGTGTGTGTGTGTGTGTGTGTGTAATTAGTTGCCTAAAATGTGATGCCACCATACACGGAATAGGCCACGGTGAAGAGATAATTGTGTATATAGTCATACATCTTTCCGACCGGTTCTCTGAATTTTTCTTCGTCTAGCAGACAATAACATGTTAGCTAGGGATCGAGTTATACAGAAGTTTCTATTAAGAATAGACAGAAAATATTGTTATGATCACGACAGCTTATAATAGCATTGTAGACATTACTCAGTAACAATTTCAAGGCCGTATACTCTTCTGGTTTCTCTAATTTGTCCATAATCGTATAAGATCTACTGAATTTCCTTGATCATCCAGTACACCACTTGACATTTCCTTGCAGATAGAGTATGAAGTTCCAATGTGTTTATGAATAGAAGGTTGTGTGTCATGTAAAAACAAGTCAATGACGTTGGATGAATATAGTCAATTTCGTAGTTAAAAATTCACAAAAAGACTTATGCCTTAATTGATGATGGGTTTAGGTCACAACCCTTGGCGGGGTGTCATCGCAACCAGATATATATTGGGAAGGATAACACATGTAGAGTTTGGCAAGTGCAATCAGCACAATACTTCCCTACCAATACATCTTAAGGAATCGTCTTGACCCTCTGCTAAATCGTTAGATTAATTTGATTGTGATGTGATTCATATTATAAAATGTTAATCTGACTTATAGATGCATGCTACGATTCTTAAAAAAGAAAAAAAAACGACAATTTTTCGTAAATTCGTTAATAGATGATTCATAATTCCAATTTATCCACTCGTGCTAATTGGTGTACAAATGTCCAACTATAAATAGACCCTTCACTACAACACATTTCACACACCTCTTGAGTTGAGTGCCCCTAATCCCACAAGTTCCCCTCCCAAATTACCTAACACACAACCTCACCCCTCTTCTCATATATCAACCAAACGCTTGGTCATGGAAGAAGCATTTAGGCGGCTAAACGGCCACCCCTCCCACTCCACCGAGCCGGCCGAGCCCTTCCCGGAGTCCCACAAGCCCAAGAACTCCTCCAAGAGGGCCCACAAGGACAGCTCCATAGGCGGCGGCTCCACCGCGGCCTCCACCACGATGAGGTACCGCGGGGTCAGGCGCCGCCCCTGGGGAAGGTACGCGGCGGAGATACGGGACCCGCAGTCGAAGGAGAGGAAGTGGCTCGGCACCTTCGACACGGCCGAGGAGGCTGCATGCGCCTACGACTGCGCCGCCCGGGCCATGAGGGGCATCAAGGCCCGCACCAACTTCGTCTACCCCACCACCGCCTTCTCCCACGGCGACCTCTTCTCGTCGTTCCCTCATCCTTCCGCGCCGGCCCATTTCAGTCTCCACAAACCACATCCGGGTCATCACCCCCACCGTCAGCCGACCCCGACTCCTCTGCCACCGGCCCTCATGGACTTCCCGGCACGCTCCTCCTTCTCACGCTCAACGAACTTCACCTGTCCGGCGCCGCAGGGGATCGCATCCCGCCGGTCCAACTCCAACAACAATGCCATGCTCCTCCTGCGTGATCTCATTAACAACACGTCCTCATCAAATTCCCTCCCCGCGGGTTTGCTGGACCCGCCACCAGAGCAGCCGCCTCTGATTGGTCACCAAGAATTCCTTCCCTCCGATCATATCCCGATGGACTATAAGAGCGATCACGGGGAAGAGCATAAGGCAGCTGAGCCGATGAACGGGGCTGAGTTCTTCCCGCAGGAGCCATCCGATTCAGGGCTGCTCGAGGAGGTCATCCAGAGGTTCTTCCCCAAGCTGCCGCCTCCGAAGAGCACCTCCCCGCCTCCCATGGAGTCAGTTAGCGAGGATTATAATAAGAAAGAACATCACCAAATCGATATTAATTCTAGTGGAGGGTTTGGCGATTTGGTTGATTACTATCATTGCCCAGGGCTAGGGTTCCAGCAGCAGCACGAAAGTGTCGCGGCACCAGCGACTGAGTTCCTCGACGGTCCTCCCCGCTATCAGTTCATTCCTTACAATTGATGATCGGTATGGAAATGTAATTTGATTCCTGAAGGGTGAGGATGATGATGATCTTCTATGTGTTGTAGCTTTCACGGGTAGGACTCATTTACAAGCTAGGGAAATTAAACTTAATCTTATATATATATATATATATATATATAAATATGAGAATATGATTATCTATTATAATATATTATTCTTGTCAGATAGATGTCGCATTTTGGGAAGATTAAGGTAAAGGCCACACACATATATGATGATGGGAGTGGAGTTCGATATTATTGACTGTAATGTGGCCTCTTGTCATTTTTAGGGTTTCGAGCGGGAGGGGATAAACCACCTTGTTAATCATCACATTGTTGTGGGAAGATCAATGTGGAAGAACTTAAAATATAGTTCTTAATTAGATTCGCACTCAAAAGGCTGAATGTTTTTGTGGGTGATTGTATATATACGTCTACATGTATGTGGGTGTATATATATGTGTAAATATACGCACTCTATCTGTTAGGTTAAGGGAGTTGATCTGTAAAAATTCCCATCAAAATCCATGAAAAGGCAGTCTTGGTGCCATCTTATTCTTTTCCACAAACAACACCCCACTAATTAATCTTATCATTGGCATGAATACTCTCATGAGTGTTCGGTCGAGCTCATGTATATATACATTTATATGTGCTTAAACAGAAACGTATGTTCGTCAGCTTCTAGAGATGATTGATGACCTTAAGTTTGCTTCAATGGGGTTGCTATATATAAATATTTCGCTGCTAAATCTTGTTACATATATATGGGTTTACTTTATATTAATTATATCATCATATTCTAATATTATCCAGTGGCCCGGTTTGAGAATTGAAATTAGAAAGCCATATCTTGTGTATCAGTATGTGTCTATGTACGTGTACGTGTGTTCTGTTGTCCATTCCATTTGATTCTTTTGTTATTTTATTATTTGAAATGCATGGCACGTATTAATGCTGGTCGACGACCTAATTACTTAACGATTGATGCTCAAGGAGCTTTACTATTTCCCTTTTGAAAATGATGGCCTTTGCACTCCATTTATATCATAGACAAGCTCCCTCCATGTCACGGAGACTTGAACCCTCACCTTCAAGCTTAAGATTAGGTTTGAGTCTTGTGCCCGGGCAAAGGAGCTCAATGCTGTTTGCCCTTCTGTGATCCCCAAAGGTTCCTTTTGGATGTCCCAGCTGGTCTATAACGGAATAGGTCTCTTCTGACCGGTACGTATATAGATTCGGACTTTTACTCATACTTGAAGAGGAGTTAGTCCCAATATCACTCTTAATAATCCCGATGGCGTAAAAAGGGTTTGGCGGATGGTCTACGCATATGCCATAGCTTAGGAACTGATCGAGCATCTCTTCTTTTTTATTCAGAAATGCCATCATGGGTAGGATCATATGTAATTGGAAGATTGTGATTCTTGTACGTATTACATAAAATTGACTTGTCTTCCAAAGAAATCACTGACGTTATGGAAATAAAACTTGGATGCAGTTGGCCGGCAGCTTTCTATATTTCATGGCAAATGACAATCGAAAACTTGAATAACTATTTGGAGACGAGACAGCCCGAAATTGTAAAGCTCCAATGTAGACATATCATCAATAGATCAATAAAAGATACGCATGGATGAGATTGACCAAACACGTCCATCGGTTGGTCTACAATACGTAAGATTGAAGACACATGTATGGCATGCAAGTAAATTAGTTGAACTCAAATAATTTATTTTCTTATTTATTTATTTTATTTGAGTTATAAGTAAATTACTTGAAAATTTTCAGTTAAACACTTGTATGTAGCATGGATGCACATACATATTATAAATGAGTCATAGAATTTTCAATGTAGTATAGGGAGCTTTCATATATGCACACATCATCTTTTTAGTTTTTTTTATCAAGCAATTCCATCCATTTCATATGTACCTGGGATGAGTTAGTATGAAATTTGGTGATTTTTTTTTTGCCAGAACAAATCTCATCTTATTAAATCAACCAAGGCCTCTTACTAACATCATCAATTTATCCTGAATACTGTACATTAACACATTTAGTTAAAATGCATATATGATATATAATATATATACAAGTAATTTATGATGAAATTTCAAATAAATTACTTATAAATTCATGTAAAATATGTGAAAAAAAAAGTAAATTGCTTAAGATCAATTGATTTGCTTGAGAAAATATAAGTAATCTATTATAGGTATTTAAAAAGGTTTCTCAAGCTTGTGAGATGAGAAATCTCCGTTCATGTGATGTGAGTCTTCCACACATGACTTTTGAGCAATTTATCAACTCTTGGTTGAGTATCTTTTCATTCATCTTCTTTAATTTAATAACATATCGAAAGTAATTAATAAAATAATTAAAGAATGTGAGAGATGAGCATAATAAGTTTATTAACATTGCAGTGGTAGAAACATGGTTAATTGTGTTAATTTTCTTGTATTCGAAACTTTTTATCTAACTTTTCTTATTTTTATTATGCTTTTGTTCATATCTTATTTTTGAAAAAAAATGCATTTTTAATGTAGACTTGACACCGTTAATTTTGCATACATGGTAATTTATCGGTGATTGCAAATTAAAATTACTTAAAAAGTAAAAAAAAATGAGAAATTAAAATAAAATTAATTAATTAAACTATAAAAAAATAACGCCAAGGGGCTAGATGGTTGCCAAGAAGGGGAACCGATCATGGCTTCCCTTTCTAGGCCCATGCAAAGTGATGTATATATCATATGTTCAATATGTTATATGAACATGGAACTTTTAAGATAAAAATTGCAAATATGTAACTCCTATTACTAAAAAATGTACAAATTATCTAATTTTTATAAAATCAATATGTGGAATTTGTATTATTTAATATAACTGTTCATAGGGGAAGTTATATTGGATTTAGCATTATACCGTATATTGTTTCCGAATAAATTTTTATGAAAAAATAAATAAAACCATCTATACATATATATTACAAATAAATTTAAAAATTCCTATTAAAAAGAGTAAGATACAACAATAATAAATCTATACTCTCAATCAAGGTTACATCTACTAAAATATAATACTACATATAAGCCATAAATATAATAAATCATAGAAACATAAAAATTTTATTTATTTATTTATTCACGACAAATTAACAAAAAAAATCACAAGCGCCGGCGCAACGCATGCGCCACGAGTTTAGTTTACTTGAATGTACTGTACAAGCAATTTTCAGCCCAATGTACTGTAAACTGACCCTAGTTATGCATAAACAAATACAAGAGCTCTTACTTTACATACTACTTTTGGTAAAGAAATAAAATTTTAGTAAAGGTTAAACATATATGCCCCTTGATGATATTAGGATCCGTTCTAGATACCTATCCCTAATACAATATGGACCCATTCATTAATTTTGGGCTTATGCGTGTTCATTTAGTCAAAACCATCGAGAAGCATATGTGGACTTGCAGCTAGGTCTTCGACGAGGTACGTCCTTGTGCTGCTGGGGATTGATTCCGGCAAAGCCATGCACTGGTGGCATCCCGATTCATCATGCAATCTTGTATATGAATTAGTACTGTCAGTATGGATGCCCGTGTAGGTTTTCCCGTTACTTTGTACCAGTGGCACGATGAGCGAGCTTGCGTGATCGATCGGTAAGCACGGTGTAGCTTTTCATTCACAAAAGGAACCGGTTAATTGAGAGACTAAGCTGTCCTAACACATATAGGGATTATTAATGATTTTTAGGGAGAGATCGAGAAAGGAGGGTATAGTAGTGAGATAATGGACCATTCTAGTACTTCTAATGAATATTAAGTGCTTGTTTGGAGGGGACAGCTGCCGAACAGATATGCGCAAATTGTTCAAGAAGGCACTGGCAGAACTCAATGCTAATCCCTTTCTTTCAATTATATCGCATGCAGATTTGGAGACTGAGAGATCCTATAGGGTTTGATGAACATAAGGTATCAGAGAAGGGTACCGATGAAATTATAAGGTGATTTTACGATTCGAGTAGGATTTATGCATATAGAACAAAAAGGATATGACATTTTTGGTGAGTGAAAGCGAAATCAATGCTGTTCTACATTGCGTTAACATTACATATAATAGATTATATATAAGTACGTAGGAGGGTCATCTTAACTAATGTAAGCTCATTATCCAATAGGATGATCACTTGGTTTCCATGTATAGTTAAATGCCCGAAGCAACTAGCAATTCCTATCAAGCACGCCTTGGCTGAAGCAGCCAGTCGACCACTTGGGTCAGGACCGGTATATATGTGTTGCCTCCTATATATAGCTCACAGCACGGGATCGAAATCACTGCTTCAACTGGCTTGCAAACGCAGGTCTGATTTTTCAGTAGGACCCAATTCGTTACTCGACTCGACCCCAGAAGAGATGTTTTTTTCGCAATTTAATTAGGACTCCATCGACTCGTCTTTGGTTTTCCTCTCTTTTTGTTATCATTAAAAGGGAACTGGGTATAGGCCCTCTGCAGTCATTATTTCTTCACAGAATCCCAGAGGTGTCTTATCTCAGGCGTCGACTTGGCCTTGGCCGTAAGAGGTGCTACTGGCAGATATCGACGTCGGTGGCCCAGAGAATAGATCGCTGATATCTCTGGCCCAATACCCTTCGCATTGGTCCGCTCAATGGAGCCCAGAAATCAGAAGCAATGTAGGCGTAATGGTTGTATACTTTACTAAATTGAGTATGGGCCTGCCCCAGTATATACATATGTTTGTTTTTAATTACTGCATTGAGAATGGGCCTGCCGAAAAAGCAAGAGCGAATTTAGCCACAGGAGACTGTCATGTGACTCATGTCACCCAATTTAATTTCGACGGATGGATCGGTTTCATAGCCTAATATGAAATTCTTATCTGTGGTTAGTTCTGTTCATGGTATCATCTAGTACTTGTTGCATGCATAAGATTGCATCCGATTATCATAAGTTGTGAATCCGTTCCTATATTACAAAACACGTGGGGGCAAACACTAGGCCTCAAGTCCTATATTAAATTCCATCTTTTGCATGCGATGGAGATATCATGAATTAATTAGCCAAACTAATTGAAAGCGTATCGCTTCATTACGATCTCCCCTTCCCCCTGTACATTCAGATATTATCCGTTCCTGTGGTCCAAACCTTAATTAATTCTAATCGACTAATCCTCAAAAAAAAATTCGATGATCTGGCAAAGATTTTTTGTGGGTAAAGTATGTAGATCTTGAGTTGTCTGGGATTAGGAATTTATGTCGTTGATAACGAAATGATGAAATGGGTCCATGAGCAAACAGGCTTTTCCTGTCATTAATATATCATCATCGTCATCAATAGCTAATAGCAATAATTCCTGTGGCTCAACTTTGGAAGTGAATCAGCATCTATGCAAAATATCGGATCTTATTCATTATATACAACCATAAGCATATCTACACACATAATTTCGAAAAAAAAAAAAAAAGAGCCTAGAACAGAAATAATGAATGATATGTACTTTCTTTTGAAAGTATATTGCAGATTACTCTACCTGATGTACTTATTCATATATAGACATGAAAAAGCCATATCCATCATTTCAGAAGTCTGTAATAATTTATCAAAATCCATGATACATATGTAATAATAGCACAGCTCGGAGGTCGACTTAACCCTACTTCATCAAAAAAGACTTATATTTATTTTGTGTCATGCATGGGCACCAGTCCATGTATATATCGATCTTTTTTCTAGATCAGCAGGTATCACTATCACAGATCGCATTTCATTGAGTTTCCATCAAACGCTTCAGCTTCCAGATGATCGACGTATACATCTCTCTCCTCTTCATATATGCTGTTGATGAATCGAATTAAAAATGGCATCGAAGAACAAAGATATATAGATATCACTAGCTTTATCTGTCGGTGTGTTTGAGCTAGTGAATGATGAAAAGTGACCCACCAAAAGAGTTATCAAAGGAGACGAGATAAGTTCTCTACTCTCTCGAAGATTGACACCAACGAGAATGTCTCCCATCATAACCAGCCAGCCATGGACCCCATTGTAAAGATTTTTCTTTCCAGATCTACATATTAAACAATATATTTTCTTCTAAGAAATATATGTGTGCATATACGTACATATAGATATCGCTCGATACCTCACTGATGCGAATGGTTAGGTTCGACGCGAGAGCTATCGACAGCAATTTGGTTTCACATTTTCATTCCATTTATTTTGAGTTGTAATCGTTTGACAAGTGTTATTATGTATTCATTCGGTGCTTTAAATTGTTCGATTGTCGATGAAAAGCAATCTTATTGAAATAAAATCGATAATAAATATCGGTTTTATATATGTCTCTATATAAAAGTGAACCGAATTAAGAATTCTCTTTCATTTTATCAACAATCAAATCCCTGTTCACGATCAAGGATTCTATTTTATCATCAATCCAATCACTATTCCAATTTTTTTCTCTCTTTGAACGTTTATCCAAGCAATTAATTGGCATGGAGGATGTCTCATGATGATTTCTAAAGCCAGGAATAAGGAGAAGGAGAAGGAGAAGGAGAAGGAGAAGGACGTCAGGGGTAGAATGGGGAAGTCCTTGCGGGTTTATGATGGGTTGCGTTTGAGTGGTTGAAGCATTACGTAAAAGTGATATGGATTTATTAGTTGGATCGATCCTTAGTGGAAGTACTTTGCCATCATAGCCGTGAGACTCAAAAGGGAAAAGACGGTCTGGCGATGGTGGTGCGGCCAACACTCCAAGCTTGAGAGAGCTTCCAAAGACGAATCTTGGTTTACAATGAATGAGACAGATTTAGCTCGAGACGCCCTTACAAGATTAGTCATGCACTCTTTCGATATACACAAAAGATCACAATATTTCCGTTGAGGTAATAACTTTTCCTGAGGCTCAGGCTTAACCAACAAAAGTGCCAATCGGATTGAATCACGGGCAGTATGTAATGCAACTTTTCCATGAATTTATACACTTTCCTAGCTACGGGACCCCTTCAATCCATAAATGAAATGATCACGGGGTAATGGGCATGCCCCTAACCTTTCTTTTGCACCCTTAGGCCTTATCCATAGCCATATCTCCCCCATTATCATTTAATTTTTCTTACCCTTTCCTCTGCTCTTTCTCTCTCTCTATATATCTGAAACTCATCTTATGGAGAGCAAATTGTTGTATAGAAATTCTCTCCTTCTTAGGCAAACTTGATACTTCCAATTCCATAAAGAATTAGAGATAGCTTTATATATGGAGAGTCATCATCAATGGGTGAGTAGGAATAAGGATTTGAAGGTGGAGACTAATTCGGCCGAATTTGTAGGATCATGCGGTTCCGCGGAGTCACCACCTGGTCTGACAGTTGTGGGGGCTTCAGGGGCGTCCTTGACTAGGCAACCGAGCGCCACGAAGAGCACGTGTCTGTGCTCTCCCACCACCCATGTTGGCTCCTTCCGCTGCCGCCTCCACCGTGCACCACCAGGACCGTCTCTGCAGCGTACCAAGAGCATAGACTACCCCTCTAATTAACTATAAGAATCCCAAGTGAGCCCGCTAATATCGCACTCGTTTTCGCCAAAGGTCATGATGTTCCTTCCACTAAGTTTATGTACTAAGTGATCTGGAATTGGCACCGGTACCTGACAGCTGCATCTGCGAGGTAGTCGATGTCAATATGTGATATGGTGTTTATGTGTGTCTGTTATTGTATTGGCAACTGCCAGAAAAACGGCATGTAGTATTTCCTTGTTTTAATAGGCGATCATTCATTTTTGTTTCGGCCGCCATGGTTAGAAGAATATGGTTGCAGTATGATCCATATCAAAGATGTTCAGGATGATGTTGGGATCGTAATTTCGTGAACTCGGTGAGTACATATCAATCAGTTATTTTCAATTCTATGCAGTATTCCTAGTATATTATGTCCAAGGAATGTTCATGGGATCAATGTAAATGGGGTGGTACATGTTTCACATAATAGCAGAATCAATGTGAATGGGGTGGTACATGTATCACGTCATAGCAGTTTGTGCGAAAGAAAAAGCCTGAGATTTATGTTTGTCGATGAATCAGATCTGCATTCGGGGTTCTGGAAAACGAAAGGTTTGAATAGGTTCATCTAGACACCATGCTATCAACTTAAATGAGATGGACTTGACCAGCAGCTCGTGAAGAACCACTTTATCAAAGAGATGGAAACATTATCAAAGTAGCTTTTGTTCCCAAAAGATCAGATCCCCACAAACGATTAATATTCCTAGTAGCTCCGGCAATAGGCACAATTCATCGAACGAGACCTTTCGACTCCTTTTCAAATGGTAATAAGTTCATCAATCAATCTAACATTTACAATTTAAGCCTGAGAAATGACCCCAAACAGAAGATTGGCTCCGAATTTCTAGTCTTGACAATCATCATTTTTACGCATCTTCCCAATTTTTTGGTACGTAGAAACATCAACAGCCTCGTATATAAACACACAAGACAAGGTTATGTTTAATTTTTTATCAACTAAGGATTAACACAATTAGCCCGACTTGGCCAAATATATAATTTGTAAGATTTTACTCAAGCTCGTAAATGCTATTCATCGTACATATAAGAATTCCAGATTGAACAGTCTCCTAGCTATGAAAGAAGCAGAAACGAATTGCCCCATTCCATAGATGTAGGCCCAAAAGATAAAAGGACTTTCACTGAACATGAAGAAGACAGATTCGATGACTACCCTGTAATACATGACGTGAGCACATATATACACATTACGAGATGGGAAAATGCAGAGTCCCGGAAGGGGGACCGTCCCCCCATCGCAGGACCATAGAAAAGCCCCAGATATAGATATAGGATGATCGTACAGATGAAGTAGCGCTGTCTTGGGTTCATGCGCTACAACATCGAACGTAAGTCCTGTTCCAAACTGAACAGTCCCTGGTCGATTGTTCGGTCAGTCACTTTTCACCCAAAAAGATGAAAAGCAAGAAAGGAAAGAATTACAATTACAGTTCATTCCACTTGAAGATTTTAATGATTATCTCAACAAGGGGGAGAAGGCGTGCGTGGTTAGGAATAATTCTCCATAATTGCCTCCCACAGTGCCTCCCCCTTGCATTTTTTGATGTGTCTAATTACATTTTGTCCTCTCAAAATAGTCATTTCCCGACACTGAATTATGGAGTTTTATATTCTCGGTCAAAACTAAATTATGAGAATCAACCAAGATTATAACATCATATCCTGCCGGTCACAAGTTCCGTCGTACAATAACCGACTGCCTGTCATCATTTTTTCGGTTCAAATTTAAAAGCTCGCATGAAACCGGTGTTTCAACCAGTGTTCGATTACACGAAGCTTCCCCTTCAAGATTTGAGTATCAACCGTAAGGCTCTTTAACTGTATTTTCAACTGATCAAATATTAAACTTCTTTCCCGACTGACAAGTCAATGGTGTGGTCAGATGGGTTACTTTAGACAATCTTCAACGCCGAAAGTGGGACAAATTCGAAGAATATGTCAGACAGATGGGAAGAGGAGAAGATCAATAATTGATTTGATTTCAACTAATTTAATTTTAAGCACCAAAATGAAGGTATTTGGAGGATCTCCTTAATGGACAGACACACCCACATTGCCCCCCTTGCATGATTCGATGATGTACAGCACACTACTCCCTGCTCTGCTCTTGTTTGTGTCCTCTGGTTTCCATAACAAGGAAGAAAACAAGATCCAACAAAGAGATTGTCCTCTGATGTCCTGGAAATCTTGTCCCCTTATTATAAAAGATTTTGTTTACGATTTTAACTAATAATGCACATTGATTTGAGATTCTCTCTTGATCTTTGAGGTCCTTTCCCTACAACTTACATGGCACTTCTGTTGGGAAGATGAAAGGGCAAAAAAGAAATAGGAATTGTTTGAGTTACCCATCAATTCTTTCTCTTCTGTTTAACCCGCCCATCCCGATTTACGGTTACACAAAATTTTTTAACTGATCAGTTCTTCTCGCTGGCGCTTCTGTTGATGGACCATAGCTTGCTGAACATCCTCTTAGGCCGGGTCGGGATCGCGCATAATGACTTGAGCTTGTTGGGGGTCCTCCCAATCCCGTCGTGGTCTTCCATGTCGTCAGCCTCGGCCAGTTTCATCCTCAGGGTCGGTATCTTCGACTTCGGGGACTTGAGCCCCGAGACGCTCCACTGGTCATCCGCGTGGACACTTGTCGTGGTGCTCAAGGGTCCCGTGGGTCTCGACGGGTCGATCCCGTGGGTGGCCAGGAGGGCCTTGATGTTCGGGGGAAGCTCAGTCATTTTGCCACCTGATGTGGCGGCCCGTGCCTGCTCGAAGAAGAGGACCTGGACCACTACCCTTAGGGGAAGCAGCTCGTTCTGGGCGGCGTGCATGCATGCTTCCATTGATAGCTTCTTACAGTCGAGAATTCTGCAAAGCCGTTTCCGTTCGCTTTTGTTGAGATCTTGGTGTGCCTAGGACATTCACAAAAACAGAAAATCAGCACCTCTACCATTCGTCATATTGAATATATATATATATATATATATATATATATCCCCTAGAAAGAGAATAAGAAGTAACGGACAATGTTAGGACTCATTCCGGAACTGAATCGAAGCTAATGGAAAATTTTTGCTCTTATGGACCATTATTCGAATAGAATGGAATTGAATTGAATTAAAACGTGAGAAATTATGCACTAATTTGATCACAGGCTGGCAGTAAATTGTGAACTAATTCAACCAGAAAAGATCTAAAAGTCAATAGATTTGGTTATCCACCAGAAAGATTGTGACCCACGACCTAAAAGTTTAATCCCAAAATCTACTAGGAAATAAGGTCAGTATAGCGAGAACAGTTTCCGAGAATACCTTGAGATAAATGTCTATGGCCCGGTAAAGGTCATCGTGGTCTGACCTAGCAAAGTCCGGTATAGCCTCGGCGATCATGATGAACTTTGAGAGTGGCAAGTTCACATCCCGTGCAATCTCCTGCAGATAATTGTCAATAATCTTTGCCACTTTGAGCTTGGAACTGTGAGAAGCCGAGGATGACCTACGGCTTTCCTGAAACTCGATGTCGATATTCTCTGCTGACCGGGACCTTCTCCTCTCAAACCCAAGCTTCGACCTTGGGGGACTAGTGGGCGGGCTCTGCCCCTGCATCATGAACTGCTCCAATATCGCCATCACTATATCAACATCGAAGATGGTGCTATTCCCTGTCGAATTAGGTATTAGCAGGTCGTTAGCGCTCGCCTCCTCGAGCTGAAGCGCGATGCGTCTTGCCAACTCTGTCTTCGAGGACGAGGAAGCATTGAGAATGTTTGCAGCCTTGAGGAGCTTGAGAAGGAAGCTGCACGAGACTGCCCCCTTCTCCATAGGAAGGAGGCTTATGATTGACTCGAGGAGGAGCCTGTGCTTGGAGCCGACCTCCTCGTTCGAGTCAGAGTCATCCGACTCTGAACTTTTCGCCGCCCTCTCAGCCTTTCCTCTGGCTCGTGATATGCTAGGAAGCCACCTTGACGCATAGATCTTCAGGGCATCGCCAATGAGGTTAGAGGGCACTTTACCTGCGGACTTGATAGCAATCATAGCCCTCCAGTACAAGTCTATCCCCAGCTCGGCCAAGTCCTCAGCCCACCAATTCGATTTCGTCCCCAACTTGCTGCTGTGCCTTAAGCTCTCGGTGCCATTACAGGAGACGTCATCCCGGCCCCTTCGGGACTGGCTGTGGGAGAGGCTGACCTTGAAAGGGTGGGCGAGGACCTTCGAGGCGATCGAGTCGATGCACCGGCTTGTGATTCCAAGATCCTCCGACCACATAGGGTGCAACTTTGTCGTCTGGAGGGTCACACTGCAGTCCCTCCAGCCATGGAGTATGCACGAGTTGAAGAAGACCTCAAGCTTGTATATTAAGTTACCTTTCTCGACATCCTCGGACATCTGGAGGTACTCAGCAGCACATCGGGCAGCCACGATGTTGTAGGCGGAGAGGGTGATAGTGATGCCATAGCAGAACTTGGCGCAGAGCTCAAAGGCCTCGACCCCGCCGGGGAAGTCCGAGAGCTGGATAAATGACTGGGGTTGGGTGGAAGAAGAGTCGGGGGACTCCACGCTGAGCCTCTGAAGGCGGAGGCACTTCGAGAGCAGAGGAAACTGCAGAATCAAAATGGAGTAATCTTCATCAAACATCGAATATTCATTCGAACGAACGTTTTATTTGTTAGGGAGGATTTGTTTTTTCTTTCGATTTACCTTGTGAAGCAAGTATCTGCTGCCCTTCACTTGGATTATGAGATCACTGGAGACTTCCGAGGAGACTGACCTGCATTCAAGAACCACAAAGCCCGGGAACCAATCAAGCTCCGTAAAGTTTCCAAGAAACAAAAGCGAAGTTTCCAGGAGCTCCTTTCATTACCTTACTGCTTCCGTAGTGTAGAAAGTATCAGGGCGAGATCCGAGTTTCATGAACTTCATGGTTGTCTAAAAAGCTGTCTTCCAACCCTTCTTCCTGCTCTATCCGGTCATCAGAATCAGAGAATTTCCAGCCAAATTCAAGCCTCCCCGGCAGTGTTCCAGGAGATGCTCTGCAGCAGATTGTCCAACACAGGTTCAGGAATGAAGGAACCAAGGACGAGAGGGCTCCTTACGTTCTTGTTGGGTGTGTGAGTGATGGAGAGAGAGAGAGAGAGACTGCCAAGTGTTAAAAATAAGGTGGGGAATTCTGGTGAAACGACAGCTTGACACAAATTTTAACCTATGGAAGGTCAAAAAAATAAACAGCCATGACCCGGTTTGATTTGGACATACGATGATGAGCACAAGCCACCAAAATTCAAGGGAAAAAAAAAAAAGTCTTGTTCATAACTAGAAAGAGAAGAACAATAGCCCACAAAGGGTTTTCTTTTCCCCCCTTACCACTGGTTGTCCAAAAGCGGCAGCACATAAATGTGTGCCGGGTACTTGCTGGAACAGGATCGATACAGGCCAAGATCACCCACCGAGAAAAAAGCGAGATTCGCGGCCCTCCCTCCGAACCGGAAACTTCCAAGCCCTTATGGAAAAAAGGTTCCCTGAGGCACTAGATGGATCGAATTGGAGATCCTAGAGGAAAAAGATTTGTCTTTCTTTTCTGTTTTTTTCTTTTGTTCTTGTTTTTGGTGTAGTGGTGAAAGAAACTAAAGAGCGAGTGGGGAGAGGAGGAGAGGAAGGGAGGAGAGAACAAGGTAAAGGGACTATAAGGGAAGGAGGGACAGTGCCAGCGTGCAATTCAAAACGAAAGACTCCCACGTGCTTATCCTGCGCCCACCTCTCATCATTGCCACTGCAATTTTTATTTTTATTTTTTTGCTCTTTTTTTTTTGGGTGATTTTTATACTTTTTTACTGTGCAGACATTTGAGAATATTTTAGTCAAACACTATTTATATACTCCAACATCGTACCCATTTAGTCCCGGCAGGGTCCCTCTAATCTTCCATTTAGAAACAGTTTCATATTAGAAAAGATTAGAGAGATAGGGGGAGAGAGATTTTAAAAAGAATTAGAGGAAAATGGTGTGTGTATATATTTATTTCGCCTTTTCGGAAAGACGGAAGAAAGAATAATACCTTAAAGCAAAGGCGACGCTGGAAAAGGAAGACTATGATATGTGCATCGTTATCATAGATTGCTTTATCAATGATCCTTTCCCCCTCACCTTCCCACCATATGTATAGTATATATGTCCACTTATGCATACATATTTGTGTGTGTGTGTGTGTGTATGGGGTGTAAATGTCTTGCAGACTATTGCATAAATAAATAAAACGGACGGCAATATTAAATGGGAGATGTAATTTGCCCTTGACTTTTGCTAAGATAAATGAAGGCTGCCCTGCGTGCAATTAATGGCTCATGGTCCACGCACTTTGGCTGGCTATACATGAAACACACACATATAGATCAGCTTTTGTATTATTGGTGGCAGAGGGGAGTCGTTTACCAATCCATGGTTTATGGTATATTTATGGATGATGTTATTATGATGTACGCTTGATGCTTGTGGTTGTCACAAAACCCAAAATATATATATATATATATATATATATATATATATATATGCTATATTTAGTTTTACAATCATGTTTTTAAAATTTTAACTCTAACTTTAACGCTACTAACTACACAACAAAAATTAACAACATAATTATTACTTTTTTTCTTTTTCTTTAATTTTTTAACCATTTAATTTAATTTTTAATATTAAATTTGCTCAACTATTCATTATTTTTTTTCACAATTCAACAGCACAATCATTACTTTTTCTCAACTATTCATTACTTTTTCACACTTTTTTTCATAATTCAACAATACAATTATTACAATCCAATTAAAATCAAAACTCAACTTTACTTAACTTTAAAATCAAACACATCATAAAGTTTCTGTTTTAAATGGTAATAAATAATAGAGAAAATTCAATGAGAGATACAAGTTTCGTATGCTACGTGCCATGTTTTAAAATGTAGAAATAGTACCTTAGGTCTAGAAAAGCCGGAGTAAAACATATTAAAAAGTCTTGCATGATTTACTGCAACATAATTTCAGTATCTTCACAGTATAAACTAGTAGTGTTTTACGTTTAGTACTCTGTTTACGAGCATGTCCAGTGCTTAATTATCTGTATTGTTGATGTTAGGTAATTTAAAGAAGAGGGGGATTCAGTTAATTTCAATATAGGCAGTTGGGAGTCATCTTTCAACAACATTGGATTCTCACAAGGGGTCATGACATTTTACACCTTATGGTAAGGGAAGTAAATATTTTTATTATAGGAACAATTGAGTGCTTGGGAATTTTGACAGAGAGAATGGAATTTGTGGGGCCACAAGCTGATGTAGAAAACCTACGATGGCCTTTGATGAGCATATGATGCTTCCCAGATATTATAAAAATTAACTAATTAAGATATATACATATATATAGTTCTTTAGCTTTAATTAATTTTTAGATAGTTTTGTGTTTCGTTAATCAATCTAGCTATACTGAACTAAATATGTATGTGTATATATATATATATATATATATATTGAAATGATGGTGATGATGATGTTGATGATCAAATGAAATGATTAAGATGATAAATAATTGAAAGAAAGAAATTGGGAAATATGGGCCATGCATGGATCCCTAAGTTGAAAGCTTTGGCTAGGGCAACCCCACAATACACAGAGGCGGAGCAATTTAAAGTTGGGGGGAGATGCCCCTATGGCTATGGATAGCTTGGGATCGAAACTGAGGTGTTTACATCACTGAATATCATAAAAAAACACATAAGCTTTTTTCTGATTTCTCTAGCATATGAATCTTTCTTTTCTTCCCGATGGATCCATCCATGATATTATTTCTTCATTTATAGACTGACAATGAGTGATGATCATCAATGCTTGCTGCTTATCGATCATTGTTATAATACATTATTTGCAAATCTAAAAATCAAGCTAAGTTGTTTCATGTATCCATTTTAACTAAACAAATCTGAAAACCTCATTTATAAAAATAAAAAAAGCAACAATAATAATAAAATAACCCGAGGTCCGTTGCATGATCGGTAGCTATCACATGCAATGCCTTATGGCTGGTGTATCAAACTGCACGGAGGATGGCAGCTATCTAAGATGAGGTGTCTTTGTTTCACTTCCATATATACGGTCCGTGCCGGTTTCCGTCTATTGTCACAGCCAGCCCTAGTTCAAGTTGACATACGCCCTCACACGAAGAGTAGGTAGCTTCATTATCGCTTCCATAGCCCTCGAATCCTACAACTATGATGAGATGAGACCGGATCATTCATTCGCATATCTAACATGCATTGGGTGATTGCATATAAGTCACAACCGCAATCACAAACAAAGATATATATGACTAAAAAAGCTTGGTAAGAAAAAGAAAAACGCATAAGTATACCTAACAACATAACTGTTTCGAGACCGAAGAGGAAGGCTGGATCGGGAGTATTAATGAATGATAATAATTGGAAGAATTGGAAACATAAGATTTGGGAAGACATGGTTAGGGGTGGACAAAAGATGTCGCGCCTCATTTGGACAAATGTTACGGAGCAAACAAAACGGGGCACCCGTTCGGGTGGGTGGGCCGGGTCGGTTGTCTTCCGATGGATGTGACCCGAGCTCGTCATGGCTCCATCAACCGCAGGCAAGTTGGCGGGGCAGGGCCGGTTAATTGGGTCGTGGGCTGAGGGTAAGACGGTAAATTCGTGGCGGACTGGGGGAGGAACAGGTTAAAGTAAAGGTGGTGGTGGGCGTACAGAAATTGATGTCCACCATTCATGAGAGAAAAGGGCCGATCGGAAAATATTCGTGTCTTGTTCAATGGGTCCCACTGCTTGCCCCCCAACGGGGTGGCCAACCGACAGCTGCGGGCCCCATTACACCCCCCCCCCCCCTCATTCTCCTCTTCCCATCCCTTTCTTTCTCTCTTTCTTTCCCTCCTCATCTTCATTCAGTCATTCATTCGCCTCTTTTTCTCATTGATTGAGGTTTGAAGTCCACTTCCATCCATCTTCTTGTCCTTTGAGATTTCAAAACTTTACTCTTCTTTCGATAGGTAGATGCGATGACATCGACTTCTGCACGACACCAATTCGTTTTCGGGGTCGATGCAGATTAGATGTTTATATTGATCTCCGATCTAGTATATATAACATTAAACCATGTTGATTAATGACACGTCGCATAATAATGAAATAACTTCTTTGAATATCATCTAAACCGACTCCTCATATGTTTACAGATTATGTTACGTACTTTTAGTATGGCGTACCAATATATATATATATATGTGTGTGTGTGTGTGCATGTATGTATACATACGTTGGTTGAATAAGTCTGAAATATATGGCGGGTACTTGCAATAGGAGCATGCAAACTAAGTCTATCCGTATATTATCATACTCGTAGCTGCATTAAGAAAAATTTTCGTCCACACTTCTCACATCCAGTTTGGATGGTGAGAGTTAGGATGGCGAAAGCATCGGACCACTTTGGCAATATTTTCAGGGATGACTTACTCTCTTGCATCTCGTCCTCTTAACGGCGAAATTAGCGCAGCACTTCCAAGAACATCCTACATATATATATATTGTCGTAAGCTTTACGGGCGATCAAATTATTAATTATAAGAAGCTCACTAAGGTCGATTGGTGAATATATATAAAAATACAACAGTTCGAAAGCCACCTGCTCTTTAACCAATGAAGTGGAGTAATCTAGCTAGCTATGACAAGAGTATGATGGTAGAGAGTAATCATGTTTATTAATAAAGCGTTGGTTGAGTGATAAATATCTTCAATCTCCGTAAGGATAATAACACAAGTTCGAGTCTTAGAAAACGCATTTATTGAGATGGAGAATAACTTTTAATTCTCGATCCTCCAAATTTATGAGGGCAATATCTTCCATAATTTTTTTACAAAAAAAAAACTTTGTTTGGCCGGGTAACTCCACAAAGTCCGACCATTACCTACCATAGAAAATTGGTGAAGATATATAAAAATACAACAGTTCGAAAGCCAACTGCTCTTTGTGAAACTTGCCTAACAAAATCCCAATTTAAAATTGTCCCTACAATTTAAGAAACTGAGTGCAATATATATAATTGCATAAGCTCTCGCTTCGCAACCTTCCTAAATTTGATTCTGGTCGATATGACTATTTGCGTCTATTTATCTAACTTTGAACATTTTTTTTTGTATTAAGCTCATGTTTTATATTGACAGTCAAAATCGATATGAAAAAATAAAATAAATTACCACAAGTTTATAAGATATTAAATACCTATCAGTTCGAATTTTTGAGTTGGAAATGAGTCCAATCGCTTTTATGTTTAGTAAAAATTTAACATTTTGAGGGGAAAGAAAGAGAAATTGCCCCTACAACTTAAAACTCCGTTTGTTTCATGGAAAATAATTTCTAGAAAAATAGTCTATTTTCCCATGTTTGGAAGAATACTAAGGAAAACATCTATATGTGCTCGAAGAAATGTGTCAGGTGAGCCCAAGTAAGAAAGAAAAAAGAGCAATGCTGCTAGGAAAATGAATTCAGAAATTTTTTACATGAATTCATTTTCTAAACTTTTGCCTTTTGTAGATTGATCGAAAATACTTTCATGTTGACCAAATGGTTATGTGTTACCAAATATCGGAAAATGAGGGATCTTTTTGGGTAAGGAAATGGGGAAAAAGCCCAATAAACAGAATTAGGCAATACAATAGTGGGTTATGACAGCTCCAAAAATATCGTCCAACAGTAGAGAATTAGGAAAATGAGAAATTTACACACAAATATGGATTGGTTCAAGCGGTTCGGCGCTTGTTCCAATTAAACAAGATCTCGAGTTCGAATTCTTGTGAATGTAAAAAATCTACGTTATGAGAGCTTTATCCCCGAGTGGTCTAATCAGGCTTGACTGGATTAGTCGGGATCCAATTGGATTTTCGCATATCGTGATTCACACCGAAAAAAATACATTTCTCGGAACAACTGGAGATTTATTGATGGATAAGGATTGCAAATTGATGGTCCCTAACTCTGATTTCTAAACGTCACATTATGTATGAATAATAATGATAATTGATGGATAAAGATTATAATTACGTCTATCGAGCTTCCCACTTTCTTACTGCGGCGCCTCCTGATGATCATATCCTTTAATTTCTACTGCACAAATATAATTATATTTAATTTTAATTGATCTGCATATGTGAACCTGATCGATCTCAACCAGCCAGCTCGCTGCTTTCGGAATTCTTCCCTTTCACACGCGTACATAACCATGTCAATCTTCTTAACACTTTACTTTCAAGAAGTGAATTAATGACGTGTCGGGTCTTCTCTTATAAAGATCTAGTCACCGAATGAAGAACAGCCACCCGTTGTTTGAAATAGTTCGCACGTAAAGACTTGAAAATCAATCCTTGAACATGCTCGTGTTTGCGTAGACTAATTCAATGTTTGTTGCAGTTGAATTCGAAGCACTGAACTCGCCACGAATCAAGGTGGACTGTGGAATGTGGACATGCATGCCGACCGGAGAACGAGAGGAGGTACGATGGAGCTTGCCGTGGTTCCCTAAATGCTAAATATTAATAGACACACACCTGCAGTACAGACTCATTAATCTTCACCACTGTAGACACTGACTCATGCTGTGTACTACCTCGATGAACACCGTGAAGACCCGGGCAGGGTTCTGTCCAAGCCAGACCAAACTAGGACTGCCAGATGGTTGGACGTGAGTTCGCCATGTGTGAGGCCACGCGGGCCCCGCGAGGCTTATCGAAGGAGAGGTCTAGCTGGATGATCAGAGGGAACACACAGAGCCCACAGAGATGGATGAGTAAAGATCCTGTCGTGCATGGAAATGGATCGTGGGCAAAATTAAAACGGGAAAGGGCTGATAGGGACGACTGTGTCTCGTCTCGTCTCGTCTCCTACATTGCCGTTGCCAGCCTGCATCTGCTGAGCGATGAGTAGATCAACGGAGGCCGGTGGTTAAGTGTTGAATGATACAACTCCTTCAAATGCATGCCCACGAACCTCAGAGTGGGGCCTTTGATCGTGTCCACGCGTAACGTATCATCTTCTTGGGCTCTAATGCTTACAAAGTCTCCATATTCGTGTTTCCTATCGTAAACTGCATCATATTGTACTGGATCGGAAATGCGTCGAGGGAGAATATTCCGATCACCAATAATCACAACTCTCGCAGTTATTCGAACAATTCATGTCTCCTGCTTAATTACAAAGTGACGAGGAGGAAAGATTCAAAGGACTTCTGCTTTCGCGAGTATTAAGGTTTGGCACCTTTTACTGTGATGTCGCTTTTATGATGGGAAGAAATAGGGATTCGTACTGATGAACCACATGATCGCTGCCACGCACCTCTTTCGCCACAAACATAGATATAAAATGTATGTATGTATATATATATATATTCCTCTTCTTCTTTCTTTCTTTTTTTTCATTATTCTTTCTCAAGTCCATAAAACTAATCTAATGAAATAAGAGTTAATAAATGGTACAAATAATTACACAATAAAAATCGAACTTAGAATCTCTTGATTATTAAATAATGACGTGTATCATTATACTAGTTACATCATCTTTCTCATTCCTTTTTTCCCTTTTTACTTTTTATTTTATTGATATCACGAGGTATCTATGAGATTACCGTTCATTGACAAGAGCCAGCATACTCTGACCACAAGGTACAAATTCTAGTGAATTTTACATTTCCTTATCACTGGTAAAATTCGTACAATAATAATGAAGTTTGTCAATTGTAGCATATCTCATAATTTTATATTGTTTAGTTTACCACACATATACAGGACAAGAGACAAAGAACAAACTACACCCTTCGAGATTATGATCAGCAGATACAAACAAGGATTCTGGACAAATCCGATGTGCTTTATTCTACAGAAAAATCCAATCTGCTTTATAGATGAATATATCGCTTTTCACTTCTTATATGTAATGTATGTATACGCTAGCTGCCTCGAGTGGACAAAATAATAATTGTGATGAAAAACATATATGCTACAGCTCCACTAAGAAATCAGTACTCGCATATAGTCATTTATTTCTTTAATCGATGGTATGTCATATTCATATATAGAGACCTCCTGTATGGAACAGCTCGATGATGAATCGTATCTCTCAACTATAACGAACTAAAAAACGAGAGCTTTTGGCATATAGGACGCAACCAGGATTAGTGATGCTTGCCATCATCGCAAACGATGATGTATTCTTCACTTTGGACACCTATCATGCTAGCTAGCACGATGAGTCACCGAGTCTCTAGAACCTTGATCGATCTGACGAATCTTGATAATGCACGTATAGTGAAACTCCATTCAAACAGTGTTACGCGTAGAAGAGAGTATCTATTTATACGATTATGACATCCATGTACGTATATTTAAGGTTGAATGGACATATATGATCATCTATGTGAGCTTGAACAGATTAAGGTTTGTGGAGCTGTCGGCCGTACGTAGTGCGCAGTCTTATTATATAAAGTCGGATATAAAGTAGATCAAATCCCACTGTTTATGTTTATTCTCGTTTGTTTTCCCGAGGACAAATGGTCAAAATCAATTGAGAGCGTCAAAAGGCTTGAGGATTACAGTATATTTACATAAATAAATTAGGTGTTAATTAATTAACTAATTACTATATTGATGAGAAAAACCACGAGTGGTTCCCCGATTAACACACAAGACACCATCAATTTTCAAAGATTCGCTTGATGAAAGGATATCAAATACGGCAATATATGACTTTGCGACTCGACAGATTTGGATCTCTAATTTCCTTTCCTAGCTTGAGGTTATGATTGACTACAAAGTGAATAATAATCAACTGTTTACCAAAAAAAAAAAAGGTGGTATTATATACACATAGAAATAAAAAGATCAGAGAAAGGTTAAATTTGCATTATTAGAAGTAAATGATCCCATAATAATGATGAAAACTATTATTGCCCATTTAACAAGAGATTTTATCATTTCAAAAAAGCTATAGGCTGCAGATCAGGAAATCTCTCAGAAAGCCTGCCTAGATAGGTAATGATTTTTGGATGGAAGGAAAGGAATAATGAGTATTTATAAGAAAGCAATAATTTAATTATTGCTTCTTTTCATTTTCATTTCTTGGTACACAGCAAATTTTCTGTTTTTTTTCTTCTTTTTTTTTTCTGAACTTGATGAACAACAATAAGTATATTCTCTGCAAATCAATTTAGGCAATTACTATTTCTGCGAGGTACTTAGTTAAGCTGAAGCTTCATGCATTATTATTAAAGCCACAAAAATGTTGTACGTAGATTGGTTTAAGTGGTTCTACGTTTACTTCCCGTAAAAAAATTATAATAAAATTTTTATATCTCTAACATGTGATATATATGGAACGCAGATTGAATTATTATCGTCATCATCGTCATTACGAATTACAATACTAGTCTCGCTCTACCTATTTATAATAGGTTAAATGCAACGTTAGTTGTCTAATTTTTTATTTTTTATTTTTGGTAGGGAAACGGGGAAAGTGCCCAATACGAGAATAAACAAACTACAAACTACTGCTTGTCTAAATTAATTCCATGTAATTTGATTGAGACAATATATAAGCAGAATATTCTTATATGTAAGAGTTGTATATATTACTATTAATATCTTATTAAGATGAAATCTATCCCCTCTTTCTTACTGGCAATAGTAATGTCGTGGTGCTGCATCAAATCAACTTTAACAAAGCAAGGATAAGTGTGCGTGTGTGTGTGTATTTGAGGAACATAAAAGGTGATATCCTTCCTAGGGTTTGGTCGGTTAAGATAAACCCAACCCCCTCTAGATGATGATGGCGATTATATCAAAGCATTAATTAAGGGACGAGTCTCAAATGTCCATCTCACCCTTCTCCCCTCTTTACTTTATTTGCTTTTGGATGAGTTGTTATCAATCATTGCATTCTTCAAATCCCATTAACCTAGTTTGATTTGGTAATCTTAAAGTTGGTAGAAGATCAGGAAAAGTTCCTAAAGCACGAACAGCGCCGAGTGGACGATTTTGATCCATATCCGTCTCTATAAGTATAAGGAATTCATATACCATCAAAGGTAATTACCTAATAGTTTTAAGTTTATTCCAATGTAATTTGATGAACCTAAGGTTCCGGGTTCGAATCCCTTTATACATTTGTGCCAAAACATTTGCTAAAAGTATGCTATTCGCTTAGGTTTAGAGAACACTGATTTCTATAGACTATACTAGGACTTTGGTGGTACTATGCTAACACGGTCAATGCTTGTACTTGTTGTTTAATTTGTTTGATATGTTCACGGTTGAACATGAAAGCTTGAAAATTACATAGTGGGAATGGCAAGATTGTCGTCACTGCTATCCACCATTTTATCCATAAAAAAAGTATAAGGAATTCACATATCAACGACAAGTTATTATTCGTATATAAAACTTTGACCTTCATATCTCTTCATAAATATATATAGTATGATTCCAACCTTTTTAACAAGTCATTAATTGTCGATACCGTTTTGTCTCACATTTGTATTATAGAAACCAAATTTATTAAGCAGTGGATCGCTCGTTGTTGTTGATCCAAGATACTAGAAGTCGTAATGCATCGCGATAACGAATGATTTTCTAAAACTTGTGGTGGTGATTAAGCTAGTTTTACTCGTCTTCATGAGCAATGTATTTTCATTTTCTTCTATTTTTTTTTCTTTTCGTTACAAGTGAAATAATGCATTTATTTAGAAAGATGTGTAGTGCAGTTGGTATACCCTCGCCTATGTCAACCAAGAGTTTATAAATTCTATTCTCATAGTGAAACTATCAGTGTCCTTTAATTAGCTATTAGAATTACTATCTTGTTGTATTAAGCATATAAGCCTTAATTGTAATAGAAGGAAAAAAAAAAAAAAGCATTTCATATTGGCAGACAAAAGAAATACAAGTGAAACTAAGAAACATCACTGTTGGGGGTTAAGGATTGGGCTCCATTTGACATGGAATATGGGTAGTTGATGCCCACTAAAGGGGGTGAAATTAGCAGCCCCATAAGCCCCATTGTGCAGGACTCTTCATTACATATTGACAAAATCTCACAATAGGCAACGACGTCACACAAGCACCCCCCGCATAACAACTCATACGTACCAAATCACACATTGTTATGCTCAGGCGGCGTATTTGTTCGGTATTACATTCGAAATGCACATATTGTACGATATACGAGATGCAAGCAAATTATCAGATACATACTATCCTTATCGTATCACAATGAATGCTTTTCATAAGTTTATACATTACGGTTTAGTCACTAAATCGAGATATGATATCGATCTCTCTCTCTCTCTCTCTCTCTTTTCTTTTTCTTTTTTGCGGAGGAGACATGAATTGTCCGGACAAGGGAAAAGGCCTTTCATCTCGTGCTGGAGCTTTGTTGGTATATGGAGACCTTAGCTCCAAAGAAGGAGCCCCATGGCCTGTTGGTAAGGGAACATTGACAGAGCCAAAACACCCAACATCTGCCTTGATTGCGCACGTGCGTCCTTTGCCTGGTACATCCTGAAAAAATATATATTGTGACCCCAACCCTTTGCCCACGTGCGCACCCTCTCTTCCTGTCCCCCGAGCGAACCCGGCCCTCGTCTCCGCCGAGTTCGAGGTCTGGACCACGAATGCGCATGTTCTCATTTCTACTATATGCCTGATCTTTACTAAATCTACCACAGTAGTATCGTGGTCCGGTGATTTCGGACTTTCGACCGGGGTTCGATTATAGAACGGCTTTGATCGACCCCGGTTGTTCGGGAGCGGGTCCTGACGGGATTCTCGCGAGCAAACGGTCCCGGATACAGTTGAGAGAAATTTGGGCTTCATGAATCAAGCCCAGCCCACGAGATGTTTTGTGCAACTGAAAAATGGGCCTACTGGAAGCCCAATTGAATCGTTGACGAGTCAAACATTCTAAGTGGACCGATTCATCGCGATTGGTCGGATGAGATGGACTTGTTAAAAGCCCTCGTGTAATTTCCGAACTAGTCCACTGTTAGATATCACTGGACACGTTCTACCCATGTTTTATTGTTGCGTATAAAACTTATCTGATATAGGCGCAAACGGGTCAAATTGATATATCTGATCCAGTATGATCAAACACCATGCATTCCGATTCGTGTCTCAGCTCATTTTTCCTTTTCTTTTTCCGAGTCAATGGAGACAAAATGAGCTCATTAGCCAGTTTCATCTTACAATAATGACAAATCCGATCGTGTTGATTCCGAACTAGTTGTCAACTGTTTAGCTATTAAAGTAAATTTAATCCGGATATTTACGTGTGCCGTCCCATTGACTAAGAAATTACAATTTGTTAATTTCGTTCCCAAACTTGTCGTGCGATATTATATTCCCTTATCCACATCAATGTATTCTACCTCTACCTAAAAAATCGTTAGTTCGAGAAAAATGGGTGTAACGCAGCGGCGACACCTCGCCTGATAATCAAGAGGTTTCAAATTCGAATCTCATAGTGAGATTACATGTGTCGCTTTATTAGTTTATTAGGAGTTTTGTTTTATTGTGTTATACTCATGGATTTCATTGTAATCAGAAAATAAATAAATAAATAAATCAAGATAGTGTAGAGCGCAATAATGTACCTCTCACCTGATAATCAAGATGTCCTAGATTTGATACTCAGTAAGACTACCCCTATCCCTTTACTAGATATTTATGATTTCTATTTCAATGTACTAGATTCATGAGTTTTCTTTGTAATCGAAAAACAAATAAATAAATAAATAAACAATTTATTTAGTTCCGTTTAGGGAAGTCCATTGAAATTTCAGGAAAATTTTGTATAATTTTGGTGAGCGTTTTCTTAAAAAAAAAAAAACAAATTTTGGGATGGTGGGGGGCGCAAAAATTTGGTCAGCTAATAAAACTAGAGAAGATGTCGGCATTTCAAGGCAACGCAGGTGAGAATTTGCTGCCGACCAAATTAGGAAGCTCAACGAGTTTGGAAAACCACCACGGTCGCGGGCCTCACGGCCAAACTTACTCGGACCATAAATTCAATAGGCTGATTCGATCGTATAATAAATAATCACAAATTCGATAAAGAGGTTCATTGGAACAATATTGCAAACAAAAATACATAATTTAATTTGTATGGTGAATCACGTCGTTATAAATTTTTTTATCAGGTTGTGTCGGGTCCCCGGACTTTTATTTCGTGACTGGACGAGTTCCGAATTTGATAGGGGGGACGAATTGTTCCGAGATATATGATAGATGGAAATAGTATATTTGATTTTGACTAAGTAGCTGATTGATTATTCAGTGGCATATGATTGATTGAGCATATATCACGGCCGGGATCTCTACAGAGCTGGTCCAGCTGGCGGTTTCCCGTGAGAAGGGAAGAAAACTGGAAATGAAAAGGAAATAACGTCTATCGCTTAATTGGAACTTAATTATCGGAACGTCTATGCACATATATATTTTCGATATCGGTCTTGCAACGTGGAGAAGCTGACCATGCAAGAAGAATTCGAGTTTCGCCACTTATTACGTATGATCTTTTACTCGACATGAATCATCAATTAACTTTATATAGTTTCACGTCTGCCGTGTTGAGCGGTCTATTTTATTGTCGCGGTTGATTTGTCGTTGCGATGTCTCTGAGCTCGCTTTGTTGACATGTGATGACTCGAATTCTGAGCTTGGAAGCATGGAAATTGGTTGGTGAGAATTTCAATGCGATTGATTGGACTTTCCATATAAAAACAGTATGATTATTTAGTAAATATTAACGAATATTGAGCGAGTATTACTCAATCAATTAATCGAGAATTCGTGTAAATGGTAAATTAAGTTTTGTGATAGTATCACATATATTCTTTTATATGCATTTTGATTTGTTTATCATTCCGAGTAGATGAGTAATACTCACTAAATATTCGGTTGATAATGTATCTATATTTTTAATAAATCGGGTGTATTGTTGAAAGTTGAAAATTCAACTCTTACTCTTCTTCCCTAATGATGATCAGCTCGCGCACACAACCTACGTACTATGTTATCCCTATGATCTGATACTCCAATGATCATCAACTTTTGGCCTGAAAATTTGCTTCGAGATTAATCAAATATATACATACATGATAATGACCTTCTACACCCGCGAAAAATTAAAAAATAAAAAATCAGAACGTTTATTCATTATACGATAATTAAATTAGATTATATAATCTGCCTAACATCTATGTATGCATCCCTGAATTTCGTGATGGTACCACGTCGTATCTGTCTCCTTTTAATGTGGGTCAGCAAATCATCATACTTCCAGACACGCTTATAGGTTATGATGATAACAATTTCAAACCGTCGATCCATACACTATATAACGGCCAAAATTGCATTAAAAACCCTAATTATTAATTTAAAAAAAAAAAAAAGGCGAACGGGTCTTGATATTTAAGACTGTGAAGAGCAATGAAACGACCTTGTCTCGTCTTAACTGGAAGTCCTTATTCAAGTCAATGATTAGGCTGTGAGGAAAATGCTTTAGAGTTGACCCCTCCACTTGGAATCCTTTCACATGTAATTAGTAATATAATAGATACATTTGATCATAGACTGATGGAGGAAGGTTTTTTTATCAAAAATAAATAAAAATGGAGGAAGGTTATTTTGCTTTGCATGAGCTTTTTACACGAACACGCCCGTCTTATTTCCGTAGCAATGAGATTTGGGAAATTCAGGCACTGACTTCTCATGGGTCATATATATATATATATATATAGATGATTATTATCATTATTGAACTTTAAAATCATACAATAATAATTACATATCATGATAAATTATTAACTGATTGTAGCAGACGATATTATGTCTCGGTAGCTATTATTGCCATTGACGAGTATTTCACGCCTAGATGCAGTATCGATTTCATAATCATTTTAGCTGACCGACTCCTTTATCATATTGTTCCATAATATATGATGTTGAGCACTGGAGAATCTACTAGATTTCTATTACTAAATTTGCAGATCTTATTCATTAATTAGGTCCTTTCTAGTGAAATAATCAGAGAACACAATTGGAGCCCTTTTTTTCATTGTTGGGTAGATGATATTCTGATTATTAATTTAAGCCAGAATGTAATCTATATCTATAGTCTCTCTCTACTATTCTAAGAGGAACAAAAGCTCAAAATTGAAAAATTCTCGGATATCAAAGTGCACACCAGAAAAAGAAAAGGAACAAAAGTTTTTGGTGTAAATTACTCACAAAAATCCCCCTCACAAAAAACTACAATTAATTAACAACAGTTAGATTTTAAAAAATAATAATAATAATTTTTTTTATGCGAATCATGATATTTAGAAACTCAATAAGTCTATAATTAATTCAGTTCGAGTCGGATCCATTCAATAAGAGATAAAACTCTTTCGGTGTATATTTTTTTACATTTACAAGACTTAAATCGATATTTTATTTAAAAAAATAAGTGTTAAATCACTTGAATCAAACGACGATAAAATATAGTATAATTTAGTAAATCTCGATTGCGCTGAGCTATTTATCTCTCCTCGCCATCTCCTTTTTCTCGCTCTCCATTCCCTCCCGAAGGTTATCTTTCTTTTCTCTCCTCAGATTTTCCTAAAATTGATTTATTATTTAATATTGCAAATAACAAAAATATTTTTGTAATCACCATAAATAATTTATATAAGTTGAAAATAGGGTTAATGACCAAAAAAGGCAAGAATTTTAATCTCTTTTTCAATTTCGGTACAAATTTTATTTTTTGACAAAAAATTGTAAGAACTTTGATTTTCTTGTCACTTTAGGCGTTTGCATCATTTTTTATCCATTTTGCTGACTTGATGAAAAACGGTGTTTATGCGGTAAATGATATCATGCCACTTCAGTAAAAAATTTAAAAAATTAAAGGAAAAAAAGTGAGAAAGGCATTGATCGGAGAAAAGGTGAGTCACCGCCTTCCGATTGGAGTCGTCGGTAACCCTAGAGGGCACTGACAAACCTAATTAGGGGACGGCTAGAATCAGAAGAATTCTCAAATTAGAGGGTTCTCCCTATATCGGCAGGTGGGGCCTCGATCTCGGCCACCACCATTGGAGATTCTCCCAATTTCGACATGTAGGGCTTCAATCACAGTCGCCATCCCCTGATTTGGGTAACTAACACCCTCGGAGGTCACCGACGATCCCAATCGGGGTTACGGTGGCTAATCGGGGCCCTCAACTTTTCTTCGATCAAAACAGTTCTCCTTTTATTTTTCTTTAA
The DNA here is from genome assembly GCF_007655135.1 of Punica granatum. Taxonomy (NCBI): domain Eukaryota; kingdom Viridiplantae; phylum Streptophyta; class Magnoliopsida; order Myrtales; family Lythraceae; genus Punica; species Punica granatum. The sequence continues at coordinate 22,904,523 of NC_045132.1, forward strand.
ATTTTTTATTATTGTTACTAATATGACGTGACACCTTTTACCATGTAATTACCATTTTCCATCACGTCAGCAAAATTGATGAAAAATTACACAGATACTTATCTCGATAAAAAAAAATCAAAGTTCATATTTTTTTACTAAAAATAAAGTTCGTGTCAAAATTAAAAATTGATCAAAGTTTATGCTTTTTTGGTCATTACCTCGAAAATATAACAAACCTTTTGCAAAATACTAAACGAAATAAAAAAGGACGTTTATATTTATGCCCAAAATAAATAAAAGGAAAAAGATCTTATAAAAAAAAAGGATAAAAAGGACTAAAATGATGTTGGTTATTTATGTCTTCTTTGGTTTGTGAGTATAATTTTAAAATTACAATTTTAACGTAATTCTACTTATAATAAAGTAAAATAATTCATACAAAATCAAAGAGTGATCCCATTTATACCACTTTTTTCCACAATAAATAGCATAATTCATATAAAGTCAAAGGGTGGATTTCATTTATATCACTTTTTTTCGAAATCAAAATCTAATTTTAAAATCATATTATGAAATCAAACCCAACATTATTACGTCACGTGCAACGGCTCACCGCCCCCCTCCCCCAACCGAGACATACAGAACAGGCTAACAGCGGGTCCCACCACGTTCGCCTTTAGCGTGGAACCACTGGTCGGACCCCATGTATCCCCACCTCCTCCTGATTGGAGAGTGCAGTGCACGCTCCTCATTTATTCGTCAATTTTACTTTAGTTTTTCCTGGTTTCGATTTTAAAATCTTAAAAAGAAGTTATTTTCCCGAAATTCGTCAAGATGGACATATTCCGCAGCAGTAGTCCGCCTCCCACAGCACGTATGCGCGCCACGTCTCTGCCTCAATACACGACACTAGCCAGATGCTTATTGGTTCTTGCTGGTGTCACTATACGATTAAAAAAATCAGATATGTTAAATATTTAACGTGACTCTCGGTCTTATTAACTCAAGGTATAATACGTATTTAGTAGGATTTGCTACCTTACGGGAGACGAGTCGAAAGAGTTCGCGCCACTCGACCTGGTGGGCCTTCTTTGTAGCCTCGGGCTCCGTAGCTCAACCTCAGGGATTCCTCACATGACTCCGATGATCCGTTTCCGTGAATGACAATGTACTCGTAAGTCGTAACTTATATTATCAATAATGCCGAATATATCTGATAATTGCTTAGACCCGACTAATGAGAAATTAGCAAAAAGCAAACGAGGGGGGTGAGGAGGTGCGGTGGGTGCATAATTGTCAACAGACCAAGGAGGACACGACACACAGGTTGTCTTGAGCCCAGTCAAGAGAAGAGAACGCGTGGGGGAACCAGCCCCACCTCCACCTGCACGCATTTACCAAAACGCCCTTGCACGAGCACCGAATGAGGAAATATGAGCATGGGCATGAATGTAACTTCATTCCCGATCCATTAGGAAACATTGGTAGAAGAAGTAAACGATGGTGGGGATTTATAATGGAGGAAGAAGGGAGGGTTGTGGGGTAGAAGAAGACAAGGGAAACGGCTCTCTTTCTCTTCCACTTTGTTAAGCAAAGGGATTGAGAGAGAAACAGCACACTGCATCTTAAATCTTTACACCTGCCATCCATTTACAGAGAGGACCGTTTTGTTCCGATTTCAGATTCTTTTATTCTTTGATTCTTCTTCATCTTTTCTCCTTCCTCTGCTTGTGCTTCTACGGCTTTTGGGTGGTTGTTGCCGTTTTCCTCTGGAGATCAGATTCTTCGGGAATCAAAGACCTTTCCGGGCTGTAGATTCGACTTCTGATTCCCGGGTTCAGTTAAAGTTTTGATTTTGAGTTTGTTTTCGCCGGATCTGCTGTTGGAGGGACCTGAATCGGATAGACATTGGCCAGTTCGAGAGAGCGAGAGAGAGAAATGTGGTGGATGATGAATGAAGGAGGTGGTCACTACTGCTCCAAGAAGACCGATGCTATCTGCGGCGATCTCTGTGGACAGGTACTTGGATATCTCTCTCTTTTTTTTCTTTTTTCTTTTTTTCCTTTTTTGAGGAAGAACAACCTCGGACCCGGTTGATCTGTCTGCTCTGCTCCGATCGCATTCTTGTCCCTTCCTCATGTACTGTTTGATTAGCCGTTTTGCTGAGAAAATGGGGGGTCTTGGTTTAGTTCATGTCCGGGGTTTGGTGGCCTTCCATATTCTCATCAGCTGAAGCAGTTCAATGTTTGGACCTTTTCCTCGTTTGAAGCAACGTATTATGCCGGTGAACTGCCCTTTCGGTTCATATGCGGCTGCTTTCGGCTCGATCATTTAACTGAGTTTTCTCGATTTGATCTACTAAGCACGACTTGTGTCAGTCCGTTAGTATTATTGTGGAAATTAAGGTTTTTGAGTTTCTGGTGCTCTGAACTGCAATTCCGGATCTGTGTGATATCGTCTGTTGGCATGTGCCAATTCGCCGTTTTGTTTGATCAGTAGTTTAATCTCGTGTGATTTGTTATTATGTCTGCAGGACTCTGACCGAGCTTTCAGTATGTCGAGAATTCGTTGTATGCTTCGTGGCTTAGACCTGAAGACCCTCCTCCTCCTCATAGCCCTCATTCCGACCTGCATCTTTGGAATCTATGTCCATGGGCAGAAGATCACCTACTTCCTCCGGCCACTCTGGGAGTCTCCTCCCAAACCGTTCCATGAGATCCCTCACTACTACCACGAGAATGTGTCCATGGCGAACCTCTGCAAGCTCCACGGCTGGGGAATACGAGAATATCCCCGTCGAGTCTATGATGCAGTCTTGTTCAGCAACGAGCTGGACATCCTCGCCATAAGGTGGAAGGAGCTCTACCCTTATGTCACACAATTTGTCCTTCTCGAGTCGAACTCGACCTTCACTGGATTACCGAAGCCCCTGTTCTTTTCCAAAAACCGGGACAAATTCAAGTTCGTGGAGCCCCGACTGACTTATGGGACCATTCCGGGTAGATTCAAGAGCAAGGAGAACCCTTTCATTGAGGAAGCTTATCAGAGAGTCGCCCTCGACCATCTTCTGAAGATTGCTGGAATCACCGATGATGACCTACTGATAATGTCGGACGTTGATGAGATCCCGAGCAGGCACACGATCAATCTCCTAAGATGGTGCGACGACATCCCTCCAGTCCTCCACCTCCAGCTCAAGAATTATCTTTATTCCTTCGAGTTCCTTGTGGACAATAACAGCTGGAGAGCCTCTGTCCATAGATACGTGACAGGGAAAACTCAATACGCACATTATCGTCAGACTGACGACATCTTGGCAGATGCGGGGTGGCACTGCAGCTTCTGCTTCCGGTACATCAAAGAGTTCATATTTAAGATGAAGGCCTATAGCCACTTCGATAGGGTGAGGTTCTCTCACTACTTGAATGAGGATAGAGTCCAGAGAGTGATCTGCAAAGGAGTGGACCTTTTCGATATGCTCCCTGAGGAGTACACGTTCAAGGAGATCATTGGGAAGATGGGGCCCATCCCGCATTCCTTCTCGGCCGTCCATCTCCCCTCGTACCTCCTAGAGAACGCTGAGAACTACAAGTTTCTATTGCCGGGGAACTGCATGAGAGACAAAACAAGTGGCTGATTCTTCTTCCGCAGACTTGGATTTGTTATCCATTCATTGTAAAGATTCAGGTAGAGGCTGCTCTGGTGACTCCTCATGAAGGGTTGATAGCTTACAGATGATGCGATGATGATTGTGGCAAGTCACAGATTGATGCAGCTGCTGCTCCTCCGGATAATTAATTGAGCGATCTCATTCTTTTTCGTGACATTTTGGAGGCATTCATTGAGGATTGTAGGTGAGGCTCTTGTATATAACCCTTTGTTCTGTTTTCGTACTCGGACATGAATCATTCACTGGGAGAGGCAGTTAGCTGTGATTTTGAATAGCTAATTTGTGGTAGTGATGATGACTGATTTTGCGTACCATTGGCATGAGATGTTTCCTTCATTATACTAAAGATTCGAGATCTATTCCGGCTCTTTCATATGCCCTTGTCATGAAGCTAATTTGTTTCCGAAAAGATCTTTTACTCATAAGACTCATCTTACTCCGTTTCGTGCCTCCTTGGCTCGTCTTTAGGCCAAGATTTACTCTCTTCTCCTGTTGGATTGCAAAGAATATACCATGACACTGACTATATAATAATGATGTTGCCGAGGTTTCTTGCTATGGTTCACTGAGGTGTAGGTAGAGGTTTGGAGCAGACTTTCTTCTGTTCCTAACTGTAGACAGCCTGATTGAAGGTTTATTATTAGGGTAAATTGCACTGGTGGTCCAAAAAGTTTTATAAATGTTTCAATATGGTACAAAAAGTTTTGTTTGCTACTTGATAGTACAAAATGTTTCAAAGTTGTTTCAGTAAAGTACAAACCGTCATCTTGACATTGACTCCGTCAAGCCGTCCTTTACAAGACTGTAAATTTTACACCATCATGTAATTTACGTAAAACATTTTGTACTATTAAATTACAATTTCAAAACATTTTGCACCATCATGTAACGTCCCACAAAAAGCGGTTTTGCACTATCAGCATCAGCTTGATGGCGTCAATGGTGAGATGACGGTTTGTACTATACTGAAACAATTTTGAAACATTTTGTACCATCAAGTAGCAAAAAAACTTTTTGGACCACCAGTGTAATTTACTCTTATTGTTATTATTGGCCAATGTTAGGTCTACCAAGTTGGCTCTTTGCTTGCCTTGGTTGTTAAATAACAATCATCAAAGCCTTGGAGGCATTGTTGAGAAACTGAGCCTCGTGAAGTACAATGCGATCGCGCCAACCTGCGCCCGGTCGGGTTTCTAGCTTGTGGGCAGAGATATTGATGTATCGAACTGCTCTTTGTTCCCCGACACCAAAGGTGGAGTCTAAGAAATGAAACTGGAGAATATGCTTGAATGATAACATGACTTAGATTGTTTTGGAAATTGGAGTTTAGCTTAAATCTCTATATCCCAAAGAAGAAACAAATGTTGTGGAGAAGAGAACTTAAGAAAGAAGAGACCAAACAATGCACATGCTTTGCTTCCCTGTCACAGAAGCTGGCAAATGCACATGCTTTGCTTCTCATGTTTTCCCAACTGGCATCTCTGCCTCTCTGTACTTTTTTTTTTGCCTCTATTTATTATTTCTTGATTTTTTAAATAAGAATCTGGACAGTTACAGTTATATATTGTAGTGGCCTAGTGGGTGAACACGAAGATTGTTTGACCTCCAATGATTGTGTAAATATAGGTCCGTAGTGTCAGCAATTTATGCCTTCTGATCTGATCAATTGGAAGAAATGAAAGAAGAGTACCGTAATATGGAGGAAACACTCTTTGGGAACAACCTTATGTTATCAACATTATGCTGGAATGGCTTTGAATTTGTCGCGTAATCATTTGCACAGATAGATGTATACGTTAGTTTCATACATATATAGATAAACATCGTAATACCATATGCTCTACCATATGCTCTACCAAACCAGAACATCGTAACCGAAAACCCGAACCCAGGAACGGGTTGAAGCTCGATGAGGTGTTTGGTGGACTTTTTTCCAGTTGGGGTGAGGAGAAATTGACACGATTTGTAAGTTGCACTGTTGCAGTATCCTCCTCTTGATTCACCTTGAGGGACACAGAATCTGGTGCCCCATGTAGTTGGGAATAGAGCTGCTCTTGTTTACCGACATGGATTGTTGAGGCCGCAGCTGCATGGCCTGAAAGTCAAGGCCTCGATGACCAAAGGCCTCCCACAGCTTCAATTCATCTGCGGTTGATCCTTACTTGTTTCATTGAGTCTACGAGAACTGGGGCATTCGAAATCCCAATATACAAGGCACACATCACAACAGATTCCTTATGCCCCGATAATGTTCCAAGTCGTGGAGAAAGAAGATTAAACGAGATTCAGCCAAAAGCAACTTCGACAATATTCTGTTTGGTCTTCCGAACAATGATCTAATCAATCCTTTACAAACAGAGTTTGGAGTACGGTTTCTTGCAGATTATCTTATCCGGTTCTAAAGCTTTCATCACGAAAATAAGTAAGAAAAACCAAACAAGAAGAAAATGACGTCGTCCTAAAGCTTTCCCAACCATCATTGCCAAATCCATCACCGTCACGAAGGGCCTCCTATGGCATATGTCTATGAAGATGGTGAGCAATCTCAGAATGCTCCAGCCAGGGCACGTGTAATGGAGCACGGTTACGACCACGCAGCTCCATGGAACCAAGAAGAGAACAGGTACAACGTGGCCGAGGAGGATGTCAATCAATAGGAGGAGGAGTTCATCCGGATGGACCACAAGAAGTTCGAGCGGAGCAAGGGGATGTCCATGAAGAGTGGGTGAAGTTGATGGAGCAGAACATTGATTAACAACCCATTTGGTTTGTTTGTCTAACTAACTGTATAAGTGTCATGGGTTTGAATTCCATAATGAGTAACTTGTTGAGTGTTCCATAAATGTTCCACGTTTGCATGTCTTAATAGAATGTTTCTTTGAGTTCATGTCCATCGACAGCTCTTTCTCGAATCGAATAGCTTAACAGAACAAAATAAGTGACCACGTTTTCATAAGATTTTGTTTTTAAAAACAAAACCCCACAAAATTTGTAGTGATTACAAGTTTGTTTTTCGAAGACCCTTCATACTGATGTCTTCTTGGTTGCTGATGGAGAAAAAAACACATCGGTATGCTGGATAGAAAAAAAAAGCAGAAAAACAGAACTGATCAAAATAACAGATCAAAGAGTTTCGAGTGTTCTGGACTGCAGCTCCACATCTAAATGTGTGTGTTCAGCAGTTTTTTGCGAAGATTAATAGTTGAATATCGTGTGATCGTTATTCCATTTGCAGGACTCTGACCGAGCTTTCAGTATGTCAAGAATTTGTTGTATTCTCCGTGGCTTAGACCTGAAGACCGTCCTCCTCCTAATTGCCCTCATCAAGACCTGCATCTTCGGAATCTACATTCATGGGCAGAAAATCGCCGACTTCCTTCAGCCTCTATGGCAGTCCCCTAACTACTACCGTGAGAACATGTCCATGATGAAGCTTTGCAAGCTCCGTGGCCGGGGATACAAAAATATCCTTGACGAGTATGCGATGCAGTCTTGTTCAGCAACGAACTGGACGTCCTAACTATAAGGTGGAAGGAGCTCTACCCTCATGTCTCACAATTTGTCCTTCTCGAGTCAAAATCGACCTTTACTGGATTACAGGAGCCTCTGTTCTTTTCCAAAAACCGGATAAGTTCAAGTTCATGGAGCCCTGACAGACTTATGGGACCATTCCAAGTAGATACAAACTGGGAGAAGCATTTCATTGAGGAAGCTTATCAAAGAGTCGCCCTCAACCATCTTCCGAAGATTACTGGTTGAGGATTGGAGCGGATCTTATTCTGTTCTAACTTCAGACAGCCTTGCTGGATGTTTACTATATCATTATTAGCCAATGTTAGGTTTACTTGGTTCTTTGATTGCCTTGGTTGTTTGATATCAATCATCAAAGTCTTGACCCATTGTTCAGAACCGAATTGAGCTTTGCGCAGTATGGCTCAGCAGAACCAAACTGCGCCTGAGTTTGGGGCGCTAACATGTAGGTAGGGATATTGACATGTACCAAACTGATCGATCTCCGACTACAGAGGATGGAGCGTAAGAAGTGAAACTAGATAAATTAGATCAATAATAACATTCTACAGCATGTATTTGGAAATTTGAGACAGACCAGACCAAACAATGCACATGCATTGCTTCCCTGTCATAGAAGCTGGCACATACCCGCTCTTTCTTGGGTTGGTTTACTATACATATGATTAGAAATGTACGTGCAAATAAATTATTTATATTTCTTTAATTTGCTCAACCTCAAGTAATTTACTTTTTTTATACATAATTTACTTTGATTTCTATACTTGAAAATTTTCAAGTAAATACATGTCTATATCACACATGTATTTCAGGTGTATGTATCATAAAATTTTACTCATTCTTGTTATTTTCTTCCAACTGGCATATTTGTCTTTATATTTTTTTTTTCGATTACAAAGGTGGTCCATGGATTTATTAAAATAAATAGAACTTCTAATAACTAATAGATATGCACGGATAGTTCCACAATAAGTATCAAACTTGGAACTTTTTAGTTACCAAGCAAAAATGTGTGCCATACCCTACATCCTCTTCCAACCTGGAAATTTTCTGTTTTTTTATCGTAATTATTCTCCTATATTTATCGATTCTCTGTTTTTGTAATAAGAATAATCTTGATAACCACTGTTATCTATTGTAATGGCCTAGTGGGTGAATACATGAAGATTGTTTGACCTTAAATTGTTGGGTAGAGGTGGATCTGTGGTCTCTGCAATTTATGCCTTCCGATCTGATCTAGTGGAAGACATGAATGAAAAGTACCAATATGGAAGAAACCCTTTTAGGAAAGAAACTTATGCTATCGGCCATGATGAAAAGGATGGACCAACCATCATATTGTGAATCCTGGACCGAGATTGAATTTATCGCGGCATAATCATCAGCACATCTAGATATACATGTTACTTTCAACGTCCACAGATGCACATGATCCGGCCAGCTCGGTTTCCGCTCAATCATGTCTGCACTTGGATTCAACCAGATCATCATAATGGAGAAACTGAATCCAGAGACGGGTCGAAGCACGATGGGCGATTTCTTGACTTCTTTCCATTTTGGGCGAGACATGATTTCTAAGGTGCAGTACCCTCTCCTTCCTCCTCTTTCTTATGGAGATGTGAAGCAATTTGGTTCACCTTGGGGACAGAGAATCTGGTGCCCCATGTAGTTGGGAATAAAGCTGCTCTTGTTGATTGAGCACTGAAAAAAAATGATCTACAGGGAAAACCATTACCATTAATCTAATGGAAGAGATCATATTCTTGTGGAACTTCAATTCTATAAATTTGCAGATTTGGAGTTGCCAAGAAGCATCAGCCCAGAGCTCCAACTTCCTTTAGTAAGATAGAACCTTTCACTTCGGCATTAGTCCAGTTCCTTAGCCCGAACAGCCATGCTTGACTTCGAAAAGAAGGTGAGCGGGATGGGTGGCATGCGGCACCAGCAGCTGCACCACGAGGAGCATAGCTGGCAGTCCGGAAACGGGTATCATTATGGGAACGAGTCCTCGCATATGCAAGCCTATGGTCCTACTCACGTTCCTACTCACGTTCCCAGCATGTCCAGGCCCCATGGGTATCCGCACAACCACCATGGCTCAGGTGGAGGAATGTGGGACCACCCTGGCTCGGGCAGCCACCATGGCTCGGGCGGAGGAATGTGGGGCCACAATGGAGGAACAGGCAGGCCCACCCCAGTGAAGTTCTCGCATCACTATGGGGGTGGGTATGGTGCTGGAGGTATGACTGTGGAGGAAGTCGAGCGGGAGGAGTGTCGCTATGAGTACCGCACTTCGCCCACGGGAATGCATGTGAAGGAGCAGTACGCAAGCAACTATGCCAATCATGGTGGCGGCACGGGACATGGACCGGGCCACTACATGGGTGGAATGGGTGGGTACCCGAAGCCACAGGCTGAGTGGGTGTCGAAGGCCCTGTGAGGGAAACTCACTCCAGAGAGAACAGGCAACGACAAGAATGTACTATGCTGAGAAGCTAAAACTGAAATAAGATGTACCATGGCAAAATGATCGCGTTCCTCGGCATATACTATGTCATGTGATAATAACCAAATGTGATGCTTACTCTACTATCGAACTCTCCTTTCTGATGAACCATGAGAAGTATAAACCGCTTCACGGGAAACACATATTTTATACTCATCCAGACAAAGGAGCTCCTGGGCTCGTCGGTAAGTAAATCAGCATCTTTCGAGGCTGAAGTATTCTGGATCATGGAGGAAGTACATACAGCCTATTCGTTGTTTCCTACTATAAGAAAAAGAATGAGAGAGAGAGCCTCGCAAATCAGGACTTCACGTTTCCGGAGTACTTGATTTCTTGATAAAAAGCTCAATAATACGATCAGAATCTGACCATGTCAATCCTTCTCCGGGCGCTTCTCCACTTCTTATTGATTCACACCTGAAACTGAACCCAACAGATTCCAATCACTTGTGAATGATTATTTCTAAGCCGATACCAAATGGAATTTTCAGCAACTCCGACTGTATTAGATTAACCCCGCAAGTCCAATCAAAGCTAGAAAGTTTCTTGATAACGAACAACATGAAAGCTTGATGGTTTACGAATAGTATACTTCCTTTTTAATGAAAATCCTAAGCTATTCTTCATCATATCCGAAGAATTTGGTAATGGGAACGTGATAGCCGGGGCAAGGTTCATAGAGCACTAGCTTTCACCGTCAAGTTGTTACAGTGAAAAACCAATTCCAATGTGAATCAAAGGTGGCACTAAAGCTCCAAAATCCTTTAAATTACGGACTTGGAACTGCAGAGAACCACATAGACCCTGAGGTCATCTTCCAAGCAGAACTGCTGAAGCTTTAGCTTTAAGCAACCACGGAGCTACGCCTGGTGCATGAGAAGCACAAGTGGCACTCGGGAAATGATGACTACTACAAATGTGGTTCCCCGAGATGCAACTTAGCCTCCCTCTTGGGCTCCTAAAACCCACGTGCCCTAGGGCCACCTCCACCTGAACGATGGCTGGTTCCATAAGTGTCATGCTCCAAATGAAGCAACATGGAACTGCAACAGAGGCAGTTCCAGTGCTTTTCCCAACTTCTTACCTTAATGATGGACATGGAGGAAGATTTAATGCTGAAAGCATGACAGGGGCAGGAAGTAGAAGAGGAGAAGTTTCTAGGAAATAAGGGCTTCACCCTCGGGAATAGGACGCAGTACAAGCACTGCAGTCGAACGAATGGCGGTTATGGCATTGGACCTGGACCAGGCTACTGTAGAGCAGGGATGAATGGGTATCTAGGGCTGAGGGGCCATCGAGGTCACTCCAAAGGAAACTCACTTCGTGAGACTTGAGAGACCAGGAATGATGATAGTCACTACTATTCCCCAGATGGTATAGAACAGGAATTGTGAAATCATTGTCATGTCCTATTCCTACTTTACTATGTACGTGATAATCTTCGAGACGTTTAAGTACATGGCTCTCTTTGCTTCTCTTCCATTTTGAGATATACAAATCAGTTCATAGCATAGGCCACAAAATCGTCACAGCACCAGAGCTATTATGCTCGATCATGAACATATATCGGTTGGAACTGTTCTGTGAGGACAAGAGAGCTATAATATAAGGAGCAGGTCTTCATGCTCCTGAGGGTCTTTGTGTCTTGCTAGAAATTATAAAACAGTCATACAATCAGCATCAGAACACTCAGTTGCATTCTTTCTAATGGACCGTGCTATTTTGCTTTCGTATTTTCTTGAGGATAAATTGATGCATGCCAAATATTCAAGATCCATTTGTCAAGTGGATAGCAGCCGGGATTGAAGCACTATGAGGCAGCCAACTTGGTCTCAATCCAAAGGCTGATTTCGTCAAAAATGTGAGCCTTATGATGCATTCAAACTTGTGTTCCCTTTCACATCTCGGATTGCTGGCAAACTTGTCGTTCATCCCTTGACGTGGAAGTGAGTAACCATCCACTTCAGTTTACAAAGCGAAGGCATCTCCCATGTGAGTCTCAGCCAATAGCTGGGAAAAGAAAGATGTTCGAATTATGCACGCAACAGAATTGAAATTCATTATCAATTGAATTCAGAAGAACGGTCACGCGACACATTTATGTTCGATTCTGCAAATAAATAACTGCTTTTTCATCACGTTTTGCAATTTCTTCGGCTGACAATTATATGCTAAGATTCCTGAAAGCATTAAGAGGCTCCAACCGCCTCAGGGATCCCAAATTTTACCCCACATGGACACCTTTACAGATTCCTAGTGCCCCAATAATTTTCCAAGCTGAGAGAGAAGGAAGATAAGGCCATTTTGATATCTTTAGGTTTTCTTAAATTCAACGAGATTCGGCCAAAAGCAATGGCGATAAGATTCGCTCCCGCCATTTGAACAAGGACCTAATCAGGCCTTATAAATGGAGGTCAGAATATAGTTTCTTGGAGATCATCTTATCCGGTTCTAAAGCTTCCGCCTGCAAAAGAAGTAAGATACCCAAAAAGAAGGAAACAATGTCGTTCCAAAACTTTCCCAACCATCATTGGCACAACCATTACCGCCAGGCGGGGCCTCCTATGGCGTATGTCCATGAAGATGAAAGCTTTCCCAACCATCATGGGCACAACCTTCACCACCACGCGGGGCCTCCTGCGGCTTATGTATATGAAGAAGGCGAGCGAGGTAAGATAGCTCCAGCCAGGGCCCAGATGGCATATGAGTACGAACGCACACCGTCGTGGAACCAAGAAGAGAAGAGGAACAGCATTGCCCAGGAGGATGTTGATCGAGAAGCCGAGGAGTTCATCCTCATAGAGCACAAGAAGTTCGAGCGAAACAGGGGGCTAACCATGAAGAACGGGTGAAGGTGATGGAGCAGAGCATTAAATAAAAACCCATCGGGATTGTTTGTCCAACTAAATAAACAGTAATAAATGTCATGGGGTGTAATTCCATAATGAGTGTTTGTATGTATAACTCGTCGAATGTTTCCACATATATTTGCGAGCTTGCATGTCTTAGAAATGTTTCCTATCTTCTTCCTCATGAGTTCCACATTAATTGACTTTCGGACCGTCCTTTCTCGAATCGGGTTGTACAAGAGAACAGAACCAGAGACCACAATTACATAAGATTTTGTCTCAAAAGACACAATCCCACAAAATTTCTAGTGATTACAAGTTGCATTTCTCGGAGACCCTTCACACCATTGCGTCCTTGTCGCTAATGGAGAAAAAACCAACACCTACTATCAACCTGCCGGATCAAAAAACAAAACAAAAACAGAACAGAACAGATTAAAAAAAAACAGTCTTTTCCTCTGCAAACATGCTGCAATGGTTAGCTCAGACGACGAAGCGCCGACACGGAGGACAAGTCCTCTGTCTGCTCCCAAACCACTTCTCCAGACAACCTCTGTGGATCAAATGCCTGCAGCTCATCTCGCTCACCTCCTCTTCCTCCCCGAACCCGCACAGACACACGCAGCACTCCCCACAGTTACCGCCGCCGCAGAGGGCCTTGAACAGGACGCAGGGGACTCTGGCACGCGCCCTCCAATTGCATCGAGACCGGCGCCACGTGAAGCAATGATCTGAGCAGGCCCTCCAACAGCTCGACCCAGAAGACAGTGCTGACGACCACCGCCGGGAGCAGGCCGTCACCGGCGCTTGGGAAGTTCGAGAGCCCCATATATCTCCTCACTCTGTTGTGTTCCAACCAACCTTCAACGAACTATTCCATACGAGGTAACGAACTCGGGCTGTTCCTATAAATAGCCGTTTGGGCTTAATGGCCGTCAAATGGGCCGAACCAGGGGGCTCCGCGTTAGACGGTACACGTGGCGACACGTGTAAGGCTTAGGTTGTGCCACTTTGGGAAAGAGACCGTGTGGGCCCATTTTTCACGGTGAGCGTGGGGGTTAATAGAGTGTGGCCACGTGTCCGCGGGACTTTGAGCTGGCCAACGGCGCGCCGACATGGGTGACGTAGGTGGCCGGGCAGAAGTTTCTTGATTCCTGTGATGTGAATAACGGAGTGGGTGTTGAATAGATTTTCGGAAAAAAGTAAAAACTTCCTTTGAATTTAAAACAAATTGAACCATATGATTACTGTATGGACAAATAATAATTTGTGGTTCATTTCGTGAGACATAACGAACTTGATCGTTAATTTTTTCATCACTTTTAGTAAAAAAAAAATTGTTATTACTACCTTGAAACTTTCATTTTTTTTGCAATTTGATCTTAAAATTCGGAAAGAAAAAGGGAAAGGGGCTTGGGCCGCCGATCGGTGGCCCCGACCACAACCAAGGTTGTTGACACCCACAGAGGACTTTGGAAACCTTGAGGGTGGGGTCAAGGTCTCCGATTGGTAGTCTCAACCCCCAAATCGATTGGGATCTCGAGTTCGAGATCCTGATAGATTCAGAGGCAGGGCCGCATATCCTACCTCCATGGTCGTTGGTATCCTCTGTGGGTGCATATGACCTCGGTGGTGGGGTTGGGGTCGGGATCGCTGATCGACGGCCCCAGCCCCTTCTTATTCTTTTTCGAATTTTAGGATCAAATTGAAAATGTTATAAGTTTGAGGATAATAATGACAAAAAAAAATATCAAAATATGACTATTATTTATCCCTAAAAAAATCACATGATCCAATTTATCTTAAACTCAAACTACAATGGAGATTTTTGTACTTTTACCTAGATTTTTTCATTCTTTACTGAAAAAAAACTGATTAGGTTCGAATTAAGCAAAATCAGCCCGGATCGGCTAGAAGAGTTTATTCGGTCGTCATTTACATGCTAAATGCAAGTACACCGTTTTCTCGGACATCAAGGTAACTGTATCCGAGTGCGTGCACGTCACTGCAATGAGGTTGGTCAAGTTCATTCACCGCCCCCCTGTGAATTGTAATGCTAACCTTTATTTTGACGTGGAAAATTACAGCATATACCTGTTTTTGTTACAACACGGATCATAGCCTCTGCTGGAGATAGAGGATTGGGACAATTACGATACTCAGATCGAAAAGAATGGCTAATAGTTATGATATCTGCACTTGGTAAAGAAATCTACAGATACGCTGCTCCTCCGAGGGCTGTTTGCTGAGAGGAGTAGTAGTGAGTCCCTCTCAGAGTGATTTCAACTTGGGAGGATCGATTCCCATAGAGCTGAAGTAAGCCCTCTCAGCTTTCTTCATTCGATCATCGAATATAAACCACTCCTTTCGACACCGCAACCTCACCTGTACAAACCATTTTAGTCGAAAGACAAATCTTTAGCTGAGAATTCACTTCCCAACTCTACGATTTATAAGTGATGCAGAAATCAGACTCTTTCTCGAGTTTTTTGTAAAATGAAACACTAATTTGACAGTGAAGGGTTGGGCTTACCGCTCTCCACGGCGAATGCCCCTCGTATTTTTCTCCCTGTTAAAAGACCGAAAGCATATTATGAACAATATAAGGACTAAATTTATCGATCTCGATGGCCTTTTTAGTACGATCCATTTATTATTCTGTTTACCTGACTTCCGAGCGAAGGCAAAGATTGATGAACCACCCACTGAGCATCAACGACTCCGATTTTCTCATGGGCAGGCTGCTCAATAACAATAACAGCGAACTAAGCAAAAAACATATACATGCAAATACATAACATAAAAGTATAATCGGAACTGAAACAAATTTCGCATAGGTAAAGGAATTTGAAGTTCACAGACCTCTACGCATTTTCTGAGGGCAAAGTCGATACCCCATCCATGGACCAAGTCATTCTGCAGAATACCATAGTAATTTAATCAATTATATTCCTTTATTACTTAGGTTAATAAGAAAAAAAGCACAAACTTTTCACATTTTAACAATTTTAGCACAAATTTTTTTTCCTTAACCTAAAAAATACACAAACTTTCGATTTGATAACAATTCTAACACGGCGTCAACTTTTCCGTTAATTTGGACAGAAATTGCTGCCGCATAGATCGAGTGGGACCCACCATTTATTTATAATAAAATTATTTTAGAAAATAACAAAAGAAATTTAAAAAAAAAAAAGGCAAAAACCAAAATCGGGAAGGAGGGGCAGTGGCCGATGGTGGGGGCCTCGTTACCACACCCCCCCCCCCCCCCCCCCCCCCCCGATTGGGGTTGTTGGCAACCACAGAGGGCGCCACTCAACCTATGTGTCAACAATTTCCATCCAAATTAACGGAAAAAATGACGTAGTGCTAGAATTATTATTAAATTGACAGTTTATGCATTTTTAGGTTAAGGAAAAAAGTTCGTGCTAAAATTATTAAAATGTGAAAAGTTTGTGCTTTTTTTGGTTATTAACCCTATTTTTATTTCATTTGCATCTCGTTTTTCCATTTCCTTCTTTTTTACCTGAATCATATGCCAGATACAGCGCCATGCATCTCTTGAGAACACGGGAGCCATGATCTCAATAAACCTGCATACATGAAATCTCAAATATAATTCCTGTCTTGTTACTTAAATCAGGTCTCGAAAAGAACTCAATTGCACAGAACAATTAATGCAGACAATGCTCTAAGCTATTCATACGCTGCACATGGAGGTAGATGTGGGTCAGGACACCTCCCAGGCTTCTCTTCGGTTTCTCTGAGGAAAAGTTGAAGAGGGATCTCTACATTAACTATCAGCTAAATAATTCTAAATGTGCAGAAATTAGATGTAATAGCACAACTCTTCTCACTTGTGGACTTCACGATCATCCCTTCTTTTAGTCATCTGCCATGTTATCTTTCTGTTTGGCTCAAGACCAGGCTGAGAGATTTCCAACCCATGCTTCCTCGCCAATTTTAAGTATCTATAATGCCACCATACATTGACAAAGTGAAACTAAAGTGATCTGAAATGATATTAGAGGAGGGTTTGAGCTGGATATACTGCTTACTCTTCCGCATCAAAATTCTCGACACCAAGATCTTCATCCCATATGAATATGTAATCATATGCCGCCACTATGTCTGGGTGCAAAAATCGCTTTGCATACCACCTAGGCCATAATTTTAGATAATGTAAGTCTCAAAAACAAATGCGGAACTAATTTATTCATTTTATAGTAGACATGAGCCCCTCACCATTTTGTCTGCTTTCTAGCACTAATGTGTATAGCCCGCTTGGACCACTCAAACTCATCCCATTCGGTGGTTCGGCCATCGTAGTGGAACAAAACAATTGTGAAGTTCTCTGAAAACTGTTGAAGAAACAAACTCAGGTGTGCTTGCACATTGACGACTGCCAAAGATGGAGAGAATACCAGAGAAGAGAGGAAAGTTAACCTTTTTGACTGCAGCATCAATATTGTTTCTCTGATCATAACCAACAGTAAAGGTCACAAGATACCTCGGTCTGCTGGTTAAATCCTGTAGAAAGCAAATGAATGAGCTTCTACAATGAGAAGGTTAAATTACTGTATTTCCAATTTGATAAAAACAATTAAATTGTATATTCAGTTGAAATTTAACGTTAGGGTAAATTTTTCTAGCATTAACATTTTCAACATGAATCACAATGTTTGGAGGAACACTATAAGAAAACCCTACAATTCGAAGACATTTCATATTAAGCATGAATATACCTCGCTGGGGTTACCCCACAATTTGTGCAGATAAAAGTCCGATTCAGCAGCAATAATTTTCGGTGCCAATCTTTCAGCCCCACGTGGATTTGAGGAAACCCAGATCTAAAGGGGACAGAAAGGATTTCCGAATAAATTCAAGAGAAAAGTGAGAATATCAGACAAAATGAAACAGAGATGGATCCTGCTATTTAAATTATTAATGGATCATCTATCAAGTATGTGCTGAGAATTAATGTGAAGAATTCACATATAGGGGAACAAGTCGGATGAACTCTTCAAAGGAAAATGAAGGCATTGTTTCAGTCCAACGTAAGTAATAGGTAGAAAGTGTTGTGCGCTGATTAACTAAATAGGATCAAACAGAAAGCAACAAACTGGGAAATCTCAGGGTATAAAACATGTAACTCGTCGAATTTACGGGAAAATATACAGAGAGCTACCATACTGAACCTGAGGGAAAAGGGTATATACCTTTGATGTGTCATTCAAATGTGGGGATTCAGTAGGAGCATTTGAAACTGGTACGTTCAAGATCCCTGTCTTTTCCCCTTCTAATTTTGAGAGATCAGCCTCGGGAAGAAGACTTGATGAGAGATTAAACTGGAAAATTAAGGAATGTAAGTAACTAAAAATTTTACAAAGTACAATCAACAATAATGCAACAGTGGCATGTACCTTTGTTAATGAAAGAGTAGGAAAAGAAACTCCAATGAAGAATCCAAAAAGTACTCCGGCAAAGCTTGTCAAAATTATCCTCATAGTATCAGTAGGCTTTCTACTAACTACACTGTAGCCAACAAGAGGCACGTATGAGGCCAATTTAATAGCTCAAAAAGAAGGGAGGGGGACATGTTGGGGGAAGAGTTCTTAATGAATCTAAACCTATAACACTATAAGAGAGAGAATCTATCAGTAATTTTAGGAGCCAGAACCTGCGTGGGAGATTGCCCATGTTATCAACAATATTCTAAGTAGGTATTCCCCAAAAGATGAACCATAATCGGGAAGCAACCACTGCTCTGCATTTGTTAAGAGGCTCCCAAGCTGCCTAGATATTCGTGCAGAGATGTTGATACTTGAGGATCGTTCAGCGAGGACCTATACATCCAGAAATATTTACAACCTCAAAAAATAAGATAAAGAAAGACATTATGCAAGCATGTATAACTCTGTAATGGTCATAACTAACTACTCCTCTAGATACTAAAAATTTACTCTATACACAGCAACAAATATGATCTCACAAATTACAATTAGGAAACTAACTCTGGACAACTAAGCCCAAAACTTGAAAATAATGGTTGCACTTCACGAAACTACAAACGAACACAGCTTAGATGTTCAAAGCGCTTCCATATCTTCGCACCCTAAGCCTCTCCTCCCTTGCCCTCCCTCTCTCTCAACCCTCCCGGCTATAGCAGTTATATACCAGGAAGCAAAACTAAAGAAAACATGAACTCAACCTCCCTCAAATCCTCGATATTCTCACCACACTCACACTGCGTACAGTTCAAAAGTCCTCATATCAATTAATCTCAAGAAGGAAGCAAGCATGTGCATTGTCCAACGCAACTGCTCTCAGAAACAAGCAACCATGTGCACAGTTTGACATTAAAAAAGCTTAATCTTTTCACGTCCAAACAAGACCAAAAGCACCTCAAATGGGAGTGCGCCCCTTAAGCCTTTACAACCAAATCACTCAAACTTAAAATAATACATAATATGCCCGGAAGTCCAGATCGCTTTCACCGTTGCAAACAACCCAAGCTTGCTTTCAGCTGAAGATATTGAGGTAAAGTCAAAATACGTTAGCCTAAGCTCAAAGCTAGGTCAAACAGAGAAAGCAAGCAGTCCAATTCAGGTCATGAAGTATGGGAATGAGCAGAATGGAGACGGTGAGCTTGATTGAACTTCAAAATGGAGCTCCGCAGCTGCTCATAACAGTCTAGCAGCATTGAACAGCTTTCACCGCCCAAAAAAAAAAGGATGAGCTTTGCGGATTCCCACCTGAACGAACAGCGGGCGGAGGAAGATCTATGCAGTTGCAGAGGGGAGAGCGCAGAGGAAGGGGAGACTGAGATCAAAATCCTGCCGGAGTGGAAGATTGAATCCAAGGGAGAAAGGAGGAAGACAATTGACGGAAGCTGGGGAATGGAAATTCTTCTGTTGTTGATTTTGGAATGTTATACCCGCCAATCCCATCGTTTAAGCTCCGCATTAAATAAAAATTAAATTAGGCAAAAAAAAAAATCGGAATTTTGTTTTTTGCCCTTTTAACACTCTAATTTTTTTCAATAAAAAAGAATCCCTTAATTTTATCAATGTTGGCACGAACTCTTTTCATTTGCATGAAAATACAACAATATGATATGTCGACGGGCATTCTGATTTCAAATAGATGTCGGGGATTCTAATCCGAACTATGTCTTAGGTATGAACATCAAACGGGAGAATTTTACGATCTCTTATGCTTTATTTGGGAACTATAAATAATAATATTTATTTTAAATTATAATGATTGTGTTATTAAATTACGAGAAAAAATAATGAATAGTTGAGAGAATGGTAATGATTGTGTTATTGAATTGTGGAAAAAGCAATGAATAGTTGAGAGAATTTAGTATTATAAATTGAATTAAATTATTTAAAAATTTAAAAATTTTAATAATTATTTTGTAGAATTGAAAATACGTGGAGTTAAGTGGAATATAATTAAAAAAAAATCCGAAGCCAAACATAACCTTAGTTAGATTCTCCATTTATATCTCTAATCTTTGGGTCAGCATATGAGTATCGATTCATCAATTACGCAAGAGATTAATGTAACAAACCGGACTAGATGATTCGTCACGTCAAATAAGTATGATTAATAATAGATTAGTCGCGGGTTTGGGATGATACACACGGAAAAGATGGCCTAATTATGTCCGCTAGTCGATTGGTGCCAAACCTTTTCTTTTTTCTTTCTTTTCCCCCGGTCGAAGAATTAATAAGAACACTAATAAAGACGAGGGGAAAGTTTGAAACGGACGGTTTTCTTCAACTGTCGTTACTGGCGGCTTTTCTTGTATTTTTCAACTTCATAATTATTTCAACTTTTGATTGGATCTTTCGTTTGGAGTTACCGAAGTTTCCGGTACATTAATTAGGTCCCCTTTGGTTTCATGATGTGATTTGAGAATCATGATTTTGATTTTAACTCTACTCACTACACAACAAAAATACACGTTTCCCAAGTCAAATTTATAATACCATCTCATTTGTCTTTTTCCACAATCAAAATCAAAATCAAAATCAAATTTAGTTTAACTCTGAAACCAAACGCCTCCTTAGATTTTTAAGAAATGTTGAAATTATTATCATCGATTATCGTTATTAAGGAAGCATTGCTTATTTATATTTATAAGTAGTAAACACTAAACATCGGGTCATTCCGATATTCCATCAAGAGCCTTCAGTCGAATCGATAGAGAGATTTTATGCGTTGTGGCCGAGATCGATATCTGAATTAGGAGCAAATGCACCTAAACCTAACTGGTCAAATATCAAGAAATTCTCCTTCAATGGTTGTGGCCCTGGAGACCAGCAAGTCCATTGAAAATGAGATCTAGTCCATGAGAGGTCCTAATCACAATTTGCGGCAATCAAGTCGATCGGGTTTCTTCATTTCTTTTATATTTTGAAAATTACCATCGGATTCCGAACGCAAATCAACCCGTCTTCTGAAAGTGAAGATTCAAATGGCTAAAAAGAAATAAAATAAAATAAATAAGACGATTAAGCCTAACGCGCTTTGTACATTGAGAAAGAGAAGACGAACAAAAGGCCACGGTTGACTTTGGGGAGGTGGAAGTCTGCACTCCAGCAAAGTCAACTCGCGGCATGGCCGTACGGACATCAAGGGGAGCCCAACAACGTGGATTTTGACCTCAACAGAGTAACAGCCCATCTCATTAGCCGTTGGTCTCCATCCTGTAAAATTTCTGATAGCTTAAGAAAAAGTAAAATGGAGATCACCATTTATACATGATTGTATGCCCGAACTTTGTGTCGAACAGGTACATATATCGGACAAGCCGAAAACCAAGTTCAGCCAACTTGATTGTATGCATACATCAAAAGTGATCGAGTCGAAGAACGTATTGTCATGTGTCAAGAGGAATCTAATAGACCAACACATCCAATAGAGACAGGACGGAATCGTATGGACTCCAGAATATCCCGCCTTCCTTCCCCCATTCTCGACTCTCGGATGTATACTGCATCTATAGCATAAATCAGTGTGACAAGTAAATTTTCTCCGCTACGCGAGAATTCGTGAGGACTCCTTATGGTATGCTATGTACAAATTTTCACAAACAGTGCCGTAAAGTGGAAGCAACTTTACAGGACCAGCAACTGAAGTTGAAAGTGCACAAAGGTTTTAAATCCTTCGGGTTCATACCAGTTCAGGTACCTAAGCGCTGAATCGGATCCACTTTCATCCATTCTCTGGGGAGATAAGCAATCATTTTCCATCAGCACTCCGACCTTCCAGCTAATCTTTCTGATCCGGTTTATCTTTCTCGGGTATTGATGTGAAAGAGGGAACCCAAAGTTCGACGCGGGTCCCACCAGCTCCAAGGGCTGCACCAGATGTCCTGGGAGATATCACTCTCACGACACATCCATAGCCCTCTAGTATCTCGCGAGCAACAGTGAGACCTGCAACGAAGTTCCACGTCATGTTGTCCTCAACCATATCCTCAGACAAAAGGCCCGGCCCAAACGGTGTCAGCGAGTGCATCTGAGTCTGCAGGCAGATAAGGGATGCACTACTACTTAGTTAAATGGGCAGAATCACAGTAGGGAGAACTTATGCATAAGCAATAAAATCTTCCATTCGCTTCGATCTTATCTAAACTACAAAAGCTCGTTGTCACGCTTCTAACTATTTCCTTCCTCATCTTCTAATAGATCACCAGAAACTTTTCTAAAAGTCTAAGCTTATCAGATCACAGTGGGTCATATGCTCATTACTTAACACTCCCCATGGTAACCTAAAATTGATTGAGGGGAAGATAAGTGAACAGGTTCGCTCTAATATGACGGTAGAAGCACAACCAGCAGATACAAGAAACTAGTTCGATGAAAGCACTGGATATTATATCTTTTAGTATTCTCAATTTAACCTTTAACTATCTGCGATTTTAGGGGGAGGGAGAGAGGTTCCACGGACCGATATTCTCCCATTTTCTCATGATTTCTTGCAAGACATGAACCACAAAATATCATTAGAAAACAAACTAGATATACCATGTAGTGCATGTCAGGACCGTCATCATCAATCACAACGAGAGCACCGCCTGCTGGTGCTCCAGTTGATACAATTTCGACTCTACCACCGACTTGAGTTCGCAATAATGCACCCTCGATCAAGTTGCTCAGAGCTTGGCGCAGAGCAGGCTCCTCTACTGCGACTTCCAGGGTGTGCGAGAGTTCGCTGAGTTCTACAACTCTTTGCTGCCTATGAGCAAGTGGGCTTATGGCTTCAACAAGATCAGACAGCACATCAGAAATACTGCACGGTCTTCCTGACAAGAAGAAAAACTGTCAGAAAATATCTAGACGGCTTAATACATAGATTAGATTTAGAATAATTGCATTTCAATCTAGACATTTCCAGTTCAATTTTTAAGTTCTTTCTGAAAGAATTTTGAGATGTTAAATATCAATTACTTTTTTCTAAATGAAGGGTAATGATAAATTTGATGTTTGGGCCTGCGTGCCAATTTTAGTTTTTGTGTGGTCCAAACTGCTTGGGAATATCGTCTATCTGAGTTAATAAAGAGCATCGCTTACAATTTAAAATATAAAAATAAAAAAAAAATAAAAAAAATTGATGTTTCCAGGGGATGCTATGACAAATTGCTCAAGCTCAATTGGAATTCTGCTTAGGAAAAGCTTCTGACTCAAAAAAACGTTTTTCAGTCCCATTTTAATCTAAAGAGAGATCATCACAAACATTGTCTTTATTACTTCATCCATCGCCAGCATGATTCAGATCAAGAATGGCAACTCTCATGAATTTTCCCCTACTGTAGCATTAGAAATCTGACAGTACGAGCAATAGGAAAAGACGCATTTCTGGATTTGCTTCATCAGATACAAGGGTGAAATCTGAGGATGCCCTTCACCATTACCTGATTCCATGTTGCCGTAGAGGGGCCAGCGCCAGAGGTGGCATCGGCAACTCCAAATCCTTAACTGCTGAATCCGGAGAAAACCTGCCAATGGTGGAAGTTTCTTGTGATGACTTGTTGGACAAATGAGGCGTCACAGATTTCTGATGGCCATAAGTTAAACCATTCATCTTCTTCAAATTTTCCTCATTGTAGCGCATTATATTAGCCTGAAAAGCAAACGATCAGTCACACAACACAACACTGGCAATTTTTATCTGCAAGGCAGTTCGAAAAAGGTTCAACGCTCTTTGACTGGCAACTTGCACAAATTCTTTCATCAGCTGGATGGGATAATTCATCTCATAATAATATTGTGAGAATCCATATAACAAATGATAACCTAAGAGACGTAATGAGTAATACAATGATAGTCAAACATGTATACAAGCAACTATCAACGACTAAAGAAGGGATAGCAACATGTAATACCTTTGTCAGGTGTACCGCTTCCTGGAGCTGTTTTAGAGTATCCCTAATTTGATCACCTTGTACCAGAATGTCTTCAACAATGTCATATGCAATCTGCAGTGTGGATCTAAATTCTTAGAAATATGGAACTCCATATACTTCCTAAGGCAGTCAAGGTAAGGTATTTACAAACCTCACTTCTTTTCATGTGCATGGACAACATCTTAGTCAAAGTTTGGATGCTAGATAGTGGACCACGAATCTATAAAAAATTTAGACAAATAAGAAACTATCAGTCATTGTAATGCTGAAGCAACCATGAAAAGTAACAAAGGAACTCTTACTTGCTCAACTAAATTGCTCATACGGACATTATTTTGCCAAGAAGATTGCTGAAGCAACAATGCTTTCTGCAGAATAGAGAGCAGGTAAGTAGGAATCTCATGTGAAATGCCAAAAGAACCAGAGTCTCGGCTAATGTCGGGTGCAATTGATGAAGATACAAATCCTATGTTTAATCGGGGCTAACAAAATGTGACAAGCAACGGAGAGTAAGAAAACAAGAAAATCATTCCAAAGAACAAACAGCTGAACCCGCTGAATGAGCAGATTCTGCTCCATAAAAATGGGAACAAAACAGTAAGTTTAAGATCATCCTCTACTGCTCCCTCTAACCCTGATTGTTATAAAATAATTTGACTTATAGACTCGACATCATAAATCATAAGAAACTGCCACAATTCATGCGGTAAACCATTAGTTGAATTTATTTTTTTCTGATAATTAAAATTGTCCAGGATGACTTGTTAGATAGATAGACTCAATGAAGTAAAGCTAACAAAGACAAAGACTTAGCAAACTACAGTGTCAGTATAAAATAAGAGAAGAACATTCCAGTACTCTATACCAAAGGAATATCATTCTACCTGATCCATAACATACGCCATTGCCAAAGAACGAGAGATGTTGATTGCATTTGATCTTTGCTCAGAAGACAACATGTACATTCGCGGTTTCTCATCCATAAAACTTGGAATATCTCTCAACTTAATACCCATTCCTGAAGGTGGCAAAGCATATGCTTCCTCGGGGGAAGGGCTGTGCAATAACTCGTGCTCTTCCCTCGTTGGAAGCTCAACCACCAAAAACCCAACTACAAAAGGGTGCTTCACCATCGGAAAAACCACAGCCCTGCATTCCGGCACCTCCTCATCCTACCACAACCCAATAACCATCTCAATGTCAATGCTACCAGAGGAAAGTGCACTGCAATATTGTTGAGCTGATAGTAGAAACATTCTAAATACGACGCAAATAATCAACAAGCCACGGCGTAATCACCCACTCGAGAAAATTATATAAGAAACATATCTAATACCAAGCTTCACGGCAATTGAGAACAACAAAGGACTCAATACAGCAAAGAGAGGAGAATACTTGTTGATTGGATAAAGCAGCTTCAGCGGCGCGCAGTCCTGTTGGAACATTGAAATTTCCGATCAAAATGACAACGCCCGGCGCATTGACTGCCTGCTCAGGATAGGAAGTAACTCGGCGCAGCTCAAGGCGGTCCATAACGTAACTACCAGCTGGTCTTACGTACACCTGCTTAAGCATCATCATCGTCATCGTCATAAAAAATTATCTATTTAGGATTTCCGAGCAACCAAATGGTAAACAGCTGGAGCTTGAAACTAACCGAGAGCAGAGCATCGGGATCAACAATGCGTCGAAACAGGTCAAGCTGCTCGATGCATAGCCTCTGGAAATCGGGACTCGGAAGCACCAGCCCGCTCCTCCGGTCCTTCTCGATCCTCTGCATAAACTCCACCGGCGAATTCGACGCTCTACGGATAGCGGACGCGACAGCGGAGGCGGAAGGCACCAGCGGTGATCCCTGGGAGTCATCATCCGCAACGTGGTGGAGAGGCGGGCCAGGTGTGGTGTTGAGGAGGGAGGCAGAGTCGCGGGAGGCGCAGAGAGGGGAGAGCTTCTGAGAGGCGGGGCTCGGCCTGGTGGAGTTGCATTTGCAGGCGAGGTGGAGGAGGCTGCAGGTTGTGGCGGTGGCTGTGGCGGTGGCGGTGGCTGTGGCGGCGGCGGCGGCGGGGTTGGAGAGGAGGGACTGAGGTGTGGCGATGGAGGGGATGAGCATTGTATTGGCACTGAACTGAGTGGCTGAGGAGAACGATGATGACTACAGTCTTCCCCCAGGAGAAATATGAGCCAAGAGAGGGGACGAAGGGCCTTTCTGAAATTCAGATTCCCTCCTGGGGCCTTTTACGATTTCTTGCTACTTTTGTACTTGAGAGAAAGGACCAATGTGCAATATTGCAAATTGGCCTTTTGTCTTCGGATAATCCCAATAAATAAATTCTTTTCTCGGTAGATGTTGATAAATAATCCAATAGAATAATTATTAAAATTACTTACCAAAAAAAATATTAATAACCTTAAAATTAAATTACTCTTTTTGTTTTTATTGAAGTTCCAATGGTTCATACAGACTCAGGCTCATTTTCACTTAAAAGCTCAAATTTATAAGTGGTGGTATTCAATAGGGGTGTGCACGGGTACCGGGTATACCCAGAACCGGTCGGAACCTACCCGTTAGGGTAGGATCCGGATAGCTCGTATTGAAAATAGGGTAGGTTCCGGGTATTAAAATTAGGAACCGATGAAAATCGGTTCCGGTTCCGGTTCCTGCCTACAAGGTACCCGGAACCGGTTATTTATTAAAATAAAAAAGATGAAAGAGTAAATTTACTGTCTCCTCTAATGAATCAGAACAGAGGCACTTTGTTGTGTGAGATCGTATTATTGATGTTTAATTTTGTTGATGAATTGATGAGACATATATATATTTTTTGTTGTGGATTAATCTAAATCAATGTTGGTATTCTATTTGGCGTGATTACTAATTATATATGTGAAATTTTTGGTTTTATTTAGCGAAATAAAAAAAATTACAGCTTGCAACAGGGTACCCGGAACCTGTGGTATAGTACAGGTTCCGGGTAGATTCCGGTTCCAAGATTCAACAGGGTAGGGTCCGGTTCCAAAATTTTGGAACCTGTCCCTTACAGGGTAGGGTCCGAGTATCGTGAAAAATACAGGGTACCCGGAACCGATCACTCCTAGTATCCAAGTCATATATTAACTCGTGAATTTTCCTTTTCTTTTCCGACGTGAGATTTTTTATCCCATTTTACTCATCAACACTCGTCCTCATGTGCAACGTGTGGTCATTTGCTTACACGTTGTCACATGCCCTTAATCACCTGCCATCAACAATTAACTTTAATTCGGGCTTTTCTTTGTGCTCAGGTGGTGGGGGGCTAACAGGAAGCACTTTTTTGGCTGCACCCGGATATACTGGGCCCGGCGTGGTGTGAGTGCATGAGCATACCGCGTGGGCGTGCATATGCGTCTGTGCTCTGATACCGTATTGAATTTCCATTGGACTTATACGACCCGAGCCCATATCCACTTAAAGCTCAAGATGAGAAGTGTTAGTACTCAAGCCTCGTATAAATTCATGGTTATTCTTTCATTTTTTCCATGTGGAATTATATTTTACAACACCCGCTCTCACGTGCAACGTGTGGTCTATTTCTGCCTACACGTTGTCACATGCCCTTAAATGTTTGCTCTCAACAACTGACCTCGAGCCAAGGTCATCTTCCGTGCTCATGCGAGGGGGAACTAACACGAGATGCCCTTTGTTGCTCTCGATATTGAGTCGGTGTAGTGTGAGCCCACGTGTGCATCCGAAAGCGTAACCCGCTCTGATACCATATAAATTTCCATTTTGCTCATATGGGCTTGAGTTCATTTCCACTTAAAAGCTCAAACTGATAAGTAGTGGTACATAAGTCATGTATTAACCCATGGACCTTTTCTTTTCTGATGTGAGATTTTTATCCCATCTTACTCCTCAATACAAATGACCACACGTTACACGTGATGACGAGTGTTGAGGAGTAAATGGGATAAAAATTCCACATCGAAAAAAAAGGACAATCCATGAGTTAATATATGACTTGAGTACCACTACTTATAAACTTGAACTTTTAAATGGAAATGGGTCTGAGCCTGTATGAGCCCATAGAAATTCAATATGGTATCAGAGAACGAGTTACACTTCCACGTGCTCACACTACGTCGATCCAATATCGAAAGCAGTCAAAAAAGCGCCTCGCGTTAGTTCCCCTTGCCGAGCACGGAAAATGAGCCCGGCTCGAGGTTAATTGTTGAGGGCGAGTGTTTGAGATGACGTGACAAAGCGTAGACAGAAATAGATTACACGTTGTATGAGAGGGCAGGTGTCGGGAATTATAATTCCACATAGAAAAGATGAAAGAACAACCATTGATTTATATAAGACTCGAGTACCACCACTTATAAGCTCGAGTTTTTAAATGGATATGGGTCAGGTCCGTATAAACTCAATAAAAAATTAATAATTTTACACAAAAAAATTATTCTTTTTTTTCGGTAGGTAAAAAAAAATTACTCTTTTATCTATGATTTTTTATGATTTATACGATAAAAAATTTACTAGTATCGAAAAGTCGAAAATAAGTTTCGTCATATGAATTTTTTGGTACTCTATCAACTTTTTTTTGTTGGGCTCTTTACTAGACGTATAGTATTATTTACAAATACGTTCGAGCACTGGTTATTAATTAATACTTCTAGATCGAGATGTTCATCTCTGTCATTGAATTATTGATTGAAAGACTTGTACGCCGATCCCATGGTATGCTTTTTTCATACTATAAAGATGTCATTATGAGAAAGACTAATGAGAAAGCTTTTTGTAACTTCATTCATGTGGTTCAGAATCGGATGCATGACCCGACTGTAACGGGTTTCCTCTACCGTACGCCTCGAAAAAGATCTCCACAATGTTATGGTGGGAAAATGTTGAGAGGAGAGGGGGCTTTTTAATGGAGAAGAAGGAGACTGAAAATGGACCAAAACTTTGGTGGAAGAAAGTGGAAAAGTGTTTTCCATTCAGAAGAGAGAAAGGGAAAGGGATTTGGAATCGGAAAGAAACGGTTTCCAAAGCTTCTCTCTTTGCTGGCATATAATTGATTGGGAAAATGGGCCAATCTGCCTCATCCACATTCCTCTGCTCCCCAACCCAAACAATGAGACTGAATTTGGAAAATTGTGCATCTTTTTTTTTTTTGTTCCATTTAATTTCAAAATATTAATAAATATTTATAGAGATTGAGCATTGAATCTATTTTCTCTCATAGTACTTTTCGACATTCGAATTTGTGTTTTCCTTCTTACGAAAGTTACAATTATTTATTACTCAATCAACATTTTGTTGGTATAATTAAGTAGATGTGCATTTTCTCTTTTTTTCGGTTGCTAGATGTACGCTCTTTTTTTTTTATCCTTAGAGAATAAGTAGATGTGCATATATGCACACACACATATACATATATATACAGATCATTTCATAATAGCTTGAACATATTGGCCGTTCAAAGTTCAGTTCAATTCATTTGTCCTTCTCCATAGTTTCCTAGTACTTCACATCCCATCATGCATGATTCCCTAGGAATCCCGGCTTGCTTCAGCTGCGAGAGGCACGGTACTGATCCGATACCGGCCATGGCGACCTCCTCAGCTGTTTACCGAATGGAGATCTCAGGACAGTCCTGCCTCGTCACTGTCACCTGGTGCAAGGACCTGCTGCTGCACGGCCTGTCAATCGCGTTCCATGGGCCAGGGAAGCCCGACGAGGAGTGTGCTTGCAAGTTGGAGCTGAAGCCCTGGCACTTTTGGAAAAGACAAGGATCGAAGGACTTGCTCGTCGAGGGGACTAAGGTAAGTGCGGTTTGGGACCTCAGGGCGGTTGTTTTCAATGGTGAGACCGAACCGAGATCGGACTACTACGTCGCGGTCGTGTGCAAGGAAGAGGTCGTTCTGCTTGTGGGTGACATGAAGAAGGAAGCGTATAGGAGGACCGGCTGTAGGCCGGCTCTCACTGATCCGGTTCTCGTCTCGAGGACGGAGCATTCATTCGGTAAGAGTAGGTTCTTTGCGAGGATCAAGATTCACGAGAAGGGGAAGGTTCACCAGGTCTCAGTGATGGAGGGAAAGAGCATTTGCAATATGGGCAGCGAGAGCCACGGGGAACCCGAAATGGAGATCGCCATTGATGGGGTAAAGGTTGCTCATGTGAAGCACCTCCAATGGAAGTTCAGAGGTAATGAGGAGATGAGCATAGGTGGGAGAAGATTAGAGGTGTATTGGGATGTTCACGACTGGCTGTTCGGGTCAGGTCCTCGGCGCGGGCTATTTCTATTCAGGCCAGTTATTGGTCCTAGGATTCTGTCACCATCGACTGTGGAGGAGCCACGATATCCTCTGCTGGCATCATTTCTCTCAGGGTCGGCTCTGTCGGAGGAGGAGGACACTTACAGGGTGCACGAAGACTGGGCATCTGGTAAAGGCACGTCGGACTTCTGCTTGTTCATGTACGCTTGGAAGATAGACTAAATGGAAAACCGAAGAATGGACGACTTCCCTGCACTATAAGTTATAATCGTTCGATTCACTGCTGCTGATATCCTCATTACAAGCAGAATATAATGACTTCCGGTTGTATGTTCGTACAACTACCTCAGTTCCGATTTAATCATCGAGAAAAAGGATCACCGGTGCATGCCCGTTATGGGATACTTGGAGTATCCTAACGAAATGAAATGCAATGGGCCCGTGATCACGTGTAAGGTAAGACTTACAACTATAAGGATGATTGTCATTGATTTCCAGCATGGAGTGAATAGACGGACACAATCACGTGGGTCGGGTTAGGCCCAGATCATGTCCGTCCTAGTCCGATTCAACCTTATGAACTGAACCGAGGAATTTACTTATGTGTGGAGACTTCTTTTTTTTTTTGGATGAGTGTATTTGTCATTCCACCATTGAATAAAGCTATAGAAGACTTCAATGTTTATAATTGTATTTCTATACACAAAGGGCAGGGCGTATGCACATATGGAGATCGAGAAGGATAATAGAGAAGTAATATCTTAGACACACTTACACTGTTATTTGACTCAATGGCCCAATGGATAAGGCGCTGGTCTACGGAACCAGAGATTCTGGGTTCGATCCCCAGTGGAGTCGTCGAATTCAATAATCTAAATTCCTTTTTACTGAATTGTACAAGCTACAAATTACGGCATGCCCGGCAGTTCCCAGAAGGAGCCACCTGCTATCTTTTTAGCCACCCACTCCTTAGCCGCGTGAGAGTAGTGTATCCCGTCCCAGCTGATGTACTGCGACTAAAATGTACAAGCTACAAGTTATGGCATGCCCTTGATATGGGTACCGGCGGGTCCGAGAAGGACCCATCCTCTATCTTTTTAGCCACCCACTCGTTAGCCACGTGAGAGTAGTGTATCCCGTCCCAGCTGATGTACTGCGACAGGTTGCTGCAAGCTGAGCCATAGACCTCTTCTCCATTCACAACGGTCTTCATCCCGCATGGAATGTAAGCATCCCCAGCACGACTGCAACAGTAACCTAGGGGATCGACAAAACCTGCATCACATGTCAACTTAATTTTAGTATCCTGCAAACCGTATCAGGTGAGGCAATAGGATAAAATGGTCGATATGCATTGTGAAAGATGTATTGGAGCTCATGTTGCTTCTTCAAGTTCAACCCTTACTGGGCTACTCCCATTCATATGTCATGCTCAACTACGTAGTGCCTCCATCCATCTTCTCCCAATATACGCGGACCTAGCTCGTAAGAAGAATAATAAACTCCTGCACGCTTATTGATGGAGTTCATGACAAGACTCACCGTGCTTCTCTGCTTCGGCAATTAACACGTACTTTGCTGAATAGATGTCAACATAAGTCAGCCGCGCCTCTACGAGCTTAGCTCGTAGTTCAGACACTTTCTCCTTGAGCTGCAGGTTGAACTCCTGAGCAATCTCGTTTTGGGATTTCACGCAACCAATTGGGTCCATATTATCGGGATTCTGACGATTGAGCATGACGGACATTGGCAAGCAGCCAATGGGACCGGTATTGTGTATCCAAAAGGCTCTTGCACCTTCTTTGTACAGTTGCTGCCACAAAGGGAACATAATCGAACTACATTATTCGTTAGGCTCTAAATCAAACAGCACTGCACTAATGTATCTCCACAGGTTTTTATTACCTCAACAACTGAAGCAAACCTATTAGTGATATTGGGAACCGAGGCTCTCAATTGATCTTCTGTTGCCAATGTAACACCGGCCCATAGATCATTTTGACCAATGTCCATCATGTAAAGAGCCTTCGAGAAATCTTCAGGATTGGGAATGCCACTCGTAACATCTGCAGAAGTTACCCAGAGTCAGCTTCTACTAAAAAACAATGCCACAAGCACAGCTAGAGCACTGATCTTCTCCAGTAACATGTATCTGTTTCTTCTGACCTTTGCCGTGAAGCTCACGTGCCCGTGCCTTGAACTGCTGAAACTGGGAGAGTTGAATCTCGAGAGAGATGGGGCTGAACCTTGCCTCGAACAGTCTGCCGTTGACTGGCTGAATAGTTGATCCACCCATTGCAAAATTCGCACCATGTCGAAAATCGGATCCCACGGAGTCTAAGTATGCTGATACGGAAGGTAATCCAAGCATCTCAGCTGCGAAATTCAACAAACGATTTTAACAATCCTGCACAAGAGAACCAAAATACTATGGACAAACACTGGAGATGCCATATATTGATAGCCACAGTGCTGATCATATAAACATTATATCCGGGTCGAATTGCTACCGCAGAAACCAAAGCTGAACCAAGTCAATCGACCAACTGAAAGTGGCATGTTTCCTTACTTTCCTCATTCTTTTCGCGTAAAAGGATAGAAAAACTGGAGAAGCATCTGCACTTTCTTGAACTAAAAGTTACATTGTCAGCCCAGATTTTCACTAACCAGGTCAATTCTACCAAAGAATATTCATGATTCGGCATTAATGCAGCATAAGTCAACTAACAAGCACAGGCAGCTCAAGCTATACACCTACAAAGTCGATGATGAGCCGACCGTCCGAGAACCGGCCCGAAGCTTTACCGAAGAAAGTCTCCCCGTATGGGGACGGGATCCGATAGAACACCGCGGACCTACCCCCGGTGTCGGAGTTCGAATCCCCGAAGTTGTAAATCGCCGGGAAACGGCAGGTCCCGGGGCCACCGGGGGAGGCCAAGTTAGTCTCTCTGACTCTGGGCAAGATGAACGAGAAGGCGACAGCCACAAGAACTCCAACTCCAAGCCCAACTTTCAGCCCCAGCTGGCCCCTCACCTGTCCTTTACCATCCATTACTCCAACCTCTGCAGAGGTCTGCGGGCATAAGATTAAGCCAACCCTTCGTCGGTTCTACCTTTGCTCAGGTTCTTGATTAATGGGCAGTGATCAAAATTTGATCTTGCAGAGGTTAATGGAGAGTCAGGGAGATACCGAAAGATCTGCTTGCAGACATATAGGCGGGGACCTGGTAAATGGTCAGAAAAGCTGTGCCAATAATCCGACAGCTAACGTTCAGACAATTTTAAGGTAATATTTAATTTCGAGTTAGATGATTAACTAGTTCGTCTAGAGGTCTGATTTGATGGCCTTCCCTCTCGGGTTATAATTAATCTTTTATTAGGATAGTTAATAAAAAAGGCCGGTAAAACGAGGGGCCGAAGAGTTGCTGACCTCGGACGCGTAAGTTTAATTTTAGCACGACAACCAACTAATAGTTTCTTTTCCAAATGAATTTTACAATACGGACTCTGATTTAAATTCACACCTCGTGGTTACAGAGATTCTATTCGTAAATGGTAAAATGTGAAAGCAAATGAAAATCCTTTGACTGGCATGCTCAAGGCAATGGATCATTGCATCTCATGGTCCATTGCAATTTGTAAGCAGGATGTTACACCATTGGATCAAAGAAAGATTCTATCCGTGATGACTGTAGACTGAAACAGATTCCGCGTTAATTTTCATGGGATCTAATTAGAACTATGGTTGTGGTTCAAACGAGAACTATGAATTTGGGATGCGTGCCTGATGATCACGGACTAGCAGGGTTCGGACATGATTCGAGTAATGGAACGTGAATGTCTGATAGAGAACCATTGATAATTCGTTCAGCTGCCCACTCATTTGCAGCATGAGAATAATGAACGCCGTCCCAACTTATCACCTTCAGCGGATCCCGGCACGGAGTCAAGGAAATCTCAGTCCCATTCACGACCGCCTTCTTCCAACAGTCGAAATGCCTATCTCCGTAGCGGCCACAACAGCATCCTAAAGGGTCAGCAAAACCTGCAGAATCAAAAATTCGTGACTTCAGAACATCAGTCTCCAAATCTCTATCCACTCCCTCTCATGCTTTCCCATTTCTCCCAAGGTTGTGGAGCTTACCGTGCTTCTTGGCTTCGGAGATCAAGGAATACCTCACCGAGTATAAGTCAATGAAGTTTAACTTCGCATCTGGGAGTCGCAGTCTGAGCTTGGACACTTGATCCTTAAGCAACCGGTTTAATGCTTGAGCGATTTCATTGTGGGAAGCCACACAACCATTTCCATCCACATTGTTTGGTTCCGGGGGATACGTGATGACGGAAAAAGGCAAGCAACCTATCGGACCCGTATTATGTATCCAAAATGCTCTAGCTCCTTGCTGGTATAGTTTCTGAAAAGAGTGCAACACATGGAACATTCTCCTGGTTACAGATCATTCGTTATATTTCGTGTAACAGGAAACATACAGTTCATGTTGTGCTCACAGGAAACTTGTACTTACATCAACTGCTCCGGCCAGTCGAGTGGTTAGGCTCGGAAGTAATTCCAACATCTGTTCCTCGGTCATCGATTCCAAAGCAGAGTGAAGATCATTTTGCACAATATCGATGGTGTACAATGCCTTGCCGAAATCTTCTGGTCTTGGGAGTCCAGTCTTGGCGTACGAACTGCCTGAGGTTTATAACCCCCAAATGATGATAAACTCGTATGAACCAAGATTTTATACACTTGATATCATAAATCACAAAACAAAGGTCACCTTCTTCATGAAGCTCGAGGGTTCGTGCCTTGAACTGTTCAAACTGCCAGAGCTGAATGTCGAGCGAGATAGGGCTATATCCTCCCTGGAATATTCTAGTATTCAGCGGCTCGATTGTTGAACCTCCTGTGGCAAAATTTGCCCCGTGTCGAAAATTGGCTCCAATGGAGTCCAAATACGCAGTCAGATATGGGAGTCCCAATTTCTCAGCTGCACGAGCATGGCTCACGACATGAACTATAATCTAGACCAACAGAGGAAACTATAATTGATGTCCGGATGTTATTCGGAAAATTTTATGAATGTCCCTTGTATGTTCAATCAAAATCAGTTAAACCTTCATTTTGAAGTCCTCATTCTACTCGTAGCTTCAGCGAGCAGAGAGACTTCAAAGACTTACTATGAGCAAGCAGCTTCACAGTCAGTTCAATAATCGCTTCGTATTTCACATTTTTCACAAGAAACCACGCTATGAGGTGTTCGTGAGGAAGGAAGACAGAGCGAGCTAAAAACAATCGGTGATGCTCTTGAAGCAGAACTCGTGGCCTTATTGATACCATCACATTTTTTAGCGACGAAGAAAGGCAGAAAAAGGAGCATGGTAGATCCGCGTACCGACGAAATCGAGGATCACTTTCCCGTCGCTGTACCTGCCAGATGGCTTACCAAAGAATGTCACGCCATTGGGATAAGGAATCCGATGGAAGGCGGCGGATTTGCCACCAGTATCAGAGTTGGAGTCGCCGAAGTTGAAGATTGCCGGGAAGTTGCAGCCTCCTCCGGAGTTAGCTCGACTGACATTGCTGGGGCTTCTAGTCGCAGAGAAAGCCCAGTATGCGATAATCAAGAGAGCCAGAGCCACGGCGGCTTCCAAGGGGCTTCTTCGAGTGGAATGAGGCTGCCGCCTAATGACATTGCCGGGTCTCGCTCCGTCCATCGCCTCCGGCTATCTCGTCCCGTCTCCCACATCAAACGCCAAGAAGGCTCCCGCCTAACTAACAGTCGTAGCCTGTAACTACCAACTGTAATATCATTACTTAATATCATCGATATGCTCATCAATATACAAATACGCAAAAAAGGAATGCCATTTATCATAACTGAATTGAGGTCAAAGTTCGGGTGGTTCGGTGCAGCCGATCCCCATTGAGCTTTCGGATACTACCAAGTGATGTAGTAATCATTCCCAATTGCAGCATTGCACTATCTCCAGTTTGCAATCTGTGAAATGTAGTCCGATTTTTGTACCGTGACTCGTAGCGACATATATCGGTTTACCTGGAGAATGTTATGTACCCGAGTTGCTCGGCGGCATCTTCCACGGGCAAATGGGATTGGCGTGGCAATTCAATATCTATTGAGAGCTTAATCATGACGTAGGAATAGGAAGGGTGTCTTTTGTCTTAGAATCAGTCAAGTAAGGCAGTAACTGAATCCGACAGGCTCTCCCGAGTAAATGAGGTTTCAGTTACGGACATCTTCAACGAAACGTTCACGGTTTGTGTCAAATCGATACAATTTTGACCATTACCTGGTGACCATCTATAGCCTGTCACATGACACCCACAAATTTCAACTTACACATATATTCCGATTGATTTGATTGTTACTCATTCACGGTATACATAATTTTCACTGGATATTTAGTCGAGGGGTAGAGGATGGCCCGCCCTCCTCCTTCCCCTGTGGCTGTGAATCTCCATTCGCCGGAAAAAATATTAGGGAGACCGGCTGCCACATTTCCACCGCTGGATCACCATGTCAAATTGAGATGGTGTCATCGTAGCAATTCCGCGAACAAAATGTGATGATTGTAATTTGACAAGATTAAACAATTTGTTCTGTGAATTTCTCGATACAGAGTTGTACGATCAGCTAGCTCTCCCTCTACTTGTTCCCTGAACATGTTCACTGTTCCAGCCGATTCAATTTCCGGAAACAAGAGCTGACAATCAAGACTTTGTTCACTGAATTCCTGGTCACATGTAGATGCTTCAGTATATAATCAGGGACTGGCACGGCCCGGACACGATTCAGCAACTGGAACATGTATGTCCGAGAGAGAGCCATCGAGAATTTGTTCCGCCACCCACTTATTTGCAGCATGAGAGTAATGCACGGCGTCCCAACTTATCACTTTGAGAGGATCCTCACACGGAGTCCCGAAGATTTCAGTTCCGTTCACAACAGCCTTCTTCCCACATTGCACACGATAATCCCCATAGTGCCCACAGCAATATGTAAGCGGATCCACAAACCCTGCAGAAGACCCGAAATGCAATTCAGAACACTCAGTCCATCTCAAATTCTCCGCGTTCATCATATGTTTTCCATCAAACAACAAAGAGTAAACATGCAAGTTTACAGCCGAGGTTACCATGCTTCTTGGCGTCAGATATCAACGAATATTTCGCCAAGTAAATGTCAATGAAGTTCAACTTCGCATCTTGGAGCTGCACTCTTAGCTTGGCAACCTGATCTTCTAGCTGCCGATTAAATTCTCGAGAAATTTTATTATGCGATTCAATGCAACCATTTCGGTCCACATTGTTCGGTTCTGGAGGATAGAAGACAAGAGAATAAGGCAAACAACCAATCGGGCCCGTGTTATGTATCCAAAATGCCCTCGCTCCTTGCTGGTATAGTTTCTGCAAAGATTGTACCACAAAGACCATTTGAAGCACTGCCATCTCGTGACATAAAAGGCATCTATACATGATTAAAAAATTTTGGTTAAGGATTTACTTTGCTGCATTGCAACACCTAAGTTTCGTGATGTTAACAACCGTAACTTCAATAACAGAAAAATGATCAGATAATCGTTTGTCGGCTCAAAAATGAGTTTTTGAATATAAAATAGATGGTCTTCATAGATATGCTGCAACAGAGAAGCTGCTATTCACTTTCCTTCGGTTATTGTCATCCTACGACAGGTTAACTCCCACATCGCCTATCATTTGGCAATTTGCTAGATTTGCTTAATATGCATATGCTACTCGTATCGATAGAATCCAATAAACTCTTTGAGTACAGAATCGCACCTTGCGCAATAATTCACTGAGCATTATGGGAATTTGTACACTTCACTTCACTTCACAATAGCTAGTTATGAGAACGTTGATGCTCACCTCCACTGATCGACCGAATTCCATTGTGATGTTGGGAATCAATTCGAGAACTTTCTTCTCAGTCATTGATCCCAGAGCAGAGTGAAGATCATTCTGTCCAACGTCCATCGTGTATAATGCATTCCCAAAGTCTTCAGGTATGGGGAGATTCGTCTCGGCATACGAACTGCCTGTATAGCGAAATTCCCTCATAAATGATTCGATGAGATCATTAGACCATCTATACATAGTCATGATGCAAAGTGAAAGAGACCTTCACGGTGAAGCTCGAGCGTCCGAGCCTTGAATTGTTCGAACTGCAGAAGCTGAATGTCAAGCGAGATCGGGCTAAATCCTCCCTGGAATATTCTTGTGTCGAGCGGCTCAATCGTGGAACCACCCGTGGCGAAATTCGCTCCGTGCCGGAAATTAGCTCCAATGGAGTCCAAGTAAGCACTCAAGTATGGCAATCCCAACTTCTCAGCTGCAGCATTCATCGACGAACTCGGCATTAGCAGGAAAACCAAACGGAAGAGGAGCTTGGAGGCTGCGAGATGGATCTACCTATGAAGTCGAGGATCACTTTCCCGTCGCAGTACCGGCCCGAGGGCTTGCCGAAGAAGGTGTCGCCGTTGGGAGAAGGGAGCCGGTGGAAGGCGGCGGATTTGCCCCCGGTGTCGGAGTTAGAGTCGCCGAAGTTGAAGATCGCCGGGAAGCTGCAGCGTCCTCCGGATTGAGGTCGAGAGCGGCCAGCAGTGCCCGGGCTTCTGGGGGAGAAGAAGGTCGAGAACGCGGAGATCAAGAGGACCGCAAGCGCAGCTCCTCCCAGGAAACTTCTTAGAGAGAAATGGGGCCGCCACCTCCTGGCGGCGCCGACGGCTCTCCCCCAGTCCATCGCCGGGGACTTCCTCCATCAGACACACTGTGAGCTCGTTACTAATCAATGGCCTCAATCATTACGATTAAAATAATAATTAACTAATGTTTGTTATATGATAATCATAAGCTAACTTATGTTAAGGAATCAAACATTTGAGATACCTCAAAGATGTTTTTATCTTTGGGACCATTTTCACAAGATGTCCTCTGGAAGGGGGGGGGGGGGGGGGGGGGGGGGCATTTCAACGAAGTTCGGGTCGATCAGAAAATTTGGTTACGCGATCGACTTTTCCCTCCTGAGTAATTCGGGTTTCAACTAAGGACAGACGTAATGAAATAACTTTTGTCCGTGGCTGTGCGATCAGGTAGAACGGAACAACCTAAGATCGGAACTCTTTGTGATCGGACAGAAGATAATAGTTCTGTCTTTGAACATCCATGCCGGATTGGGACATTCTTTGGTTAGGTATGACCGGTAACCTGTCCCTGTTCTTAGTTATTTGGCCGTGCTTCTCTTCCTCTTCCTCTTCCTCATCACTTGTCAAGGAATTGCCTGTTATGAGAGAGAGAGAGAGAGAGAGAGGATACAACTACAACTTTGGCGATGAAGCATTGTCCATGCGTCTATTCGGTTGTAGGAAGATGGAAATGTTACTTCGGCTTTCCGATTCTCTTTTCTACGAAACAAAGTAATTAAGATTTCAAGGCTAAACTCTTGCCTTCAAATCCAGGAATTTAAGTAAAGACAACTGAAAATCATTCTTCGTGAACCGGAAATGACAAGGAGGGCACTAACAGGGTCAGTTTTTCTGCAACCAAATGGCTATGCAAAGACTCGAGCCTGACTCGAGCAAACATAATACAAGAGAAACAAGAATGAGGCCAACGGGGTTCATTGACAACTTGCAGGTCCCAAGAATAATACAGGGTTCTGTCAGGAACAGCCGAACAAATTGAAAGCACAAGTTTGCGATTATACAGTCACCAACCAAAATGTTGATCAACGCAAAAGAATCTTTTCACCGAGTCAAATGAAATCCTGCTCTAAAATCCCTAGAGCAAAACCAAGCAGAGGGAAAAAAAAAAAAAGGAACGGGAACACATCAAAATAGAGACAAGCAAAATTGTGTCTGCTTCTAATGTCACCCGCATAGGAGAGAAGGCAACTCTGACGAACCCAACAATGTCCTAGTTCACCATCTTTCCCTCAAACTTGACCTGCAGATAAAGAAACAAATATGGGAAGCAAAAGGCTAATTTAAATTTCAGACCACTCGATAACGTTAAATGAGAGAACAAAATTGCCTGATAAACCTGAGATACTAGAAGAATGATTTCCCTGATTCTTCCCAACCAGGCATAGCATATCCTCATGTGCATTGCATGAAATAGTCAATGAAAAAATCTGGCTATTCAATAACTACTAAAGACTGGATATATGAACAAATCTGGCTATTCAATGACCAGTAAATCTATTTACAGTTCCTGGGTTCTGGAATTAGAGTCCCAAACATGGTAGCAAAAGAACAAAGGTTGCAACACTGAAGATTTTCAACATGGTCGATCAATTACCCAGACTGAAATTATTTTTTTTTTCCAGTTCAAAAATTTTGATTTTTCCAGCTCCAATAACTATAGAGAAACATAAAAGAGGTAACCCAGCTTCAGGTTAAAATTGACATTACCTATCATAGTCTCTGCTGCCAAAGAATCCTCTATCCCTTCCACCTTGAAATGCTCTTCTGTCACCAGCAGGCCTTGCCCACGCATCTCCGGTGCCTCGTGAAGAAGGGCGACCATTATAGTCCATGCCCCGGGACTCGTCAATCGATCCTGACCTAGATGGTGGTCTATCTGAATATCCAGTGCTCCTGCCTGACCCTGAACCAGGCCTCTCAGGTGCTTTTGGCCTGAACCTAATTTTATCATCCAAATCGCGAATCAGCATTTCCAATTCCCTTTCTTTCTGGGATATTCTGTCACTCAAGTTGGATTGATCTGCATCAGGTCCTTGAGCAGACTCGCTATTCTTATTCATTTCAGGTGTCTTATCCAGCTCCCTCTTCAGCAGGTCTAGTTCTTCCTTCAAAGCCTTTTCCTGTTCCGTCTCTGGCCTGAAAGACATAATGAAGTAGGAATCAATGATACCCCATTTAATAGGCTTCACCAACACCAACAGGGTGGCAGCATACATATCAGCAAGGAATTTGAAGAAAATAAATTAATCCATGGGAGTAATGGACTAACCTAGATGGAGTCGGGACATTAGAATATTTAAGATTCTGAATGTATTTTCATAAAACCAAGCTCCGTTTGGATTCAAATTGAGATTTTAAAAATGACTTAACTTAATTCTACCCACAACAAAACAAAATAACTCATACAAAGTCAAAGGGTGGGCCCCATTTATACCACTCTTTTTCAAAATCAAAATACATAACTCATACAAAGTCAAAGGGTGAGCCCCATACATAATCATTTATACCACTCTTTTTCAAAATCAAAATCAGATTTTAAAATGTTACTTACAAACCAAACGCAGCATTAATGATTCTTCGGTCAATAAGTCATCTTACCCTCTTGAAACACCCAAATAATCCTTGACTAACTCAAACGACATACAGCACAATCCCTGCAATTATCAATTTCTTAAACAACCTTGATAAATAAATGAGAAATAAGATAAGTAATACACCCTAGCAAATATTATCTGCTCCATTTTGACCCGAATATAATGCAGAAGAGCGAGCTCACCCAGTAAAAAGGCTGGCCAAAGCCAATGTTGAAGACTTAGACTAATAGCAAATATTATCTTCTCCATTTTGACCCGAGTATAATGCAGAAGAGCGAGCTCACCCAGTAAAAAGGCTGGCCAAAGCCAATGTTGAAGACTAAGAGTAAGCAAATGCCAATATGTCCTGCAATTGACTGACTATTGCTGATCCCTTAATTCTTGCTTATGAAAAAGTGGCTCTTTATAGTTCCAACATCCCTTAAAGCACACCAATCGAGTCCAGAGAACTCACCAGGCTTCTCGATAATTTTGCAAATCAACTCAACTCAGAATGTATAAAGCAAAAGATAACCTACACTACGACCTCTGGCTCTATCACATTTAAAAGCTTGTGCTATGAATGTCAATCTGAAGCATATGAATGCTCCCTACACATAGAGGAAGATAACTTATAAGTGACTAATCACCTGAATTGCACCATATCAAAGTCTGTAACGACATGCGAATGTGCTGATTCACTCAAAAGCAGAGTCAAGAGAAAAAAAGGAGTGCAATGCAAAGAGATGAGTCAATGCCAAGCATCAAGACAATGGTCATGTAAAAACATCACAGCTGACCACTAAGCCATTGAACAAGTGCAGGCACCGAAACTATCCATCATCGCATTCTAAACACATCCATCCTAAAGTAAGTCATTAGTAGCCCAACATCCACAAACTACAATTCAGTAAAACATCTTATATATGTGAAAGACACAGACTTGAGCAAAAGACACGCACCTTTCCACTCGGCGATGCTCCAGCTTAAGATCAATCTTCCTCCAATCCAAACCTTTCTCTTCCAACAGCACCTCCCTGGGCTTTGCATCCCCAAATGGGTTAACTTTAGGCCTTGGCTTCACCACATTATTCGTTCCCTGACTCTCTGACCGACTCGATTGCGCACTCGAGGGCCTGCTCGAATGCGAGCTGGTTGGCCTGCTGGTCTTCTTAGCTTCCAGTTCCGACTCCAACTTCTTCCAGTCCAAACCCTTCTCAGCCAAAATCTCCTCTCTCGGCCTAGCGGCCCCAAAGGGGCTAGGCCGATTTGTTTTCACCGGCTCATTGACAACGGGATCCCGTCTCGGTGGATCCAGGACCAATCTGGGACGTTCATCCTGCGGCAAGCCTCGAGCCCACCGATCAGGTTCAGGTCCCGAAGAGGGAAAGCCCGAGCTGAAGGTGTTGGATCTCGAAGGAGGAGGAGGTTGCTGCCGCCGCTTCCCCATAGCCCAATTATCAATCTCATCAGCTCGAGACGCTCCGCTTCCGAGAGAATTGTACCGATTCTGCCCCGACGAATCCACAGAGGGAAGAGATTTCTTCCCCATTGCCCAATTATCAACCTCATCAGCACGCGACGGCTGATCCAAATCCGAAACCCTAGAAGGCGGACCGCCGCGACGATCCTCGTCAAATCCACCACCATAGGGTCTCCGACCACCGCCCCACGAACTATCACCATCTTCCCGGCGGTTCTGGAGCGACCCGG
This sequence comes from Punica granatum, assembly GCF_007655135.1. Lineage (NCBI taxonomy): Eukaryota > Viridiplantae > Streptophyta > Magnoliopsida > Myrtales > Lythraceae > Punica > Punica granatum. The sequence goes on from NC_045132.1 coordinate 22,947,772, forward strand.
ACCGCCCATAGTTGGAGAACCCACCACCAAGCCGTCCATACTGCATCTCCTCGGCGGGCCGCTCCTTGGGGCCGGTAGGGAGGCGAAGCATCTCATCGCGGGTAAAGCCCTGGCTCCCAGCGGTGTGGAACTCGTTCAGGGTCATCTTCTTCTTCTTGGGCTTCGCGCTGGAAGCCTCCTTGAGGCTGGGGAAGTTCTGGGAGGAGACGGAGGCGGCTGCTGCGGCGGCGGCCTCACGCTCCTCCTCCTCGGCGCGCTCGGCCTCGGCGGCCCAGGCCCCGATGTTACCCCAGGCTTTGGACATCCTTCAGGCGGGTGGGTCGAGATCTAACGGGTGGGAAGAGGGAGGGGGAAATGGGATCGAATCAAGGAGGGGAGCAGGAGAATAGGGATTTAGGGAATCTGTGAGGGGGAGAGAGAGTGGCAATGGTGGGAGAGTTTAGGTATAGTGGCGGAGAGGGGGCGCGAACGAGCTGGGGCTCCGTTAAGGGAGCCGGAGCTCCGATAACATGCGAAGATGGTGGGCTTGCGGTTTTTGGGAAGAGAGAGAAAGAAAGAGAGGAGAGAGAGAAGAGGGAAGAGATTTCGATTTCGCTCTCCTTTTATTTTCCCCGTAGGTTTTAATTTATTTACTATTATATAATTTCGTGAAGAGAAGTGAGCACAGCTGGAAGAAAGCTGGTAGATTTATACATGAACCCGGCGTATGTACACCCGAGCATGAGGAATGTGGGTCCCGTCCCCTCAGGTGTTTCCGCTGCCATGCGCCTCGGCGCATGTAAGGAAATGCAGAATAAGGAATAGACGGAACTGATGACGCGCGGGAGAGGGGAAGTGGAGCGCACGGCTCTGGACCGGTTTGATGAGCTGGTGGGTCGGGCCTGCTTAAGTTTGTGGGCTTCTGTACAGAGTGCAATCGTCTTTGTAGGCCCAAAAAAAGGATGATTTTCGGGTTGTCCATCGGCTTTAATGGACGAAGGTCGACTGTGTTCGATTAACTAGAACTTTTCTCCTCGATAAATTTAGCATTGATCGGTCATAAACGTTCGTCGACATTGTGCGTGAATCATAACGTGCAACTGCGGTGCAGCTTGGTCCTCTTCTGTCAAGAGAGGGATTCGATCGGAGTGGGATCGAGGGAGTATCATAAGTACCGTGTTATTTAGATTTAGATCAGTCGCTCCCTAGCGCGAGCCAATAGCCTTGATAGTGGCGCCCATCGGCTCCAACATAATCCCTTCTTATTATTCATGCTGGCATTATTAACTCCGACTATTAGATAACATGATCGATATTATTTAGTCGGGAGGCAAAGGAAAAGGCGCGGTTGTACTATTCTAACCGTTACAGCGTATCCTTTAGCTCCACTTCAGTGTATAATGGCTAAAAATTAACTTAAATCTGTTCTAAATAAGACCTTGTATGACCTCTTCTTCTGGCTGACAGAAGAGCGGGATGATGTTCAAGAACAAGAGACATGACAAATATTCCTACTCTAGACGAGAATCGGTCCCGGTGAAGGTTACCGCTCGAGACAGACCTTGAGCAGCTGGAATTTCGATCAAATACTTGCTGGCTGATCAAGTCCTGCAATATCAAGGGCTGAACAAGGTGAGCTCATCGTGGCCGGAAAAAGATTATTAATCGACTAAAAGTTAGCTATGGAAACAGCTGTTCTTATAGCCTTCCGATCCGATGCATAAATTCTGTAGTTCTTGGAACACGGCGCCTTTTGCTTTAGCAAGAACCAACCCGAACTCAAATCCCCGATCTCAACCAACAACCAAGTTTAGGCAGGCTAAAAAATGACCCAAAAGAAAAGAACTAGAAGCAGAAGGACCATAGTGGTCAAAATTTCTATGAGGGGTCGGGGCCAAGCCGATGAATGAAAAGAGATTTCATCACAGTCAATAAGCTGAGAATATGCCGTGGGTTCACCGGAAAAATCAAACCATGAACTTTTTTTTAATTCTTCCATTCTTTGGCTGAATATGTAAAGGGCAGCTGCAGCGCTTGCTGCAGTTTGCCTTATCCTATTCGGTGTGCATTTCAATGAACAGGGGATACTACTTGCAGGCAATAAAACTATGTATACATTAATATGTACATTTAAACAAGAGCTCCGCAATATAAATATACAAGGCATTTCGAGGATGTCGCAGGTCATTTAGTCAATGAAAGATCTCGAATTTCGCTTTCACAAGATGCATCTTCATGGAAGCTACCATATGCAAACAGTCACAAACTGTCAAAAGACCGAAAAAGATTAAAGAAACCGGGTACCTTGGGACCGGCTTGATCGAGAAGAAAAACCATACACGCGATCCCGGAGCGTATCTGCAACTCATGAGTCCTCGGCTTCTCTTCGAAACCTTGTGCAGTGCTCGTCAGCGTATCTCCAGCACATACGAATCGCCCGTTACAAATAGAGAACTAAAAACTCAATTATTGTTCATGGCAACTTTCATCCTATGCATAACAAGCTCGGATAACTCTTTGAAGCTTCATAAACTCGGAAGATCGGAGTTTGACAGCGATAGCATAAGTCGTAAACAAGTTCGAGCTGTCCATATTATCGAATTCAAACCTGTGCTTCAGAATGCCTTCCATTTCGATCCCCATTCTCCTGCCTCCCCATGATCATCCCTTCCTTTCAGTCAAAAGCAGCCCCTTTTTCCTCCTTTGCATACCGACGAGGACATTGTGCCACTGGTTCACCCTAGAGTGGGCCACGACGCCCCATGTTCATGGGGCCCAGGTCCTCCGCCTGGACCGCCAGGACCTCCTCCGGCCCTGCCCCGTCGAGCACCCAGATCAAGCACGAGCAGAACCCTTTCGTGATCTCGAATCACTATCCGCGCGGAACCTCATCCCCCCGAATCATGAGGAGAGGAGGAGTCCATGGATCCCGACGTCGAGCCACACCTGAGTCGTGCACCCGTGAACCGTTCGACTCGATGCGTGCCGACTCCTCGAACTCGGGGAGGATCGCGGGCGTAGTGCAGCAGCCGCTTGACTCGGTCGATGGGCTCCGGCAGGGACTGGAATCCGACACAGGCGGGGAGCCTCTCGGAGGCGGAGATGCCGCAGGGGATCGTCGGGCTTTCCGGGGTCAGACAGACGGAGGGTCCGGGTGATTTGTGGCATATGCGTCTTGGACATCCATCACGGCGAATCAAGTTTAATGGTATTACTTTAGAATTGAATGCAGCTATGAATAAGGAATGTGATATTTGCCTTCGTGCAAAACAGACTCGGTCAAGTTTCGACCTAAGTATGAATAAAGCTGTTTTTCCATTTCAACTGATTCATTGTGATTTGTGGGGACCCTATAGAGTGGCATCTATGTCCGGTGCTCGGTATTTTTTGACGATTGTGGATGATTACAGTCGTGCAGTGTGGTTATATTTATTGCGGGAGAAATCAGAGACGCAGCGACATCTTATAAATTTTTGCAAGTTGGTGAAGAATCAGTTTAATCGCACTGTGAAAATAGTGCGAAGTGATAATGGAAAGGAGTTTGTTTCGCGAGAGTTGCAGAATTACTTCTCTGCTGCAGGGATTATTCACCAAACATCTTGCACAGACACACCTCAACAAAATGGGCGTGTCGAGCGGAAACATAGGCATATCTTGAATGTTGCACGATCGTTACTTTTTCAGGCTGGACTTCCAACTGAATTCTGGGGGGAATGTGTTACTACGGCAGCACATTTAATTAATGTGACTCCCACATCACTTTTGGAGGTAAGAGTCCATATGAGGTCTTGTTTAAGAGATCACCGAATTATTCTAACTTGAAGGTATTTGGGAGCTTATGTTATGCACATGATAAACCGAGAGACAGGGATAAGTTCAAACCTCGTTCTCGTCGATGTGTGTTTGTTGGATATCCGTATGGAAAAAGGGGTGGCGAGTTTATGATCTTGAAAGAACGAGATATTTGTGACTCGAGATGTTCGGTTCTGTGAGAGGGAATTTCCATTCTTAAAAATGAACGATGCTGGGAAGGAAGATAGTACACGGGTTCATTTCTTCACTGACAATGAGAAGCATGTCGGTCAAATGAGGAGTCAGGGGGAGTCGAGATTTGAGAACTCGGATGAAAGGGAAGCAGAAAATGGACATCAACATTCTTCAAGCCCGATGGGTAATCAACAAGAAGTTTCTGAAGAACTACAGATGGAAGAAATTGAAAGACCAGAAGTAGAGACTGCAGACCATCTGTTGCGGCGTTCCGGTCGAATTAAGTCCACGCCCAGATATTTGAAGGATTTTGAAGTTCATATCCACACTGCTTTACACACACCCCCAGTTCACCTACTTCATCGAAACCCTCAGGTATGGTTCATTCGATTAAACAATATTTATCATATTCTGGTGCTTCTAATCGATATCTTGCATATGTAAGTGCCTTGGATTCGGAGGTGGAACCTGTGTCTTATCAAGATGCGGCAATTAATCCATGGTGGAAGGAAGCTATGGCCGAGGAGATCAGAGCACTTGAGGCCAATAATACATGGACTATTGAGCGATTGCCACCGGGGAAGCGCCCAATTGATTGTAGATGGGTATATAAGATCAAGCGTCGAGCTGATGGGAGCATAGAGAGGTATAAAGCTCGACTTGTTGCAAAAGGATTCACTCAGGTCGAAGGAGTGGACTTCAATGAGACATTCGCACCCGTGGCAAAATTGGTCACTGTACGATGTCTGTTGGCAGTGGCTGTAGCGAAGGGATGGAGAGATACATCAAATGGACGTGAATAATGCATTTCTGCATGGAGATCTTGATGAGGAAGTTTATATGCGTTTTACCTCCTGGATATTCTTCCCGGGGACAAGGATTGGTGTGTCGACTTCATAAATCACTTTATGGGCTGAGGCAAGCTTCACGAAATTGGTATGCCAAACTTGCTGAATCTATGAGACATTATGGATTCCGACAGTCTGGAGCAGATCATTCATTATTTGTTTTTAATCATGGAGATTTTTTCTTGCGGCATTGGTATATGTGGATGATATTCTAGTTGTTGGCAATAGCCATGAGCAATGCATCTGCTTCAAGCGATACCTTGATCGTTGTTTTCGCATTAAGGATTTGGGACCAGTACGGTATTTTCTTGGAATTGAAGTGAGCAGAATGGAATCTGGTCTTTTTCTTAATCAAAGAAAATATGCGCTCGATATTCTCACAGAGTGTGGGATGCTTGGTGCTCGACCATCCTTATTTCCAATGGAGCAACATCATGGATTGTCAGCAGGATCGGGAGTTTCTTTTGATGACCCTGGGAGATATAGGCGGTTGGTTGGTCGCCTGATTTATCTAACAATTACACGGCCGGAGCTTAGTTATCCTGTGCATATTCTATCTCAGTTTATGCAAGCTCCTCGTCAGGAGCATTGGGATGCTGCAATGCGGGTACTTCGTTACTTAAAACAGTCTCCAGGTCAAGGAATTTTTCTTCGGCCAAAATCATTGGAGCTTGAAGTTTATTGTGACTCGGACTGGGCTAGTTGTCCCATGACTCGTCGTTCAATTACAGGGTATTTCGTTACATTAGGAGGCTGTCCTATCTCCTGGAAAACGAAGAAACAATCCACGGTGGCTCGTTCTTCAGCTGAAGCGGAGTATCGAGCCATGGCAGGGGCGGTCAGTGAAATTTTATGGCTTCGAAGTTTGCTCAATTCTCTTGGAATCAAATATAGTGAGCCTACTCGACTATTTTGTGACAACCAGGCTGCTTTACATATTGCAGCAAATCCAGTGTTTCACGAACGAACGAAGCATATAGAGATAGATTGTCACTTTGTTCGTGAACACATTCGGTCTCATATCATTAAGACTTCGCATGTTCCTACGAAGTTGCAACTTGCAGATATTTTTACGAAGGCTTTAGGACGAGATCGATTTCGCTTTCTCTTGGGCAAGTTGGGCATTCGGGATCCTCATGCTCCAACTTGAGGGGGAGTATTGCAGAATATATCTTGCCAAGATTAGCGGAGATTTATTATCCTTGTATATTAACTAGCCTTATTAGTTACATACAAATTAGGCAATAGATAATTAGAATTTCTTTCCTCTTTTGATGTAATCAACAGTATATGTACACGTTTGAGTATCAATGAAAATACTCAAGCTTTTCAGCTCAACAATTAACAGAAGCTTCATAAACTCGGAAGATCGGTTTGACAGCGATAGCATAAGTCGTAAACAAGTTCGAAGCTGTCATATAGATCGAATTCAAACCTGTGCTTCAGAATGCCTTCCATTTCGATCCCCATTCTCCTTCCTCCCCATGATCATCCCTTCCTTCAGTCAAAAGCAGCCCCTTTGTCCTCCTCTGCATACCGACGAGGACATTGTGCCACGTGTTCACCCTAGAGTGGGCCACGACGCCCATGTTCATGGGGCCCAGGTCCTCCGCCTGGACCGCCAGGACCTCCTCCGGCCCTGCCCCGTCGAGCACCCAGATCAGGCACGAGCAGAACCCTTTCGTGATCTCGGAATCACTATCCGCGCGGAACCTCATCCGCCCCCGACAGCATGAGGAGGAGGAGTCATGGATCCCGACGTCGAGCCACACCTGAGTCGTGCAGCCCGTGACCCGGTTCGACTCGACGCGTGCCGACTCCTCGAACTCGGGGAGGATCGCGGCGTAGTGCAGCAGCCGCTTGACTCGGTCGATGGGCTCCGGCAGGGACTGGAACTCCGACACGAGGCGGGCGAGCCTCTCGGAGGCGGAGATGCCGCAGGGGATCGTCGGGCTTTCCGGGGTCAGACAGACGGAGGGTCTGCCCAACGTTCTTGACGGTTTCAGCCTGAGCTTGGTTCCTTCGTGTTTAGTTGGTCTGAGGAAAGACCGTGCCCAGCCGGCGGAGATAGGGGGGGTGCTGAAGTTAATAAAGGGAGGGGAAGGACAGGGGATTGTTTTCGGGGATGCAGAGGCCATGTCTGGTCTGTTAGTGTTTGTCGGAGAGGTTGAAGGAGAAGAAGCTGGAAAGAGAGAGAGAGAGAGAGAGAGAGACAACGTTGTAAGAGCAGAGCAGAGGATGCTTTGTTTAGGGAAATGGGGCTGAAAGTGGGGAGAGGCGGACACGAAACAGAGCGCCAACTACTACTGCACATATACATATATATATATATATATATAAATGATTTCTTTCTGTTATTTATTTATTATTATTATTAGGATAAATTATACTGGTGGTCAAAAATTTTAATAATGTATCGGGTTGGTCCAAAAAGTTTTTTTTACTACTTGATGGTACAAAATGTTTCAAAATTGTAATATGATAGTACAAACCATCATCTCGCTATTGACGCCGTCAAGCCGACGCTGACGGTACAAAACTGGTTTTTGTGGGACGTTACATGATGGTACAAAATGTTTTGAAGTTGTAACTTAATAGTACAAAATGTTTTACTTAATTACATGAAGGTATAAAATTTACAGTCTTATAAAGGACGGCTTGACGGCGTTAATGGCGAGATGACGGCTTGTACTATCATGTTACAACTTTGAAACATTTTGTACCATCAAGTAACAAAAAAAACTTTTTGGGCTAACATGATACATTATTAAAACTTTTTGGACTATCAGTGTAATTAACCATTATTATTACTATTATAAGTGATTTCGCCAGAATTTTAACGAAATTTTAACTAAGGGGATAAAGTGCGTATTTTCTATAGAGGATGAGAGATAATGTGTAACTTTTGAAATGTCATGAGGCAAATTTTTACAACCCTCAAAACTTGGGAGGCAAACTTTTTTTTTCCTCTTTTTCTTTTTGATTCTTCATCTCTATGTTTCTATTTGTAGGTAATGGTGGTACCGGCGCTTCTATGGTGTTAGATAAACTCTTTTTTATATTCTTTTCCAAGTGTCTGCGAAAGTTAAAACCATTTTTCATTAACATAATCTTGTGTTTTCAAATGAAGGATTAAGATATTTGGTCAGGACAGAGAAGAGAGAATCAGGGGAGATGGAGAAAATTATGGAAAAAGTGAGAAATTGATGATTAAACCAAGTCCGGATCCATCGAATCCCCGGTTGGACCCATAAACCCATGACCCCGTACCCCTTCCGGTTCATCATCCGGTCCGGTTCTGATAACACTGGATTAAACAAAATGTTAAAAACTGCTAATTTATTCATAGATCACTTTTTCATCATGGGATGGCTACTAATTCTTTTGTATTGAATTTTAATAGGTATTTTTTGGATAAGGAAAGCTAAATTAATTACCTTCCTTTCTTTACAATAATGGTGTGTGTATATATATATATATATATGGCTTACTAAAGAGACAGGAGAAAGGAAATTAAAAGGAAGGTGGTATCAAAGAGGGTCCGTTTAGTGATGCACACCTTAGACTCGATAATCAAAACCTTATAGTTTGATACTAGTTATGGGAAGAATTTTTAGTTTTTTGTACTACTTCTAAATCTCCTTTATAACTCAAAAAAAAAGGTAATTTTATACTACTCGTAAACCTCCTTTATTCCTATCATGTGGTCGACTATCAACGCCATCAAAGTTTTAACTTATTAAATTTGACGAGTAAATAATCATTTAATAAGGTGATTAATTACTTGTTAACATAGATAAAGAAGTAATTCACTTGCTAGGTAATAATTACCTTTTTATTGGGTGAAACCAATAATAATTTTGATTATTATTTTGACCTATTAAAATCTTTTAGTTTTAGGAGGCTCCTTATTGGCTGTTGCATCATACCTTCTATATAAATGTCAATTTTAATTGCATTATTGCCTGGCCCATACAAGTCAAATAAGTATTGCCATATTTCAATGCTTTGACGTGAATGTCCCGTACTTCCTAAAACTTCTGATGATTCCTAATATTATGTATTGACCGGGTCATGCTCGGGTCGTGAAAAATTCCGTCCTGGTATTTCTCTCTCGAAAAATTCTTTCAATCGAATGGAAGTGATAACCTATACACAATCTTTTACCTTAAGGAACACTTTTATTACAAATAAGATGATCTCACCTATTGTCTTATTTCAGCAATTCTTTTAGAAGGATTTTGGAAAAATGATAGCGAACACAAACAAATTCTTGGCAAAATAAAATATATATATTAAAATTATTTTGTCACATATTTTCAAAGTGTGGGATGTCCGTGATTTTCTACTAAACTATAGGATCGCATTTAATACAAAATAAAAGTTTGGAATAAAATAGAGTGAAATAGGTGCAATAAAAATAGATATGGAAAAGATTTTTTTTCTTTTCTTTTTGTTGATAGCTAATCCGCGATAGAATATAAGTAGAACCCGATGTTAGGTTTGTAACCTATCTTAAAATTAAAAAAACGTAATTCTAAATGTTAAAAAAATGTATTTTAAAATTTTTTAAAATGATGAAATGAAAGCATATCTCATATCGAGTAGAATTTTTATTCCTTCAAATAAAAAAAGAAAAAAATATAATTTCAAAGAATAATCGTTCAAATTCTTAAAGGTATAATAAAGTAAGAAAAATAAATGAACGAATTTCATTTCATTTCTCCTTATCAAATATATTTTAGGATTTAGTGTCATACGCTAAATTTATTTTTATTTTTTTTATATTTATGTGTTGAGAATCAAGCCAACCACTTCCGAACACCGCCGCCATGCAGCCATTCGTTGCAAACTATGAATAAAAAATGCAAAATTCAAATTGGATCTCTCACACAATTAAATGGAAATTAACTAATATTCCATCATCAATACATTATTCAAATAATCCAATTTATTCACTCCTTCCGCATGCCTTTTTTTTTTTCCTTCAAATACTATTGAGAAATTGAAATTTGCAAACTGTAATTGTAGCCGTGTAAGATCATGTGATGATAGAAAACTATCGTTTTACGACCAAAGAAAGAAAGATAAATGCATCTGAGCTCGACACATGCAATAGATAAAAAAGAGGTGAAGATATATATATATATATATAAAAGGATAATACGGTGACGCACGCTCTCGCATGTTGATCTAAAGGTCGCAGATTCGATATATAGTGGATTACTCGTGCCCCTTTATTAATTATTTGAGATTTCTCTTTCATTGTTTTAGGGCTTATGTCTCCTTTTGCCCCTTTGGACTTCTCGGAGAGCAAATATCCTTTATTCGCGTCTCATGTGGTTACATGATGAGATGTAGATCATGTAGTGGATTTTGTAATGATGGATATATGGTCAAGTGATCTACCCAGCATCAACCCACCATTGCTAATTTAATCCTCTTTAATTAGGAGCTGATTATATTAAATGCTAATTATTCCAAAAAGTTATAGACAATATCCCGATTCCCCCCTTTTGTTTATTAGGTCCGAAGATATTGCGCAGATTCTTCATTGAATGTTGAATCATCGCAAAGTTAAGAGTCCCCATCCTTTTTATTTAATTATTTATTTATTTATATACTTATATAGTGGAAATTCCTGGATTTACCTGCCGAATATTCAGTCACACGCGTCCGTACGAACTGTTTTCATACTTGTATCAAATAAAAGTGACGAGATAGTCGATTGCATGTACATTTTAGTTGACTACTTGTATATTTCAGTGGACTGTTGCATGTATATGCAGTTGATTGGTACAAAATATTTTCGTAGTTGAAGAATAAGGTTTCGTATTTGTATGAAAATAAAGTCTCAATACGTGCAATACATCGATTGTATTGTTCATGCGGTCATTTGTCTCGGCGCATTTGTTTCGTACAATTAGGAAATATTATTCTTCGAGTACAAAAACATTTCATACATTCAACGCTGGACCCAAGAAAATTCCATACTTACAGATTACTTAGTTCTTCCAAGATAATTTTCTGATCAATATACATTTTTTTTGGCTAAGTCTGATCAATATAAATATAAATATAAATATAAATATATAAAAGTAGAAGAACGCATAATCAATTAGTTAATGTGATTTATATGTCTCTTTAAATAATAAAGTCTTCATTTTTTATGGATATTTTATGTATATGGATATAATTCGAAAGTCTTCATTTTTTTAAATACTACAGTACTTATAAGTTATATGGTATACACTAGGGCGGAGCCAGTGCGATACGGCGGATCTCTAAAAAAATTTCAGTTAATAATAATATTTTCACATAAGCGAGATGTGATAAATGATATTAGTAATATTATAAAAAATATTAACAAATTAATATAGTTGTGACCTTATTTTAAAATAGATAGAGCATATTATATATAATAATAATAAAATTTTCAATCTTATAAAATTATTTAGAGCTCTAGCATATATATATATATATATACACTATAGTATATATGTATAATTTATGCCTTTTCATTTATAAGTTATTTAACAACTGCTTTTAAAATTTGGTACCATATCTATTTATATTATACCATTATTTATTCATAAATAACGTATAATTTTAATTTATTCCTCTTTCAAAAGCATACATGAATATAGGATGAAAGACCCATATCGATTTAAAAATATATAGAATGGAAAAAAGAGGACATAAATGTAGAAATGAATTAGTAAGAGTTTAGTAACAATTTTTTTAATATTCCATTTATTTACCAAGTAAGAAATATTTACCCGCCGAAACCAAAGTTAATTAAACATTTTCAATTAGTTTGATTAATTTTTGTATTCAAGGATCGAGTTACAATTTATAGAAATATAGAACTCTCGAGTTAAATACATCACATCTGGGAGGTATTTTAAATTATTTAGATGATATCATTAAGTGAATAAAGAGAATATCAAAATTTTGAATTTTTCTAATTGGGAAATTCATTTAGGCAAGTTTTATTATTTTTTATGAATATAGTAAAGGCTAGTTGGAAAAAGAGTAAGGGAAAGAAAACATACGGGCCTTTAAACAGGAAAAGAAAGTAGAGACAAAAACACTCGACCTTGAGAACTTCGACAGAAGAAGAGCCATGCCACCCCGACCGCAACCACTCTCTTGTCTTTACTATATTCATGAAAAATATACTGGAGAAATTGAGTAATTTCTCAATAATATTAATATCAAATATTATATTTAATTACTCTTTTGGTAATAATATTTTTATATCCCACACAACGTGGGCGTCTGCACTGCCAATAAAGGTTAAAAAAATCAATTTGGATGGTAAGTCTCGCATCATACTCTACATGCATTATATCAATCAGCAGCGACCTTCACTCACTTTGATCCATCGATCAGCCATCTCCATTCAATTTGGGACTGCTTGTTGGATGTTATGGCTTTGGCGTAACGAGCGCTTGTTTGATGGAGCGGCTGCTATAGTCCACATGGCCTCGTCTTTCTCTTGCTGCCATGGGGCCATCTAATGGACCCGTCGCACGCACGGGATCGTGCAATATGTTGGATTCGGTGGAATCGACCTCAGTGCAACTGGGTGTGACTTCCAGGAACCCGGGTGTGGCTGGAGCTAGCGGTGTTCTCCGTGACTCGAATGGAAATCGGCTAGCTGGCTTCACTCATAAAATAGGAATCTCTACGGCAGTTATAGCGGAACTATGGGGTGTATTAACGGGACTAGGAGTTGCATGGAATCTGGGACATTGTTTTCTCGACTTGTATCACCACACTAAATCCTCTGTCTCTCGTCCCAAGATTTTTAGTCATCTCATCCATATAGGTTTTTCCCTATCGACCGTTTCAAAAGCAAACCCGCATGTGTTTCAAGCACATGACCAACTTAAATCGATTGATTCGAAGCTAGCTGATCCTTTCAAGCCGCATTTAGGCAATAATAGTGCTAATAGTTTTTGTAGCTCGGCATCATATTCTACGAACTCGAACAATTCAAACACGAGATATCAGTAACGGATACAGATTTTTGCATAGATTATACTAGATTATATCATGGGCTATCGTACTTCCATAATATGTCCAACCAAATTACGCTTGGAAATGCAATTTCCATCCATAAATAAATTGGAAAACGAAAAATAAGAGAAGAGAGCAGCCGCAGCCCTTCATAGCCTTTCAACCGTTTTCCCTCCTCTATAACCAAGAACAATAAACTAGATCCTTTTCCAGACTTTCCGAGGCAAAACTTGCTTCGCCTGCGCGGTATTATGCTTGTTTGCCCCAGCTTATTGACAGCGTAGGACAAACAGAGCAGTGCCATGACCCTCCACCGCGTACGATATTGTCTGAGCTATGGTACCTAAGTCTCGGTTGCTCCATACTTCCATGTAATTACATGTAGCATTGCTCAATACCTTAACAGGGAGAACCTTCCCAAGGTCTGATATCTGTGCTGTTATCGTCGTACTCCGCGGGTTCAGGTTGAAAAAGGCCATATATATTTCACCTAATACAATACAAAGCAGCAGAGCATTTGTGAGAATCTTGCCAGAAAGAAAGATTGATTTCGAATGACTAATGTCTATTCCCGGTTTGTTTTTGAATTGATTAAGCAAAACACAGAGAGCAGGACTAGGTAGTTGTTACCTTCTCTTCCAGTAGCTACCCAAGAGCGGACTCCAGAGACTCCATTCACTGTATGAAATCATCACGAGATGAATATAATATCGGGAAGAAGATTCAATTTCGTGAACTTACACTGTTTCCATCCATAAATCTCACCTTTGATCTTTCTCACCACAGCACATTGTCGAGAATAACTGTTCACAAGGGATCCGTTACCATGAAACTCCCACATCTGTAAAAGTTTTACGTCTCAGATGCAATAGGCTATGTTCCGAAACAATTGACCGATATTTCAAATTTCTTTTCTATACTTGGCATTGCAGTAACATGAAGAAATACCTGATTAGCTTCCCATCTGCAACGTGAGAAGGTGCCTCTCTTTATCTCCCGTGCTGTAAGTCTTTGCTTCGGAGATGCATCTAAGCAGATGTCCATACTGCAAGAAGCCGAAAGCTGCAGCTTGCTCTGGGGGGGCCAGCTGGATATCATCTCTTCATCACTATGCCACCAAAAATTCCATGTCTCGGAATGATATATGCAGTTAAAAATAGTGAAACAGAACGAGAGAAACAAACTGGAGAAGTTTTCATACGACGTGAGGGGAGGATTTCTCTTGTAAAGACACAGAGGTTGCTTCTTGCTCTTATGGCTTTCTGCTTTCCAGCAAATTTTCTCGAGATCATGGTCAATTACGGTAACGGACCAACCATCTGCCTCTGAATCTGTGCAACTCGTCAGACCTAAAACCTTTATCTCCGGCTCTCTTACATCTGCTGGGACTCTTCTCAATTGCCCAGTCTTCATAAGGTTTTTCCCCCGCACAGCTGTTGAAGCAGTAACATATGGAAACTGCGGAGTATACCGATATGCTGAACTCAGTAGCTATTATAATTGATGAAATTTATTCAAGAAATAAATAATTTTATGTGTATACCTCCTTATTGTTTGAGCTAAAAGAATTTATGTTAAGCAATGTGGGGTTGGTGATGAGACCGAGAGTTGTATCATCAAGCTTCCTTACATCCCCGCCGAACATTAGTGGTGACCTGGCGAATCCCCACAAAGTCATCTACAACGGGAAACTAATTAGCCAAAAACAGACAATCATGATTAAGACGGTTATCTGTTACATTTTTTCTGCTAGTGAAAATGGATTTCTCATAATATAGTAAGTACCTGAGTTCTTTGCTCGTGAAGGGTAAGCCTAGAATATCTGTGGGGACCGTCATTGGAACCTAAGTTTACAAACAAAAATACGTATGATCCACCAATGTCCTGTGGAAACTGTTCTAACTGGAAGAGTGCCCAAATGCATATGACTACAGCTGATGAGGAGGGAAAAAGGGATGCCAGGGTCTACCAGGGTCAGTAAGCCATCCAAGTGGCAGCATATCCAGATCAGGCCAAGATTTCCCGGAGCGGCTGTCTCGACCTATCAGGCCTGCAGAAGCCATGTCCCTATAGAACCGCAAAAGGTAACAAATTTTAGTTCATGCCCCATAACTCCAAGATCTCAAGTTCTTAACTCAGCATAATTTTGATTACCTGGAAACATCAAAATGTGCAGCAACATCACCCCAGTTATCCCAGTCATCCCCAGTTATCCTGTACATGTTGACTAGTGCACTAACTGGCTTTGCCATTGCCGGTGTCACACTAGTTCCAGGAGACAGGGAATAGAGAATGGGGCGTTTAAGTTGCTGCAGAACCTGCAAAGCATGCCACAATAGAGATCATCATCTACCTCACGATCCACTCTCTTGAATAATAATATACTAGAGGAGGATACGAGGAAGTGGGCTGTACATCTGAGACATAGGTTATCTCGTCCAAATCCAAGTCATCGCCAAATACACAATCATGCTTAACTGCAATGCAACAACACTGAATATTAGTCTAGGAATTGAATCTAAACTGGAAGAATACTGTATCAGTTTCACAAAAAACTTAATTAATATCTCATTCTTTGCAAACTAGGTCCAAAATTAGCATTCAATGCAAACTCCATGACCTCGAGTTAGAAAGTCCCCCCTCGGTTTTAGCCCCCTGAAAGAAGCTCTTGCTAAGTATTGCACTCGAAGATTCCCAACAAGGCTTCTTCATCATCAGGCCCTACCTGACACATAAGGATTCCCCAAATCAGTGGAAAAGTGGCTCAGTGTGTCTGGTGCACCAACGTCCTCAACGAAGGGGCCCAGCCTGTAAGGGTCAAAGTTTGGATACTTGTCTGTTTTCGTTAAGCCGGTGCCAATTGAAATTACATTTCGCAATTGCCTAGAGCAAAATCAGCAGCAATCAGAAAGCATACTATCTGCCAAGCTGGCTGTCATTGACTGCTTTCTGATCCTCTAGCTCCGCCTGAGTCGCCAACTCTTCCTTCGTCACCTATTGCATTTTGCCGCACGTGAGAAATAAAATTTGACCAGTGATAAATCTCTATGATTTTTTCATACTTTTGTATGTAAGCAAATAATACAGGAATTAGGAAACGGGATCGAGATCTAAGGTCCTCACTTAGCAAGTTCAGGTAAAATATATAATAGGCAAAGAACAATATAACTATTTTAGTTATTTGCCAACTTTCATTCATCAAACAAGAAAAGAAAGATGTGAAAATTTGGATCAGTGCATTTCCATGCAGTTGACTATCAATTGAGATACATATTGATTTCAGTAATAGCCGTCTGTGAACAACAGCCAGCTGACTAATGTTGAGAATAACTTTTCATTTTTTCCTTTGAAGTTTCAAGAAATGCAACATGATCTCAATTTTATAAAGTGCAAGATGTCTCACCAGACTTGGAAACATGTTTCTTAGAGGGGCCATTCGATTCTGACCACCGTAGACCTGCCCAGAAGCAACATAGATTTGAGTTTCCTTAGGATAACCCATAGCTCGAAGGATAACAGCCACTTCCCCCGGCTCAAGAGGGCATCGGCCTTCT
The DNA here is from genome assembly GCF_007655135.1 of Punica granatum. NCBI lineage: Eukaryota > Viridiplantae > Streptophyta > Magnoliopsida > Myrtales > Lythraceae > Punica > Punica granatum. Next base: position 22,964,165 of record NC_045132.1, read on the forward strand.
TTCCGCTTCTGAAGGGCCAACTGCCATAAATGAGAACCGTTCTGCATATCCAATCAATGAGGAAACTGTCAGGCATTCATGTTCCTTTATATCTATCCTAGGTCTACCAACATCTAACCAATTTTTCATAGTTCACCTTATAACGCCGAGGCCATTCCTTTTTCCTGTACTCGGCCATTTTTACTTTCTCCTCCCTTGTTCCCACAAAGTCGCAGAAGGATAGGCCAACCATTCCTTTCTCAAACCTAAGATGAAGAGCCCTGCTTGGCAGAAAAATAGAAAAGCTTCATAAGATTAAAAAAATAAAATAAATAAATGACTCAACAGGCATTTAAACTATGAAATTGCATACATGTAGGGGTTCGTACTGCCAGTCCGATTCCTCATCCTTGAAGCAAGTAAATCAGCCATTTGCTCTATATGAGGAAGAAACTTCAGAGCATGATAGTTCACCCTGCACCTGAGTCTGTTGATTTCTGCTGGAACATTATCATACCTACAAACAAATGGACCACGAATAAGTATGCAAAGTGAACATGCTCATCAAGACTGACAAGGAAGTACCATACTACTAACCCAAGACGATCAACAAAAGGTTTAATGGACATTATCTTCTTTTCCTTGATTCGAGGGAGAACATTGTCAATGTAAAATTGTGCCGATGCATACTTTGGGATGTTCTTCACAGTCCGTCTACAGAAGAGACAACAAAGCATTTATATTGCCCACCAGTTATGAGAAACTTCAGGTCAGTGTGATGCTAAAAGATGAAGCAACCAAAAATAAAGCAATCAGACCTTATACTGGTAAATAGCTCTGATTTGTCAGTAAACCACTCTGGGATGTCACGAACAATTCGAACATCATCTTTCAGGTAGTCAATGAAATGATCTACATCAAAAATGTCCTCAAATTTCCTGTGGAAATAAAACAAAATGTAAGATGATGGCCATTCAAGATCAAAGTAGAATGATAAGATATTCACCAGATATCATCTTGTTTCAAATACCAGTTGAAAAGATAGAATGACAAGTTCAACTAAAATGTAGATAGAAGGGAGATCACAATGACCAGATATCTCAGGCCAATAGATACATGACATTATAAATTTACTTCAAATGAATTGTCTACTGCCTGGATGGATTAGCAGGGGAAACACTATTCACCATAATCAGAAATTTCATAGATTTTAGCCGAATCTAATTCTCGTAGCATTACTATTGATGACATCTTTAACTAGTAAATACAGTCTGATGAGGAAGAGGCCAGCAAATTTAAGTGTGACAAGGAGGCAAATAGGGATTAAGTGTAATGAGGACGAAGAAACATATTCAGAAAAATAGCAATCATATTGTATAACAAACTACACATGAGGAGATCAATCAACAATCACTGGCCCCAAAAGCCAAATGATATCTTTTAAGCATGGAAAAGTGGGAGAAACTTCCGATAGGATGCTTAAAAAAAAAAAACAGAAAAAATCAATTCAGTGAGGATATAGATCCATAGTCTACTCATCTTACGTTTGATCCTTCCATATCTGATCCTGCTTTAGTACTGGCAAAATAAGAGTAGCATTCAAAATTTTAGCAACGGCCACCGCATTGCAAATCTGCACCCAGATATACAAACAGACCGTAAATTGACTGTGATTAACAGGAAAAACTCAAACATGTTCCAAGAAAGAGAATGTGATGCAAAAACAAAAATTACATGGAGAGAAAAAGCCCTGGCACCAAAAAGTTTTACAGTTGAGTTGATTATCAAATGAATGGAAAAAAAAATGATTTTGTTTCATGACGAGTAGTTTAGCTGCTACATACAGCTTCTAAGTAGTAATGAATCAGCCATTTCAGTGACAGTACCATGCAAAATTGCTCCTTTCAGGATAAATCTAGTATAGACTCGTAATTCGATTACCACAAAAGACATGGAGTCAAGAAACAGAGGCCCGTAAAAGATTTAAAACCAATATATTACAATCAAATGCCATGCTTGTACAATCATAATTAGACAGGAATGTGTAAAACATCCCAGACAGGCATCGTAGCAAAGCTAAATGTTAATATTTTCACTCAGACTAAATTTTAATAAAGCAGATATCATACAGCAATTCTTTGTTGATTCAAACCACCCTCAGCATGGATGAATATGTAGCCATTTGTCTCGTTCTCGCGAGGAATATCTGCAAAGCCAAATGCGAGATTGGCAGATTGCTTAGCTACAACTAATTATAGAAAATAAAAAATTACAGAATAATGGCACACAATTTCTTCCCAGCAACAGACAATCTACAGCTAGGAAAGCTTTAAGTCTTGGGATACTATAATACAAATGCCATGAATTAATAAATAGAGCGCCTTCATAAAACAGATCACTATCAAACTTCTCACCATGCATCCCATAAGGCATTCAGATGACAACACAAACTCCCGAGAAACCTAAGATTCTGTTACGATTTGAAGATCATTCAAGCTTAATAACTCAATGCTGCATCACTCTGACATTTGGCAGAAGATCTATTTTACACCATAAGATATAAGCTTAAGAACTCAATCTAATGACTGAGGAATTGTACTAAATTTTCAGATAGAAACAATAAGGGTACCGTGCAGATAATTAACAATTTTTCAGTTACTATCTAGATAAATAGTGTATTAAGCTAGATCATCACAGAGGAGTACTTTGTCATTTGCAAGTTACATGCATCTTTGGAACAATATAGGCCTATTTGAAAACAGAATCGATGCAATCAACTTCAGCAGACTACTTCACTGGGTTTTCTTTCTATATAGGGAGAATAATTACAATTACAATTTTTGTTAGACAAAGAAAATGTAAACTATTTGCTGAGTACAGTGTCAGAATGTGCCGATGAGAACATCCTTAACCTGATATTCCTCCAGGGCGGCGCTCCGCACAAGGCTTCCAAGATGTGGTTGCTGAGTAAGGATTTTCCCAGAGTGAAGGAGACTCTTTGACCTGAAACCAGAAAGATATAGAAAATTTCAAAGTTAACAAGTGAGCAAAGAAAGATGAGACAACATTATGTAAGAACTGTCGGTAACTTACATGAGGACAGTGAAGTGTAATCCCATCCTTTTTGCATAGGTAAGGGGCATTCTACATCATAAGTAACACGAGATTAGCAAAGCAAAATTTTGTCTGGCGGATGACAAGCTCATCATATTCAACACACTCGTGCTCTAAATAGAAGGATACCGGCTTGATGGGACATCACAAAATTTGGCTCAAAATTTACTCTCTGCTTTATAGGGTAATCATAGCAATGCAAAGATACAACATGCATCTCCATTCTCAATACAAAATCAGTGCACAGCAAAAACAAAAGGGAACCAAACGTAAGAAAGTGACGACCCAAATTGCATTTTAGCCAGCCACTCGAAATAGGATTAACCGCCAAATTGCTTGCCTTGGATAACATGAAATGCCAACATAGCATAGCATATCGTAGCATTGCACATCAAAGAGCAGTATCAGCAATTCACTCATCAGAACCTCCGGAACTGAAATCGTAGGTATGAATTCCACTCACCAAGCGGCTCACGATGGAGAAGACGGAGATCAATCCAGCTAGAGCCAGAGCTAGGAGCAGTAACATGGAGATCCTGGAGTTGTAAGGCGAGACCCTGTGATCGTCACCGAAGTGAGGCGGGCAGAGGGAGTGGAACTGATGCCAGAAGGCGCGGTCGCGATCCCTGGCGGAATGGCGGTCGTCATCATCGTCGTCGTCGGGGCGGGACTCGGAGACGAGAGGGGACAATTCGTCGTCGCGCTTCATGGGCGAGGAGGAGGCGCGGCTCCCGAGCGAGCTCGAGTGCCGCAGCTCCGCCATGGCGCGTTTGGGGCTGAAAGCCAGAGTGGCTTGTCTCCGAGCCGGCTGGTATGGCGTTCGATTGGAGGAAGCTCTGCTGGCGGCCTGCGGGCCTTCGAGGGGTGGTCAGTGGATGAAGAAAGCTTCTGCTTCTTCTTCTTTGTCTTATTCAGCTTCTCATTCCATGAGGTGTATGTCCAGAGTCCATGTGAGGTGAGCCGAGTAGCTCTCAGATCCAACGTCTGTGCTGAGAATGGAAATGCTCGAATGTAAATTCTTGCTGGTTTTGAGGGCTCTTCTGTCATTTCACCTTTGGGCGAAAACGTCATTCCGTCCGCCATTTATGGGTGTAGAAAGCTACCGTGGCCTTTCTCGGAATATACGGTCGTTCCTCTCCTTCCACACTCTGATAAGCATGGCATGTCCACATCAAACGAAGAACAACAACATAATCATACATTGTTAAGAAATTAGATAAGCCACTACGACCCGGTAAGAGAAATGGTTCGTGTCGATCATTTCGAAAACGGCATCCACATTTCCACGGAAAACAAAAAATGGCATGCACATTATATGCTTGTTGTTGTGTTTGTCAATAATTTTTAGTAATGAGTGTCAATTACTTTTTTTGTGATATTATGTAATGTAATGATGCACCCGTCATTATCGTGCCGAGGTTTCAATTAGTGTAGTCCGGTGCCTATGCAACTGGAAACTAGTAAAATATTCTGAGTTCTTCCGATAAAAGTTCTAAGAGCCATTAGATAAGAATGAATTACGGAGTGAAATCCGACTACACCTTATTGCCAATTTTTGAAAATATAAAAGTAACCCCAACATTTATTTGTCTTTTAAAATTGACCCCACTCTCTCTTCTCTCTCTCCCCCCGCGAGATAATGTTAAAATAAGTTAATCTGCTTTAAAGCAATTTCAGCAGAATTGTTTTTCCTTTCAAAGCGGAACAAATATTTTTCTATAGATGTCGAGTGCATAACCTTTTCTTTGTGAGAGGAAACAATTCATCAATGGATTAAACTAATCCCTTGATAACAGAACATTTTCCATAGATGTTGAGTGCATAATATTTTCTTTGTAAGAGGAAACAATTTATCAATGGATTGAACTAATCCCTTGATAATAGAACACAAGAAAGGGAAAACAATCCATATTGTGTTGCTGAAATTGTTTTAAAGTAGGTTAACTTGTTTTAATATTGTTTCATTTGTTCCGCTATTTGTACCATTTCATTACATCTTAATAAAAATTTTATACCAATTAATTACATTTTAATAAAAGTTTTGTACTAATTTGTTACATCTTACTAAAGTTTTGTACCTATTTGTTACATCATGCTAAAAGATTTGAGCTTACGTGTATACGACTTGCCACGTCATGTACCACGTCATAAAATCTTAACGATGTCAGCGGAAATTAATGGATTGAACTTGATTGAAACAATTATATATGTTTTGTACCAAATTGTTACAAAAAAAGGATTTTGTATCGTCGCGTTACAATTTAAATTTTTTTGTATTACTCGAGTAATTCTCCCTAATATTTAATAGTCACGAACCCTCTTCTAATATTTGTATCATCTTTATAGAATTGCTCATGAATATATAGCAAAATATTTTTAAAAGTCTTATTTATTTATTATATAAAATACTAAAAGTCGGGTCAAAGTATCGAAAAACACCAAGTGTGACGAAAGAGGCTTCTCCTTACTCGACTCTTCATCTGACCGTTGATAGTCATGTTACAAGTGGCATAATATTATGTTGCCAACGTCGCTCAATGAAATCGAAATTATTTGCAATTATGGAAGACGAAAAGATTAATATAATGAATCTATTAAACTGCCCATATTTTATCAGGTGATTTACATCTTGGTTGAGGTAATTGTACGAAAATGTTAAATTTTCAGAAAAATATATAATTTAGTCAACCAAAATGTTTAATGGCTTGTTTGATTTGCGAAACCAATTTTAACTATAATTTTAACTATACTTCACTTAACTCAAATTGAACAATATAATTATTACTTTCTTTCAACTAATCATTACTTTCTCTCAATTATCTATTACTTTTTTATACTTTTTCTCATAATTCAACAACACAATCATTACAAATCAATTAAAATTAAAATCCAACTTCAAAAACAAACACAGCATAAGGTAAACAACAATTGAGATAAAAGTAATTTTTATAGAGTTATAATAGCAATTTTATTGACTATCGCAACTATGTGGGGCCGTTCGTCCAGTTATTCCTTAAATCCATCGCTTTTAATTCGTTATATAAATATAAATAGTACTTTTCATAGCTCAAATTACCAAAATAGCCCCCCCTGTTGAAACTCGAATTTCTTATCCTAATGGGCCCCATTCAGGCCCATTTAGGAAGTACGGTCGGAAACAGTGCTCACTCGGTTCTTCTCCTTCCTCGTCGGACCCGGAGGCTGTCGTTCATTACAGTCACCACCGTCAAGCTCTCTCTCTCTCTCTCTCTCTCTGTGTCCCGCGAAAAACCCCACCGAAGCTCGGCCGAGGGTTTAAAGAGCTCAGCAGCTGAGCTCCCTCCGGTCATACCTTTTTCTCTCTCTCTCTCTCTCGCTGTCAGCGATGGAGGGCGTGAGGGTGCGGTTACAGTTCGAGGATCGCCGCATTCTGAGCAAGTCCCAGAGGAAGGAAGGCCTCAAGAGGAGCTGGATTGGGCTGAAGCCTCAGCACGAGACAGTCTGCGACCTCGCCTCTCACATCCTCCACGCCTTCGAGCTGCAGGACTCGTGCCCCCATGGCCTCATTCTCTCCGTACGTCTCTCTCTCGGTTTCCGTGCATGTTTTCTGATTCTGAGAAAATCAGTGATCGGTATTGTCCGAAGGTTCCACTGTGTCCTCGAAGTCGGAGCGGAGACTTGCTTTTCACGGTGAGAGTTTTGCATGATTCAGCGCCGATGAGTGAAGTAGGAGCAACATATGCATTTGCTCTCCAGGCTTCACTGACCACGGACAGTTAGGATTCCATGATTGTTATGCCTCCATTGAATACCTGTTCCCGATCAGGCGATACGTGATATTGCGTTTTCAAGTTGGATATTGCAAGAAACTTGATTGTAAAACTTGATTTTGAAGTGTATCAATCGTCCGAAATGACATCGAAGGTCTGAATGTACGAGAATGACATGAAATAAGACATGCCGAGACATCATGAGTTGGGAAATGATAATATTTTAATGTTTTCAGTGACCATAAATAAGTATCGTCTGATCACATTTTTGTTGTACTCCCGTTTTGCAGATGGATGGCTTTGTTTTACCGCCGTTTGAGTCAACTTCTGTGCTAAAGGACAAAGACGTGATTTGGTCAGTTGATGAGTTGCTTTGTCTGACAAAATCTTGTTGGAGCTATCAATGGAATATTAATGAAGAGCTCATGCTGCTTCTTTATCCTTTCAGGGTCAGAAAGAAAGAACGAAGTTCAACGGGTACTCCGAGGTTGGGTAGCGGCAAGAATTCTGTGAAGGCATTACAAGTTGTGGAGAAGCAGCCCGTAAATACAAACTTGCAGCTCCTAGCCAATGAAGAGTTCATAAAAGAGACTGGAGGTTATAAAAGTGAGTCTGAAGAAGATAAAGATGAGCCATCTGCGGATAGAAACAATGTAGAAAATGCTGCTAATGAAGATGCGGGTTCCAAGAAAAGAAAGGCATCAAAGAAACTCAAAAGCCCAAAGTATGTTTTGAAGACTACCAAAATGAAGTTTCTGTCTTCTTTATCGTGGCTTGAGCCTTGTTTCGATGGGGTTCATTTTACCTCCCCGATTACATTGCTAACTGGTGTTAAGATATATAGCATTCATTACTTTCTCTTTTCCAGGAGTTTGATACGCTTTTCAAGTGCAGATTTTTCACTAGTTTAACGCTTAATAGTCCCGTGCTGCTATTAGTTCTGTACCAAAAATTAATGTGATAACCTGAGTAGGAGTTTTGAGATTCTTAAGGGGGTGTTTTACTTGTTATTATATGTAAAGGAGGAAGAAGAGTAGACTTGCCAATGCTGAAGAAAGCCCGGCAGCTTGTGAAGGTGCTGGAAGGGAGGAACCTGTGGCAGAGAAGGAAACCACTCAAGATAATGAAATCTTAGTCAGAGAGAGCAGGCTTGAGAAGGATAAGTCTTCTGATAGTAAGGACAGAAAAGATATAGCAAGCACCTCCAAAAATGACGGAGAAGTTTCTGTTCCCTCTCAGAGGTAGAAGTTTACCGTCCCTTCTTTTTTTGTACCCATGATTGCATCTTACTTGATTACGGCATCTTCAAATCTTTTCAGTTCTTTTTGGGGCTCATGTAACTCTCTTTCTCCCTTCCACAGTTCACCTGAGGGAAAAGGCAAAGGAAGCGTGGATGCATCCCCTGCACCTTCTGAAGCTAAGGTTTCAATCACATATAAACCTTAACATTCCCAGTCTAATATTAGGAGCCATTGAACTCGATGATCTAACAACTCATAGTTTACTCTGCAAATGGTTTTTTCCCCCGATCTGCTTCACAATTGCAGATGATAGGGCTGTGGTTGATATTATTCTTCACTTCTAGCAGTTGGCTTGCTAGTAAGATATTTACTAGAAACGGTTATGCAGTTTAGTGTATTATCAACAACGTGTTTTCATCTTCCTACTTCCATAGTTGACAGCCATCAGTTTCAAAGGGAACTGCTCAAGGTCAGGATTAATCTTATCATTCAACAAAAAAATGAAGTTGTGTTTACGATGATTAGGATGTAGAATGTTTTAAGCTATTTCAAGAAGTCTCAGATAATAGTGGCAAGAGTACAAGGTCATTAATACGATATTTGGGCATGTTATGTGGCATCTACAACAAATCATGACTTTTGCAGGACTCCTAACAAACTTACTGGGTTTTATATTGCAGCTCTTTATACTATGGTAGCTGTCAGCTTATCTACTTCTTATGTTAATAGTGTCTCAGCCTTGCTTTCATTTCCTTTCTCAGAAGTTGCCAAGTAGGAGTGCTCGTCGTAAGAAGTTGAAGAGAAAATGGCTACGTGAAATGCGAAAAATTGGAAAAAAAGAGGTATCAATAGTTTTGAAGATTTGCAAGAGCCATTTTTAGAATCTGGTATATTTATAGTCCTCAGTACTGTACAGTTGGTGGCACAAGACAGAGAGGTTGAGGCTGTTAGTGCGCCATTGCTTTTATGTTTAAAATTTCTGCTTAGGTACCCTGGTAGGTAGATGCATGTGTTGGTACTTCATTCATTGCACACTGAGTCCTCTCTGAGGTTAGAGATACTATCATGGCAAACTTCATCCAAGTACAACGATCTTGATTTGTAGTACAATGATATTCATTTACATGGAAGAACTTTGAATTCGCTTATCAGAACTCCTTGGCAAAATATAATGAGGGGAATCATTCATATTGTAGGAAGGTCAGAGGGGACAATCTTCTGGTGATGATGATTGGAGGAAAAAATATCTTGGTAATAATGACCAGACAGTGGATTCCCGTGATGATCAGAGAAAATCAGAAGAGCATCAGCAACAGCATCAAAGCCATATAACTAATGCTGCTGCTGGAAACCAACAGCCTCATCATGATAACAGTTCTGGTAATGGGATTGTTCCAGTTGAAATCAGGCCTGGGCATATCCGCTTTGAGCCTTTTGATGAAGGTAGACTCTCTATTTTAGAATATCTAGTCTCTTGTGGATGCTCTCTAGAAAAATTAAATGAATTAATTACTCCCATCATACTATAATCTAATGGATCTGGTGTGCTTATAATAATTTGAATGGTGTTAGATAATTTCTGCTTTGGCTTGGTCAATAAATTGCACTAAAATCTACTCAAAATTTCAGATTTGAAGCATCTCAGGTGACGAATTTAATTGATTTTTTTTTTAATATTTGGTTTGGGCATGCTGTTGCATTGCTGCTTTGCACCAGGATTAATGTATCTTATAATTCTTATACATGGTGAATGGGAATAACATTTTCTCTGAGGAATACTTCAGATGTTATTTATCATGAGAAAGCATGAGGTATGCATGGTCTGATCTACAAAGCACGCATCTCCCTTTGGAAGGCGCGGGAATAGATGGCAGCATTTAAGTTTTGCAGATCACCAAATATTCTTTCGGATTGTTTATCTTTTCAGTACAGTCTGAATGAATTAAATTTATACGTTAACAATCTCTGGACTATCATATAATGCCAGAACTTTTCATCTGAATATTGACAATCTTTCATTTGATAAATATCTCCTCTTACTGGCTTTTACTTACCCCTTCAACTTCAATTATATTACACCCTTGTGCTGTAAGATGTGTAAATTGGGATCAAGTTCGATTGTAAATGAGTTGTTTGATTTTAATGATTGCTAACATCCACATGATGCCTCTGTTTCTTCAGATGCTGATAGGCCGGTCCAGAAAAGTCCAGTCCCAGTGGTATGCTTTTGTTCACCCATTGTCATATGCTGCGCTCAGTTTTTTCCAGTTAAAATATACTCTTGTTTTCTCTGCTGTCAAATTGATCACGAATTTTTTTCTTCTGATGTTTCCTAGATGACTTTCCAATGGAATGGAGTAACTGACAAGAAGAAGGGGCAGAAGTGGGGTAAAGAGAAAGGTGCCAGCAAATGGTCTGATAATGGCTATCAAAAAACTAACTGGACAGATAACGGCTATCGAAAAACTAAGTGGGCTGACAATAGTAATCAGAAAAATACATGGGCTGGTAAGGGTGATAAAAAAAGTGCATGGACTGATAATAATTACCAAAATGCTGCATGGAATGGTAGTCAAGATGTCAATCAAGAACCTCCTCAAGAGGCATCCTTGGAAATACAGGCTCATCCCAGTGATTCAACAGACTTCACTAAGCTTTCACCATATGGACCTGTGCCTCAGGTTTGTTCGTCCTCTTTTGTTCATCCATGAATCTTTGTTCTGACAATAAACATGTATCAGGAAAAAATTTTCTATTCGATGGCTTTGAGATTTGTAACTGATGGAGAAGGTGTTGGATCGCAGTTTTCTAATGTTACTTTGCCTTGCCTTTTGGAATCAACTTTCAAAAGACAGATCAACTGGCAATAGTGACTTCTAACATTCTGGCTAATTACAGGAAGGCGACATTGTGGCATATCGTGTGATTGAGCTTTCATCATCCTGGACCCCTGAGGTTTCTCCCTTTAGGGTAAGATTATCGAGAATTCATTTATTCAACTTAATCATCGGCAAGGAAGTGCATTTATCTCCATTTTATGATCGAGGAGGGTAATGATTCCTGTGTTGTTTGGTGCAGGTTGGAAAAATATCTTCCTGTAATCAGGGATCCAAAAAGATCAGGCTGCTACCTGTCCCAGAGCATCCATTTGACTTGGAGAAGACAGACAAAGCCCTTTATGGAGAAGATGGCTCCTTGGAGGTACTCAGATGCATCATATTTTTATGATGTCTCTCATAATAAAAAATGACCTGGTAGTCCATACCACACGGACGTGAATTTATGTCAGTCATTACATTAAGAATTCTGTGGCTATGGTCTGCACCATCTTAAAAATTATCGGCCATGCAATTTTTATAGAGTATTTGTTAGAGAAATGCTGTCCTTTATGGTGTTGCATAACTTTTGTTCCCTCTATCGTCCTGCAAGGTGGATTTTTCGTCACTTATCGATGTTCGTGCATTAAAGCCCAACAAGTCGGAGTCAGCAGTAGCAGTTGGTGGTCAAATTAATGAGACCAATGTAGGGAATTCAAATGCCGTGAGCATCGCACAGGAAAACAAGAAAAATGGAATAGACCAAGCTCCAGCACAAGGTGGTCAAATTGATGAATCCTAATCTCTTCATTTTATTTCCTTTGTATATACGAAATATTGCATATATATATATATATGTATGTATGTATGTTTGTGAACATACAGTGGTGGACGTATTAATTTCGGTATGTACAATTATTCGTGCAGAAAATGGAGGAGGGAACGTGTGGGAAGAGATCAGTCAAGCCCTGAGTGCGAAGAAGGAACAGTTGTCCCACGAGGATAGATGGAGACAAAAGGGGACTACAACCAAAGGTCCGCCTCCTTCCTCTTACCGGGGCTTGAGGGGAAGCGCTCTGGGCCCGATAATGGCCCTCCTAAGAGCGCAGAATGCGATGCAGTGAACCCCAGAATGCAGTCGTTAGGGCCTTATGTAGGCAGTCGTGAAAATATTTGCAACAGCTGAGCTTATGCTATCGGCGATATAATGTACGTATCGAGCATTGAGGGCCGTTCAGAGGTCCAGGTTTTGGAGAAGGGTAATTCATCAGCCCTTCTGTTGCTCTCGATAACTCATTTAGTCTGATCTGGGACTTTGAATTGTTGTACATAACTCGTATTTGGAACATGCTCTTTTTACTTTGAACCAAATTGTGCATGCTGAAGTGATTCCTTGCAGGTAGACAGTTGGTGGGAACCAATTCTGTTATCGAACCAATCACTATCCCAAGTGGCCCCATGTACATAAACATGTCGTGACAAATATCTGACATGTCTTGAATTTGCAAAGTCAAAAGCATGTAGTCGGATATGCCAGGAGCGGTTGCTTTGACTTTTATCCCCCCGGAAGTGGTCTTGATTTGAGATCTTACATGCGGCATGTTTCATTTTCAAGCTTATTATCAGAACTTTTCGCAAGCGAGGATCGCACTCGATTAATGATGACGATTCTTTCTGAGCCGTTCTTGAGTACCTGTCCTGATCCGATTTGTTTGTGCCCTCCTACCCGACTCATAAGGGCTGGGCCAGGCATGTGTGGTAAAGTAGCAGCATCGCATCGGTCTAGTTGGCCATGATATGAATCCTGGCCTGACCCGGTCTGCCCAAAAAGTTTTAAGTATACAATGCAATTGATGTAATTTTATTAAAAGCATTTTTTTTATCATAATTATTTCGTTCCTCCTGTTCTATATCAGTGCCTTAATGCCCTTAACTCTTCTAAGTTCTACTTCTACCTCATTTTCACCTGCGTCGTCCTCTCAAATCCGGTCAACTTGACTCCCGCCACTAGCCGTCAGCTCCCGTTTGCTGTCACTTCACTATCGCCGTGAACCTAGACCACTGCGGGCACTATCCCTTAGTTAGTCACTCTCTTTTCCTCGCTTTGCCTAGAAGGGCCTAGACAACCAGAGGTCTATGGTACTCCCTCGTTTCAGTTGTATTTGAAGTGCTTAGCACGGGTCAGGGCGGGCCTGAGCCGACACTTATGGGGCAGGCACGGGCGTCTTCGGCCACACCCCTGTTAGGGCGTGGGACAGGGCGGGCCGACAGGCGTGGGGCTCGGGTCAGGCCCAGTATTCAAAATAACCGTCATGACCGGTCCATTGCCATTTTGGACCGGAAAAGCAAGCGAAGAACTCATCATTGGGCCAACAGGCCCATAGAGCAGTTTCCACCTTCCCATTTTTTACGTTCCTCTCCGACAACAAAACCTGCAGGTACTGTCGAGGCACCGACTCCATAGCTGGAGCAGTTCGCTCGTCCGACCAGACGAAGCTCAAGCTGTGAGCTGCCGGCAAATGCTATGCCTTCCCGCTGATTATGTGCGGCAGTCTGGGCGCTACCCGCCTGCTCTACCGTGCTCGCATTTCCAACTACGTCAAGTCCGGCCTCATCGACCGCGCCCTCCGGGTGTTCGACGAAATGTCCCACTCCAGCTGCCGCGTCTTCTCTGTCGACTACAACCGTCTCATCGGCGTCCTCGTCCGCTACTCCCGCCACGAGCTCGCCGAGCACTACTACTACGAGTTGACTTCCCAGGGCTTCTCCCTCACCCCCTTCACATACTCCCGCTTCATCTCCGGCCTCTGCCGGGTCAAGAACTTGACTCTGATCAATACCCTACTCCCTGATATGGACAGGCTCGGGTATGTTCCCGATATCTGGGCGTTCAACATTTACCTCGATCTTCTCTGTGGCGAGAGTCAGCTTGACTTGGCCCTGGAGGTGTTTGATAGAATGGTGGAGAAGGGCAGGGAGCCTGACGTCGTGACGTACACTATACTCATTGACGGCTTGTGTAAAGATCGGAAATTTGACCGGGCAGGTGAGATGTGGATTGAAATGATTGAGAGAGGAATTGCACCCGACTACGTTGCGTGCACCGCTCTGGTTGTTGGGTTGTGCATTGGCGGGAAGGTTGATTTGGCTTATGAGCTCGTGATCGACGTTTTGAAGAGCGGTCAAGCGGAGTTCAACTGTTTGATTTACAATGCCTTGATAGGTGGGTTTTGTAAGGCGGGCAGGGTCGATAAGGCTCTAACTATCAAGTCTTTCATGCAAAAGAATGGGTGCAAACCCGATATAGTTACTTATAATATTCTTTTGAACTACTGTTGTGACAAGCTGATGTTGGAGGAGGCGGAGAAGTTGTTGAAGAGGATGGAGAGTGTTGGGATGGAACCTGATGTTTATAGTTACAACATAATCTTGAAGGGCCTTTGCAAAGCCAATCGACCCGATAAGGCTTATAAGCTACTGCTGAACACTATGGAGGCAAAAGGGCTCTGTGATGTTGTGTCGTATAATACTATAATAGATGCGTTTTGCAAGGGGGGTCACACTAGGAGAGGTTACAAGCTCTTTGAGGAGATGGGTCGAAAGGGGATTATGCCTGATGTGCTTACATTTACAATTCTTATAGAAGCTTTTCTTCGAGAAGGCAGTTCCGATATGGCAAAGAAGCTTCTTGATCAAATGACTGTAATTGGACTTTCACCGGACCGAGTTTTATACACGGTGCTTGTAGATCATCTTTGTAAGACTGGGAAAATAGGGATGGCTCGGAGCATTTTCCGTGACATGGTGGAGAAAGAAATTAGGCCCGATGAGGTTTCATACAATGCCCTCATTGGTGGACTCTGCAAGGCTTCCAGAGTTGGTGAAGCCATGCAAGTGTACGAGGAGATGAAAGCAAGTGGATGCTCTCCAGACGAAGTAACCTTCAAGTTGATAATTTGTGGCCTCATTGGGGAAAAGCAACTCTCGATGGCATGTACACTATGGGATCAGATGATGGAGAAAGGATTCACTCTGGACAGCTCTGTTTCAGAAATACTAGTGAACGAGATCCAGTCACAAGATGGTGAAGGATAAATGGTTTGTGACCAAATCCTTCTCATAATTTCTGGTTTTTTTACCTTTGTCTTTTCTCCTTTCATCTATATGGTGCCTCATTCAATTAATTAGGGAAAACAGTTTAAATTAAGGCTTCTCGTGCAGGCAATGTGATGTTTTAATACCGCACTGCTATCTGTCATCTGTGTAAAATTAAGCAAATATTACTCCATTTTTAACTTGAATATATTGTATTGACAGTAAGCCAGAATGGGATAGATAATGGAGCCATTGCTGTGGTCCAGAAGAAAATCAGCCTACTGCAAGTTCATCACAGCGATTTAAATGTAGACGATTGTCAGACAGCTGAAGCCCATCCCTGGTTGCAGTATGGCAGTTCATAAGGTTGGAGAAGGCTCATTCTTTCAGTTGCAATTTTGCCTTTGATGTCAATCGAGAGCAACATGTTGAGCATTCACTCACGAGCTTGGTTTTCAGGTTGTGGATCCAGAAGAATTCGTTTTCCTTTCTGTGTTACAGATTCTGGGACCTCATTACCTGTTCGGCCGGAAATCCTATCCGAGGATCATCTTGTGAAGTTCATTTCTCCGAACCGATGTTTGCCCCCTCTTCGAGGTTTCTACCCTTCTTTCATGGTGATTATATTAAAGTAGACTCATGGCTTTGACAATCCATGAACATGACATAGTTATGGTACTCTTAATACGGAAAAGGATGGAAATGTTTTGATATTTTTATGTCTAAGCCATTTACTGGATTAATTATCTTGTGCTGAAAACAAATTCTATTGTCAGGTATAGCTATAACCTCAATTTAGTTATTAATCTTCTCATTCTTAATGGAGTTCAGGTATTTTTGAATCCTCGAGAGACCAATCAGCACCCCTCACAACTTGGAGAATATTACCAGTAAAGGAAAAATAAAACGCATTGGCAGATGGAAATTTCTGAAGTCCCGAAATTCCCCTGGCATGCTTCGAGAAGAAAATCATCATAAAGGTTAAATTCGTTTTAGATATTGAATACCAATTGATAGGATGCCATCATCATCCTGCAATTTTGGAGCCAGTCGCCCTCTGTGGACAATGGAGTCACTTGGCAAAGGAGCTAAATTCCTTCTTGTTTATTGGTTCACATCACCGATCCATTGCAGGATACAAACTGATGATCAAATTTTCTTACTCTCAGTCACCATGTAAAAATTCTCTCGTGACATTGGAAGCATAATTTGTACGGATATATACATCTTGATTAATGGAGCTTGAAGCTTCGACAAAATATCTCATTATACGCTTAATCAATGTTATTGCTATGGAACATTGATCGTCGGATTTGACAGGAACTTTTTGACAGAGAAAGTAAGCTAGCCTTGCTAGCAGTGGCAAATGGAACTGTTTATTAGTCTGTCTTTAGAATCTGTCTGTGAGATTACTTGCTTCCTTCACTTAGCTTTACATCAAATTCTTTGCCTCGACATGAATCTTCTTTGGAGTTGTCACCAAGTTATTCTCTTTTCCATATCCTATCATTAACCCGAGCTTGCTCGCCTCTTCCGTTTCCTTCAATCTTCCAGGCGCAGCCAAACATGTACTCCCGGCGCCACGAGACTAACCCGCACTTCTTGCCGCCGGAGTCGCTCCCGAGCGACCAAAATGCCCCCAGCCCCTCTGGCCTGGTCCCCCAGCCGGCGATAAACCAACCTCGCCGGCAGCGCACTCCACGTGGCCCACATTTGGAGCGGCACTATCCACTTCAGGGCCCTGACCAAGATCCGCGTTCCCAGTTAGAAGGCCCCCCAGGGCAAGTCTTTGTACCTCGCGGCCGTGGCCCTTCCAGGGCAACAGTGCTTCTGCCTGAGAGCCCGGATTACCCTGACCACTATCCGCTCCATCGCCAGGGTAAGGGCTCGCATTCTATTTCACCCGGTGGATTGGAGCTGCCACCACCTCGCCGAGGCAAATCAGGCAAAAGTCGAGATCAGAGGGAGCAACCACCGCCAGAGACTGGAGAAGAGCATGCCCGGCCCCCAGGCCGGCCTGTCCCTCAGACTCCTCATGTGGAGCCTGAGGAAAGCCGGCGCAACCGCCAGGACCTGCAGTTTCCCCGGCGCCGCAAGGCAAAATTCATAACGTGGTTCTTTGCCATTTGTTGTGCCCTATTCTGGATAGTCATCATCGTGGGAGGCCTGATTGTCCTCATAGTCTACCTGTTGTTTCGGCCCCACATTCCGCGGTTCGACATCCCCAGTGCGACCCTGAATGCAGCCTATCTCGACATGGACTATCTCCTGAACGCGGACCTCACCCTCCTTGCAAACTTCACGAACCCTAACAGAAAGGTCCGCGTGGACTTCAGTTACGTGATCCTCGACCTCTACTACAGGAGCATACCCATTGCCACACAGTACATCGAGCCGTTCTCAACAATGAGGTCCGAGTCTAAGTTTGCAAATGTCCACATGATCAGCAGTCAAGTCCGTCTCCCACTGAGGGAGAGCCAACTGCTGAGGAAGCAAATAGAGAGCAACGGGCCAGTCCCACTCGAGGTGAAGGGATTGTTCCGAGCACGGTCTAATCTCGGGAGCTTGCTGAGATACTCGTATTCGCTCCACAGCCATTGCTCCATCGTCCTTACTGGCCCTCCAAGTGGGGTTCTGAGGGCAACCCATTGCAGAACAAAGCGTTGAGGAAGAACCTTTTAATCTTCACGTGCAGAACTTTGTACTCTGTTTTCCAGCAGTTATTTTTGCACAACCATGGTTTGTTCATGATGCCGAATCGTTACAGGAGGGATCTGTTACTTCCTGTGTGATCTGCCACCGAAATCCACGGGATTTATGCAAGTCTAATCGATCTTATTCTGATGAACAAAAACTGTTATAATCTCTTTCTTACGACAAAGCGAGTATTTAGAAACCAAACATACTGTTATCTTAGTCGAACACAAATTGCAGGACAGGCAAACTGATTCCTACATGAAATTTCATCTTGCAACGGAAGGGAAACGGCATTTTCTTCTTGAATACATACACAACAATGTTCTCATGGTACAAAGACAAGAATATAAAGCTTTCATTGCGAGAGCTCAAGCAAGAAAAAGCACTAAAATTCTTAATGCTGGAACCTCAAGAAACTGCCTCCAGCTACTTCTTTTTTCTCTTCCACTACTGACAAGCAGCTCGAAGACCTGACAGCCCCTTAATGACCAACAAGCACAGTGACCGTTCGAGGAGAAAACCAAAGTTTATTTCGGACCTTCTTCTTTAAAACCTTCGCCCATACTCCCGACTAAAGAAAGGATGCCTGAGTGCATCATGAGCAGATAATCTGTCGGCTGGATCATATTTCAGGAGTCCTTGCAAGAGGTCAATTAGATCCCCAGCTGAGTGATCAACGTGCTGCATTACAATATTCTGCCAAAGGGGAAAAAGAAAGTCGATGTTACCACATCAGTCCCAGATATGAAAACCAAAAGCACTTTGAGACGAGGACCTGAAGACGAGGAAGCTTTAGAACAGCTTTAATGCTTTCTCGAGAGGCAGCCCCTTCAGGCCAATCAAGTCTACCCCTTCGGACATATTTCTCAGCAGGCCGACTAATGACAAGATCAACACAAAAGAGAGAAACAAACATGAGAACAGGATAAATAATTGAATGTCTCAGTATAGATTCAGAAAATTTGTAAAGCGGAACACGAACTCGACTCTTTTCAACATGTGTGGTGGCAATGGGCCTAAGACCCTTTCCATCATTGCGAGGTGCTCCAAGTTCTCGTGCGTCTGAAACAATGCTTCTCCCTGAGAATTTAGGAAAAAGTTTCAGGGAAAAAAAAAAAGCCATTTTTTATGCGAGCCATTCTCTTGTCAGCTATAATCCTACCAGCTTTCCTCACACCCTCTGACGAGGAAGGATCCATCTAAAAAATTCAAATTTAAGGTTTCAAGATTCAATTATTGGTCCTGTCACCAGATATGTAAGCATGTCTGGAAGAACCAACCAGATCCTTGCTCTCAGGTAAAACCATGGACTTCAACCCGTGTCACGTGGATCATATTCTCTTTTAGTACGATCATATTGGTTTTTTCTCATGCCAGAAGGAACAATCAACCTATACTCTATTTTTCAGTTAAGAAAAATATTATTGGTCCTGTCATCAGATAGGAGGGCAAGCTGTAAAGAGAACACACCGAGCACAACTCTACGAGGATACACCCAACACTCCATAGATCACAAGCATAACTCCACCCAAGTCCTGCAATGATCATTAGCTCACATCAGTCAACTTTATAAACTAAAGAATGAAATACGGCTCATTACTTCACTTACCAAGAATAACTTCCGGTGCTCGGTAGTGCCTCGTAGAGACAATATAGTTGTGTTTACGTAGCCCATTGGCCGTGCTTCCAAAATCGATGACCTTTATGGCACTCGACTTTGGCAACCTCTTGTAGCAAGTTCCTTCTCTTGGTGATCGGGATGAAACCTGTAGCATCACATTACAATCCAGATATGAGGTATCATTTGATATTAAAAAGCAGCAAAAACTAAAAGGTGAAGAAGGACATTGAAACTATCGACATATTTTCTGCTCGTAGCTAAAGATCAACTAAAAAAACAAAAACAATCCGACTGCGAAGAACAAGGGATATACCTTATAATCGGGTACTTTCACATAATCTGATGAAACAAACAATATGTTCTCAGGCTTCAGATCAGTATGGATGAGGTTCAGATTGTGCATAACTGCAAAATTAAAAGAATTCACAAGAAGCATGTCTTAGCGAAATGGTTTCTTCGGTGCATTTGACTTTGAAGAATGGGCACTCCAAAGAAAGTAAAAAACTGAGAGAGTATTAGCTACTCACATGCTACACATTCCAAAAGCTGCCTCCCAAGTTCCCGTACAAGATCAACTGGGAAAGGGCGATAGTTATTTTTTCGGAGAAAATCATACAAACTTGGTCCAAGCATCTCAAACACCTGATAAAACCAACAACCACAATTTACAGAATTCAACCCCCTATAGCTCGTAATCAGAGAAATAAAGCAATCTGAATGGTTCATGACTAGTACACCAAAAAGAAAAGATCCAAGAACTTACAATACATATATGATTACGATAGTCAAACCAATTCCGTATTTGAACACAACTGCAAAATCAATCAAACCCAACAAATGAGCAAATGACTACAAAAGAAGTTAAGGCATGTCTGGATGAATGGGAAAGGCCCTTACTGACAGCCATTTCTGTCATATCTTCCAAGCAATTGGAGCACGTCTATTTCAACCATTGCTGCTTCACGGTATTTTTTTATACTTCGCACGACTTTTATGGCGACCATCTCCCTTGTTTCTCTATCCCAACATTCCAATACCTGTCCAAATGTGCCTGTATGTAAAGCTTGTTAGACATAAGTCATCAATTTTTAACATCCTGACAGTAAGATGTGCTGAGACCAACCTTCGCCAATTTTTCTACTGATTTTATCTGCAGGTACAGAAACAAAAGGTATAAGCCAAATCAGAATAAAGTTTAACAAGTAAAGGAAAGATGGAAGGCAGATAATAAAATTTTAAGAGAAAACAAGTTTCATCAATTGTAATCAAAACCTAAGAAATATGAAGACAATAATGTAATTAAAAATGGATGGAGGAAAGGAAATCACAATAGTGAGGACATAGAATGAAAAGTGAAATACATTACTAGATCTACGCATTGAAGTTGGAATCAACTGTTTCAAGAAAAGTGATTTTCACATTATTGAGTTGAAGCATTTTGAAATTTGAACCCTATCAAAAGTGAGGCTATCACACCTTAAAAAATTCTTCACACGGCGTATATCCCCGCACTAATAGGAATAAGTAAATAGACATTCAGACGATGTAACATGTATTAAAAATTAAAATGGAGGAAATCCCAGTGATGATGGAGTGTAATTACAGCGAGGAGTTAAATTATCTCCAACAGCAAACATGTAATGCCCATCCTTGTCATCATCTCGCCACGGGGGAGAACCTTTTTGATCCAATGCCTTCAAAAAAAGACTAGCATGGTCTGGGAGTACCCTTGGAGGTCCATAGCTCGTACCATTTCCGAGATCTTGCCCACAACAACCTCCTGACTGAGCCTACACACAGCCCCATTCACACTCCACTAAACCATTAAAAGTTCAAAACCCACCACTTTCCTCAAAATTATTCAGGCTTCAATATACCAATTAGTTCATCGAATTCTCATAAAGAAGCACAAAATCCAACAGCATAAACATATAGACCAGCCTCCTCATGGAATTTCATGCATTTGCACTGTTCCTTAATTTTATGCAAATAATCAATTGTTCATCCCATTCTAGCTTTTAGTCATGCTATAAAAATTTTCACAAATTTAGATCTAATTCTCCATGAAATAGATATCATAATTTTAATTCCTAAATGAACGATTCATCTTCTCAAAAAAAAAAAAAATCTTATTCCCTCGGCTCCCAAAGGTAAGAAAAAACCTAACTTCCACCAAATTCAGCCCCCAAGAAGCAAGATTTCAGACCGAATTAACAAAATTTAAACACAAAAAGGAAATCCCAGATCGAATCAGACAACCTCTGCGAGGAATTGAAGACAGCAGAAGCTTTCCATTTGCAAAATCCGTTAATTTACCGCCGAAATGCTTACGACAAGCTAAATTATTAAACATTCCGTATGGAATTCCACCTCCCCATCGACCAAGATACCGTCAGAAAATCCTTCCCGAAACCACGGAAGATGGAAGAAGGAGGAACAAAGAGCTGAAATTGAAGGAGGTTATACCTTGGACAGAGATTCCCAAGCTAACCTGGGCCTCTTCCTCGGCCGGCGATCCATGTGACTGTGAGGGAACTGAGAAACGTAATCCATTTCCATGAAAAATCCTTCTCTCCGGATTTGATGATCGATCGTGAGCAGAGCTCACGCGATCGAAATCGAAGGACTTTTGCCCCCTTCCCCCTCCCTTTTTTTTTTTTCTTTTTTTCTTTCTTTTTTTGGCAAGAAGATTGGGGAAAAAAAAAAAAACCCGGATTCTTCGTGAAACCGTGGCCGCCGTCCGATCTATTACCAGGAGCTTATATTAGCGGTTCGATGAGGGGGCCTTGTTAGAATCAGTCGAACCAGGGTAAGGTAACCCTGGTTGGGTTAAGCTAACCACAGGTTAGAGCATATTATAGTGGAATATGCTGGAGCCATACCATGGGCCCAAAAGATATGTATGGGCCAGGCCCATTATGTGTGCCTATGGGCCTCGTGGGCCCAATTGCGGTCCCTTCTCTGAGCCCGAACGCCGACTCTGCGACGTCGTCTTTTTCACCGTGGGAACTCAGATATTCATATCAATATCATCTGACAATTGCTCTCCCCTCTTTTTCATTTTCCAGTAAGAATTTCTCTCTCCTCTCCGGATCTTCACCGCTGATCGCCGCCGCCGCGTCGCCGGAAGGTTCTCCCTCCCTCTCTCTTTGTCGTGGTTTTTTGCGCCGGTCTGCCTTGTGCTGTCCAGGTCGCTTATTCGTGTCGGAAAGCTCGAAGTGGACATCTAATTGAGTAATTTTTACGAGCTTCGCTTACTGTATGGCTGCCCTAACCCTAATTTGGGTAGAACGATTCGTGCCTTCTCTTTGTCATCTGTGATCGATACTTTGAAATAATTTTGGCCGATTAGTGAGTTTGTTGATCGTTCTGGGGACCATCGTGTTCGCAATTGTTCATTCTTTGAGCTCCCGGTTTTGATCAATTCGATTTCATCGTAATTTGCAAATTCTGTAAGTTCAGCTCGATTGCATGCTTTACCTCGGAGCTGATGATTTTCTGTTTGGTTTTTGCTTCTGGGGATTGGAGCAGCGCTCGAACTTTGAAGTGAAAGATGTATAACGGGATTGGGTTGCAGACCCCCAGAGGGTCTGGAACGAATGGATACATTCAGACTAACAAGTTCTTCGTGAAGCCGAAGACTGGGAGGGTTGCTGAGAACACTAAGGGGTTCGAGGGTGACCAGGGCACGGCTGGTGTCTCTAGGAAACCCAACAAAGACATACTTGAGCATGACCGGAAGCGGCAGATTGAGCTCAAGCTTGTTGTGCTTGAGGACAAGCTTACCGATCAAGGGTACACTGAAGCTGAAATTGCCGAGAAGCTTGCAGAGGCTAGGAGGACTCTTGAAGCGGCTGTTGCTGCTGAGGCTAGTGGAGAACCCGGTGCCATTGTAGTTGCTGATACAAAGTAATTTCTCTCTCTCTCCTTCTCACTCCCTCTCTCTCTCTCATTGGGATACACAAACATGTCCAGAAAATGTAACATGAAACCTTTCCAGTTAGATGCCTAGCATTGCTTAGGGGGATTTTCTTTCTTGAGTTGTAACCAAGTTGTTTAATTGGTTCCTCATGTTGACTACCTATTCTTCAAGTTTCTGTTGCATATTTTGGAAAAATAATTGAATATTGGATAGTGGATGATCTGTCGAAGATCCTAAAAAATGGAGAAATAAAAAACCCACAAACTTATCTATGGGTTTGTAGCAATTACAGCAGCTTACAATATTCAGCAAGTAGTTTTCTTGTCTTGGGTTTAAGCACTGGCTGATTTTTAGGCTTGTCTAGTGTTTATTGTTTATAGGGATCTCTTTCAGGGTGTCATGTTAATATTTGTGGTATTTTTTCAGGGTTTCCGATACCCAAACACACCAAATTGCTGCTAGAAAGGAGAAGCAAATGGAAACATTCAGGGCTGCTCTTGGCATAGGCCTTACCAAAGATAACTCAGAAGAGACAGAAGAGGAACCTAAAGGAGCCCAGAAAAGTGGGCAGCATGAGAGACGGGAACATAATTTTTTGGATAGAGAATATAGTAGGACGAAACAGAACAAAGAGAAGTCTAAACGTGAGGAGGATGATGAAAGAAAGGGCGCTAAAGATGTGAAGAGGAGGAAGAAAGATGGCAAGTTGGAAAAGGATGAGGATGATTCTTCAGACTCGGAGAGCAGTAGGCAGCGAAAAAGGACTGAGAAGAAGCGCCGCAAAGATTCACATCGGACTAGTTTCGAGAGTGGTTCTGATACTGAAAGTGGTGAATTGAAGCGAAAGAAATCAAAGAAGCAGAAGAGTAGGAAAAATGAGTCTGAAGAATCTGATTCCGAGTTGGACAGTGATCCTGCTGGCAAGAACCGTTCTAGAAAGGAGGCCGATCGGTACAAGAAATCAAAGCTGCACAGCAAAAGCAGAAAATATGAGTCTGAAGAGTCAGATTCTACCAGTGATAGTGATGCCAAAGAGGCTAACAGGTACAAGAAATCAAATAGGCATAGCAAAAACAGAAAATATGAGTCCGAAGAATCTGGCTCTAGCAGCGATAGTGATGGTTTTGCCAAAGTGGCTGACAGGTACAAGAAATCAAAGAAGCGCAGCACAAGTAGAAAGTATGAGTCTGAAGAACCGGACTCTGCCACAGATAGTGATGGTATTGCCAAGGAGCAATCTAAAAAAGAGGGCAATAAGTACCAGAAATCTCGTCAGCATTTTGACTTTGATGATGATCACTATTCCGGTAGAGGCTCACGTGAGCAACAGTCTAAGAAGGAGCAGCATGCTAGAAGTAGCAGACGGCATGACTCTGAGGATGAGTCTGATGGTGAAAGAGAGATGGAAGGACAAAAAGACCCTCCCAAGGAACAAAACAGTGAGCGGAGGCGAGTGCTTGACTCTAGATTAGATGATCAACGTAAGAATTCTGATGTGAGGCCTGAGAAAAGTAGGAGATATGAGATGGAGAGGGATTCGATCGATAGATCTGTTAAGCATGGAAAGGAGGAAGTTGACAGATCTGTTAAGCACAGAAAGGAGCAAGTCATGGAAAAGCAACAGAAGAAGCAAGATTCTGATTCTGATTCTGATTCAGGCAGTGGTAGCGAAGCATATAGGCGTCAAGATAGGTGGCATGATTCTTCTGACAGTGACTCTGATAGCAGTTTCGGTCGTAGAAAGGGTGGGAAGAACACAGGCACAGGGAAATCAGTTCAAAAGGCACCGACATCATCAACCCCCAGCAGTTCTACTGATGGTTCTCATGATACGAGTACTGACAGTAGTTCGCCTGACAGTTCTGATGGTCATAAACGCAGCAAAGTTGGGGGAAGTACTAGGTTGGGATCAGCTGCAGGTGGGACTGAAGAGGGCAGACAAAGAAGCCATCCTATAAAGGACAATGAATCTGATGCCCTAAAGAAGTTGGGGGACACATATCCATCCGCTGATAAGCGCACTCAAAGGAGTGACCTGTCTAGGGATTATGATCGTGATGGGCAAAGGGATGAATACTCACGATCACGCAGATTCAGGGGTGGACGGGGCGATAATAGTGACCTGAGTGGTGGAAATCGCAATAGAGATGATGGGCAGAGTGGCAGATGGGGGGAGGATAAGGACTATGAAAGGCGTGGGGGAGAAAGAAGGCATGGTCTAGATGAAGAGGCTCGTGAAGGGAGAAGAAGCGGAAGAGATGATGAATATTATGCAAGGCAATCGAGGGATTATGAGGACCAGCAGCATGCCAGTAGAAAGCGGAGTGCAAGGGAGGAAGAGGATCGCAGATACGGAGGGCGTGAGTCAGACTCCAGAATGGACTCACATAAGAGATCTCGGTATGATGAATCTGATAGGTGGGAAGAAAGGAGATCTGAGCACGAGTTGCGTTATTCTCGGGACAAGCGTCGAGATTAGATATGATTCCCTTTTGGATGTCCGGTGAGTTTGAATTTTGGTTCTGCTGTTGTGCACTGGTCTGTTCTCTAACATGAACTTTGATATCCAATTTTTAATTTTTGTAGAATCCCTGGCTAACATCATTAGGCTTGAACTTTATTGTTTTCATTCATATCATCTGTCTTTTCCCTTCATTTTCTGCGATTGATGCTAATGTCGTATTTGATTCTTTCAGGGGCAGTACCAGTAAGATGCAATTGTGTCCAAGGTCAATGAATTGTAAGCTTGAATGGGATCCGTCTTTCCAGCTCAAGTTAATTGTATCCCTCGCTCTGGCATGAAGGTTGGAGGAGGTGCCATGGTGGATTGGAACTTCATGGAGGCTGCATATAGTATACGCTCAATCGGAGCTTCTTAGATTCAGTCGCCTTTCATTTAGTATGGGCTCCTTTTTTATGTTGATGCTTTTGCGTATGTTGCTTAAATACTCGGTTTGTACCCATTTCCGTTTAGTGTGATTACTGCTTTGGTATGGTTACTCGTAACGATATACCATGTTGAGATCATTTAGGATTGGTTGTACGTACTGCTGCGTCGTTGATTTTGAATGTCCGATTGAACCAAATGACTTTGCAAAAGAATTTGATGATGTTTCTCTTTTGCAATGGATCTTTGTGTTCCAGGAGGATTTCTCAGAGGAACGATCACATATCATCCTTGCTATGGAGTATCTTCATTCTACAGAGCATTGAGATGGTATTCTGATACTATAATTTCTATAGTATGAAGCAGCGGAACAAGAAACAATGCCTTACGCGCCATCGAGATGCCGCATCAGTGAACAACGCAGACCTTTATGAAGAACAAAGCAACTTAATGCAAGCACTCGTGATTTCTCCTTTTTTGCTCAACAGCGTCGAAATAATTACATCAGATGAAAGCTGTGGGTTTTCTTTAGTGAAATCATTATAAAAATGGTTCGGAAAGCTCCATCTCGTTAGAGCTCTGTTGTGGGGCCTCGGATCTTTGGATTCCCACAAAGTCCAGCCCGAGCCATTGCCAAGGCCAGCACACATACCGTGGACCGTTCCTAGACCGCCTGGCGTCCCTCTGCGATTCGGACTCCTCGAGTTGATGGGTCAATTCTTCTACCCTATCTCTTAACCTCGAGGCTCTCAAGTCGGCCAACCTCAGCGACTTCTCGGCTGCGTCTCTTGCAGCCATGGCAGCGGCCGCCGTCTCTTCCTTGAATTTCAGCTTCTTTTCAAACTCCAACATGGCCTGCTTTGCCTCCTCCAGCTCTTGCTTGAGAGTGGCCAACTGCAGGGACATATAACTGGACAACTTAAAAACAAGAATACCCCCGTGTTTCAACTCTTAACGGAGTTCCACTAGTAATGAGATTGTCAGTTAGCTACAAGCAAACGGAGGAAGGGAAGTCTTGATACTTGCTCGATTCTAAACATCCGGAGCTCGATAACTCTATATTTGATGGTCAACTTCCCTCCCGTAGTCGAGAACTCTGCTTGCTCATTCTATAGTATCTTGGCGAATAGGAATAAGGTAGTTCTTAACTGTAAGAACGCTGCTCCAGCTCAATATACTTCCCATCCCCCAGACAAAACCCCAATTTCTTCTTTTTCCAATCGCAAACAGGATGGCCTTTTGTAATTCTATACACTCAAAAACCTATACTCTGTGAAGCCAATACTTTGAATATTTGCATCTACATGGTACCTACACTATCACTTGATTTGAATCCAATATGGATCCGTCTTCCCAGCGATGAGAACTATCACCTAGTGATGTAACAAACCGAGTTACCCACAAAATGACCAGGCACTACTTATATGTTTGATAGTTGGACTAAAAAATTAGAGCCAATTAAAAAACCAAACCTGTGCTGTCAATTCTTGCTCGACTGCTCCTCCAGCAGCAGCTTCTTGCTCTGCCGCTCCTTTCCATCTAGCTATTTCTTCTTCGGCAGAGGCAATATCCATCATCAGCCCTTCGATCTAAAAATCCCAAACACCATTTCAATAAATTGATTAAACATAATTTCCGTGATTCATGACCACATGGCTTAGTGTAAACGATGTCTGTATTGCCTATCAGGTTGATGATATTCACAAGCTAACTTAAGGGGCATAAAAGGAACATGCAAAATCCGTAGGGGAACTCACACTTTCGTTTGCCACCCTCTCCTTCTCTTCCAGTTCCTCTATCCGAAGCTTTCTGTTATTGAGCTCCTTCACTTGTGCCTCTACATGTTGTTTAAGTGAACTTAACTCTGCCCTTAATCCAGCAAAGCAGCACACAAAACAGAACGGTCAGTACTACAATCTCGGATTTCTCCTATTACTCAATCACCAGTTCCCATTTACTGAATCTCCACCAGCTAGGAAAAGAGAAGGCAGAGAGACAACTGAAGAAACATTTGGATCAAATAATCTACTAAACAGGCCAAAGATATTGAAGGCACCATGAACCACAAAGTCAAATATTCAACAGATCCAACAACCGAGCAGAACGAAGTGAGTGTGTTTCCAGGACATAGATGACTAGGAAAGATACCTCAGCTCCTCTATGCAATGTCTTTGATCAATGATCTCAAGTTGAGATTCCTTAATAATATTCTCCAAAGCACCAGCCTGTGAAGCCACGAGCAAGATATATGGAGTCAGGTGACAAGTACAAATTAGACTTTTCCAGATCAAAGGAAAAAGGTCAATTATGTTTGGATAAGTGGAACTGACCAAAGTGTATATTTCATCTTCTCGCTTCTCCAGCGTTTTTGCTTCAGTGGCAGCTGAAGCTTTCTTATCTCCCAAATGTTTGCTAAATTTGAACTCAATTCCGGCCTCCCTTAAGCCATTCTCAGCAACCTGAAGCAACTCATTGGTTCGAGAAGATGGGTCCAATGCCATCCTCTTTGAAAGCGCGCTTCTAAGCAATGATCCGATTTGCTCTTTTTCCTTCACCAACCGATCTACTGTTTCATTTATACCCTTTATCTCAAGATTCTTCTCGTCTACTAAATCCTTAGTCTTTTCTACGACAACCCTCATCAATTCATAAATGGACTTCGTCCCTGCTAATGAAGCATGTATATTTTCCTCCACATCTGTGTCCTGTGGGAGAAACAGGGATCCGGATAAGTCCGACTGATCTGAATTACTGGCGTCAACTATCTTAATAACATCACAAGCCTTTTCATGAATCTTCGTCACAAAATCCAGCTGTTCAATCAAAAAGGGTCTTAGCATTTCCATCCTCGATTCCAAACTATTCAATTTATCATCAATCTCCCCGACAAATTCTTTCAACTCAGAATTCTCCCTCTCCAACAGATTCACTTTCTCCATCATCACTCTCTCAGTGTCAGCAATTGTCTCGTCCTTTTCGCCCACAGCCTTCTCCAAACTCTCTAACGCACCGCTCTTCTTTGCAACCTCTTCCTTCAACCTGCTGATGGCCGCTTCGAGCTGTGAAACCTCAATTGCAATCTCATAGTTCCTCTGCTCCATCTGTTCCCTCGCTTCATTCCTGGACTTCTCTGCCACATTGACCTGCCTAACAAGCTCCTCAACAATCTCATTAGTCCTCTTAATGACTCCGTATGCAATTGCAGCCAGTCCTGTGTACTTCTGCGACCTCGGCAATCCTCCCGCAGAGAAATTCTTAAAGTTACTCACTTTCCCCGATATCTTCTCAATGCCAGTCACGAGCATATGAGCAGAACTCTCAATTTCCGATTTCAAGTTATCCTTAGACTTCACCGTCTCATCTAATTGTCTCGCGATTTGATCCTTCTGGCTCAAAGCGTCATCTTTCACCCGACTAGCATCCTCCAACTCCGCAGATATCTTCTCCTTCCACTGCAGAAGCTCCTCTTTCTCGCGCAGGGCCTCATCCCTCTCTCTCGTGCATTGATCCCGCTTCTTAATCGCCTCGTGGGCGAGCGCCTTCAGGCGGCCGAATTGGACCTGCAGCTCGGACTTAGAGTTCTCCGCGGCCGCACGGGCCTGCCTCTCGCGGTCGAGCTCTGTCATCAGCTCCCGGAACCTCTCCACCGATAAGTCCTCCGGGGAGGGCTCCGAAATGGTGATTGGCACCGGATCGTCTCCTTCCACGTCACTAAGGACGGCATCGGGATCCTCATCGCCAGCAGCTGCCATTGCAAATTCGAGAATTCTGGATCAACCGCCGCTAGCCGGTCCGATCAAATACCATCGCCAGCGGCGACTTTATGTCAATCCGGAACAGCTGCTCCAATTATACCCCACCAAAAGCCAGAATCCTAGAGCTCCAGCAGGAGGAGGAACAGTTCAATCAATTCCGGCGAGCAGCGCGGGAAGCGTTTTCCGTCTTCTGGGATCGGAATCGGGGAATTGAACGGAAGCGGATCGTACCTTAGGGGAGAAGAAGAAGAAGAGAAAGAGAGCAAGGACGGACGAAGGGGTGCCGAAGCTACCAACCAGTCTCCTCTGTCTTTTTCAGGAAATAATAATAAATAATTAAATAATTATTATTCAGAAAATAGGAAAATAAAAATATTAATTTTAATAATTAATCTGATGTTTGTGTTCGGTGTGGTGCAGTGTACGGTAAGAGGTCAACTAAATTCTGCCACGTGGTATTATCAGATCAAGTTAGATAGTTTACTTTGACCTCTGGACAAGCATAGTATGTGGGAGAATTGAATTGGGTGTTAAGGTCAATGTGAGCTCCATATTCGACTAAGTCGAGGGGGGAATACATTCGAATAAAATTTTTTACTCTAATTAATTAACTCTATTCTTTTTCGAAATTTAACACTACTACGATCATTACTATTTTATCTTTTTTTTTTTTCATTTGATAACAGTTTTTCACTCATATTTTTTCCTAATCAAATAAATTATCTATCTATTTTCACACACATATATATATATATATCTTTTCACCAATCTATATGCCTGCAACACTTGCAATTATTAAAAAAAATCAAATTGAGTTGAATCATGATCCAATTTGAAAACCAAATGCAAGCTGACATATTTTTTCTTTCTTGAAATATTAATCACACGAGTCGTATCGATGTTGGACACTGGGTGCGCTCAATCACATATAATATAAGCTCTACTTTCTTAAATGATATCTATTTTAAGAACAACCATCTTGAATTTCAATGAGATAAATTTTGTGTTATTTAATTTCGTCAAATTCTAAGTAACACGGAAACATGTTGACCGTGACTATTTTATCATGCCATATTGGCCTCCTCGAACCTAGATCGAGATGGGTTGGATTCAGTCTCTTTTCGCCTCATCGGAGGCCATGTTGGGCTGACTCAATGGACCTTTGGGCTTTCCGAACACTGTACCGTTCTTCATGTGGCCACTGCGCCTCCTCCAAGACCAACTTCACGGTCTCCAAATCAGCCCATAGCAACTTTGCAACTTCCCAATTGTCCCGACCAAAACGCTCGAATTGCCCCGACCGAAACCCTCGATTTCCATAACCGGCTATCTAACGGATAGTCCGCCAGACACCTTTCCACTGAACGGCACATCGACTCATCGAGTCTGACGTAAACGAACACGACCAACAAGAACAAGATACGGGAAATGCCGAACTTAAAACCAGTCCGTCTAGATGGTCTCGCAAGCCTTCTTGGGGCCCATGAGAGGTGTTTTGATCCATGGGCGCATTCAAGTGTGCACCAATTTCTTGACGAAAGCCGACCCATCGGTCGCAGGCTGACACGTGCCACTTGATTTTCATGAATCTGAACGAAAGGACCACGCCGCACCTACCAAATCCGAATCCGTGCACGTTAGATGCACGTTAGATAGGAGAACTTTCCATACCCGCTTGACTTCGGCGTAGACTAAGAAAAATGAGGTCTTCGCGATACAATTTCCTAGCACTGTCGTCCAATCCCGTAAGTCTCGAGACATATATCCAATCAATCAAATTCTATCATTAAAACATGCTATCTGCAATTTCCAGCCTTTCTATGAGTTCGTTCGCGCAGCATTCTCGAACCACAAGAATCATGCCCCACCCATACACTCCACATACCCTCCAAGAGACTCAATATGACACCATCAATCAATCACTGTCGAGAAAAGGATGCATTTTTCCGTCAGGCCTACAAAGACAACGTTTGATCCGGTTGAGTTTTCTTGGAAATATTCAATCGAACAAGCAATGTGACAAGCAAGAATCACGCGGAAACAAAAAAAAAAAAAAACCCCGTAATAAATAATTGATGCATAAATTTCGCGGGACGGAATCTGATATTGGGGGACTCTTGGGATCGGCTACAGATAAGGATCGGGCATCCCCTGATTTTGTTCAAGATTTACAAAAAAAAACACGTTGGATTAGGAAGGAAACAAGGTTTGACTTTTCTCCCGGTTTTCTATAAGTATACATACATACATATATATATATATATATATATATAAGATATCGCTGATTGATTAGTGGGGTGGTTCCTTGCTCTGCAGGTAACGTGCAGGATTCACCTATCTTCATTTCTTCAACTCCGCAAATTTCATCGCACCCAGCAGTTTTTTAGAAGAAAGAACAAGTTTTTAAGGTTATTTCCGGTTCCAATCGCTGTCTCTCGAAGGATTTCTCCGACTGTCAGGTAAACGGTTTGCTCGATTGCTTGCCCTGTTGGTGTCTCTGTGTAAATTTGAAGCGGTCGTCTCGAGCCGCCGTCGTTTTCTTGGTCGCCGTTTCATATGTGTGTGATTGAGTTTTCATTGAACTCGGCAAAAAATTGAATTTTTGGGGTTGCCCGGGAATTCTCAGAAGTCAACCATCACAGTTTCTTGGTTGTTTCACTCTGTTGATTAGGCATTGAAGAAAAACTCTGCGTGATGATTGATATATAAGTCTGCCTGCAGGGGAGAAGGGTCCATCCGAAGAATCTGCGGATTGATTTTGTGAAGAATAAGGTTTAATGGGAGGGAAAGGATCGAAAGGGAGTTCAAGGAGGTCGTTCGGCGGAGGCTTTGGGGCAGTTGATCGGTGGAGCCAATACGGGACCTCGCCGTACAGCCAGCAGGATCAGTACTACACGCCTCAGCATCA
The DNA here is from genome assembly GCF_007655135.1 of Punica granatum. Taxonomy (NCBI): domain Eukaryota; kingdom Viridiplantae; phylum Streptophyta; class Magnoliopsida; order Myrtales; family Lythraceae; genus Punica; species Punica granatum. The sequence continues at coordinate 22,996,949 of NC_045132.1, forward strand.
CTACGCGCCTCCTCCTTCCTCGTCTTCGTCGTCCTCTTATGGTTACGGGGCGCCGACCCCTCCGCGCCAGAAGAGGCTTGAGAGGAAGTATTCGAGGATCGCCGACAACTACCGCTCCTTGGACGAGGTTAGATTGCTCTTCCCAGCTGCTGAAAGTGTTTTTGCTGTTCTTTAGTATGAAGGATGAGAATACACTGTACAGTTCGTGTCCATCCAATTTCATCAAACATGGAATCGAGGTGTTTAGGAGCTCCTTTGGGCGAACTTTGCTGAATCATATTAGTTATGATCAGGGTCGGAAATTGAAATGGCCTAGTGCTCAGATGGCAAATTGTTGCGACTTTACGAACTCTAGATGTGGATATAGATATTCTAATTACCACTTTGAAGTTGTTGAGTTTTTGTATTTGCGTCTACACTCAATTTTTCCTAGTGATTCTGATCTGCCTTACGAAAGTCTGTTCAGAGTCTCAGTTGTAATGATCATAATCTGGAAACAGGTGACTGCTGCACTTGCCCAAGCTGGTCTCGAGTCTTCCAACTTAATCGTCGGTATTGATTTCACGAAGAGCAATGAGTGGACAGGTTTGCATGCTCTATTCTCATCCTGCTTGCGGGACAAATACCGATATAACTCCAAGTTTCATCTGCTTACCGCATTTTTCACTGCATCAGGTTCCAGGTCATTCAACCGCAAAAGCCTTCACCATATTGGGAATGATCCCAATCCTTATGAAGAAGCAATCTCTATCATCGGGAAGACTCTGTCTGCATTCGATGAGGATAACTTAATCCCTTGTTATGGATTTGGAGATGGTATGCTGATTTTATGCTACTATATTTCCTATGATTCTGAAAAGATTGCTGATTGTAATTTTCCTGTGCAGCAACAACACATGATCAAGATGTCTTCAGTTTCTACCCTGAAGATAGATTCTGCATTGGTTTCGAGGAGGTTCTGACTCGATACAGAGAAATAGTTCCTCGCCTTCGGCTTGCAGGTGCCAGACCTAACAGCAATGCATTCAATATGTCTCTGTTTTTGTCCCCTTTTAAGTATTATCTCCACTTTTACTGATCTACATACAGATAATGATATTATTTTTTGCTGCGGCAGGTCCCACATCTTTTGCGCCTATCATTGAGATGGCCACGACGATCGTCGAGCAGAGCAGTGGCCAGTACCATGTGTTGCTGATAATTGCTGATGGACAGGTACATGTTTTAAACCAACCATGCGCAATTTACCATGAGAATAACTATCGAGAATGTTACGCTCGAGACTTGAGAAGCTTTTGTGCAATAGCATAGTGTTTTCTTAAGGGCGTAAATCTCTCAATTTCTATCATACATGCTTTCTGTCTAGTCTTACCCTGTAGCCTTTCAGGTGACAAGGAGTGTCGATACACAGACGGGCCAGCTCAGTCCACAAGAGCAGAAAACGATCAATGCAATTGTCAAAGCAAGGTGAGTCCTAATTATTTGAAGCTCCAGTTTGCTTCTCCCCCCCTATTTTCCAGCAAAACATTTATTTATTAATGCATTTGGTTGCAGCAACTACCCTTTGTCGATCGTTCTAGTTGGGGTCGGTGATGGGCCTTGGGACATGATGAGGGAGTTTGATGATAACATTCCTGCTCGGGCCTTCGATAACTTCCAGGTAAATTCCTCAGCCCTGGTTCAACATTTATTTTGAATGCGCTATTTGGCATGTGTTGTCATCTTATAATCTGGATTTGACGCTTGCCATTGGATAATATTGATTTTCATGTCTATATTAGTTTGTCAACTTCACGGAAATCATGTCCAAGAACACCAATCCGTCACGGAAGCAGACAGAGTTTGCTCTGTCCGCACTAATGGAAATACCTTCTCAGTACAAAGCGACTCTCGAGCTTGGCATATTGGGGTAAGCACTTTATTTTAATCTAGTTATCTGACAGATCTTTAATCCTCCATTCCCGTATGTTCTTAATGAATTGATCTCGTTCTGATCTCATGGAGCAGCCAGCAAAATGGGGCTTCACCGGACAGGATCCCTCTTCCTCCACCTGTTTATGGGTCCTCTTCATTTAACAATCGGCCAAAACAGCCGAGCCGCATGAACAGCTTTCAGCAGAATGAAACTCAACATTATTACAGTGGATACAGCTCCCCGATCAGCACTGCCCCTCCTGCAAGCACTTCTTATGATACTCAGGTGAATGAACCTACGAATTATTTTACCCTGACTTGGTTTTTGTTCTACATTGCAATCGGCAGGACTAAATAGTTAGCAACACCGAATCTCTTTTGGCAACGCATATGCAACTATCATTTTTAAAGATCCATACTGAAGCTTCTTTTTGGTTTGGACAGATTTGCCCAATATGTCTAGCTAATCCGAAGGACATGGCCTTTGGTTGCGGTCATCAGGTACGTACGTTTGGGTAATTCTGCTTTAGCTCATCACGTGAATATTTCATGGTTTCATTCAGAGAAGAATCACACTAACCTCCTCTTCCTTTTGTATGAATTGCAGACGTGTTGCGCGTGTGGTGAAGATTTACAACTATGTCCCATCTGCCGTAGTTCCATTCAAACCCGAATAAGGCTTTACTGACAATGTCCTCTGGGTTTAGGTGTCGACAATATTTTTTTGCGTCCCATCAGTTATGTACAGGAGATAAATTGCAGCTTACTCCCTTCAGAAGTTCGATGGCTTTTTAGAGAATCATTCTATAAGATTGGACTAAATGAGGAGGTTCAGGGGTTGTACAGCGTCATCCGAAGCTTTGTTCTATTATTTCTTCGAAAAATGGATATATTCGAGTTATGTTTTATCGGGTAGCTCGAAGAGTGAAGTCACTGGTTAGCCTTAGCTTTCTGCTTCATTATAATTCTTCCATTTTTTATTGTCTCTCTCAGTTCATTGCTTTCCCGCAGCGCAAGCAATGCTTCCGTTGTTCTCCTGCATTGTTTTTCCATCGGTGTGAAAAGACAATATGTTGTTTACCTTCTGAAAATATTCATTTATATACATTAGATAGGAGGAGATATTCAGAAAAAAAAGAAAAGAAAAGGATTTGGTGCAGTTTTAAACATAATCCTTAATTTAGGAATTTTGACTTTTACGAATTAGACTCTTTGTATCTCATTATTTTCCTCTCATTCTCTTCTATACTTATGGACCTTGTTTGCAAAAAAAAAAAAAAATATATATATATATATACATGGTAATATAAACAACGAAGAAGGCCTTTCGTCTCAATTTAAATATTCTTGAGATGCCCATATTATAGATGTTTGATGCTTCAATTTGCAAGAGTCAATAGATCGAGAAGATCTTGCGAGCCAATATAATATTTTTGTTTACCTACTAAAAATTAAAATGACAAACCTTTATTGACTCGTGACATTGTTACATGATATCAGTGTTGTATACAAGACTTTCTCCAATAGATGAATAAACGATTGTTAATTGCTCGACTTTCCATTTTTCCCCCCTCCCACCTTTTCCTCTCTCTTTTTCCCTCCACATTCAACGATATGCAAGATTTTTTCTTTAAAAGTATAATTATTATTTTATAATTTATTAAAATACTTATTAACAATTTATTACAAGGAACCTTGCAAATTTAATTATTTGAATAACAACTTGAAATAAAGGAACTTGATAATCCCGTTAACAGGGTCTGATAAAGGTCAAAAACTTCCTTTTATCGCTCTTTCAGTTTCATTTATATCCATGGCGTCCAATAATATATATATATATATATATATGTTCAGTTATAAGGGAGACCATTTAATACAAGAAAACAAAGATATAAATAAAATAAGTTTTCTTGACATGTGCGTTGCACAAGACTTTTACTACAAATATAATTGTATTTACCTCTTCAAATTTTAATTATTTTTAGTTAAATTCAAAATATTAATAAAGATTTCATTCTTTTTTTCTATAGTATATAAATATCTAATAATTATATCCAAATATTTCAAGGAGTTGTGATTAATTCATATATTACTACTATACTAGAGGAGGAGTAGTGATGTAACTTTTTCAAAACTATATATCATTTCTACCATTCAAAATCAGTATGCCAAGTTTTGAGGATAATCTTGTAATTATTTTAGTTTTGAGGATATATTAAAATAAAAATATTTCACATGCAAACATGTTTATGCATATATATTAAAATTATTAAGTATTTTTGCTCTTAATTTTTATGCATTTATTATCAATTTAGTCCTATTTAATCCTAATTATATATATATAGATTAATAGATATATATTCAGTTATAAGGGAGACCATTTAATACAAGAAAACAAAGATATAAATAAAACAAGTTTTCTTGACCGTTGCATGAGACTTTTATTACAGATATAATTGTATTTATCTCTTTGACTTTAATTATTTTTAGTTAAATTTCAAAAAATTAATAAAGAAATCATTCTTTTTCTGTAACATATAATATCTAATAATTATATCCAAATATCTTATGGAGTATTGATTAATTCATATATTACTACTATATTAGAGGAGTAGTGATGAAACTTTTTCAAAACTATATATCATTTCTACAATTCAAAATTTGTATGCCAAGGTTTGAGGATAATCTTGTAATTATTTTAAATTTTGAGGATATATTAAAATTAAAATATTTCACATGCAAACATGTTTATGCATATATATTAAAATTATTAAGTATTTTTTTGTAAACTCTTAATTTTTATTCATTTATTATTAATTTAGTCCTATTTAATCATAATTATATGCAATTCATATATATTAAAATTTATTATGTATTTTTATTTATAAACTCTTAATTTTTATGCATTTATTATTAATTTAGTCCTATTTAATCCTAATTATATATATTTATAATTATGTCAATATTTGTTACGCTCTATTCAACTCAACATATTTATATAATAGATTTACCTTTTTATCCCTATGATATTACAATATTTACTTTTATGAACCTATTAATTGTCTTATAGTCAAGTGTATATATATATATGTATAGATGGACACATGTAACTCTACCGACAAGAATAAAACCTAAAAACTTATGGTTTATAATCAATGCACAAGGAGATGCCAACGCACTCCACCGACAAGGGATGTCTGGGTTTTTGTCTGATTAATCCAAATCGGCCATCTGAATGTCCTTCAAGCCCACGAAATATGATATTACAATATTTACTTTTATGAACCTATTAATTGTCTTACAGTCAAGCATGTATATATATATATATATATATAGATGGACACATGTAACTCTACCGATAAGAATAAAACCTAAAAACTTATGGTTTGTAATCGATGCACAAGGAGATGCCAATGCACTCCACCGACAAGGGATGTCCAAGTTTTTGTCTGATTAATCCAAATCGACCATATGAATGTCCTTCAAGCTCACGAAATAGGTTGGTCGGCCACATAGTCCTCAATAATGAGTGTTGTCTTATATGATTTCAAGGTAACTTAGGGATCGGACAAAATTTTTTCCTATTCTCTTCGTATTGCTAATTGCCAACCCGTGATGATTCTCAAATGTAAAACTGTTCCCCCAAATGATGATTCTCAACCAACAACCAACCCACTAAACTCGTTGTAGCCTCTCTAAGGAGTTAATCTATTTATTAATCATCTTAATTTCGTGTCCTTATGATGTATCGTAATATTTCTTAGAAGTTTTTTTTTTCAAAATTTTATCTTTTTGTCTTTTTAAAAAATTTAGAATTTGGTTACTAATATTCAAATGTTCTAATTTTTAGAAAATTTAAAAAATGAAAAAGACGAAAGACCATAGAACGACGGTGGAGCGGCCAGCCCCCACTACCTTCCGTCGTTCTCAAACTCTCTTTCGTTTTTCTTTATATATACATATATAGACTTGGCACTAAAATAAATCTCTGTAAGGTACAAATGAAGACTGAAGTCACGTGTAAATGAAAAAATTTCAACTCATTTTTGTAACCATTACCCATTATAAAATAAATTAAGTATAAAACAACTCAGACCAAAATGTCTAAGTAGTATAATATATATATATATATATATATATATATATTTCATTTGTTCTTTAAATAGAAAAAAAAGAAAAAAGAGAAAATATTTCACTGGAAAAAAATCATTTTTCACCGAAAAAAAGAAAAATACAGTAATATGCTTAGAGATCCCACACAATGCGTGTGTACAAATACTTGTATCGATCTTGCGACGTGATTGCCAATGAGCCCAAACACGAGGGACAATATAGCAAGATGCTTCATAATATGTATAATAACTACTAAAGAAAATCCCCATGTTGTTACGAACTAATTTCACACTAAAATTATATCTCGAATCCATTCAAGTTACATTAAATTTAAAACTATTTTAATCTAATTTTTTTGAATATAATATATTTGACTATTCATAACATGATCTCCAATAATATTCTTTCATATAGTTTAAATGATCAAATATATGAATTATATCATGATATTTGAGGATTAAATACGGTCGAATGAATTGAAAATATTCTTTTAAATGGAGAGGAACTTAATGAAAACATGGGATTATATAGCATGTAAATTAACATGGCTAAAAGTGAACTTATATATACATAGACATATACATGTATTATTTGGACATGTTGATAGAGTCACGGGGATTAAAAAAAATTGTAAGAAAGTTATAAGGACTTAAATTTTAAAAGTAGGGAAAATCCTTTTCCTTTTTATCATGTTATTCCTTCTTTCCTCAAAATGCCTGAATGAATTGTCCTTGTTTAGGGGAGAAAAAAAAAGTAGGGAAAACAGAAAGGAAAAGTAATCTATTTGATGTGTTCTTCCGGTTGTGTTTGCCTTTGAAAACGTTCCGATTTGTAATGTTGTCATAATAACTTTTTTTCCATGTCAGGTTAATTTTTTAGAAGAGTTTATTGTGCATATCGCATGATTGTTTACTCAATAATGGTAATAAAAGAACTTATGGGTGAACACAATAAAAGAAATTTAAGTTACATTAAGAAGTGCCAAGGTATCATGTCCTTTTCTCTAACATCCCAGATTTCTCGCATGTATTTACATTTCATTACCTGACATTTCAGTATATTTTATAATCGGTTAATTTTATCTTGTTTAAAGTATTGCTTTTACATTTTCAAAAATTCAACTGGGCCTGCCGCAACCTTCCCTTGAAACTTTGCAGCTCAAATCAAATATTTGTATATGTGTTTAATTTAATTATTATAAATTTCAAATATGTCTTTTATTTAGTCAACCTCGCTTCCACTAATCAATTTCACCGCCAGCTCATGCTTTTCACTACACCGCCTTACTCATTCTCTATTTGTAACATTCACTTGTCATCATTTCGGGCAAAACTTAACGGAGGCTTTGGGAGAGCTCGAACACGAGAGAGTTGAGAGAAAATTTTATAAAAATAGAAAACGTTGGTTTTTCGATGTTTGAAGTTTAGAAGACTTGTCGAGGTGAGTAACAAATCGTTGTCGAGTTCAAGCTTTTTGCTATCAGATATATTCCCATTCCAGTAACAAATCGAACCGCAATATCATCGATCTTTCTAACGAATGAGCAGTCCCCCCAAATCACCACGCCAGCTAGATATTTGCTCTATCATGAATTAGAAACATTTTCATAATTGGAGGAAAAGGTGCAGTTGATCAACTCTGTGCTCTTTAGTATGGTCAGCTATTGGTGTTATCACTTTATCCTCCCAAAAAAAGTCATCAAACTTGTGCAACAGAAGTGTCGATCCTTCCTCTGGAAAGGTGTCGAGCAATATGCAGGTGGGGGCAAGATCAGTTGGGAAACCATTTGCCTCCCAAAAGTTGAGGGAGGTCTTGGTATCAAGGATTTAACTCTGTGGAACAAGGTGTGCGTGTTGAAGAACTTATGGTCTCTCCTTATAAATTCGAGCTCTCTCTGGGTGGCTTGGGCAAACAAATACTTAACAAAAGGCCGTAGTCTTTGGTCTTTACGGATGCCTGGAGACTGCTCATGGAATTGGAGGAAATTAATGCAGATTAGAGCTCTCATGTTCCCTTATATTAGATACAAGGTTGGTTCAGGCAAAACTGTGTCCTTTTGGTATGATACCTGGCTACCTGTTGGCCCGTTGATCAAATATTATTACAGAGGACTTCAGTGCTTCCCCTCACTCAGGGAGCATACAACAGTTAGTGCAGTTCTGGTGGAAGGGCAATGGCACTGGCCGAGGAGTTCGGACCCATGAGCTACTTGGATTCGGGATTTGGCCACAGCTCTCGAATCTTCTAACCAGGACAGAGTCTTATGGACCCCTCAGAAGTCTGGACAATTCTCTATTGCAAATGCCTGGCAGTGTCTTAGATCGAGAGGCCCAAAAGTGGAATGGGGGAGTGCAATATGGTTTGATGGACATTTTCCTCGCTCTTCTTTTATTAACTGGCTCAGTGTTCATAATAAACTAGCTACTAAGGACCGGCTATCAAAATGGGGGATTCAGCTTGCGTCAACTGAGTGCGAATTTTGCAGTATGCAGAGGGAGACTCGTGATCACCTCTTTTTTGAATGTCTTGTTACCCAAGGAATTTGGAAAAGTCTGCTAGCTCGAATCGGTTTGCACCGAACTACGGTGAGTTGGAATACGGAAATCAACTGGATTACTTCCCTTCGAGGGAAGAAGCTTGATGTCATTTGCCTAAATCTTCTTTGGACTCACTACATATACTGTATATGGCGAGAGAGGAATGTCAGAATTTACCAAAAGCATATCTCTCTTCCAGCGGCAATAGTTCAGAAGGTTTTTGCAGATGTGAAAGCGAAGCTGAGTGTTTACCCCCGTCTCTCACAAAAAATTGTAAATGCTACTTTAGTCGGTCACATGTTTAACTCTCCTGATTTTGTACACAACTAATTAATTCCCTTTTGGGGTAGAGTTTAGGGTTTAGTCTCTCATGTTGTACTGGGTTAATGGCCTCTGATATAATTACTTTTGATTAATGAAATTTTCCATGCATCCAAAAAAAAACATTTTCATAATTATCATGAGCAATTAAAAAATTAGCATTTTTCTGAGGAAAGTCACTGGGCAAAGTAATCCATAAGAAAACCAACTTGCATTGGGTTCAGGTGGTTCCGGGTTTGGCGACTCTTTCAACATTTTCGATTCGAGTCTTGTGAATAAAGAACACTCATGATTTTGAGCATTCAGTGTCCATTTCTCATATATAGCATGAAAGACGGCAACAAGGGATCTGGCCGGGGACCCCTACTTCCAATTTCTCGAGTTAGGTCCCCTCAGGTTTGATAGGCGTCCAATATATATAGACGTCGCCCAGGACTTCAGGATAGACATGTCAAATGCGTGCAGTATATGTAATATGGACACTGCTAGAACATATAAAAAAACATGTACATATGAAATGGTTTTTTGTGGAATTGGCTCCGTTATCAGCCCAAGACGCCATCATGCATGATACATGTTCGATAGACAATTTTCGTTCTGAATCTTAGTATCCGAAAATCTAATTGGACCCCGACTAATTCAGTCGAGTTTGGTAATAGGTAAAACTCACCCAACATGGATTTTTTATATTCATAATGACTCGAACTCGAGACCTTATTTAAGCGAAATATGTGCCGAATCACTTAAATCAATTGATGTTGGTTGTTCGAATGACAATTTCCAACGCAGCAAGAACGTGTTGCAGAGGTAAAGTAACCAAAAGAATTTAATGCGTGAGAATTAATCAGTTCTCGAGATTCCCCAAAATTATCATGGATCAAATTTATAATAACTATTTTATTCACACAAATTAAGTTTTAGAATACGTATGAGGTTTGCATCAAATCAAATTTATAATAACTATTTTATTCACACAAATTAAGTTTTAGAATACGTATGAGGTTTGCATCAAATCAAATTTATAATAACTATTTGGTTCTCATGCAAAATGTACGTTTTTATACTATTGCGTCGATGATTCCCATGCTGTGTTTTGCAAATAAAAATTCTATAATTGGTAAAATTATCCAAAGAAAACATCGAACTGACCCCTCCCACACACACCCAGGTTGGTTCATGGAAAATTATTCATTCCTATTAAATTACCTCGAAAATAATACATATATACTATAAGGAAGGATAGTCGTAGATAACAAGTCATTAATTGTGTATAATAAATTTGATACACTTTCCATTCTTGTATTTAGAATCTTGTACATAATTACTGTATAAATATCAGTACACAACCTATGAACAGTAGGTTGGATTTCTCCCAAACATTCTAAATCTCTTTATGGTATCAGAGCCCTAGATCGGGCATTATCAATTTTCTTCTTTCTCATCCTTCAATCTTCTTTCCTTCAATTCTCAATCACAGTCCATCGTTTTCAATGGCTGATTCAATCTCTGCCTTAACCAATTCTACCTCTGGAACAATCAATTCCAGTCAACCTCACTCTCTACCTGCAACAGTTTCCACCGAAATAATCAATCCCAATCAGCTCCTACCTCTACCTGCAATAGTCCCCACCATACCGGTTAAGCTAAATGGCAATAATTATTTTTTCTGGCAGGGCATTATGAGTGCACTACTGGAAACTTACGATCTACTTGGCTATGTCGAAGGGGATATTCCAGCTCCAGAGAAAACAATTTCAAGGGATGGTATCATTGTTCCCAATCCAGCTTTCAGGCAGTGGGTAATGAGAGACAAATTTGCTCTTACCTGTATTATGCTTGCTGTGACAGAAGAGATTGGCTGCAATATCGTCGGTCTGAAGACTTCCCGTGAAGCATGGACCGCACTCGAGACTATGTTTCTTGCACAGACAGCAGCTCAGATTGATTTTCTAGAACAACAATGGCGCGATCTGCGAAAAGAAGGCAAGACAGTACTGAAATACATCAATTCAGTGCGACAATTAGCAACAAGATTTGCTCAGATTGGAAAACCAAAATCATCTGAGCAAATTAATCGAGCCATTGTAACAGGTCTCGGGTTAGATTGGGAACCGCTAGTTCTCGCACTCTCTCCGTCTCTCACTGCCATGACAACCGATGAACTTACCAATCTCCTCATTCATAATGAGTCTCGACGCCTTTCTGCCTCCACCGTGACACAATCGGTCATGGCACCGATCTCAGGACTTCTCGGACCACCGCCTGTCGAAGTGCATTACTCCGACGGAAATGGAGGAAAGGGACGTGGTAATTTCAAGGGTGGAAAGAACAAGAACAATGGAGGAAAAGGGAAGAACAAGGGAGGCGGAAACCCTAATTTTGTAGGAGGTGGAAACCCTAGTTTTGGAGGACTGATTTCTGTTAATGGAGGCGGAAACCCTAATTTTGCAGGAAATGGAGGAGGAGGAGGACGCGGATGGCAATCGGGTCAGACCTGGCAATCGAGTCATTTTCATAACCTGGCTTGCAACTCGGCCCAGTATTCGTATCTCTCCAGCCCACCGGTTATTGGGCAGAACATCCAACCTGGCCCATCTCTTCATGGGCCTCCATATGGCACCGGGCCTTCAGCTGCTCCTATTAATAATCTGATTTGTCAGATTTGTAACCGTGTTGGACATTCTGCTATTTTTTGTTAGACTCGTGATGGGCAGGCTCATTTTGCCCAAGCCTCTTCTGCAGGGATCCATGATCTCAACTGGTATGTTGACTCAAGAGCCACTCATCACATCAGCACTGACCTGGCAAATCTGCATGTTCAGGATGATTATCCAACATCGAGCCAGCTGTTCTTAGGAGATGGTAAATCTATACCCGTAGTAACCACGGGTTCTTCTTATTTTCCATCCTATATTCGTCCTCTACACATGAAAAATATTCTTCACTGTCCTAAAATTTCTAAAAATTTACTCTCCATTTCTAAATTCACTCGAGACAATACTTGCTTATTTGAACTTCATCCTGATTTCTTTGTTGTAAAGGACCTTCACACGCACCGGAAGCTAATGCGGGGACCAGTTAAAGATGGCCTGTACTGTTTCCAACCGGAAGACAGATGTACCCGTGTTCCACATACTCTCCTTACTACCTCCAAGTCTGCTACATTGTGGCATCAACGTCTTGGACATCCTTCTTTTCCTATTGTTCGTCGTGCTTTACCTGCGTCTGTTTCATTGAATAATGATGACAGTGGTCATATATGTTTCGCTTGTCAACAAGGGAAAATTGTGAACCGCTCTTTTCCACTTACTCATAATTAAAGCAATGTCTTTCTTGAACTCATTCATACTGATATCTGGGGGCCTACACCTATTACTTCTCATACTGGATATCAATATTATATTCACTTTCTTGATGACTACAACAAATTCTCATGGTTCTATATGATGAAATCCTGCTCCGAAGCCCTGTCTATCTTTCATGCTTTTTGCTTACAGGTCGAAAATCTATTTGGTCGCAAAATCAAATTCCTACAGTCTGATGGAGCTAAGGAATTTCACTCTCACGCCTTTCAAGCTGAACTTCAGAACAATGGCATATTCCATCGTATCTCGTGCCCCCACGTCCCTCAGCAAAATGGCTCTGCAGAACGTAAGCATCGACACATTGTTGAAATGGGACTTACCTTGCTCTTCCATGCCTCTTTACCTCCAAAATTCTGGAATTATGCCTTTGAAACTGCAGTTTACTCATTAATCGTCTTCCTGTTAAATCACTTAAGTTTAAGTCTCCATTTGAGCTTGTCCATGCACGACCTCCAAATTACTCTACCTTAAAGGTTTTCGGGTGTCTTTGCTTTCCCTACCTACGTCCCTATACTCGTCATAAATTAGAGCCTCGGTCTGTCCCTTGTGTTTTCCTTGGTTATCCCACTCATTATCAGGGATATCAATGTCTAGATCCAATATCTGGTCGTATGTTTATATCCTCCCAAGTGATTTTTGATGAGCAGTCCTTCCCATATCGTTCTGGGTCATTTGTCCCGGCGGGTTGCAGACAGACTCCTCTTTCACCCGTACATGCTCCAGGTCCGCCATTATTATCCCCAAATAATACATCTTCTACAGACACATCTTTATTTGACATCCCTCTTCCAGTGTTTCCCGTGCCAATGTCCACTAATAATAAAGGTGATCCTCCTAGAAATACTAGCTCTCCTGAACTTGCAGATTCTCCTGGACATAATGGTGGTGTTACATCTCCGGTTTCTCGAGTCATCAATCAGTCTGATGATTCTACGAACTCTGCACGGGTTGCTCAGGCTAATAATCCTGCTCCTCAGAGGACTCATTCTATGGTAACTAGGTCTCGTGATGGGACTCTTCCTGCTCCTCGTTTTGTCATATCTTGGCATCCAGCTGCCTTCTCTGTTTCTGCTGATCTACAGGAACCCCGTACCTTCTCTAAAGCACAAAAGGATCCACATTGGAGAGCTGCTATGGAAGAGGAGTTCCAAGCTCTTATTAATAATCATACATGGGACCTAGTTCCTGCTTCTCCTTCGAGAAATATCATTGGCTGCAAATGGGTTTACAAGATCCAACAGAAGGCTGATGGCACCATTGATAGGTATAAAGCTCGTCTTGTTGCCAAGGGATTTAATCAGCGGGAAGGTATCGATTATGAAGAGACCTTTAGCCCTGTCATCAAGCCAGTTACCATTAGAGCTGTTCTTTCTATAGCTGTCTCTTTTCGGTGGCCTATCAGACAGCTGGATGTGAAGAATGCTTTTCTCCATGGTCATCTTAGTGAGGAAGTTTATATGAGTCAGCCTCCTGGATTTGTCGATCCTCTCCGTTCGGACCATGTCTGTCGCCTGAGACGCTCTCTCTATGGTCTCAAGCAAGCCCCCCGCGCTTGGTTCCAACGTCTGAGTAATTTTCTTCTAAGCTTGGGATTTATTGGCTCCATTGCAGACTCGTCCCTATTCATCTTACGAAGCAGGACTTACACTATTCTCATTCTTGTGTATGTTGACGACATTATTCTCACGGGAACTCCGGGAGCTCCTTTTGATTCACTAATGACTGCTCTTCATCAGGAGTTTGCGATGAAAGACTTAGGACCGCTCAACTATTTTCTTGGTATGGAGGCTACGTTTGACAAGCCAGGGCTACATCTCACTCAGGCAAAATATATTCATGATATTCTTTTGCGGAGTTCCATGCTGGATTGCAAGCCCATTAGTTCGCCTGTTGCCTCGGGCGCTCGTCTTTCTCTCCATGATGGTGACACTTTTGAGGATCCTTCTCTATATCGGAGTATTGTTGGGAGTCTTCAATATATTTGACTCTCACGAGACCAGACATTGCATTTGCTGTCAACCAAGTATGTCAATTCATGCATACACCTACTACGGTTCACTGGGCGGCGGTAAAGCGCATTCTTCGGTATCTCAAGGGTACTATTACTTATGGACTTCTTTTTAAACCGGGCCCCATATCTTCCCTGCATGGCTTCTCTGATGCAGATTGGGCTGGCAATCCCGATGATCGTCGCTCTGTCAGTGGTTTCGCTATTTTTCGTGGTCCTAATCCGATTTCTTGGAGCTCCAAGAAGCAGCGAACTGTAGCCCGCTCCAGCACCGAGTCAGAGTATAAGAGTCTGGCTAATGCTACTGCCGAAGTTATCTGGATTCAATCCTTACTTTTGGAATTGGGAGTTCGTTTATCTAGTCCACCAATTCTATGGTGTGACAACATCTCAGCTATCTACCTCACAACAAATCCTGTATTTCATGCTCGGACAAAACATATTGAAATTGATTATCATTTTGTACGCGAGCGTGTAACTCAAAGGCAGCTGCTCATCCGCTTCATCAGCACAGATGATCAACTTGCTGACGGTCTTACCAAGGGACTTACTAGTTCTCGCTTCTCGGCACTTAGGTCCAAGCTCAACGTTGCTCCGTCCCTGTTGCGCTTGCGGGGGAGTATAAGGAAGGATAGTCGTAGATAACAAGTCATTAATTGTGTACAATAAATTTGATACACTTTCCATACTTGTATTCAAAATCTTGTACACAATTACTGTATAAATATCAGTACACAACCTATGAATAGTAGGTTCGATAAATTTGATACACTTTCCATACTTGTATTCAAAATCTTGTACACAATTACTGTATAAATATCAGTACACAACCTATGAATAGTAGGTTGGATTTCTCCCAAACATTCTAAATCTCTTTATATACATACATACGTATACATATATATATATATATATACATATATATCTCCTCTTTCTCCCGCTAGGCCCCCTTCCTTTTCCTCAGAGCTTCTCCAACATCGTACATACAATGGCACTGATCCTTACAAAGGAGCTACATTCCCCACTTACGCTGCTCCTTTTAGTATCATATTCGTGCATTGGCTTAGTCCAGGTTGGGCCAATAGCAGTGCAGGCGCAAGGGCCGCTCTTCACTGACTCACGGTGGATCGTGGACGGGGCGGGGCGGCGGGTTAAGCTTGCGTGCGTTAACTGGCCAAGCCACCTCCAGCCCATGCTGGCCGAGGGGCTCAGCAAGCAGCCTGCTGACGTGATCATGAAGAAGATCAAGTCGATGGGATTTAATTGTGTCAGGTTCACTTGGCCTCTCGAGTTGGTCACCAACGGTTCATTGGCTTCCCGCACCGTGAACCAGTCGTTCCAGGGCCTCGGGCTGAGCCAAGCCCTCGCCGGCATTGCAGCCAACAATTCCTGGGCTCCTGATCTTACCCTGATAGATGCTTTTAAGGTATATAGACTGTTCTGAAAAAAGGAAGAACACGTCTATTGATTTATGATATTAAGTCAATGTTACGCTGATAATACTCTCTTTAATATTTAGCCTTACACGTCAAGTGTGATGTTCAAGTGACTCAATGATGAATTGATTTGGCCGTTGCCTGACAGGCAATGCTGGCGAGGTTTCAGCGAAACAATGTGATGATCGTCCTTGATAACCATCTAACTGTACCTGGCTGGTGTTGTCAGTGGAGCGACGGAAATGGATTCTTCGGAGACAAGTTCTTCGATCCCAACCTTTGGGTGAACGGCCTAATTAAGATGGCAAGGTTAGCTACCAGTTTTCCAAACGTCATTGGCATGAGCCTCAGGAACGAGCTTCGCGGCCCAAGATCAAATGTAGACGATTGGTACAAGTACGCATCTACCGTAGTAAAAGATTTATGTATCATTTCAGTAAAATTAATCGCATGTTTTCCCATGTCAATTGTAATTTTCTGAGACCTTGTTAATATTCACACACATTGGGAAAACATTCCTTTTTAATAGGTACATGCAACAAGGCGCGGAGGCGGTACACACCACGAATCCGAATGTCCTAGTGATCCTTTCGGGACTGAACTATGACACGGACCTCTCCTTCCTCCAAAACAGGTCCATCCATGTCTCGTTCGCGAGGAAGCTCGTGTTCGAGGTTCACTGGTATAGTTTCAGCGACGGGCGAAGGTGGACGGCAGGAAACCTCAACGATCTGTGTGGGAACATATCCAGTAGAGTCATGGCCCGGGCTGGCTTCCTCGCCCGCAAGAACCTCAGCCCATTATTCCTAAGTGAGTTCGGGGTGGATGGTCGTGGGACCAATGCAGGTGACAACCGGTACCTGCCCTGCATCTTGGCGATGGCGGCGACGGAGGACTGGGACTTCGCCATATGGGCTCTCCAAGGGAGTTACTATCTCAGGGAAGGGGTGATGGATATGGAAGAGTTCTATGGGCTGTTGGACGACAACTGGAGCAACGTTCGAAACCTCACCTTGTTGACGAGGTTGTCCTCCCTTCAAATTCCTTATAGGGGTAAGTACAAGTTCGGTTTTCCGGCTTTTTTTTATTTGAGTTTGGTATGATTAATGTGTGATATTCGAAATTAACTGCATACAATTTGATGTTGCGATATATTAACTATTAATATAATGTACAGGACTGCCATTGAAACGGATGCACATGATCCTCTTCCACCCGCAGACCGGACTCTGTGTCACAAATGGGCCACCAACCAGGTCACTGCGACTCAGCTCCTGCAGGGCGGCACAGGCGTGGATGTACGGTCCCCAGAGGTTCCTCCAAGCCGAAGGAACCAAATCCTTCCTTCAAGCGGTTGGGCCTCAGAAGCCACCACGACTTGCTCCAAGTTCAACTTCACAATGGGACATGGTATCGAATTCAGGACTGCACCTATCGGCCAAGGCCATGGATGGGAGCACCGTGTGCTTGGATGTAGACGGAAAGGGATTGTTGATTACAAACGCCTGCAAGTGCTTGCAGGGAGATAAGTCGTGCGACCCCACGAGCCAGTGGTTCGGATTGGTCCAGAGCAACACGGTTTGATTAGAGTGCTTCTAGGAATTAATATCCTCATCGAAGTTTAAGCACATGAATGCAAATCGGCGTTGAATATCATTTGTCATAAGGGAAATTATATGCCCCGATCCACTTGTTTCAGCAATTTAGAGTGTGTTTGTTTTCTGAAATTTTTTTTATCTCAATTCCACTTATCTTCAATTCAACATCATAATCATTACTTTTTTTCATTTTTAAAATTTTTTTAACCATTCAATTCAATTTTTAATATTAAATTCTCTCAACTATTCATTACTTTTTCACAATTCAACAACACAATCATTACTTAATCATTGTTTTCTCTCAATTATTTATTATTTTTTCACACTTTTTCTCATAATTCAACAATACAATAATTACAAAACAATTAAAACCAAAACTCAACTCAACTCAACTCTAAATTCAAACGCACTCTTAATTAGTGAGATGGGCTCAGAACTTGGAAGAAATTTGGGTCCTGGCCCATTACTTCCAACGGAGTTCTAGGCCGAGGCGGCGAGACCCACACCTTAGTCGTAAAACCAAGTCGCCCGGGCCACCACCACCCCTCTCTCCGTCCTCCCTTACTCTCTTCGAGGAGGGGGAGGGGAGAGCAAATTCTCGGTAGCGGGGGCCTGAAAACCGACCATCACCGCTGATCTCCTTTTTTCCAATTTTTTTGATGGTACATTTGATATTCAAGAGGAGAGTGAGAATGGGACATCTTGTCATTTTCTCTCAAAATATTATCTTAATCACTTCAAAGGCAGCCCGTGACTAGAATATAATCCTTATCACTATTTTCTTGCCATAGAAAATGAGATAATCCTTATCCAAAATCAACCTCAGTCTATGATTCTCATTCATTCTCTTTTTCGGTTACAAGACACGCTCTAAATTTAATACAATAAAATGAAATCTTAATAACTAATAAATGGATATAATTAATTTCACCACGCGAATCGAATTTGCAACCTCATGATTAAACAGTGAGAGCGTCATTGCGCTACATCCTTTTTCCAATGCATTTTTATTTTGTGGATAAACGTTCTCTAATTGGCAAAATTATCCAAAGAGAACATCGTATTATCCCTCCAACACTCACCAGGTTGGTCCATTGAACATAATCATTTCTGTAAGATTTCCTCGAAAACGATATATATAGCTCCACATTGGCGCATCCTAAAATCATATTCTCATTTTCACTCCCTAACTTTCCTCTTTTACTGAAAAAGCCCCCTTTCTTTTCCCTTAGAACCCTCCTTAGCTGACAATGATCCACAGAGCCAATTGTATGCAATGGAACTGCTTCTTCCCGAGTCCCTGCTTATGATGTTTGTGTTCGCATCATATTTGTGCATCGAATCAGTCCATGTCGAGCCCATTGCAGTGCAAGTGCATAGGTCACTCTTTGGCAAACTTGCAGTGGATCGTGGACGGGAAGGGTGGTGGGCAAAGCTTGCGTGCGTCGACTGGCCGAGCCATCTCCAGCCCGTGTTGGCCGAAGGGCTCAATAAGCAACCCGTTGATAATATCATCGAGAAGATTAAGCTCATGGGGTTCAACTGCGTCAGCTGGTTCACTTGGCCAGTCGAGTTGGCTATTAATGAAACGTTAAATCAACTAACCATGAAGGAGTCATTCACGGGCCTCAGGTTGGCGCCGCAGGCCCTCGCTAATATCGAGGCCAGGAATCCATGGGCCTCTAATCTTATACTTGGATGCTTTCCGATCGGGTACATGAAATAGAGAATCCATATCATCTCTCATAAGTGTAAGCTCACAGCATATCTTTGTTGATACTTTATACTTACTACCCGGCTTTTGCGTTGCAGACGATGATAAAAGCCTTTAAGAAAAACAAGGTGATGGTCATCCTTGATAACCACGTAACGTTACCTGATTGGTGCTGTGCGTGGCCTGGATAATGGAAATATATTCTTCGGAACCACATTCTTCGAACCCCCCGCTTTGGATCGATGGCCTATGGATGGCCACATTAGCTACCCAATATTCCAATATGTCATTGGCATGAGCCTTAGAAATGAGCTTCTCGTGGCCCAAAATCAGATTAGTGTAGATGACTAGTGTATGTGAACATGCAATTCATCTTCATATTCTCGATATTAACTTGATTTCTCAAAACTTGCACGTGTCAAAGGAGTCATAGCACCCGACATGGCATGAAGGGATCGGAGGGCCCCTAGTCAGTTTCTAGAGTTATTGCTCCTTTGGTTCAACAGGCATCCAACCTAGACGTAGTCGGGACTTCGGGAAATACATTTCATATGCGTGTATATGTAATACGGATATCAATGTTAGATCATATCAAGAATATGCACCAAGGATATGCACCCATCAAATGTTCTTCGGGAATCATGCAAGATGCATGCCCACTGACAATTAATTAAAAGTATATGACATTGCAGAAACAATAGGATTGTCAGCGCCATAAGACTTCTTCCTTCCGACAATAATCGAGGTGCAAGTTTGACTCCATAACACCAGGATTCCTATCCAATATCCATTCCGTTATTCCTTTATCCCTGAGTCTGCTCCCAGGCATTCCATCATAAATATATGTGTGTGTGCGCGCGCGTGTGTAGAAGTATGAAAAACCAATTTTAAATATGTCAAGATACTTATAAAAATGTTGTAGTAAATCAAATTTCTAGCCGGGGTAATAATCTGAAGGACCACTCGTATGTTAGAAAGATCTATGGTTTTGGTTCGATTTGTTATCGATTTTGGAAATAATTGATGGGAAATTAAGAGGTTAAGAGCTCATAAGGCTAAGGCAACGTTAATGATGTATTCAACTAATTTGTGCTTTGGAAAAGATTAGTGAACATATATATAGTAACTCCTTTATGGAATATTTCGAATACTATGTTCCACGTGCTATATATCTCGAGAACTTATCCCGATTCGTTAACATTCTTTCGATTTCGTTATCTCTATAAGCAAATTCTTCTCGTGTTAAAACATAATTAATTGGGTCAGTTTGGTTTCATGATCAAATTTTAGAATCATGATTTCGATTTTAACTCTACCCACTACACAACAAATACACACGTTTCCCAAGTCAAATTTATAATACCATCTCATTTGTCTTTTTCCACAATCAAAATCAAAATCAAAATCAAAATTACTTTAACTCTAAAACCAAACGCCCCCTTAGCCCTGTTTGGATTCAGGAACAAAAAATTTTAACTTTAACTTTAACTTTAACTCAACACTCTACACAACAAAAACACACATTTTCTAAGTCAAAAATTTTAACTTTAACTTTAACTCAACACACTACACAACAAAAACACACGTTTTTCAAGTCAAATTTATAATCACATCTCATATGTCCTTTTCCACAATCAAAATTAAAATCAAAATCAAAGTTATTTTAACTCTGAATTCAAACGCACCTTTAATTTCTGTCTTTTAGATGGACCGCAGCGAGGATTCGTCTCAGCTTAGCTGAGGACTACTCGTATATGGCATGTAATTCATCTTCATATTCTCGATATTAACTTGATTCACGGAGTTTTCCATCTCAATTGCTGTTCCTATAAGGCTGAATTCCTGTAGTGGTGATTCTAGTTAGTTGATCAGCTATCGCTCCTTAGGTTGGTTCAACAGGCATCCAACATAGGCATAGTCGGGACTCTATGAAAGACATTTCTTATGCCCATCTAATGTGCCTCCGGAAGAGACCAAGCTATTGGCCCAAGATTCAATCACGCAAGATGCATGCCGACTGACAATTGATGCCTAAACAGACAACAAGAATTTGTCACAGAGCTAACGAGACCAAAGGAATTAATGTTAATGGATTGGGATTAGTTAGACATTTACTCTTTTAACCATATCTTTTATTATTATAGAGTAGTCAAATCTATATATATATATATATAGAATTTTTAAAATTATGAATATTTATTTACTATTGAAAAAAGTTATTTGAAGAATATATTCTTCTTCGTATTTGCTACTGTTAATTAAAATAATATGTTACTTTAATTAATTTTATTTAAGATATTAATCTATGAATTATTAAGACAGTTAAACTTTTATCCCTATTTATTATAATGTAGTCGAGTTTATATATATATATATATATATATAGATAGATAGATAGATTGCTAATATTAATTACAATAATATCTACTATTAATTAATTTTTATTTAAGCTATTAATTAATACATATATATAAGTATAATTGTATTCTGTTGTAATAAATTCTCCCTCATTAATAGAAAAAATTATTTAAATAATATATTAAAAATTTAATAGAATTGATTTAATCAAATCAAGCCCCATTATTAAAACCCAATATCTTCTCGACTTATTAGAAAAAGGCCCAATTCAAAAATTAAGTTACGATTAAGTGTACTAACAATTAATTATTTAATTAGATATTAACCTAATTTATATTATTATAAGCGCAAAATTATAGTAATATATGAAATTATGGTAATATAAAAAAATAAGATAAATATTGTTATCAATTTTTTCATTTATTAATTTACATAAACAGTTTTGTAAATATCTATATAAATATGTATATCATGCAATTATTAGATAAATATATAATGCATTGAGACCATTAGTGGGAAAATATTCGTAGAACCATTGAAAATTGATCTAATTTTATTAAATTATAGAATGAAACTTCAAATTAACTTCAAGCATATTTTATATAAAAAAAAACAAAAATTATATATTTGAAATAAGAATGCCATCAAATTTATATTTAAAGTACGTAACCAACTTTATTTGAATATCTGTTAAAATAGGCATACTATACATTGATCGATTAGATAAATATATAATGCATCGAGACTATTAATTAAAAATATTTATTGAACCATTTAAAATTATTCTAATTCTATTAATTGATTATCGAATGAAACTTCAAATTAACTTTCAACATATTTTAATTGTTAAAAGAAATTATATATATGTGTTAAAAATGAACATATATATAAAACCCCAAATGATATAAACACTACAAAAAAAATTGATGATATATAGAATTTCTAAAATTATCATGATCCTATAAAAGAACAAATTTATAATATAATGTTATTAACTGATAAAAAATAAAAATAAAAAATAAAGATAAGGATGTTATAAATGATGTTTTAAAAATGCAAATTTATATTCTATTTACAAAACTTAATATATGTGATAGATTTATAGTAACGGTTAATTTAAAATGTGATGCATATTAATTGAATATAAATTATTTTTGTAATAAGTTCTATTGAAAAATAGTTGAAGATTATCATTTATATTAAAATTAAAAATTGAAAATTATTATTATTCTTATATGATAATTCATGTTTAAAAATATAAATAACTACGATAAATAGATATATATATATATATATATAAACATGAACCCGTGCAATGCACGAGACAAAGAAACTAGTGATAGTAAGATATTTACTCTTTTATTTCCATTTATTATAGTGTAGTCAAGTTTATATATATATATATATAGAGAGATAGACTGTCTTCATATATTATATATATAATAATAATAACTTTCATAATAATTGATGCACTTATTAACCATATTTATTACAGAGATAATCAACTTTCATTACCAGTGTTATCAGAACCGGACCGGACCGGGCGGTTCGACCGGTCGGACCGGAAACCGGACCCTTGTTCGGTCCGATTAGCTTAAAAACCGAAAATGCACAAACAGACCGGTGAACCTAAAAAACCGGCCGGTTTTTTGTTAAACCCATCGAACCCATTCGAACCGGCCGGTTGCATGGGTTCAGAATTTTTAAAGGAAATTCGAAATCTCCCGACCCTAACCGAAATCAAAATCAAAATCGATTGAAACCGTAGCCGCCTTCATCTTCAATCTTCACTGTCTTCCTTCTGCTTGAGGCCGAGCTTGGTGGTGACGATGGAGAAATGGTCCTGGGCGGTCTTGATGAGGACGTAGAAGTAGAAAAGGAGGAAGAGGGAGAGGGATGGGGTGGAGAGGAGGGAGTTATGGCGGAAGATGTAGTAATGGAAGCCGAAGTAGTTGATGATGCCATCACTGCGCTTGACCGAAGAACGAGATTTGGGGCTGTTGAATAGTCCCTCGTGAGGAGGAGCTATGCGAGAAGAATGGGTCGGTGGGGAGATGAAGAGGAAGAGTGAGAAGAAAGAGACACAAGGCCGCAGGTTTCAGTTCTCCCGTTTATGTGGGGGTAGGAACTGGGTTTTCTCAGGTGAGCTCGAGCTCGTATTCCGTTTCCGAATTCCACCTCTCATCTGGTTGATTTTGTCCGTTGGGTGGTTTCTTTTCTGGGAAAGATCCGTCCTTTCTGTAGGTTTCATGTCCTCTGCTTGTCGCTCTGTGTTTGTCTGGTTCTTCCGCTGCTCTATTTCAGCCTGACTCAGCTCAGAGATTCAGTGATTAAGAAATGGTGGCAATTGTGTTTACTGAATTAATTAAAAATAAAAGATTTTTCATTTTGTTGGGTGTCCCAATTTCAATCCACTTCTTGCTTACTTTAGTCCATAGTATGATTTCCATAAATGGGAGGAAGACAACCTCTTGGAGTGAACGACAAGCCCCCGGCTGCCACCAATTTCATCCTCTTTGATCTCTACAATTCCTTCTCCTCAGTGCTCAATCCCAAAGGTACTCATCTCTCAACAACTTGCAACTATGCATACAATCGACATTTGTATATATGTCTTATACATGTAATGTAGTTGTCAACCGTATGCTGATGTCTTTTTGGTCTGTAGGAAATTCGACATTTCAGAACCTGCTAAAGCCGTGTTGCGTCGGCACAGGGTCTGCTCAAATCCTGAGCGTAGATAGTAAAACGGGGGAGAAGAAGTATGGTGTCTGCTCAAATCCTGAGCGTGCCTTCTTCTGGGACATGGTCCATCCTACACAAGAGGGATGGAGGGCACTTAGCAAAAAAAAAAAAAGAGGGATGGAGGGCTGTATTCTCCCAATTGATGAACCCTCTTCAACAACTCTTTAAGGACATATGAATCATTAATCAGCTAGCATCAATTCATGTTTGTTCGGATTAATGTAATAACAACTTACTCCTCTTTCCTTCTATGTCTCCATCCTTTCCATGTCAAAAGAAATCTAATATTCTATCTTTTCTTGTATTTTTCAATTTTTTTGACACATATTAATTATTATCTAATATTTATTACTATTTTCTTATATTTTATGTTATTTTCTTAAAATAATAAATATTTATTTATTTTATAATTAAACATGCGGTCCGACCCGTCGAACCCCCGGTTGAACCCATAAACCCATGAACCCATACCTCGGCCGGTTCGATGTCTGGTCCGGTTCTGATAACACTGTTCATTACATATTATATATTATTTCTATATTAATATTATATTTACATATTGTCTCTATAT
Source organism: Punica granatum (assembly GCF_007655135.1). Classification (NCBI taxonomy): domain Eukaryota; kingdom Viridiplantae; phylum Streptophyta; class Magnoliopsida; order Myrtales; family Lythraceae; genus Punica; species Punica granatum. The sequence goes on from NC_045132.1 coordinate 23,021,629, forward strand.
ATTATTTTTTAATTATAAATTTAACAACAATTATTCCATTTATTCACCTTTCATATTTGCTTATTGTCTTCATATATTTATTTATAGGGTAAATTGCACTGGTGGTTCAAAAAGTTTAACAAATGTTTCAATATGGTACAAAAAGTTTTTTTTGCTACTTGATGGTACAAAATGTTTCAAAGTTGTTTGAGTATAGTACAAACCGTCATCTCGCCATCGACGTCGTTAAGTCGATGCTGATTGTGCAAAATCGGTTTTTGTGGGACGTTACATGATAGTGCAAAATGTTTTGAAGTTGTAACTTAATAGTGCAAAATGTTTTACGTAAGTTACATGATGGTGCAAAGTTTACAGTCTTGTAAAGGACGGCTTGACGGCGTTAATGACGAGATGACGGTTTGTACTATATTGAAATAACTTTGAAACATATTGTACCATCAAGTAGCAAAAAAAACTTTTTGTACTATATTGAAATATTTATAAAATTTTTTGAACCACTAGTGCAATTTATCATTATTTATAATGATAACTTTTAGAATAATTGTTGCATTTATTAACCATATAGACTACACAGGTAGTCATTTTTACTACAAATAATATTACATGATGTACTAGAATTATAAGTAATTTAATTACTTATAATTTTAAAACTATATTATATATATATATATGGACAAATACATTCTGAGTATGTATATATATGTGTGTGTATAGCGCGCTCCACCCCTCCCTGAAAAATTCATATTCGGATGATCTTTCGGGTTACCACACCCCCATTTTCTACTCCTTAATTTCCTTGAGCTTTGCCCCGTTTCCTGCCCCCAAAAAAATAAAAAAATAAAAAATAAAATCATATTCTTATTTTCAATCCCTAACTTCTCCTCTTTCTCCGACAAGGCCCCCGTCGGGCCCTTTCTTTTCATCAGAGCTCTACTCAATTGATTTCAGCCTACAAAGATCCATAGAACAATAATTGTATGCAATAGAGCTGCTTCTTTCCAAGGCCCTACTTATGCTGTTCGTTTTCATGTCATATTCGTGTATCGGCTCAGTCCAAGTCGGGCCCATAGCAGCACAAGCACAGGGGCCGCTCTTCACTGATGCACAATGGATAGTGGACGGGGCATGGCGTCGGGTAAAGCTTGCGTGCGTGAATTGGCTGAGCCACCTCCAGCCCGTGCCAGGTGAGGGGCTTGACAAGCAGCCTGCCGATGGGATCATGAACAAGATTAAGTCGATGGGATTTAACTGCGTCAGGTTCACTTGGCCACTCGAGTTGGTCACTAACAGCTTGTTGGCTTCCCTCACCGTGAAGCAGTCATTCCAGGGCCTCGGGCTGAGCCAAGCCCTCACAGGCATTACAGCCAGTAACTCCTGGGCTCCTGATCTTACCCTCATAGATGCTTTTAAGGTACCGTAATATGATTTACAATATTTTTTTTAAGGTATGATTTATGATTGCTCTTAAATGTTAAGCTATAAAGTTACTTGAACGATGAATAATTATTTAAATGGTTTCTTTGGATAATGATTCCGGTTCCACTGCTGTCGTGCTTCACAGGCAATGACGGAAATGGATTCTTCGGAGATTGGTTCTTCGATCCCAACCTTTGGGTGAACGGCCTAAGTAAGATGGCCACGATAGCTACTGGTTTTTCCAACGTCATTGGCATGAGCCTTAGAAACGAGCTTCGTGGCCCAAGATCAAATGTAGACGATTGGTACAAGTACGTCTAGCATGGCAATATTATCTCAAGAATATTGCACGTTATGTCATGTCATATTATGATTTCCTGCGACCTGTTGGGAAATATTCCCTTGTTGAACAGAGGTACATGCAACAAGGTGCAGAGGCAGTGCATGCGGCGAACCCAAATGTCCTGGTTATCCTTTCAGGACTGGACTTTGACAAAGACGTTTCTTTCCTCCAGAGCAGATCTATCCAGGTCTCATTCATGAGGAAGCTCGTGTTTGAGGTTCACTGGTACAGTTACAATGAGGCCGGGTGGACGGCTGGAAACCTTAACGATGTGTGCGGGAAAATGTCTAGTAGAGTCATGGGCAGGGCTGGCTTCCTCGCCCAAAAGAACCTCAGCCCATTGTTTCTAAGTGAGTTTGGGGTGGATGCCCGTGGGACCAATGCGGACGACAACCGGTACCTGAGCTACATCATGGCCATGGCGGCGGCAGGGGACTGGGACTTTGCTGTGTGGGGACTCCATGGGAGCTACTTTCTCAGGGAAGGTATGGTGGGTATGGAGGAGCTCTACGGGCTGTTGGACTATAACTGGAACAACGTTCGAAACCGACCTTATTGAGTGGGTTGTCCTCCCTTCAAATTCCTTTTAGAGGTATGCCCATGTTCGATTTCTGGCTTCTTTTTTTTTGGATTTGGTATGATTAGTGTGCGATATTTTAAATAAACTGTGTATCATTCGAAATTGTGATATATTCACAATCAATAAGCAGGACTGCAATTGCAACGGCTGCACATGATACTCTTCCACCTGCAGACCGGCCTCTGCATCACAGATGGGCCACCAGCCAGGTCTTTGTGGCTGGGCTCCTGCACGGCAGCACAGGCATGGCTGCGCAGGCCCCAGGGATTCCTCCAAGCCAAAGGGACCAAATCCTTCCTCCGAGCAAAAGGGCTTCAGAAGCCACCAGAAGTGTTCTCCCAGTCGAGTTTCCCAGTGGACCAGGATATCCAAGTCGAGGCTGCACCTATCGGCCACAGCCATGGATGGGAGCACCGTGTGCTTGGACGTAGACAGTAAGGGATATTTAGTCACCAATGCGTGCAAGTGCTTGGAGGGCGATACGCGAGCCAGTGGTTCACATTGGTCCAAAGCACCACGGTGTGATTAGAATGCTTCTAGGAATTAACAGCCATATCGAGGGGTCGTTTATGTTGTCAACACATGAATATAAATGGGCGTCGAATATTATTTTGTCAAGGGAAGTTATATATCCTATCCCGATCCACTTTTTTCCGCAATTTAGTGAAATGGGCTGAGAACTTGGAATAAATGTGGACCCTGATCCATAACTTGCTATGGAGTACTAGGCCCAGCTTACACCTTTGTCGTCGACCCTGATCCATAACTTGCTAAGAATCTAGAAACATTTCCCGAAAAACAAATTTTGGAGAAAGAATTTCACACCTTTGATCAACAACCGATTGTTTGGATTGCCGATTCAAGAGGAGTTACGGAGAATTATCATATAAGCTTATATTATAACCTTTCATAACCACCTCGCGCGATCTAAAAAGTTGTAAAAGTTCCCGCTGTTTATGAAAATATATCAGATATAATCCATTTGAAAGTGATCCAGTCACATTTGAGCATGTCAATAAACCATAATGAAGCCGAAGTCACAGAGTTGGTTGACTCGACTGCTGCATTTTGTTCGAATCATATAGTTCATCATCCCCAGGGCTGGTCCTAATCTATCCATTTCGACAATTGCTTAGCCTTGTCGGGGGAGTTTATCTTTCATTTCTTTGCTTGGATGTTTAACTATCTTTTTAGGATAGAAAAGTGCATTATCCTCTTGTATTTCCATACACTTTCAGAATTTCCTCAACATCGTTACTATCGTCAATATCATCAGCATAATTATTAATATAAAAAAGAGTGTATACTTATGATGAACTTGGTAAATTTCATTGTAATGAAAGGAAGATACTACGTAGTTTGTCCACAAGTATTTGACCAAACTGGATTGTCCAGTGAGTCTCTTTAAAAATTTCAATTCGATGGAGAAAATCATTGATTGGAAGACTTTTACCTATTTGTGGGCTGACCCAATTCGAATTGGATTAGTCGAAATCCATTGGACTTTTGGTAGTAGGGTGCACACCAAAAATTTCAATTGGATTTATTCGGTTCTCATTACTTCATATGGTTTCCAATCCATAACGAATCTTTTAGGTTAGATGAGGACAATTTCTACCTTTAATTGCAAGCTTAAACTTTATTCAATTCCATATATCCTTCTTCCACTCATCAAAGTAAAGAATTTGAATTGGTGAAAGTGCTGCTATTTAAATCCATGGAAACAATTTAATTTGCACGAGACAAAGATATAATAACAACCTGATTGACGTAGCCGTAGCAGTTAGCTCATTGTGTGTTTGGTGTCATTTTTTCAACCATAACGTCTTCACATAACCAATCCATCCTATGATATTATTTTTTTCCCCTAAATCCACGATTGTGGTTTTGTTTTTCGTCTCTCGTGGAAGTCATCAGATTCAACTTTCTGTGAACTCAACCAACCCAGCACCTAAATCTGAGACACGGGTACGAGAATACCGACAGCGAATAATATATTATTGTCGATGATATCAGCTCGAAGCTCGGTCCCCTGCTGATGCGAAGGACGAAAGGAAATGCTGCGGAAAGTTCCGGCCTTTTTGCCCCGTGAGTGAACAGAATCAGAAGGATGCTCAATTCCTTTGGAGCAAGTCTTGGCTGTTTCTTGAAAGCTGCGGTATTGATTGAAACTACCCCAACTTGAATATGAAGAAGATTGGTTTTATTTTTTAGTAAAACTGTCATTCATCCGCCCTCTTCCCTTCAATTACGGATCTTTTCGAATTTGGTCATCTTTGCATGTGCTTTGCCCTGGAACTCGTGAAACCTTATATATTTAACCAGACCTTAGGAGCTGTTCCAAACATCCTTAAAATGGTCTCAATGAAGCCTCTGGTCACCTACTTCTTGCCTACATTCGTCCTAGCCTTGTTCACACCGTATGGATGTTCGTCGGTGTCGGCTCTGCCTCTGTTCACCGATTCCCGGTGGATAGTCAATGGAGATGGCCAGAGAGTTAAGCTGGCTTGCGTGAACTGGGCGGCACACCTCGAACCTGTTGTTGCAGAGGGTCTGAGCAAGCAGCCCGTGGACTCAATCTCTGCGCGGATTGCTTCATTGGGGTTCAACTGCGTGAGACTCACTTGGCCTCTCTTTCTCATCACCAACGATTCGTTGGGTTCCACGACAGTGAGACAGTCATTTCAGCACCTCGGCCTCGATGATGCAATTGGGGGCATTCAGGAGTATAATCCGTCCTTCTTGAGCATGACTCTCCTAGATGCTTTCCAGGTAATTTCCATACGAGCCATGTAGTTGTTCTTTCCGACAGTAGTTCCAGTCGTTAACATAGAGGTTGATTTAGGCAGTTGTGTCCAGCCTTGCACGGAAGGATTTAATGGTCATTCTGGACAACCACATTAGCAAGCCGGGATGGTGCTGCAGTGACAATGACGGAAATGGGTTTTTTGGAGACCAATACTTCCAACCCCGCGTCTGGATTGAGGGTCTAGGGCGGATTGCTACAATGTTCCATGGCGTTCCCAATGTTGTTGGTGTCAGCTTGAGGAATGAGCTCCGTGGCCGGAGACAGAATGTGCAAGACTGGTTCAGGTAATTGTTCACCTAATGCTTTACAAAAACTCGATAGTCGTTCTGTGCACAAAAGATTGTAAGTAGTATCATAAATGCATGTAAAAAGTTTATTCACGTGCTAACGAGCCTTGTCCAGCATCGGGAGACTGGAATAGGAATGTTACTCAAGGGTAATAGGGGTTTTGCCGACTCTTGAAATTAGAAATTGCGCTGAGATCATCCATATCAAGCACAGCACGGCTTAGTAGAATTGGATGCTTGGGTATTTGAACTTTTCAAGTTCATTGTCTTCCTTCACTGCGTGGGATAGGTATATGCAAGAAGCAGCAGAAGCGGTCCATTCAGCGAATCCAAACCTCCTCGTCATCATCTCTGGCCTTCACTATGACAGCAGCTTCTCCTTCCTCATAGACCGATCTATAAACCTCACATTCGGCAGGAAACTAGTCTTTGAGCTGCATTGGTATTCATTCACAAGCGGGAGAAGAGCCTGGAGGAAGGAGAATGCCAATAAGGTGTGCGGGAATGTGATAGACGAGATCATGAACAGAGCCGGGTTCTTGTTGGAGCAGGGGTACCCGCTCTTCATGAGTGAATTTGGAGGAGACCAGAGCGGCAACAAGATAAATGATAATCGGTACTTGAATTGCTTCCTTGGGTTGGCAGCGGAACTCGACGTCGATTGGGCGCTTTGGACGGTTGTCGGGAGTTATTATCTGAGAGGGGGGAAGAATGAGTTTGATGAACCTTATGGTGTACTGAATGCCAACTTTTCAGGAGTTCGAAATCCCGACTTCGTACAGAGGCTCTCTGCCCTCCAAGCTCCTTTTCAAGGTACTCTACTCCTTTTCACTGATTCAATGAAAGATTTCAGCAAACTCCAGCTACACTTGTCCCATTTGCACGACGGAATGACCAGAAATGGAATCGAATTATGGACAAACCATATTGTTGTGGAATTGCATACACAGCAAGTGGGACGTAATATTTGAAATATTCCAATGTTCGCTAATCTTTGTATACATGTTCAGATTCATCGGAAGATACTGCGCGCAAAGTAATCTTCCATCCCCAGACGGGTCTGTGCATCCGGAGGAAATCAAACCTCGGGCCTCTGCAATTGGGCCCTTGTGCCGAGACTGAGACATGGAAATACACGCCACAGAAGACTCTTATGATCACAGGAACATACTTCTGTTTGCAAGCGGATCAGCCTGGTGAGCCCGCGAAGCTCGGGACGATCTGCACCAATTCCAACTCGAGATGGGACACCATCTCAGACTCCGATATGCACCTTTCATCTAAAGTCGAGAACGAGACTGTTTGCTTGGACATAGACTCTAGTAAGACCATCATCACCAATACCTGCAAGTGCTTGAGCGGGGACAGTTCATGCGATCCGGCAAGTCAGTGGTTCAGATTCATTACTAGTTCAGGTTCGGGTACCAAGAGACCTGCCCTCTAACTGATCTATATTGAGTTTTTGTTCGGCCTCCCGAAGATGAGGTCGGACATTGCCCGATCTGGAAGAAATTCTTTGCAGGCAGTTAATTTTGCGTGGTTAGCTCCTTTTCTGATATAAACTGTCCATAATCAATCACGCAGCCGTGCTATTTATAATTAAATCCAAGAAAATTTTATTTAAATACAGCAAAATTACATATTCATTTAACGTATCAGAAGTAGGGCACAGTTAATCCCCCCCTCCCCCAAAAAAAAAGATAAATATAAAATTTAAGATGATTAGGAAATTTGTTTGTCTCTTAATCTCGAATTCAAATCCTACTAAGAGGTCGCTAAATTAATCCCCACAACTTCGTCAAACATTACGGTTTCACATTGCACGATATCGAGCTCTAGTCACCATCCCAATGCTTGCCCCTGTCATCCAATCAATACGACGACGCTATCATTAGTTCAATTCCACACATCGACAGAACACGTGCATCAAACAATAAACACAGCAAATCGAGCAATGGATAAAGCCTGAGTTTTCAGGATAGTTGAAATATGGTCCCTCCGAGCGAAATTTAATAGTCCAGTGGGAACAAAAGTGCTGCATGTTATATATATCAGAGTTCATTACATTTAATTCTGCAGTCCTTTCATTTAAATGGGACTGTTGGATAATTGGTAGTTCGTTTCGTTGCACAATGTGACATATGATAATGGAGGAAAAATATACTTTCTCCTAGAAAATTAAACCCTTCATATCCTTATATATATATATATAATCTAATATTATTATTTAAATTTAAATGAAAATTCAATTTTGTACTATCATTTTATTTATAGATTGTGATAGAAAAGTCAAAAGAATCATTCATTTTTACTTTAAATATGATAAGATTTAAAATAAAAGATAGAAGTTAAAGACAATAACGTCGTGCAATGACGCACGCTCTCGGTAATCAAGAGGTTTCAAGTTTAATATTTATGAAATTATTCATATCAATTTATTACTTATTAAGATTTCTATTCATTGTATTAAATTCACAGACTTCCTTTGTAATAATAATTAAAAAAAAACCATAACATCCTCATGCCGCTAATCTCCTCTTAGCCTCTCAATCCCACACGTTCTATTGCATTAATTTTTACTTGTTTTTCAAATTTTATCTCCAATTAATTTTTTCCTCTACATGGGTAAATTTCTAGTTTAAATATGATGATATAATTTAAAGTTAAAAAAAAAGGAAATAGTTGAATGGTAATATTGTCCATTTAATATTATTCTCCTTTTCTCTATGTGTTAACCCTGTCCTCTTTATTTTTTGCTCTCCCTTAATCTCTTAATTCCACATGTTCTATCACATTATTATTTTATTTTTTTTCAAATTCTATCTTCAATTTTTTTTTTAATGTTTCTTATCCTCAATTTTTTTTCTTCCTCTTTCGAATCAATTCATCCATGAGGGTATTGGAAAGAAAAATCATTGAAAATGAAATGCGGTATTCACGGATTAGGCCGTCTATGCATGGGTGAGTTTCTAATATCCTACTTAGTTTCAAGAAATTTGGCGAAATAATTTTTTTTTCCCTTTTCCAGCTAATATTATTGTGGAACACGGGCTAAATATCATAACCAGTTATTGGTTTTGTTGCCTAACAAACCAATCCCACATTATAAAAATATAATTTACAAGGTCAGAAATATTTATTTTTACATAATATGATCGTTGGGTTCCCAAAGATGATCCAACAGTTCATGCATCATTTACAAACTAGATATGCGTGCTTCGTTCCAATAGGGGACAATTAGAATGAACACACAACCAAATTTGAACCAGGAAAAATTAAAAACGACTTACTTGAATACGAAATTTACGCACGAACGAATTGCATCATAGGCAACCTGTCCGGTAAGCATTATATGTTGCAACAAGAAGTTACATCGAGAAATTGCCGGTGATGAACTTGATAGTAAACATGTCGAGGTCTACAATGTCACAGGTTCGATCTGGGCTGCACGGTCACGGGCAGCCCGTACTTCATGTAGAGTGTGGTGGTCATCTTTGGGATTGCACAGGAGCCCTTGGCCACCCTGATGGAGTACCTTAGGAGCACCGAGGCCGCCACCATCTTCATTTGCATGTACGCGAACTTCTTCCCGATGCACAGCCTCGGCCCCGCGTTGAACACCGCGTACTTGAACGGGCTCTCGCCCACAAACTCCCCATCTCTCATCCACCTCTCCGGCTTGAACTCCAAGCAGTCCTTCCCCCATAGGTTCTCCATCCTCGCCATTGAGAAGATGCAATACAGAACCCGGGCGCCCTTCTTCACGACTGCACCATCCGGAAGCACGTCGTCCTCCAACACCTCCTTTATCTCCATCGGAACGGCAGGGTACAGCCTCAGGGACTCGGACAATGCCGCTTGCAAGTAAACCATCTTGTTCAATTCTTGTGTCGTAAAGACCACTTCCTCCGACGATGATTTTTCTTTGTTTGCAGTCCCACGGAGGGATAGGATCTCCTGGAGCTCATGCAGGATCCTAGACTCGACATCTGGGTGTTCATAGACTAGCCAGAAGAACCACACCAGAGCGACAGAGCTCGTGTCCCGCCCTGCAAGTATGAAACTCACGCAGAAATCCATAAGGAACCTGTCGGAGAAGTTATCTGGCCGTTCCATGAGCCTGGACAGGAGGTCAGAGCGGTCGCGCAAGCTCCCGAGCTTGGTCCTTTCGGCCCGTCGGTCTTGGACTGTCTTGTGAGCAAATTCATGCACAACCTTAAGGGCTTTCTTGAGCCGCCCCTCGTACCCTAGCCCGAAGTATCTCATGGGCTTCCATACAAATGGAGGCAGCAGGAATCGAAATAGGGTCAACTCTGTGGCCATTTCGAAGGCGGTGGCAAAGGGGACGTCGGGCAGTTCCAGTGCGAGGCAGCCTGGGTCCACTCCAAAAGCTGCCGTACAAATATTATCGAACGTGAACCGCAGCAACAAATCCTGAAAATCGATCTGGTCCCCCGTGCCCGCAAGCTTCTCTAGGAGCTTCAATAGCTTCTGGTGTACTAGCTCCTGCATTGTCCGGTACGAGTGGTCCACGAACCGGGCCGAGTGCATCTCGGAGGTGGCGAGCCTCCTCTGCTCCCTCCATGGGACCTCATCCACGTTAAATATCCCACCCCCAAGCAGGTCCCGAAACCGGTCCCTGTAGTACTGGCCCTTGGGGAAGTTGTGGAACCTAGTCTTGAGCATGTACTCGATGTTGACGGAATTGCAGGTTACAATTCCATAAGCGCCACCGAACCACATCCCTCTATACGGGAACGTGCCGCCAGACCCGATCAGGGCCTGAGTGGACCAGTCGTAGATCTTCTCCGGTTTAGAAGGCACCGAAGGCAGTATCCCGAAGACAGGCCACACCATGGGCCGCCGGCCCTTGCTCATGAACTTCTCGACCGCGCAGCTGAACACGAATAAGCCCAACAAGGCCAGGATCACGTCCAGCAACGATATGTAGCCATACATTTTGGTCACCCAATCTAATACCCTGGAGAAATCGAATAGCGACCTCATCTGTCGACTCTCTTAATTTCTTTCTGGCCTCGAGGTTGGGTTTGTAATTATTTATATGATCGACCGAGACAGTACTGATGAAGAAGGTCAGGGACTTGCACCAGATATACAGAGTGTGATGGGGTCTATCGATATTTATTAGGATCAAATTGGTGATCCGAGAAGGGGTTGAAGAGAAGTAATTGTGGATGACAAGTGTTAGGTGATATCAACTTCTCTGAGAACCAAAAATAATTACAGTTTATTAATATGATCAACATATAATATTTACATAATATATGTATGTAGTATGTTAACACTGCTTTGAGATAAATTTCTCGTTTTTCTCCTATATCCTCAATCGTTAATTATACGGCCACAAATTAAAATGCAAGGGGACATGATTCCGTTTGTAGATCAAATTGAGGTGACATGCACCTCGTATGATGAAGACATTGGTTATCCACAAGCAAAGTTCTCTTCTACGTACATCTGTGTTTGTAGTTAACAATAATTTAATTTAGAGAAAACAATGAACGCCGGGGAAAAAAAAAGCTTTTGTTTGATCCGTTTCATAATTCGACAAGAACATGGGACCGTGTGATCCACTTCTTGTTCGTTCATTGTCCAGAAGATATTAAATCTACAAATTGGATTTACGTCCTCGGCCGCTCGTGAAATTAGAATGAGATGGAAAAAAGGAAATCAAGATCTTATATATCGTTAAAATAATGAAACCTCTTAATTTCGAGTCAAGAATATCGTTACTGTGCTGAACTCTCTTTACTCAATTAGTCCACGAGATTAGTCTTGCAGTTGGGCAAATTAATGAATTTGATGATGTGATTAGGTTTCGAACAAACCCAGTTGTCCCCGCCCGTTGGCAATTAATGACACCGATATATATTTTACATTGGGTTGAGCGAAATGTCTCTCTTACGGTCAGACTTCTTGCTACTTACAAGAACTTCTTACTTTCCCAATTACCAATAAGAAAAAACAGATTTGAAGATTTGCAGAATAAAGCCATAGTCAATTCCAATTCTAGCAAAATGTGTCAGCCAATGCTGATGTTGGCGGATATACTGATGATGATGGTTAGACTTTAGAAACGAAATGAGAGTTAATCACATTGCTTAATTTGGAAATACGTAGACACTAGACATTAGGGTTTCGCTTCAGTTGATAGAGATCGGTTACGTGCACTGTTTCCCCCGTGCTACAATTAGAGTGCCCAAGAATCATTATTGCGATATTACCTGACTGCATCACGACTATTTTTTAATGTAGTGCTAATTAGTAGCTATTTTCGAGTCATATGAGTGACACACGAGGACCTTTCGCGAATCGGTTGGGTCGCATGAAATGCCAGCCATGTCATCCAGTGGAGACCAAGCTGAGGACGATTCGCATGCACGCCATGGTCCTGTCGTCTAAGGGACGTTGCTATAATGGCTGCTCATTCACTATTACTATAAATGAGAATAGGAAAAATTCATTAGGAAAAAAAATTAAAAAAAATAAAAAAACAATGCATTTAATTCCAAATCGATCCATGCATGATTAATGCAATGGATCCCCTCGCTGAGTAATTTGTGGACTCCACGCCGTCCGCAACTTGCAATAATTTCTACTGCCGAAAAAAAAAATTGCAATTTCTGGCCAGCATGCATTTCTTCTTTTTCAGCAAATGAGTCTCATGAGCTTAAAAGGAAGCGGGAGAAGGAGAATTAATCCTTTGTTTAGGTTTCACTTAGGTAAGAAGAAAAAAGTAAATGGAGTGAATTAATTTTGTTCATTATTTAGGATCAGAATGATAAAGGAAAGGAAGAGAAAAAAATATAAAAAACTACACATATAGTCATCTACCTTTACTTACTTTTCTATTTTCATCATTTTCTATTTTCATTTCTATTTTCGTCCTATACCATTCATTGCTTATCTCTTTTCATCCTTCCGTTAACGATTCCGTTAAAAATGCAGAGTTGGATCCTTGTGGATGCAACATAAATGACACATCAACAAATTTTTATTTATTGAAAATAAAAATCCTAAAAGGTTAAAAATTAAAGACAAAAAATAGAGAGACTTGAAGAACGAAGAAGAACATGGACAACATCACAATGTTACTTCTTTCTCTTCCTCCCGGAACCAAGCAAAGTAACAAACGAATCCAACTTTACTACTTTCGCCTTGGCTCTCCATTGTTTATCATCTAAGATCTAACACAGAATGATCGAAAATTTACAAAATTCATATTGAAAAAATGCCAAAATTGATAAATAATAAGGGAGAAGTTATTACATAAAAGTGAACGAGGTGAATATGATAAAGACTGAATAGAGGGTGTAGATTTGAATTTTACAATTGGACAAATCTTCTTGGAATTGATTCACCTATGGAATGAATATGCTTTAAAAGCCAATATGCTTCAATGAAATGACACTAAGCAATGAAATGAGAATATTGAAGCGAAATTGGAGATTTGCATGATTAAATTAGGTTTTTGTTAATTTGATAAGTGTGTGAATTGATTTTAATGAGACTTTTCTTTGATTTGGGAAATTAATTTGCTTAAACTCAGTGACAAAGAGGAAGAGTTGTTGTTCATAATATTCTTTTTTTCTTTATTCATCAATCTTTGTGTATCGATTTCTTTTCTTTTCGAACTTTCATTTTTTTATTTGATAACCTTTTCTTATATTTTAGAATTAACATAAATTCTTTACAGAGATGAAATATCATGAGTTAAGCTGCTAGTTTTTCCAGGATCACACCTCGTCTATCTACCAAAAAAAAAGAAAAAAAGAAGCTATATTTGAACCAGTTTCACTCTAACACTACCAATTGCTCGATCTGGTTAAAGTGGAGCAAATCAAAGTATCTGATGTGTCAGTGATGGAGAACACAAGGGAAGCCAACTCAACAAAGTTAATGGAGAAGTTAACATAATGATGATTATAGAAAAGTAATGTAAGATATAGGACGAAAATAGAAAAGAAAATAGGAAAAAGACGAAAGTGAAAAAGTCAGTAAAAATATAAGATTAAATGTGTAATTTTTAAAAAAAGTTATTTACCCCAATCAATTGTATATTAATTATGTATTTTTTTTTTATAATTTAGTCTTTAATATTAAATGGGACATTAATCATCAAGTTTACAACATTTCAATTGATCATTTTTCCTCTAAATTCCCCTAGTTTGAGGGTCAATTAAAATTTGAAGAGTCTATACGGCAGATGAATCCATTCATTCTCTCCCTTCCTTAATATTTTTCAATTACAAAGGAGACACATGAGTCAGTTTAAAGAATTGGAGTTCTAAATAAGGAGGTATAGATATTTCCACCGACGAGAATCGAACATTAAACCTCTTAATGATTTCCAAGCGAAAACGTGTGTTGTAGCACTGCCCCATTTTCTTCCCTTAAATTTTATAATGTCAAATAAGAGATTCGGAACCCCCTTCTTCCCCCTTCCTTTCCCATTTCTATCTAATCCTAACAAACCAAGAGTAACGAGAATCATATTGATGAAAATTGAATTAATAATCTCTTTTTTCGATATGTATTCTAATATCGAGAAACTCAACAAGGCCTGACTAATCCGGTTTGAGTCAGGTTAGTTAACTAAGGGATTAATCTTTCACGATCAAGGATTTTTTTTCATTCACAATACTCGAATCTAAAACCTTACTTAAAGGGAACAAGCATCAAACTGCTTGGACTTACTAAGGCGGTGCCATTGTATCAACTCCATTTCCCTATTATAGGCTAATTTTGTAAATATGGCATGTTAATAATTCAGTCTCAATAAATGAATGGAGAATATCTCGTAATCTCACCAATAAAGGGAAAAATGCATATATACATGCATGAAGACTTATAAATGCACTTTTTTAACCATTATGCAAAAGAATAAACACATTAAACCAACCTGAATTGGTTCAAGAAGTTTGACGCTTGTTCCGCTTAAGCAAGGTTTTGAGTTCGAGTTGTTGTGAATGTAGAAAATCCATGTTATGAGAGTTTTACCCTTAGTAGGTTTACCCGGCTCAATTGGATTAGTCGGGGCTCAATTGAGATTCCGAATATCAGGGTTCACATCGAAAAATAAACACATTAAATTTTCAAATACTCACGGAGTCACTTGGATACACACTTATAAGTTCAATATTATCAATATCCATAATGAGATGGTCAAATTATTGTATGCCAATACGGAAAAGTCGTATATTCTAATTAGAAATTGTCCCAAAAGGTTCATAATTCGTCATATTCATGATTATGCGGAAGATTTTCTACAGTGTTACACACACATGGATTCACTCGATGTCCCATGAGATGCACTATGACTGGATGAACATCGGCATTCTATGGTGCATGGTAGCTATGTCAATTTAACACTGCGTGATGAACGGCCCAACAATGAGTAGTTAATGGAGATATTCTCTGTGCGACTTTACGAAAATAAATTAATATTGATGAAATAGGCGAACCAAATGCAGTTAGAAGTATAAAACTAAAGAATTTTGCCAAAAAAGGATTTAGTTGTTGGAACTTGGAAGGTCAATCTACATTTATATATATATATAATGCATGCATTGATTATCTTGGGACATTGGTAGTTCAAAAGTAATTAATAAGTTTATGAAATATAAAATTGAAAAATATACAAATTCGTGAAGGAAAAGAAAAACATGGTACAACTAATATATAAAATTTGTATTATTTCTTCAAAAGTGGTACAAAAAGTCTTACTAAAGGGAATTAAACCAAGAAATATCTCTTCATTTCAAAATTTCTAATCTCGATTACAAGAGAGACACATAGACTTAATACTATGAATCTTCATTTCAAGTTAAGAGATGAGTATCATTTCACAAAGTTAGTTTCTAATAGTTAGGGAAATATTGAGGAAAAATATTATAAATATGTAGAAAAATCTTTCACTAAATTACGAAAAATATCAACTTTTTTGTAAATTAAAAAAATAACATATAAATTTTCTTAAAGTGCCAAGGCAATGTTGTAAGCCTCCCAATCCATCACTGATTTTATCAATCAAGAGATCGATAGGATTTAAAGCCCATATTTTATTAGTTGGAAAAAACATTATTACTTGGTCAAGTTTGCAAGTCAGTCAATTAATTGGCAAGAACAAATGTTACATATTAAGAAGAAAAGATTGCATTATAAAAAAACAATCCCCAAAAAAATATTAAAAAACATATATTTTTTAAAAATGAAAACTAAAAAATGTATAACATGGATAACTTTTTTTTCCTAAAAAAATGACAAATATAGACCTAGCTATGCTGACGAATCCGTTGGAAGTTGAAAAAAGATCCATTCCCCATGAGGAATCATTGGTAACTGCGTAAACGAACTGCTCCTGTGAGTATGCGAAAATTTTAATAGATTATATCTTATACTAACAGTGTATGAAAAAAAAATCAATAAAAATTTTTAATGAAAAATAATTATGACAATTATTCAAATTATTAGCATAAATTCATTTATTTCATACAATTTAATTGGTACTTCCTTATGTTACGTAACGGGGTAGGATCACCCAATAACTTTTTTTATGAGATTAGAAATAGAAAAGGGTAGTGGCAATTGATCTATTTTGCCTTTCTACATTCATTAATTCAGATTTTATCTGTTTCTTCAACTTGCACTATATATATGTGTGTATGTATATCATAGTAATTATCAGAATATTTGTGGGGCATCAAATTTCGACATAAAATTTAACCTGCCAGAAGAGGAGGACATACATGAAAGAGAACCATGCAATATTTGCAAAAGTAAAGGGTAGGAACAATAAGCAATGCATAGTTCCTCCTTCGTAAAATAAATTCCTCGACATGCACGTGTGTCCGATCGTTATTATCTTGGTCTACATATATCGTCTGCCTAGATACTGCTCTCTTTTTCCATTCGACAATGGTATCGTCTCGTCTCATCATTAAGACCCAATATAGCAAGAGATACATATTAACCCCAAAATTATAAATAAAAAATGAAAACCATTATAAAAATATTTCTGATCCGAGAGGAGAAAAGACAACATGATGCCCGATATTGAACAAAAGCAGAAATCGGTAGATATGGCAGAAAATCGTACATTAAATCAAATATAGAGTGGAAAAGAACGATGACTGTCATCATTGGTATTGAATATATGGAAGCCATACAACTAATGGAGCAGGGGCGAGCAGGAAACGTTGTCATCAGCCTTTTCCCTAAAATTAGTCTTCGTTTGCACATGAATAGTAAATTTTTAATCCATAAAAAATTGGTAAAATTCATTTCTTAACAGCGCAATTTATCAAACATTCCATTTCTCACGATTAGATGAAAATCTTCCTAATGTTTGGTTTACTGGAGAGGACCACGATTCTAATACATTGACACAGAAATCATAACCTCTTGGTTACCGAGCGAAAATGTACATTATTGTACCACACTCTCTTTGATAATTCGAAACATATTTGTTCATAACAAATTGCATCTCTATATTCAATAGAAAGGGCATATATGGAAGGAAAATATGGGACTAATTTTTTTCCTAAATTTTCTAATTTGTAATAATATATATGAGAATTATTATATATATATATAAAGAAGATTTCATCTCTTTCATTGTACTAAATTTTCATCTTTAATATAGAAAATAACAACATGTCTTGTATTTTAGGAATATATATATATACATAAAAAAAAAACCATCTCTTTAACTTCCATTATTGTATCCTCGTTATTATGAGATTGCATGCCAAGAAATCTTTGCATTCGACGACGTGTCATTATCATCCTAAAAATAAGTCCTACTCTGTACACCCATTCAATAAATGATGTGGACAAAAAACTAGGAAAAGTAATTATTCGAACTTCGAATATGAGAATTTTGAATAGAGTGGGACTATTTCTTCGTTCCAATTTTAAGTGATTAAACGAGAACACCCTCGAATTATTATCTTTTATCTTTCCCTCCTACCAGGCTACCACTATCCATTTCATTTTCCCACCCTCCCCCAAAATTGGTGTCCCTGGCCCTCTCAATACGTACAAAATTATATTTCCTGCCACATATATACATAAATACTTTTTTAAAAAGATATCCATGGAGTTCGCTTTACCAGATTTTTCTAGAGAAAAAATGGAATATTGTTTTTGAAACGATAAAAACTATGCAAATGATTAATACCTTTTACTTTCTTCAACTATCAGTGGCTGCTAATGACTCAAGCAAGATTGTTAGTCCTTAAGCTTCAAGGAAATGATCCAATATCAGTGGTTGTTAATGATTTTTCTTTTTTCCTAAAATATTTTCGACCGCGTTCTGTAAAAACAAGTCATATCCCATGGGAAGAAATATTTTGGAACCGATTGGATATGCGATAAGGACAGGGATATGGATTTCCAGAGCTAATGAATGGAAGCTGGGCTCTGCTGGCCCATTACCTGGGGGAACGTCGTAGCATAAAAAAGCCCAGGGGCAGCCTTTAAGAAGCCTATTGGTTCTTATTGATCATGGATGATGGTTCAAAGGAATTACAAAACTTCAATAATGCAACCGTAACTAGCAACCAACCCGTGATATGCGCTCTTCGCATCGAGAAGGCTAGAAGTTCCATCTAAGGCTGCCGAAAGTTTGAGACATCGAAAGGGTTGGAAGTTCCATCTAAGGCTCTACAAAACTCGAGAATGACGGTCATCTTGGAGGGTTGACATAGAGAGAGACCCAAAAAAAAAAAAGATAAAAAGATAATGACAGAGAGGCATAAGATGCCCCCACGCAGGATCGAACTACGGACCTTCAGTTTACAAGACTGACGCTCTACCACTGAGCTATAGGGGCTTCTGACAGAATCTGGATATCTGTGATTTCTCTAATCGAATAATCAACATATATTTAAGTCCAAAGGCCCATTGATCGGCAGCTTAATTAACAACCGATACTATATATATATATATATATATGTGTATGTATGTATGCACATATCATGTAACACATACAACAGACAGACTCATACATAAACCTGCTTAGTGCCGGAATGATGAGCCCATACTCAAATTAGATCCTAGTGTAGCCACATATGACTTGAACTGGACATTTCCACATCGATGTATGGTTACATTCATGGAAGTTTGCTACTCCAACCCCTTTTGCTTAAAAAAAATTAAAAAAAACAAAAACAAAGAAAGAGACGCACACATAAAGAAACTCGGTGATCAGTCTCAAATGAATTTGTATGTTAGATATTGATTTGGTGGTCGAGACAGAAAGCCTCTCTATATGTTGCTTCCAAGTTTAAAGAAGTAATATTTACGTTTCTAATGAAAAATATCACTTGGACTATCGACTACATGAAGTATATGTATGGATTTCCGGTATGCATTATGATATCCAAAAGCACAACGAGCTCCAATTAATTCAGTTCGAGTGGAATTGACTTACTAAGAGGTCAGTAAAACTTTTCAAATATGAATTTCTCCATTTATAAGACTCGGATCCGAAGGAACACATATATCGAACTATTTGAACCAATTAGTATTGGTGAAGTATATATCTAGATTTATTATAGATATACAGCTCGATTGCCTCAGATAATCATATCTATGCATGGCTGCATATATATGGAGTGTGAAAGCATGAAATTTCGGCACAATTATATATATAAGCGAATTTGTTCACACCCGCTTATAAATATATATCCTGGTCAAATACTGAAATTAAAAGGTGGCTACAAGAATTGGTAGGTGAAGGTATTATCACATTTTCATGGCATATTTTTATCAAGTGGAGGAGTCAAATTTATTTAAATTAATCATGAGTCGGGTCATATCACACTAATAAGCAACGTCAAGAAACTCTTGAATTAAACTTGTGACTAATGATGAAAGCTGGAGTAGGAGCCAGCTAGGAGCTATGCAGGAAATCACTTAAAGAAATCATATGCACATTTCATCAACAAACAGTACAATCGAATTATTGATCGGTCGACTATGCAATTTACTTTACTATGACGACGGTCTATCTGAAGATTTTAAATAGTTATATTCTTCTAATAAAAATCTTAAGAGAGTGAAGTGGCCACTTCATCCGATCTCATGCACACGCTAAGTATAGTTGTACCAACTACACAAATTATAACAATCTCAATTAATATAAGTTTTCCCGGTACAAATGCTGTAATGTGTGCAAGCACGAGACAAGACCGCTGAGCCCCATGTTATCTATTTTTGTTTGGTGATGAGTCTATTTTCTGTCTCTCTTTTTTCCCCCTTAGGTCCTCCAAAAACTAATTATTATAGTAAGAACTATAATCAACCAAAAAACAAATTGTCATAAGACAACTAATTAAACTATGTTGTGATTTCACATGTATATATGACATAATTAAGTGAAGATCAGTACGTAGTATATATCATTGGAATAGTAATCGATCAATATATATCATTAGAATAGTGCTCGATCAGTTTGTCAAGATCTGCCGATCCATGCAACCCAAGCTTCGTCATCTCCATTATCCATTGCATACATATTTTGACCGTAAGATTTCCTGGAGAATCTACTGGATGGCAAATTCAAATGGGCAGCTAAATTAGGTTGGAAAAGGTTGATTCATTAGTTATGAGATTGCGTGATTAATTAGACATGTGACTTTAACTGTGATATGCATAAGTTTGATTTCCCCCGGAAGATACATGCATTCACTTTACAGACTACGTCGCTTGT
The DNA here is from genome assembly GCF_007655135.1 of Punica granatum. Classification (NCBI taxonomy): domain Eukaryota; kingdom Viridiplantae; phylum Streptophyta; class Magnoliopsida; order Myrtales; family Lythraceae; genus Punica; species Punica granatum. The sequence continues at coordinate 23,041,801 of NC_045132.1, forward strand.
CAAAACCATTCGTAATGAACAGGTTAAAATTAGGGTAAATTGTACTGGTGGTCCAAAATATTTTACAAATGTTTCATGATTGTCCAAAAAGTTTTTTTTGCTACATGATGGTACAAAATGTTTCAAAGTTGTTTCATAATGGTACAAACCGTCAACTCGAGCTTGACGCCGTCAAGCCGACGCTGACGTGGCTACTACGTGTCACCTCCTTGCTGACGTGGCCGAAAAATTTTAAATAATTCTAAAAATTTTAAAATTTTAAAAATTTTAAAAATAATTTTAAATTTTAAAAACTTTTAAAAATAATTTTAAACTTTCAATTTAAATTTTAAATTTTAAATTTAAAATAATTTTAATATTAAATTTAAAATAATTTTAATTTTAAATTTTAAATTTTAAATTTTTAAAAATTATTTTAAATTATTTTAAAAAATAAAAAAAATCATTTAAAAATAATTTTCAAAATTTTAAAATAATTTTTTTTTTTTTTTTCTAAATTTTTACTCTTTTTATATTTTTTATATTTTTTTAAAAAAAAATTTAAAATTTTTTAAAAAAATTTTAAAATTTTCAAAATTTTAAAATATTTTTTATTTTTTAAAAAATTTTTACTTTTTTTTGTATTTTTTTAATTATTTTTTTATATTTTTTTGGACTTTTTAAAATTTTATTTTGTCTTAAATGACGTGGCGCACTATGATTGGTTCCACGTAACAAAAGTGACACATAGGACGCGTCACGTCAGCAAAATGTTAATGGCGTCAGGACCAATTGACGGTTTGTACCATTATGAAACAACTTTGAAACATTTTGTACCATCATGTAGCGAAAAAAACTTTTTGACCATCATGAAATATTTGTAAAATATTTTGGACCACCGGTGCAATTTATCCTTAAAATTAACCAAAATTGATTTTCTTTTTTTTTTTGGTGTGAATCAAACTTGATTTATTACTAGCTCTTTGGTGATAATGTTCCATAGAGCTTTCGAAGAAAGAGAATATACATATATATATATATATATATATATATGTATGTATATGCGTGCGCGTGCATGGGGATATAAGTATATATTTATTTAATATGAATAAATTGCACCGGGGTTCAAAAAGTTTTATAAATATTTTAATATAGTATAAAAAAAAATTTTACTACTTGATAGTACAAAATGTTTCAAAGTTGTTTCAGTATAGTACAAACCGTCATTAACGCTGTCAAGCCGTCCTTTACAAAAATTTTGTACCATCATGTAACTTACGTAAAATATTTTTTACTATTAAGTTAAAACTTCAAAACATTTTGCACTATCATGTAACGTCCCACAAAAATCGGTTTTGCACAATCAGCATCGACTTGACGGCGTCAATGGCGAGATGACGGTTTGTACTATATTAAAACAACTTTGAAACATTTTATACCATCAAGTAACAAAAAAAATTTTGTACCATATTGAAACATTTGTAAAACTTTTTGAACCACTAGTGTAATTTACCCATTTAATATTTTGGTTCTAGTTTATGAATCGGAATTAATCTATAAAAAGTCCACCATATGTAATGTCCGAATATATAATAAAATATAATTGTTTATATTCAAGAAGATTAATCTTGTGCTCTTGCTAATCAGTGAGCAATTATGTTTCAACACATGCATATAATCCTGACTGTCCTGTACTAACTGTCAATCAGCAAATTGTGTCCTGAAAGAATCTGATTGTTTCTTTAATTTATAATTACACAATCTTGTCAAAGTACATCTAAGCCAATACTCGTGATTTTTTCAAATTATTTCATCCACACTAAGACATTAGATATTTATACCAATTAAATATTCATTTTTTTTTATATATCTTATGGTTGCTTGGAATTAGTCAATCTTATATTTTTTATGTAACAAATTACTCACGCTGATTGACATCTAGTCTTCCTGCTTGCTGGATAATTCATAAATCAGATAGACCTGGGAAAAAAAATTAGATTGAGAAAACAAAATATTCAGAAACACTTGGAGGAATATTACATGCAAATCAAACTGTAGTGACACATGCTAACTATACATTTTCGATATATAAATCCGAATTGGTTGATTTCCGTAAATAAACAAACCCCACGTTGATCAACTAGCATCTGTAACGCAATTGACATAATATTAGACTAGAGTTCTGTATATGAAAAAAGGAGTAAATATTTTTTGTATGAATGTGTGTCTGTGTGTGTATATCAATTGGGTGCGTGGTCATGTTCATGAAGAATAACCATGCGTGCATGTGTTGTAAGCGCATATATAGATTTTTAATATCACTTAAAATATTTTTACACAAAACTTCCTTTAGCTAGCCACAGCATCTTATGATTAATTAATCTTACATTTTTTATCATGTGTAATTCTTAATACATTAGTGACTTATAGAAGCCTCTCAACTTGCCAACTCGAAACCCCGATAATATATAGCCCACTATCCCTATCTTAATCTACACGGCTTGTGTGATCTTGATCAAACCACCATATCTAGAAACTGCCGGATGAAGTAATTTAAGATAGAAAAATCTGCTAAAAGGCGGTGTTTTTTAAGTAAATGAATTAATCTCTATTCAATTTTGATCAAAAAAGAAATCATCTTTGTAAATCATATACATGCATAAGGCACCATTTTGTTTTTAATGTAACAACATGTGTTTTTTTTTAAAATGTCTTTTTTTGCCTATGCATTTCACGATTAAATTTTGAAGGAAGAAACTTTTTTTTTAATGGATTAACAAGGAAAAAACATTTTATTTGGTGATCGACTAGGTGGTCCAGAAAGACAGACTGTTCTATTTCTGGAAATTTTGCTCCATATATACTAATTAATCTAGTCCTGCAATGCAGCTCCTTTCTTCCCTCTTTCTCGGTGGAATTTTGCTCCAACAACACACCAAAAGCGAGAACGCGGGAAGCAAAAGAATATAAATATAAAGATAAATATATATATATATATAGATTGATAGACATATTTTGCCATATATATATATATATATATCTTCCAAGTCATGTAATTAAAATGACATTCAACTTCAACTTGGACAAATCTATCAATTCATGCATGGTCGGTCTCGTCGAGGATCTCATCTCCTTCTACAAACGAAGCTTCGCTCCCGGAGGTATTTTATGTTGTACACGACATAATTTTCATAATCTGAAAATTTTTCTTCTATTTTCCGATGAAATACGGGGTTTTTTGCAAGAGGACATGCAGCTTGCAGAGTTCAAGAACAAGTTCAAATAATGCGAGTTATACAGCTAATTATATGCATAAAAATTTTACTAGTAGGTGTGTTTGGTAACAAAATCAAATTTTTCTTAATTTAACTTAACTTTACTTTTTACTTAATTTAATAACACATCGTTACTTTTTTTTATCTTTTCTTCAAATTTTCTTCATACTTTTTCTTATTTATTATTATAATAAATTGTTTAATATTAAATTCTCTGAACTATTCAACACATTTTCCGCAATTTAACAACACAATCATTACTTTTTATTTTTTTCTTCAAATTCTTTCACATACTTTCTTAACTACTTTTGTCATCATCTCCTCAAATCAAACTAAATCAATTAAAACAAACTTAATTTCATTACTAAACACTATTTAAATTATTAAAGTTTACTAAAGTTAATTGATTGTCTTCATCGATACTTAATTCCCCAGATCTCTTTAAATTCACAAATCGCCACTAATTATTTATGCATGTGCAGTCTGCCAGTGGATTTGACTGCACACGCATCGATCCCCACGTTATAACCTGCATTGTTTATATCTCACAATTCGTTGACTTGGTTTGGATTAATTGTGTGTGGAAACTGGAATATCAATTTGGACTGTTCTAGACACGATTTTAATTTTATTTACCTTTAGTTTATAATATTTAAATATGAATTGGACCTTGCAATGAGGCTTTTTTTTTTAATCACAAACGAGATTCCTGATTCCTATAAGAAGTAAAATTTTAAATAAAGGAATATAGGAGCCTTATTGACAAAAATTGAATTTGAAACATTTTAACTCCTAACGAGAGCATATGTCATTGAACTAGATCTTATTTCTCTTCAATGAGTCCGGTTATAGTTAAATACTCTTTTTGTTATCTTTTCTAATTTAAAAATAAATCATAAATCTGCAAGTAGATTTGCATCTCTAACTCCTTGTTAACATAAGCTCGCATATGCTGCCAATCGGCATTTATCTCGTTGTAATTTTCAAGATAAAGGGAAATTCAACTTTTGTTTTGTTTTTGTTTTGGTTTGGCAAACGACAATACATAAGATTAGAATATTCCAAATTGCTAAAAGAAAGGCCCATGACGATATTTAAGAACTAGTTCTCGAGACGGACTCGGAGTTGACGTTTTTGTAATCAATATATTATATAATATATATAAAAGCTAAGCAAAGATGTTGTGAAGTCGTAAATGGAGAATTCTCAGCTCCTCACTCAAATAATTTTTTAATTTTGTTATATGAATTATAGCTCATTTTTGTTTTGATTTGATTCGACTGTCCAATTTATTTGAATAGAGAAAACAAGGCTTTTTCTTGCTATATGAAAAATTTTAAGGTTAATTTAATCAATAACATGAAAGTTTTTTTTGGGTGAATTATAGGGCAGACCCAATTATATTACATTTAAAATCATATGCTCTTGTGTGTTTGCATATATTCTATCGATGAAAAAAATGTATGAATATAATGGATTTATTATCTCAATGGATACTACGAACAAAGACTCGATAAAGCTATTTGTTCGATAATGTCGTTTGAATCAATAAGTTGAAGTCTTAAAAATTTAAAATAACAAGCGTGAATAGTAAATGATATGAATCTTTGTTTTTCTTTTTCTCATGAGTTTATATTTCTACTCTTTTTTTTTTCAGTATCGAGGACAGTTAAATTTGCGGCATCGCATTTAAGCCGACTCTTGTTTAGCTACACATCAATACTTACATTATAAGAAACCAAAATATGTAAAACGAAATATAAGGTATAAAAATATATATTTATATTTATGTATTCATCGCCAATATTTGTCAATATTGTATAAATTATAAATATATTCGCACTCACTCTATTAAATTACCACTAGACTGCAAGTATCAATAAATTTTAATTAAATACATATAAATAAATAAACAAAAAGAAAAAGGCAAAGGTGCCTAAAATCATCGTCATATAATCACCCAAATAAATTTATCCAACCATTTAATTTTCTCGTTTGTACTTTATAATTTGATGATTTCGATATTCTAAATACAATCCCACTTCGATGGGCTGCCGAGATTCGAACTTGAGACCTGCCACACCTTGATCTCTCCATCAAGGCTTCCACCGAACACATGAATGGGCCCTTTCCCATCGGAAACTGCCACTAGCGACTTCACCGGCTTCCGGTGACCCTCTAGAATGGCCAGGCAGCAGAACCTCCCATCAGCGCCCCGCCGCCAGATCCTGACCGTCCGATCAGCCGACCCGCTGAGCAGCAAATCAGAGACGTTGATGAGGCACAGGATGGCCTTATCGTGGCCCCTCAGGGCTCCAGTAACAACCATGTGATTGGCGCTGTCCTCTCTCTCCCAGACCAGTATGGACCGGTCGCACGAGCCGGAGAACAGAACCGAACCATCCGAGCTGAGGGCAAGGGCATTAACCGCTGACCTGTGCTTCTCCAGAGTTGCCACCAGCCCGTGCTGCTTCTCCCCTGGCGGCTTGGCCCACACCCGGATATTCCGGTCGGCCGATCCGGTGTAGACAGTCCCGTCACCGGCGACAGCAACTGCGTTGACGGCATCATGGTGCGCCCTGACAGACTCCACGCAGCGTAGGTTCGGCCCACTCCATATCTTGAGGGACTTATCCCAGGAAATTGAGTAGACCAGGCCTTCATGGACCGCGAGGCCAGTTACTGCATCAGCGTGCTCGATCCACAGCAGCTTCTTATGGCGGCGCACGGTGATGTAGTTCTTAGGGAGGATGCAGCGGCGAACCCGGTCGTTGACGGTGGGAAGAGCGGTGACCAACCTGTGCTGCTTACTCTCCGTCAGTCGCCAGACTCGGATCTTTGAGTCCTGGTGGGCGGTGAATACCTTGCCGTTAGAGAAGCCGACCGACTTGACCGAGCCGGAGGAAGGGCCGCCAGCGTTGAACGACTCAAGGTGGGCGAGAGTGACTGCATCGTAGACATCGACGATGTGGGAGGAGGCGGCGTAGAGGAGATGACCGTCAGTGGCGAGGCAGGTAATCGGGTGGGGCCCGCGAAGGTGGAGGGAGGTGAGGGAGCAATGCGATACGGAGAGCTGGAGGGACTCGGGAGATAGGGTGAGGCTCTGGAGGGAAGGGACGGATGGCAGGGTCTGGAGGGACAGGCTGGACTGGATGCTGCTGCTGCTTGCGGTGGTGGTGGTCCCGGGCGAGGATGACATCGAGGTGGAGGTGCTGGCCGTATCGGAGGAGGTTCTTTGGTTGGAAGAGGATGGGGGAGTAAAGGGGACGGTGGAGTCGACAGCGGCAGTGCAGTCGGCGGACGAACAGGTGGCGGTGAGCCATGGCCGGAGCTTCATGCCGTCTGACTCTGTTTGGGTGGATAGAAGGTGGACTGCGAGAAAGAAGCTGGGCGGGACTTTGGGAGGGACGCAGAGGAAAGGATGTATAGCTGTTAAATAGAAGGACCCTTAATCAAGCGGCTTGATCGAGACGATTTGACACTCGTTCCGTTTAAGTAGGCACTCGGGTTGAAGTCCCTATGAATGTAAAAATTTACGTTTGGAGAGTTTTTACTCCTTAATAAAACGACCCGACTCGACTGAATTAGTTGGGCTCTAATTAAACTTTCAAATACTAAAGTTCCAAAAAAATAAAAGAATCGTTTGAAAGCAAGCGGGCGAGGGGGAAAAAAGAGAGAGGGAAAGGAGTTTCTTAATTGCAATTATCTAGGACCCAAGTGGGTGCAAATTACAAACTATTCTTGCCTTATAAGATACTATTAGGATCCAACCCGTGCAACACTACGGATGTCAGGAAAAATATTTTTGTCAATTTTTTAATTTACCACAGTAATTTATGTAATAATCAATATAAAGTATAAATGAAACTAATTATAAACTATTTATATGTAAATATTATAAACAATGGACTGATAGTAAATGATCTTAATTTTCTGTACAAGATTGTACTAGTTAATACTTTATACAGTATGAAAGCTAATATTGTCTCATAATTACAATTTTCAATAGTTCTAATTATAAAATCACCGCAATGCAATAAGTCTTGAGTTGCCGCTAACTTTTAATTTATGGAATTTATTTGCAACATAGGGTTCGAAAAATTCATTAAAAGTATCTCGCGGTCATGACCAAATCAATAATATAGTGAAAATTACTCTCAACCAATAGTCTGGTGTAATGCACTTAACCGAAACAATTAGGACATTTGTAATGTCAAAGATGAAAAGAAACAACTTAAATTGGTTATTCATTAGGTATTTTACCAACGTGAGTTGGTTTCGGTGATTCAACATTTATTATCCATAAGCAGGTCGCATGTTTAAGCCTTATAAATAGAGAAAATTCATGATTGAGAGAATTGGATCCCTTAGCGGGCCGATCTTGCTCGAACTTATATTAGTCGAACTCATTAGACTCAAAATACCAGGTGGTATACACCAAAAAAAAACCTATATTATATAGTTAATAAATAAAAAATAAAAATATAATTTTTAAAATTTTGAAAAAAAAAAGAGGACTCCCCAGTATTGCAATATGGGACCTCAAATCACTTCTTAGTTGACGATATGGGCAATTTTAATTTCTTATACTAGAATCACTACAATAATTTTCGGGATCTCCAGCAAAACAAATGTATATTCAATTGGAAAATATATAAATATCTAACGAATTTTCGTCAAAAAATTCATGAAAAAAATTTATGAAAAATTATTCTTGAAAATTAAAAATGATCTACTCAATTATACATTAATAGTCCTATTAAGTATTGAACTTGAAAATTCTTGATTATCAGATTAGAGCATATGCCGTTGTACTATAAAATCCTCTTTCGTTTGTTCAATATATATATATATATATATATTCCACGCCACATATTTTAAGCTATTGATTATATATATATATATATATTATATAGGTAAAGTAAAAAATTTCAAAAGTTAGTGGTCGAATGACCTTCGTTGATAATAACGTGTTTTGTAACTGAGGACATTGGAGGGGATAAATATGACACCTAAAGACGGGAGGAGAGGACGAATCAAGGGGTCGATTGGTCCGGAGTTAAACCAAACGGGGACGACAAGAGGAATCTTTCTGTTACCTTCGGCCACACTTCTCAAATCTTCCTCCAATCAACTTTTTACGATCTATAAACTTGGTGGGACAGTGGGAGCTTCCCAGAAAGGATTAATTACACTGGTAATCTAAAAATTTTATAAATATTTTAGGTTGATCCAAAATATTATTTTGTTAACTTATTGGTACATTAAGTTTCAAAACCGTTTTAATATAGTATATTCCGTCAATTCATGATTGACTCCGTTAGCAAAATGCTGATGTGATAAGAATATTATAATAAAAAATATTTTTAAAATTTTAATTAAAACTTCAAACTTTTTAAAATTTCAAAACGACCTAAATTTTTTGAATTTTTTCAATTTTATCCCAATTCCTCTCTCTCCTGCACTGTTCATCGTCTTCCTCCTCCCCCTCTACTGCTCATCGTCCCCAAACCCCCCCTCTCCTTCGACCCAGTGAGTTCTTCATCCCTCCAACGGCGACAAGCAGAGCAGAGGGACTCGATCTCTCTCTCTCTCTCTCTCCTCAAATTCTGCGACAGGCAGAACAGAGAGACCGCCGCAAGGCGGCCTGCGACGCCACAATGTCGAGCTCGAACCCGAGCACTGTTGATTGGTTGAAGCCGAGGAACGATGGGAAGGTCTCGAGCTTCTGCAGGGTCTGGTCTAGCTAGCAGTATCCCTCTTCCCAGCTTTGATCTACTCCCTGCCGCTGCCGTTGCTGCTGTTAGTTTTGGTTGAGGTTGTTCTGGGGGACCGAGTGAGGGACGAGGAACTCGTCGAGTCGAAGGAGAAAGGGGGTCCTAGGGACGATGAACAGTGAAGGGGGAGGAGGAAGACGATGAACAATGGAGGGGAGAGAGGGGTTTGGGAAAAATTGAAAATGTTCAAAAACTTAGGTCGTTTTGAAATTTTAAAAAGTTTGAAGTTTTAATTAAAATTGAAAAAATATTTTTTATTATAATATTCTTGCCATATCAGCATTTTGCTAACGACGTCAATCATGAATTGACAGAATGTATTACATTGAAACGGTTTTGAAACTTAATGTACCAACAAGTTATTGAAAAAATATTTTGAATCAACCTGAAACATTCATGAAATCTTTTGGACCACCGATGCAATTAATCCTTTAAGGAATAGTAATAAGCTTAGATGGTCTCATCTCCTTGCGATTTCGGATTTAGTCCAATAAACGTATGTAGCATGCGCGACAAAATTTTTCGATGATCATATCTCGTTATGCGATATGAGGAATAATTAATTAAAATGTAACAAATTCGTATATGGGATATTAATCACATGGATAATTATTATAAGTGTAATTAATTACAATAGCTCTATTATTTTTTTCTCGAATACGTCGGTTTGAAATGGATTCATCTAAGAATTTATATATACGGTTGGATCAATCGAAATTGAATTACGGCGAATCGATGATTTTTGGCTGCAATAATACAAGCTGGGGGGTAGATGGGTTGGCCTGCGGTATCGGAGGATAAGCAGATGCATTGATGATGATAGAGACATGGAACCGCGCTGGCGTCGGTTCTCTCTTCGGGTGTTGGGCCCAATTGCTTTTTGGGCTTTAATCTCCGGTGGGCCCACGGATGATACATTGGGATGGAGCTGTCTCTCTCTCACGGTGCTCGCTTTTTCCATTTTTTCTACTAATCTATTATTAGCAAGAAAAAGACTTGTAGTAGTAGTATTAGTGATAATAATAATAATAATAGAAATATTAATATCTCTATTAATAATAATAGAGATAATAATGTTAATAATTGTAGTATTCTTATATACTTCGATCAAACGATGAAGACCAGGCTTAGTTAATATTGCCCTAACTATGTTGCCCAACAACGAATTTCAGGACTAGTAAAGATGTCGAGCACAATTTATGTGAAGGCATGAGTGCCATAAGATCAAAAAAACTAATTGCATGTGTCCCTTGATGGAATAATCAATTGGAACAGAATGGAATAGCGATATTACATAATTCAATTCTGTGTTTGATCTTTTTCAAACCGTTAATTCCGATCACAACTTGCCCGCTGCATTTTTTCATGGATCCAGTAAAAATTGGGAGGGATTATCAGTCCAGTCTATAAATATATGATGAAATTGTCCTCTGTTGTGAAATGCTATGATAGAGACAAACATTGAAATGATATGATGGTCCATTCTTCATTGATATGATGGATAACGAGTGAGAGAGATGGGGACAATGATAATTGATAAGGGTCAGTTTGATAAATCCAACTGGCCCAGAAAGGGAAAAAAAAATCAGTTAATTTCTTTTTGGTGGAAAAAAAATTTTAATTTATTAATTTATTAATATTCGGCCACGCAAAGTCACGATGAGCAGAGAGCAACACAGAGACATCAACATTGTATATGAGCACGCGCATGTGCAAACGCAAGTTATTTTACGTTGAATTAACTAATTAAACGATTAACAAAACAAAGGCATCCAACCAAGACGGGAAATCCAAATAGGCAACTTCGTAACGAGACATGCGTATCGTCGACCGTTCGAGAAAAAGTTCAATTTTGTATTCGCGACATAATTTACATCTCTTTCCGTCAGCATCCCCGTGAATTTTATATGTGCGCTTTAATCGTGGCTGAAGACTTAACCTTCGAAGAAATGTATATGAGTCACGCAGGGCATTCTTGTGTACCATGAAAATGAAAAGATAGAAAATTTAAAAATGCCATAGAAAAAACGTTCCATTCGATTCCCTTTCCGCTCTTTAATTACCCTCAACCGCGGCCTAGGTACGAAAGCGGAGATACAAAAAAATCACCATTCCTTGTACATCAAAGTATGGTCACTTGGTGTGTAATCTTGCATTAGTAATAGTCAATAAAAGTCATTAGGAAGACTTTTTGGACTCTATCTTGGAAAATTTAGCTTGGTTGGACCCTTTTTATTTCTTTCCCCAAGTCATATTTGATTGCCAACCATTATTCTACCCTAGGGTAAGGAAAATTCTAACGTACATACATTTACAGCATCATCGATATGGTTCGTGAGTGTATAACTGGGACCGACCTTTTGTCGTGTCTAAAATATTGTGGTGTCATATACAACGAAGGTGTGTTTTGTTAGTAAAACTTAGGCTAATTTATAACTATACAAGATTAGTCTCTGACCGTGTCGGTCGGTACAGAGCGGAAAAGTCTCGAGGTATACATCCTTAGACCAACTGACAGAAGAGAATTAGGCACCTCCGGAGGATGGAGGTCAAAATATGCAAGTTACATACACCTATTCCTAGCATATCTAGCTAGGGCATTGGCAACCGAGTTGGCTCCATGATAACTCTGCGTCACTTGTGACTTGAACCTCCTGGTGATCCTCCTGCAATCGGAGACAAGAGAACTAAGTAAGGTATTTTTAACCGAGGAACCATTGATCATCTCAATTACCATTTTGGCATCCATTTCTCTACTAAGAGGCTGGTACCGAATGCCGAGGTTGTGAGCCATAAGAAGACCATCACGAATAGCCCACAATTCTGCGATTAAGCTGTTAGTCGCTCCCGAATAATGGGGCGGATTCAGTTCCCATTCTCATCTCTCAAGACACCTCCTGTGCCCATCTTCCGAGATTGCTTCCAACTGAGCCATCAGTGTCGAGCTTCATCCACCCCAAGGGAGAAGGAATACATCTGATGTACAACCTATTAGCCTGCAGCCATTCAAAGATAGGAAGAGATAAGGTATCTCTTTTAAAAACTGGGATACCCAGTTTTCTCCAGTACTTCGTAACCATGACAATCACGTAAAACATGAAGAGTATCCTCCTCAGCCCTTCGACAAACAGAACATATCGGATCAAGTTGAAGGCCATGACCAAGGAAAGAAGCAGTAGCTATTATTTTTTTCGACGAAAACAGTGGTGCTCATCTCATTAATATAAGCAATCATCGAAATACAGAAAACCCAGAACTTTGGGCTTACAAATACGGACCCTCAGCTGACAGTTATCTCCCAGTTACATAGAAGCGTTCTTTGAAAACTTGTCGCAACCCTTCTTCTGAGATTAGGTATGCCCATCATTCTACCTTGCACAGATCTGCGAATCAAGTTCCACACTTTCTCCTCAAAGAACCCTTCATTTCCAAACACTGAGTCATTTCTGAACTTCCAAGTGGAATACACATTGGCACACCAAGCAATCTTCAGTAGAACCGCCTGCACTGCCCATTGAAACCAGGCAAGTTTGTGCGAATTGACTGTATTTCATTTTTGTCTCAATTCATTCCATGCACTTATAATGGTACATCTCCCATTCTTCTCTGCTGCCCAGATCACAATGTCCTTCTCAGTGCAGAGCTGAACTTCCTAAAGAATTTTTGGAATTTCTTTTCTTCCAATATCTCTGATCTGTCTATTGATCCACCTTGTATCACCTTGTGTTGCTGCTACTGTTGCATAAAGGGAATCCCCTATCTCCGTCTATAGCTTTCGTTGATTAGGGGACAGCATTCCTTCCAATTGTCATACCAAAATAAAGTATCTTTTCCATCCCCCAATCTTTGCTTGATGAGGGGGTAACCAGTTTCTCTAAGCTTCAATAATTTCCTCCAGGCATAAGAGCAAAAATCAGGTGTCTTGAGCTTCTACCCCTGATGAGATATGCATTTACCCAAGCTATCCATAAGGATCCTGCGTTGCTTAGCAAAAGCCAAATAAGTTTCAGGTTGCAAGCAATATTCCATATCTCAATATCCTTGATCCCTAGCCCACCTTCTGCTTTTGGCTTGCAGACCACATTCCACTTTAGCTACCCTAGCATCTCTATTGCCCCCTTTCCACAGAAAGCTTTTGCACTTTTGCTCTACTGCCCTAATAACTTTCTTGGGCAATACAAAAGCAGTAGCTATTATTTGGTGACAGCACTGCCATAGAAACATGTTATTACGAGGATGAGTAGGAGCCTTCCATGCCCAACTCCAATTCGACCAGACTTGGACAGATCTCTCCCGCAACAAATAGTATAGGCTGTTCAAATGGTCGAAAAGTATGGACTGAGGAAGTATCTCCAAACGTTGAGTATCTCCAAACAATGCGATCGAAAAGTATGTTCGATCGTCATTGAGTACTGTCAGTTTGAAAGTATCTCCAAACAATGCAATCGTCATTTCCCGGAGTAGATGACCTCGGGATACCAACCGTGCAGTCAAGGATGGACTGAGGAAGAACCACAGAAATGTTATGCAAATTACGAGAACCATATCATTATTAAGAACATCACTTGGAAAAAGGGAACTGTCTCTTTCAACAAGAGGTCCACTGATCAGAGCTCTCAAAGGCTCGTCATCGACCCAAAGACCAGACCAAAACTTCACTTTTCTACCAGTTCCTAGTACCTACTGATATAGGAGATTTCTAACGGAATATAAACTTCCATATTCCACGATCTGTAGCTCAGTTTTTGCACATTTGGTGAGGTTCTCTCGCATTGTTTTTTGTTGTCTACAACAAAAATCTGTTGTCCAGAACATATTTGGAACAAAGGAAAAGGCGTTCGTCAATCTCTGCTAATTCCTAACTTATTCAAAACCATATTTTCTTATATAATCCATGACAGAGAGAACTACTTCCCATGTATTATAAGGACTAATTAAAATTTACAGCATCTGCTTAACCGAAGCTCACATATCAACTGTCTCCTGCTCTCAGGGAGATTGACTGCCCTGTAGCTTGATCAGCGAGTAGTAAGAGCCCCGGTTCCCGATCGAGATCAATTCCCTGTGTGACCCTTGTTCGACAACCTTCCCATTCTTTATCACAGCTATCGTGTCGGAGCTTTGTATGGTGGAGAGTCGATGAGCCACAATGACGCACGTCCTCCCCACCATGACCTTCTCAAACGCCTCCTGAACCAGATTCTCTGACACACTGTCCAGCGCGCTTGTGGCTTCATCCAGCAGAAGGATTGCCGGGTTCTTCAGTATCGCCTGAGCAATTGCTATTCTCTGTTTCTGCCCACCCGATAATTGCACTCCTCTCTCCCCACAATAAGTATCATACCCGTCTTTCATAGAACTGCATTATGTACAACAGCATTGTCAATATTGGAACTAAAGGGTGATGCTAATCAATCACTAGACGTAATGCTGCACCTGTAATTAAGGTTTCATACCTTATAAATTTGTGCGCATTTGCGAGTTTAGCTGCCTTCCTTAGTTCAGCTTCAGTTGCATCCTCCTTTCCATATGCAATGTTCTCGCGAATGGTTCCTGCGAAAAGAGTGGGCTCTTGGCTCACGAGTGCAATATGAGACCTCAATGTTCTCAACTTATAGCTCTTGATGTCCTGCCCATCTACCAGCACCTGTCCTTTTATAGGGTCGTAGAATCTTTCAATCAGCGCGATGATCGTAGACTTGCCTGAACCGCTCTGCCCCACAAGGGCCACTCTCTTTCCCGCTTCAATTTTGAGGCTCAGACCATTCAGGATATACTGGTCCGGTCTCGCTGGATAAGAGAACAATATATTCTTCAGTTCGATGCGTCCTTCGATGGTCTCTTGAACCACAACCGCTTCTGGATCTTCAGGCTCGATCTCGGTTGCCCGGTCCAAGATAGCGAAGACTGACTTGACAGCATTGCTACCTTTCGCGATATCAGAACTCATCATGCTTCCTGCATCAGCAATGTTCTTGCCGGTGCTCATGAGTATGAAGAAAGCTTGAAAGAGGTGCTTCGGGGCAACGAGTCCCTGGTTCATCAGCCTCCCACCGTACCAGTAAGTAAGAGCAATGGATGCAGTCGTCAGAAACTGGGAACCGAGCAACCCAATACCTGAGAACCAGGATTGCTTGATGTTCTCCCTCCTTGGACCTCTTAAAGTCTCCTGGAACAAACCCAACATTCGGGTCTGAGAGGAGAAGGCCGTGATCGTCCTGTGATGGATCGTGGCCTCGCTGGCGAGCTGGCATCCTTCGGTCTGTGCCTTAAGAGCTCGTTCGGACATTTTCTTCATCAGTACACTCCGGGAGTAGAAGCTCCGAATGAGAAAAGGCTGCATAGCAATCATCACAATGGCTACTCTCCATGTGACTATTAAACCAAACACGAATGCGAGCGTGGCGCTGCAGAACACCTGAATCAGCAACGACATTCGATCGGCAATGATAGATCGGACGGCACTGGCTTCACTCGCGAGCCTTGCACAGATTGCAGCACTCTTGTTCTCATCCCGGTCGAACCAGCCCACCTCGAAAGTAAGGATCTTCTCCAACATCTGCTCCTGGACCCGCCTTCTTAGACTTTCACCCATGATTGCGAAATTGTAGTGTTGCAAGAGATTTGTGATGAAGCTGACCACCGTCAGTCCTAAGAAAATGAAAATGTAAGTCTTGATTTCGGATTTTATAGCTGAACCGTCTTTGAGGAAGTATATAGATACGACCGTCCCGAGGCAGTAAGCATGAACAGGTTGGACTGCCCCAAACCCGACAGCGCCTAAGCATCCTAGAACTGCTCGCTTCCACTCTGGCGCAGTCATTAGCAGCAAACGCCATTGTGATGATTTCAGGTGATGATCCTTCCCAGAGTCTTCTCTGCTGTAGTCATCGAACTGATTTGAGGGCGTCAAGCTTATGGAGAACACAGGGCTATATAAGTAGGCCGGGCTGCCTTGGGAGCTGTATCGAACAGTAGTCAGTGAATAGGGACTCTGTGCACTCATTCCTCTCTGGTGAATATGATCCGTGTTTCCGGTCGGATAAATGGGATCCTTAGATGCTTCATTTTCAATACCTGCCTGTTGAAGCTCCACCATCTTGCCGTATACACCATTATCCATTTTAATCAGCTCATCATGGGACCCGGACTCGACGACCTTTCCAGATTGGAGGACTGCTATTAAGTTAGCCTTCCGGATTGTGGAAAGGCGGTGAGCAACTACAATAGCTGTCCTTCCAACGGAAGCTTGGTCCAGTGCCTCCTGCACTATCCTCTCCGACTGTGCATCTAAAGCACTTGTGGCTTCATCGAGCAGGAGAATCCTGGGGTCTCTGATAAGAGCTCTTGCAATCGCGATCCTCTGCTTTTGCCCTCCAGACAGTTGCACTCCAAACTGCCCCACCTGAAGTTCGAAAAGTAAGAACATTTAATCCAAACTACATTAGGATTGCATTCTAACTGAACTGAGAGAAGTCCTAATTGAAATAGTTATCCGTTTACCTGAGTATTGTATCCATCTGGTAGCTTCATGATGAAATCATGTGCATTCGCAGCCTTAGCAGCATTAACCACAAGCTCCATCGGAGCTCCTTCTTTGCCGAACAGAATATTCTCCTTGATGGAAGTGGCGAAGAGAATCGTTTCCTGGCTTACTAGACCCATCTGGGACCTTAACCACTTCAGCTTCAGTTTCTTTAACTTGTGCCCATCAAGAAAAATGTCACCCGTAACTGGGTCATAAAATCGTTCCAGCAAGGAGATAACCGTGGACTTGCCCGAACCACTGCCTCCAACTAAACCGACTGTTGTGCCTGCTCGGACACTGAGATTAAGCCCTCTTAAGACACGGTTATTGGGCCTTGATGGGTAACTGAATTCAACTCCTTTAAACTCGATATCCCCCCTCACATATGCGAGTGTCTTTCCCTTTGGGTCTTCCGAGTCTATACCTGGAACACGATCGATCATCTCGCAGATTCGGCTGGAAGCAGTAACTCCCTCTGAGATGGAAGAGAGATTCGGCAGTGCAGTCATGATAGACCTGGAAAGGCAACCCAAAGGTGAGATAATAACAGTTACATGGCAAGATCTGTCACGAGCCAATAAAAGATGGTGCTTGTAACTATCCGAAAAGAAGAGGATTCCGCAGTCGAGATACTCACAATCCTCCCATGATAATGCAAATTCCGGCGACAAAAACGGTTCCTCCCTTTTCACCTTTCTCGGAGACGAGCATGCTACCAACCCAAGCCTGGAACGCCCAAGCAGCAAAAACCATTCCCATACTCCCGATTAGCAATCCTTTTATGAAGCCTTGATGAATCCCAAGCTCCATAGTCCTCTGAAGGGCGTTGCTAAATCTAGCCACAGTTTGCCGTTCCGCAACATATGAGTAGACAGTTCGGATGGATGAAACTGCCTGTTCTGCAGCTCCACCAGCAACCTCGTATGCTTCTTTTGATTTTGCCCCTAGAGTCATCATCAGCTTCCCCAGCCCGACCACTGGAATGACAAACATTAGAGAGAAGGGTAAAGCAGAAAGGGCAAGCCTCCAGGAGAGCATGAATGCAACTACAAGGCTGAAGATGAATGACGAGACGTGAGCAATGGAGTTTGGTATCTGCATTTGTTGGTTGCAATCAGAATGTGTTCATAAGTAATAAGAGGAAATCTGATATTAAAATCTGTTACCTTCTCAGCAATAACGTCCTGAATAGAATGGGCATCGGAAGATATTGCGGAAACCACACGGAAAGTGCTGGAGGAAGCATCTTGGCTATCAAGAAACCCAACTTCCTGTCTTAGAACTGACTTTAGGTATTCCATTCGGATTCGGGAAGACTGTCTTTCTGCAGTCCTGGTCCAACAGATTCCTTCTGCAGAATGATTGTACAGTATAATGATCAAAACGGACCGGCAATGCAAGATTCAAAACCAAAGTTTGATATCAAGAGTGGAAACTATGCTTAAATCCATTTGGAGCTATAAAAATGGAACTGGGTGAGTAGAGAACATAAAATTATTTAACTCACCAGTGAAAGCAGATGCTCCGACAAAAATAGCGACAATGAACAGCCGAAGCGCATGCTGTACAGAATCAGGCAATATGTAAGAAAACATTCTTCGAGAACCAATAAAGGAAAGTTCTCAGTATGCCTACCTTGTCAACGACTTCATTGGAGAAAGACGCATCCTCCGCACCATAGTCGTTAATAGCCAAGCTCAGGACAAGCATCGTCAACGGGGACATCAGCCCATCCCCAACACTTCCCAACGTCCCCAGCACCACGAAAAGTTTATCTACACTGTCGGCGAACCTGAAAAGGCCACCTTGATTGCCCATCCCACCGATCTATAGCCTATTGATCTCAATCAAATGGCCGAGAAAGATATGCTGATGATCTGTTTACTTGATGGAGCTCCAAAATCGGCAGTACTGATTACTAATACCTAGTCATTAAGATAGAAATATCATACTACACTTGTCTATGATGTGAAATATATAGCTTATGGACGGACTCCTCCTCCTTGTGCTTCTCGTTTTCCATTGGTCCGAAGAGAGACATACGCTTTGGATTAAATCGGCATTTGTTGGAAGCTCAAGTCTTGTCGGAGTGTCCGTTTTCCATAATTCCAAGCGCTCAAGTTCCTGCATTTGGACTGTCTTGACAGCCTCATGGAACATTGGACACCGCCAGAACCCAAAGAGGTTGTCCGATTTCTGAGAGAGTCCAAGCAAATGACAAAGGGACAGAGGCAGAAGAGAATCTAAATTTATGATGCCAATGTTCTTTGCTTCCCTAAACGCCAATCCTCTTCGAGCAAGGAACCGGGCTTCATCTGCTCCGTCTAAGTATCTCTCGTGCTCGCATGGGACCAGTAAATAATCTTTTGGCCGAAAGATTCCGACAACGACTCATACTTTCACTTTCCGGGACCTTTATGTCATAGTCCTGGGTGGATTTTCAGTTAATAAACTTGTAACTGCGTGGTTCCGTGCTTCAGCCGTTGAGAGCAACTCTGAGAGTAAGTTTCTTACACTAACAGACATGTATATATAGCTATATATATGTATGCGTATGCTCTAACTCACAATATCGGGGAGTTGACGGAATCAATGCAAATCTAGAGCATAGTAACAGTATGACATGGAAAAACAAAGAAAAAAGTGACAAATTTTGGTTTCGGTTTTGTCTTCTGGTCTGCTGAGTCTTTTCCTTTCCTGGAGCAGCGTTGCCGGCATCATCTGTTCGTGTTTAGCCCTTCCACCAGAATATTTACGGGACCGGCCTGATGGTCGATTGATGCGGAGGTCCCGATATGATGTAAGACCACGCACTTCTCGATAATTAATCAGGTGATGGGTAATTAAGGAGATTAATAATTTGGGCTTGGCCCAGCCCGGCCCATCTAAGACAATAGGGCTAAAATGAGTCTCGGCCCAGCTGAGGTACCCATCCCAGGAGACGGAGACGGCGTCGTTTCGTCAATTGCCTGCGCAATCTTCTCCCCTCGGCAATGCTGCTACTGGGCAATCGAATCGAAAGGATCGACTTCGGGTTTCGCCGGGCTGCAGACGGAGGAGCTTGAGCTGACTGAGGAAGAAGGAACGAAGGAAGGAGAAGATGGTGAGAGTGGTGACCGGCTTTGGGATGTGCGTCGGCGCCTTCCTATTCTGGTCAACCATGGACCGTGTCCACGTCTGGATCGCTCTCCATCAGGACGAGAAGGTCTGCCACTCCCCCCCTCTCTCTTGCTCATCTGCCCCCCATTGTTCCAATTCAATGTTGCTTCCGTTAGCAATTGCATCTTCTGCTGCTCGCATTGTGCCTCCCTTTACATCTCGGGAGCTCCTCGGGTGCTCTAATTTGTTCTGCTCCTAGCTAGGAATTCAGATACTCTGTGATTTGCCCTAATCAACTCATCGTGCCTCAATAGCTTGATTAGGTTTTGAAGTGGGTAGGCATCGTTGCTGCAATCGAGTGAATCAGTCGGAAATTCCGCATGAAGTTTTGATTTTTCACCGAGATTGCTACTAGTGGGGATTGATTTTCATTGTTGAAGACTCATTTGAGGAATGTAGATGCATCTGAAATCATCTAGTCGGGTTTCCGCGGTGGATGGTTGATTGGTTGTGTATCCTTTTCGTTGTTGCAGAAGGAAAGGTTGGAGAAGGAAGCCGAGATAAGAAGAGTCCGCGAACAGCTGCTGCAGGAGCAGGCCAAGCAAAAGGAATCGCTTGCGTGATCTCTTGTGCTTATTTTCCGTGTCGTGGTCCTTCTTGTCGAAATGAAACTTTGTCAATGTATTCATTTCCATAAGTTTCTCGAGACTCGATTCTATCATGAATACATGATTGTTCTGTGAACTACAACACATGCCTTCTCATTGGGAAGGCGAAGAACTTGCTCTCGTCTTTCTATTGCTGCCTCAATAAACTGCCCTTTCCTTCAAGCCACTGCTGCAATTCTCCTCCCTTTTCTCTCTCTGTCTGTTGTAGTGAAGCCACATTATCAGGTCATGCTAATGTTTTTCTTATACATTGTTGTCGCTTCTCCAATCGTGTTGCATGTTGTCTCAGAGCTGCTGTGTCTTTGTTAAACGTCTGTAGTTTCTTTGTTTGTTAAGCAGTTTTATTAATTTGTAGCTATATAAGGATTGTTAGACATGTGTGCAGGAGCAGTTCTGCAGATTCTTTATACGTTTGAGAGCAGTTTCTGTTCTGTCGCTCTTCTATGTTTTGTTCCTTGTACTCAAAACTCTGTTCTGCAGAGTGTGAATATATGTTTCCTTTCTTCCTTCACCTCTCTCTGTCCCGTGGGAGTGTGAGAATGAATTCTGCAGAAACAGTAAAATTGAACAACAGTGGTATCAGAGCCCTAAGTGATCTTAAGGGGCCGTGAGTGACTTGTGAGATTGATCGATTGTTGTTGCATCCATTGAAGTTTATAGCAAGATGGAGGCAGGTTCGAGTGGCGTCTTTGCCATGGCGCCACTAGTGTCCAAGCGATTAAGGAAAGATAGCATGGGTCGTAAGGAAGCAGCCATAACCGATTCAAATACATACAAACCGCCTCTGGCAAGCATATCCTCGTCCATAGCTATGTTCCTTTTCCCCTGATTTATCCTTCACAAAGAATCTACATGAAGAAGTTGCATTACTTGTATGGCCCATGATTCATGGGTCCCCAGCAACTGCAATTGCCAAAACATTGCTGGTCCCTTCATGGCGACCGTCGACTTTCAGAATTAATCTCGCAAAGTTCACAGAGCAACAGTACCATTATAAAGGGGAGACAAGCAGGTTGACAAACCAAGTTCCCTTGGCCACCGCTTCATTGGTCCATTGTTACCTTAGGTTGCACCAATGGATGGTAGAGAAAAAGCCATCTTGATGATACTTCCTGTCGCTCTGATTCTCAGCATTAGCCGGAGCCTTGAGTTCAGGGACAAGGACTTGGCCTCGGATAGGAGCTTGTGCGATCTGTACGAGAGGTGGAGGGATTGACAGTCCTGCCCGCCACATGCTCTCCGGGGACATCAGGGAGAAGCAGAGGCACTTCAATGTTTTCAAAGAAATTGTAAAACACATCCACAAATTTAACAAATGAGCAAGCCTTATAAGCCGAGGCTGAATGAGTTCGCTGATACGAGGAACCATGAGCTTGTGAGCTCATATCCGGGATCTGAGGTGGCCCGCCACATTATACTGAGTGGCTGTCACCGGTGTCAATAACCAGCGCAAATCTGGTAAGTTTCAGAGTCCTATAATCATGCCATGCCTGTCTCTAAAGGTTACTCTATAATGATCGGTGAAGCAGTGACAACTACTGCTGGAATGAGCTCCTTAAATACCGAACAGACGACAGCAAGGCTCGTTGTGTACTGCACATTTATATGTATCGGAACATCCCGTGGACTCAGTCTGCAGAATAATTTTATCATCCTATGAATTATCTCTATTTTTACAAGACTCACGGTCAAAAAGCTTCCTTGAATAGACTCGTCTGAGTTAATTTTGGTTCCACTTCATCAATGGAACCTAAGAAAAGTGCACGATAAATCTTACACTATCACATATCTAGAAGAAACATATGAACTTTATGGCGCTGCAGAAGCTCTCGACTACATCTTTAGTAGCTGAAGTTTATTTTCTCTCGACTATCTCTTGTTCGAGAATATAATTTGTTATCCAGATAACTTTACAGGTAGCTGTTGGTCATTTTTGGCTGTAAATTGTTACTGCAGTGGAGGGAATAAACCAGATCAAAACGAAGGAGCTAGTCTCCCCATCCGAGCAAGAGCTGGTCAACCGCAATGCCGAATACCGCGAGTGTTATGGTGGGCTTATGGTGACTGCTTTCAGAGTTCATCAAGCACAGCGTTGGGATCTCCATAAAATATAACTACCCGTACAAGGCCAAGGATGAGTCGTGCAATGCGGTGGGCTCTTAAACACAGGCCGAGTCTGATGTCGTTTTGGTGGGGTCTTGCAGGGAGTGCTCACTCAGACTCGGGCAGTGTTTAAGAGCCCACCACATTGTACGACTCATCATTGGCCTTGTCGGTGTGGTTATTTCCCGTGGTGATCCCTACCCTGGTCACGACTCCGCAAGAAACAGGGCCCTTTGCGGTATTGCCATGGATGCAATTGTACCTTATCAAGTTCTCATCCTCTAACAGTACCCAAAAGGCGGCTTTTCCTTAAGCATGGGCTCTAAATTTGCCAGAGCAATACTTAGGATATCTATGTTTAAATAGAAGAAATTATAATAAAGGTTTTTATCCCCAAAAAGAGAAGAAAATTCGTGTGCCACACTGATTGGTGCGCAAATCTTTGGACTTTTTAAAGGCATTCATCATCTTTTTTGTGATAATATTCAGAATCTCCATACCTCAATCTTGTGTAATTTAATTTTACTTTTGTTTCAAGCTCGAACCCCCACTATCATAAAATAAATGTCTCTAATAAGAGCCCTAGATTTGTTAGATCAATACCTTGGATACATTTAAGTAGGACCGGCGGATATGTCCTTGTACTAATTTTGAAATAAAAGTAAATTATACATATTTTTCAATGAGAGTAACTTGAATCGTCATTTTTTTTTCCTGTGAATATGGGATCGTAGTCCTAATGAAAAAATTAAACTACATAAGAGCGGGGTATGAAAACCCCAGAAATATTGCCACGATGGAGATTATTGATATCCTAGGGAGGAGAATTGAAGCACCACGAAAGATTCATACTTGTAGGTTAATCCGTTAGTGCACGAATTTCTTTCTCTGAATATATGAGGGACCCGAACCTGCCACTCCTTCACTGGGAGATGATGAACCAGAGTAACCAGCCCTTGAACGCGAGGATTACATCCACCCTGATTCAAAACTAGTTCTCAAACAACCTTGGAATCGACCTCTGCGACGATGTATGAATCGGAGAGCCCATGCCAACTCCAACCCGGCCTTAATACCCCATAATTCAGCAACAACCAATCGCACTTCTGGTGCTATTCGCTTAACCCTTGGAGTCGTCATCTTATAAGTCGAGGCCAATCGCTGTTCAGGTGTCAAGTTAGTCCTCGTCACTAGGTTGAAATAAACACCTTCATCCATATACAAGCTCCTAAAAATTGTTGAAATTAGGGTTCAAATCTCCGGTGAGTTCAACTCATGAGAGATTCTCATGGGATTCATCGTAATAGAAAGATTCTCATGTGGGCAGGTAATTATTGGGCCTAGTTACAGAATGACTCGGTCCAACAAATTGGGCTCACCAAACCTTAATTAAGCCCAAAGGTGAATGTGGGCCCAATAATGTGAATTTATTGGGCTTCTTTTTTTTTTTTTCCTCGGATGGATGAGGTTTATCTTTATCATACGGTGGCGTGTACTGTAGGTCTTTAGCGCAGAGCAGAGAAGGGACTGGAAGAACAGAACAAAAACAAAATCCAAACATGCATGTGATACACACACATATATTACTTATCAAAAAAAAAAAAAATATATATATATATATATATATATATATATGCATTAATAAAGAAGAGCCGAGCGGCCGTACGAATGGTCTATTACCACTTCCCAATGTTCTCTTCTACCAACATACATAATGTTTCCAAGAGATAAAGAGAGAGAAAAAAGGAAAAAAAAAAAAAAAACAACCAACTCCTAGTTCAGACAGCTGTTTCATTTCATCGCCTTGTCGTCTCGAGTTCGAATACCATACATATATTGATTTAGCTGGACCAGCTCAAGAAAAGATTAAGCAATAAAATAAGGAGTGGTGGGGTCTGGGAATAAGGTGGGGCCAAGTGGCATCGACCGTGTGGTTTTGATGGGCTCAAATCAATATATTTAATAGATTACATATTCTTATAGTAAGAGTTCTTTTTTTAACCAAGGATGTTCGTGATTCAATTACACACAAGATAAAAAGATATGAATAGTATATTACGAGAACCGAATTTAAAATTTTTAAGTTAACAAACAGTAAAATATGTTATCACACCACTCCTCCTTCCAGAGTTTCTACCGTGAGATGTGCGGCCGTGTCTTTGAACGGCTATATATATATATATATATGTACCGGTCTTTCACGGTTCCGGTCAAAGGAACGGTCAAATCCCCACTTCCTCCCAAATTAATTATCAAATAAATAAATAAACTATCGAGATGTTTTGGGAATAGGAAAAGAAGGAAAAATGGTGGACGACATTGAGAAACCCGACCAAACCGAACACAGAGAGAGAGAGAGAGAGAGAGAATGTGGAAGCTTTAAATGGCGGGAGGGAGGGCAACTGGAAGAGACGGCCACACGGCGACGACGATGGCAATGGAGTTTGTTTTTCCTCTTCATTACTATGCGTTGGGTTTGACGTTCTTCGGAGCACGTATGTTTGTCGGCGCCAATGGCGCCCTTTTCTTTTCTTTTCTCTTTTTTGGATGAATAATTAATTTGTTATTATATGGTTATATTTATATATACATGAAATAAATAAAAATAGAAGACACCAAACGTTTCGACCCAATGCTCGCTCCTGCTTCCAACAACCTCGTTATATGAAAGAATACTATGTGATTATATATATATATATATATATGTACATATATTATGTAAGTGTATGTATATAGCTCTTTTATCGTCTTAATCCGCCTCTAATCTTTACGTAATTGGAAGTCATTCATTGTCGTTTAAGCACGCGATAATCAAACATGATAAAAAGCTTTCTGCATGTTATCTTGGCCAATTATTATAGTATATAGTATGTTCGTCGTGAGAGAGATTGCAGTTATATATATGCTTTCAACTCAACCGATAATTTCGAGTAAAAATATAGGCATTGGGCCAGGAAAATTGAGAAAGGAAGACCACCCCGGCCCAGATCCTCTCTCGACCTTCGGGAAAGTAATGGTATCAACTAATACGTGGTTCGTAAGTTCCTTAATTAGCCTATTTTCAATTACTTCGAATCATTATGGAATCATGGATAGTTTTTTGAAATACATATATTAAATGATCAGAAGGCCTCACAATATCTTAATCTTGTTTGATCTCTGAGTAGCTTAATTGTTGCGGTGGATGTATCATAATCAAATTAGAACTTTTCGGAGAGAAGAGAAGATCGTATCACAAATCCCAAAGATATAATATATACACACACACTCACACAAATTAAATACACATGTTAGATCATGACTGGTTAACATATAATTACAATCGATCATGCCATCCTCTTCTGTCCATTATTTATTTAGGAATACACGTTCTGAATGAAAAATTTATAATACATACACTTAAAAGTTTGTGGACGGTACATATAAGTATTTACTTTAAAATTTTATTTCAACTAACTCAAGGAAAATTATATTCAGCCGATGCGCAATGCTAACACCAAAAATTGAACATTTATTAGCTCTCCCAGACATTTGGCAGTGATCAAATAATTCCTATACAACAATTCCTCTCTGTTTTTATTTTTTGTTTTACTTTTTAAGAAATTTTCTTACATTTTACAACCAACCAACCTGCAATCAATTCCTCTGTTCAGAAGAAAGGCAAGAAGCTGGAAGGAGAAGGGTAGGCGTCGTATAGATTTGTCTTCCATAATGGTTAGAATAGAAGCCAGCTAGCCAGCGTTGGTCAAAAGACAACAAACCTATATATATATATATATATATATATATATATATATATATATATATAGCGCAACAGAAGACTGACCGTCAGGGCCCATAAACAAATTTTTAAAAAAAGTAAAATAAATAATTTTCCTCATCATCTATTTTTTGTTTGGGTGACTAACGTTTGTCAGCAGCTTCAGCACACTTGACACCAACTATACGAGGTTATTCGGGGTTCGGGCAAGGACCCGTTGACAGGGGAGTGGGTCGGGTCGGGTCACCCCGTGGGTGGTGGTCGGCATCGGGCCGTCCACGTGGCAGAACCCCAGGACATCAGGAAGAAAAGGGCTAGACGAGAGGGAGAGAGTGTGTAGGTCTATCTGACAGGATAGGACCTGAGATGAGAGGGTGGCATTAAATAGAGTGATGAGTGCGAATCTGAGAAAAGTAGCTATTGTGGGATGCGGTGGGGTTTGCTGTTGTTATTTCCTTTTTCCTTGTTTTATTTTTGTTTCATTTGTTAATAAGTGAAAATGGAGATAACAGGACCACAGGCCTCATAAGCTCTCTCTTCATCCATCCTCTCTTAAACGATAATAAATACATAATCAATCTTGGATTAATTGATCAGTTATCTATCAGTTTATACTAATCATACTCATTATACGGGTACTGTATATAGATGCGTG
The DNA here is from genome assembly GCF_007655135.1 of Punica granatum. Classification (NCBI taxonomy): domain Eukaryota; kingdom Viridiplantae; phylum Streptophyta; class Magnoliopsida; order Myrtales; family Lythraceae; genus Punica; species Punica granatum. Next base: position 23,068,645 of record NC_045132.1, read on the forward strand.
GGACGATTATGATCGAGACCATTCCGGTGTCCTGTTCTGTTTATTTTCAGGTTGATGTGGGAACTTCATATATGGGAGTTCATCTACCGTATCAGGAAGACACAGCTTCCTCTGCATTGGATGCATGTGGGTCCCGCAGCGTATTAAGCATTTCACGGTGAAGAGATCTCATGTCATCGAGATATAATGTCATGTTAGAACATTCCTTGAATATTATAATCCATTTTATTTTTTTGGTGAAAGTTGATCGATCTACGTAGATAGCAACGTATCCTGATGAGAACCAAGTCTACCAGGGTGCTGGACCATCTTATAGTGAATATTATCATTCTAAGAAACCTTTCAAGAATGTATGAGGCGCCCTATGCATGTTCACGTATACACACACACGTATATCTATATATGTGTAACTAATATATCAACCGTCTCAATAATAATAAGATGAAATATGGTTCGAGCCCTAAAAAGAAAAAAGAAAAAAAATGACTATTTTATTGGATGAGCTTCATGCGCATCACTCCTTTTTCCCTTCAAAAAATTGCAACAAAGGTTACTTAAATTCGAGGTTACTTACAAAATCTAATGGAAAGCATTTTCCTACATAATTTTCGAGGTTACTTAAATTCGAGACTTCCTCATGGGAGTCACACCATTAATCGCCAAACTAATCCTATTGAGTTGCAATAATATAAGGGTGTGTTTGGATTCAGAATTAAAAAATTTTGATTTTGATTGTGAAAAATGACAAATGAAATGTGATTATAAATTTGACTTGAAAAACGTGTGTTTTTGTTGTGTAGTGTATTGAGTTAAAGTTAAAGTTAAAATTTTTGACTTGAAAAATGTGTGTTTTTATTGTGTAGTGTGTTGAATTAAAGTTAAAATTTTTTGTTCTTGAATCCAAATATGGCCTAAATTTTTCTTATGAGATCACAAATATTTTCAATAAATGATCATGATCACAAAGTAATTCTAGTGGATTTTATAGCTCGTTTTGTTATTCAATCACTTTAGTGGCTATCCAATAATATAAGTTTTAAGCAGGAATATATATATATATATATATATAAAAGTTAAGTGGGAAATGATATGTGCATGATAAGGAGTTTTGGCATCCCACCGGCGTTACAGTACCGTTACCTTTATAGTCATTGAATCCGATATTTTATTTATTTGTTAATCCGTTGGCGATATCATACGTTGGCGAGATGTTAAAATCTCCCGTGTACGATAGGATAAGATTGACAAGTACTAGAGGAATTGATGAGTTTTTTTTTTTTTCTTGATGTCGAGGAACCGATGAGTTTAGGGTGGGAAGGAATTATAGTAGCCCTTTTCTATGACTTCGCTCTCTCTCTCTCTCTCTCTCTAGCTCTCTCTAGGCATTAGTTAGGTTATGCATATATATGAGTATAGCAGCATGCATCCTATAATGCGGTGTAGGTTTAGGTTTCCATCCTGGGCTATGCTATGGATGGAGGGGAGAGAGAGAGAGAGAGAGAGAGAGAGAGAGAGAGAGAGAGAGAGCAGGGGAAGAGAGGATCTGTCAACCCAAAAATGAGCTCTGGATCTGCCATTCTTCTTTCTTTCTTTCTGCAAATATGTATATCAGCCTGCATGCATGAGTATTTAGACAAAATATTTGTTAGTTTATTATGAACTAATTTTCCACTTTTAAATATCTTAATTGAATATTATTAATCGAAATAGATAAGTAATATTTATTCAATATTTGCTCGAGTATTAGGTATGGAAGGGAAGGTTGAAGGTCAAACGTTCCTCAGCCACATTCCCCGCGTCATCACCGGCAATCCCTTCTCTCTCTCTCTCTCTCTCTCTCCATGGGCAGAAACTATTATCATTCTCTATTTTTTTAATAACGAAGGCAGTGAGTCTAATAAAAATAATTTTAAATCAAATGAAATTCTGAAATGATAAGAGGTTAAAAGTGATAGATATTTACTCTATTTCAAGTGTTTAATGCTTTAATTATTTGTTATGGACAGTATAAAGTATTAATAATCCTAAAAAATTGAAATGAAAGTAAAAATAATAAATGCATGTATTAGTGACGAATAGTAAAATTATTAAATACTTAAACTAAATATATTAAATATATTATTGTAACTCCATGTCAGGCTGGACGGATTTTAAAATTATATAAAATGATATATATAGTTTCATTCACAAGAATCTCTAGGGTGTGGTATTGCATAGCACCCATTCCTCTTATTATTATTATTATTATTATTAAACTTTGTTGAAATCTCCACTAACTCTGTAATTCAACCGACGAAAATGAGAGAAAATGAATCAGAGATTTATTGGGCATTTAACCTCTTTGTTTAGTTCCAAATTAAGTTTTTATTTGAACTAAGAGATAGAAAGACTCACAACTTATGCTACAATAAAGGACATGTATCTGAGGAAGGAAGTTCAACATAATAGCACAACTCCCCGTAACTATAAGGTCATGACTACAATTCTTATCATCAGTAGTAGAACTTCTCTTACTCTTTATTTTAATTTTCTCATTGTTATACTAACTTTTTTAATAAAAAAAGATATGTTACATTAGTATGTTGAGTTCAATAGTTAATGTGATATTATTCTCATCATATATTAATTATATGCAATCTATAAAATCATAATGTTCATATCCTACGCAATAATGATGAAAAAAATCGGATCTACAGCCTCTTGATTTTAAATCGAGAGAGGGGTATAACTCTGATAATTTTGCACCAGATTAATTAAAGCAACTGCATCCCAATATTTGAGTATTAAGACATAAGAGAATTAACATAAAAAAGTTCTTATAATTTTTCTTGCAACGACATCTCCCCACTCACTTATGGAGTTTGCATGCAGTGATGAAACATTACAGAAGCCGGGAAAGGAACATGTAATTATTACCTGTTCAGAACGTCCGACATGGGTAATTTGATTGATGCTCTGTTTGTGGTAAGGACTTAATTAGCTCGTCATCTTATATATATGATGACATGCACTGTTTCCTTAATTATTAAGAAGTTGAAACTTATAGTTACATAAATGTATTATTATCCTCAATTTTTTCATTTATAAAAAAGGTACATAAGCTTAATATAGGAATTAAACGAAATAAAAGAACATAAAATTATCCATCCATATAAAAACATAAAATCTGAGATTTCTTAATTCCAAATCCACAATGCATCCTCATTTTTCTTTAGTTTTTATCCAATTATTCAAGGGCCCCAAAATTAAAATCCAGCGGTTCCAAGTTCCTACATGTCTAGTTACTATAATTAGGATTTTACGAATTCAAGAAATCATATTAGATTTTGCTCGGAAAAGCAAGTTCACCAGATTTTCTCAACTCTTAACTAAATTCCATGATTTCCATCAAACTAAAGATTTTCTTTTTCTTTCATTATCCAAAAAAATCTCTCCAAACAAAAGTTTTAACGCAGTAACATGTGCCGAAAAAACAGTTCTTATACACTCACATACTCCCTCGTTTGATAATTAAAAAATTCCTAAATAATTGTAATAAAACTACTCGATTGAAGATTTTTGTTTCATCGTAATATAACATAAATCTCCTATTATAAAAATAAAATTCATAGTTTGACTTTAAGAGTGTGTTTGGATTGAGAGTTGAGTTAAGTTTAGTTTTGATTTTAATTGGTTTGTAATTATTATATTGTTGAATTATAAAAAAAAAAGTGTGAAAAAATAATAAATAATTGAAAAAAAATAATGATTAAATTATTGAATTGTAAAAAAGTAATGAATAATTAAAAAAATTTAATATTAAAAATTGAATTAAATGATTAAATATTTAAAAAATAAAAAAATAATGATTGTAATGTTGAATTGAAAATAAATGAAATTAAATTGAGTTGAATTAAACTTTGTTGCGAAAACAAACGCACCCACATGTAGCCCAGGTTAAGGGCGCTGCGGGAGCATGTTTGTATGTACAGTAGATCACTTTTTTCTTTTCGTTTTGCTGGACTTAACTATATTAGGCGCAAGAATGGCTCAAAAACAGATCTTCCCTGTTACATTTTTGTCATGATAAACAAGAGCTCTACATCCTACCGTCCTACAATAAGAATCAAACTGAAACCTCTATATCACCGAACTGAAACCTCTATATCACCGAACGAGAGGGTACCACACCCTCTTTCACGAATAAACATCTTAACAATCTTGAAAGTAAATAATTATTTTACCGTCCCATCTAATCAATTGGAGGAACATTCAGGAGAGAAGTAGGGAGCAATTAATTAATAATATGCAAAAATAAAGCATGGTAGACAGACATTAGATGCTTCGATGTTTCCAATACATATCCATGCACAAAACACACATATATATTATCATTTAAATATTAAAAAAAACGAATAAACAAATGTCTCTGGAAGTCTACAAATTAATTTCAAAATTACTTACTTCATAGTTAATATAAAGAAGAACTTCGATTTTGGTTACCAACGAGACATAAACACCACTTACACATATTTTCCCCCACTTCTTTCTCCTTGGTTTCCCAAAATATTACAAAATCATTTTTCACCTAAACCCAAAAAAAAAAAAGAAAACCAAAAAAGAAACCAAAATGCTCAGACATAAAAGAGAGAGTTAATGGAGTGTGACGGAGGGTCTGATCGACCAGCTAACATTACCTGAGTAGTATAGGCCATATGGATATCATATATAGGCTGGTGTTAATACCGCCGACGGCCTGCGGCGGCTCAGTCCTCAACGATGCCACCCCATTGGGCCATGCCTTGACCCTTCTTCACTTCAGTCTTTTATCCTTTCCCGCCCTTTTCATCTGTCAACCCAAAAATAAGTGCTTTTGCATCAATTAACTGAACCTCATCACCTCACTCCCACCATCCTTAACATCATCACCATCACCACTGTCGCCGCCGTTTGAACTTCCAACGAGCAAGCGGCCGTGGTCGTCGTGGTCATTGCCATGGTCATTCTCCAGCCCATCTTGGCTGTCCATCTCGTCGTTGTTGCGGGCTTCCACTGGGAGCGGCTGAAGCAGCTGCTTACTCAGGGAGCTCTGGCCGACAACAGGCTGCGGGTCGGTCAGAAGCCGCCCGTCCCGAGGTGGCGAGAACACCACCGGAAGGTAGTGGTCCATCTCGCACGGGAACTTCGAGTTCTTGAAATGCTCCTTCAGCGCTTCCAAACCCTTTATTTAAATAATCATCAAATCACATTAGATAAATTCACAATTTTCTAACTCATAATAATTTAAACTGATTTTACTAATCGATAAAAATAACTTAAACTGATTTTTTTATAAAAGGTTATCTATCTATATATATATATATATTTATACCTGAATCCGAGCGTAGGTGACTTCGCAAATTTTGCGGGAATTGAAGACCTCCCAGTGCCGGAGATGGAAGGCCTTGTACAGCCTCCATGCAGCCTGCGGCGAGGTCATGTTCACGAACCCGTATCCGACATTGCACTTGTTGCTGTGTGACCCAGAGAAACAACATATCATTTCCCCACATATATCGCAGATCCGAACACACTCCCCCGTATGAATAAGGCATTGAATATCTAACTAAACCGGGGTACTATCACATAGAACGATCAGATGAAAAATGCTCGTGAATTGTTATTTTTGTGTAGGATCATTGTACAGCAGTTTCAATACATCGCAGAAGAACAGAAGGTACACTTACTTGAAATCAATCGGGAGGTAGACGAAGTCATACGATGAGAAGGGCTGCTCGGGACTGTCTTCGTCCCCGATCTGCTCATTACAGTTTATACAGTGGTTGTCCAGCATATTCAACAACAGCTTCTGACTGTTCCGGCAAAAATAAAAATAAAATAAAAACGAAAAAGCTTTAAGTTATAAGGATCACTCATGTAAGAATCGGATGAAAAGGCATTATCATTAAATACTGACCTGTACTTATTGGGAATGTTCTTGATCATCACCGTGGTCCTGGAATCCCCGGAATTGCCAGATTCCCCAATAGCATCGTCGCTGATGACGAACCGGCTGTCCAACTTCCTCCCTTGCCGACTCTTCCACGGCTTGCTGCCCCGACTTTGCTGCTGCTTGGCATCACTCACGACCTTTCCGTGCTTCTTCTTCCCACTACCGCTCTTCTTGAAAACCGGTCCTAATAGTTGCCTTTTCGAACCCACCTCACTCTCCTCATTATAATTACTGTCGTTCCCGCCCTCGAACCCCAGGCTCAAGCGACACATCGAGGCCTCGATCGGGACCTCATTCGCTTGAGGGAGTTGGTGCACCACTGTCTGGGGGAATATCATCGGATGAGGCAGCATCGGTTGCGCCTGAGGTGGCAGTGGAGGCTGTGTTGGGGTTTTAGAGACGGTCATGCATGAGCCTCCGGAGTTGAGGAACTTGCGGCTGTAGCCACCCGGGCGGCTGAATTCGATAATGACATTCTTGCCGTGGATATCCTTGCCGTTCATCTCCCGGAGGGCCTTGGCAGCATCCCGGACATCATAGAACTCCACGAACCTCTGGTGTTTCTTGTAAGGGGTGTCCCTCAATTCCTTGACCGGGCCTTAATTAGAAAAACACACAACTGGGGCCATCAATATTGATCGCAACATTAGCATGCACCAAAAAGAAATGTGATTGCACGAAGTTATCACATAATAATTCGAGCATTGTACTATAAAAATATACAAACTCAATGGAATCAATCCGAATATAACGGAACTTAATATATCTATACCGAAGGCCTCGAAGGTATGTCTGAGGGAATCAGGAGAGACGTCGGGGTCGAGATTGAAGATGACGATGGTCCCTTGATTTTGGCCGTCTGGGATGGAGTTCGCTGCAGCGATAATAAACTGGGCCCACACCGCCCGCCCCGCAACAAGCCCGTGGGCAGAAGGCGGGTGCGGCAGGCCCCCGACGATGGTGCCGCCGTAGTGGTCCCTTACGCGGCACTGCTGCTGCATATGCTGCTCCCGAATTTCCCTCAGGGCCCTCCTCGCGTGGCGGAGGTCGTAGAAATGTACGGTCACGGTCCCCTCGTGGGCCAGCCTCTCCATCTGCACCGCCCTCACCTCACCGAACACAGCCATGTCCCGCCTCACGACCGCCTCGGTGACGTCAGGCGGCACCGAGCTCAGGACCAGCGCCCGGGTGGCGGTGCCGGTGGGCGGCAGCAGCGGGGAAGCCGCGAACGCCGGCGCGGGGGGAGGATGAGGGGCCGGGTAGGGCACGTAGGGGGCAGCGTAGGGGTAGTACACCGTCGGGGGAGGTGTCCCGAAGAAGGGGGCGGGGGGAGCGGTTGTAGTCGGCTGGGGCTGGTGCATGGGGTTGAGCCTCGGCCGGAACTCCTGAGCCCGGGGGTCCAAGCTGCCGTGGGGGAGCCGGAGGACGCCGTTTTCGCCCATGACTTGGAGTCGAGGAGAAGTTTGTCTTCACCAAAACCAAACCCTCGCCGGGGGGGGAGGGGGGAAGCCGTGGGTAGGTGGGGGGGTTTTAGGGGAGGGAGTTTGTTGACCGGTCAACGACCGGAAATTAGGTAGTTTTCCGGCAGCACACCGCGTAATTCCATGTCTGTGTCCGCTTCCCAAGTATTAGGACAGGAGCACACACACAACCACACAGACGCTGCTCTCTCTCTCTCTCTCTCTCTCTCTCTATGTTTCTTTATTCTTCCTTTCTCTCTATCCGGCAGTGTTTCTCTCTCTACGTCCAGAGCTCTCGAAACGGAGCAGACAGGCTCTCTCTCTCTCTCTCTCTATCTCTATCTCTATCTCTTTCTCTCTCTCTCTCCAAGTTGATCAGTGGAGAGGCACAAAGAAATGGCTGTTGGCTGTTGGCTTTGCTTTCTCCTTCTCAAACTTTTCCTTTCATTTGAAGCACCCCAGTGAGCAGAGTTTAGCGGAAAATGTCCTTTGCCCGTCTAATACCATTGCCAGCCGAGGACACGGATTTACCAAAATGCCCCATGTTACCTGGGGACTCGCGCCAATACATACATATATATACATACATATATATGTCGTTTACCATGCTAATCCTTCCCTTCGAGCCAGATATTTACATGTTATTAGTCCTAATAGTACAGTCAGGTTCTTTCATTTTTCTTTTTATATATATTTGCATGAGAAGGGAATGTGCGCCATACACGTGGCAAAATGGGAATGTTTAAAGGTACAAAAGCGAAATTTAAAGAGAGTTCAGCTTGAGAGAGTATCTTATCCATCGATGGGATCGTTTGACAACGAATGATGCATATCATTAATGATATAGGCAACGGTAATTATATAATCAGCATAAATATCCGTATAAGATAGTCGATCCTTTAGTATGAGATTTTCGACTATTTATATTTCTTTTATTTGGCCACCGACGATTTATATTAATGACACTTTTTGCATCTCTCTATTTTTCTTTATTTCTTCCAAAGCCCGTGAGGTTATACTCTAACCAAAAAAAAAAAAGAAAAACGAAAATGGAGGGGTTAAATTTTTTATTTTTTTGTATCTAAAAGTCTCTTGGTATTTTCTATTTTTCAAGATTATTGCTAAAACCAAGTAATTTATATTAAAGAGTTTTGCTAGGGAATTCACTCAAAACAAAACAAAAAAAAGTTTTGCTAGATTCATTCTCGTAAAATTTTTCCTTATTATTTTTCTAACTACTCATAATGACATGAGATAATTTTATTACATTTAAAGCAAAAAAAAATATAATTTTATTACATTCAATGAAATTTTATCAAAATAAATATCAGAGGGATAATTATAATTATATATATATATATATATATTGACAACTTAACAGTTAACATCTTTGTAAAGGTAATATATACATATAAATCCAAAAAAGAAGACAAAAAATGACGAAATTCGAGAGAGGGTTTTTTTTTTGGAAAGAAAAAGAACTGACGACTATAATTGCATGATGAAAATGGGAGGTGCTTTTTTCATGTTGGTATTTTGACTACTCGTATGCCTCATTCGTGCAAGTATTCATTTCACCCCTCTGACTCTGGGCTGTCACGTTTTTTTTTTCCCCTTTATTAATCAATAATATATATATATATATAAGTGCCAGATTTTTAATTTTAATTGCCTTGACTTAATTGCCATTCAAAAAAAAAAAACTTGAGCTATCGTTAGGTTACCAAGTTCTGACGGGATCTGAGTAAGCTTGTGCTTCTTGTTTCATGCATGGATGTCATATTGTTCGCTTATTTATCTCTTTTAAAGACTTAACTAATGTAATCATGGAGGTCATAATTTTGTTCAGAGGATACATCAATGCCGATGGATGAAAATGTTTCTTCCTCCATCCATTGTAAATTAATAGATATACTCATTATTGAAATCTTAATTATATGATAAATGAGATGAAATGCAATGCCAACTCTAAGTTTTCGTTAAGATATTAAAATATTCTAAATTTGATTATAGTTCATGAGACTCATTTTTATTGCTTTATTAGATTTATTGATCTTTTTTATAATAATAAAAAAAAGTTTTAAATTACATAAAAAGTTATTCTTTATTTTAATTGAAAATTATTATGAATATGATTTTTAAAAATTTGGGTTGGATATTGTGGGAAATTGCTTTATATATATGATGGGGGAAAATTAATGTGCTCTATTTTGGCGGCTTTTAAACTAAATCAATTGGGGACTGCAGACTGGAGAGGAGAGGAGAAAAAGGCTGTGGACATATTACTGTTCAACAGTCAGGCTTCTCCCTGTCTGATCTGATCAATTAAGCTTTTTTGCAGCTGAGAATGTGTAATAATTAAAATAACAATAATTTTATCAGTTCTTTTGGATTGGATGGAACAAATAACAATAATTGGACCATCTTTAGATCATATATATATATTTTTCACACTTTCTCATATATTCATGATCAGATTGAAGACTTGAAGCAAATTTTTTCATCATACTCACTCTCTTCTTGGACATGCATTTGGTATATGAATGTATGGGTCTCATAATAATGGCAATAATTTCGGATTACACTTCATATACTATTAGGCCATATCGAATTCATACATCATATCATACAATAGAATTGGCTTTTGAGTCATTAAGTAGTAGACCGCAAATTTATAAATGGTTGGATCTCACAACTTATTAACTTGAATTTTTAGATTAGAGACAAGTGCAATTTTTAATAAATTTGATTAAAATTTTATATGAAATGTGGATTTGATATTGAGTAATAAAATAATAAATCATGCCTTATCTAAAATGTTAAACAATACACTCATTATTATTCATCTAATGCATATACACAGGCCAGTAAGGAGAGGCAATACCTTTTTTTCTTAATGTGTTACGCGCTTTTCTTCTTGTAGTTAAGAATGCCTAGAAACATCGATAAAGGGGAACTTCACCTAACTTGTCGATAGAACGAGGTTGAACTTAACTAATCTCAGAACACATTCAATAATGATTCGTGAATGGAACATTCCCATTAAGCACGTGGCATCATCTCAGACACAGTGCTCCCAACTCTCCATCGCTATATGCTCGCATGATAATATATATGTATCCGTATGTGTACATATATTAACGTTTCATGCATGCAATTTTTCGGTTGATAATTTATAATTGAGCCGCGACACACAAATTACACACGTGTTGCCCCACGAGTGAGGCATTGATTCGTAGCATGTGATATTGGAGGCACACGTGCGCCGGAGATTGCACTGCCTGAATTAACCAGTCCAAATTTGTATAATAATAATGGGATTTCCCCAAAGCCACCGTCTCTACTATATACATACATATATGTGTATATATATATATATAAACACGGCTAAAATTAAGAGGTTCATCTAATTTACCACTTGTTTTGCTTAAATAAAATATCGAAATTTGTGAATTGAAAAAATTCATGTGAAGAGAATTTTACCTTTTTGAGTGTCAATTCGGCTCCAACTGAATAATTCAAAATCCATTAGCCTTTCATATGCACGATAAAAAAAGAAAAAAAGAGCACTCCATACATTAATTATTGTGTTTTGTTTGTTTAATGTGTGTCGTTAGTTAATCATTTCTTTAGTAGTGACATTATAATAATGTGTGCTTCGATGCTTTGCATGGCTCTGTCTCCCACTTCGTGTCCTCTCGCAGAGCACACCAACCTTTTCTCTTTGAATATTAGAACATAAATAAAAATAATCCAAATCTCATTCATGAACTACATATATAATATAACACGTACTTGCACTAATGCGTCTCGGACCCGGAACGTAAGGTAACGTGTACACCGACATATATATATTGATTACGATAACTTGACATGAATTATTGAATGAGTGTCCATATATAATCGGTTTTTTCATGCTAATTAATTAACTTGCCTTTTTAGAAAAGATGCCATTTAAACGTGATTGATCCACCATAATTTTTTCTTTGTTATAAGTTTTAGCTTGAGGGATCCTTTGGTTCGGTGTAATCTATGAAGGAATCCGAGATTCCCCTAGATTACATCCGAGTTTCTTGCGTTTGGCAGGAGACTCAGCCCCGGGAACCTCAATTTGAGATTTCCGGGCCTAGAGGGATTACAGCAATAGTGTAATGTTGTTCTTATATATATTTGTATTTATATATTATAAATATCATAGATTATATATTTATATTAAGATAAATATAAATATTTATATTAAATACTTACATTTAATACATACATATTTATATTTAATATAAAATATCTAAATAAATAATATATGTATTATAATTATATAAATATTGTATATTATATAGTTATATTAAATATTTATGTATTATACTTATAATAAATATATTTTATTTATAGTTAATATAAATATTAAATACATATTTTTTATAAAAAAAATATTTATTTAAATATTAAATATTAAATATTACTATAAACATATAACTAATACTTATATATAAATATATTTAAAATTAAAAAATAATAAAATATAATGTATCGGGTATATTTAATATAACAAATGTAGTAATTTTACATTACCTTATATTTTTTCAAATATATAATAACTTATCAAATACAATAATATCATATTCTTTGTAATCTAATATTATTGGACTTACTTTCTCTGCAATCGAATATTCTTTGTAATTTAACATTCCAGCATATCAAAGGCCACTGAGGGTTTTCGAATTACGCCAAACAAGATAAATAAAGCCATATATTTCTCACATAAATTTTCAATATGCATGTATATATATATATAGCTTCTCTTCTTTTTTAACTTTATCTCGAAAATATGTAGCTATTGCTACTAAACCAAAAGAAGGAATGAGCCCACCTGAAAATGATCTATCAAATCGTCGTCAGCCTTTATTATTAATTGAATCGAGTTCCATCATTGAACATTGGCTACTGGATTTCCATCATTGGACATGCACTGCTTAATGCACAAAAGTCCAATTCAACTTGACTATTTCAAGATTAAGGACAGATCACTCGTTAAAAAATAATTTTACATTTATAAAATTCGAATTCAAAATTTTATTTAAAATAAATAAGCATCAAACTAGTTAAATCAATCAAAGTAAAATTTCCATATCTCTTACAGTTATATATATAATCATCCCTTCTTTTTTTTCCACCATTGAAGCCTCACATAAAGCTTGCATTATTACCTTGTCTTTCTCCAAATGAATGACTTCCAACTTTTTCCAAACCCTTCAACATCTCATAGTGGGGAGTATTTAATTAATTATGTCATATATATTACAAAATATAAATGCATGCAGCAGCCAGTATGGTTTCCTGCAAAGCGTGTGTCCCCCATTTTCTCCACAGGCATGAATGTAAACAGTATATCCGCCTACAGTATTTGGTTATGCCCATACTTAACACATATCTAAGTACATCGAATCAATACTGTTATCAATTTTAATAAACTTAGAAGTAGTGAATATTAAGCTTAAGTGACGGCCGATATCGGGACGGTGTCTGTCATGGCCGTACAGTCGAGCACGGGTACACAAACACTTTCGCAAAGAGCTAGGGCTCCTTTTCTTGGATGAGGGGGTCTCCAAAAGTAAGTGAAAGTGATGTTTGGTTGTCTTCTTTGTATTGTATCGCATTGCCATATCTTCCCCCATTTTAAGGAAGCCACTGTTAACGGATTCCAGAGCACATAGACATTCCATTTGCTAGTGCTCCAAAAAAATGTCCCACAGCTCCACTCTCTCCAGCTTTTAAGCAAATTATGGGAGAATGGCCTTTGCTTTGTGTTGGGCGTAACCGTGGCACTTGGGAACATCGCAACCGTTCAATTTAAAGGATTAATCTAGTTAGAGACTGTGATTTATTTATGTATTACTCAATACTCATATTCATGCATGGACTGAAATAATTTTGAAGGTCCATTGCTTGAAATACAATTAAATAGAAGCAAACGCGTGCGCGACATATTGAACTTGTGTTCTGACACCGTATTAGATTTTGCGATGCCACAACCGTCTGATCTAAAATATTAATAGTGTCAGAAACGTTTTGATTTATTTATTTATTAAATAATAGTAACCTTCATCCAATCTTCGGTTTTCTGGAGGAATGGTTTCCCATGCATGTATACCATTTGATCATTTTCCTTTACGGGACTTGTATCACCGGAAGTTCATCTACCATATAGCTAGACATATGGAACGAGTTTCTGAAAGGTACTGAAAAATTTTACTAATTTTATAAAAAAAAAATTATTATTGTTACGCACTATACCTAACATTTGTTGGAGGTAGCCGACAGTATATAGTATTAATTAGAATTGTTGTAATCTCATATCAAAATTGAAAAGAATTTCCTAAGTATATAAAATGATTGAATTCACTGTCTTATTAGTTTAATATTCTGGTAAAGACATATGGATCCCATTGCTTATAGATCCGGTTGAGTTTTTATACTTTAAGTATACAATTCGTTAAAATATTTGCTGAGAATAAGTTATCAATTTATCTAACTCAACATTTTATTAGTATCACTTACTGTATGGTTGAAATGGTAACATACCTATTATTCTAAAAAAAAAAAACATTTTAAACAATCATTTGCACT